>NC_071503.1:79698107-80948107 GCF_028408465.1 Anastrepha ludens | reverse complement strand
CTATTGGGTGGGTTTGGCAGCCGGGGGACTACATAAGGCTGTCTTCGTACGGAGCCCTCCTGATATCAGGCCGCCCCAGGTTGTAACGGTGGCCTTGGCCATGGTATGGGGCGCTGCCATTGTCGACCGGATATTTCCCCTTTATCCCCTTTCGTCACCGCGCATGGCGACATGCGCAGCTCCCTTGGCGGAGCAGGTGACCGTATGAACCAGATGAAATGTTGAAACAAAAAACTAAAAATTCGGACGACGGAACCAAAAACACTGAACAAACGGACAAAATGACGGGGAAACATACTGCCGCATCGACAGCACGGGCTGATAAAAAACCAAACACGCAGACAGAACTACAGGACAAGCAAACAGACAGACAGGAGGAAGTGACGGACGCACTTAAAAAACAGTCAGACAATTGGACAAGACGTCCGAGCAAGGACGAACTGAGGATGACTGGGTCACCCTCAAAGGATGAGCTCTTGGCCTCCAGCCAAGAAACAGTTGAGGGCAAAGCTGTGGGCCAAAGTACGCCAACAACTAAAAATCAACCAACAACATCCGCTAAAGCCATGGGGCAAAAGCGTTGTAATAAAGGTCCCTCGAGGTATAAACTTTACTCTCGCTATTCTTGGCAGGATTCGAAAAAACGAGACCAAAGGTAAAGTTCATCCCAAAGATGAGACCGACAAGGCAAGATGTCAAAAGGTGGTTGATGAATACTTGGCATTCCAAGCCGAAAACAGGACAGATGCCAAAAAACGAAACCGCTCGCATGACGAAACTGGGAAGGTAACAAAGAAGCACAAGATATCGGATCAGGTCGCAGTTGCCTCCAAACCTATCAAGCGATTTAGTGAGGTGGCACGGAACCATCTTCAAATGGCATTGGTAGACGAAACCTCGAACCGCGGAAAACCAGTTCTTGACAAATGGTCAGAGATTGAGGCACGGTTGTCTCGCATAGTCGTTGACTATGTCATGGCGAGCCCGGAGGGCCAAACACCAGGTTTCGACTCGGTGGAGGTAGTCCGCGGTTACCGTGCCATTAAATGCGATGACCAATTCTCACTGCATTTTCTGACAAACGTGATTGGTAAAATCCAGAACAGCTGGGAAGGCTTGAAACTCAAGTTAATTCCGGCTAGCGAGATTTCACGAATGCAGAGGGCTCGCATCTGGGTACCAAACATGGAGTTTGAAGCCAATCAACTAACCCCCTACCTTCAGGCGCATAATCGCTCGGTGTCGAAAGCGGAGGCTCCGCAAAGGCACAGCAGGTCTTTCCTCCTTCTAATTACAGAAGAGAGTCTGGAACCACTGGAGAAAGTGGGAAAAAAACTTCGGTTTGGCATTAGGAAGATCCAGCTGAAGATATTCCGTTCTGCAAACCCGGAAGAGGAGCAGGATGAGGTCGATGGTGCCAACGAACTGCTGACTGGCATGCAGCTAGATGACACCGAGTCCGAAAAAGGAAACCAATAAACATGGGTTTAAAGGTTGTCCAAATTAATCTGCAACATTCACAGTCTGCAACGGACAACCTAACCGTTCTCCTGGCGGAGGGGGACGTGGACATCGCACTAATTCAGGAACCCTGGGTGCGGAGCACCGAGGTGAAAGGGTTCACTGAGAAAACCTACAATATCTACTATAAACGGATAGAAGGTAATAGTCCCAGAACACGTATTGTAGCTAAAAAATACTTAAACACATTTTTAATTCCATTATATAGTTCACAGGATGTGACGGCTGTTGAGGTGGAAGCCACTGACGGAGTCAGAATAATGCTTACCTCTATATACATGGCACCCGAAAGACCAGCACCGCCTGAGGAGGCCCGTAAACTTGTGCAGGAAAACCCGAACAAAACCCTGCTTCTCGGATGCGATGCGAATGCAAGGCATACTCTATGGGGAAGCTCCGAAACAAACGACCGAGGGGAGTCTCTTTATGATTTCATAATTAACACTAACTTGTCGGTATGTAACAGGGATAACACTCCCACTTTCACCTTTCCACGTACGGAGTACTTCAGGGGATGGGAGGAAGTGATCGATGTTACCCTAATGTCTGAAAACAGCTCAGTAAGGTTAGACAATTGGAGGGTCTCTGATAAAAGGACTTTTTCGGATCACAGCTGGATCCTGTACGATCTGGATCTTAATGTTGATCCGCCCTTAAATAAATAAATAATTGGCGCGTACACTTCTGTTAAGTGTTTGGCCGAGCTCCTCCTCCTATTTGTGGTGTGCGTCTTGACATTGTTCCACAAATGGAGGGACCTACAGTTTCAAGCCGACTCCGAACGGCAGATATTTTTATGAGGAGCTTTTTCATGGCAGAAATACACTCGGAGGTTTGCCATTGCCTGCCGAGGGGCGACCGCTATTAGAAAAATGTTTTTATTAATTTTGCCTTCACCGAGATTCGAACTAACGACCTCTCGGTGAATTCCGAATGGTAATCACGCCCTTACCGTATAAAAATCCACTAAGAACCAACTGGAAAAGGTTCAGAAACATAGTCAATAAAAGGATAGGAGAGATTCCTATCCACAAAATCACTTTCACCGAAAACCTTGAGAGTAGGGTCACAACACTGGAGAAAGCATTTAGGAGGGCCTACAAAACGTCCTGCCCCATAAAATTTAGCAAAAAATCCCATCCTCCTCGGTGGAGCAGTGAGCTCTCAAAAAGAAAAATCTAGATCAACGTTTAACCTCAGCTACTCGACAGGAAATTGGCAATTGTACAAAGAGAGTCGGAGACAGCACAAGAAGGTAATTAGGGCCGCTAATAAAGAGAGCTGGAGCGAATTTTTTTCGTCAATCGAATCCACCAGGGATTCTGCCAGGCTTAGCCGTTTTCTGTCCAAAGATCATTCAATGGCTTCTTGGGTCAAGAAGCCTGATGGTACTTAGACAGCTACGACAGAAGAATCGCTAGAACTTCTGCCAAACACGTATTTCCCGGGGTGCAGCGTCCACGAAAGTGGGAGGGGAAGTATCATGCGGACAATATAATCCACAGCACCTTGCAAAAGAAATAATTACAAAGGAGAAAGTTGCATGGGCAATTAAATCTTTTTCACCTTTTAAATCTCCGGGGCCAGATGGGATCATCCCAAAGATGTTACAGGAACCCTTGGACTGTATCCTACCATGGCTAGAAGAAATTTTCAAAGCGTGTTTAAACCTAGGTCATATTCCAGATAGTTGTAAACTAGTCAAGGTCGTCTTCATTCCAAAAATAGGCAGGAGGGGACATGAATCAGCGAAGGACTATAGGCCAATCAGTCTTTCGTCTTTCCTGTTAAAAACCTTTGAAAGACTTTTGGATATATATCTTAGAAGCTCTTTGGAGAGCTCTGGTATATCTACTGCACAACATGCGTACCTTAAAGGCAAATCTACGGAGACAGCGCTCCACGAGGTAATCCGAACAATAGAGGGCTCTCTAGAGAACAAACATTATACCATGGCGGCATTCTTATATATAGAAGGCGCCTTTAACAATGTTAGTACAGATGCGATCCAACGGGCATTGATAGACTTAGAGGTGGACAATTGCATCAGTATTTGGGTCATCTCTATACTAGAAACCAGGATCATCAAAGCTAATATGGGTAATATCAGTCTAACCAAGAAGGTCCACAGAGGCACCCCACAGGGGGGAGTATTATCTCCACTTCTCTGGTTATGCGTTATTAGCAAAGTCTTAACAAAACTTAATAAAGGTGGGGTAAAAGCGGTGGCGTACACTGATGATGTGGTGTTAATGGCGTCAGGACTGTGTCCTAATACGATCAGTGGGGTCATCCAAAGGGCATTAGGCGAGCTTAACTCTTGGGCCACAGGCTGTGGCCTAGGTTTAAACCCACGTAAAACAGAGCTTATGCTTTTCACCACCAGATATAAGGTACCACCTTTTACCCTACCAAATATTAACGGATAAACTCTCCCACTATCACCCAGCGCAAAGTACTTAGGGGTAATTCTGGACTCTAAACTAAGCTGGAAATTAAATGTTGAAGAACGGGTAAGGAAGGCAGAAATTGCTTTATATGCCTGTAAACGTATGCTTGGAAAAAGATGGGGTCTTCAACCTAAGCATACATTATGGTTGTATAAGACGGTAAAACGACCTATTTTATCGTATGGTTCGGTAGTTTGGTGGAAGGCTCTAGGGAGAGAGTACAATACCAAACTACTCGGCAGAATACAAAGATCAGCCTGTGCCATAACGGTCGGTGCAATCAGATCATGTCTTTGAGAGGCTCTCAATGCACTGATACACGTTATTTAATTGACCTACATATTAAGAAGACGGCAACCATGAGTGCATTTAGGTTGAATGAAGCGGGTCGCTGGAGAGAAAAAACTTATGGTCATGCCAATCTATTATTGCGACAAACTCAGTTAATCTCGGTGAGAACTGACTACATCGTCCCGACGGTAACATTCAATACGAATTTTCCCACTATCTTTCCATCTAAAGAAGAATGGAATAAGGGATTCTCTCTAAACAACTTCGACACTACAGCCTATGCGGATGGAAGTAAAATGGGCTACGGTGTTGGAGCTGGTATATATTCTCACAGATTTAAAATAGAATCTTTGCGTCTCCCTAATACCAGCAGTGTCTTCCAGGCGGAAGTACTGGCAATTGGGGAAGCTTGTAGGCTACTAATCGCAGATTTCTCTTTTAAGGGTAATATCGCTATTCTCTCGGATAGCCAAGCTGCAATCCAGGGACTGGGTTCGGCTACAACAACCTCTAAAGTGGTGGAACAAAGTAGGAATAGCCTCACCATCATGAGTGAAAACCATAAAGTTACCTTAATCTGGGGGCAAGGGGGGGATCTGCCACGAATAACGCTCTTGCAGAATCGGTATTCACACCATTAGGTGCAGTCAAGAGTACAATTTCCCAAAAATACCTCCGAACCGCGGACTGTAGGTGGAAAGTCCAGACGAAATGCAAAATTAGCAGAACGTTATGGCCCACCTACAACCTCAAGCAATCGTCGGTATTAACAAGAATGAAGCTACGGGACTCCTGGAGACTAACGGCAGTCATAACTGGCTTTTGGTCTATCGGAGAACAAGCAGTCAAAATGGGTATCCCTCACAATACATACTGTCACAGTTGCAAACAACCGGAGAAAAAGGAGACAATCTTCCATTTCCTCTGTGAATGTCCTGCCCTATGAAAGGACAGAATGTTAACCCTGGACCAACCGCTCTTCGAGAATCTCGAACAACTATCTGGCGTAGACGTTAACAACCGCACAGACTGGATATAGTTATGCTGTAAATAACTGTTAAACAAGTTGGTAACGAGGATGTGGCAACAAAATGGCGCGGAAGCACTAGTTGGATTCTGGAAGAATCACCGCTTTAACCAACCAACCAACCAATTCAACCCATTCGGCTCAGATGGAATGTCTTACGTTCGGCGGAAACCTAATACAGAGCTCCACAAAAGCAACATAAAACCGACTATGAAACATGGTGGTGGCAGTGTAATATATAGTATGGGTATGTATCATATGTCAGCAGCCGGAATAGGAAATTTAGTGTTTGTCGCGGGTATTATGGACAAAACAATGTACCTCAATATTATAAAAGATAATCTACTCCAAAGTGCTGCGAAACTTGGAATACATCAAGATTTCCGTTTCTACCAGGACAATGACCCTAAACATAAAGCGGCAATCGTGCAGACATGGCTCATATGGAACTGTCCACATTTAATGCAACCACCGGCTCAATTACCGGACATGAACGTCATCGAGAATTTATGGTCTGGAAACAAAATTTCGCACACATCACATAAGCAATAGAGATCAGGTAAAAACCGCAATTTTAGAGGAGTGGAACAAAATCGGACCGGAAGTAACAAAACAGCTAGTGGAGTCAATGCCAGAAAGGTTAAAAGCTGTTAATAAAGCCAAGGGATACCACACAAAGTACTGAATAATTTTTAAATCATTAGTTTAACTTACATTTAAGAAAAAATGAGTACTGCATGAAATAAGCTGTGACATAAAATTTTGAACTGTTTTTTGGTCTTTTATATATCTTATTTAAAGCTTAAAAAAATATTTGAAGTACCTTTTTTATACTGCTATTGCGTATAAATTATATCATATTTAAAATTTTTCAAAAATGGTTTTAGCTTTCAAATACAGCATTCGAAGTTTTAGTTGTTCGCCTGCATGAAATAAGCCACTGTAGGTACATTACCTTCTACATATTACATCTATCCCACAGGAGCAGTGAATTTTTCTGAAATAAAAGTTCTAGAAGGAAATATAATCAGATGACTTTTACGATCCATTGGCAAGGTCATTTCGTTAGATTATCCCCAAAAATTTGTATGAATAAAGTTTTGATTTCCTCGCTGTAAGGAATGTTGCACCGTCTTGCTGAGAGTATTAATTTTGACTTGAGAAAGAAAAAAGTTAGAGTAGTTAGTACGCAACTTCAAAACCGAAGCAAAGTCTTGGGGATGAACCGTCGTCTTTTAACTGTTTCATTCCCTTCTTAATGAAATTTGTACAGTCTATATCTAACAAGTAAAAAGATAAATAAATACGATAAAAAGAAGTAAATGAATACTATAAATAAATACAGAACTCAGAATATTTTAATATAAACGGGATAAAATCGTTTACGATTTTTATTTCTAACTTTAAGATCATTATGTATATATAAAATTCAGGCACTAATGTTGCTGGTCTTCAACACATTAAAATAATTGTGATCATGGTTGTTATTAGATTCCGTAAATATTTAAATCATAAATAAAAAAGAACATTGCCAAGCAAATATCAAATTTGGTTTAATATGATAAGATTATTTTCAATAAATACACGTTTATTTATCTATTTATTTAGATATTAATATTTATTTATTTCCATAGACTTTTCGGGGAAGCATCCATAAATTGAGATGAAGTTTTTCTATGATACATTGCGTAGTTTGGGCACGGTTTGGTTAATTACCCAATGATTGTCCAGAATTGTCCAAACATTAATTTAAAATAAAATGTAAAAATTTGTGTACACAAATTTATTACTAAACTTGGAAAAAAGTATACATTAGTTACTCTCATTCTGCCTTAAAGCAGTTATTTAACAAATCTTTTATTGATTGAAATTTATCAAAAACTAGGATCGCTCATACATCGAAATTTCGACGTCATTCGACGTTATATAAATACGAAGAGCAAAATTTAGTCATACCTTTTTTTAGTATTTATCTTTATCTATATATATAAAAATTAAGCCGAAAAAAAGTGTGCATTTGTCGCCGGTAATCTCAGCAACGTGTGTAAGGAAAACAATGAAAGTTTCACACATTGTTGGTGTTTCTTTGGCAAAGGTTTCTGTGAAGTTTGGTTGAAATCCGATAACGCGTGTGTGGGCGGTGCGTCGGTTAAGTGAGTGTGTTTTTGCTATTTGCCGCACGTATTTTTTGTACCGCACATAGCATTCATTAGAATTGAATACATTTTGGTCGTGTGTGTCTGGGCCGATTATTATGAAATTTGGTATATATAAATATTTTTCCACGGTGAAGGTTAGTATAATATGCTTATTGATTCCACTCGCCATCAGGTGGCGCTGCCGAAGGCCAAACGAGGACCCGGGTAACCCTAGGATGTGTTTTTAAAATGTGGGTATCAAATCAAAGCTACTGATGAGTGCTTTAATACAGAGTATCTCTGAGATCTCTGAGTGACCAGGGTCTCGAGATATAGCCGAAAAGGTGGACCAAGGTACCCTTGGATGTGTTTGTACAATATGGGTATCAGATGGAAGCTGTTGATGAAAGCTTTTAAGTGAAGTAATTTTTACTGACTGTTTCCGGGATAAAGAAAGGAGATGGAGCTGGAGATGGAAGATGAAAAGGAATAGCTACAGGAAGAGGAAGAGGAAGACCACTTATTATTAAAAATTAAAAAAAAAATTATAAAAAAAATTTAAAATATTACATATACGCTTATTATATAAACGTTAATCTGAAGTCAGTTATAGTGCAAAATTCATTGTATCATTGCCGGCGTGATTGGTGATCGTTTCCTTAATTTTTTGCAGAAAGGTTATGCTAATATGAGATAGGTATTACCTATATCATTCATATATTTACGTATTACCTGTGTACTCACAAATATACGGTTGAAGCAAATAGGTATATGCCAGTTTTTTTACTTCGCCTGGAAAAGTTTATATAAATTTAAGAAGAGTAAATAGAACTTCTTTTATATCAGACTTCACGCAAAAAAGTCATTTGCACCTCAACACATAGCTGGGTTAAAGCGGGGGGGAACAGTTCTCTTCTCCTTCTCCGCTTTTTCGCACACGTAATTGTATGGGATGAGTGCACGATGGCACATAAAAAGTCACTGGAAGCGCTTGATAGGACATCACGAGATTTACGTAGTAAAAATGAAATGTTTGGTCGTGCCTTAGTGCTGCTGGCAGGTGATTTTAGACAAACACTGCCTGTTATTCCTCGAGCAACTGTAGCAGATGAATTGGCTGCATGTTTGAAATCATCATATTTGTGGAGACATGTTCAAACACTCAAACTAACTACAAATGTACGTGTTCTAATGCAAAATGATCCATCAGCTGCTGAGTTTTCACAGCAATTATTAGATATTGGAAATGGCAAAGTTCCTGTCGATAATTTAACTGGCTTAATAACTTCACAACCAAACTTTTGTCAAATAAGTCAAACGAAAGAACAGTTAATTCAAAGTATTTTCCCAAATTTGCCTCAATTGGCAAAAATAAAGATGTGAATGAAATGAATGCGGCTATTTTGGCTAACATACCAAGTCCAGAACAAACATATCGATCCGTTGACACTGTTACAAATCAAGATGATATTGTAAATTATCCCACTGAATGTTTGAATTCGCTTGATTTACCTGAATTACCGCCACACATGCTAAACTTGAAAATAGGAGCACCGATTATTATGTTGAGAAACATAAATCAACCACGACTATGTAATGGCACTCGATTAACAGTTAAGAGATTGATGAATAACGTCATTGAAGCAACAATTTTGAATGGAAAATACTCTGTTGAAGACGTTTTAATACAGCGAATACCAATGATACCATCGGATATGCCGTTAGAATTCAAACGTTTTCAATTTCCTGTTCGCCTTGCATTCGCGATTACTATTAATAAGTCACAAGGCCAAACTTTATCAATTTGTGGTATTGATTTAGAATACCCATGTTTTTCTCATGGCCAACTTTATGTTTCATGCTCAAGAGTTGGTAAGCCGGTATTGTTCATTTATTCAACAACGCATGGAAAAACGAAGAATATTGTATACCAAAGAGCAGTACAATAAAAAAAGTAATAAAGTAAATCACATCAAACGTTTTTTAATTGCTACTACTATTTAAAACTACTTTCATTACTATTCATGCGCGAGAATTTTTATAAAATACACACAGTATTTTTCGGCTTAATTTAATTAATTAATCTAGATTTTTTTAAAGACGACCGGCGGAACGGGCGGGTTTTCCCTAGTTTTTTATATAAAGCAACTGAAATAATTAAATTTTTAAACAAAAATGATACGAAAAAAACTACAGTAACAGTTTTTCATTTATTTTATATCTTCTGAGAAATAAGCAAGTATGCACATGTATGTATTGTTACAATCGTGAAATTTCGCGAACCGATTGGCAACAATAGCGAACGAGAGGTCAAAACAAAAACATCAATTAGCCTTGATGGCGATAGGAGATAGCGAGACAATGCACGCTTTCTGGGTCTACCGCTAGATGAGTAAGACGAAAACGCTACGAAAGGCATTTGCTGACGGCAGTATCTCTTCCTATTTAGATAGAGTTCTTGATACTACTCTTACTGAAGAGAAAGAGGTACTGGCATCAGACTCGGATAATGCTAACAAAACGGTGGTGGAGATGATGTCCAGTAACCATGATGTTACGGGTTCTTCAAATGAATATTCACCACTCAAAGGTTGCGTCCACTAACCTCATAATCCACCTGTCAAAAGGTGGGCATCATATTGTCCTGATTCAAGAACCATGGGTATCACACGGACTCGTGTGCGGACTAAGGACTCAAAGCTATAAGCTGATGTATGCTCGCAACAAAGGTAATCCTAGAGCGTGCGTGCTAATAAGAAAAAGGATAAATGCTTTCATCCTCTCTATTTACAGCGGCACCGATCAATTGACCATCAGCGTGGAGTCAGGAAATGAACGGATGTGGCTATCTTCCTGTTACCTCGCACATGACCATGAGGAGCTACCGAGATTAATATTCGAAGATCTGGTAGCGCAGGCGCAGAAGCTTGGCGCAAAGCTAATTATTGGTGCGGATGTAAATGCGCTTCACGAGATATGGGCAGTGCTGATACTAACGCTAGAGGTGAGTGTCTCTTTGATTATCTGATAGGAACTAAACTAGAGATTTGCAATAAAGGTAATAAACCTACTTTTGTCATTAGTAATAGACAGGAAGTGTAAGACGCTACTTTTGCTTTTGACTCCGTTATTAACAGAATTAGGAGCTGGAAAGTTTTGGATCATACATATATTTCTTATGAGGTTATTAAAAAACTACCGAAACCTGAGCCTGGTAGGAATATCAGGAAAACAGACTGGGAAAAGTATGCAGATTGTATAGCGGTTACCCTACGAACATGTCCATCTGTTGTACCACAAATCATAGAAGGATTAGAAAATTTGATTGACCAGATTACCTACAACATGAATGCTGCCTTATCTAAAGCCTGTCCCATAAGAAGACTTGAGGGTAAACACAAGCCTAAGTGATAGACGGTTGAACTAAGCAAGCTTCAAAAAACAAGCAGAAGCGCTTTTAATGAGGCAAAGAAAACATGTCAGGCACAATATTGGAAATGCTAAAAAGATGTTCTGAGAATTTATAAGAAGGAAATCAGAAACGCACAAAGGCAAAGTGAGGGTACTTTCACTACAACCACTAAAAAGTCTTTAGAACTTTTACTTAACACTAATTTTCCTGGCTGCTCAGACATTACTAGGCATGACATGGAAGATACAGCACACTATCGTGAAGTCAGAATAGACGCTATATCTAAGAACCGACCCCTATGAGGGATTGAAAGTTTCAAACCTTTTAAATCACCGGGTCCAGATGTATTTATCCAGTGGAACTACAGAAAGTCGCTGGATATCTAACACACTGGCTACTAGCAATCTTCAGAGGTTGCTTTCTTTACGGTCGTATACCTCTTAAGTGGATACAAGTCAAAATCGTTTTCATTCCAAAAGGTGATAGAAACTCATATACCCACCCAAAAGACTTAAGACCGATATCTCTTTCTTCTTTCCTATTGAAAACTTTGGAGAGGTTGATAGAATTTCACTTAACCCTAACTATAGATATAAATCGTATCTCTACGTCACAACATGCCTTTATTAAAGGGACATCGGTAGAGACAGCTCTACATAACCTTATTTACACGGCAGAGAGTTCACTACACAAACTAGGAATTTACTTTAGCTGCTTTTATTGATATTGAAGGGGCCTTTAACAATGTTGAAGGGGAGGCAATCACTGCAGCACTCACTGATCTTGGGATAGAACCGGGCGTGGTAGCCTTCATTGACAAAATGCTAAATAGCAGAATCATTGAAGCTAATCTAGGAGAATCGGTGCTCAGGAGTAGAAGTACACCGCAAGGTGAAGTCCTCTCACCGTTTTTATGGAACGCAGTTGTAAAAAAACTTCTGTTAATACTGGAATCGATGGGTTGTAAGGTGATAGCTTATGACGATGATGTTGTTATTGCTGTCTCTGTTAACTTTGTATCTACATTAAGGGACCTAATACAAAATGCTCTAGATACACTTTCTAGGTGGCCAGAAATGTGTGGTCTAGGAGTCAACCCAGGCAAAAACAACTCATATTGTTCGCTAGGAAACACAGAATCCCTCAGCTAAGTCCAATTATGCTGAAGGGGGAAGATCTTGTGATTTCGGAAGAAACCAAATACTTGGGACTAAACGTAGATAGGAAACTGACTTCGAAGTCAAACATCTTAGAAATAGTTAGGAAAGCAAACCTAGCTTTTTATGCCTGTAAGAGAGCTTTAGGTAAGACCTGGGGAATTAAACCTAAGGTTGCTCATGGCTTTATACTGCTGTCGTTAGAACCATTCTTCTATATAGAAATGTTGTCTCGTGGTGTGCTATGCAGAAAAAAACCTATTCTAATTTATTGAATAAGGTACAGAGATCAGCGGAATTAGCAATCAATGGCTTTGGATATCATATTACATCTGCCACCCTTAGATCTCTTCTGCAAATACTCAACGGCCTGTTTGGCTTTAAGGTTCATGGCGAGTTCACAATGGAAGACTGTTACACATGGACATTTAACCATTTTAGACTCCTATACGGATATACCCAGTGATTGTGATACTCCCATTCTCTGCTTCGAAAGGAATTTCTTAATGAAAAATTAAAATCCCTTCTAGACTGGAATGGCTTGAAGAAGATCCATTACCCAATACAGCCGTTAAGATCTATACGGACGGATCTAAAATGGACACCGGTGTAGGATCAGGGTTATATTGCGAAGAGCTTTCTATCAGTGAATCCTGTAAACTACCGGATCACTTTAATGTTTTTCAAGCGGAAATAAACTCTATTCATGAAGCCTTAAAATTAGGGATAAACAGAACACCATCAACAGATATCTGCGTTCTATCAGACAATCAAGCTGCCCTGGATGCATTTCAAATAATATCAAGGAGTGTCTTACATTGACGCCAATCTCCTAATGAGATGGCCAAACAATATCGTATCATCGTATGCTGGGTTCCAGGCCACAGGGATATACCAGGCCAGAGATATACTGTAGGGCTGACCAACTTGCAAGAGCAGGTACCTGTATGCCAAACATAAGTAATATTATGGAGGTACCTCTCGCAACTTGTAAGCTTCTTATTAAGGACGCAGTAATCAGTTCTGTAAATCAAAGATGGATTAGTCAATGAATGTGAAATTCCTAGGCATACATGACCAAGGTAAATTTACGTCTGTCCAAGAATATTAAAAACTCGAGTAATTTTCAAATTAGGACCTTAATAGGGGCCCTCAAGTTAAACATGTAAACGAATAAAGGAAAAGTAGCAGAATGATATAGGCTTAAGGTGAACGTGTACATTTAGAAACAAAATGTTGGAAATAAAATAAACCAAGTGTGTTGCTATTAATTTGTGTGTTTTATTCGCTAATCCAGTGATTGAATTCATAGTTATTGTAAGAGATTTATTTAAATTTTATCGAAAGAAAATTCGTATCAATTGGTGTCAGAAGTGGGATTGTTGAACAAAGTCCAAAGAAGAGGATCGAGAAATGATAAAGCTAAGTGAATTCAAGATTCAGCATTTTAAAACAGAATTAGAATAGCGAGGCTTGTTAACTATTAGGAGCAAGGCAGAGTTAGAAGCAGAGCTCCGCGATGCTATGGAGGCAGAGGGCGTCGATGTAAAAGCATTTGTGTTCCAGTTAGAAGCTGAGGAGTCATCGACCATAATAAAGAATCCAGAGCCATCACCAAAAATAGACTGGAATGTGTTTATGGCTCCATTATCACAATTGTAACCGCAGTTGGCCCAGATGTCACAAATATTGACAGAGATGTCCTAGAAGATGGTTGCGCTGCTTGGAGGAGCCATCTTGAGCATCGTAAAGGGGAAACTTACGAGGACGAAGTCCATCAGGCAAATGAAAAAGAAACTGCGGACACAGCTGAAGAACAATCAGACGTTAATAAGGAAGCGTTGGAAGAGACAGCCCAAGGCGTTATTATTGACAACCCAGATGGTGTATAAGGACCACATTGTAGAAGCGACGAAAACACATTTGAGACGACAAATGAGGCACTAAGCAGTACTATAGTAAGTGGTAAAACATCAAACGAAGAGGAATCTGATGAAATTGATGGAGAAAAGCTTGAAAAAGGCACGGCGCCATCTGAGAAGAAGAAAACTGAGGATAAAGAAGAAAGATAATGTTTAGAAAGCGGTCGTCACTGAAACTAACAAAATGGGAGGGACCATCGACGAAATGAAATCAAAAGAAAACGAATCTGCACCACGTGCCAAACACATTCGATTAGGTGTTGAAATTCATCAATCGCTAGGTACAGAGTGATTCAGTCTTAAGGTGAACGTGTACATTTGCAACTAAGGTGTTGGAAATAAAGTAAAGCAACTGTGTCGTCGTCAATTTTTGTGTTTTATTCGACAATCCAGTGATCGAACTCAGACAGTTATTGTAAGAAATTTATTTGAATTTTGACGTAAGAAAATTCGTAACAGTATATAAGTCTTAAGTCCTTCACAGTAAATATGTTATGCCTTCATGGTTGATGATATAAATCGGGTTATAACGAGTATGAATTATCTAATTAAGGTAAACTTAAACATTTTACAAAAATTTCGTGGTTTGGAATTGTATTGTAACATAAATAAAAAAATTGTTAAACGTAAGAAAAATATGGACTTGAACCATTGAATAAGTAATAAGATAGAGGCACAAACACGCAACTTCTGGCAAATGGGCATATTGATGCGGTCGGTCTGGGAAAAAGAAGAGGAAGCGCATCGCGACGAGCTATAGAGGCGAGCAACGATGGTTTGCTGTTATACACGCAAATAATGCGACACGAAGCAAATGCGTTGACGATTTGTCTTTCCCTAAAGCCGGAAACAAATTCAAATAATCGGTTGAAATTTCAATAGATTGATGAGCGTGTGGCGCAGTTGGTAAACCGATCGAAAATTAACAAAAAAATGTTGTCAGCTTGCAATCGGTTGCGTGCGTGTGACGAAGTTGACGATTTTTCTTTCGGGTTTTGCAATCGGTTGCGTGTGTGTGACCCAAAGTTCACAATTTTTCTCATTTCTTTTGAAATTTCGAAGTGTGCTCATAAGCTGACAAATGACAACATTAAGCAAAACATTTATTGAAGCTGGCCCATAGTCGTAATGTAATATTACATAATATACATAATTATAAATATATGGAAATATAATTATATTAATTTACTAATTACGTTAATACAGGGTTTGATTGAAAAGTAATGAGCCTTCTCGCGCGGAGCGTCTGCCAAGCGATCAACCGAATCGGCTGGTGGGGGAAAATGATCGTTGGACCTTCCCATTCCACTAGAAACCGGTCCCAGTTCGCTGGTAACAGCGGTGCAGTCAACATCGCTCCGCGCGTGAAAGCTGTTTTAAAAGAGTGTTAGGATTTTGCAGTGGCACAAATGCAGCGATCGTTGGAGCAACGTTACTCGATCAAATTTTGCGTAAAGCTAAACAAAACGAGGACCGAAACCATTGGGCTACTCAAGGAGGCTTACGGGGACCAATCTCTGTCCAGTGCCCAGGTAAAACGGTGGCACAAGTCGTTCAAGGAAGACCGGGAGGACGTCGAAGACGAACAGTGATCTGGAAGGCCTTCGACGACGCAAACAGACGAAGATGTGAACCGGGTTCGTGAATTTTTGAACATTGACCGTCGTGTTAGTCCACGTGAGATCAGTGAAGAGTTAAATTTAACTCTTAACTCTCGTGACCGGAAAACTTGAAATGTGCAAAGGGGAGGCGTTTCGACTCCATCGAGGCGATCCAAAAAACTGTGACAGCCGAATTGAACGCGATTTCGGCGGATGAGTTTAAAAAATGTTTCCTGCAGGGGAAGGACCGCTACCAGCGGTGTATTGACGCTCAAGGGTCCTATTTCGAAGAATATTAGTTGTATAAGCCAAAAGGTTTAATAAAACTGCTTAAAAAAATAAGGCTTATTACTTTTCAATCAAACCCTGTATCCATAATTATATTTCTACAATAATAAATAAATAATTTATTGGGGAGCTCAAAGATTTGTTCAAGCCAGAATTGTGGAAAAATAAGAGCGACGTATATAATGACAGAAATATAAAATTAAAAACGTGGCAAATTTTATTAGATAACTATAAAGAAGTAGACAAAACCGGTAGTATAGAAAGTGTGCAAAAACAGGTTCCTCTCCCTCTTCTTTTCAAGCACAAATAAAAACCATACACGACAATAACTTCTTGCCGCGTTCGATGTTCACTCAGTAACGAACAGCGTGAAACTAAAATCGTCAACAAATCCACACATGTCACAGTGGTTCCGCCATAGGACATTGGATGAAAATAGTCATGTTAAAATTATGCAACAATATTTAGCTAAATGTTAGTTCATTAGTCATAGTAACTTAGAGTATAAAAGAAATTTCAACTGCACAAACACTTCACTTATAATTGTGCCCCCAAAGTAAGAGAATTTGAAAAGTGATAGTTAGCGTGGTCTCCGCTCCGTACTTACGCAGTTCCGGGAAGTGTTATTTTTCTAAGAATTACTGTGTTTATGACCTGTTGTACAATGGAAATTCAAGTTGAAGGTATGTAAAACATGTTGAATGTTTTCTTATCTTTTTTAATTATTATTTGATGGGTTTTCAGACCGTACGAAATACGTACTTTAAAATTTCCCTTTTTTTTTTTTTTATAAGAAGTTTGTAAAGTTTTAACTAAGTTCGCACGAATTCGCACAAATGAAACATACATTAAAATATTCTTACATATGTCCTCTTTAAGGAAAAATAGTTTCCAGCTGCGATGACCTGCGACTGCGCTTGATATAGGGTCTAATCTGTACCTATGTGACTCATCTACGAGGAAATGTTAGATTTGTGGTGCGACACCTAAAGAAATGAATGACGTAGAAAAGTGTAGAAACAAACAAGTAAACTCCAGTAGATTTGAATTTGGTTTATCACCCCATATAGGCATCCTATACGCCAACTATGAGTTAGATTATCTTATATACATATGTATATGTGCACACATGTGCATATGTACATGCATATGTTTTTTTTATTATTTATAAGCCCATATATGCCCCTTATTTAGCAACAGCATAACGGCAGAGGCAGTAACGGAGCTAACACGTCTAATGATGAACACTAGAAGTCCTAGATAAAACCGAAGGAGGTTACTTAACACTGTTGTTTTGATTTCGATTTTGCTGTATGCAACTACAACATGGGCGGGAGCCACTAAACCTTACACATTTGTAAGGTGTGTGGAATCTGTGTACCGATTGATTGCCCTTAGAGTGTACTGCTCGTTTCGCACCGTATCAGAGGACGCCATTATGAAAATTGCGGGTCTACTCCCAATAAGGTTATGGGAAATGAGTGCGCTAAAGTTTATAAAAGTAAAGCTGGCCTAGCACGGCTGACTATACGTAAGGAAGGAAGAGAGTGTATTATGTTTACATGACAGACAAATGGAGTTCGTCCCGCTCGATTCGATTTCGGAAGAGAGGAGTTAAATATGAGGGTACGAAAACCAATTACAGTTCTTAACCTAGTGGATGTCATGCTTGACTCGGAAGAAAATTGGTCCGGTGTCAGCAATATGCCAAGAATTACTATCGCAAAACTGCGTCGCGCTAAAGACCTTCATGAATCGGCAATAGGCCGATTTCCGCCCCTGTGAAGTGATATTTGGGGGTTGACGTCGCGCTGAACAACGGCGCAAATCTCCATGAATTGGCAATAGGCCGCTCGTATTATTTATAAGCTTCATAAAAATATATGCCCTTTATTTATTATTTATTCAGTGAAATTTGCCGTCCCTCAATCGATACTCTAAATATTGTAATACCAGAAACAAAATATGGCCATACGAAGGCCATTTTACCGCTTAGCATTCTACGTTCTGTTATACAATAAAAACTATTCCATTCATTAACGCAAGTGCATATTTCTCAAAGCAAGACTAGTTCATTCATAAAACGAGCCCACCATATCTTCCATCACGCACCTGAGCTATCTATAAATAAACCTATTTTTCTTGAGGAATACAAAAATATTTCGTGAACCGTCAATTTTTATTGTGGCAAGTGCCGACATCTTCGTATATGCATATGCATGCATATCCGTATGTATGTAAATATGTTCCTAAATGCGAGAGAGAATGGCGACGATCGTAAAGAATGGTGATAATTAATGATGAATGGTGATAATTAATGATGAATGGTGATAATTAATGATGAATGGTGATAATTAATGATGAATGGTGATGTTGGTAATTAAGCTACAGTAGCGTGCAATAGTGAGCACATGTTGGGCGATTTAACTTTAAAGTCTCTGAAAAAATCTAAATGCACAACTTAATGAAACAAAACTTTCAGCATGTATTCGTTGCTTAATTCTTAAAATAACGGCTTAAAACAAAACAAAAAATACAAATGTAGGAATGAAAAGGAGGTAATAATATAAAAAAGTACGTATTTGCTCAGTTTTGCACGTTTTGTTTATGCTAACCGAAAGGAGCTGTAACATTTAGTACAGTTGTAATTATATACCGTTATAGTTTTTGTTTCATGTTACTATGTTTTTACTTTTGTTATTAGTAGTAGAAAGGTGTTCGAAGTTAGACAATCGCTTTCTGATTAATATTAATATCAATTATGAAGAAAATAAGTTTGGAGCTCGAAAACAGCGTCGTGGTTTTGACTAATAGTGGAAATTCCTCTAGAAAAATTGCTGAAATATTAAATATTAGCCAACGCACAGTTATTAATATACAGAAGCGAAGAAATGTAGCGCATGCACCGAATGTTGAAGGTAGACCACAACTTCTTTCGGACTTAGACGCACGCCTTATGGTACAAGAAGTACGCAAAAACAGTTTTGTGACACCAAAGAAGGCTGCAGCAATGTTAAATAAGAACGTTAGCGAGTGGACCGCGCGTAGAGCATTCCATAGAATCGGGTATAAATCAGCTGTAAAGAAGAAAAAGCCGGCGTTATCGCTCAAAAATATTAAGGCCCGTCGAGCATTTGCTCGAAAATACAGAAATTGGAATGTTGAAGACTGGAAACGCGTAATTTGGTCGGATGAAGTAAAAATTAATCGTTTTCAGTCCGACGGAATAAGCTATTGCTGGCGCCGACCTACAGAAAGGATCCAAAGGCATCACGTGAAGCCAACTGTTAAACAGGGCGGTGGTAATTTGATGGTGTGGGGTTGCTTCACTTGGTGGCACATCGGACCACTCGTTAAAATTAATGGTATTATGAAAAAAGAAGATTACTTACATATTTTGCAGACTAATTTGCCAGAATTTGTTGATATGAGCGCTTACCCAGAAGAGGAAGTTATCTTCCAACAAGACGGCGATCCCAAACATACCGCCAAAATTGTTAAAGAATGGCTGTCGCAACAAAATTTTCAGGTAATAGATTGGCTTGCACAAAGCCCGGATCTAAATCCAATTGAAAATTTGTGGGCAATAACCAAACAGCGGCTGGGAAAATATCGCAGGGCTCCTGAGAACATGACAGAGCTATGGGACCGGGTACAGCAGGACTGGAACCAAATACCGCGCACATTTATCGAGAATCTTGTCGAAAGTATGCCCAAACGCATTAAAAGTCTAAGAAAAAATAAATCCTATGGATTAACTATTAAAATTTATTAGTTTTTAGCCATGAGTTCCAGACGTGCAAAACTGAGTAAATATGTACATTTTTATATTATTGCCTCCTTCTCATTCCTACATTTGTATTTGATGTTTTTATTTAAGTCGTTATTTTAAGAATTGAGCAACGAATAAATGCTGAAAGTTTTGTTTCATTAAGTTGTGCATTTAGATTTTTTCAGAGACTTTAAAGTTAAATCGCCCAACATGTGCTCACTATTGCACGCTACTGTATATCTTCACCTATGGGATTATCCAATTAACAAAAAATGTACGAAATTAGCCGCGAAGTTACAAATCTACTTTCAAAACAGATTGCTGCTTTCTTTTGCTTGCTTATAATCAACGAATTCGAGCCCATTGGCTGCGTAGCACAGTGTCTTCTTAGTAGGCAGAAATGGAAAAATTTTGTTGTCCGAAAAATAGACGCGCAATATGCGAAAACAACAACGAAAACCAAAATAGTCCTATTTTGCGTTGTCTCAATTGTTTCCACAACTCGTAAAAACATAAAAAAACACCATAAACTTACCTGTATACTATGTTGCTTTTTGTATATTTTTGGTTACTACTGCACACGTGGAGTTGATGAGTCAGGTAGTTACACGTGATTCATATTGTTCATTACATCGCATCAATAAAAAAAGTTTTATCAATAATTCCGGGTTATCGTGCGAGTGAAAATAGTATAAAGTTGCTTTATTATAATTCTTCTTCTTAATTGGCGCGATAACCGCTTACGTGATTTTGGCCGAGCTTAACAAAGCGCGCCAGTCGTTTCTTTCTCGTGCTAACCGGCGCCAGTTGGACACACCAAGTGAAGCCAAGTCCTTCTCCACCTGATCTTTCCAACGCAGAGGAGGCCTTCCTCTTCCTCTGCTACCACCAGCTGGTACCGCATCGAATACTTTCAAAGCCGGAGCGTTTGTATCCATTCGGACGACATGACCCAGCCAACGAAGCCGCTGGATCTTTATTCGCTGCGCTATGTCTATGTCGCCGTAAAGCGCATACAGCTCATCGTTCCATCGCCTGCGATATTCGCCGTTGCCAACGTGCAAAGGTCCAAAAATCTTACGCAGAATCTTTCTCTCGAACACTCCAAGCGTCGCTTCATCGGATGTTGTCATCGTCCACGCTTCTGCGCCATACGTTAGGACGGGCATGATGAGAGTCTTGTAGAGTGTTAGTTTTGTTCGTCGAGAGAGGACTTTACTGCTCAGTTGCCTACTTAGTCCAAAGTAGCACTTGTTGGCAAGAGAGATTCTACGTTGGATTTCAAGGCTGACATTGTTATCGGTGTTAATGCTGGTTCCTAAATAAACGAAGTCTTTTACAACCTCGAAATTATAACTGTCTACAGTGACGTGAGTGCCGATACGCGAGTGCGCCGACTGTTTGTTTGAAGACAGGAGGTACTTCGTTTTGTCCTCGTTCACCACCAAACCCATTCGCTTTGCCTCTTTATCCAGTTTGGAGAAGGCAGAACTAACAGCGCGGTTGTTAAGGCCGATGATATCAATATCATCGGCATACGCCAACAATTGTACGCTCTTATAAAATATTGTGCCTGAGCGATTAAGTTCTGCGGCTCGTACGATGCTCTCCAACATCAGGTTAAAGAAGTCACACGACAGCGAGTCACCCTGTCTGAAACCTCGTTTGGTATCAAACGGCTCGGAGAGGTCCTTCCCAATTCTGACGGCGCTGCTGGTGTTGAGCAACGTCATCTTACATAGCCGTATTAGTTTTGCGGGGATACCAAATTCAGACATAGCGGCATACAGGTAACTCCTTTCCGTACTGTCGAATGCAGCTTTGAAGTCGACGAAAAGATGGTGTGTGTCGATTCTCCTTTCATGGGTCTTTTCCAAGATTTGGCGTATTGTGAATATTTGGTCGATGGTAGACTTTCCAGGTCTGAAGCCACACTGATAAGGTCCAATCAGTTGGTTGACGGTGGGCTTCAGCCTTTCACACAATACGCTCGCTAGAACCTTATAGGCGATATTTAGAAGACTAATCCCGCGGTAATTGGCACAAATTGCAGGATCGCCCTTCTTATGGATTGGGCAGAGCACACTTAAATTCCAATCGGCAGGCATGCTTTCATCCGACCACATTTTGCATAGGAGCTGATGCATGCACCTTTATTATAATTACCATAAAGGTAAGTCGGCAAACTAAATTCCTGAAATGTTTTCGATGAATGCAAGGACAGTACACAATTATAAATATCATAGAACACGAAAATCTGTTATAATTGAAACACTCCAGCGGCAGACCAAAGAGCTCACACGAAGCATGGAAAGGTAAATAGTGATACAAATTGACGAGAAACCGCAATACAGCCTTAGGCTGCAAACACAGTGCACGCTGAGACGAAGACGAAGATGAAGACGAAGCTGAAGAGAAATTGCTTGCTTTGCCAGTAAGCGAATAGGTTGCACAGTGCAAGACGAATTGGTTGCGCTTTTGTTATGTTAGTCGCAATGGATTCCTCATCAGATGATGACCTGCTGATTGAGCAAAGCTTATATTTTAAATTAAAACGTATAAAAGTAAATAAAAAAGTACACCCTATAAATTTGGAAAGAGAAGCATTTGGTGAATTTCATCATTTGTATGATGAGCTGCGCCACGATGAAAAGAAATTTGTGGAATATACCAGAATGACAATTAGCACATTTGATTATATTCTAATTAAAATTGAGCCACTTATTATTAAAAATTGGACTAATTTTAATAAGACGCCAATTATATGTGCTGAAAGGCTAATTGTGACGTTAAGGTAAAAAATAATTTAAAATATATTTAGTTTTATGCCTTTTATTGATTATTACTTCTCATTTAATTACTTGTTTATCGACTGTCTTAACTTAATTAACGTGCCAAAGCATAGACAGAACAAACAAACAAAAACCACGGTAACTAGCAAGCGATTCGTCTTCAAATTCAGTACAGCAGGGTTTGAAGCTGATTGCTTGCGTTTCGTCTTCATCTTCGTCTTCGTCACAGCGCGCACTATGCGTACGAGCGAGCGAATTCATACGATTTGTTCTGCACGGTTTTTCGTCTTCAGTTTCGTATTCATCTTCGTCTTCGTCTCAGCGTGCACTGTGTTTGCAACCTTATGTAGAGTATACACGCTCCAACCTTTGTATCAACACGTTGTACAATGAGTTGGACGGCCGTTTAGTACACAAACGTCCCAAAATGATATACAACACGTTGTCCACCAACTTTATTATTCTCTTTTTCGTGGTGTTGAACATTCGCAAAATGTAGGAATCAAGTGAAATTGGTTGAATAAAAGTTGTGGAAATTTTATTTTATTTATTATTTTTATTTATTATTTTTTTGTTTTATATTTTTAATTTTTTTTTATATATTTGCATTTCATTTTTTTTGCCCGAACCACTAAAAAGAGAAACTCATTGTGGAACCGCTAACTCGTCCCGCAAAAACTTGAAACATTTTAATTTTCATGCAACCGTTGGACTAACATGGAAATCAGCTGTAGTGCATACTATACATGATATAACCGTGTATCCAACATGTCCATGTTGATATACAGGTTGGAGCGTGTACACCGCAGGGTGTGGGAATAGGTCACGAAACAGTCCGAAGAGTTCTCTTAAAACTCATAAAGAAGTGCAAGAAAAGTGTTATTACTATCGTATACAAACGTTGACAAACTTTCTAACTTTCTTTTACTCTACTCATGTTTCGCACGCAGTGAAATATTAGGATAATGCTTTTTTCTGATGAGACAAAGATAACGCTCTATAATAGCAGAGAATGTTAATGCAATGATAAGGTGCAAATGTTACTGTGAGCTTTTTTTAGTACAATTGAGATTTGAAAGATTTGAAGTAAGGGAATTTAGCATTCCGAGTTTATAGACACCTCACTGACTTTTGCCCACACAAAAATTAGAAACACCACACATCTTTCACCTCAACACACAACACATTTCTCACCTCGACAATAAACCAATTAAATTTTTACTATTTTCGTATTTTTGAAATAATAAGCGTAAAATTTATTACATAATAAAAAAAAAAAAAAAATTAATAAAAAAAAGTTTGCGCCGGGAATTGAAATCGAGTCTAACATGTGGCGAGGAAAAATAGGCGGTGCGTTTATTTCTTCGACTGCTTATTTTTTTACCATTTTGTTATTTTTGAAATGATAAGCGGATACATAAAATTTATTACAAATTTTCACGATTAGATACATTAAAAAAAAAAATTTAAAAACGAAAAAAAAAAAATTTGCGCCGAGAATTGATGGCGAGTCACGTGGGGAGGATAAATACGCAGAGCGTTTATTTCTGCGCCTGCGTTGTGAACAAAAGGTTTGTGATGTCTACGTAGATATGTATGCGCGCGACGCGAATAAGTTTTAATAAATTCTGAAGGTAATTCATGAAGTTTTTCATTACATACATTCATACTCTATATGTACATAAATGATGGTATATGACAATATACATAATATGTATGTATGTACATGTCAGAAAATAAAACGGTTTAAGATAAATCAACACTTATTTTATATTGTATGTCACTTTATAGTTAATGTATTCGACAGCATTTACATACATATGTATGTATGTATGTACATTTGTATATGAAAAACAATAATGCACAAGCGTAAGAACATCATCTTCCTTTCATACATATGTACATATGCATGTATGCCCAATAACCTTGATTTATGTACATATGTACACATGTCACAGCACATCACATTCTTACAAGAAATCAAATACACATACGCACTAGTGAACGAGTGTCTTTCTAACAAGTGCAAAAACAATTTTGCTCTATGTATGTATATATAACCACTTTATGTCCTAGCATATATACATACATACATATATACCTACTTGCCTTCTAAACTTCCTACAAAATAATTGTATTCATATGTTACTACATCCATGCACGTTCATACATTCATGCATATATGCGCGAGCACAGCGCTCCCTTCTTGATTCCGTGTACTTTTGTCTTTCACCAGTCGATATTCCTAATATTGTACTTACAAAAACACAATATTTTGATAGACGCAAATGCAACAGCAAGCGCAACGCGATGGCCGCTTTGCCACCACACATTCTAAAATGTTCTAGAACACAACAAACACACATACCTCACATGTGCATGTCGCCCGAAGCTAAATTCTAAGCCTAGCGACTACGAAAACAAAATACATTCGTAGACGCAGTCGCAGCGGCCATGATTCTATCAGCGACGGCGCTGAACAATTTTAGAACAAAAACAAAAAGTTCATTCATAAGTTTCGAGCTCATATTTCAATTTCATTCGTAAACGAGCCGCCCATATGCCAATTTTCGCGACCACTCGAAAATAGTCAATATTGGAATATTTCGCGTGGAATTATTTGCCAATATTTGATAAATCTTGAATTTTTGTCATGTCGAGTGGCCGCGGATCCGTATTTATGTATGTAAATATGTCTTCTAACTATGCGACAGTCGCGAGTTAATGCGACTTCCAGCGAATCACACATTGCTGTCCGCAAAGCCGCATATATGTACCTTATGATCACAAAGTACCGGGAATGTTTAAATTAAACAAAACAGAGTTAAATTTAAGGCAAATTTATATTATCTCCTTCAAAATATAACCCGTCTGAAGCAACACACATGTGCCAACGTTTAACCCAGTCCTCCAAACACCCCCGGCAGGCCGATTTTTATTCTCTTTGGTCAGTGCGATGGCGCGTTATCATCATGCAAAATCTGAGAATTGTTTGCTCACATTTCCGGCGGTTTGCAACACACAGCATCTCTCTAAGGTTTCAAAACGGATAAATAATATTCTCTATTGACTGTCTGGCCCGATGGAAGGTACTCATGGTGGACTATGCCTTGGCAATCGAAGGAAACAGTCAACATCACCTTCCCGGTTCTTTTTGCTCATAGGGTATACATATCCCATCTTTTCACTGACGGACAAGAAGACGGTCGCAGTTGTTGTTTTTTATATGCATACATTTTGCGTTCGTTGAAGGTTTGTATATATTTGTATACATATGCGTGTATGCGCGTTTGGCTTTCTGGATGCATCCATGGATATTAGAATATTTTCTCATCAATATGTGTATGTAAGTAGTTCAGATTTGACTGAAGAGATTTAATATAGGACTGCATATTCATATGATTGCCTTTATGGCTGTTTTACATATAAATTAATTCAAAAGAAGTATGAATAATGTTATATAGAAAATAAATTTCTAAATAACAGGTATTAGAAAAACCTGAATACACTATTTTAAATCAATTCTAATTAAACCAAATATAAAAAATGAAATAAAAATATCGAACAAAAAACTGTGTACAGGACTTGAACCTGAGTCAAATATGGGACGATGTACTGCATACGCAACACGTCTTTCACTATTGCGCTAAACTATAATTACTAATGAACCTTTCTAAATCACTCATTTATTCGATTCGCAGTTTTATATGCACATAATCTGCGTTAGTTGAAAGTTTGTATGCGTAATTATATGCATATGTGTCTGTGTATGCGCGTTTGGCTTTCTGGACGGATATTAGAATGATATTTTCTCATCAATATAATTTGGATTTGATGAAAGAGATTAAAGACGTATGTACATATTTTCTGTTTTGATTGATTTATATAAAAATCAGGTCATATCCAGTATGAACTATTTTATACCGAAAAGAAATTTCCATTTATGAAATACAAAAAAAACAGTATTTTAAAGAAATTTTAATTAAAATAAACTCAACAATTTTACCAAACTTTCCTGGTTTCAATTGTAAAAAAAAAATGTGCAAGAAAAAAAAAAATGACTTCAGGACTTGAACCTGAATTAAATACGTGCCAAAAAACAAAACGAATAATTCCGCCGACTTTAGCTTCTGCACCACAAATTAACTGCCGCGCGGCCTTCTTAATCGCAAATTTATTCGCTTCGCTGTGGGTTATTTCATGCCATGTCGATTTCCTTAGTAGTGTGCCGAAAAATCTTATGAACTTCCTCAGTAGTTTGGTAAACGCAGAAAAAATCTGAATTCCTGTCCTAGCGTGGTAAGTAAATATAGAAACCCTCCACTCGCGTGGTAAATATCTGCAATTCTCCACTCGTAAGCAAAGTTGAATTTGAAGTTACCTTATAATGAATCTACAAATTAGAACTTGAAAAAAGCTCATTTAACATTTGCTCCTTCTCATTGCATTAACATTCTCTGATAATAGATACCGGCATCGGCATTTGCTAACATAATAAGTAGAGCAGAATTCGTGGAAATATAGTCCCACTCACACTACGGGATGAAATGCAAGCACAATGCGTTATCTTTGCTCACAGATTATTTCATGTAAGCACTTGTTTATGTTGTGGCGGCGGCTAGTCGCTTGGTTAACGGTATTTTGAATTTCTGGTTTATGTAACTAGCGAACAGTTATTGTTCTATGCAATTTTTAGTATGTTTGTGATAGACAAGTGGGCAATATAAAAATTTACAAAAAATTTGCCGACGTACTACGATTGAACAGCGTGAACTGGTCATCAAGTATTTTCAAAGCGGAAAGTCGCAGCGAAAAATTGCGGAAATAGGTTGTTTGAGTAGTGCTACAGTACAAAGTATCATTGAACGCTTCGTTCATGAAAATCGGGTGCAAAATAAAGGCGGATGTGCCCCAAATAAAATTTTTGAGGAACGTGATGAGCGTTAAATTCTTCGAAAAATAAAAGAAACCCCAATGCTATCGGCTCCAAAACTGCTAAACGAAATTCCGCAGGAAGTGGGCAAATCATGTTGCGTCGAAACAGTACGACGGGTACTACGTGAAAAGGACTTTAATGGTCGAGTAGCACGAACGAAGCCATTCATAAATAAATCAATTGAGCCGAGTTGCCTTCTCCAGAGAACTCGAAATTAAAGATTTGACTTCTGGCAAACGATAATATTTTCTGACGAGTCCAAATTCAACCCCCCTTTGGGGAACACCTCCCAGATATGGAAGGTTGGAGAGTAGGTCTCCCGCGAACCACACAGGTCGAAGACGTAAACTTCGTCAAAAAAACTCCCTCAACCCAAGGTGTGATGCGACCTGTGCCTATTGGGTGGGTTTGGCAGCCGGGGGACTAAATAAGGCTGTCTTCGTACGGAGCGCATCTGATATCAGGCCGCCCCAGGTTGTAACGGTGGCCTTGCCATGGTATGGGGCGCTGCCATGGTTGACCGGATATTTCCCCTTTATCCCCTTTCGTCACCGCTCATGGATCAGGTCGCAGTTGCCTCCAAACCTATCAAGCGATTTAGTGAGGTGGCACGGAACCATCTTCAAATGGCATTGGTAGACGAAACCTCGAACCGCGGAAAACCAGTTCTTGACAAATGGTCAGAGATTGAGGCACGTTTGTCTCGCATAGTCGTTGACTATGTCATGGCGAACCCGGAGGGCCAAACACCAGGTTTCGACTCGGTGGAGGTAGTCCGCGGTTACCGTGTCATTAAATGCGATGACCAATTCTCACTGCATTTTCTGACAAACGTGATTGGTAAAATCCAGAACAGCTGGGAAGGCTTGAAACTCAAGCTAATTCCGGCTAGCGAGATTTCACGAATGCAGAGGGCTCGCATCTGGGTACCAAACATGGAGGTTGAAGCCAATCAACTAATCCCCTACCTTCAGGCGCATAATCGCTCGGTGTCGAAAGCGGAGGCTCCGCAAAGGCACAGCAGGTCTTTCCTCCTTCTAATTACAGAAGAGAGTCTGGAACCACTGGAGAAAGTGGGAAAAAAAACTTCGGTTTGGCATTAGAAAGATCCAGCTGAAGATATTCCGTTCTGCAAACCCGGAAGAGGAGCAGGATGAGGTCGATGGTGCCAACGAACTGCTGACTGGCATGCAGCTTGATGACACCGAGTCCGAAAAAGGAAACCAATAAACATGGGTTTAAAGGTTGTCCAAATTAATCTGCAACATTCACAGTCTGCAACGGACAACCTAACCGTTCTCCTGGCGGAGGGGGACGTGGACATCGCACTAATTCAGGAACCCTGGGTGCGGAGCACCGAGGTGAAAGGGTTCACTGAGAAAACCTACAATATCTACTATAAACGGATAGAAGGTAATAGTCCCAGAACACGTATTGTAGCTAAAAAATACTTAAACACATTTTTAATTCCATTATATAGTTCACAGGATGTGACGGCTGTTGAGGTGGAAGCCACTGACGGAGTCAGAATAATGCTTACCTCTATATACATGGCACCCGAAAGACCAGCACCGCCTGAGGAGGCCCGTAAACTTGTGCAGGAAAACCCGAACAAAACCCTGCTTCTCGGATGCGATGCGAATGCAAGGCATACTCTATGGGGAAGCTCCGAAACAAACGACCGAGGGGAGTCTCTTTATGATTTCATAATTAACACTAACTTGTCGGTATGTAACATGGGTAACACTCCCACTTTCACCTTTCCACGTACGGAGTACTTCAGGGGATGGGAGGAAGTGATCGATGTTACCCTAATGTCTGAAAACAGCTCAGTAAGGTTAGACAATTGGAGGGTCTCTGATAAAAGGTCTTTTTCGGATCACAGCTGGATCCTGTACGATCTGGATCTTAATGTTGATCCGCCCTTAAATAAATAAATAATTGGCGCGTACACTTCTGTTAGGTGTTTGGCCGAGCTCCTCCTCCTATTTGTGGTGTGCGTCTTGACATTGTTCCACAAATGGAGGGACCTACAGTTTCAAGCCGACTCCGAACGGCAGATATTTTTATGAGGAGCTTTTTCATGGCAGAAATACACTCGGAGGTTTGCCATTGCCTGCCGAGGGGCGACCGCTATTAGAAAAATGTTTTTATTAATTTTGCCTTCACCGAGATTCGAACTAACGACCTCTCGGTGAATTCCGAATGGTAATCACGCCCTTACCGTATAAAAATCCACTAAGAACCAACTGGAAAAGGTTCAGAAACATAGTCAATAAAAGGATAGGAGAGATTCCTATCCACAAAATCACTTTCACCGAAAACCTTGAGAGTAGGGTCACAACACTGGAGAAAGCATTTAGGAGGGCCTACAAAACGTCCTGCCCCATAAAATTTAGCAAAAAATCCCATCCTCCTCGGTGGAGCAGTGAGCTCTCAAAAAGAAAAATCTAGATCAACGTTTAACCTCAGCTACTCGACAGGAAATTGGCAATTGTACAAAGAGAGTCGGAGACAGCACAAGAAGGTAATTAGGGCCGCTAATAAAGAGAGCTGGAGCGAATTTTTTTCGTCAATCGAATCCACCAGGGATTCTGCCAGGCTTAGCCGTTTTCTGTCCAAAGATCATTCAATGGCTTCTTGGGTCAAGAAGCCTGATGGTACTTAGACAGCTACGACAGAAGAATCGCTAGAACTTCTGCCAAACACGTATTTCCCGGGGTGCAGCGTCCACGAAAGTGGGAGGGGAAGTATCATGCGGACAATATAATCCACAGCACCTTGCAAAAGAAATAATTACAAAGGAGAAAGTTGCATGGGCAATTAAATCTTTTTCACCTTTTAAATCTCCGGGGCCAGATGGGATCATCCCAAAGATGTTACAGGAACCCTTGGACTGTATCCTACCATGGCTAGAAGAAATTTTCAAAGCGTGTTTAAACCTAGGTCATATTCCAGATAGTTGTAAACTAGTCAAGGTCGTCTTCATTCCAAAAATAGGCAGGAGGGGACATGAATCAGCGAAGGACTATAGGCCAATCAGTCTTTCGTCTTTCCTGTTAAAAACCTTTGAAAGACTTTTGGATATATATCTTAGAAGCTCTTTGGAGAGCTCTGGTATATCTACTGCACAACATGCGTACCTTAAAGGCAAATCTACGGAGACAGCGCTCCACGAGGTAATCCGAACAATAGAGGGCTCTCTAGAGAACAAACATTATACCATGGCGGCATTCTTGTATATAGAAGGCGCCTTTAACAATGTTAGTACAGATGCGATCCAACGGGCATTGATAGACTTAGAGGTGGACAATTGCATCAGTATTTGGGTCATCTCTATACTAGAAACCAGGATCATCAAAGCTAATATGGGTAATATCAGTCTAACCAAGAAGGTCCACAGAGGCACCCCACAGGGGGGAGTATTATCTCCACTTCTCTGGTTATGCGTTATTAGCAAAGTCTTAACAAAACTTAATAAAGGTGGGGTAAAAGCGGTGGCGTACACTGATGATGTGGTGTTAATGGCGTCAGGACTGTGTCCTAATACGATCAGTGGGGTCATCCAAAGGGCATTAGGCGAGCTTAACTCTTGGGCCACAGGCTGTGGCCTAGGTTTAAACCCACGTAAAACAGAGCTTATGCTTTTCACCACCAGATATAAGGTACCACCTTTTACCCTACCAAATATTAACGGATAAACTCTCCCACTATCACCCAGCGCAAAGTACTTAGGGGTAATTCTGGACTCTAAACTAAGCTGGAAATTAAATGTTGAAGAACGGGTAAGGAAGGCAGAAATTGCTTTATATGCCTGTAAACGTATGCTTGGAAAAAGATGGGGTCTTCAACCTAAGCATACATTATGGTTGTATAAGACGGTAATACGACCTATTTTATCGTATGGTTCGGTAGTTTGGTGGAAGGCTCTAGGGAGAGAGTACAATACCAAACTACTCGGCAGAATACAAAGATCAGCCTGTGCCATAACGGTCGGTGCAATCAGATCATGTCCTTGAGAGGCTCTCAATGCACTGACACACGTTATTTAATTGACCTACATATTAAGAAGACGGCAACCATGAGTGCATTTAGGTTGAATGAAGCGGGTCGCTGGAGAGAAAAAACTTATGGTCATGCCAATCTATTATTGCGACAAACTCAGTTAATCTCGGTGAGAACTGACTACATCGTCCCGACGGTAACATTCAATACGAATTTTCCCACTATCTTTCCATCTAAAGAAGAATGGAATAAGGGATTCTCTCTAAACAACTTCGACACTACAGCCTATGCGGATGGAAGTAAAATGGGCTACGGTGTTGGAGCTGGTATATATTCTCACAGATTTAAAATAGAATCTTTGCGTCTCCCTAATACCAGCAGTGTCTTCCAGGCGGAAGTACTGGCAATTGGGGAAGCTTGTAGGCTACTAATCGCAGATTTCTCTTTTAGGGGTAATATCGCTATTCTCTCGGATAGCCAAGCTGCAATCCAGGGACTGGGTTCGGCTACAACAACCTCTAAAGTGGTGGAACAAAGTAGGAATAGCCTCACCATCATGAGTGAAAACCATAAAGTTACCTTAATCTGGGTCCCGGGACATCGGAACATTGAAGGTAACGAAAAAGCAGATGAACTGGCAAGAGGGGGATCTGCCATGAATAACACTCTTGCAGAATCGGTATTCACACCATTAGGTGCAGTCAAGAGTACAATTTCCCAAAAATACCTCCGAATCGCGGACTGTAGGTGGAAAGTCCAGACGAAATGCAAAATTAGCAGAACGTTATGGCCCACCTACAACCTCAAGCAATCGTCGGTATTAACAAGAATGAAACTACGGGACTCCTGGAGACTAACGGCAGTCATAACTGGCTTTTGGTCTATCGGAGAACAAGCAGTCAAAATGGGTATCCCTCACAATACATACTGTCACAGTTGCAAACAACCGGAGAAAAAGGAGACAATCTTCCATTTCCTCTGTGAATGCCCTGCCCTATGAAAGGACAGAATGTTAGCCCTGGACCAACCGCTCTTCGAGAATCTCGAACAACTATCTGGCGTAGACGTTAACAACCGCACAGACTGGATATAGTTATGCTGTAAATAACTGTTAAACAAGTTGGTAACGAGGATGTGGCAACAAAATGGCGCGGAAGCGCTAGTTGGATTCTGGAAGAATCACCGCTTTAACCAACCAACCAACCAATTCAACCCATTCGGCTCAGATGGAATGTCTTACGTTCGGCGGAAACCTAATACAGAGCTCCACAAAAGCAACATAAAACCGACTATGAAACATGGTGGTGGCAGTGTAATATATAGTATGGGTATGTATCATATGTCAGCAGCCGGAATAGGAAATTTAGTGTTTGTCGCGGGTATTATGGACAAAACAATGTACCTCAATATTATAAAAGATAATCTACTCCAAAGTGCTGCGAAACTTGGAATACATCAAGATTTCCGTTTCTACCAGGACAATGACCCTAAACATAAAGCGGCAATCGTGCAGACATGGTTCATATGGAACTGTCCACATTTAATGCAACCACCGGCTCAATTACCGGACATGAACGTCATCGAGAATTTATGGTCTGGAAACAAAATTTCGCACACATCACATAAGCAATAGAGATCAGGTAAAAACCGCAATTTTAGAGGAGTGGAACAAAATCGGACCGGAAGTAACAAAACAGCTAGTGGAGTCAATGCCAGAAAGGTTAAAAGCTGTTAATAAAGCCAAGGGATACCACACAAAGTACTGAATAATTTTTAAATCATTAGTTTAACTTACATTTAAGAAAAAATGAGTACTGCATGAAATAAGCTGTGACATAAAATTTTGAACTGTTTTTTGGTCTTTTATATATCTTATTTAAAGCTTAAAAAAATATTTGAAGTACTGCCATTTTTATACTGCCATTGCGTATAAATTATATCATATTTAAAATTTTTCAAAAATGGTTTTAGCTTTCAAATACAGCATTCGAAGTTTTAGTTGTTCGCCTGCATGAAATAAGCCACTGTAGGTACATTACCTTCTACATATTACATCTATCCCACAGGAGCAGTGAATTTTTCTGAAATAAAAGTTCTAGAAGGAAATATAATCAGATGACTTTTACGATCCATTGGCAAGGTCATTTCGTTAGATTATCCCCAAAAATTTGTATGAATAAAGTTTTGATTTCCTCGCTGTACGGAATGTTGCACCGTCTTGCTGAGAGTATTAATTTTGACTTGAGAAAGAAAAAAGTTAGAGTAGTTAGTACGCAACTTCAAAACCGAAGCAAAGTCTTGGGGATGAACCGTCGTCTTTTAACTGTTTCATTCCCTTCTTAATGAAATTTGTACAGTCTATATCTAACAAGTAAAAAGATAAATAAATACGATAAAAAGAAGTAAATGAATACTATAAATAAATACAGAACTCAGAATATTTTAATATAAACGGGATAAAATCGTTTACGATTTTTATTTCTAACTTTAAGATCATTATGTATATATAAAATTCAGGCACTAATGTTGCTGGTCTTCAACACATTAAAATAATTGTGATCATGGTTGTTATTAGATTCCGTAAATATTTAAATCATAAATAAAAAAGAACATTGCCAAGCAAATATCAAATTTGGTTTAATATGATAAGATTATTTTCAATAAATACACGTTTATTTATCTATTTATTTAGATATTAATATTTATTTATTTCCATAGACTTTTCGGGGAAGCATCCATAAATTGAGATGAAGTTTTTCTATGATACATTGCGTAGTTTGGGCACGGTTTGGTTAATTACCCAATGATTGTCCAGAATTGTTCAAACATTAATTTAAAATAAAATGTAAAAATTTGTGTACACAAATTTATTACTAAACTTGGAAAAAAGTATACATTAGTTACTCTCATTCTGCCTTAAAGCAGTTATTTAACAAATCTTTTATTGATTGAAATTTATCAAAAACTAGGATCGCTCATACATCGAAATTTCGACGTCATTCGACGTTATATAAATACGAAGAGCAAAATTTAGTCATACCTTTTTTTAGTATTTATCTTTATCTATATATATAAAAATTAAGCCGAAAAAAAGTGTGCATTTGTCGCCGGTAATCTCAGCAACGTGTGTAAGGAAAACAATGAAAGTTTCACACATTGTTGGTGTTTCTTTGGCAAAGGTTTCTGTGAAGTTTGGTTGAAATCCGATAACGCGTGTGTGGGCGGTGCGTCGGTTAAGTGAGTGTGTTTTTGCTATTTGCCGCACGTATTTTTTGTACCGCACATAGCATTCATTAGAATTGAATACATTTTGGTCGTGTGTGTCTGGGCCGATTATTATGAAATTTGGTATATATAAATATTTTTCCACGGTGAAGGTTAGTATAATATGCTTATTGATTCCACTCGCCATCAGGTGGCGCTGCCGAAGGCCAAACGAGGACCCGGGTAACCCTAGGATGTGTTTTTAAAATGTGGGTATCAAATCAAAGCTACTGATGAGTGCTTTAATACAGAGTATCTCTGAGATCTCTGAGTGACCAGGGTCTCGAGATATAGCCGAAAAGGTGGACCAAGGTACCCTTGGATGTGTTTGTACAATATGGGTATCAGATGGAAGCTGTTGATGAAAGCTTTTAAGTGAAGTAATTTTTACTGACTGTTTCCGGGATAAAGAAAGGAGATGGAGCTGGAGATGGAAGATGAAAAGGAATAGCTACAGGAAGAGGAAGAGGAAGACCACTTATTATTAAAAATTAAAAAAAAAATTATAAAAAAAATTTAAAATATTACATATACGCTTATTATATAAACGTTAATCTGAAGTCAGTTATAGTGCAAAATTCATTGTATCATTGCCGGCGTGATTGGTGATCGTTTCCTTAATTTTTTGCAGAAAGGTTATGCTAATATGAGATAGGTATTACCTATATCATTCATATATTTACGTATTACCTGTGTACTCACAAATATACGGTTGAAGCAAATAGGTATATGCCAGTTTTTTTACTTCGCCTGGAAAAGTTTATATAAATTTAAGAAGAGTAAATAGAACTTCTTTTATATCAGACTTCACGCAAAAAAGTCATTTGCACCTCAACACATAGCTGGGTTAAAGCGGGGGGGAACAGTTCTCTTCTCCTTCTCCGCTTTTTCGCACACGTAATTGTATGGGATGAGTGCACGATGGCACATAAAAAGTCACTGGAAGCGCTTGATAGGACATCACGAGATTTACGTAGTAAAAATGAAATGTTTGGTCGTGCCTTAGTGCTGCTGGCAGGTGATTTTAGACAAACACTGCCTGTTATTCCTCGAGCAACTGTAGCAGATGAATTGGCTGCATGTTTGAAATCATCATATTTGTGGAGACATGTTCAAACACTCAAACTAACTACAAATGTACGTGTTCTAATGCAAAATGATCCATCAGCTGCTGAGTTTTCACAGCAATTATTGGATATTGGAAATGGCAAAGTTCCTGTCGATAATTTAACTGGTTTAATAACTTTACAACCAAACTTTTGTCAAATAAGTCAAACGAAAGAACAGTTAATTCAAAGTATTTTCCCAAATTTGCCTCAAAATTACAAAAATCATGACTGGCTTAGTGAACGAGCCATCATCGCTGGCAAAAACAAAGATGTGAATGAAGTGAATGCGGCTATTTTGGCTAACATACCAAGTCCAGAACAAACATATCGATCCGTTGACACTGTTACAAATCAAGATGATATTGTAAATTATCCCACTGAATTTTTGAATTCCCTTGATTTACCTGGATTACCGCCACACGTGCTAAACTTGAAAATAGGAGCACCGATTATTATGTTGAGAAACATAAATCAACCACGACTATGTAATGGCACTCGATTAACAGTTAAGAGATTGATGAATAACGTCATTGAAGCAACAATTTTGAATGGAAAATACTCTGGTGAAGACGTTTGAATTCAAACGGCATATCCGATGGTATCATTGGTATTCGCGGTATTAATTTCCTGTTCGCTTTGCATCCGCCATTACTATTAATAAGTCACAAGGCCAAACTTTATCAATTTGTGGTATTGATTTAGAATACCCATGTTTTTCTCATGGCCAACTTTATGTTTCATGCTCAAGAGTTGGTAAGCCATCGGTATTGTTCATTTATTCAACAACGCATGGAAAAACGAAGAATATTGTATACCAAAGAGCAGTACAATAAAAAAAGTAATAAAGTAAATCACATCAAACGTTTTTTAATTGCTACTGCTATTTAAAACGTCTTTCATTACTATTCATGCGCGAGAATTTTTATAAAAAACACACAGTATTTTTCTTAATTAATTTAATTAATTAATCTAGGTTTTTTTAAAGACGACCAGCGGAACGGGCGGGTTTTCGCTAGTAGTCTTAGAAAAAATTTGGAATATATATAAATGGATAACTTATGCTGAAACTTTTTACATGATATATGTCAATAGATGTAGTAAAATTAAATGTGAAAAATATCCCATTTTACCTGTATTAAGCGATCCTATATTTGTGTATTTCAAATATCATAATTTCTTTTTATTCATGAATTGGAAACATTTAATTTCACGTATAACGGAAAAAATTTTTTTTTTTTTGAAAAACCATAATAAAAAACAATCATTAATTAATCCACGACTGAATGAAATTTATAATAGTATTGATTCACAATATATAAGTTTCCAGTTGTTTCATCAACTTTTATATCATGATACATATCATGTGATTAATTTTATCTGCACCTATTCACTTATGGATCAATTTTAATACATTGTGCAAACCGTTGTTATTGTTGTTTTAACAGCATAGTTAGCCCTGTGAGTGTAAGTATATCATCGGTCGTCTTCGTCTAGCTCATCTAGGGGTAGGCCCAGGAAACATGCCGTTTCGACAGGTTGGGTCCAGAGGGAGAGGGGGGTTAGATGAGTCAATTTGAGGGGGCATGTGAAGAGGTGGTTAGTGTCGTGCGGGGTACCTTCACATGCCGGACATGTGTTTGGTATGTCGGGGTCAATTCTGGATAAGTAGGAGTTTAACCTGCTACAATATCCAGAACGTAAGTGTGCCAATGTTACACGAGTCTCACGGGGAAGCTGGAGCTCTTCATCTGCGATAGGTGGTGGTTGGACTCCGATTACGGCATACACAGGACGGGAGTTCATGAAGGTGGTAACGGTCTCCCGGTGAATGTCGTTTATTGACTGTCTAAATACTGTCCGGTCCAGTAGGTTTCGGTCAGTTTTGTCCTGGAGTTCGTCAGCGTAGTCTAGGAGGTGTCTCCTGACGTGCCTGGGAGGCGGCTCTGGCTCAAGCAGGTGTCTGCAGGGGTGAAACCTGCGGTAACACCCCAGCAGGAACTGCTTGCTGAGCAATTTGTTGTGCTCCGCAACTGGGAGCATTTGTGCCTCGTTGTGTAGGTGTTGGATGGGTGACATCAGGAGGCACCCGGTCGCTGTCCGAATGGCGGTATTTTGACATGTCTGAAGCTTTGTCCACTGCGAATCACTAGTTCCAGGCGACCAGACAGGCGCAGCATAGTTTAGAACCGGCCGGCCAATTGCCTTAAATGTCGAAAGCAACAGTTCTTTGTTTTTGCCCCAAGTGCTGCCGGCCAGCGATTTGAGGACCTTGTTGCGATTTTGGACTTTTGTGGCAATTGCGGTTGTATGCGCAGAGAAGGAGAGCAAGCTGTCAAAGGTTACACCCAAAATTTTGGGGTAATTACAGTCGGAATTGGTGTGTCGTCGACTTTTACCTTAAGGGACAGCTTGACCTCCTTTGTCCAGGTGGTGAAAAGGGTCGCCGTGGACTTGGTGGGGGAAAGATGGAGATTCCTCGCAGTGAAAAAGCGAGAAAGGTCGGTGAGGTAGTTGTTCACTTTGGAACACAGGTCATCGATGTCATTGCCCGACGCCATTATCGTGCAATCGTCAGCGTATGAGATCAGGGAAACTTCCGCTGGTGGTTGGGGGAGCTTCGAGATGTAGAAGTTAAAAAGCAAGGGTGAAAGGACACCAACCTCTTCAGCCCTGGCGAGAGTGTCGACTGATAAATATCATCTAGTAGCGTGGAATGGCTGACTGTATCGAAAGCCTTCTTTAGGTCCAACGCTACTAGGACAGTCCTCTCGCAGGGGCGGTTTTGGTTAAGCCCGCGATTTATCTGGGCGTTTATGGCGGTGAGTGCCGTGGTGGTGCTGTGCACTCGTCGGAATCCGTGCTGATGTGGGGCTGGGGCCAGGTGTGTCGTGTAGAGTGGGAGTAGGAGGGCTTCAAGTGTCTTCACTACTGGGGAAAGGAGAGTTATCGGCCGATAAGACTCCCCATGGTTGGTGGGTTTCCCAGATTTCAGTAGTGGGACCACTCTCCCTGCTTTCCACTTGTCAGGGATGATGAGAGTGGCCAGAGACAAATTGAAGACCCTTGTGAGGTATCCTACTCCCAGGGGTCCCAGATGCTTCAGCATCAGCGCGGTTAATCCGTCAGGGCCAATGGCTTTCGATGATTTCGACTTGTTGATGGCCCCCTGAACCTCATCACCGGAGAAAGTAAGTGGCGCACTGTCGTTCGTCAGTTTATGCAGCCTTCTGGTAACACGACGTTTGGTTCTGTCGCCCGGAGGATGCAGTATGAACAGCCGGCTAAAATAGCTCGCGCATCTCTTCGGGTCCTACGAAGTACAACCGTTGAAGGTGATAGCCACCTTGCCGTTGTGCTTCGTCGGGTTTGACAGGGACCTAACGGTGGACCAGAGCTTACTCACCCCGGAGGTGAGGTTACAAGTTTTCAAGTGCTCAACCCATTTAGTCCGCTTATGTTGATTTACCAGTTGCCGGATCTCCAAATTGAGATCCCTTATGCGGGGATCCCCGGGATCAGCCTGGCGTAGGTGGTCACGCTCGTTCGCTAAACTGGCTGCTTCTGCTGGGAAATGAGGACGGATGTCCTTATAACATCCAGCTGGGATGAAGCGAGCCGCAGCAGCTGTGAGCACCTTGCGGAATGCGCGTTCGCCCACGCGCACATCAGTGGGGATGGGAAGAGCGGCGAAGGTGTCCTCGGTGAATTCCGTGAAGCCGGCCCAATTAGCTTTTTTAAAGTTAAAATAGGACCGGTGATTCGCGGAAACGAAGTCGGCAGGTCTCTCAATCGAGACGATAATGGCCAAGTGGTCTGATGCAAGCGATAGCATAGGTCGCCACGTTATGCTATTTATCAGACCCGCGCTAGCTATTGTTAGGTAAGGCGAGCTGCTACAATTGCCCACTACCCTGGTGGGGGCGTCGTCGTTCACAGTGCTGAATGTCGAGTCGTCTATCTGCTCTGCCAATTGCTGTCCCCTACGATCATTTGGCAGGCTTGAATGCCAAAGATCGTGATGCGCATTAAAGTCACCTACAACCAATCGGTTTTCACCTCTGATGAGCGCACCTATATCAGGGTGATATCCTGCCGGGCAGCAGGTGACAGGGGGTATATATATGTTAAATATTTCGAGCTCGGAATCGTCTGACCGAACAGCTATGCCTTGACATTCTTCTCTGCTGTCCCTGCGGTCGATTCCTTCATCGATGAGACGATACTGCACTGTGTGGTGGACTATAAACGTTAGGCCACCACCATTGTCTCGCTCGCGATCGTGTCTGTGCACGTTATAGCCATCCCTGGTAATCAGAGATGAACTAGCGTGCAACTTTGTTTCTTGGGCCGCAGCTATTTTGATACTGTGCCGGCTCATAAAGTCAACTATCTCGTCGACCTTACTCGTAAGTCCGTTGCAGTTAAACTGGAGAAGCTTGAAGCTTCTCGGTGAGGTCTGTGTAATCCGGGGGGTGAGGGACGCGTGGGGTTGTCTACGTTGGACCTGCTGCGCAATCCACTGTGGTTGTTGCGGCCTGATGGTGGTGGGCGGCCGCGCCTCCGGGGGCGGTAGTGGGTGCAGAGCTCTGCAGCAGGGGGCAACATAGGCAGTTGTCCACTCACGGGTGGTGCGCAGGCCGGAACATCTCCGAAAATGGCACCAGCCACTGCAGGAATTGCATTGGACTGATACCAGATTCCGAGGTATTACGGTCTGACACACGGAACAGACTGTACGGGGGACCAGGAGCTGCTGGTTTGTCCCCGCACTGGGGTTGGAGCAGGAAGGGATGGGAGGGGTTGAAGGGGAGTTGTGTTGCTCCGATAGGCTCCTCACCGTGGAGGTGTGGGTTGTGGTGGCGGTTGGTAGTGCCGGCCTATCAGGGTGTAGTAGCCGTGGAGGCATCAGACGCCAGTTGGCGGGAGCAACACGTTGCCACATACCGTGTGGACCACTCCCTATGCGACTTAAGGCCTGAACAGGTCTTAAGGTGGGTCCACCCGTTGCACTTATTGCACCTAACCGAGGTGGAGTTCGGGTGAAGCCGTTTATGGCAGACGCAGCAGTAGAATACTTCTGGCCCAGGGTTGGATTCGACTCCAGCCCTGAGGAGAAGCATTTGGAGCAGGATTGCTGCGAGAGTTTGCTCCTGTGACGTAAGGGGTGGGGTGATATACGATACACTAGACAGGGCTAGTGCACTGGGGCGGCAGCCCTTGGTCGGGAAAAACCCGAGGCATTCCGGTAACGTAGAACCGGCTGGCATGGGAATTGTGCAAACCGTCTCCACATATGCTATCCATTGGTATATGTTTCAACTTTTTTCTCTGACTATAAATACTAAAAACAGGTACGACAAATTTTTGCTCTCCGTATTAATATATAGATGTTACATGAAAGGTGGACGACTAGTGCAATAATTTTGATTCAAATACACAAGGTGAGGTCCGAAATAAACAAGACGGAGCTAAAATAGAAACGAAAGGAGTTTTGTTCTGATGGCTTGGAATTTATTTATTCAAAATAGACCCTCTGGCCTCGATACACTGTTTTGCGCGATCTAAAAGCTTTTCGGTACAAGCCTTTTGGATGGCCTTTATGGACGCAGAACGTTTTCCTTTCATGTCCAAATGCAATTTTCCGAATAGGAAGAAGTAACAGGGAGCCATATCAGGCGAATACGGTGAGCGATTGATGGTTAAAATGCCATTTATAGGCAAAAAATCAGTCACAAGAATGGTTCGATGAGATGGTGCACTATCATGCAATAAGCGCCAACTTCCTCCTTCGCGGTATTCAGGGCGAATTCGATTAATGCGATGCAACAAGCGCTTCAAAACGCCAACATTGACGGTTTGGCCCATTGGTACGAATTTCTTGTGGACAGTTTCCTTGGAATCATAAAACCAAATGAGCTTCGATGATTTCTGACTTCTCCAATCGCAATTTTTTGGGTGGTGGCTCGTCTGGAACAGTGTTGCCAACGCCAATAAACCTAAGTCGCTAGGGCCAATATCAAAAGTCGCTAGAAAGTCGCTAACTCCATCATGGCGGATCCTAAATTTCATTCTGAGAGGTGCACAAGAGGCGAGCTGCGGACTTACAATTTTTAGATGAATAATAATTAAACCGGTAATACCAACTCTACTGAAATTTGAGATCAACGGAAGTTAGTTTCAATCTCCTGAAATACTGTTTTTTTTTTATTACGATTCGATAGATCTACTAAATTTTCTAACGCTTTGTTAATTTGTGTCTGAAAAACATTTGTGTCTTTAAAATATCATTGGAAAGCATGAGTGATTCAAGAAATGTTGAAAAAGTTATTTACGAAGTTGATCCAGTACTGGATTCAAATGGAAATTTGAAAATTTATAAAATTAATAATATTAACTATTACGCTTTTATAATAAATCCAGGCAAATTATACAACAATTTACTATATTATTATTAATTAAAGTCATGAAATGGATTTATAAAATATATTTAAGCATAGTAAAGAAAAAGTGGCATAAAAAAGCTACGCTTTAAGGGGGAACACCACTGTGACAGCCAAAGAAACAAGTGATTGTTTTTAGGGGGAAAATGAAGGAGTTTGTGGATAGGATTTTTTTTATTTTATTAAATGTCCATTTAAGACTCGCAACCTAAATTTTTATGGAAAAATATTAATTTATAAATTTAAAATTTCAATTATAGATCGATAATTTAGCGACGATAACATGCCAATAGGCAGTGCGCTATTTTATCTATAGTCAGTAAATTGTTACTCTAGAGTATGGAAGGTAAAGGGCATTCACGGGTAATCAAGTTGACAGAAAAGTATTGTATCTATTGCCTAAAACGGTTTTGATTTGCTCTCCAAAAGTCGCCAGATAAGTCGCTAAATCATTTCTGTCGTCAAAACTTTTTTTTTGTCGCCAAGACTCAAGCAAAAGTCGTCAATTCTATCGACAAAGACGCTAAATTGGCAACACTGGTCTGGAACCAGATTCATGCTGGAAACACCACGTTTCATCACCAGTTACAATATTGTAAAGGAAGTTCTCGCCTCTTTTATGAGGTCTTTTGAGTGTTAAACTCTGAGCAATTTAGTTCAGTTAACTTGTGCGGAATGAAACGTGCACAGACTTTTCGTAAGCTCAAATGATCAGTTAAAATGGCAGCTGGTTCTACGTTATCGGAATGACTCGGGTTTTTCCCGACCAAAGACTGGCACCACAGTTAACTAGCCCTGTCTAGAGTACCGTATCTCACCCTCAATATTTCGTCACAGGAGCAATCGCTTGTAGCACGTTTGCTCCGAATACTTCTCTTCAGGGCTGGCGTCGAATCCAACCCTGGACCAGAGGTATTTTACTGCTGCATCTGCCACAAACGGCTCCACCCGAACTCCACCTCGGTTAGATGCAACAAGTGCAAGGGGTGGTGCCATCTTAAGACCTGTTCAGGCCTTAAGACTCGAAGGGAGTGGTCCAAAAGGTATGTAGCCACGTGTTGCTCCCGCCATCAGGCGGCCCCTGCCTCAACGGCGCTACCCTCCTCAGGGCCGGCACTTCGAACTGCCGCCACCCACAACATCTCAACGGCAAGGAGCCCTCATGCTCAAAACAAATCCCCCAACGACCCACAACCCTTCTGCTCCTATCCCAGTGCGGGAACAAACCAGTAGCTCTTGGTCCCCCGCGCATCACGATCTTTGGCATTCAAGCCTAGCAAATTATCCTAGGAGACAACTATTGGCAGAGCAGATAGACGACATCACAATGGCTAGCGCAGTTCTGATAAATAGGATAACCTGGCGACCTTTGCTATCGCTTGCATCAGACCACTTGCCTATTATCATCTCGATCGAGAGACCTGCCGACTTTGTTTCCGCGGATCAACGGTCATACATCAACTTCAACAAAGGTGATTGGACCAGATTCGCGGAATTTACTGAAGACATCTTCGCCGCTCTCTCAATTCCCACCGATGTGCGCGCAGGCGAACGCGCATTCCGCAAGGCCATCAAAGCTGTCGCTGCTCGCTTCATTCCCGCTAGAAGGATCCAGGACATACGTCCCAATTTGCGAGCTGAAGTACCTGTTCTGGCAAACTAGTGTGATCGCCTACGCCAGGCCGATCCAGGGGATCCTCGGATAAAGGATCTCAATTCCGAGATGCGGCAACTCAACACAAGCGGAACAAATGGGAAGAAAATTTGAAGTCTTGTATGGTGTGAGCAAGCACAGTGACAAGGTGGATATTACCTTCAACGGTCGTGCTTCAACGGTCGTGCTTCGTCGGATCCTAGAGAGTCTTATCACCCGATAACTCTCCTTTCCCCCAGTAGTGGAGACTCTTGAGGCCCTCCTACTCCCACTCTTTACGAAATACTTGACCTTAGCCACACACCAGCATGGTTTCCGAACAGTGCATAGCACCACCACGGAACTCACCGTCAGCTAACTCAACACCCAGCTAAAACGCGGCCTCAACCAAAACCGCCCCCGCGAATGGACTGTCCTAGTAGCGTTGGATCTAAAAAATGTTTTCGACACAGTTAGCCACGCCACGCTACTAGATGACATTTTACAATCGACATTCCCGCCAGGGCTGAAGAGGTGGACCGCGAACTACCTGAGTGGTCGTCATTTGTCGGTGATATTTCGAGACCAAACAGAGGAAAATAAAGCAAGGTGTATCGCAGGGTGGTGCCCATTCACCCTTGCTTTTCACCTTCTATTGTATATCTCGAACACCCCCAGCCACCAGAGCGAATATCCCTGGTCTCATACGCCGACGACTGCACGACAATGGCGTCGGGCAATGACATTGATGGCCTATGCTCCAAGGTAAACGACTACCTCGCCAGCCTTTCTCGCTTCTTCACTGCGAGGAATTTACAACTCTCCCCCACTAAATCCACGGCGACCCTTTTCACCACCTGGACAAAGGAGGTCAAGCTACAACTCAAGGTGAAAGTCGATGATACACTTATTCCGACGGTTAACAACCCCAAAATATTGGGAGTTACCTTTAACAGCTTGCTCTCCTTCTCTGCGCACACAACCGCAATTGCCACTAAAGTCCAAAATCGCAACAAGGTCCTCAAACCGCTGGCCGGCAGCACTTGGGACAAAGACAAAGAACTGTTGCTTTCGACATTTAAGGCAATTGGCCGGCCGGTTCTCAACTATGCTGCGCGTGTCTGGTCGCCTGGAACAAGTGAATCGCAGTGGACGAAGCTTCAGACCTGCCAAAATACTGCATTAAGGACCGCGATAGGATGTCTTCTGATGGCACCTATACAACATCTACATGATGAGGCTCCTCCCAGGCACATCAGGAGGCATCTCCTCAACTACGCGGACGAGATCTCAGACAAAACCAACAGACAGCTACTGGATCGGACAGTGTACAGACAGGCCATAAATGACATTCATCGGGAGACTCTCACCACCTTTTTAAGCTCCCGACCCCCGAATGCCGCTATCGGAGTCCACCCACCACAAATCGCAGACGAAGGGCTCCGACTTCCCTGAGTGTCCCGCGTAACCTTGGCACAATTACGTTCTGGATATTGTGTCAGGTTAAACTCCTACCTATCCAGAATCGACCCCGACATACTAGACATATATCCAGCATGTGAAGGCACCCCGCATGACACTAACCACCCTTTCACATGCCCCATTAAACCCACTCATATAACACCCCCCTCCCTCTGGACCCAACCCGCCGAAACAACTAGTTTCCTGGGCCTACCGATGGATGAGCTAGACGAATACGACCGGTGAATGCGCTACACTGACAGGGCAAAGGTACTGCTACAACAAGAACAACAATCAGTTAAAGTGCGATAAATCGATGTTTTGGAGATATTCCACTCCGATTCTATGAATTTCAACCATGATTTCGGTTCGTTTTTGATAAATTTACGAACAATTTCGATGGAGTTTTCTGTGATTACTGATTTAGGGCGGTTCGTATGTTCATTGTAATTTATGTCCTCACAACCATCGCTGAAACGTGTAAACCACGCCATAAACTTCATCAATTCAAATGTTTCGGTAAACGTTTTATTGATTTTAAAAGAAAATTTGACATTAGCTCTTCGTTCGAAGCTCATTTTTATACCGATGACACAAACATAGTGGCACTTTAGACGCAATAACATCGCTTCCATTGAACCAAACCTTTCACTGGACGTCAGCTAGGGATGTAACTTCCAACGCACTAACTCATTAAAAAAATGGAGCCATCAAAAACATTTTTATGACGCCAGTCTTGTTTATTTTGGAATTCACCTTCTATGGTAACATATACATACATAGCCCATGAAGTATGCGGACCCCTTACAAATATTTTTAATTTGATTAAAAACGGAATATAAATTTACGAATTATACGATCTTCAACTCGTAGAGTTGAAAACATATTTCACTAGATTCTTCAGTTACAAAATCAAAAGAAAAAAACAGATTTATAATATTTATTATAATTAATTGATCGGTTAGCGAACCAAAGAAATTAGTGTATCAGAAAGAAAAAATAGTTATAAAATTGTGGAAAAATGGAAATATTTTCCCAAATAATGGCAAAGCTATTGGGAGAATGGTTTCCTCTGTTCAACGCGTAGTAAACACGCACAAGCAAACCGAGATTGTAACATCTAAGCCCAAGTCTGGGCGCCCAAGAACACTATCGTCCGAGAAGAGCGCTGCATAATCAATGTGGCAAAATGTAACCCTCGATTTACATACAGTGACTCACAGCTTATTTCGTGTGAGACAATATTTTTACTTCTCATTGAAAAATAAACAACAAAAATGCAATATTACAAAAAAAAATTTTTTGCATTTTATTCTTTATTCACTTCTTCGTGTAACGGGACAAAAACAAAATTCAAGAATATTATCAAAGAAGAAAATATATAGCAGCAACAAAAGCTCTTGCAAAATCGTCGTCACAGCTTATTTCGTTTGTTTCAATTAACCGTTATTTAAGAGTAATACAAAACTTCAATTGACTTTTGATTTGTTTTTTACCTGCTTGATATGCTATTAGAAATTATTTCACTTATTATTTTGGTGGCTATCAGGATGGGTCGACGCGCATCAATTGAAAGGCGTGAAATCGTGATTAAACACTATAAGGAGGGCAAGAAAATCGCTGAAATTGTTGAGCTGAGCCCTTCAACAGTCCAATATAGGTATTATACAGCGCTTCGTACGGGAGAATCGCATTGCAGATAAGGGCAGAAATGCTCCTCATAAGATATTTAATGAAGCTGATGAAAGGTGAATTGTAAGAAAAAGTAAGCAGGATCCGAAAATAAGTGCACCCCATTTAGCTGCGGAAGCAGAAAAGTACCTTGGAAAAAAGAAACCATCCGCAGAATTCTTCGGAGCAACGGTCGAACGGCTCGAAATAAGCCTTTTATAAGCGCAAAAAATAAAAAGGTTAGAATACAGTTCGCAACGGAGTACCTTGGAAAGCCAGACTTATTCTGGAATACGGTTATTTTCTCTGATGAGAGTAAATATAACCTATTTGGGTCTGAGGGAAAGGTTTGCTTGTGGAGGAAACCAAATACGGAGCACCAAACTCAAAATTTACGTGGTACTGTAAAGCACGGCGGTGGTCATGTGATGGTTTGGGGGTGCATATCGGCAGCAGGAGTTGGAAGCTTGCACTTCATTCAAGGAAATATGGACAAAATTCAATACCTAAATATTTTGAAAGCAAATTTTCTTCAGAGTGCGGAAAAATTGGGCATAAGAGAGAATTTCAGCTTCTATCAAGACAACGACCCAAAGCACAAGTCGGTTGTAGTGCAAGCATGGTTGATTTGGAATTGTCCACATGTGCTCCAAACGCCACCCCAATCACCAGATATAAATGTAATTCAACATTTATGGCACCTGCTTGAAACAAAAATCAGACTTTATAACATATCCAACGTAAGCGACCTAAAAGAGGCCCTAAAAACTGAATGGTATAAGATTTCCCCGGATTACACAAAAAAATTGGTTTCTTCGATGAATTCTCGTTTAAGAAGTGTGACAAAACAAAAAGGCTACCCAACAAAATATTAATTAGACTTTTTTTAATTTTTAGATAAGAATTGTTTTTAAGTTAAGTATATACACGAAATAAGCTGTGACTTTGACTTTGTATGAATTTTTGTTTTTGTTATATTTTTTCTTATTTTGAAACATTTTTCAAGTACTGTTTTTGTCCCGTTGCACGAAAAAGTGCGTAAACTGCTAGAAAAGTTTTACATAAACTATATATCATGGTAGAGTCGTTCGAAGAAACAAAGTTTATTTCACTTGTGAACATAAAAAAACGGATTTGATTGTTTTTTGGATTTGTAAATAATTATATAAATAAGAATCGAGTTTTGGAAACAAGTAATTTTTTAGATGAAAGTAAATTCGAATTGTTGGCGCAAATCAGGAATTGCTCTTGAGAAACAAAATCTTTTTGGTACAGCAAAGCACGGCATTGGTGGACTTATGTTGTGGGAATGCATGACGGCACGTGGTGTGGGTCAGTTATTGAAACCTATTGAATCGACAATGGATAAATGCGGATATTTGATAATTTTAAAGAGGAATTTGACAGAAAGTGCCGCAAATTGAGGCTTATCACGAACGTTTTGGTTCTAACATGATAATCACCTCAAAACTCAGCCGAGATCGTTAAGCTTCGGTTCTTGTAAAACGCTAAAAAACAGCTCAAAACATTCCATGAGGCGCTGGATCTGAATCTTATTAAGCATTTGTGGGATCTATTAGAAAAATGAATTCGACAGCATTTATGTAAGGTGATTTTGCAAAGTGTTATGCGGACAAAATGTGCGTATCCAAGCCGAAACTTGGTACTCTACAGCTTCAGCTAACTTTAGCCGCGTGAAAAATTGTCGTACTAAATCGCAAGATAGCTCCACAAAGGCATCTGTGTCCACGGTTATACGTTTACCGAAAATGGAGTTGCCCACATTCTCCGGTGACTCTACAGAATGGATTGGGTTTTTCGACGCGTTTTCTTCGTTAGTTGATAATAACTCTGCTTTATCAGATGGGCAAAAGTTGCACTATCTCCGAAGCTGCTTGAAAGGTGACGCGTTGAAAATTATTAGTGGTTTTAAAATATGTGACGCAAATTACGTTGAAGCTTGGGGTCTATTAACATCGCGGTATAAGGTTATTCGTGTAATTGTGGAATCTCATCTTCGCGCGTTGGCTGAAATTAAAAGGGCTACGCATGACAATGCTGACGCAATCAAAGGTGTAATTGATGCGTTCCAACAGCATATTCGCGAGCTTAAAGCGTTGGGTCGTCCGATTGATTTTTGGGATGATTGGTTGGTGCATGAGGTCGTCAGTAAGTTGGCATTCGAAACGCGTAAGCAGTGGGAGTTATCGCTCGTTAGTGATGATCCTCCATCTTTTGAGCAACTAATAACATTTTTAGAGATAAGATGCCGATCGTTATCGATGTTTTCGTCGTCAACAACATCAGTACCAATTAAGGCTAAAACTGCATCAGCAAGCAAGTCGACAAATGTGTTCCACGCGGTATCAAAACAAAGTAACGTGTGTGCATATTGTAGTGGACCTCATAAAATTTACAGTTGTGAAAAATTTCGTGAATTGGACTTGTCTACAAAATCACAGTTCGTGAAGCAAGGTCGCATATGCTTCAACTGCTTAAGTTCAGGTCACTATAAAGACCGTTGTAACAGTGCTTCCACTTGCCGCATGTGTAAACAACGTCATCACACTCTGTTGCACGGTGCTTTGCAGTCAACGACCGTTACCGCAGTAAACAGTTACATCGGCACCGCGACGCATTCGTTATGCGCTGCTGACGCCACATCAAAGGTAAGCGCAAAAACTTTTGAACTTCCAGCAAGCGTCGACGTTCCACGCGTTTCTTCATGCTTGAACTCGAGCTCCAATCCACCCATAGCTGTAGAAAGAGTTGTGCTGTTATCCACCGCATTAGTGAAGGTACGCGACTGTTCTGGTAATTGGCAGTCCGCACGTGCACTTTTCGATTCTGGATCACATGCTTCCTTTGTAACCGAAGCGTGTGTGCAACGCTAGGCCTGCCGCGATCAACATCTGAAGTTAACATTACTGGAATTGGGTCAGCACAAGGAGGACGAGCTAGAGGTGAAGTATCACTTTCTCTTTCTTCTTTCTCTACAAATCAATGCTTTAGTGTCAAAACGTTACTTCTGTCTAAAATTACAAGCGACTTGCCAACACAGACTATAGCTACTTCATCGTGACCACATATCCGAGGTTTGTTTTTAGCCGATCCCCATTTTATGAAGCCTGGACGGGTCGATATATTGATTGGAATGGACGTTATGGATCAACTGATCTGTACAGAACTTCGTAAGGGTCCATCTGGAGCTCCTATGGCTCAACTGACGGTCTTTGGGTGGACTCTGTTTGGAAGCGTGAATGGATCTGAGCCTGATATGCCACGCTAACAGTCGTTACACATTGCGATGTTCATTTGGATCGAGCATTGAACAAGTTATGGGAGTTAGAGGAAGCTTCGCAAAAAACGTATCTTACGCATGAGGAGCGTTACTGTGAAGACCATTTTGAAACAACGCATCGAAGGGAACCTAACGGACGGTTTGTCGTCGAATTGCCGCTGAAGCCCGATGTAGCTCTGGGAGAGTCGCGAAACTTTGTTATCCGGAATTTGTTACGACTTGAAAGAAGACTCGCTTGTGACTCCGATCTTCGTTTACGCTACAATGAATTCATGAATCAACTCATTGATATGAAACATATGCAGGTCACGTCAGATACTATGAATCCAACGTATTATATGCCTCATCATCCTGTTTTAAAGGAAAGTAGTACCACGACCAAATTGAGGGTTGTATTTAACGCGTCCGCAAAATCGGCTTCCGGAAATTCGCTGAATGACGCATTATTTATAGGACCTCAATGCAGGAAGATTTATACTCCATCTTACTTCGCTTTAGAACACACCGCTATGCTGTAACGGCAGATGTCGCCAAAATGTATCGTCAAATCTGCGTATCCTTAAAACACGCCGATTTGCAACGCATCGTATGGCGTAGCCACCCATCCCTGCCTATCCAAGATTTTCGCATGGTTCGCGTAACGTACGGAGTGGCAGCTGCGTCTCATCTAGCTGTCCGATCACTTCAACAGACGGCAAGAGATTCGTCGAATGGTTGTGCTAGGGCTGTTAGTGTTATTCTCAAGGATTTTTACATGGATGATCTACTTACTGGTGCATCTAGTAAAGAAGAACTTCGATTGTTGCAGCAAAATATTTCCGAAATATTGAGGGAAGGGGGGTTTGAACTTCGTAAGTGGGCATCGAACTGCGCTGAACTAATCGCAAGCATTTCCAATGCATCTACGAACATATCACATTATATTGTCGACGATAAGGATGTTCACGCTTTAGGTCTTATCTGGAACACAGAAGGAGACTACCTCACGTTTACTATTAACTTGTGGGAACCGCCAGTTAAGTTGACCAAGCGCATGTTTCTATCAGATGCAAGTAGGCTCTTTGATCCTCTGGGCCTACTTGCTCCCGCTACTATAAATTCAAAAATTTGGTTTCAAGACATATGGCGCACTAAGGTAGGTTGGGATGATATCATTCCTGAGTCTATCGCAACGAAGTGGTCGGAGCATCGCATAGAACTCAAGCAACTGGCACATTTGAAGGTGAAACGTTGGTTTGGTACTGAAGTAGCTGGGTCATTTACGCAATTGCACGTATTCGCACACGCGTCCGAGCGCGCTTACGCCGCCGTTTTGTATGCACGAACAACACAAAGCGACGGTAGCATTATTGTGTCATTAATTTCGTCGAAAACCAAAGTAGCTCCGCTTAAGCCGACAACGTTGCCACGTCTTGAATTATGCGCCGCTCATCTTGCTGCTAAACTAGTGCGAAGCGTGCTGCACTGCTGGTCTGATCTCCGTTATCCGCTTTTCGCTTGGACTGACTCTACTATAACATTGGCATGGTTACAAGCTCACCCCAGCAGATGGGTGACATTTATAGCCAACCGCGTCGCTGATATTCAAGAAGTTTTGCCTCCCGTATGTTGGAACCACGTTCGTTCTGAACAGAATCCTGCAGATTGTGCTTCAAGAGGTATAACTCCCTCCGCATTATTACGTCATCAATTGTGGTGGGCTGGTCTTATTTTCCTGAAAAGCACTGAACAATTGTGGAAGCAGAAAAATTCTAAAGAGCACACTACAGAGCTGGGCATACGAAAGAGTATTCGTGCCCTTGTGATTAATTCTACAGATTATTGGTCCGTGATGACAAAATACTCATCGTATTCTAAGCTGCGTCGAGTTATTTCCTATGTTTTACGTTTTTTGACTAACGTTCGGGCTAACAGACGGCTTAATATTATAAAGCGTTTTGGTACACCGAGCTGCCAAGAGTTATTTGAAACTGAACTTCGCCTAATAAGGTATACGCAACGGTTTTATTTTTCTAATGAAATTTCTCTTTGCAGCGCTAAAAGACCAATCCCACTTCGCAGTAGTCTTTTGCGTCTGCAGCCCTTTCTGGATGGGACTTGTGTTCTACGTGTTGGAGGAAGAATAAAAAATGATGAAGTCGCTCCAGATGTTAGGCATCCCATTATCTTGCCTAAGAATTGTCCGCTTGCTAAGTTAATAATCTGCGAAATACACAAGGTCACTTTGCACGCTGGGCTCCGCATTATGCAAACTGTCTTGCAACGTCGTTATTGGGTTATCGGCGCTCGTAGCTTGATCCGTAATATATACCATAAGTGCGTGAAATGCACTTATTTGAACCGCAATCTTACCACACAAGTCATGGGTGATCTACCTGTCATTCGCACAACCTACGCCCGTTGTTTTACTCACACTGCTGTTGACTTCGCTGGACCTTACCTCTACAAATTCACCCAAGGAAGAGGAGCTAAGGCTACCAAAGGCTACATCTGTTCGTTCATTTGTATGTGCACTGGTGCGATGCATCTCGAATTTGTTGGTGACCTGTCAACACCAGCTTTCCTAAATGCGTTTAAAAGGTTCACAAATCGTCGAGGTTTTTGTAAGGTCATGACATCAGATAACGGTACAAATTTCGAGAAGGAGTTGCGCATTGCATTTCAACAGTGCATGGCTGATATTAAACTTCGCTCTTTCTTTGCGGACTCGAATATCGAATGGCGATTTAATCCACCGGCTGCACCCCATATGGGAGGTTACTGGGAGACCGGAGTCAAACGTGTTAAGTATCATTTAAAACGCGTATTAGGAGAAGTTCCACTATCATACGAAGAGTTCAACACACTTTTGACTGAAATAGAAGCTTGCGTAAACTCTCGCCCACTCTGTGACAACTCTGAAGCTGCTGGTGACTTAGAAGTTTTAACTCCCGGACATTTCATAGTCGGTGAACCGCTTAAGTCAATACCGGAACCTGAGGGTCAAGGGTTTCGTGGAAATCTTCGACAGCGATGGCAAGCAATTTCTGCCATGAGACAACATTTCTGGTGTCGTTGGAGAGACGAGTGCCTCGTGAGCTTACAACGTCGCACTAAATGGTTTCGTTCTTCACGCAACATTGAAGAAGGGGATGTGGTTGCTGTATTCAACGAGCCTAATCCTCCGACGAAGTGGACGATTGCACGAGTAATCAAATGCCATCATGGTACCGATGGACGCGTAAGAGTAGTTACGTTGAAAACACCGCATGGCGAATTGGTTCGCCCTATAGTCAAACTTTGCCTTTTGCCAACGAAAGGAGATTTATTTCATGAAGAAACTAATAACTTATCGTAAATGTTTTTTAAGGCTTTTCATTTTCTTTTTAATATTTTATTTTGAACTTATTCCGATAGTTCAAGGGCGGCGGTATGTTGAGTTCAATTTAATATTAGTTAAAATACTTTAATGTTTTTCAACTTTTGTTATTTGTTATAATTTTCTGTGAATTAAGTAGGTTTTGTTTGTAAAGAAATGTGTATAAATACGGAACATTTTGTAAAATAAATGGTGAGAAAAAATTGTAATTTTGAATCGGAAGCAACATGTTTTAAATTGGGAATTTTGCCGCAATATCATCGCTACAATAACCAACAGGAATTTGTGTTCATCATTAGTGAGGTCCTTCGTTCCGGATATTTCATCGCTTCAATCAACTTGGTCCTATCGCAACATTAAGAATTAAGGATTCTCCCTGCAAACGAATTTATAGCCGCCTTCAAGATTCATCCCGCATCAATTTCTTCCTGCAACGTTATTGGTCCTTCCCGCATCAATTTCTTCCTGCAACATTATTGGTTCTTCCCGCAACAGTTTTGTAGCTGCATACAGGATTCTCCCCGCAACAATACTGAAGAACGATACCCAGTTATTCCCATATGAGACTTTTTTTCAATAAAATCACTTAGATTTGGTTTTATAAATTTAAAATGTTTCCAATCTGTATTTTTATCTAAGAAAAACGTAAAAGAGAAGAAAAGTAATAGTATACGTAAATATTTTGTTGAAAATGCTTTATTGCTGCACAGCGCCGACAGTTTAATTATATCAACAATGTTTAGCAGGAACTGATTCCCATGCTGTATTTTTCAAATAACTGATCCAAACTTGTGATATTCTGAGTACGGAATGCATTTTTTACGTCGTTCCAAACGTGTTCTGTTGGAGTTAAGTCAGCATTCGAAGATGCCCAACCCAGAACAGTGATCAAATTGTCGTCAACAAACTTTTTTGCAACACGAAAACTGTTTTTTGGATCATTGTCTTGTTGAAATTTCCGAATCACCTGAATTTTTTTTCCGCATATGGTAGCATTACATGTTGAAGTATCTGAACGTACTTGACCCCTTCCATATTATCAATACGATTAATTGATCCGCCTGCGTTCCACGAAAAGCAGCGGCAACGTTCATCGAAATGGTAAAAATGAAATAGTCCTCATTAGACACAAGTTTTTGCGCAAATCATCATCGCTGCGATTAAATCTCTTGATGGGGTTATCACTAATTCCATCACTGCTCGGAAATGGCGTCTTTGATAAAGGTGCCATGGCGCATCCTTTTGATATAGGTGCCAGGGCATAGGGACATACCAGGGAATGGTAAGGCAGACAAATTAGCGAGAGAGGGTACTACCACCCGCCTCCCTCTTGAAATGAGATTGTAGGTATACCTCTCCCAACCTAAAAACTGCGTGGTGCAAGTAGCATTGTCACTTCAGCCAACATGACAAGGGTTGATAGTCTGAAATGTAATACTACAAAAAGAATTTTGCCAAAATGGGACGGTAGTCGCTCATCGGCGCTAATTAATCATTCAAGGAAAAACGTTCTATGTTAGTTGCTTTCATAACAGGCCACTGTCTCATCGGTCGACTGGCTCAAAGATTGAGCATACGTCCTTTCAACTATTGCAGAAGCTGCAAGAATAAGGAGGAGGAAGAGTCCGTTAGACATCTTCGTTACTGTTACTGTCCTGCATGGCATGCCGCTAGGTTTAAATAGTTTGGCTTATTGTTTCTAAATGATACTGATGACCTTAAGGATATACGTGTCAGCCAGATCAATGGATTTGCACTTTAAACAAAATGGTTAAGGAATAGTAGCAGAAAAACTGCTACTGGTAAATTCCACCTAAAACGGCCCTATGCAGAAAAAAATTAATTTAGTTGTTTTTAGTTAAATTCAGTCAAATAATGTCTGCCAGAGAATAATATATATGGGAAAATCAAAAACTGTATTTTTGCCTTAAGTTTCATAAGTTTGGCAACACTGTGAACTTCGCCTGTACTGAAAAGTGAGTTTACATTCTTTTTACGATGTGTCTTTATTTTACATTTTCTTGTTCTTCCTTTATGACTATTGACAAAACCCCGTTATATTTGAATATAATATGCTATTGGCGGGCCGCCGTAGCCGAATGGGTTGGTGCGTGATTACCATTCGGAATTCACAGAGAGGTCGTTGGTTCGAATCTCGGTGAAAGCAAAATTAATAAAAACATTTTTCTAATAGCGGTCGCCCCTCGGCAGGCAATGGCAAACCTCCGAGTGTATTTCTGCCATGAAAAAGCTCCTCATAAAAATATCTGCCGTTCGGAGTCGGCTTGAAACTGTAGGTCCCTCCATTTGTGGAATAACATCAAGACGCACACCACAAATAGGAGGAGGAGCTCGGCCAAACACCTAACAGAAATGTACGCGCCAATTATTTATTTTATTTATTTAGGCTATTGCTTCCATTCTTTCAAAGTTTGGACATGGTACATTGTAAAATAAAATTTTTATCGATTTTTTAAAATTTTAAAATTTTCGGTCACACCCGTCCCACTAAAAATTGAAAAAGTTCAATTAAATTGGTACTGTACATTATAATCACTTGATACTTTGCAATGATAACAAAGTATGCGTAGTAAATAGGTTGGTGACATTTTACTAATTTTTTATTCGCGTTTTGGCAATTCAGTAATATAAAATACTTGGTCACACCCGTCACATAAACGCGAAGTGCTTGTTTTTTTAATGGATTCGAAAACCAGAAAGCGAGAATAAAGGAAAAAACTTAAAAACAATAAAGAAAAATATGAACTGCATTTGGCTTTAGAGAGAACAAGAGATAAAAAAAGAAGAGATGCCAAAAAAATTACAATGGATAAAGCGACGTTGGAAGAAAAAAGGAGAAAAGATAAGGAAAGAAAGCGAAAGAGTAGGCAACGCAAAAAGGATGAGCAGAAAGTATCAAGTATTTTGAATACATCTGAAATTGGTAGCTTCAAATCACGTCGTTCATTGAAAAAAAAGTCACCAAAATTGAGAAAATCCTGCCTCGTAGTCCATCGAAAAGAATTGCTGTTATTAAGCAACTCGCTAAAGACGTTCCCTTAAAGTCTATAATGCCCTCAGTAAGTACAAGAGTGAAAACTCCGATTGACGATATTGACAAAATCAAAAGCTTTTATTTACGGGATGATATCAGTCGACATACACCTGGAATAAGGGACGTAAAAATCGTGAAAAATCCATCAACGGGCGCTAAGCAAAAAGTTCAAAAACGATACCTCAACATGACTGTGGGCGAGTGCTATAGTTTATTTAAGGAAGAAAATCCAACAATTAAAATTGGTAAATCTCAATTTTATAATTATCGGCCGCAAAATGTGTGCCTAGTAGCGGGAGCTCCCCTCAATATGTGCCTTTGCATCTATCATGAAAACATTAAGTTTATGACAGATGTTGCCCATACAACTTTTTTCACTATACCGGAGAGTCCTTCAAAAGTTTTGCAGTCAACATGCTGCAATATTCATAGTGAGAAATGTATGAGAAACGAATGCCTCTATTGTGATTATATATATGATCTGGTACCATTAAACTACAATGAAAATATGATAGTGTCGTGGAAGTATTGGAAAAGTCAGGAAGGGCGTTTCCATATAATTGCTAAGGAAGCAGCTGTAGGAGAATTCTTGAAGCTTTTTCAATTAAATCTGGATCAATTTAAAACACATTGGTATGTCAACAATATGCAACCGCAATGTTTCCAAGACAGGAAAGCGATACCCAACCAAAACGAAGTGGTTCTGCAAGTAGATTTCGCTGAAAACTTTTCAATATTTTTCCAAGACGAAATACAAAGTGAACATTGGAAGCATCCACAATTGACTATTTTTACAGCATGCGCCTGGGTTAGATATCAAGACGGTATTTCCACACAATCCTACGCTATTATCAGTGATGATTTAACTCATAACAAACACAGTGTTTGGGCATTCTTAAAAATGATTACAAGTGACCTTAAGGAAAAGGTTGATTTGAAAGTTGTACACATTTTTTCAGATGGTTGTGCATCTCAATTTAAAAATAGGTACAACATTTTCAACATATGTCATACTCCTAAGGATTTTGGGTTAGAAGTGACATGGAATTTTTTCGCTACAGACCATGGTAAAGGCGCAGTAGATGGTATAGGGGCAACAGTAAAATGGGCATTATGGACAGCCATTAAAGCTAGAGAATATATTATGAAAACACCGCTGGACTGTTTCAAATATCTTGTTGCAAAACACAAATTGAATAAGATCAATGTTTTTTACGCATCAAAAGACGACATCGATCAGAATAGTTCTTTCTTAAACGAAAGATGGGAAAGCGTTAAAATGGTAAAGAACCTTCAAAAAATGCATGCCTTTGAAAGAGCAGATGCGGTCTCTGTATATGCTTCCTATTCATATTTATCTGAATTTAAACAAATTTCCTTGAAAAATACAGGTCTAGAGTATTGTGATGTCAATGATAGCGAATAAAAAAATGAAATGTTATTTTATGTGTTTTTATTCATAATTGGATTCAATAAAAAGTTTTAGTTCAGCAAAATGTTTGAATTTTCATACTAGGTCACACCCGTCCCTTTTTTTTAAAGAAAAATATGATTTTTTTAGAAAAGTAAGTATGACATACAACAAGAAAGACTTCAAACAATGTGCTCCTCCAACATTACTATACCCATTCTTTGGGAAATTTTACAAAAACTTCAATGAAAGTAAAGTTTTGTTGAAAGCTTAAATATGTAAGGTCACACCCGTCACAGTCTTCAAATGGCAGCTATGGTCGGAAATGATGCATTTTCAGTATGTACTTGGTATTAAACAACTTTAATATTCACATGGCAGGGATTAGTGTCCTTTAATTTAAGTAACAGTTTTAAATTCTAAAATTATAACGAAAAATATCAGTAACACGGTCACACCCGTCACAATGGAAATGACCTGCTGTGGTATCAAAATGGTATTTATCGGTCTAAGTGAGTGGATCTAGAGGCCGACTGCCACTTCCACCTACCTGATAATAGGTACCTGATGCTTTCAGTTCCACGTTTCACATCCATATGTTGCCACTGAGCGTATCAGTGTTTTATATATTTTGATTTTTGTTTGTCTACTCAAGAGCTTGCTTTTCAACAGTTTAACATGGACAGAATATGCTGTTTGCAGCCTGCACACGGTCTTGAATAGCAATCGTTGTACCATTCGTTCTACTGAAAAGCAGATATTTAATGCAATCCACTCTTTCAAATTTTTGATCACCAATTGGAACGTCTGGCGCTTTTCTTACAAGGTATTTCGTTTGCTTTAATTGACCTTTAATCCAAAGAATTTTGCTTTTATTTGGGGTGCTTGGCATACTTCTTTTAGAATATTCATATTTCTCGCCAGGATGACCAAGCCAGTAGCAAAACCACATATTTGGGAAATTTTGCTGAATATACATCAACATCTTCAATCCATCACGCAAATTTAATTAAAGCTTAAAAGGCAGTACCCGGATTAAATGTGACGCCGACTAATATAATGATCGATAAAAGCCACAGTGTGATATTGCACGATCGGATTGTGAAGGTGTATAAATTTAAGAGCCTAACAGCCTAAAACCAGGTCGGCTATCAATCGTCGTTGTTGTTGTTATAGCAACATGCTAAACCCAGTCAGTGCAGTCTGGTTACCGGTCATCTTCATCTATCGGTAGGTTCGGGAAACTTGGTGTTTTGACAGGTTGGGTCAAGAGGGAAAGGGGTTCTTACCGAAAGTGGGTAAAAAGAAATACGAGGTAGCGACGGATTTCCGACCGATTAGTCTTACCTCCTTCCTTCTTAAAACACGAAACGAATCTTAGATATACACATTTGATCTTTGGCGAAGGGGGGCCTACTTTCTAAAGGGCGGCACGCTTACATGAAGGGTAAATCCATGGAAACAACTCTTCAGGAGGTGATTGGGCACATTAAAAAATCCCTGTATCAGAAACAATACTCCATAACGGCCTTCCTAGCCATAAGAAGTGTCTTTAACAATATAAAGTGAGTCCAAAACGTATTGGCACAATCGAAAAATCAAGCTCTCAATGCTATAACTTTTCTTCTAATGAAAGTATAAAAAATAGAAAACGGTATTTTCTGAATGTATTTCTTTAAAACGTATCTGAACAAAAAAATAATTATTTTCGACTTAGGGACGGGGGTTGGCAAAAACCCATCCACTGAACCCTACCCGAGGGTGCCGACTGGTAATAGGTACCACAGTTCTAAGGCAAGACTTCACGGACAAGTGTTCGTTATTCCTTAATAGTACAGCATTTGTAAATGGAGTTTTACTATGGTGTGAGGTAAAAGCCCGGATCAAGGTGTCATGCGACCCACGCCGAGGATCAGCCTGGCTGGGGGCCCTTTTTCAGATATAGCCCAGTCGTTAAGGTGTGCTTACGGATGCCTGGCGCCCTCCGTAATAACTAGCCTTGTCTGTGTAGTTCGGGCTATGCATAGGTGGGCATCTCTTCTCCGACACTCGTGGGGCCAACTATGAATGCATCATCAAACAAAAACAAAAATCAAAACAAATAAACAAAACCGAAGGGGCAGCAAGCTCCGAGAAGAGAGGAGCGTTTAAAACGAGCTTTCTATCTGCCACCACGATGACTGAAGTCAAACTTAGTCAGAGTGGAACGGCCGCAGGCCCTGGCACTGGAACTGAGGTTAAGCCTAGCTCCAGTACATCGACATCCTGTGGCTATGCGGAGAAATGGGGAAGATACTGCCACAGGTAGCACCGAGGCCAGTGCTCTCGCCAGAAGATGGCCGAGAGTAAGGATCACTGATCCAACCAAAGCAGGGTACTTGCAGAGGCGTAATGCCGTCAAGATACTCAAAAGGCTCCACGAAACACCACCAGCAACGGAGGAGCTGACGAAGGAGGTAAACGAGTCGATAGAGTGGGCGAAGAAGGTACTACCTAACTTCACCCTCGAAAGACCAACCACATCGTCAGCTGCCATCAAAAGACAGAGGTCTACTGAAGAGATCAAACCGTCAGCGAAAACACCGAAACATCGAGGTATAGCGCCTAATGAAAACGTTTGCGGAGGTGGCCCGCAATCGCATCGTCATTGGCGTCCTAGATGAGGGTGATCCCGAAGGAAGAATTCCCAGAGCCCATTGGAAATGGGTGCAGGCTGATCTGACCAATGTGACGCTGGAAGTACTACTAAGCAATCCAGGTCCGCCACCATCATGTACTGACGCTGGCTGGTATCAAGGCCAAATTAAAGTTATAGCCTGCGACGACGTAAGGTCGGTAGAGCTATATAAAGCAGCAATAGCGAAGATAGGGGAAGTCTACCCTGGTGCGAAGCTCGTGGTAGTAGACAAGAAATATATCCCGTCTCGACCGAGGGCACGAGTTTGCGTCACTACACCCTCCGGCGGGCTGGAAATTTGTCAAGGCTTTTGACATTACTGTAACTGTTGCTTACGAACGACTCGCTAGAATCTTTGGAGAAAAGCGAAAGTATCATAAGCTACGGTTTTGGCAAGGTGAGAGATTGAAACTAATGACGCTGAGGAAGATCGTATGGAATCCTCAAGCGACGTCGAGAGCATCGACTTGGAAGGGTACAGTTCATCAGGGTCTGAGCTCACAGCTAGACTTAAGAAAATGAATACAAGTACGACAACTGGGCTTACAGCTGGTTTGAGTACAACATACTCAGAAAGAAAGCTCTTGAGCGAGTCGCAAGAAGATGAGAATACAAATAATGCGTCTTCTTCAAATAAACCTTCATAATAGTAAGCTAGCATCGGAAGCCCTAATTGATCGCACTGCAGCAGACAACACTGATTTTGTCCTCATTCAAGAGCCATGGATCAATGGAGGGCACATCTGCGGATTGAGGACACCGAAATATAAGCTATACACAGCGGACTGTGAAGGTAATTCAAGGCCTTGTATTATGGCAAAAACAGAACTAACTACATTTATGATCCACAAGTATAGCAATACAGACACAACTAAGATAAGCTGGGAGACAGATGGTAACAGGTACCGGCTATCGTCTCTTTATATGGTACACGGAGATTCAGTACCCTCGAGGCTGCTAAAAGAGCTGATACTGGACAGCGAAGCTTGCAGCAACAAATTACTAATGGGAGGCGACGCAATCAGACTACCTGCGGTAGTTCAGATATTAACGAGCGAGGTGAGTCACTCTTTAATTTTATTATGGGAACCAAATTATTGCTCTGCAATCGCGGTAATGAGCCTACCTTTATTGCACGTAATCGTCAGGAAGTTCATGACATTACGTTAGTTTCAGACTCTATCAATGCCCATTCATTCTCTAATCACAGATATATAGAATGCACGCTCCAGGAAGAGGTCATTCATCCTAAAGCACTAAAATTCAGGAACCGTAGGAAAACAAACTGGCTAAGATATTCTCAAGAGCTAGCAAAACGTCCTTTCAACCCTTCTAGCATAGAGACATTATATTACATGGTCAATAGACTGACTAATTGCTGCAACCAAACCCTGCATAAGGCTTGTCCAGCAGCTAAGCATAGAGGGAAGAATAAGCTACTCTGGTGGTCACCCGGACTGAAAAAGCTACAAAAGAATTGCAGGAAACAATTTAACAGAGTTAAACTCTCCCAAAGCAAGAACGAATGGTACATGTATTATGATAAACTAAACATATATAAGAAAGAAATAAGGAAAGCAAAAAGGTCTTCATGGAGAACTTTTTGTGGTGAGATCGAAACTACGGTAGAGTCATCTCGACTGAGAAAAATCATAACCAAGTCTGCTCGACAATACGCAGATTCGTTAAAAGGGGCACCCCTCAGGGCGGTGTACTTTCTCTTCTGCTGTGGATTCTTGCAATAAATCAATTGGAATCTAGAGGAAAGGAGGATTCACGTAGTGGCCTACGCAGACGATGTTGCAATATTAAAAAGGAGGGAAATCCCCAGATACCATCTGCAACATAATATAAAATGCTTTGAACGATGTGAGCCGCTGGGCTTTATCGAGTGGTCTTGGGGTAAATCCCAACAAAACAGAACTAATCATGTTCACCAGGAAATACAGGATACCTGTTCTAAACCTCCCTACCCTTGAGGGAATCACACTGACAATTGGGGAAGAGGCGAGCTACCTAGGACTAGTATTAGATAGGAAGCTCTCGTCGAAACAACCGATTAATGATAGAGTAAAAAAAGCAGCCACAGCACTCTATACATGCAAAAGAAAATGGAGCCTAACCCCAAAAATAGTAGACTGGTTATATACAGCAGTGGTACGGCCTATCATGACATATGGTGTCTTAGTCTGGTGGCCAAATTTAAGAAAAGAAAAGTGGTGCTAGTCTCTGCATAAGCGGGGCACTAAAGACTACGCCCACGGCAGCGATGAATGTCATGCTGCACTTATTACCGATTGAGGTCTACAGCAAACAGCTGGCGGCGAAATCAGCACTTGGGTTAAGAAAATCTTTTAACTTAGCCATTAACAGAAGGGGTCACGCTAGAATACTAGACGAATACCCCTTACTACATCAAATGACAGAATTTCGTAGCTCAGTAGGGTAGCATTGAAACACATCCTTTACGACAGCTTTCCCAACGAGGGAAGATTGGGACAATGGGGTAATGGACAATAGAAGCGGAATCAGCATCTATACTGATGGTTCCAAGCTAAATGATCAAGTAGGCGTAGGCCTTCATTGTGAAGGAATGAATGCCAAAATCTCATTACGGTTACCGGATCGCTGCAGTATATTTCAAGAATGACGTGGTCGGAATGGAATATAGGCCGCACAAACCGACTGTTGAAAGTAAACAGAAAAAATATGCATGGCCCTGGATAGAAGAAGGTTCAATATTTTAGGAAAAAGTTCCCACTATACTTACCTTCCTACCGTTACGACGCCAAAAGCATAAGCTAACATAAATAATGGGCTAATACTTTTTTTGATGTGAATTTCTGCCTTATTTTACATTTCAAGGTTGAGCTTGTAACCACCCTCAGTCGAAATTATTATTTTTTTCTTGTTCAGATACGTAATAAACAAATACATTTGGAAAATACCGTTTTCGATTTTCTTATACTTTCATTAGAAGAAAAGTTATAGCACTGAGAACATTGATTTTTCGAGAGTGCCAATACTTATTTTACTCACTGTACTTACTTCAACCAAACGTTCTGTTACAAGTTACGTCCGTTATAGATGTGAGATTATAATACTTTTTTTAATTTAGTTAGTTTTGGTCACGAAATGGTCACCAATTGCTTTTACACAAGGCTTTTACACAAGGCTTCAAATGATAAGACCGTTCAGCTATTGCTGCACACACGGTTTCCATGGATATTGACGTCGTTGGTCCAAAAATTGTTTGAGACTCTCCAAATTTCTGTGAGGTCTTCGACAGGCCATGATCTCCAATTCTGACTACAAACTGTAGTCCAATGGATTAAGATCTGGAATTTAAGTAATGTTTCTCACGCGAAAGGAATGGGGAATTGGACTAACATCTTTCAAGCAGTGGTTCTCGGAATAAAAAAAAAGTTTGCAGAATAAGCACAAATCATCCACAACAACTATTAGAAGCACGTATTTTTCCAGATAGTCAAGTAGCCATCTTAGCTATGAAGTTACCAACCAATACAAAAATGGTCAGATAATCATAAGAAAAATAGAATGATTTAGCATGCAAAACAGACATCACTCTCATCTTGGTACCTAGCCATAGGAGTAGAGAAGGATATGAGAAAGCTGGTGGTAAGACAGATAGCTGCCTCTAGAGTATCCGAAGTGGTAGCAGTGGGCTACCCTTGAAGCGTATTTGGCACACAGCCATCACTTTCATTGCCCGACGCCATTATCGTACAATCGTCAGCATATGAAACCAGGGAGGTTCCCTGTTGTGTTTGGAGGATTTCGGTATGTAGAAGTTGAAAAGCAAGGGTGAAAGAGCACCATCCTGGGGAGCAGATTACTTTATCTTCCTCTGTTTAGAAATTTGGTTTCGAAAAATTACTGACGAGTGACGACCACTCAGATAATTCGCAGATCTCCTTTTCAGCCCTGGCGGGAGTGTCGACTGTATTATATCATCGAGTATCGTGGAGTGGATAACTGTGTCGAAAGCCTTCTTCAGGTCCAGCGATACTATAACAGTCCTCTCGCAGGGGCGGTTTCGGTTAAGCCCGCGGCTTATCTGGGTGTTTATGGAAGTGAATGCTGTGGTGGTACTGTGCACTCTTCGGAAGCCACGCTGATGTTAGGATGGGGCCAGACGTTTCGAGTAGAGTAGGAGTAGTAGGGCTTCAAGAGTCTGCACTACTGGGGAAAGGAGTGTTATAGGCCGATAATATTCCCCTTCGTTGGCAGGTTTCCCAGGGTTTAGTAGAAGGGCAACTCTCCCTGCTTTTCACTTACCAGGAATTATGAGTGTGGCCATGGACCAGTTGAATACTCTTGTGGAGTACTCCCCTCCCAATGGAATAGATCAGCATCAGTATGTTAAGTCCGTCAGGGCCGATGAATTTTGATGCTTTTATTTTGTTGATGGCCGCCTGAACCACATCACTGGAAAAAGTAAATGGCGCACTGTTGTTCGGTAGTGGTGGCACGACGCTTGGATCCATCGGCCTGCGGATACAATATGAATTTCCGGCTAAAGTAGCGCGCGCATCTCTTCGGGTTTGACAAAGTGCAACCGGTGAAGGTGATAGCCCCCTTATCGTTGTTCTTCGTCGGGTTCGATAGGGGCCGTACGGTGGACCAGAGCTCACTCACACCAACAGTGACGTTACAGGACTTGAAATGTTCTTCCCATTTAGTCCGCTTACGTTGGATTACCAGTTGCCAGATCTCCAAATTGAGATCCTTTATGCGAGGATCCCCGGAATCGACCTGGCGTAGGCGATCACGCTCGTTTGCTAGAACAGCTGCTTCAACTGGGAAATTTGGACACATATCCCAGATCCTTCCAGCGGGTGTGACGCGACCCGCAACAGCTATGAGAACCTTGTGGAATGCGCGTTCGCCTACGCGCACATCCGGGGGGATGGAGAGAGCGGCGAGGGTGTCCTCAGTAAATTCTGTGAAGCCAGCCCAATCGCGGAAGAAAAGTCGACAGGTCTCTCAATCGAGACCATAATGGCCAAGTGGTCTGAGACAAGTGATAGTATAGATCGCTATTTATCAGAACATAAATTGTTATGTCAGGCAAACTGCTGCTGCTATTGCCCACGACCCTGGTGGGGCGTCGTTCTTCACTGTGCTGAATGTCGAATAGTCTATCTGCTCTGCCAAGGGTTGACCTGACCCCTACAATCCTTTGGTAGGCTTGCATGCCAAAGATCGTGTTGAGCATTAAAGTCACCTTTTCCCAATCGGTTTTCACCTCTGATGAGCGCACCAATTTCAGGGTGATATCCTGCCAGGCAGCAGGTGACAGGGGGTATATATACAAATATATTATAAATTTCGAGCTCGGCATCGGCTGACCGGACAGCTTTACCTTGTCATTCTAAGATACTGTCCCAATGGTCGATGCCTTCGTCGATCAGGCGATACTGCGCTGTGTGGTGGACTATAAACGTTAGGCCACCTCCACCGTCTAGCTGACGATCTTGTCTGTGCACGTTATTCCCATCCCTGGTTATCAAGGATTAGCTAGCGTGCTGTTTTGTCTTTTGCACCGCAGCTATTGGGATTCCATGACAGCGTTGAAGTCAATTATCTCATCTATCTTGTGCGTGAGTCCATTACAGTTGAATTGAAGAAGCTTGAAGCTCTTCGGCAGGACTGCTGTAACGGGCGGTGAAGGAGACACATGAGCTTGTCTACGTTGGTCCTGCTGTGACGTTAGTCAATCGTCGTCGTCGGTTTCACTTAACGGTAGGCCCTGGAAGCAATCTGTTTCGATAGGATGAGACCAATACAGGGGTGTTAATTACATTTGAGTGACTATGTGAAAAGATGGTTAGTGTCATGCTCGATTCTTCCACAAGATGTACATATGTTTAGTATGTTCAGATCAATTCTTATACCAAGGATTATCGACATGGCTTTCTAAGCTTTCACGACAAAAAGTGTTCAAGTGCATTTTAAATAGCGACCGGTATAGCCGAATGGATTGGTGTGTGACAACCATTCGGTAGTGCCCGAGCTCTAAAATGATAGAAAAGACCGAAGAAGAAATTATCTGTCGTTCGGAGGCGGCATAAAACTGAAGGTCCCTCCATTTGCGAATTGACTTCAAGGCACACAGCACAAAGAAGAGAAGATAGGCCGAACTGCTACAACAACAACCACAACATAGGCCGAACACCGAACAAAGGGTGTAAGCACCATTTTTACTTGATTATAACAGGATAACAGAACGCTTGAAGATAGTCAAACAAAATATACTAGCAAAAGCTAAAGTTGAAAAGATTAAAAAGTTTTGTTTTTGTACGCATAACAACCTTAGCGCTGAGAGTGCAGCATGAATACACACCTCCAGACGATGGCTTTTGTCTAGAATGCATATGCAATGCAATCAGTTCTACATCATTACCGGAACGACAAATTTAAAATATGAGAGGGAGAATTGACTCTATCGTTAGTGTAAAATTTAATTTGTTTTTATTAAATTCACAGCTTAAAATAACAATATTTTATGTATATTATAGAAAATGCACATACCTGCACTTTGAACAGAATTTCCATCCTTAGGATTTATAATTGGAAGTATTCTGAAAAAATATATATATATATAAAACGGTTAATCCTTCAATTTATGCATAAACGTAATTGGACTCTGCCGACACATTAAAATATTAGGATGTGGTGGAATTAAGTCCAAAATCACATTTGTATTTTGTTTACATTAGAAATTATATTGCAATTGTTATATAATAGATTCTTGGAAACACAATTTATGTTCCCTATTTTGTCCATAGCGACCTTGGTAGACTAGCGTAAGTGCACTATCCTGCCCTCCGAGAGGTTATAGGACACCACGTGAAGCACGACCCATGCACTTTTCCAAATTAGCCTACTTTTCCTTGTTTCAGAAAATTTTCCAACCCCAAAAACATCTATCAACTCACTTCCGAAACCCAAAAAAGAAAATGATCCTATCCAATCTCACTCCCGCACAATAGTCAGCGGGCATTGTGGCTGCTAAAAGGCGCAATGCACCAACGGCACCTGCAAGAGGAAGCGGGCAGTAGCGATAAACATACCAGAATAAATCAACTTTAGTGAAGTCCTCAGCCGTCTGTGCGATTCTTCTCGCAGACAGACAGAGATGGCGGTCAGCGGAAAGCGTTGTTCCTAAGTAGTGACAATTGGGCAGCACTTAGGGTTGGTAACGGGAGGCTTATCACCTACCCTGGCTGCAATCTATCTGATCAACGTAACCAACACAAGACAAAGCCTCGTATATTCGAGACGACATTTGGTGCACGTACCAGGACACGAATAACACAATGGAACGTTAGATAGATAGATACTTTCTAAGGTTTGCACCTCGACTTCATCGCCTTTTGTGTCTACTACTCAGCACAGTAACTCATCCAGACCCAGTTTCCTTATTGAACTCAGGATAGCGCTGGGTTGGGTTGAGCGTATATGCCTTTCTTCTGGCTGCAGTTGACCAAGATGTCTAAACTTTCTCCGCGCTATAGCGCTGCATTCTCGGAGAAGGTGCATTCTAGTCTGCTGAGATTAGTCGCAGAAACGACAAGAGTCCGTAGACCTAATCCCGATCATGTGCAGATGACTACGCAGTCTGCAGCGGCCAGTGAGAATTCTCAGTTTACCCCTGGGGAGAGTTATGAGTTTATTAAACGTCTTTTGGTTTTACCAACCTAGTAAAGATTTCGAATGGCGTAGTGTCATAGTTTGGAGGCAGCTAACCTCCTTAGCCCTAACTTTTCACTCTTAAGCTTTGCCTTGATGGTGTGTTATCCCAAAGCAAGGAAGGTTCGGGTCCTATTAAGGGCGAGGCCGCAGCTTCTCTCGCCAATACGTCCGCTATTTCGTTCCCAGTTATACCCCTGTGCTGTAGGACCCAAATTGGCCGGAAGTGATTGCGCGTTCAATGAGTTCCAATGAAACTTTAGAACTCTCCGGAAAGTATCCAGATAAATCCAACTCGAAGTACAGCTGGCGTCCTATAACATCAACATTCCCATGACAGCCGGTTCTACGTTACTGGAATGACTCGGGTTTTTCCCGACCAAGGGCTGCCGCCCCAGTACACTAGCCCTGTCTAGTGTATCGTATATCACCCCACCCCTTACATCACAGGAGCAAACTCTCGCAGCAATCCTGCTCCAAATGCTTCTCCTCAGGGCTAAAGTCGAATCCAACCCTGGGCCAGAAGTATTCTACTGCTGCGTCTGCCACAAACGGCTTCACCCGAACTCCACCTCGGTTAGGTGTAATAAGTGCAACGGGTGGAGCCACCCTAAGACCTGTTCAGGCCTTAAGTCGCACAGGGAGTGGCCCACACGGTATGTGGTCACGTGTTGCTCCCGCCAGCAGGCGTCTGATTCCTCCACGGCTACTACACCCCCTGATAGGCCGGCACTACCAACCGCCACCACAACCCACACCTCCACGGTGAGGAGCCTATCGGAGCAACACAACTCCCTTCAACCCCTCCCATCCCTTCCTGCTCCAACCCCAGTGCGGGGACAAACCAGCAGCTCCTGGTCCCCCGTACAGTCTGTTCCGTGTGTCAGACCGTAAATACCTCGGAATCTGGTATCAGTTCAATGCAATTCTTGCAATGGCTGGTGCCATTTTCGGAGATGTTCCGGCCTGCGCACCACCCGTGAGTGGACAACTGCCTACGTTGCCCCCTGCTGCAGAGCTCTGCACCCACCCCCGCCCCCGGAGGCGCGGCCGCCCACCACCATCAGGCCGCAACAACCACAGTGGATTGCGCAGCAGGTCCAACGTAGACAACCCCACGCGTTCCTCACCCCCCGGATTACACAGACCTCACCGAGAAGCTTCAAGCTTCTCCAGTTTAACTGCAACAGACTTACGAGTAAGGTCGACGAGATAGTTGACTTTATGAGCCGGCACAGTATCAAAATAGCCGCGGTCCAAGAAACAAAGTTGCACGCTAGGTCATCCGTGATCACCAGGGATGGCTATAACGTGCACAGACACGATCGCGAGCGAGACAATGGTGGTGGCCTAGCGTTTATAGTCCACCACACAGTGCAGTATCGTCTCATCGATGAAAGAATCGACCGCAGGGACAGCAGAGAAGAATGTCAAGGCATAGCTGTCCGGTCAGACGATTCCGAGCTCGAAATATTTAACATATATACCCCCTGTCACCTGCTGCCCGGCAGGATATCACCCTGATATAGGTGCGCTCATCAGAGGTGAAAACCGATTGGTTGTAGGTGACTTTAATGCGCATCACAGACCTCACCGAGAAGCTTCAAGCTTCTCCAGTTTACCTGCAACAGACTTACGAGTAAGGTCGACGAGATAGTTGACTTTATGAGCCGGCACAGTATTAAAATAGCCGCGGTCCAAGAAACAAAGTTGCACGCTAGGTCATCCGTGATCACCAGGGATGGCTATAACGTGCACAGACACGATCGCGAGCGAGACAATGGTGGTGGCCTAGCGTTTATAGTCCACCACACAGTGCAGTATCGTCTCATCGATGAAAGAATCGACCGCAGGGACAGCAGAGAAGAATGTCAAGACATAGCTGTCCGGTCAGACGATTCCGAGCTCGAAATATTTAACATATATACCCCCTGTCACCTGCTGCCCGGCAGGATATCACCCTGATATAGGTGCGCTCATCAGAGGTGAAAACCGATTAGTTGTAGGTGACTTTAATGCGCATCACGATCTTTGGCATTCAAGCCTGCCAAATGATCGTAGGGGACAGCAATTGGCAGAGCAGATAGACGACTCGACATTCAGCACTGTGAACGACGACGCCCCCACCAGGGTAGTGGGCAATTGTAGCAGCTCGCCTTACCTAACAATAGCTAGCGTGGGTCTGATAAATAGCATAACGTGGCAACCTATGCTATCGCTTGCATCAGACCACTTGCCCATTATCGCATCGATTGAGAGACCTGCCTACTTCGTTTCCGCGCACCACCGGTCCTATTTTAAAGCTAATTGGGCCGGCTTCACGGAATTCACCGAGGACACCTTCGCCGCTCTTCCCATCCCCACTGATGTGCGCGTGGGCGAACGCGCATTCCGCAAGGTGGTTACAGCTGCTGCGGCTCGCTTCATTCCTGCTGGAAGTTATATGGACATCCGTCCTCATTTCCCAGCCGAAGCAGCCAGTTTAGCAAACGAGCGTGACCACCTACGCTAGGCCGATCCCGGGGATCCCCGCATAAGGGATCTCAATTTGGAGATCCGGCAACTGGTAAATCAACATAAGCGGACCAAATGGGTTGAGCACCTGAAGTCCTGTAACCTCACCTCTGGGGTGAGTAAGCTCTGGTCCACCGTCAGGTCCCTGTCGAAGCCGACGAAGCACAACGACAAGGTGGCTATCACCTTCAACGGTTGTACTTCGTAGGACCCGAAGAGATGCGCGAGCTATTTTAGCCGGCTTTTCATACTGCATCCTCCGGGCGACAGAACCAAACGTCGTGTTACCAGAAGGCTGCATAAACTGACGAACGACAGGGCGCCACTTACTTTCTCCGGTGATGAGGTTCAGGGGGCCATCAACAAGTCGAAATCATCGAAAGCCATTGGCCCTGACGGATTAAACGCGCTGATGCTGAAGCATCTGGGACCCCTAGGAGTAGGATTCCTCACAAGGGTCTTCAATCTGTCCATGGCCACTCTCATCATCCCTGATAAGTGGAAAGCAGGGAGAGTGGTCCCACTACTGAAACCTGGGAAACCCGCCAACCAAGGGGAGTCTTATCGGCCGATAACTCTCCTTTCCCCAGTAGTGAAGACACTTGAAGCCCTCCTACTCCCACTCTACACGAAACACCTGGCCCCAGCCCCACATCAGCACGGTTTCCGACGAGTGCACAGCACCACCACTGCACTCACCGCCATAAACGACCAGATAAATCGCGGGCTAACCCAAAACCGCCCCTGCGAGAGGACTGTCCTAGTAGCGTTGGACTTGAAAAAGGCTTTCGATACAGTCAGCCATTCCACGCTACTAGATGACATTTATCAGTCGAAGGTGTGGTCCGCGGTCCAGGGCTGAAGAGGTGGTCCGCGAACTATCTGAGCGGTCGGCACTCGTCAGTGATTTTTCGAGATCAAATATCAAAGCAGAGGAAGATTAAGCAAGGTGTACCGCAGGGTGGTGTCCTTTCCCCCTTGCTTTTTAACTTCTACATCTCGAAGCTCCCCCAACCACCAGCGGGAGTTTCCCTGATCTCATACGCTGACGATTGCACGATAATGGCGTCGGGCAATGACATCGATGACCTGTGTTCCAAAGTGAACAACTACCTCACCGACCTTTCTCGCTTTTTCACTGCGAGGAATCTCACACTTTCCCCCACCAAGGCCACGGCGACCCTCTTTACCACCTGGACAAAGGAGGTCAAGCTGTCCCTTAAGGTAAAACTCGATGATACACCAATTCCGACGGTAAATAACCCCAAAATTTTGGGTGTAACCTTTGACAGATTGCTCTCCTTCTCTGCGCATACAACCGCAATTGCCACTAAAGTCCAAAATCGCAACAAGGTCCTCAAATCGCTGGCCGGCAGCACTTGGGACAAAGACAAAGAACTGTTGCTTTCGACATTTAAGGCAATTGGCCGGCCGGTTCTTAACTATGCTGCGCCTGTCTGGTCGCCTGGAACTAGTGATTCGCAGTGGACAAAGCTACAGACTTGTCAAAATACCGCCATTCGGACAGCGACCGGGTGCCTCCTGATGTCACCCATCCAACACCTACACAACGAGGCACAAATGCTCCCAGTAGCGGAGCACAGCAAACTGCTCAGCAAGCAGTTCCTGCTGGGATGTTACCGCAGGTTCCACCCCTGCAGACACCTGCTTGAGCTTGAGCCGCCTCCCAGGCACGTCAGGAGACACCTCCTAGACTACGCTGACGAAATCCAGGACAAAACTGACCGAAACCTACTGGACCGGACAGTATTTAGACAGTCAATAAACGACATTCACCGGGAGAACGTTACCACCTTCATGAACTCCCGTCCTGTGAATGCCGTAATCGGAGTCCAACAACCACCTATCGCAGATGAAGAGCTCCAGCTTCCCCGTGAGACTCGTGTAACATTGGCACAATTACGTTCTGGATATTGTAGCAGGTTAAACTCCTACATATCCAGAATCGACCCCGACATACTAAACACATGTCCGGCATGTGAAGGTACCCCGCACGACACTAACCACCTCTTCACATGCCCTTCAAACCGACTCATCTAACCCCCCTCTCCCTCTGGACCCAACCTGTCGAAACGGCATGTTTCCTGGGCCTACCCTTAGATGAGCTAGACGAAGACTACCGATGATATAATTTCACTGACAGGGCTACCTATGCTGTTAAAAACAACAACAAACAACCTATAACACCAACATACTTTGCGTTAGCGAAATGAAATGGAACGGCAGCGAAGAAGGCTCGTCAGCGTATGGCAGCACAATACCGCACAGCAAAAAAGATGATAGAGATGAAAGCGCCTACAATAATTTCCAGGGAAATTCGTAACACCTTGCATTCTTGAAAGACAATAGCACACCGCATAATTCTAGAACGCTTCTGCATTAACGCTCATCGCCACGTTACCATCGCACAATGCTACGAGGCGACAGATGACGCTTCCTCTTCTGCCAAAGACGAGTTCTACTCGCAATTAACGGCTACACTCAATTCCATACGCAGAGGCAACATAACTTTCCTCATGGGCGGCTTCAATATGAAAGTAAGCACAAGTCACCAAAAACAAGTCATGGGTGCACATGGCTGCGAATCACGCAACAACAACGGTAGCTGACTAATTGATGTGCGCCAGACGTTTCAGTTTGCGATTGGCAGCTCAATCTTTCTCCACAAGGAAATCCCTAAATAGACCTGGACTTCACCCGGTGGGACGACTCATAACCAATAACACCACATTTACGTGAGTCGTGGAGAGGCTAGCTACTTGATATAATATTAGGAATAGGCGGGAAGCCACATAGATAGTGATCACGAGCTAATTACCGACCACGTCAAGATCAAGCAGGAATGCAGGAAGTAAACCAACACTCTACGTAGATATAAACGGTTCAACGTCCAGCAGCAACTCATCAGCGATGGCTCCCTTCGGTCAGTATGAGGCAGCTATACAGTGCCGCCTAACCGACCAGCAGAGTAGTAGTAGCAGCCAATAAGAGATCTGAATACTTTCTGACCTCAACGGCGAAAATGGCATACAATCAAAACTATTGATCGCCGTCCCTCGACAAAAGGCATTATCGTCAAGCTGTCCCCAAGAGACGATTTGCATGACTGTGGCAACTGGCGCGAAATAACCCTGCTCAACACCACCCACAACATTCTAGCTCGATCATACAAAGCAGACTGAAATGTAAACACTAAAAAAAGACATATAATGGTTGACGGGTGCCCGGTGGAATTTATACCAATCATCTGCTACCTCGGCTGCACTATAATGGCAGATGGTGGAGTAGATGAAGATGTCAACTGCAAGCTAAACAAAGTAAAGGCGGCATTAGGGAGAATGCATACAGTTTGGGGGAGTTCGCAAATCTCCAGGCGCACTAAACTACGAATATTCGGCTCATACGCGAAGTCTGTATTGTTGTACGGAAGCGAAACATGGCTGGTTTCCAACACCATAACACAGCGGCCACCATCTTTGAGGAGCCCGTCTTATGGCAAATCAAACGCATAGAGTGGCGATGGATAGGCCAAACGGTTAGTAAACCACCAGATAGCATCACAAGACTAACATAAACTGCTGCCCGGCAGGATATCACCCTGAAATTGGTGCCTTCATCAGAGGTGAAAACCGATTGGTAATAGGTGACTTTAATGCGCATCACGATCTTTGGCACTCAAGTCTACCAAACGATCGTAGGGAACAGCAGTTAGCAGCGGACATAGACGATTCGGCATTCAGCACAGTAAACGACGAAGCCCCCACCAGGGTAGTGGGCAATTGCAGCAGATCGCTTGACATAAACAATTGATAGCCTTGTTCTCATAAATCGCATAACTTGCCGACCTATGCTATCGCTTGCATTAGAGCACTTGCCCATTATCATCCCGATCGACAGACCTGCCGACTTTGTTACCGCGGACACATTAATTTTAACAAAGCTAATTGGGCCGGCTCGGGGAATTTACCGAGGACACCTATTCCCACCGATGTGCGCATAGGCGAACGCGCGTCCCACAACGTGCTCACAGCTGCTGCGGCTCTCTTCATACCCGCTGAAAGGATTTGGGACACACGTCCTAATTTCCCAGCTGATGCAGCTGTTCAGGCAAACGAGCGTGATCGCCTACGCTAGGCCGATCCCACGGATTCTCGCATAAAGGATCTCAATTTGGAGATCCGACAACTTGTAACTCAACACAAGCGGACTAAATGGGAAGAGCACCCGAAGTCCATCAACTTCACTTCTGGTGTGAGTAAGCTCTGGTCCACCGTAAGGTCCCTGTCGAACCCGACGAATCACAACGACAAGGTGCTATTTTAGCTGGCAATTAATACTGCATCCTCCGGCCGACAGATCCAAGCGCAGTCCATACAACAGTGCGCCACTTGCTTTCTCCAGCGGAGAGGTTCAGGGGGCCATCAACCATATGAAATCTTCTAAAGCCATTGGCCCTGACGTACTAAACATGCTGATGTTGAAAAAGCTGGGTCCATTGAGAGTAGAGTACCTAACAAGAGTTTTCAATATGTTCTTGTCCACTCTCATTATTCTTGATAAGTGGAAATCAGAGAGAGTGGTCCCACTACTGAATTCTGGGAAACCCGCTAACGAAGGGGAGCCTTATCGTCAGATAACTCTCCTTTCCCCAGTAGTGAAGACTCTTGAAACCCTTCTACTCCCACTCTACACGAAACATCTGACCCGAGCCTCACACCAACATGGCTTCCGAAGAGTGCACAGTACCACCACAACACTCACCGTCATTAACACTCAGGTGAACCGCAGGCTCAACCAAAACCGCCCCTGCGAGAGTACTGATTTAGTAGCGTTGGACCTAAACAATGCTTTCGACACATTCAGCCATGCCACACTAGTAGATGATGTTTTATAGTCAACACTCCCGCCAGGGCTCAAGAGGTGGAACCCGAACTATCTGAGTAGTCGTCATTCGTCGGTGCTATTCTGAGATAAAATTTCAAAACAGAGGAAAATAAAGCAAGGAGTTCCGCAAGGTAGTGCCCTTTCACCCTTGCTTCTTAACGTCTATATCTTGGAACGCCCCTCGCCGCCAGAGAGAGTCTCCCTAGTCTCCTACGCCGACGACTACGACTGCACGATAATGGCGTCGGGCAATGACATTGATGGCCTGTGCCCCACGGTAAACGACTACCTCGCCTGCCTTTCTCGGTTCCTTATTGCGAGGAACCTATAACTTATCCCCACGAAGTCCACTGCGACCGTCTTCAGCACCTGCACAAAGGAGGTAAAACTGCAGCTTAAGGTAAAAGTCGATGGCACACCAATTCCGACTGTTAACAACACAAAAAGCTTGGAAGTTACTTACGACAGTTTACTCTCTCTCTCAGCGCATACAATCGCTATTGCCCCTAAAGTCTAGAATCGCAACAAGGTCCTCAAATCGATTGCCGGCAGCACTTGGGGACAAGGAGATGTTGCTATCGACATTTAAGGCAATAGGCTGGCCAGTTGTAAACTATGCTGCGCTTATCTGGCCCATATGCTCCCTACAAAGCAGCATAACAAACTGTTCAGGAAGCAGTTCTTGTTACGGCATGTCAGGAGTCAGGAGTCACCTCCTCAACTACGCGGACGAGATCCAGGACAAAACAGACCGACAACTACTGGATCGGACAGTGTACAGACAGACAATCAACAACATTCATCGGGAGACTCTTACCACCTTCTTAAGCTCCCGACCCCCAAATGCCCGTCAACAGAGTCCAACCACCACCCATTGCAGACGAAGAGTTCCAACTTCCTAGAGAGTCCCGCGTAACCTTGGCACAATTACGTTGTAGCAGGTTAAACTCCTACCTACCCCGGCATACTAAACATACATATGTCCGACATGTGAAGGCACCCCGCACGACACTAGCCACCTTTTCACATGCCCCATCGAACTCACTCAACTAAAACGCCTCTCCCTCTGGACCCAACCTGCCGAAACAGCAAGTTTCCTGGTGGGCATACCGTTAGTTGGGCTAGAAAACCGGTGATTTACAGTACACTGACAGGGCAAAGTTACTGCTACAACAACAACAGGCTAGCTGCAAATGTTAGACAAAGACAAGTACAAGTCCGTCCGTGTTTTAAACCAAAAGTTTTGCCTCACTTCCTAAGCAACTTCCAGGTAGGTCATCAACGTCCGTAAGTCCAGAGCGGCTCCCTGGCCTACGCCTGATCCCAGTGGGGCGGCAGTTTTATCCCCACCTCGCAGAAGAGATAAAATGCAATCTACCTTTCTCCTCCACCAGTCTCAGTCTCATGTTAAATCAGCTCGTCAATCAGTATTCGTCAAAAGAGGGTTCTAAAATCTCTAGAGAGCTAGTCGTTCCTGTGCAGGAATCAGGCGCGAGCGATAGTCATGCTACTGAAGCCCTGATTTTTGAAATGGTCACTACAGGTCTGGACAATCGGGAAACGACTGAGGTAAAACAACCTCTCGCTGATCCAAAGACCAAATCGGATGATACGCCATCACAGAGGCCTGCTGTGGACAACACCCGGGAGCAAAAGATGAAATCGGGTTACAAAGGCTCAATCAAATTTCTTGAAAAGCTGAGCAAACGTGACACAAGGGAGTCATGGTGGTAGAATGCAGAAACGAATCCTTGGAGACCCTTACAGCTTGCATTCGCAGCCTTGGAGAACTATGGCCAGGATGTAAGTTAGATGTGGTACCATTAAAGGAAAGGTACCCTTTCGAACGAGTGCGAGGATGTGAATTCCACATCCACTAATTGAGGATGAAACCACCCTCTCATTAATACAAGGTCAAAACGAAGAGGTGCATCCTGACGATTGGATCATAGTAAGAGGCCATACAAGGGATAAGGGAAACGGCACTCTGGCCGTAAATCAGACACCGATCGGGACAAATCCTCAGAGACTTGCACGGTCAATTGAGATACGGGATAGGGCACCCAAAGGTTGTCTTACCCGAAGAAAAGAATAAAAGCAGCAATAAAATCACAGCCGCTGAAGGTGGTGCAATTAATTTGCATGACTGTAGGGAGGCAACAGATTACTTACTACTTTTTAAAGAGGAGGATAGAGTGGTGGTGACTCTGATACATGGCTCATTTAGGACAAAATCGCTGGAATTGACAAGCCCAACTACGCGCTACTGGTTCCTACCAATTAAGGTAAGATAAAAAGTTGCACCTTGGTAAGGAAAAACTTTTACGGCAAATTCATTATGATATTTCTCTTGCCGCAGTTTTGTAGCGCAGATCTGACGACAGCAGTACGTGAGCAGAGCGGAGGCTCTAACCTCCACCTTACATCAGCATATCTGACGTTTGAAGAAGAAGACTCGCCATCGCAGGTACTTAGAGACCTGATCAAATGGGCCAGCGGAAGCGGACTGAATATACTGGATACTAATCTAAATATATGATTATTGGTATAATCCTAGTATCAAATTCAGGCTCAAGAAGGGTTGAGAAAACTGGCATGTTTCACCGAACTGTGCCTTTTCGGATAACTATAAAATCGCGTTCACAGTCAACCTAGAACAATCTAAACGACAATAGGAGTCCTAGAAAGGCAAATTAGACAAAGTTCTCTAACTAACTTAGATCCCCGTGAAGAGGAAGAATCAACTAACTTCTCCCGTTTCGAAAAGAACATCAATTGTTGACATCTGCAATAGACGAAGCTTTTCGTAAATCTTTTTTCAAGCTTTTTGCGAAGACTGAAAAGTAGCTTCACAGGACAGAAAACACTTGAACATCTCATACAAACACACTTCCCTACAAGTCAAGACGACCGGCCGGAATTTACCAATGGGTACGATTAATTTGTGGTTAGTTATGATTTTCACTGAATCCCTATTTTCAGTGTTTATCCCCAACTCATGGAGGAAGGTCAGGGTGGTCTTTATTCAGGCAGGAAACCGGGCCATAACACTGCGGATCATTAGAAGAATTATTGACTTACATACATATCAAGAGCACACTTAATACCGAGAGCTTCAGAAATATACAACGTTGTGGGAATAATAGAGACAGTTTTTAAAAATAAGGAATTCACTATGGCGGCTTTTCTGGATATCGAAGGAGAGTTCCACATAGGTACGAACGAAAAGATTATTCGCGGGTGGACCATAAGCTATCTTACAGAATAATCACCTCGAGAACTTAACTATCAGAACTAGTTCTGTTCACTAATATATATAAGATATATAGTTTTCTTTTACCGTCTTTGGATGGAGTATTATTATTATTAGAAGGCCATTACGCACTGCGACCAGAGCTGATCTATTGTGAAATTGGATGGAGTAACACTAACCCTATCAAACGAAGCCAAGTATCTTGGAATAATATTGGATTCAAAGGAACACTGACGAAAGGATGGAGAAAGCATTTAATGCCTTCTTTATCTGTAAGAGGCCATTTGGCAAAATATGAGGGTTGAAACTGTATATCAACCACTGGGCATACAATACAAACATCAGACCCAATTTGACTTATGGAGGTTTCGTGTGGTGGGAGGCGGTGCACACACACTTGTACCTAAAGAATTTTAGAAAAGTGCAACGATTAGCTTGTGTAGGTAGGAAAATAACAGGTGCGCTCCGATTGACGCCCCTGGAAGTGATCCTACATATTCCACCCATTGATATACAAGTTAAAGGGATGGCGACCAAATCTATTTCCAGTATTAAAGCGGCAGGCATGCTAAAAGAAAGCACGTACGGTCATACATCAGACATATTATCTTTGGATCACTTGATAGACGCATCGAACACTATCCGGTTCCCAAGTAGTTACTACATAGCTTAAAAAGATCTAAGTAGTTTAAGCAACTTTGTTAGAAATAAAATGCAGGTATTACATGGTCCTTAGGGCCACTAAGTGTCGTGTCTTAAACAAACAACATGGCTAACCTAACCTACCCTCCACGGCTTGTACTACTTCGCATACTACACCGGTGTTTCCGTCAAGCACCAATATTGGAACCTCCACGGCTCTTCGGAGCTCACATTTGCGAAAAGGTGGCACCGAGGGTTAAAGGCCTCAATCAGATGTCACTCGGCAGACACACACTGACTCGATATCCTACCCATCGTTTTGCTTGTTTTAAGAGCAGTCGTAAAGGAAGACTTGGGTGTATATGTGGCAGAGTTGCTTTACGGCCAACCGATCCACTTTTTTCAGAGATTTGCCAGACGAAAAGTACTCGGGTAGACGAACAAAGTTTCCTACGAGAATTACAACAATACCACTAAACCAAGGCAAACCTCACCAGCTGTTTTTATACCGAAGGACCGATTTTGCAGCCACTTTTTAACGAAATGACGCGATACATAAGCAGTAACTGGTTGTCAACATATACCACACCAGTTACAGTTTCAATTGATAAGCTTAATTAACCCAAGATATTTGATGAAATAGCATTCATTCCAATGGCAGCCGGTTCTACGCTACCCGAATGATTCGGGTTTTTCCCGACCAAGGGCTGCCGCCCCAGTAAACTAGCCCTGTCTACTGTACCGCATCCCACCCTCAATCTTTCGTCACAGGAGCAATCCCTTGCAGCAAATCTGCTCCGAACACTTCTCTTCAGGGCTGGCGTCGAACCCAACCCTGGACCAGAGGTATTTTACTGCTGCATCTGCCACAAACGGCTCCACCCGAACTCAACCTCGGTTAGGTGCAACAAGTGCAACGGGTAGTGCCATCTTAAGACCTGTTCAGGCCTTAAGCCTTATAGGCAGTGGTCCAAAAGGTATGTGGCCACGTGTTGCTCCCGCCATCAGGCGTCCACTGCCTCAACGGCGCTACCGCCCCCAGTGCCGGCACTTCAAACTGCCGCCACTAATAACACCTTAACGGTAAGGAGCCCTCATGCGCAACACAACTCCCTCAACGACCCACAACCCTCCTGTTCCTATCCTGCGGGGACAAACTAGCACCTCTTGGTCCCCCGCACAATCTGCTCCGTGTGTCACACCAGAGTCCCTCGGCACCTGACAACAGTCCAATGCAATTCCTGCAATGGCTGGTGCCATTTTCGGGGGTGCTCTGGCCTGCGCACCACCCGTGAGTGGACATTCGACTTCGTTGCCCCCTGCTGCAGAGCTCTGCACCCACCCCCGCCCCCGGAGGCGCGGCGGTCCGTCAACGTCTGGCCACAACAACACTTGCCGAACGCACAGCAGGACCAACAAAAGACAACACCATGCGTCCCTCACCCCTCGAGTTATGCTCACACTCCCGAGGAGTTTTAAACTCCTATAACTAAAATGCAACGGACTTTCGAATAAGATTGACGAGATAGTAGACTTTATGAGCCGACATGGTATCAAGATAGCTCCGGTCCAAGAGACAAAACTGCACGCAAGGCTAGCTCCCCCCCTGATCACCAGGGACGGCTACAATGTGCCCAGAAAGGATCGCGAGCGAGACCACGGTGGAGGCTTTGCGTTGATAGTCCACCATTCAGTGCAGTATCGTCTTATGGATGAAGGCATCGTCCGCAGGGACACCACCTTAGAATGTCAAGGGATAGCTGCCCGGTCAGGCGATGCCGAGCTCGAAATTTATAATATTTACATACCCCCTGTCACCTGTTGCCCGGCAGGATATCACTCTGATATAGGTGCGCTCATCAGAGGTGAAAACCGATTGGTTGTAGGTGACTTCAATGTCCATCACGATCTGTGGCATTCAATCCTGCCAAACGATCGTAGGGGACAACTCGACATTCAGCACTGTGAACGACGCCCAAACCAGGGTAGTGGGCAATTGTAGCAGCTCGCCTGATAAATAGCATAACGTGGCGACCTATGCTATAGCTTGCATCAGACCACTTGCCTATTATCATCTCGATCGAGAGACCTGCCGACTTTGTTTCCGCGGATCACCGATCATACATCAATTTCAACAAAGCTGATTGGACCAGATTCGCGGAATTTACTAAAGACATCTTCGCCGCTCTCCCAATTCTCACCGATGTGAGGGGAGACGAACGCGTATTCCGCAAGGCGATCAAAGCTGTCGCTGCTCGCTTCATACCCGCTGGAAGGATCAAGGACATACGTCCTAATTTCCCAGCTTAAGCAGCTGTTCCGGCAAACGAGCGTGATCGCCTACGCTAGGCCGATCCAGGGGATCCTCGGATAAAGGATTTCAATTCCGAGATACGGCAGCTGGTAACCCTACACAAGCGGAACAAATGGGAAGAGCATTTGAAGTCCTGCAACTTCCCCTCTGGTGTGAGCTAGCTCTGGTCCATCGTAAGGTCCCTGTCGAGCCCGACGAAGCACAATGACAAGGTGGATATCACCTTCAACGGTGAACTCCCCGAGCCACCAGAAGGAGTCTCCCTGGTCTCATACGCCGACAATTGCATGATAATGGCGTCGGGCAATGACATTGATGGCCTATGCTCCACGGTAAACGACTACCTCGCCAGCCTTTCTCGCTTCTTCACTGCGAGGAATTTACAACTCTGCCCCCCTCTCGGTCGCAGCACTTGGGGCAAAGACAAGGAAATGTTGTTGTCGACTTTCAAGGCAATAGGCGGACCGGTTTTAACTATGCTGCGCCTGTCTGGTCGCCTGGAACCAGTGATTCCCAGTGAACGAAGCTTCAGACCTGCCAAAACACTGCTTTAAGGACAGTGACAGGATGTCTTCTGATGTGACCTATTCAACATCTACCTAATGAGGCCCAAATGCTGCCTGTTAAGGAGCCTAACAAATTGTTCAGTAAGCAGTCCTTACCCATGCAGACACCTGCTCGAGCCTGAGCCACCTCCCAGGCACATCAGGAGGCATTTCCTCAACTACGCGGACGAGATCTCAGACAAAACAAACAGACAGTTACTGGATCGGACAGTGTACAGACAGGCCATAAGCGACATTCATCGGGAGACTCTCACCACCTTTTTAAGCTCTCGAGCCCCGAATGCCGTTGTCGGAGTCCAACCACGAACCAATCGCAGACGAAGAGCTCCAACTTCCCCGAGAGTCCCGCGTAACGTTGGCACAATTACGTTCCGCTTATTGTAGCAGGTTAAACTCCTACATGTCCAGAATCGGCCCCGACATACTAAGCATATGTCCAGCATGTGAAGGCACCACGCACGACACAAACCACATTTTCACATGCTCCAACAAACCCACTCATCTAACACCCCTCTCCCTCTGGACCCAACCCGTAGCAACTGCTAGTTTCCTGGGCCTACCGTTAGATGAGCTAGACGAAGATGGCCGGTGATTACGCTACACTGACAGGGCAAAGGTACTGCTACAACAACAACAACATGAAATAACAGTTATCCATCAAGAGTGAGATCAATGGTGAGGGTTCCCTTTCCCAGACGCTACCTCTGGAAGAGCTGTGATGCAGTGACACTACTGAATGGCTTCATTCCTGACCAATAACGTTAACGAACAGACCGAGGAAATAGTGTTACTTTGATGCAACACAACTAACTTGATTAAACGACTGGAGAAGCGCCAATTGTTCTTCTCATTACATGGTATCCTTTTATAACATCAAATTAAATAAATAAATCAATATAGAACATGGTCTGTAAAGGGTTTTCCAATAACAGGATTTATTTTGAATAGTCCGCTATCGGAGTTGTGAAAATTCACTATAAAAATGGTGAAAATTTGGCAGAGATGGTTCGTAAAACAGGACCGGTTTGTCCATACCTCGTCGTTCTTTGGGATTAGGCATTCCACAAACGACATTACACCGTATTTTGCATAAAGATCTTAAGGCTTATGAAGTCCAGTTAACACAAGAACTCAAGCCGGCCGATCATCAACAACGTCGTGTCTTTGCTGATTGGGTCGTTGAAATGCATGAAAATAATCCGGAATTCTATCGAAAAATCATCTTGAGTGATAAGGCCCATTTCCAGCTCGATGGCTTTGTCAAAAAGCAAAATTGTTGAAAAGCCTATCTCTCTATATCTCCAACGCGTGACTGTTTGGTGCGGTTTATGGTCCGGCGGAGTCATTGGACCTTACTTTTTCGAAAATGAAGCTGGAGTAACAGTTACGGTGAATGGATTGCGCTTTCGAGAGATGATTAATGATTTTTTATGGCTCGAATTGGATGGTATTGATCGGCACAAGCAACGAAACCTTTGATCTTTTACGGGAATAACACCTCTTATAAGAAACCCTTTATTAAAATAATTTCGACACTAAAGTTTTGTTGATTTTCGGATTTCAGAGTCCGCTACTATATAGAGCGAGTTAACTCACCGACTCAACCTCAATTGAATGATCATAAATTTCATTTTAAGTGGCTCTAGTGAATTCTAGGTCATTTGATATAACATTCTGTTACGCTAAAGCAACACTTTCACTGTATAGACCTGGTTCAATGGCATTTCTAGTGTGAATTGAAATTGAATTATAAATTTTGGCTACTAAAATATTTTTAATGCGAACGAACGCGAAAACAGGTAGTTGTTGGTAAGGTTATAGTTAATTTATTGTAACATTTTAGTCGCACATTTTGTCTTAATATCGGGTTTTAACGGTTTAATATTAAATTAGCAGTAAGCGGAAAGAGCAACAGATACGATCTGCGGCGTCAACTTTCGTGTTTTATACCTGGCGCAACCGAGTGAGTCACTTATTTTTTTGTTTTTGGAAAATAGTCTGAGCGTATGGCTTTACATAGGTAGCGAAAATGTTTCCAATTCATGTTTTTGTAAACCTCGAGAAGGAGAAACAAGGCAAATTCATGCAAGATGAAATCGATCCTACAAAAATAAAAACTTTGTGGGCTACCTAATTTCAAATGAAGGAAAAGGGAAAAGAAAATAGAAATATTATATTTTTACTTTGACAATCAGGCATTAATCAGCTGATGAAACAATACCACCTCGTATAGATTCTCCTTGCATACAATATGAGAGATAAAATTCGATTAACAATTATTTGATACGTACTTTTTACATCTGGGCTTTTGTAATGGCGGTAAAATTTCTACTGAGGGGCCATCTGTTATTGCTGAAACAACTGGGGTCTGGCCAAGTGTTACTTCACGACCCATTTGGTGTATGTCTGAAAGATAGCAGTAATTAAAATATGAATGCTATCCAGTTAATTTTAAGACGCTAGGCCACTGAAAAAACTTCGAAAAATTCACGTTTTTTTAAAGATATCCTAATAAAATTACTGTCAAAATTTTAATCTGACGCAGCATACCGTACCGAAAAGATACCGAAAAGATTAAACACGTCTTTCTCGAGCTGTATATTCACAATAACATTCAGTATAAGTTTTTATAAAAAAATTTCGAACTTTTTTTTGTTGAAAATTGTGAAGTTTTTATTAGAACGCGGCGTGTTTTCCAAAACCGTTATTTCAAAAATACGCTAACTACTTCGAAGCAATTCACAAAAATAAAAGAACAACTTTTTTGATTCCTCTAAAATTATAAGTGAAATTGGTCCGGCCATTTAAACAAATTATTTATAGAGCTTTTGGCACACACAATGAAGCACCGTTTTTTAATCTCAATTTATTTTATTTGATTTATTTCATTGCCCTGCTGCATGAGGTTAAAAAATTTCCTTAGTTTTTCCGACACCACAGTGGCCTAACGCCTTATCAATACCTACCCATCATGTCATATGGTAAATTACGCAGTTGATCAGTCATAACAATCGGTTGCTGAACAAACATGTTTTGTTCAGGATAATCAATATCTGATCTTGCAGATGTCTACAGAAAACAATTAGATGCTTTATCGAAGATTTCTAATAGTGTAAATATATCATACCTTCGCCCTATCGAAATCTTCCAAAATATTCTTATTTGTACTTGGATCTATGATTTCGAGAGCATGAGCACGTCGACGTGTCGACTTTTGGCCTTGCTGTGCAGGAACTGTAGTTTGCACGACGCCGACCATGGACTGAACGGCAACTTGTTGTCCGCTAGGGGCAGATGCTACACCCAAAACCGCAGGATTCGAGCCAGGCGGTACGGAACTTGCAGTAAGCACCGTTCCAGGCGTTAACGGCAATTGCGTTTGTGTAGCACCAGGTGGACCTGTCATTGGACCATTTGGGCCTGGTTGCACTGACATCGTGCTACCTACACCAACACCAGTATTAACACCTACAGCACCTCGTTGCGCAGGAACAGAATAGTACGAGGGATATGGATATGGATAATTTGGCTGCATTGGTTGTGTATATTGTGCATAGGGTGGCGCTTGAAACGCTTGACGCTGATATTGTGGGAAAGGTTGCACTACTACGCTTTGAACTCCTTGATGCATGGTTTGTTGATACATGGCTTGCATTGGGACGTGACGTGCGCCATTACGAGGCACTGGACTTGCGGAAGGTCCTCGATATAAACTGCCCGCTTGATTACTACGCATTTGGCTGGAACTGCTGGCGACTGCCGGTTGAACATACTACCCAAATACAAAATACAAACAATATATATAAATAATATTTTGAAATACTTAAGTGAAAACAAAATAATTAATATATAAAAATTAACATACATCTAATTACAGATTTATAAATATAAGACAAATATTAATAAAGTTTTGACGCAAATTGTAGATTTATAAAAATTCGACGAGTTTTCATTTAAATTTAGGAATTTGTAATCGAAGTAAAAAAAAGAAAATTTGAGTACGCAGTTTTATAGCAAAGTGCAAGTTTGAATTCGCTCAAAATTTTCGTGGATTTTTTAGTTTTTTTTGACGATCTGCGAAACGAAATGTCGTGAATTTGTTATATGACCAAAAAATATTTGAAACTTGGATTATTTGGTCTTTGTTTGCTTTCCATTGTTATTTATTCATCTAAGAAATGGGGCGGTATCTGTAACTTTTTAGCATTTTATAATGGAAATTAAAAACCTAGTTTTATAGTCAATACTTGTGAATATGTAGTGCCTTCTCAATAATTTCGGTAGAATATATATACGTATACATTATACGACTAATATACTACATATATCATATATGTACGTTTAGGTACATGAAATGGTAATATAATGGCAACAACTTCATTTATAAATAAAACCTCTTATACCTCTTGCGTCGATTGAAATTTATTGTTAGGCAGAAACTTATTTTTATAATCGTATTTCCTATTATGTGTGTATGCAGTTCCGTCTGATCACCCGTTCCACCTACTGTTAAACCTAAGGTATTACAGTTAATAATTTTAAAACTTGTTAATGAAACCAAGCCGCCACCAGCACTGCCCCCACCAGTACCATTATCACCTCTGCCATTAATATTTCTGCCACCAGTTATACTGATTCCGACGCTACCGATTGCACCATTAGCGCTGGTGCCGAAACCAACTTCGTATTTGATTGTTGCGCATTTGCAGCTTCAATCAAATTATTGTTTTCATTACAACTACTAGCGCCATGATGGTTCATGCTATATACAACTTTAGCATTTACATTGTCTTCTGGGTTATTATCGCTACTATTTACTGCAACGACGACTGTTGACGACTGGAAATTTACTTCCGTTACGCCTATATTTCAGAGTGGAAATAAAAACGATGTTAGCAATTTCAGACCCATTTCGAAGCTTTCGTCTGTCTCAAAACTTTTTGAGATAACTGTGAATGATAAGTTATATTTTGCTGTCAAAGGCCTAATATCTACCAACCAGCATGGTTTCGTTGCAAGTCGCTCCACTGCCACTAATTTGTCTATTTTCAATGATTACTGCATTTTAGTCTTCCAGAACAGATCTCAAGTTGATACAATATATACAGACTGCTCTAAAGCGTTTGACAAAGTATCGCCCCGAATACTCTTCTCGAAGGTTGCGTCATTGGGTGTACACTCCACGTTTTTGTCGTGGGTCAAATCATATTTGTTCAACAGGCACTGCGTTGTAGCCGTTGATAATACGACATCCCGTGCATTTATTGCGTCCTCTGGTGTCCCACAGGAAAGTATTCTAGGACCCCCCCTCTTTATACTCTTTATTAACGATATTGGTTCTTGATTTTCATTTCCTGAACACTTGTTGTATGCTGATGATCTTAAAATATTTGCGGTGATTAACAGTGTTAGGGACTCTGAAAAGTTGCAAACCGACTTGCACAATGTCCGGAACTGGTGCTATTTAAACCGTTTGTCACTAAATATAAGCAAATACTTTCACGTAAAATATGCAAAATCAAACAATACTTTGCATGCTTCGTATAGTATTGCTGGCTTACCTTTGCAATCCGTTGAGAAAATTAAAGACTTAGGCGTTATTTTCGACTCTAAGCTGAATTTCACTAGCCATGTCAACCACGTCATTAGACGATCATATGCGATATACTGTTCACTAGACAGGGCTAGTTTACTGGGGCGGCAGCCCATGGTCGCGAAAAACCCGAGTCATTCCGGTAACGTAGAAACGGCTGCCATGGAATTGCTGCGTCTGCCACAAACGGTTCCACCCGAACTCCACCTCGGTTAGGTGCAACAAGTGCAACGGGTGGAGACATCTTAAGACCTGTTCAGGCCTTAAGACACATAGGGAGTGTACCACATGGTATGAGGCCTCGTGTTGCTCCCGCTAGCAGGCGTCTGATGCCTCCACGGCTACTACCTCCCCTGATACGCCGGCACTACCAACCGCCACCACAACTAGTACCTCTACGGTAAGGAGCCTATCGGAGCAACACTACTCCCCTGACTTAACCCGCAACCGCCACCCGTGGCGCGGCCGCCCACCATCATCAGGCCGCAACAAAAGCGGATTACACAGCAGGCCTAACGTAGGCAACCCCATGCGTCCCTCACCCCCTGAGTTACTACGACATCACCCAGAAGCTTTAAGCTTCTTCAATTTAACTGTTCCGGACTCACGAGCAAGGTCGACGAGATAGTTGACTTCATGAGCCGGCACAGTATCAAGATAGCTCCGGTCCAGGAAACCAAGCTGCACGCTAGGTCCTCTCTGATCCCCAGGGATGGCTATAACGTTTATAGTCCACCACACAGTGTAGTATCGTCTCATTGATGAAGGGAGCGACCGCAGGGACAGCACCGAAGAATGTCAAGGCATAGCTGTCCGGACAGGCGATTCCGAGCTCGAAATTTTTTACATTTATATGCCCCCTGTCACCTGCTGCCCGGGAGGATATCACCCTGATTTATGTGCGCTCATCAGAGGTGAAAACCGATTGGTTGTAGGTGACTTCAATGCGCATCACGATCTTTCGCATTCAAGCCTGCCAAATGATCATAGGGGACAGCAATTGGCAGAGCAGATAGACGACTCGACATTTAGCACTGTGAACGACGACGCCCCACCAGGGTAGTGGGCAATTGCAGCAGCTTGCCTGACCTAACAATAGCTAGCGGGGGTCTGATAAATAGCATAACGGGGCGACCTATGCTATCGCTTGCATCAGACCACTTACCCATTATCGTCTCGATTGAGAGACCAGCCGACTTTGTTTCCGCGCACCACCAGTCCTATTTTAACTTTAAAAAAGCTAATTGGGCCGGCTTCACGGAATTCAATGAGGACACCTTCGCCGCTCTTTCCTTCTCCACTGATGTGCGCGTAGGTGAACGCGCATTCCGCAAGGTGGTTACAGCTGCTGCGGCTCGCTTCATTACAGCTGGAAGCTTTAAGAACATCCGTCCACATTTCCCAGCCGAAGCAGCCAGCTTGGCAAACGAGCGTGACCACCTACGCTAAGCCGATCCCGGGGATCCCCGCATAAGGGATCTCAATTTGGAGATCCGGCAACTGGTAAATCAACATAAGCGGACCAAATGGGTTGAGCACCTGAAGTCCTGTAACCTAACTTCTGGGGTGAGTAAGCTCTGGTCCACCGTTAGGTCCCTGTCGAACACGACGAAGTGCAACCGTTGAAGGTGATAGCCACCCGAAGAGATGCACGAGCTATTTTAGCCGGCTCTTCATACTGCATCCTCAGGGCGACAGAACCCAACGTCGTGCTACCAGAAGGCTGCACAAACTGACGAACGACAGTGCGCCACTTACTTTCTCCGGTGATGAGGTTCAGGGGGCCATCAACAAAACGAAATCATCGAAAGCCATTGGCCCTGACGGATTAAACGCGCTGATGCTGAAGCATCTGGGACCCCAGGGAAGTAGGATTTCTCACAAGGGTCTTCAACCTGTCCATGGCCACTCTCATCATCCCTGACAAGTGGAAAGCAGGGAGAGTGGTCCCACTACTGAAACCTGGGAAACCCGCCAACCAAGGGGAATCTTATCGGCCAATAACTCTCCTTTCCCCAGTAGTGAAGACACTTGAAGCCCTCCTACTCCCACTCTTCACGAAACACCTGGCCCCAGCCCCACATCAGCACGGCTTCCGACGAGTGCATAGCACCACCACTGCACTCACCGCCATAAACGACCAGATAAATCGCGGGCTAACCCAAAACCGCCCCTGCGAAAGGACTGTCCTAGTAGCGTTGGACCTGAAGAAGGCTTTCGATACAGTCAGCCATTCCACGCTACTAGATGACATTTATCAGTCGACACTCCCGCCAGGGCTGAAGAGGTGGCCTGTAAACTATCTGAGCGGTCGGCACTCGTCAGTGATTTTTCGAGATCAAACATCAAAGCAGAGGAAGATAAAGCAAGGTGTACCGCAGGGTGGTTTCCTTTTTCCCTTGCTGTTCAACTTCTACATCTCGAAGCTCCCCCAACCACCAGCGGGAGTCCTCCTGGTATCATACGCTGATGACTGTACGATAATGGCGTCGGGCAATGACATCGATGACCTGTGTTCCAAAGTGAACAACTACCTCACCGACCTTTCTCGCTTTTTCACTGCGAGGAATCTTCAACTTTCCCCCACCAAGCCCTCGGCGGCCCTCTTTAACACCTGAACAAAGAAGGTCAAGCTGTTTCTTAAGGTAAAAGTCCATGACACACCAATTCCGACGGTAAATAACCCTAAATTTTTGGGTGTAACCTTTGACAGCTTGCTCTCCTTCTCTGCGCACACAACCGCATTTGCCACTAAAGTCCAAAATCGCAACAAGGTCCTCAAATCGCTGGCCGGCAGCACTTGGGACAAAACAAAGAACTGTTGCTTTCGACATTTAAGGCAATTGGTCGGCCGGTTCTAAACTATGCTGCGCCTGTCTGGTCGCCTGGAACTAGTGACACGCAGTGGATAAAGCTACAGACATGTCAAAATACCGCCATTCGGACAGCGACCGGTTGCCTCCTGATGTCTCCCATTCAACACCTACATAACGGGGCACAAATGCTCCCAGTAGTGGAGCTCAACAAACTACTCAGCAAGCAGTTCCTGCTTGGATGTTACCGCAGGTTTCACCCCTGCAGACACCTGCTTGAGCCAGAGCCGCCTCCCAGGCACGTCAGGAGACACCTCCTAGACTACGCTGACGAACTCCAGGACAAAACTGACCGAAACCTACTGGACCGGACAGTATTTAGACAGTCAATAAACGACATTCACCGGGAGAACGTTACCACCTTCATGAACTCCCGTCCTGTGAATGCCGTAATCGAAGTCCAACCACCACCTATTGCAGACGAAGAGCTCCAGCTTCCCCGTGAGACCCGTGTAACACTGGCACAACTACGTTCTGGATACTGTAGCAGGTTAAACTCCTACTTATCCAGAATCGACCCCGACATATCAAACACATGTCCGGCATGTGAAGGTATCCCGCACGACACTAACCACCGACTCATCTAACACCCCTCTCCCTCTGGACCCAACCTGTCGAAACAGCATGTTTCCTGGGCCTACCCCTAGATGAGCTAGACGAAGATGACCGGTGATATGCCTACACTGAAAGGGCTACCAATGCTGTTAAAACAACGACAACAAAAAAGTATTGCTCTACTCTTTCTACTGCTTGCGAAATTATTCATGGAGTCCAGTTACCGCCGCTATTATTATATATGATTATATTAACTTGGAGGAAATGAAATCCATTATTTTCTCGGAAGATGGTTGTAGTGATCGATATCTCGTAAAGTATTGATCAAGCAATTTAAAGTTAATTCGCGTTGCCCAAGGTGAGCTTTCACACTAAAAAAATTCATTTGCTGTTTTTTGTTTGTTCCTTTCAGTTGTACGTTACAGAGTTTTAACAATGGAAATCTACAAATAGAAAGTTCGGTAAATTTAACAGTTTTCCTTTGATAAAGGCAGAAATGTAAGCCAGGCAGCTGAACTTGTGAATGGTGTTTATGGTGCCGATACTGTAACAGGTAATTACGTGCAATTTTGGTTTCGTCGATTACGTTCAGACATTTTTGATGTTAAACTTATAGAAATTATCGAAGTTGACCGGCATGTTAGTAGTCGTAGCGTAGCCTAAAAGCTAAAAATCGGTCATAAAACAGTTTAAAACTATTTACGCAAAAATAATGGATTTATTAAAGATATATGAAGAGGCATCCTATAAGGATGTATATTAGTAATCGCAAATAAAATGGGAGTACGCTCAAGGGACTATCCCAATACGCCCCTAACAGCTGAGCAAATGGACTCCATCCAGAATCTCATCCTTGTAAAACTACTCGCGGGGAAAAACCAGAATATAAATCCGGCATATTTTTGTGTACTACAGGGCACGTGGTTTTGTGCTTCCAAGGAGTGTGAGCCACAGAGGAATCCAAGATACCTCTCTTAAGGATCGCAGTGGGGTACTTCCTTCCAATTCTTGCAGAGGCAGAATAAAGGCCTCTAAGTCGAGACATGGCATACACTAAAGAGAGTCGAAAGAGGCTCAAATATATTACTGGTTCTTGCAGTGCACAGTGGCAGATTTGAAGAAAATAGCGGCATAAATTAAAATACTGTCCGTAAGGACTTGAAATTTGGTACACGTGATTGTATTTGTATATAGAAAAATTGGAAAAAGTTTCAAACGTATCAGGCCACGCCCACTCATACCGCCCATATAACTCATATAAAAAATTTTAATTTTTTACTTAAAATATCGCTTTTATATAATATTCTTCTGCTTCGAGCTCATATGAATATGCATCTAAGGGTTTATAATCCGAATCTGAATCTGATTCATATTCGATATCTACTAAGGCGAGATTTTCGTCGTCAGTTTTCACATTGGGTTTAGCGAGAAGTTCGAGTACTTTTGACGGCAATTTTTTATAATTGTGGTTGTTGTATTTATCCAAAAAATATTTACTTGAAAGTAGGGGATCTGATGAATCAATTGCTCGGTGAAACACATCTACTAAATTATTAATGCGACTGTTTTTTCGAGAATGCGACAGTCTATCCCGTTTGTAAAACCTGTTTCGGCTCTCCGAAGCATTTTCTCCTAAGCATCCAACTGGAACTGAAGAAGCAGCAATAATTTGGGATCCATGAACCAATATTTTGTGAACCGTCGGCGACATTGGATACCAAGGATATTTTGCCATGTATAAGTCTGAAGCTTTCGTACAGAAATTCTGGAACTTTTGTGGACATATTTCATATTCACAGGAGATTGCAATCAAAAGTGTCCCAAAGCATTCAAGAATATCCACATCAAAGTTCAAAATAGATGAGAATAAGTGAACATTTGAAAAAGCCCTTCTAGCAGTATTCCCATCATTTGTATTGCCGCTTCCGTTTTGTTTTGGTCTATCTACGTGTAGTCCCATTTGTTTCCATAGCTTTTCTTGAATATTTTTTTTTCGAGATGCCATAAAAGCCCTATCATTTGGATCTCTGATTTGCCACTTATTTATTCCTATCCGATACGAAATATGCAGAGCAAATTCAAGAAACCTTATCCATGCGTGTAATGGGCTTACACCATATTGCAGAGCAAAAGGCTTTGGCTTAAATACTTCAGCATTTGTATCCGTTGTCATCAAAATGGTTTTAGGAGTAGCACCACATATTGGACATGATTGGGTCGAGTTCGTTCCTGTTAAAGCATTTAAAACTTTTCCATCGATAAGTGTCATATTTAGATCAAACGAAACAGAGACAGTTCTCCCAGACCAATTATTGAATAAGTACGGTTTCAAGTTTTCAATTTCGTCCTTCAATCTATTGTTTTCTGCTAAAATATGTTCTTTGCTCTCCTTAATGAATTCGATTTTCAGTGGTCTACAAAATCGCACTGATTGAGTTTTAGAATTCATCCATAGAACTCTCCCCAAAGAATCTAATAACTTTATAGGGATTATTGATGTGACAAATAGAGATTGGTCAAGCGTGTCCTGCACCTTTTCTTCAAATTGTTGCTTGTATAAACTGTGTCCAGTCGATCCATCAAAGCCATAGGTGACGATTAACATCACATCGGTTATGCTTTCAAATTGAGCAAAAACTTCTTTTTGAAAAATAATTATTCTTTTTGCAGTATGGTTCAGCATATTTTGTAACGAAACTTGTGCTGAAGTTTCTGTTGCTTGTATTCCGACGGGTCTACATTCAGATTTAGCTTTAAAAACGTTGTCGTAGCATGGGAATATGTCGCAACCATGCTTCTGGTTTATGGCTCGAATGGCGTTATACTGATTTTTGGAGAAAGAATTTTCAAGTAAAAATGCTAATGTTTCATCTGCAGTCATCTGAACTGGTTTTTGATTGCAATCGCTTTTCCTCTTGACATTGATAATAATAATGTACCTGTAAATCCAGCTAATCTAAGTACACAATTATCACCACATCAACAACTGCCGAAATCAACATCAGCTGATGACGTAAACAATTTAGATATCAGTCTGAATACAATTATCAGAGAAATTGCTGCACTGAGATCGGAAAATGCTCGTGCGATGGCTGCAATTAGCTCTCTCAAAGTGGATAAGCAGTTGCTGATTTCGCAAATAAGTGATTTGTGTGCAGAAGTAAAGGAGTTACGAAAACATCAAACGGTTGATGTCTCCTCTGCTCTGGTACAGCTAACCGCTGAGGTGAAAGACCTTAATGCTTGTGTTCTTGCATGTGAGTGTCATGCAAGGAACACAAAAAATGCGAAAAGCAAATCGAAGAGACAGGAATCACTATCAGTGACTGCTGCTACGTCGCCTGTAAACGTGCCTATTGTTGCTGCTCCGCATGGTGAGACTAATTCGTTTTCCTCTGCTTCGCACTCTCATGCTGCTGCTGGTGATGCGCCGCTCTCTTATAGCGCTGCTGTTACTAATACAGCTAAAGTGAAGCTGACGCCAATTGCTGCTGCTGCTGCTACTACGTCCGTTCTCCCATCAACATCAACTTGCAGAAAAGCGTCGGCATTGCCGACTTCTCTTGCACCTACATCAAATCGTACACGTGAATGGAAAACCGTAACTAGAGCTAATAGGAAAAAGCTTAAGCAACCTTTAGTTATTGGTTCAAACCAAAATAGTGAATTAAGTGTAGTTCCTAACATGAAGTGGCTGCACATATCGTCCTTCTCAAACACTGTGACAGCTGCCGATATTGTTGATTATGTTGCGAAACATGCAGAAATTGACCGCAAATTTCTTTCCTGCTATATGCTTATCAAAAAGGATACCCTCGTAAAGGATTTCAAGAAAATCAACTTTAAGCTAGGCGTATCTGAATTTTCCTATGATAAGCTTTTAAATGCGGATATATGGCCTACGAACGTAAAAATTCGGCCATTCACTTTTTTTCAAAAAGACGTCACTCCACCTCTAATTCCGTAACTTCTGCAGCTAACTCCATCGCTAGTAATAAGTTATTAAAATTGTATTTTCAAAATATATCTGGACTTCGGACTAAATGCTCCACGGTATATATGAAAAGTTCTTTCTTAGATTTTGATATTTTTGTATTCGTTGAATCTTGGCTGAATGAAAATTTCTTCGACTGTGAAATTTTTGACCTCAATTTGTACGATGTTTTCCGTAAAGACCGTGACCCTGTCAAATCTGGATGTTCCAGAGGAGGTGGTGTTCTCATTGCTGTTCGGAGAAAATTTCGGGCATCATTGGTTACACTTACCAATTCTGACACACTCATCGATCAGCTTTGTGTACGTGTTTATGGCTCATCTGGAACAGTTTATGTGTGTGCATCCTACATTCCGCCGAATAGTCCGGATCATTTATACTTTGCACATTCTGACAATGTTGTGTCATTAGCATAAAGCATAGCTGGTGACAGTCATCTTTGTGTCCTCGGTGATTTTAATTTATGTCGCCTGAATTGGTCCCCACTTAGAAACTCGGCTGCTTTTATGGCTTCTAATGTAAATTCTTCAGCCGAAATTCATGTCATTGATAGCTTTTTAAGCATTGATTTATCACAAATCAATGGTTTTTATAATAGCCTTAATAGAATCCTAGATCTAGTGTTCATTTCAAATAACATCAACTACACATTGTCTGAAGGCATTGCTCCCATATCTTTAACTGATAAACATCATGTTCCTCTTTCTCTTGAGTTGGAATTTTATGAGTTTTCTGAGGTATCCGATGAGCCTAACATCAAATTTAACTACAACTTATGCGACTTCTCAATTTTTAACGAAATTTTATTAAGTATTGATTGGGGTAATGCCTTCCACGACAATGATGTTACCTCTTGTTTTCATTTTTTTTAGACTAAGGTTTCTGAGCTCTGTTTGAAGCACATTCCTATTTATCATAAGAAAGTATATAAGTCACCTTGGCATACCAAACGGCTTAGGCACCTAAAGAATCTAAAAAACAAATTCTCTAAACTGTATAAAAGGTCTGGAGACCCAATGCACTTCTCAAAATTTCAATGCCATTTAAAAGAGTTTAACTGTTTGAACAAGTTCTTATATAGAAATTACATCTTGAATTTCGAAAACAATATTATTTCGGATTCGAAGGCCTTTTGGCAATTCATCAAATCAAAAAAGTCTTGCTCAATGGTGCCAAACAATGTTTTTTATAATGGTAAATATGCAAATTCTGCCATAGAATCTTCCAATTTATTTGCTGACTTTTTTTGCTCTAATTTTGAACCCGACCTAGACTCCGATTCTAGTTTGCCCTCTAATAGTTTTTCACCTCTAAATTTTGGGACTTTGTACCTATCTGTTACTGATGTCGTCAAGGGTATTACGAAGCTTAAGTCTACAACGAAAACTGACTCGGATGGCCTTTCGGGCATTTTGCTGAAGAATTGCTTGTGTCTCGCTGAGCCTCTTACAATTATATTCAATAAATCGTTGTCCTCTGGTATTTTTGTTGACGACTGGAAATTTACTTCCATTACGCCTATATTTAAGAGTGGAAATAAAAACGATGTTAGCAATTACAGACCGATTTCGAAGCTTTCGTCTGTCTCAAAACTTTTTGAGATAACAGTAAATGATAAGTTATATTTTGCTGTCAAAGGCCTAATATCTACCAACCAACATGGTTTCGTTGCAAGTCGCTCCACTGTCACTAACTTGTCTATTTTCAATGATTACTGCATTTCAGCCTTCCAGAACAGATCTCAAGTTGATGCAATTTATACTGACTTCTCTAAAGCGTTTGACAAAGTATCGCACCGAATACTCTTGTCGAAGCTTGCATCATTGGGTATACACTCCACTTTTTTGTCTTGGATCAAATCATATTTGTCCAACAGACACTGCGTTGTAGCCGTCGATAATACGACATCCCGTGCATTTATTGCATCCTCCGGTGTCCCAGAGGGAAGTATTCTAGGACCCCTCCTCTTTATACTCTTTATTAACGATATTGGTTCTTGCTTTTCATTTGCAGAACACTTGTTGTATGCTGATGATCTTAAAATATTTGCGGTGATTAACAGTGTTAGGGACTCTGAAAAGTTGCAAACCGACTTGCACAATGTCCGGAACTGGTGCTATTTAAACCGTTTGTCACTAAATATAAGCAAATACTTTCACGTAAAATATGCAAAATCAAACAATACTTTGCATGCTTCGTATAGTATTGCTGGCTTACCTTTGCAATCCGTTGAGAAAATTAAAGACTTAGGCGTTATTTTCGACTCTAAGCTGAATTTCACTAGCCATGTCAACCACGTCATTAGACGATCATATGCGATATACTGTTCACTAGACAGGGCTAGTTTACTGGGGCGGCAGCCCATGGTCGCGAAAAACCCGAGTCATTCCGGTAACGTAGAAACGGCTGCCATGGAATTGCTGCGTCTGCCACAAACGGTTCCACCCGAACTCCACCTCCGTTAGGTGCAACAAGTGCAACGGGTGGAGACATCTTAAGACCTGTTCAGGCCTTAAGACACATAGGGAGTGTACCACATGGTATGAGGCCTCGTGTTGCTCCCGCTAGCAGGCGTCTGATGCCTCCACGGCTACTACCTCCCCTGATACGCCGGCACTACCAACCGCCACCACAACTAGTACCTCTACGGTAAGGAGCCTATCGGAGCAACACTACTCCCCTGACTTAACCCGCAACCGCCACCCGTGGCGCGGCCGCCCACCATCATCAGGCCGCAACAAAAGCGGATTACACAGCAGGCCTAACGTAGGCAACCCCATGCGTCCCTCACCCCCTGAGTTACTACGACATCACCCAGAAGCTTTAAGCTTCTTCAATTTAACTGTTCCGGACTCACGAGCAAGGTCGACGAGATAGTTGACTTCATGAGCCGGCACAGTATCAAGATAGCTCCGGTCCAGGAAACCAAGCTGCACGCTAGGTCCTCTCTGATCCCCAGGGATGGCTATAACGTTTATAGTCCACCACACAGTGTAGTATCGTCTCATTGATGAAGGGAGCGACCGCAGGGACAGCACCGAAGAATGTCAAGGCATAGCTGTCCGGACAGGCGATTCCGAGCTCGAAATTTTTTACATTTATATGCCCCCTGTCACCTGCTGCCCGGGAGGATATCACCCTGATTTATGTGCGCTCATCAGAGGTGAAAACCGATTGGTTGTAGGTGACTTCAATGCGCATCACGATCTTTCGCATTCAAGCCTGCCAAATGATCATAGGGGACAGCAATTGGCAGAGCAGATAGACGACTCGACATTTAGCACTGTGAACGACGACGCCCCACCAGGGTAGTGGGCAATTGCAGCAGCTTGCCTGACCTAACAATAGCTAGCGGGGGTCTGATAAATAGCATAACGGGGCGACCTATGCTATCGCTTGCATCAGACCACTTACCCATTATCGTCTCGATTGAGAGACCAGCCGACTTTGTTTCCGCGCACCACCAGTCCTATTTTAACTTTAAAAAAGCTAATTGGGCCGGCTTCACGGAATTCAATGAGGACACCTTCGCCGCTCTTTCCTTCTCCACTGATGTGCGCGTAGGTGAACGCGCATTCCGCAAGGTGGTTACAGCTGCTGCGGCTCGCTTCATTACAGCTGGAAGCTTTAAGAACATCCGTCCACATTTCCCAGCCGAAGCAGCCAGCTTGGCAAACGAGCGTGACCACCTACGCTAAGCCGATCCCGGGGATCCCCGCATAAGGGATCTCAATTTGGAGATCCGGCAACTGGTAAATCAACATAAGCGGACCAAATGGGTTGAGCACCTGAAGTCCTGTAACCTAACTTCTGGGGTGAGTAAGCTCTGGTCCACCGTTAGGTCCCTGTCGAACACGACGAAGTGCAACCGTTGAAGGTGATAGCCACCCGAAGAGATGCACGAGCTATTTTAGCCGGCTCTTCATACTGCATCCTCAGGGCGACAGAACCCAACGTCGTGCTACCAGAAGGCTGCACAAACTGACGAACGACAGTGCGCCACTTACTTTCTCCGGTGATGAGGTTCAGGGGGCCATCAACAAAACGAAATCATCGAAAGCCATTGGCCCTGACGGATTAAACGCGCTGATGCTGAAGCATCTGGGACCCCAGGGAAGTAGGATTTCTCACAAGGGTCTTCAACCTGTCCATGGCCACTCTCATCATCCCTGACAAGTGGAAAGCAGGGAGAGTGGTCCCACTACTGAAACCTGGGAAACCCGCCAACCAAGGGGAATCTTATCGGCCAATAACTCTCCTTTCCCCAGTAGTGAAGACACTTGAAGCCCTCCTACTCCCACTCTTCACGAAACACCTGGCCCCAGCCCCACATCAGCACGGCTTCCGACGAGTGCATAGCACCACCACTGCACTCACCGCCATAAACGACCAGATAAATCGCGGGCTAACCCAAAACCGCCCCTGCGAAAGGACTGTCCTAGTAGCGTTGGACCTGAAGAAGGCTTTCGATACAGTCAGCCATTCCACGCTACTAGATGACATTTATCAGTCGACACTCCCGCCAGGGCTGAAGAGGTGGCCTGTAAACTATCTGAGCGGTCGGCACTCGTCAGTGATTTTTCGAGATCAAACATCAAAGCAGAGGAAGATAAAGCAAGGTGTACCGCAGGGTGGTTTCCTTTTTCCCTTGCTGTTCAACTTCTACATCTCGAAGCTCCCCCAACCACCAGCGGGAGTCCTCCTGGTATCATACGCTGATGACTGTACGATAATGGCGTCGGGCAATGACATCGATGACCTGTGTTCCAAAGTGAACAACTACCTCACCGACCTTTCTCGCTTTTTCACTGCGAGGAATCTTCAACTTTCCCCCACCAAGCCCTCGGCGGCCCTCTTTAACACCTGAACAAAGAAGGTCAAGCTGTTTCTTAAGGTAAAAGTCCATGACACACCAATTCCGACGGTAAATAACCCTAAATTTTTGGGTGTAACCTTTGACAGCTTGCTCTCCTTCTCTGCGCACACAACCGCATTTGCCACTAAAGTCCAAAATCGCAACAAGGTCCTCAAATCGCTGGCCGGCAGCACTTGGGACAAAACAAAGAACTGTTGCTTTCGACATTTAAGGCAATTGGTCGGCCGGTTCTAAACTATGCTGCGCCTGTCTGGTCGCCTGGAACTAGTGACACGCAGTGGATAAAGCTACAGACATGTCAAAATACCGCCATTCGGACAGCGACCGGTTGCCTCCTGATGTCTCCCATTCAACACCTACATAACGGGGCACAAATGCTCCCAGTAGTGGAGCTCAACAAACTACTCAGCAAGCAGTTCCTGCTTGGATGTTACCGCAGGTTTCACCCCTGCAGACACCTGCTTGAGCCAGAGCCGCCTCCCAGGCACGTCAGGAGACACCTCCTAGACTACGCTGACGAACTCCAGGACAAAACTGACCGAAACCTACTGGACCGGACAGTATTTAGACAGTCAATAAACGACATTCACCGGGAGAACGTTACCACCTTCATGAACTCCCGTCCTGTGAATGCCGTAATCGAAGTCCAACCACCACCTATTGCAGACGAAGAGCTCCAGCTTCCCCGTGAGACCCGTGTAACACTGGCACAACTACGTTCTGGATACTGTAGCAGGTTAAACTCCTACTTATCCAGAATCGACCCCGACATATCAAACACATGTCCGGCATGTGAAGGTATCCCGCACGACACTAACCACCGACTCATCTAACACCCCTCTCCCTCTGGACCCAACCTGTCGAAACAGCATGTTTCCTGGGCCTACCCCTAGATGAGCTAGACGAAGATGACCGGTGATATGCCTACACTGAAAGGGCTACCAATGCTGTTAAAACAACGACAACAAAAAAGTATTGCTCTACTCTTTCTACTGCTTGCGAAATTATTCATGGAGTCCAGTTACCGCCGCTATTATTATATATGATTATATTAACTTGGAGGAAATGAAATCCATTATTTTCTCGGAAGATGGTTGTAGTGATCGATATCTCGTAAAGTATTGATCAAGCAATTTAAAGTTAATTCGCGTTGCCCAAGGTGAGCTTTCACACTAAAAAAATTCATTTGCTGTTTTTTGTTTGTTCCTTTCAGTTGTACGTTACAGAGTTTTAACAATGGAAATCTACAAATAGAAAGTTCGGTAAATTTAACAGTTTTCCTTTGATAAAGGCAGAAATGTAAGCCAGGCAGCTGAACTTGTGAATGATGTTTATGGTGCCGATACTGTAACAGGTAATTACGTGCAATTTTGGTTTCGTCGATTACGTTCAGACATTTTTGATGTTAAACTTATAGAAATTATCGAAGTTGACCGGCATGTTAGTAGTCGTAGCGTAGCCTAAAAGCTAAAAATCGGTCATAAAACAGTTTAAAACTATTTACGCAAAAATAATGGATTTATTAAAGATATATGAAGAGGCATCCTATAAGGATGTAGTAATCGCAAATAAAATGGGAGTACGCTCAAGGGACTATCCCAATACGCCCCTAACAGCTGAGCAAATGGACTCCATCCAGAATCTCATCCTTGTAAAACTACTCGCGGGGAAAAACCAGAATATAAATCCGGCATATTTTTGTGTACTACAGGGCACGTGGTTTTGTGCTTCCAAGGAGTGTGAGCCACAGAGGAATCCAAGATACCTCTCTTAAGGATCGCAGTGGGGTACTTCCTTCCAATTCTTGCAGAGGCAGAATAAAGGCCTCTAAGTCGAGACATGGCATACACTAAAGAGAGTCGAAAGAGGCTCAAATATATTACTGGTTCTTGCAGTGCACAGTGGCAGATTTGAAGAAAATAGCGGCATAAATTAAAATACTGTCCGTAAGGACTTGAAATTTGGTACACGTGATTGTATTTGTATATAGAAAAATTGGAAAAAGTTTCAAACGTATCAGGCCACGCCCACTCATACCGCCCATATAACTCATATAAAAAATTTTAATTTTTTACTTAAAATATCGCTTTTATATAATATTCTTCTGCTTCGAGCTCATATGAATATGCATCTAAGGGTTTATAATCCGAATCTGAATCTGATTCATATTCGATATCTACTAAGGCGAGATTTTCGTCGTCAGTTTTCACATTGGGTTTAGCGAGAAGTTCGAGTACTTTTGACGGCAATTTTTTATAATTGTGGTTGTTGTATTTATCCAAAAAATATTTACTTGAAAGTAGGGGATCTGATGAATCAATTGCTCGGTGAAACACATCTACTAAATTATTAATGCGACTGTTTTTTCGAGAATGCGACAGTCTATCCCGTTTGTAAAACCTGTTTCGGCTCTCCGAAGCATTTTCTCCTAAGCATCCAACTGGAACTGAAGAAGCAGCAATAATTTGGGATCCATGAACCAATATTTTGTGAACCGTCGGCGACATTGGATACCAAGGATATTTTGCCATGTATAAGTCTGAAGCTTTCGTACAGAAATTCTGGAACTTTTGTGGACATATTTCATATTCACAGGAGATTGCAATCAAAAGTGTCCCAAAGCATTCAAGAATATCCTCATCAAAGTTCAAAATAGATGAGAATAAGTGAACATTTGAAAAAGTCCTTCTAGCAGTATTCCCATCATTTGTATTGCCGCTTCCGTTTTGTTTTGGTCTATCTACGTGTAGTCCCATTTGTTTCCATAGCTTTTCTTGAATATTTTTTTTTCGAGATGCCATATAAGCCCTATCATTTGGATCTCTGATTTGCCACTTATTTATTCCTATCCGATACGAAATATGCAGAGCAAATTCAAGAAACCTTATCCATTCGTGTAATGGGCTTACACCATATTGCAGATCAAAAGGCTTTGGCTTAAATACTTCAGCATTTGTATCCGTGGTCATCAAAATGGTTTTAGGAGTAGCACCACATATTGGACATGACTGGGTCGAGTTCGTTCCTGTTAAAGCATTTAAAACTTTTCCATCGATAAGTGTCATATTTAGATCAAACGAAACAGGTTCTCCCAGACCAATTATTGAATAAGTACGGTTTCAAGTTTTCAATTTCGCCCTTCAATCTATTGTTTTCTGCTAAAATATGTTCTTTGCTCTCCTTAATGAATTCGATTTTCAGTGGTCTACAAAATCGCACTGATTGAGTTTTAGAATTCATCCATAGAACTCTCCCCAAAGAATCTAATAACTTTATAGGGATTATTGATGTGACAAATAGAGATAGGTCAAGCGTGTCCTGCACCTTTTCTTCAAATTGTTGCTTGTATAAACTGTGTCCAGTCGATCCATCAAAGCCATAGGTGACGATTAACTTCACATCGGTTATGCTTTCAAATTGAGCAAAAACTTCTTTTTGAAAAATAATTATTCTTTTTGCAGTATGGTTCAGCATATTTTGTAACGAAACTTGTGCTGAAGTTTCTGTTGCTTGTATTCCGACGGGTCTACATTCAGATTTAGCTTTAAAAACGTTGTCGTAGCATGGGAATATGTCGCAACCATGCTTCTGGTTTATGGCTCGAATGGCGTTATACTGCTTTTTGGAGAAAGAATTTTCAAGTAAAAATGCTAATGCTTCATCTGCAGTCATCTGAACTGGTTTTTGATTGCAATCGCTTTTCCTCTTGACATTGATAATATTTTCTTTTAAAGAACAATCAATACAGTCAGTACATTCATTACATTTTGATTTTTTGGCGCATATGGTAGCTGCATGAAAAAGCATTGCTGTATTGTGCCCTTGACTAGTCGCGATATCTGAAGCTATCTTTCGTTTTAAACGACTACTGCCTTCATCGTAAGTCAGCCGTGGACGACCAACGGAACACTCTTTCACAGCAGCTCTTTCAATATGTATTGTCATTTTTGAATCAAGGAACTGTTGGTGTTTCTCTTTGAATTTTTCTATTTTTCTTTGGCATTTTGGCATGTACTTGCATATATAAGCGACAAAGTTCGAAATTTTTTTGTTTATTTCAAGTTTATTAGCTGCCTTAAGATTTTCATTAATCTTTTCAAACACCCACTCAGAAAGCGATTTACTTGTGCACCCATTATCAATCCAAATTTGAAGCAACTCCTTGTGACTGAACTCTACCTTGTCTGCAATATCAGCAAATATTTTAAAAAAGCGCAAAAAAGCGCAAGCAAAATTATTGGCGTCATCTTAAGAACATTTAACGGAAAATAATTGCATTCTTACTTGCAAGTAGCAACGAGAAGCAGGTAACATTTAGTCCACAAATCACAGAACGTTGAGGTTAGGTTTCTTCTACAAACAATACCAACAATAACAAACGAAACGAAAGACAAAACACACAAGTACAAATTCTTTGACATTAACCTAATGATCAACATACCTTGAACTATGTTTTCCATATTTAGCAATACCTCTAGCTATTTTATTAAGCGAATTATGGAGCATTAAAAGTTAAACAAGCTTTTGAGCAAAATCAACACAAAAGCCACGTGCCACAAACAGCTGCTTTTGCAGGGCTGCCAGAAGGCCGGGGCTGCATGAATAATTAAAATTTTTTTATTTTCAAATAGATAAAACACTTATTTAGTGAAAATAATATTAATTTAATAGCAATGCTAAAATTTTTTTTTTGAGTTTATGCCGCTATTTTCTTCAAATCTGCCACTGTGCAGTGGACCAGAAATAAACAGCGAGCTTGATGGAGTACAAGGAAAGAATAAACTACTGATTCTGTTAAGTGACCCTTAAGTTCAAGACTGCGTCCATCAATCAGATACATTAGCGGACGAAATGGAAGCTGTGGAGTTGAATGAAGAGGACGAAACTACTCCATCCAACCTTAACCCGACAGCCAGTGAATGAAGTGCATCCAGGCAAATCTCCATCCCCCGAAGGCCGCATCGGCCGAACTTAGTACGACGTTTGTCCGTGGAAACTTCAACATAGGGCTTGCTTAAGCAGAGGCCACAGTAATGGACTGACAGTACAAAACACAAATATAATCTATGACGTGCCCGCAGTTAACCCGAGGGCTGCATGGCGACACGGCAACAGCACTACCCGAACTGGACTTTGATGGAAAGAAGCCTCAGCCTATCTCCCAGGAGACGGCGAAGTAGTATCAGCATCAAATAATATAGACTAGTGAGCTTCTGTAAGACACGCAACAAGATACTGATTCTTGGGTTCGATGTAAATGCACGCAACAAAATCTGGGAAAGAACAGACACAAATAAAAGCGGTGAGTTACTCCTAGAATTCCTACTACAAACAAATATATCTATTGCAAATAAGGGCAAAAAACCGATCTTTCCAAACGCTACGCAAGAGGCTCTTCTCGTATAACTAATAACTCACATGATATGATCAACAACTGGAGATCAAAATCTGATCACATACTTTACTATTTTTAAAATAAAAGTACTAGTAAAGAGCGTAATGCTGTACAAAAAACTATTACCCAGTGGGGCATAGACTCAGAGTACCTTGAATCTAAACTAACCAGAGGTGTGCTTCCTATAGTCTACAGAGGAATTGGATACATCAGTTATAAACCTGACTGTAAGTAGTTCACTCAAGACGAATACCTCAACAAAGAGAGTTCCTTTGTGGAATAAAGGATTTGCAATATTGCGACCATTACCAAGATCAAAATTCAATGATGCAAAGAAATACCAAACATGGGATGAATATAGGAAAGCCCTTGTACTACATGACAATGAGCTGAGGATATCAAAGAGGAACTCATGGAAAAAGTTCTGAGAGGAACTAAACGATGCCGCAGCTACGGCCAGAATACAAAAATCTCTGGCCCAAGAAGTGACGAATCCAAGTTGTACACTAAAGTGACGAATCCAATTGTACACGAAGCATTAGAGCTTCTTCTTAGAACCCATTTTCCTGACTGCCGGTTTAATGCAACCTGTGACAATGATCAAAGGCTGCCAGCATACATTCTGCTCAGGTCAGAAAATTCTACTATCTATAGAATATTAAACAATGAAAGGGCAAACAATTCGTTTAAACCCTACAAATCACCCGGACCATCCAGCCCTGCTCTCCAAAGATACAGTGATATTACAACGAATTTTGGTGCAAATATTCATATCAAGTCTTACTTTAGGTTATGCTCCCCTAGGCTGCAGATTTAGGCAGTTTTCTTACCGAAGGAAGGTAGTAAGCTTCCTGAATCTACCAAATCCTATAAGCCAATCAATCTTACGTCTTTCGTACTGAAAACCATAGAAAACCTACTTTTACCTAAGAGAGTAGGTTATTTTGATAACCCCACACCATAAATAAACAGTAAACAGTCACAGCACTGCACACAATTGTTCGTGACCTGTTCTCTGCCTTTATGGACATTAGATAACGCGAAGCCACCATCTAATAGGGGAGCCGATCCAGCCAATGTTAAATGCGTAAGCAATACGCTAAACCAAAGGACAACCACAGCCCGTTGTTGTTCTAGCAGTAATAGAAGCCCCGTCAGTGTAGAATATACCACCGCTCGTCTTCGTCTGGCTCATCTAAAGGTAGGCCCAGGAAACATGCTGTTTCGACAGGTTGGGTCCAGAGAAAGCGGGGTGTTACATGAGTAAGTTTTAAAGGACATGTGAAAAGGTGGTTAGTGTCGTGCGGTGTGCCTTCACATGCCGGACATATATTTAGTGCACCGGAATCAAATCTGAATAAGTAGGAGTTTAACGTGCTACAATATGCGGAACGCAATTGTGCCAGTGTTACGCGGGTCTCACAGGGAAGCTGGAGCCCTTCATTGGTTATGGGTGGTGGTTGGACTCCGATTACGGCATTCACTGGACGGGAGCTTATGAAGATAGTAACAGTCTCCCGGTGAATGTCGTTGAATGCCTGTCTAAACACTGTTTGGTTCAGCAGTTGTCTGTTTGTTTTGTTCTGGATCTCGTCGGCGTAGTTTTATAAGGTGTCTCCTAACGTGCCTGGGAGGCGGATCTGCCAAATTGAGATCCCTCATGCGGGGATCCCCGGGATCGACCTGACGTAGGTGGTCACGCTCGATTGCTAACCTGCCTGCTTCGGCTGGGAAATTGGGATGGATGTCCTTGAGCCTTCCAGCAGGGATGAACCAAGCTGCAGGAGCTGTGAGTATCTTGCGGAATTCGCGTTCGCCTGCGCGCACATCAGTGGGGATGGGAAGAGCGGCGAAGGTGTCTTCCGTGAATTCCGCGAAGCCGGCCCAATTAGTTTTGTTAAAGTTAAAATAGAAGTCGGCAGGTCCCTCAATTGAGACGATAATGGGCAAATGGACTGATGCAAGCGATAGCATAGGTCAGCCAGCTTGTGCTATTTATCAGACCAGCGCTAGTAATTGTTGTCAGGCGAGCTGCTGCGATTGCCCACCACCCTGGTGGGGTTGTCCTCGTTTACAGTGTTAAATGCCGAATCGTCTATCTGCTCTGCCAGTAGTTGTCCCCTACGATTTTTTGGCAGACTTGATTGCCAAAGATCATGATGGGCATTACAGTCCCCTACAACCAATGATATCCTGCCCGGCAGCAGGTGACAGGGTAAATGTATATATTAAAGAGAGAGTTTGGCATCGCGTGACCGCACAGATATACCTTGACATTCTTCGGTGCTGTCCCTACGATCGATGCCTTCATCAATGAGACGATACTGCAGTGTGTGGTGGACTATGAACGCTAGGCCACCACCATTGTCTCGCTCGCGATCATGTCTGTGCACATTATAGCCATCCTTGTTGATCAGAGAGGACCTAGCGTGCAGCTAGGTTTCTTGGACCGCAGCTATTGGGGTACTGTTTCGGCTCATACAGTCAATTATCTCGTCGACCTTACTTGTGAGTCCGTTGTAGTTGTATTGTAGAAGCTCAAAGCTTCCAGGCAAGGCTGTTGTAACACGGGGAGTGAGTTGTGTTTGTTGTTGTTGTTAACAGCATAGGTAGCCCTGTCAGTGTAGGCATATCATCGTTCGTCTTCGTCTGGCTCATCTAAGGGTAGGCCCAGGAAACATGCTGTTTCGACAGGTTGGGTCCAAAGGGAGAGGGGGGTTAGATGAGTCGGTTTGAGGGGCATGTGAAGAGGTGGTTAGTGTCGTGCGGGGTACCTTCACATGCCGGACATGTGTTTGGTATGTCGGGGTCGATTCTGGATATGTAAGAGTTTAACCTGCTACAGTATCCAGAACGTAGTTGTGCCAGTGTTACACGGGTCTCACGGGGAAGCTGGAGCTTTTCATCTGCGATAGGTGGTGGTTGGACTTCGATTACGGCATTCACAGGACGGGAGTTCAAGAAGGTGGTAACGGTCTCCCGGTGAATGTCGTTTATAGACTGTCTAAATACTGTCCGGTCCAGTAGGTTTCGGTCAGTCTTGTCCTGGATATCGCCAGCGTAGTCAAGGAGGTGTCTCCTGACGTGCCTGGGAGGCGGCTCGGGCTCAAGCAGGTGTCTGCAGGGATGAGACCTACGGTAACATCCGAGCAGGAACTGCTTGCTGAGCAATTTGTTGTGCTCCGGAACTGGGAGCATTTGTGCCTCGTTATGAAGGTGTTGGATAGGTGACATCAGGAGGCACCCGGTCGCTGTCCGAATGGCGGTATTTTGACAGGTCTGTAGCTTAGTCCACTGCGAATCACTAGTTCCAGGCGACCAGACAGGCGCAGCATAGTTGAGAACCGGCCGGCCAATTGCCTTAAATGTCGAAAGCAACAGTTCTTTGTCTTTGCCCCAAGTGCTGCCGGCCAGCGATTTGAGGACCTTGTTGCGATTTTGGACTTTACTGGCAATTGCGGTTGTATGCGCAGAGAAGGAGAGCAAGCTTTCAAAGGTTACACCCAAAATTTTGGGGTTATTCACAGTCGGAATTGGTGTGTCGTCGACTTTTACCTTAAGGGACAGTTTGACCTCCTTTGTCCAGGAAAGTTGGAGATTCCTCGCAGTGAAAAAGCGAGAAAGGTCGGTGAGGTAGTTGTTCACTTTGGAACACAGGCCATCGATACATTCCCATGGCAGCCGGTTCTACGTACCGGAATGACTCGGGTTTTTCCCGACCAAGGGCTGCCGCCCCAGTATACTAGTCCTGTCTAGTGAAACCCACGGGGAGTGAGGGACGTATGTGGTTGCGTACGTTGGGCCTGCTATGCATTCCGCTGTTGTTGTTGCGGCCTGATGGTGCTGGGCATCCGCGCCACGGGGGCGGTTGCGGGTGCAGAGCTCTGCAACCGCGGGCAACGTAGTTAGTTGTCCCCTCACGGGGGCTGCGCTGGCTGGAACATCTCCGAAAGTGACACCAGCCATTGCAAAAATTGCATTTGACTGATGCGAGGTTCTGAGGTATTCTGGTCTGACACACGGAACAGACTGTGCGGGGGACCAAGAGCTGCTGGGTTGTCCCCGCACTGAGGTTGGAGCTGAAGGTAAGAGGATAGGATGTGTTGGGAGAGTTGTGTTGCTCCGATAGGCTCCTTTCCGTGGAGGAATTAGTTGTGGTTGCGGTTGGAAGTGCCGGCCTGTCAGGGGTAGTAGCCGCTGAGGCATCAGACGCCTGCTGGCGGGAGCAACACGTGACCACATACTGAGTGGACCACTCCCTATGAGACTTAAGGCCTGAACAGGTCTTAGGTGGGCTCCGCCCGTTGCACTTGTTGCACCTAACCGAGGTGGAGTTCGGGTGGAGCCGTTTATGGCATACGCAGCATTAGAATACCAGGGTGGATTCGATACCAGCCCTGAAAAGAAGTATTTAGAGCAAGATTGCTGCGAGGAGTTGCTCCTGTGACGTAAGAGGTGTGGTGATGAACTGTTCACTAGACAGGGCTAGTTTACTGGGGCGGCAGCCCTTGGTCGGGAAAAACCCAAGTCACTCCGGTAACGTAGAACCGGCCGTCATGAGAATGACAACCACAGCCTCTCTGGAGCAAATTACCTTAAGTGTAACCGCCACGAAATGATGCCCAAGGATTTATTTGATTTATCCTGGCAGACAACCTACTACAAACAAACAATAAAGGGTACAAAGTAAAACAGGGTTTGATTGAAAAGTAATGAGCCTTCCCGCGTGGAGCGTCTGAAAAGCGATCGACCGAATCTGCTGGTGGGGGAAAATGGTCTTTGGACCTTCCCCTTCCACTAGAAACCGGTCCCAGTTCGCTGGCAACAGCAGTGTAGTCAACACCGCTCCGCGCGTGAAAGCTGTTTTAAAAGTGTGTTAGGATTTTGCAGTGGCGTCCAAGATCAAAACCATGCTGATCATCTTTTTCGACTCTCGAGGCATCGTCCACAAGGAGTTTGTACCTGCAGGAAGCACTGTAAACGCGGCATTTTACAAATAAGTGCTCCTTCGGCTGAAAAACCGCGTCGCCCGTGTTCGGCGCGACCTCGTCAACAATTGACAGTGCGCCCGCGCACACCGCTTTCCTCTGCACCTCTGCGTTGGCCAAGATGGGGGTTGCGGTGCGTCCCCACCCTCCCTACAGCCCAGACCTGTCCCCTTCGGACTTCTTCTTGTTCCCGCGCCTGAAAAGAAAGCTGAATGGGAGGCGTTTCGACTCCATCGAGGCGATCCAAAAAACTGTGACAGCCGAATTGAACGCAATTCCGGCGGATGAGTGTAAAAAATGTTTCCTGCAGTAGAAGGACCGCTACCAGCGATGTATTGCCGTTCAAGGATCCTATTTTGAAGAATATTAGTTGTATAAGCCAAAAGGTTTAATAAAACTGCTTAAAACGAAATAAGGCTCATTACTTTTCAATCGAACCCTGTAGCAGATGATATTTCTATAATAATTAAAGGCCACCACGACAGGGCAAGACGCCTTAAATACAAACTGGGATTGTTGAACAAAAGAGGGAAATGAATAGAATAGAGACACTTCTAAAGGGAGAGGTTTAATACTCGTATCTAGGAATTATCCTGGATAAAAAACTCACTTGGGAGGACCACGTCAATTCAGTGAAAAAGGCAACAAAAAACCTAAATCCTGGGGCCTAAGCCCTAAAATGATATACAACAAATAATGAGCAATTGATATACACCCAAATGGTAGGGACTATCATACCAAAAGGGGCATTGGTATGGGGGATAAAACCCAATCAAATTACAGCTATATAAAAACGGTGTAGACAAAGGCTGGCGTGCCTCAGCATAACAGGGGCTATGAGAACTACCCTAACTGCTGGGATGGAAGGGATTCTAAATCTACCACGGCTGCGCTTAGCAGAACAAGAGGAAGCTGTTATGCAAGCACTCTCCTTTCATATAAAACAAAAATTTAAGCCAGGAGATCTTACTGAACGCCTCAATACCCCAACAGGGTTGAACATGCAACATGTATGACCCATACGATTGACCACACGGAACCCGTACTCCATTTTATTAAGAGAATATAAGGTTATCTTTCCAACTAGAGAATTGTGAAACACTAGTCCAACATGCCTACATGATGACTCGCAAACCTGGTATACAGATGGATCCAAAATACTCCAGGGAGTAGAAGTTGGAATAATGAACCTAGAGCACACAAATCTTTAACACTGAGTACAGATACTACAATTTTCCATGCGGAGATTTTAACCCAAATAAAAGCCAAAGAATACTGGAACGGCACAAACGGCTTTAATCACTCCAAAAAGTTCCTGAACTTTAATGCCAACAGAACAAAATTTGCTCTAACCTCAGACAAAATTGGTATCAGATTACTCTATGGAACATTTACAGGCCAATTTGCCTGCAATAAACATTTCAATACATTAGGACTTTCTATCACTAGTTCAAGCAGGTTCTGTTGTGATGAAGAGGAGTCCATGAGACACTTAATCACCAATTGTGAAGCATTAGACTCGAACCTACGAGAGGATGAAGACTTACAAATGCTCTCTCTTAAATAGCTGGTTCGATTCTCCGCAATACTAAATAATTACAATTAAGCACTTAGTGCCGCGCAATAGATCAATTTTCTTGCAGTGTGTGTCTTGAAGTTGTTCCACAAACACAAGTTTTATACTGCCATCGAGCAGCAGATGGCCATACAAATTTCATATATTCATTGTAATTATAAGTCTATATTCATTGTAATTATAAAGGAAAACAAAATGTACAATATAGATGTATTATACTCCATTAGAACGACTTCGGTGAAACGCAGTATTAACACATTCGCATCGGGAAACGAGAATTCTCGTTTACATAAAAAAAAACGTTGTCGTCAGGAAACGAGAATTCTCGTTTTGTGAGAAGTCTGCTTTCCTGGACTGAACAGAAATACTTTCTCCAAGGATATTTACATCCCGGTCTTCTTTGGCTCTCGTTTAGGTCGACACATGTTAACTGTATGCTTCGAATATCTCATTTCAGGTTTTTTTCCTATATATATATTAGGCCCGGTCGATTTGTGGGGAGCCAAAAAATCGCCCATTGCTCTGTGAAAATCATATTCTAGGGATCAAAATAAGAAACTGTGGGGCATTGCCTGTAATTGCATTTACGCACTGTACAACGCGTTGATACAACAATCGCAGCGTGTGTGCTGGTCGTAGGGATTGTTGATACAAAAAGGCAGCGTGTATACGTTGCTTTAGTATTTTTGTTCCTCGCGTTCGTGCAGGTTGATAGAGTTAGTGGAAGTTTGATTGTATTCGATAGCAGTTGGTTGTTTGGTTGGTGCTTTTTATCGTTCGCAGCTAAAAGAGATATTTCTATCATTTTATTAATATTTGATTGTGTAATAAATATTTGCATGTACATACACTTAAAATTTGCCTTTAATAATAAATAAAAATATTCCTTGGAAAAATCCAAATTGGTGACCCCGAACAAAGAACATTTTCATAAAAAAGTGTTTTTCTAGAAAATTGTGGACATTTCTAATACGGCGAGCGTTCATCGACCATAACATTAATTTCACCTGCACCGGCATACTAACATAACCGCACATTCCACCACGTGTAACCAACGCTTGTGGTACTCCACCAAACTTCGAAACTTAACGACGAAATTGAACGCAAACATTTAAAAGGAGTTTTTATTGATGCAACGCGGTTGGTAGGAATTACCTTCCGCATTTAACTCACAATTCTATTCAACCATACAAACAATTGAACTATTAATGCAACTTTAAAACGTTATTCAACGCGCAAATACAACATTTTGGATGCAATATTTTTTCGAATGAGAATATCATCAAACAACGAGAAGCCTTATCTACGACCAAGAGAGCAAATACCAATCGAGGTTTTGGAAGCCATTCAAGGGAACCTACAATCAATATTTACCAGAATGATCCAAGGAGACTGCACACCTGGAACCTCATTAGGAGCCTCTCAACGGCAACTACAACAAGAATTTCGCGAAAATGTGAGTACCTTCACCGATCAACCTTTACAAAGTAGTCATATTGCGGTTAAACCACCCGTTTTCTTGAAAAGTAGCCCTCATATATTTTTCATTCAAATAGAGACGTCTTTTCGACGCGCTAACATTTCTCGCGATGATACAAAATACGACCACGTGGTCGGCGCATTAGACGCGCAAATTCTCGAACTGTTCAGTGATTTTCTTCGCAATCCTCCCGAAACGGACAAATACGAGTGTCTCAAAAATAGAATTATCGCGGAATTCGCGGACTCCGAATCGAAAAAAATTCGAAAGTTACTTCATGATGTTGAGCTTGGTGACCGTAAACCATCTCAGCTTTTGCGCCACATGCGTGACCTGGCCGGAAGCTCAGTTCCGGAAACAATTTTAAAAAGCTGGTGGATTGAAAGATTGCCTGTTACACTTCGAGCTTGCTTAATAATTGGTGATGAAGATTTAGACATATGCGCCAAACGCGCCAATACGATCATGGACTTTGTTGGATCCACATCCTCACAAGTCATGGCAGTGAAAGCTGGTGCCACTACCCCACATAAAAATGAACAATTTGAGGAAATCCTCAAGAATATTAAAGCTTTGACACAGCAGTTGCTAATTTGGCAACCCAGTTGACCATCCCCGGTGATCGTTCACGGTCACGATCACGAAGTGGCAACAACCAGAATGCACGTTCAAGCTCCGGCGACAACGGTAATGCCAAACCGTTTTGCCGATACCACTACAAGTTCGGTGGCGCAGCACTCAAATGTGTTCCCCCGTGCAAATTTAATGATAAAAGGCTGGAAAACTAAAAGCCGCTTCCTTAGGGACGACAGACCAAGCGGAAGTCATGACCAGTCGTCGATTGTTCATTACGGACAAAAACACCTGCAGGAATTTTCTCATTGACACCGGCTCCGATATCTCAATTCTACCGCGTATTTTCGGTAACGAATCGGCACTCCCATTAAGACTTTCGGCCAACATCAGCTTAGCCTGAACATTGGCCTCAGGCGCAATTTCACGTGGCCATTCATAATTGCCGATGTAGGTAAGCCAATCATCGGCATAGACTTTTTAAATTACTACGGTCTCATTACTGATGTCAAAAAGCGCAAAATTATTGACGAAAAAACCCAACTGGTGGTTAAATGCAATTCCATTATGACTCCATATGAACTTTTATCCACCATCAATGTCGGAAATAACAATATGGCTGATCTCATTAGCGAATTCAAGGCTCTGACGCACCGAATTTTAGAAATACGGATTCAATCCCATCTCATGACATTACTCATCAAATCATTACCACGGGTCAGCCCATATTTTCGGCAGCACGTCGTCTCAACCTGGAGCGACTTAAAATTGCCAAAACAGAATTCGAAGCCATGCTCAATGGTGGCATCTGCAGTCCAAGCAATAGTGCATGGGCAAGTCCATTACACATGGTTCCCAAAAAAGATGGGCGCTGGCGATTTTGTGGTGACTATCGGCGTCTCAATGCCATTACAGTACCAGATCGCTATCCCTTGCCTCATATCCATGACTTTACACAAAAGTTTGCTGGATGCAAAATTTTCTCGATCATCAATTTGGTTAGTGCTTACAACCAAATTCCAATTGATAGGTCTGACAAGGAAAAAACGGCCATAATCACCCCATTTGGCCTATATGAATTTAACGTCATGACATTCGGTCTCAGAAATGCTTCTCAAACATTCCAAAGGTTCATGAACAAGCTGTTCATGAATTTGGATTTCGTTTTCGTCTACATAGACGATATTTGCGTGGCTTCGGTTAACGATACCGAACACCGGAAGCATCTTCGCATAGTTTTCGAGAGATTAAGCGCTCACAATTTGAAGATTAATCTCGCCAAATGCACCCTCGGCCAGCCCGAAATAATTTTTCTCGGCCACACGATTACGGCAGATGGCGTCGCGCCTCCTAAGGCCAAAACCGAAGCCATTTGTCAGTACAAAAAGCCGGCAGTAGCTCATGAGTTGCGCCGTTTCTTGGCACTCCTCAATTATTATCGTCGTTTTTTGGCTAATTCTGCTTACACGCAGGGTAAACTACAATCTCTCATTGTCGGAAATACAAAAAAAGACAGAACGCCATTGATCTGGACTGAAGAGGCGTCCCAGGCGTTTGAACAATGCAAGTCTGATCTGGCTAAGGCCACACTGCTGGCACATCCTTTGCCGAATGCCCAACTGATTTTAAATGTTGATGCCAGCAATTTTTCGGTTGGGGCAGTTTTACAACAGCGAGTGGGTAATGATTTACAGCCCCTAAGTTTTTTTTCCAAACGAATGTCTGAGACCCAAAAGAAATACAGTACCTACGATCGTGAATTATTGGCAATCTACTTGGCTGTCAAGCATAATAGATACATGATCGAGGGTCGTGAATGCATCATTCTCACCGACCACAAGCCCATTACGTTTGCTTTCAAGCAAAAACCGGAAAAAGCTTCGCCCAGACAGTTAAGGCATCTTGACTTGATTGGCCAATATTGCACAGACATCCGGTACATATCGGGCAAAGATAACGTTGTGGCAGACGCTCTATCAAGAATCGAATCCATTTCCAAAAGCGAAATTGGCCATCGTGATATCGCTCAGCTGCAAAGCAATGATGAGGAGCTGACATCATTGTTGAGTCCAGATTCCAACACTCATATCAAGCTTCACAAAATCACGATTCATGATTCCGAGTTACCCCTATTTTGCGACATTTCCCAATCCTGACGGTAGATTTCTCCATGTCAACATCGATTTGATTGGTCCTCTGCCGGTCTCAAATGGTTTCCGTTATTGTCTCACTTGCATTGACAGATTCTCCTGATGGCCCACGGCCATTCCACTGCAGGATATGTCGGCGGAGGCTGTCGCAAAGGCCCTCTTAAACGGATGGATCTCTCACTATGATGTTCCACGCGTTATCACAACGGATCAAGGTAGGCAGTTTGAACCCGCTTTGTTCAGGGAATTATCAAAAATTTTTGGATTCAAACACAATCACACGACTGCGTATCATCCACAAGCGAATGGCACGATCGAACGTTTTCACCGCACGCTTAAAGCTGCGGTCATGTGCAAAAACGATGCCAGTTGGTCCAATTCACTTCCTCTCATTATGCTTGGCCTCCGCGCTTCACACAAGCCAGATTTAAACGCCTCGCCGGCCGAGCTCGTTTACGGTACAACTTTGCGTCTCCCCGGTGATTTTTTTGAGTATTCCAAAGAACCTGAGTATCCGACCGAATTCGTGAGCGGATTGAGGAGTACCATTGAGCAGTTACGTCCGATCGCGTCGTCCAACCATGCCAATATTAAAAGCTACATTCAGAGTGGGCTTGCCAACTGCACTCACGATTTCTTACGCGACGATTCAGTTCGCAAATCGTTAAAACGTCCCTATGACGGGCCTTACAAAATCATTAAACGTGGGGATAAGACCCTTGACATTGACATTCTAGGCAGATCGGTGACGGTAACCACAGATAGAGTCAAGGCTGCATGCTTAGACTAAAATTTTATTATTGTGTAATAAATATTTGCATGTACACTTAAAATTTGCCCATAATAATAAATAAAAATTTTCCTTCGAATAATCCAAAAAACTTTGCCGAAGGAGCCATACCTCTAAAACAAATTCTGATGCCCCCCAAATTGGGTCGAACTTTTAGTGGCTTTTGTGGGGAGGCAAAAAAATCACCCATTGTTCTGTGAAAATCATATTCTAGGGATCAAAATAAGAAACTTTGCCGAAGGAACCATACCTCTAAAACGAATTCTGATGTCCTCCGATTTGGGTCGAACTTTTTAGTTTCTTTTCTCATGTAAAGGCCAAAAATGGTGATATTTTGAAATGATTGTATGTGCCACTGGCATGGGTGGATCGGCCGTCCAAAGTTAGTAGGGGTCTGTCATACATTTGGACTCGATTGGAGCACTCTAAATGGGTCAAAGTGGGATTTTTCGTTCGACGCAAATTGGGGGACATCAGAATTCGTTTTCGAGGTATGCTTCCTTCGGCAAAGTTTCTTATTTTGATCCCTAGAATACGATTTTCACAGAGCAATGAGCGATTTTTAAATCGACCCGCCCGAATATATATATATATGTATATACAGTTGTTCAAGAATATCTTTGCATAGTGAAGAAAAATTTAAAATTTTAGCTTGATTGAGAATTCCAACAACAAATAAAAAAGCAAACAAAAAACTTATACACACATTCCATTACTGTACTTGGCTACGACTATTAAGCGTCAACAGTTATTAAATAAAAACAGACATTACAAGAACAACAACAACAAGAAAAGAGGTTTACTCTATTCAAAAAGTGTCAAAAAAATATTTGCATAACTGATGAAAACAACAAAAAAAGGAGTCGTTTGGGGTTAATATTTTGTATGTCGTCCTTGGACATCAATTACCGCTTGAAGACGACTTCGCATTGATTTAATTAACGATATGTATGCAAATTCTGTGAAGTACTGTTACACAAAGGAAGCTGTTTCACCGACTATCATACTAATAAAAAATACTTGTTGCGGCGGTTTCGCTGTTTAATAAAGCACTTAAGTTTCACAATTAAACTCGTTGAAAAATTAAAAATTATTAATAAAACACAATCATTTATTTAGATATAAATTCGAACGGCGAACAACAAGCAAAAGTATATGAGTAATGATAATGCAATTTGAACACTTAAAATAATAAGAATAATGATAATGCCATATGTACATACAGCAATGAAAAACATATAGATGTTGAAATGGGCTCAACATACCGCCACCCTTGAACTATCTTGATATGTTCAATATGTAAATTAAAGAAAATAAATTTCGAACTTGATATGTTTAATGTAAATCACGAAGGAAATAAATTCGTATACAAAACTTAAGCAAAACTAGAAATTTCAAACTTAAATAAGCTTAATAACTAATAGGACTATGAATAAGTTCGTGCGGGTTTTTTTCGAAATTTGAAACTTTATTGACGTAAAATGGTTACAAATTTAATATTCAAAATATTGTCCATCGCTTACTACTACTTTTTCCCATCTTTCTGGCAATTCACGGATTCCCTTTGTGAAAAATTCGGTCGGTTTTGCCGCAATCCACGAATCGATCCATTTTTTGACTTCATCGTAATTACGGAAGTGCTGGTCAGCCAGGCCATGTTGCATCGATCGGAAGAGATAGTAATCGGATGGCGCAAGGTCTGGACTATACGGCGGGTGGGGTAGGACATCCCATTTGAGCGTTTCTAAGTATGTTTTGACCACTTGTGCAACATGTGGCCGAGCATTGTCATGTTGCAAAATAACTTTGTCGTGTCTATCGGCGTATTGCGGCCGTTTTTCTCGCAGTGCTCGGCTCAAACGCATCAATTGTCGTCGGTAGACATCCCCCGTAATCGTTTCATTCGGTTTCAGTAGCTCATAATACACAACACCCAGCTGGTCCCACCAGATACACAGCATAACCTTCAGGCCATGAATATTCTGCGCCGACGTCGATGTTGAAGCATGGCCAGGGTATCCATACGTTGCCCGACGTTTTGGATTGTCGTAATGGACCCACTTTTCATCGCCAGTCACAATTCGATGCAAAAAACCCTTTCTTTTGTGCCGTTGAAGCAGTTGTTCGCATGCCATAAAACGGCGTTCAACGTCTCTTGGCTTCAATTCATACGGCACCCAATGGCCTACCTTTCGGATCATTCCCATGGCTTTTAAACGTTTGGAAATGGTTGATTGATCAACTCCCAAAGTTTTTGCAACCTCTTCTTGCGTTTGAGCCGGATCTTGATCGAGCAATTCCTCCAATTCGGTATCCATGAACTTTGGCGGCGCACCTTCGCGTTCTTCGTCTTCCAAGCCAAAATCACCACTTTTAAAGCGTGCAAACCACTTCTGGCACGTTCGCTCAGATAGAGCATGCTCACCATAAACTTCCACCAAGATACGATGACTTTCGGCTGCTTTTTTCTTCATATTAAAATAATGAAGAAGAATTCCCCGCAAAAACACATTATTTGGCACGAAATTCGACATTTTCAAGTGTGGTAAAAATATTGTTGTTTACGCTTCAAATAAAAAACTTATACTGACGTTTGTGCCTTACGACAGTAGCTCTCCAATGAATGTTTGGAAATGTGGATCGATGGAATAATAATCAAGTTACGCCATCTGTTGTAAAACCGCACGAACTTATTCATAGTCCTATTACATTTAGTTTTCTTCAGAAAATACGTCCCCTTGTGTTGGTAAAAGACACAGCTTAAGTATTGGGGTTTAGGTGAATTTTCCGTTTGCGGTTTTTATCGTTACGACACGTACACGACCTTCTGTACCAGGATGACAATAAATTACTCCTAGGAGTGTCCACTTTGTTGGAGGAGATGATTCATTAAGGACGGCGACGACGTCCCTTTCTAGAACATTTCGTGATGGACGAAACCACTTAGCACGTCGTTGCAAGCTAACGAGGTTTTCGTCTCTCCAACGGCGCCAAAAGTGTTGACGAATATCAGAGACCAACTGCCACCTTTGTTGCAGGGTTCCAGAAAACCCTTGACCTCAAGTTCTGGAAATGCCCGCAATGGTTCGCGGGAATTGACACAAGCCTCCACCTCCGTTAAGAGCGTACTAAACTCCTCATAGCTTAAAAGAGTTTCTCCGAGGGAGCGTTTAAGATGATATTTTATGAGCGTGATTCCAGTTTCCGAATATCCTCTCATGTGAGGTGCGGACGGTGGATTGAAACGCCACTCAATCGCAGAGTGGAGTTCCTTTTCTGCTGTAACGAAATTCGTCCCGTTATCCGAAAACATTCCTTTACATTAACCTCTGCGGTTGATGAATCATTTAAAGGCGTTTAGAAACGAAGAACTTGAGAGATCTCCAACGAACTCTCATATAAGGCCCAGCAAAGTCTACTGCTGTACGAACGAAGCAGCGAGCGTATGTTACGCGAGACGAAGGAAGATCATTCAATGATTGCGTTGCGAGCTTGCGATTTAAAGCGGTACATTTGACACATTTGCGATAGATATTGCGAATTAGGTTGCGGCGTTGAAGGATCACTTGCATTTTACGGGGGCCTGCATGTAGCGTATAATGATGTATGTCCAAAGCAACGAGTTTTGATAGCGGAGAGTTTTTTATGAGTATAACAGGGTGTCTGACATCATTTGCAACATCTGCGGATTTCAACCCACCTCCAACATGAAGAATTCCAAACGAATCGAGAAACGGTTGTAAACGCAGCAAACTACTACGCAATTTAATAGGCCTTTTTTCCCTGCAACAACGTAATTCATTAGACAAATAGAAACTTTGTATATACCTGATTAATCTTCGCTCTGATTCGAGCAACTCCTGACAATTAGAAAACCAGGTTTTTTTGTTCTTGATACCAAGCGTGCTAAAGCGGATATTGTGTATAAATCTCAATACATAAGCGACAATTCTTCTTAATTTCGAATAGGATGAGTATTTTGTGATGACCGACCAGTGAACGTCAGTAGCTGCAATACAAGCCTAAACTTTTCGTAAGCCTATTTCGGTTTTATACATTATTTGCGCGGGCTGCTTCCAGAACTGTTCATCTTCGCGTAAGAAGTCAGGTCCGAACCACCATAACTCATGATGTGTAAGTTCAAGCGGAGATATGTCTCTGGACGCGCAGTCCGCAGGATTGCTTTCAGAGCGTATATGGTTCCAGCGCTCGAGGGGTAGGACCTCGTGAATATAGGCGACATGATTTGCGACGAATGTTTCCCATTTATTAGGATGTGCTTGCAGCCACGCCAACGTAATTTTGGAATCTGTCCATGCTACTGATGTACAGCGCAAATCCTCCCAACTTTGCATGACGGCCTTGACCAATTTTGCGGCGAGATGTGCAGCACACAACTCGAGGCGAGGTAGCGTTGTTGTTTTTAGCGGGGCAAGTTTGGTCTTTGCTGAAATTAGGCCGATTGTAATGTGACCATCCCTATGTGCAGTGCGCGAATATATGGCTGTGGCATAGGCGCGCTCGGAAGCGTCGGCGAAAACGTGCAACTCAGTAAATGAGCCTACCGTTCCGACCCCGACCCAACGGTTGACCTTAAGTTCAGATAAAAGTTGTAATTGTGAGCGATGATCAAGCCACATCCTGGCCATCGTATCTGGCACTGGGTCGTCCAGATGTTCTGAAACGACATTTTCGAACTAAGCGTTGCGGGTGAAAGTAAGCTCAATGGATCAAAAAGGTTGCTGGCATCGACCAGAAATGCTCTGAGAAATGGAATATGTAAAATAGTCCTCTTCCATATACCAAATTAGTCCCAGAGCATGTACATTGTTGCCATCTACAATTTGACGCCCACTTTCTTAACTCGAACCCACCTTCCCGTAGAATATCGGACACATTTCGCTGCAATTCTTTAAGTTCCGACTTGCTAGACGCACCAGTGAGAAGATCGTCGATGTAAAAGTCCTTAATTACGTTGACTGCTTTCTAAAAAGTATTGGAAGATTGTTTCGCGGTTTGTTGCATCGATTTGACAGCCAAATGCTAAGCGGACGCAACTCCATAAGTTACGCGTAGCATGCGGTAATCCGTTATGGGTAGAGATGTGTTAGAGCGCCAAAAAATTCGATGTAAGTCGGCATGTTTAGCCGAAACACAGACTTGCCGATACATTTTTGCAATGTCTGCAGTTACTGCGTATTTGTGTATTCTAAAGCGCAAAAGTATTGAGTACAAGTCTTCTTGTACTTGAGGACCAACACAAAGCGTATCGTTGAGGGAACTCCGCGTTGTGGTTTTGGCAGACACAAGTCACAATTTTGTCGTGACGCTAGACTCCTTTACAACAGCATAGTGTGGCATATAATAGGCATATTTCGTTTCTGTCACGACCTGAATTCGATATAGCGTGTCGACAGATCCTGATCACGGACGAATCTGCGCTCCATGCGTTACCCGTTCCTCGTGGGTAAGATATCGAGTTAGCGGCGCTTCTACAAGTTCCCACAATCTGGCCAATGCTCTATGTAAATGTACATCACAGTGTCACGATTGTATATGGTTTGCGGGTGGAACGGATATGTCTACGTTTCGACACAACGTCCAGCCAAAGACTGTTTTCTGTATTATAAGCGCACCTGGTGGGTCTTTACGCAGCTCAGTTAAAATGAGTCGCTCCATATAGTCCATGCCCACTAAGATGCCGGGTTCCATGAAGTGTGGGCCAGCTAAGAACAACCCGTTGATGTGAGACCATTCAGGAACGATTAAACTCTGTAAATCGCCCGAAGTCTTTTGTAGAATTAATGCGTTGATGGCGTAGCATTCACTTGAATGTCGCGAAGAAAGCAGTAATGAAGAGAAGCGCCAATTCCCGTTACAAATAAGGACGAAGATTTGCGAGCTAGTCCTAGACGTTGTACGCATGCCTCAGTTATGAACGTGGCGTGAGAACCTGAATCGAATAATAAGCGAGCATTCTGCCATCGGTCAGCAGAATCACGTACCTTATTCATGTATTCATTCACGTACATATTCGGCAGGAAGATGCGCTATTGCAGCGTTCTTTAAAATGCCCGGTACTTAGACAGTTTAAGCACGCCTTGGAATCTTTGACAAATTTTATTCTAGCATTTGAATCTAAGCTATGGAATTTTTCACAAGAATAGATTTTGTGATCTGCGTTCAATATGATTGATCCTCGGTGGCATGAAAAACTTTTGCTGATTTTCCGACTAATTTGTGATTGTTCGGCTTTCCTATCGATGACTGGTTTGTCGGCGTTGATATCATCGCTAATGAGCGACACCTTATTTCCAAGAAGGACGAACGATCCTCGCGAGTCTGGTTACAATTTCATGGGCTATCCAATCGTCCCAAAAATCTACTGGTCGGCTCAAAGCCCTAAGCTCCCTTATGTGTTGTTGGAATGCATCTAACACGTTCTCAATAGGGTCAGCAGTGCCACTCGTAGCCTTACGTATATCTGCACTTGCCCGAAAGAGCGCTTCGACAATAACTCGCATAGTTGGCCTCGCAAATTTGGAAACCGCTGATAATGCTAAGAGCATCACCCGCTAAGCAGCTACGTTAATAGTGTAGCTTTTGTTCACCTGACAACGAAGAATTAGAATCTACGAGAGTACAAAAGGCGTCGTAGAAAACGACCCACTCGGTGGAGTTGCCTGCGAAGGATGGAAGTACCATTTTAGGGAGTTTAATTGATGCAGACACAGTGGCATGTGGGTCTGGGGAATTCGCAACTGATTCGGCTCTACAATTCTGTACGCGCCTGAATTGTAATAGCGCTGTAGCGTACCAGGTCTCTGCCTGGATGCGCGCGTTCTTTTCGACCTGGATGTTATCTGCACCACAAGAAAGCTCGACTTCATCTTGGGCTGTGTTAAATCGTACCCACTGTTCATTTAATAACTGCAGATAACTTTCGACATTATCCAAATCTAAAACAAATGCTTCGTCGTTGCTCTCGATCATGTACCTTTTTATAGCATTTAGCGCGGAATCACGTGTTTTTACGAATGCGGACATTTTTCGGGTACTGTAAAATTGTTGTTTTAAATATCGCGATGTAGACTATATGGCCTTAAATTATCACTAATCCGGCGTGAAGAACCAAAAATATGTTGCGGCGGTTTCGCTGTTTAATAAAGCACTTAAGTTTCACAATTAAACTCGTTGAAAAACTTATTTATTAATACAATCATTTATTTAGATAAAAATTCTACAATCCAGAAAATCTCATACAGCGTAAGTGAACGAGCGGCAAACAACAAGCAAAAGTATATGAGTAATGATAATGCAGTATGTACACGTAAAAGAATAAGAATAATGATAATGCCATATGTACATATAGCGATGAAACAGATATAGATGTTGAAATGGACTCAACTGTACTAAAACTTCTTATGTACAACTTCTGAAACTTTCTATATAATATAATAGTTGCAAAAATAATTATCGTAGTTTTTTACATATATGTACGTATAAATATTTTTACATTGCTAAAATAACCCGATTTCTACGAAAATTTAAGGAAAAATAGCCCCATGCGGATGTTAACCGAAACTACAAAAACCATATTGTCATTTTCTCATTTTGTGTTATCTGATGATTATTTTATGATGTTTACAAATAAACGCAAATTAAAATTACTAAGGATTGCTAATATATTTATTTCATACTAAATGAAATATAATAAGGAAACCACAATTTAGGAAATAGCCAATCAATCAATAAATAGTATATTTCGAATGTTCTACAGTTATACGTATACTTTTAATTCTAATCTTACCATGTTTTGTGCGGGTTGTGGCTGCATCGCTTTCAAAATATTTGGTTGTACTGACGTGAATGAAGCCGTTGTTTGCATACCGCGTATTATTAGTACAGATTGTGTGGCGTCCCACTTTCAGGAGTGAAGGATAATTCCCTTTTGATGTAGCTACATAACCGCCTAACGTAAAAAGATTCCGTAGAAATAATCCTTGTGAATAATTTTTTCAAACAATTCTTACCTTAATAACAAAACGAAAGTTTGATTGTGCTTCTTTCTCTATATGAGTATGATTTGGATTTACAAATGGTTATCAACTGCAACTTTCTATTTTGTTTTATTAAGGTCGGGATTGATTTTTAAAATGTATATCCTTCTCTGTGCAGTTACAACCGCATTGATTAAACTTAATGCAGTGTTACCTAAAAATATATATATTTGTTAATATTGTAATTTGGAAACGGTATATCAGTTTAACACATTCTTTAGAAACTCCTATATTACAGTAACAATTACTAGGTTGAGAGAAGCTGCTTGCTGAGCATTGACCTATGCTCCTAAACAGGGAGTATGAGGGCCACCTTGGTGTTCGGAGCTGAACTTTAATTTCAAATCCATAATTAAACGTGCTTTCATGGGTAACAAATGGTTATTCGTCTCCTACTGAAACTTCGGAATACTAAATATATAAAATTCAACATTATTTTGCTCAAACACTGAGAAAAGAGGAAACGTTATGGAATGTTTAACTGTACTAAACTAAAGAAATAATGTTTCAAGTTTAAAGGTCAAAGCCAAGTTATAAATTTCTGAGCACCTCAATATGGACTACTGAAAAACTGTTAGCATTACTGTGGGAATTAAAATGTATTTTTTAAGTCAATAATGTTTATAAACTTTTGTTTAATTTAAGATATATTGCGATGCTTGGAGTGACATTTCTATTAAAATTTTCGAATCGATGATGAAATTAAAATTCGTATAAATGAAATGGGCGGACTACTTTATTTCCGCAATCAGTACATCTACATGCTAGTAGACAAATCTTTGATGCGATTACATTTTCTGATATAACAGTTTTCCGGTTTTGAATGCCGAAAATAGTAACGCGCGTTGAAGTCACTAACTACCAATCGATTTTCACCTCTGATAAGCGCAACTATCTCAGGGTGATATCCAGACGGGCAGCAGGGAAAATCGCCTGCCCGTACATCTATTCTTTGATATTCTAAGACGTTTTCCCTGCGGTCGATATATGTATCGATAAGACGATCAATCTTGCTCGAGAGTCCGTTATAGTCAAATTCTAGAAGAAGGATCGCATTATGAGGCGCGAGGTACGCTCGCTTGCTGCACAGAGCTGTTCCAATGACGATAGACGATAGGTAAAGATCAGCGCACTAGACATGGCTTATTCACGTTCCCGCGACAGTCGATTCTACCTTACCGGAAGGACCCGGAATTATATCCGGCCAAGGACTGTCACTTCAGGAACGCTCCCCGTGCAAGTATATGGAGCGTTTATGCTGCTAGAACAGAAAAAAAAGAAAATGGCGGCGTGTTTGAATGTATTTCCAACAGTCATGGAGAGCAAGGTGGGCATTATGCTTTATGATCATCCTGCTATTAAGTCTTCATAAGGAATTCATAAATTTCGTCATAGCAATGGAGACGAGAGACAACTTGCTAACAGTTGAAGTTTTGAAGAACTTCTAGAAGAAAGTGAACGCAGAATAAAGAGTGACACACACACAAAGCTTGAAGGCAGCGCACAGCAGGCGTTTGCAGCGAAGTCGGTGCAGGGCAGCGAAAAGAATTTCAAAGGGAAGCTGTCGAAAAATGTTATTTGCTTTCTTTGCGATCAAAGTGGACACATAGAAGCAAATTGTAGAACCAAACTAAAAGAAGATTCGAAACAACAAAAACAATATTCGTTTATGTGCTAGCTGCATCGAACTGCAACATGTTCGACACAACGAAATGGTGTTTTGACAGCGGCGCAACAGCGCATATATGATGCGATCGCACTTTATTTTCCAACTTTGAACAACATACTGAGGTGATTGCATTGGCCAATGACAATATTATTCATGCAGAAGGCAAAGTCAGCGTGAATATACAGGGTGAACGATATGAAGTGTTACCTACTTCACACTGCTTGTATCTGTAAAACAGCTCATGACATCAACGTCAAAATTGTTCTAATGACAGTTCAATATATTGTTTATAAGCCACCAAAAGCATTTGCGTCTCAGTTTTGTGGAAATTTTTTTTTTTTGTGATGGAATTCAAACGTAATAGTGTGATTGCGTTATATTTGGCGGGAAAATTCCCACCCAGCCATTGTTCGTGAGCTCAGTCACCTCAAAAAGAATAAAATGTTTGTGAATCGCACTATAAAACGTTACAATGATACTGGTAGCATTGCAAAACGCTGTGGAGGTGGACCAAAAAAAACGCAACAACGCCAGAAATGGTTCGGAAAGTGAAAACTCGACTTGAACGAAGTCCACGACGAAGTGGAAGAAAAATGGCCAAAGAACTGAAAACATCGCAAGACAGCATTCGACGCATATTGAAAAATGAGCTTAAGGTCAAGGCTTACAAGTTCCAAAAAGCACACGATCTTTCACCTCAGCAAAAAAAAAGTTCGGTGCGAAAGAGCAAAGGAGTTGTTGCGCTTGCTCGAACGTGGCAAATTTCCTAACATTGTGTTTTCTGATGAAAAAACTTTCCCATTTGAGCAGTTCATAAACACTCAAAACGATCGTGTTTACTTGACCGAACGCTCATACGAGAATTTGAGCCTACGTATGGCCACTCGAGCAATTTACCAACGCAAGTAATGGTTTGGGCAGCAGTGACCACTGATGGACGCTCTCCAATCGTTTTTATCGAGCCTGGTGTCAAAGTGAATGCGACTTATTATCGGGAAAATGTTTTAGAAGCTGATTTAGAGCCGTGGACACGCAAACATTTCGGTCGCAGTCCATGGACTTTCCAGCAGTACTCCGCACCGTCTCATAAAGCTCTTGTGAACCAAGAATGGTTAAAAAATCATGTTCCACACCTCATTTCGTCCACACACTGGCTTTCGAATTCGCCAGACGCAAATCCGATGAACCATTCCATCTGGCCCATTTTGGAGAGCAAGGCGAGGACTGAAAAATATGGCAGTATGGATGCGCTGAAAAAGCGATTATACGAGAATGGGCAAAAATACATTAAGATCAAATTCCTGCAGCATGCAACTCATGTTTTGACCGTTTGAAGGCTATAATCAAGGCAAAAGGTGGTCATATCGAGCTAAAGTGAATATATGTTAAAATTGTAATCATTTTTGAATAATTTTGTCTTTGAAATCAATAAAAACTAATTTCACAGAAAAAAGTTATGGAGTATGTTAATAGGTAACACTTCATATCGTTCACCCTGTATATACGGGGTTGTGTGCTTTGACTTTGGACGATGTTTTATATGTTCCGGTCGTGCAGTCGAAATGGGTTGTGCAGTAAGCTTCAACAAAAAGTATGCGACGGTAAAAGAGAACGGTGATGATATTTTACAACAAAAAAAGTAACAACTTTTTTATGTTTGAAGATAAACGCAGCAGTTGTTTTGGTACCATGCAAAGTAATGCTATCATGTGGCATAACAGGTACGGGCACCTGAATTATACCAGCTTGAACGAACTTTCACACAAATCTTTAGTGCATGGAATTGAGAAGGTAAATTTCTCGGAAAAGTCGGTATGCAGGACATGTATGGTATGCAAAATTCATACACAACCGTTCCCAAATACAGATGCAAGCAGACCAAAGAATTTGCTAGATTTAGTATATACGGATGTACACTGGTCACACAATTTTTTTGTACAGTCAGTAGTTTATAAACAGATACACCTGATACTTAACACGATTTCTACAAAAGGACAAAGTTTTAACAAATTCGTCAAAAATAACACATTTATCCGATATTTAAGAAAACAAAACTTCCAAATTCATTTCTGCGGGACCTGGACGTGGCGCCACCAAGACTTCGGAAAGAACAGGGCATTGAAGCGGCATTTGGGAAACTCAACACTGCCTCAGCTGAATGTTTTGAGTCAGCGTGTCCAATTCGACCTCTCCTTGACCGTACTTCTGTTCCTTGGTGGAATCGAGAGCTCCAGATGTTGAGGTGTGAGTCGAGAAAACTTTTAAATCGGGCCCTTAAAACTAATCTTGCTGAGCACTGCCAGCGCTACCGTAATGTTCAGAAAAAACTGCGACAGGCTTATTCGGGAAACGAAGAGATTCTTATAAGGAATTCTGCAGTGGTATTGAAGCTCTGAGTGGCACGGCGAAGTTGGTTAGGATCCTGAAAATGGATCCAACCGCAAAGCTGGAGTCGATTAGGAAATCTTTGCGATGGGAGCCATCGGACAAGCAAAGGTAGACACTCACTTCCTTACCAGATAAACGTCAGCCGGCAACAGCCCTTATTAAAAGGGGCTGTTTTCAGAGCTGCTACACCCTCTCGGCATGACTGGTACGTTGCCAGATCTGTGGCGAATGAGGCCGACATTCGATTTGCCATCAAATCTTTTGGCAGCTACAACTAGCCCGGACCAGATGGCATATATCCATTTCAGCATACCTATAAAAGTGAAAAATCCTGCGAGTCAGCAAGAAAAACCTTGTTGCTAGGGTAGAGCTCGCCATCAACAGAAGGGACTACGCTATGGGCATCTTTTTGGACATAGAGGGGGAATTTGATAATGCCACTTTTGATGGTAAGTGCAGCTCTGCTAGTAGGCACGGCGTAGATCGGGTGCTAGTGCCAGGCCCAAAGAATCATCACGGTGCGAGCAGAGGAAGATCTGCTGGTGTCATCCGGGGCTAATAAAGGCTGCCCCCAAGGCAGTGTGCTGTTTCCATTGGTCTGGTGCATGTTAATCGATCCTCTACTCACCACCTTAAATGATGCTGGAGTCTACACACATGCATAAGTGGACGACTTTGCCTCTACGGCCTTTCGCTTATGCACATCTGCAGAAAAGTGCAGAAAACTCTGGATATGATTGACACTTGGTGCTGTGCGAATGGGCTAGCGGCAAACCCTACGAAGACTGGTGTTGCCCTCTTTGACAGAAGGAGGAAGATTGAAGGACTCGTTCTGCCTAAGCTAAAAGGAGTCACAATTCAGCTATCCAAACAAATCAAATATCTTGGAATAATCATCGACAGTAAACTTCTTTGGAAGTCACACGTTGAAAGCTGTCAGTGCTTTGGATGCCTTTGGATCTACCCAGCCACGAAAAGACCTATTATCACTCATGCATCAGTAGTCTGGATGAGTAGACTCTTTCTCGTGAAAGTCAGGATGACCTTATCGAGACTACACCGCACTGCGGCCATCTGTTGTACCGGAGCTTTTTCGATTACTTCAGGCAAGGCATTAGATGCCCTCCTTAGTCTACCACCATTTGTTATTTTGCATACAAGGAGAGGTCTTGAAGATCATCTGCATGCTGAAACGAAATGGGAATTGGCCCCTGTCCGGCATTGGACAACAGAGTAGACAGGCATGGACTTGACTCCATGCCATCAAGAGTCGCACTTGACAAGAGATACCGTGTGGTGCTGCCAGAGGCTCAGTTGTGGTCAACCTCTGAAAATGGGCAAGGCAAACACTGTTCTCGCATTTTCACGGATGGCTCCAGGACCGAGCACGGTTCCGGCTCTGGTTTATACGTGAAACCCAGTGAGACAACACTACATCTTACTCTTGGAATGTAGGTATCTGTATTTGAAGGGTAGGTGTATGCTATTCAAGCGATGAACTTTGTTGTGAAAAACAGATGGAGGCCTATCTGCATATGTCTGCAACGTAAGCAAAGCTGCGCTCATGTCTGTTAGTTTTGTCCTGGATCTCGTCGGCGTAGTTTAAAAGGTGTCTCCTGATGAACCTAACAGGAACTGCTTGCTGAGCAGTTTGTTATGCTCTTTAACAGGTAGCATATAGGCCTCGTCATGTAGGTGTTGTATTTGGGACATCAGAAGGCAACCCGTCGCTGTCCGAATGGCAGTGTTTTGGCATGTCTGGAGCTTTATCCACTGCGTTTCATTGGTTCCAGCAGACCAGACAGGCGCAGCATAGTTTAGAACCGGCCGATCAATTACCTTAAATTTCGAGATATAGAAGTTGAACAGCAAGGGTGAAAATACACCACTCTGCGGAGCACCTTGCTTGATCTTCCTCTGTTTAAAAGATTGGTCACGAAAAATCACTGACGAGCTGTGTCGAAAGACTTATTCAAGTCCAATGCTACTAGGACAGTCCTCTCGTAGGGGCGGTTTTGGTTAAGCCCGCGGTTTATCTGGGCGTTTATGGCGGTGAGTGCAGTCGTGGTGCTATGCACTCGTCGGAAACCATGCTGATGTGGGCTAGGACCAGAAGAGTGGGAGTAGAAGGGCTTCAAGCGTCTTCACTCCTGGGGAAATGAGAGTTATCGGACGATAAGGTTCACCTTGGTTGGCGGCTTTCCCAGATTTCAGTAGTGGGACCACTCTCCCTGCTCTCCACTTGTCAGGGATAGTAATTGTGGCCACGGACAGATTGAAGAACCTTGTGAGAAATCCTACACCTCCAATGGCTTTGTTGTAGCAGTATAAACATTGCCCATATTTACATACGGGGAATGCTTCTGGAGTGACAATCCTTGGCCGGATATAAATCCGGGTCGTTTCGGTAACGTAGAACCGACTGTCGTGGAAACGGTTGTTGTTGTAGCAGCATAAACATTCCCCATATTTACATAAAACAACATAAAAATAATAAAAACTAGTGAAAAAATTTAGCATTTAAAATGCCTGTGGGGCGCTCTCCTCCCAAAGAGAGGCTCCGCTCACCAGCGCAAGAGCAACTAACAAGTGCCAAGTTCAGCTACAATGTTCCGTTCTCGGCAAGTGAAATAAAGAGTAAGTCATCAGCTGTACAACCTCACCTGGCAACCGCCGTTAACTCTAAACCCACAACTCCTGACTCATGGCATGAGCAATGCCAAACTCCAATTCAACTAATCAGCATTTCTCATCCCACCACTTGTCTGGTAGCTCTCACAAGCGCAACAACAATCACAACAGTTACAACATCAGCATCAACAAGCAGAACCGCTACTACAAACTCTTCAATTTTCTCATACTCGCCAATCATGTCTACGTGCCCAAACATAGTTATGCAGGCAAAAGCAGGTGAGAACAACAAAGAGCTTTCTCTTCCAAAGAGAACACGTAATTCTCCAGATAAGAATACAGAAACAACAAAAACCACCAAAAAACATAAAGCATTAGCAAACCAAAAAACAATTACAACCTACTGGTTAAGTAAACCAACAAATAACAAATCAATCCCGCATACTCTGACATCAAACAGGTTTGATATACTCTCTCTTGATGATGAAAAAGAAAAAGTAACGCAAAACAGTGGGACAAACAACACTAATGAGCAGCAAAAATCTAAAACTCCAAAACCACCACCTATATTTGTACAGAATTTATTTATTTATTTAACAAACGCCAATCGGCAATATACATACAAATAAAAAGAGGGTACAGAAACAGAATTTATAGAGGGCTGGTTAGTAATACAATGATAAAGAAAATGGGACAGACGGTTCTTGAGAAAACTCTATAGGATGATATTTTTGGCATTTCGCAGAAAAGTATCGTAGGTTCCACCATAGAAGTCGAGAACACCATGAAGTGAGTTGACACTGATGGCTATTCTATTGCACGGGCCGTGATAGACGTAGCTTTTGTAAGTAGCGACTGCTTTCAGTAGACGACTATTCCTAAGAGTGAGACCAGCCGGGGCAAGCTCGAAGGAGCTGCGTACTTCCGGGGCATCAATAATACCATTTACCACTTTATAGAAGAACGCCAGATCAGTTATGCGTCGGCGAGCCCGCAGACTGTTGATGTTGTACCGAATGTAGATATCTTCTGTAGTTGAAGCGGTTGATGATGAATGTCGGAAGGCTAAGGTCTTGCAGAGCTTACGCTGCACTCTTTCAAGTCTAGTAATGCCTGCTTCAGTGTATGGAGACCAGATTATGGATCCGTACTCCAGTATTGGAAGAACTTGAGTTTTGAAAAGACAAATCAGGGAGTAGGGATTCTTGAAGTCCTTACTATTCCTAGTTATAAAACCGAGTATCTTAAAAGCTCTCTGAGTTATTCCGTCTATATGCTTGTGGAAAGTTAGTTTTGTGTCAATCGTGACACCGAGGTCTTTGATGTCATCCACCTCCCTTATTTTATCACCATTGAGTGTGTACACTGCAGGTAAGGGAGTGCGCGATCTCGAGAAGCACATCACAGCACACTTTTTAAAGTTGAGATCCAGTTTGTTCCTTGCACACCAGCCAGAGAGATTATCGACGTTCTGTTGTAGTAGATGACTATCCAACACACTAGTGATTGATCGATAAACTTTAAGATCGTCTGCAAAGAGTAGGTATTCCGAGTTGAAGTCGTTACCAATATCATTCACGAATATGCTGAAAAGAATCGGACCGAGGTGAGAACCTTGCGGAACACCCGAGTTAGCCACATATTCATCGGATAGGTGGCCATCCACTTTGACCTGCAGGTGCCTACCAGCTAGATATGACCTAAGCCAGTCTAACGCTTTGCCGCAGACGCCATATTTCCTGAGCTTGTATAGCAAGATGTCATGGTCAACTCGATCGAACGCTTTTCTGAAGTCAGTATAGATGCTATGAACACAGGTGTTGGTATTCAGTGAGTTCAGTAGATAGTTGGTGTAGGCGAAAAGGTTAGTTGACGTTGAACGGCTACTAATAAAACCATGCTGTCTTGTGGTAATGATTGGATCAAAAGCAGCAGAGAGTTTTGGTAGGATCAGCTTTTCAAAAAGTTTAGCCAAGGCCGACTGAATGCAGATTGGCCGATAATTCGTGACTGTATTCTTTGGACCTTCTTTATGAATGGGGCTGATGTACGAGAGTTTCCAGTCTGTAGGAAAAACACCACACTGCAGAGACGATTGGAAAATGTGTGTCAGCGGTTCACAGAGGCCATTGGCGCAGTTCTTAAGAAAGGCATTCGGTAGGCCATCAGGTCCCGCACCTTTACTAGGATCTACGGAGTTCAGTTGCTTGAAGACATTGTCAAAGGTAACCTCAAAGTCATTTAGGTTTACCGATTGCGTGTAAGGGTGTGAGTGTGCTAGGGTTACGCTATCGTCAGACACCGGTGCATATATGCTTTTAAAGAACTGTGCAAATAAGTTACTGATCTCTACGCCACTTGATGCTGATTGATTATCCCAGACCATGGATGCTGGAATGTCACTGTTTCCTCGCTTCTTATCCTTGATATACTTCCAGAACGCCTTGGTATCACCTTTCAGTGACCCTTCTACCCTATCAACATACGCATTATAACACTTGTTGCAGAGATTTTTGCACTCTTGCCTCAGGTTACTAAAGAGTGTGTAGTTTCGCCTGGTTTTCTGTTTTTTATACTGTGCGTGCGCTGCTTTTTTCAGGATGATTTTCTCAGTTAATTCCCTAGAAAACCAAGGTGGAGATCTACTGGGTTTGCTGAAGTAAACCGGCACGAATTGGGTAACACCTTCCTGAATAATGTTGTAGAGCCAACGCAGTTTATCATCAACAGATTTTTGCTGGTATAAATCTGTCCAATTGGTTCTCATAAAAAAGACATTCAAGCTGACATAGTCCGCCTTCTTGAAAGCATAGTTAGGGATACCGACCGGTGTTAAGCTAGGCTGGAAGTTGAGCTGACAGGCTAGGGCCGGGTGATACTTGTCCTCAGGAACCAGAGCAACAGTTCCATACGGGATTGTGTCAGTGTTGCTGAAGCAAAAGTCGAGTAAGTTTCCCTGCTCATTGAATACACGATTGCATTGCTTGCATCCGGATGTAGAGTAGCTGTCGTATAACAATCTCGTGCATTCATTTCTGGGTGAGCTACTTGCCATGTTGAAGTCACCAAGGACCAATAGACTGGCATTCTGGAAGCTATCGGAAAGAAAAGAAATAGCAGATAAGTGCGTGTGATAGGCTTCGTACGTGGTATGTGGCGGTATATAGACACAGCCTAAAATAAGATTGCCATTGTTAATCTTAATTTTAATAAAGAGTTCCTCAATATTGTTTTCCTTGATTTGAATCGATTCTACTTGAATGTGCCGTTTTGTAGCTATGAGCACACCTCCACCACGCTGACAACCACTCGTTGCCTGGTTACGATCTCTGCGAGAGATGTTGTAAGTGGGGTCCAGTACTTCACCGTCATGTATAGCGGGCTGTAGCCAGGTTTCGGTGATGCAGATGATATCGTAGTGACTAATTGACGTGCCTTTGAGAAATTCACAGAGTTTTGTGCGTAGACCGCGAACATTCTGGTAGTAGACGGTGAGATTTGTCACTTTCCTCCTCCTCTCTGATCGAACGAAAATTCTTTGTTACTATTTTCGGTATGCCATTCACATATTTTATTGTCTTGCTCAAATCACCATTCTTCTCAAGGGAGGCAAGGTCAGAGCGTAAGCTCTTCAGATATTCCTGCTGTGTTGGAGTGAGATCCGGTTTGAAAGATATCGTGGTGTTACCATCAGCTGGCTTACCTTTGAGTAAGGTGATTGCATCCGTTGCAGTTGGGGTCACTACAAGTAGTGGACGGGAACGACCTGGTGTGTGTCGTCCCAGTCTACGAAGTTTTAGGCCAGTTGAGTCACAAGATAACTCTGGTGGCAGGATAGATGACAGACTTGATCTATCATCCTCCAGCCGCTCCTTTCCAGTTGCTTTAGATGATTCAGGGACGTTGAACGCAATGACATTAGCCTCGCGGCGTTTACGTTCGCTCAGCTCTACGAAAACTGCTTCATTGGATGCCGGTAAGCTCACATGGGAGTTAATCTTATTCTCGACTAACGTTAACCTGTCATCAATTTTTGAGCATTTATTGGAGAGGTTAACATTTTGTTGGGACAGCTTACTAACCTCTGCTCTGATGTCTACCAGATTGCTTGTAATTTCGGACCTAAAGGCCTCAAATTTTTGCTCATACTGCTTGGTGAAACGCACAAAGTGTTTATCCAGCAGACTATCGAGATTGCCCATCGGATCCCGTTTGTCGTCCTCCTCTAATAGATCGTCGAACGTGCGGACGCTAACCTCACTTTCGCACGGATAGCAATGCCAGGCTGCTTACCTTTCTTAATACGGTTTGCCAGATTCCTAAAATCAGCGGTTGAGAGATTGGTACATTTATGATGAAACCAGAGACGACAATCTGTGCATTGAATACTAGATGTTCCCTCGCGGACAATTACAGAGCACTTGCCACAGTATGCCACTTCTACGTTTAACTTTTTTGGTCCCATAATTACAGGAACAGAGTGTAGAAGAATAGATACAGGTGTTAGTTACGACAGGTAGCACGCAGAATCACATTAATTACAGAGTTGCGGATAATACTGCACAATTTATCAATTATTTATAATAAAAACACTGAGTAGCCGAAAACACGTGTTTACACGTCAGCAAACGAAGAATGTTGAATACATCAAATATTTAACCGACGCGCTAAACAAACTTCCGAATTGCGTTTTTGAAATGAAAGTCCTGCAAAACAATGAAGTAAAAATTCAACCCAAAGAGTCATACCACTATACACAAATCTCTAAATTATTAAAAGAAAAAAATACTCAGTATTATACATATAAGCCCAAAGAGCAAAGGGGATTTAAAGTGATACTGAGGAACTTGCTCAACTCCACAGATAAAGGAGAAATTGTAAAAGAATTAGGTGAACTTGGGCATGAGGTTACAAATATTCATAACATCTTACACGCTACTACCAAATCACCTTTGCCACTGTTTATACTAGAATTAAAAACCAAGCCCAACAACAAAGATATATACAATATTACACATCTACTACATTGCAAAATTAAATTTGAGCCTCCACATCAAAAACGCACTTCGCCTCAATGCACAAACTGCCAAAAATACGGTCATACAAAAAATTTTTGTTTTAAAACACCTGTGTGTGTCAAATGTGCTGGAAGTCATAAAGCCATAGAATGTCCAGTCAAGGACATTAACGAAATAAAATGTGCTCTCTGTGGTAAAAACCACACAGCTAATTACAAGGGATGCATGATTTATAAATCATTAAAAATACAGCAATTTCCAAGTCTCAGACACAAAAATCCCACCACAATTACAAACACACAAGAAAAAGTTGCATCACAAACTACACTAGACAATGTGACAACCCAACACAGTACTACAACACCAAATTTATCTTACGCTCAAGTAACAGCCATAAACACTAAAAATGATGCTCAATCTATTGCAGCAACTATAACGGAAAACAAAGAAATTTCAGAATTGAAAGATATGATGAAACAATTAATCTCACAAATGTCTGCAATGATAAACATGATCACGTTACTTTGCGCTAAATTTAATGAACGAACAAGATAAATTAAGAATTGTCCTTTGGAACGCTAACGGTCTAAGCCAACATGCACTGGAACTAAAAACATTCCTAAAAAACAATAACATAGACGCAGCTCTAATATCTGAAACACATTTCACAGATAGAAATTATTTAAACATTCCTAACTATACTATTTATCACACCAATCACCCTGATGACAAGGCACATGGTGAAACGGCAGTAATTATAAACAAAGACATTAAATGCATTGATGTGAACCACTATAGACAGGACTACTTGCAAGCGACATCTATACAAATTGAGGACTTTAGTGGTCATTTAACCCTTTCTGCCATATACTGCCCTCCTAAACATAAAAATTCTAAGACACTATACTTTGACTTCCTTAAAACTCTTGAAGGCCGTTTTATTGCAGGCGGAGATTTCAATGCAAAGAATACCTTATGGGGATCCAGAATAACAAACACGAAAGGAAAAAATCTTTACGATGCAATAATAGAAAATAAAAGTGACTTTTTAAGCTCTGGAGAACCAACTTACTGGCCAACTGATATGCGGAAGCGACCTGATTTAATTGACTTTTATATTACGAAAGATATTAAAAGTGAGCAACTGGAAATAAATCCAAGCTTTGACCTCTCATCTGACCATTCTCCAATATTCTTAAGCTATGAAACTAGTCCTACCCTAAACTACAAGACACATAAATTTTACAATAATTATACGAACTGGAACTATTTTCGTGAAATTATGGAGCAAAGCCTTAACATAAAAGTCCCCCTAAAGAGCGAAAAAGAAATAGACTCCACAATCGCATACTTCAATGACAGTATAGTGTATGCAACAACAACTTCCACACCTATAATCAAGATGAGTAACAACAAACACAAATTACCCCATAAAATCTTGGACAAAATCAGAGAAAAACGAAAACTAAGGCAACAATGGCAATATACACGCTCACCAGATATCAAAAAAAGGCTGAATATAGCAGCAAAAGAAATTAAAGATATATTAAAAGTGGACAAGGACGAAAAATTTGAAAAATATATCGCATCACTGGGAGCTACTAGAGCTACAAACTATACACTATGGTAGGCCTGCTAAAAAATCGAAAACGCAGTTATGCACCAACCCCCTCTAAGGTCAAGTACAAATTCTTGGGCGAAAACACCAAAAGAAAAAGCAAAAATACTCGCTGATCATTTTAAAAAAACATTTACAAATCAACATAACAACCAAGACATTGACAATTCTGAATTCCATGCCCACCTCACAAATAACATAAATATACCAATCAAGAAAATAACTTCAAAAGAAATTTGTATAGCAATTGAGACAAAAATTGACGTAAATAAATCCCCAGGATATGACGGAATCACAGGAAGGATTCTAAAGGAGTTACCTGACAAAGCAACTCTGCACTTAAGAAATGTATTTAACTCAGCATTACGAATGAAGTATTTTCCACTGCCTTGGAAGGTTGCTGAAATCATCGCAATACCCAAACCTAATAAAGATGCCTCTGAAGCTTCTTCATACAGACCAATTAGTTTATTACCATCATTATCTAAACTTTTTGAGAAGCTTATACTTGACCGCCTTGACCCGATACTACAGGCGCGAAACTTATTTCCCTCACACCAATTTGGATTTCGTAGAAAACACTCAACAATAGAACAGGTACATAGAGTAACAAATAAAATATTATCAGAAATTGACAAAAGAAATACATGTGTTGCTGTGTATCTTGATGTAGCGAAAGCTTTCGACAGCGTGTGGCACAAGGGTTTAATATTTAAACTTAAACAGTATCTTCCACTCGACTACTATTTGTTAATGAAAAGCTATTTAGCAAACAGATTCTTTTATGTGAAATATAGAGACAAATACTCTAATATTCAACTCATGGAAGCCGGTGTACCTCAGGGCAGTGTACTAGGGCCTGTACTATATGTGCTGTACACAGCTGATATTCCCCTGCCTGCAAGTATCGACATGATAGCAACTTTTGCAGATGACACTGTCCTATTGGCAACTCATAAAACCTTAGAAGCAGCAACAAACAAGTTACAACAAATTTTAAACAAAACACTAACATGGTTTAATGCTTGGGGTATACAAATCAATAGTGGCAAAACAATTCATGTAGTTTATTCCAACAAGAAAGTAAGACACAAGAATCTGACAATAAACCACTCACAAATCCCAATAGACACCAAAGCAAGATACCTTGGAATGACTATTGACTCCAAACTTCTCTGGAAAGAACATATTTTTTTTTTTTTTTTTTTGTCGTTTATTTGCAATCTATTTTTAAAATAATAAGCAAATTATCTAACTATTAACAATTTGACTTATATTATTGAGCTCCATTGAGGTCAATAATGATATATATGTATACTACGATTAATGTACACTTATATTCAGACTTATGTGTTAGATTTTAATACATTTTAATATTAGATTTACGATGAAAAGAAATGAGGTAAAAAACAGATTCCGACAACTATATTGGCTACTTGGTAGGCGCTCGAAACTGTCATTGCTGAATAAAATACTTATATACAAAACTGTGATTGTGCCAATCTGGGCATACGGCATAGAAATCTGGGGTACTGCAAGCAAAAGTAACATTAACATTATTCAACGACTACAATCAAAAATACTCAGAACTATAACCAATGCATCTTGGTACATCCCAAACGAAGATATTCATCGCGATCTCAACATCGAAACAGTAGCAGAAATCATCCGCAAACGCAGCACAAATCATATTGTCCGTTTAATGAACCATTCCAATAATGACATGCGACAACTCCCAACAGCAGAAAGGGCAAACTCTAGGCGGCTCAAACGACCAACCCCAACTCAGCTGATAACTAGAATAATTTAAAGCTATGCACATACCTACACTTGTAAACTCACCCAAATGTAATATTGATAATGATTAATGTTATAAAATCCAAGCTGCAGAAAGAATTACTTAGTGTCATACGACAGGTGTAATTAATAAAGGAGGCAAAAAAAAAATATATATATTTACATACGGGGAAAATGGCTTTCGATGATTTTGACGATGACGCACTGTCGTTCGTCAGTGTGTCGGCCGGAGGATGCAGCGTAAAAAGTCGGCTAAAATAGCTCGCGCATCTCTTCGGGTCCGAAGTACAACCATTGAAGGTGATTGTCACCTTGTCGTTGTGCTTCGTCGGGTTCGACAGGGACCTAACGGTGAGCCAGAGCTTACTCACACCAGTGGTGAAATTGCAGGTCTTCTATTGCTCAGCCCATTTGGTCCGCTTATGTTGATCTACCAGTTCCGGATCTCCAAATTGAGAACCCATATCCGGCGATCCCCGGGATCGAACTGGCCTGGGTAGTCACGCTCGTTTGCTAAACTGGCTGCTTCGTCTGGGAAATTGGGACAGATGTCCTTGAACCTCTTCCAGCGGGGATGAAGCGAGCCGCAGCAGCTGTCAGCACCTTGCGGAATGCGCGTTCGCCTGCGCGCACATCAGTGGGGATGGGAAGAGCAACGAAGGTGTCTTCGGTGAATTCCGCGAAGTGGCCCGATTAGTTTTGTTAAAGTTAAAATAGGATTGGTGATTCGCGGAAACGAAGTCGGCAGTCTCTCAATCGAGACAATAATGGGCAAGTTGTCTGATGCAAGCGATAGCATAGATTGTGGTTGTTGTAGCGGCATAAACACCCACCATACTTAAATACGGGGAATGCTGCTGGAGTGACAGTCCTTGGCCGGATATGAATCCGGGCCATTTCGGTAACGTAGAACCGACTGTCGCGAAATGCTTTCGATAGCATATGTAGGTCGCCAGATTATCCTATTACCAGACCAGTGCTAGCTATTGTTGTCAGGCGAGCTGCTGCAATTTCCCACTACCGAATCGTCTATCTGCTCTGCCAGTAGTTGTCCCCTACGATCGTTAGCTAAGCTTAAATGCCACAGATCGTGATGGGCATTGAAGTAACCTACAACCAATCGGTTTTCACCTCTGATGAGCGCACCTATGTATATATTAAAGAGAGAGTTCGGCATCGCCTGACCGGACAGCAATACCTTGACATTCTAAGGTGCTTGGTTTCTTAGACCACAGCTTTTGCGGTACTATTGCTTATAAAGTCAACTATCTCATCGACCTTACTCGTGCGCCCGTTGCAGTTGTATTGTAGTAGCTTAAAGCTTCCTGGTAAGGCTGGTGTAACACGTGGGGTTAGGGACGCGTGTGGTTGCCTACGTTGGGCAGCGGCAAACGTCGTCAGTTGTCCACCCACGGGTGGTGCGCAGGCTGGAACATCTCCGAAAGTGACACCAGATATTGCCAAAATTGCATCTGCCGCATGGAACAGACTGTGCGGTGGACCAATAACTGCTGGTTTGTCCCGCACCGGAGTTGGAGCAGGAGGGAAAGGGATGGGCTACGTTTGGGGAGTTGTGTTGCGCCGATAAGCTCCTTGCCGGGGAGGTATGGGTTGTGGTGGTGTCGGCCTATCAGGGGATATAGTAGTCGTTGGGGCATCAGACGCCTGCTGGCGGGAGCAACACGAGGCCACATTCCGTGTGGACCACTCCCTATGAGACTTAAGGCCTGAACAGGTCTTGAGGTGGCTGCAGCCGATGCTCTTATTGCATTCATTCTCATTCTTGGCAAACTGTATGTGCCTGTATATTTTATTAATTGAACTGAAGTTGAGAAGAAAATTTAGTATAATGTGCCAAACTATAGTGCAGTTGCTGAGGGCATTTTAAGGGCATACATATACAGAGCTATTACTTTTGAAATGTTGTTCAGGAACCCCTCTCCAATATATCCACTAATTTACCAATTTTCATTAAATGAATTGTTATACTTTATCTAAAATTTCTTATCGGCCTTGCACCAAAGGCAACGCACAAAAACTGAGCCCACACTTTTATAAAAGTGTTTTTTTCTTGTTGTTTGTATTTCTATATATATATGTATACATATATATCTATAATTAGCTTCTCCTATTTATGGCATGTGTCTTGATGTTGTTCCACAAACGGAGGGACTTACAGTTTTAAGCCCACTCCGAACGGCAAATATTTTTTCTGAGGAGCTTTTTCATGAGAGATGTACACCCGAAGAAGGTTCGCCATTGCCTGCCGAGGGGCGACCTTTAGAAAAAAAATGTCCTCCACCTGGTGTTTCGCGGAGACTCGAACCTATGTACTCTGAATGGTAGTCACGCACCAAGACATTCGGCTACGGCGGCCGTATCTAGGTAGGTAGGTTAAATGGTTGAAGTGCCAGTCTGGCTCTCCTCAAGTAGCACTGAAGCGCCGTTTTAATATTATTATAAGACCTGCAACAGGCAGATATCTACAGCCAGCCAGAGCTGAGAAGATTGATGGGATTTAGATTGGCGCACTGCCCCGGGCTGTCGAAGAAAGGAGCACCCAGTGACTTTAGTCGTCAAGCTGCCAAATCCCGACATTTACAGAGAAAGTGCTTTACAATCTCTTTCTCTGAAAGGACCCCACAGTTTCTGCAATGGGTGTTAAATGGTAACCCTGCGTGTGTGCCGATCGTCCAGTGACCGGTAAACACAGCTACGAGTTTGGAAATGGAATGGCGAGCAGTCCAAAGGACTTTCTAAACCCTTCCTATATTGCTCTGGGGCTAAAGGGTTTTCGAAATAGCACATGAAGAAATCGAGCTCCATCTTTCCTGAAAAATAATTTGTACAGTTCCCCTTTAACAACTGTGAGGGGGATGCCGATGACCGGGTAGGATATACTCGTATGTAAATACTAGTTTTTTTTAATGAATTCATTCCACATATTTTTAGTGTTTACCACTTTTTCCCTTCATCCTAAGTATCACTTTAAGCGCCGAACTTTTAACCCAGGTCTAGATCTATAGAACTAAGCTCAGTGTAAAACTTAACAATAGTTACAAAAAGGTTGTAGAGGGGAATTATCGGGGTGTCTCCTCATCTTAATACTGAAAACTGCACCCTCCGGAACGTTATAGGTTTTAAGTAATTTATTGTTAAATTTAGCGAAAGGTCGGTGTTGCCAAACTCCTGATATAAGAACGAAGTTCGCATGCATAGACGTTCAGTGGAAGGTTGTTTGTAAATATTTAGTATTTTTAGCTTTAGTTTAGCATTGAGAAACAATTTCGAAAATATAAACATATAAAATTGAATTTTACAGAAGCGTTGTTGTTGCTGTAGCAGTAACTTTGCCCTGTCAGTGTAGTGTAATCAGCGGTCGTCTTCGTCTAGCTCATCTAACGGTAGGCCCAGGAAACTAGCTGTTTCGACAGGTTGGGTCCAGAGGGAGAGGGGTGTTAGATGAGTGGGTTTGATAGGCCATGTGAAAAGGTGGTTAGTCTCGTGAGGCTCATCATCCGGCTACGCCATCCACAGTACTCTTGTATAGAACTTCCGTGTTGAAACATTTCGAATCCAAGTATAAAAAAAAAGTAAAAATACGCGTGTAAGTGTATGTTTAGTGAAGTGTGGAAAAAAATATATATTATAATGTGCCAAACTATAATGAAGTTCCCGGGGGCAGCACTACAATATTATTTCCGGAACAATTGGGCGTTATAAAGTCCACCAAGTTTCATAAAATAAGTCATTATAGTTTGCCTAAAATTGCACATGTTACATTATCGGCAAAACAGATTGCAAACGTGAACGGTCGTGTTTTTGATTGCTCCGTTATCGAAGTTATTAAATATGATCATAAACCATCAACAATTAGAAATTGTGTAATTTTCTTTATGAGACAGTGACTCTAGTCTACTACATTTATTCTTTTTGGCTATTGTATATTATACCGAACTAAGAATGCCGTGTCTATGTGCCAACAAAGTTGAACGTACACAAGAGAAAGTGCAGTGCGACAAGTGCAATGATTTTTTTCACTTAAATTGTGTCAACCTACAACCTGTTGACTTAGAATTTTTGCTTAAAACGGGTAAGCAATTTATCTGTGATAAGTGTGCCGCTGTTCGACGTCAATCCCTTCGAGCACCATCAGCTCCCATCAACCTGGATGATGAAATTGCCATTGCTGATAATGTACCAGTGAATCCCGCTAACCTAAGCGCACAGTTAACACTACATCAACAAGTGCCGAAATCAACATCAGCCGATGATGTAAACAAATCAGATATCAGTCTGAAAACAATTATCAGAGAAATTGCTGCTCTGAAATCAGAAAATTCTCGTGCGATAGCTGCAATTAGCTCTCTTAAAGAGGATAAGCAGTTGCTGATTTCGCAAATAATTGAACTGTGTGCAGAAGTCAAGGAATTACGTAAAACATCAAACGGATGATGTCTTCTCTGCTCTTGTACAGCTAGCCGCTAAGGTGAAGAACCTTCGTGCTTGTGTTCTTGCATGTGAGTGTCATGTAAGGAACACGAAAAATGCGAAAAGCAAATCTTAGAGACAGGAGCCACTACTACCAGTGACTGCTGCTACGTCGCCTGTAAACGTGTCTAAAGTTGCTGCTCCCCATGGTGAGACTAACTCGTTTTCCTCTGCTTCGCACTCTCATGCATCTGTTGGCGATGCGCCGCTCTCTTATAGCGCTGCTGTTACTAATACAGCTTAAGTGAAGCTGACGCAAATTCCTGCTGCTGCTGCTACTACGTCCGTTCTCCCATCAACATCGACTTCTCTTGCACCTACATCAAATCGCATTCAACTGGAAGTGCCAGCTCAATTAGCGATGACTGATGGGTCGAATGTTCTCTCTAATCGTACACGTGATAGAAAAAAGGTTAAACAACCCTTAGTTATCGGTTCAAGCGGAAATAATGAATTAAATGTAGTTCCTAACATGAGGTGGCTGCACATATCGTCATTATTAGCAGCCGATATTGTGGACTATGTTGCGAAACATACAGAAATTTACCGCAAATTTTTTTCCTGCTATATGCTTATCAGAAAGGATCCTCTCGTAAAGGATTTCACGAAAATCAACTTTAAGCTAGGCGTTTCTGAGTTTTCTTATGATAATCTTTTAAATGCGGATATATGGCCTACGAACGTAAAAATTCGGCCATTCACTTTTTTCAATTGTAATTTCAATTTCCAATCCCCTAACTGCTGCAGCTAACTCCATCGTTAGTAATAAATTACTAAAATTGTATTTTCAAAATATATCTGGACTTCGGACTAAATGCTCGACGGTGTATATGAAAAGTTCTTTCTTATACTTTGATATTTTTGTATTCGTTGAATCTTGGCTGAATGAACATTTTTTCGACTGTGAAAATTTTGACCTCAATTTGTACGATGTTTTCCGTAAAGACCGTGACCCTGTCAAATCTGGATGTTTCAGAGGAGGTGGTGTTCTCATTGCTGTTCGGAGAAAATTTCGGGCATCATTGGTAACACTTACCAATGCTGACACACTCATCGATCAGCTTTGTGTACGTGTTTATGGCTCATCTGGAACAGTTTATGTGTGTGCATCCTCCATTCCGCCGAAAAGTCCGGATTATTTATACTTTGCACATGCTGAAAATTTTGTGTCATTAGCATCAAGCATAGCTGGTGATAGTCATCTTTGTGTCCTCGGCGATTTTAATTTATGTCGCTTGAGGTTGGTCCCCACTTAGCAAACTCAGCTGCTTTTATGGCTTCTAACGTAAATTCTTCAGCCGAAATTCATGTCATTGATAGCTTTTAAAGCATTGATTTATCAAAAATTAATGGTTTTTATAATAGCCCTAATAGAATCCTAGATCTAGTGTTTATTTCAAATAACATCAACTACACATTGTCGGAAGGCATTGCTCCCATATCTTTAACTGATAAACATCATTTTCCTGTTGTTGTTGTTGTTGTAGCAGTATCTTCGCCCTGTCAGTGTAGTGTGGTTACCGGTCGTCTTCGTCTAGCTCATCTAACGGTAGGCCCAGGAAACTAGCTGTTTCGACAGGTTGGGTCCAGAGGGAGAGAGGTGTTAGATGAGTGGGTTTGATGGGGCATGTGAAAAGGTGGTTAGTGTCGTGCGGGTTGCCTTCACATGCCGGACATATGTTTGGTATGTCGGGGTCGATTCTGGATAGGTAGGAGTTTAACCTCCTACAGTATCCAGAACGTAATTGTGCCAAGGTTACGCGGGACTCTCGGGGAAGCTGGAGCTCTTCGTCTGCGATAGGTGGTGGTTGGACTCCGATAACGGCATTCGGGGGTCGGGAGCTTAAGAAGGTGGTAAGGGTCTCCCGATGAATGTCGTTTATGGCCTGTCTGTACACTGTTTGATCCTGGAGTGGTCTGTCAGTTTTTTCCTGGATCTCGTCCACCTAATTAAGGAGATGTCTCCTGATGTGCCTGGGAGGTGGCTCAGGCTCAAGCAGGTGTCTGCATGGGTGAGGCCTGCGGTAACACCCTAGCAGAAACTGCTTGCCGAGCATTTTGTTGTGGTCCTTTACAGGGAGCATGTGAGCCTCGTCGTGCAGGTGCTGGATTGGGTACAACAGGAGACATCCTGTCGCTGTCCTAATAGCAGTATTTTGACAGGTCTGGAACTTCGTCCACTGCGTATCACTGGTTCCAGGACAGGCGCAGCATAGTTTAGAACCGGTCGGCCTATTGCTTTGAAAGTCGACAGCAACATTTCTTTATTTTTGCCCCAAGTGCTGCCGGCAAGCGACTTGAGGACCTTGTTGCGATTCTGTACTCTCGTTGCAATAGCGGTTGTGTGCGCTGAGAAGGAGAGCAAGCTGTCAAAGGTGACTCCCAATATTCTTGGGTGATTTACCGTCGGTATTGGGGTATCATCGACGTGCACCTGAAGTTGCAGCTTGACCTCCTTTGTCCAGGTGGTGAAGAGGGTCGCCGTAGATTTAGTGGGAGAAAGTTTTAAGTTTCTCGCAGTGAAGAAGCGAGAAAGGCGGGCGAGGTAGTCGTTTACTTTGGCGCATAGGCCATCAATGTCATTGCCCGACGCCATTATCGTGCAGTCGTCGGCGTATGAGACCAGTGAGATTTCCTCTGGTGGCTGGGGGAGTTTCGGAATATAGAAATTAAAAAGCAAGGGTGAAAGAACACCACCCCGCGGTAATCATTGCTTTATTTTTCTCCGTTTTGAAGTTTGGTCTCGAAATATCACCGATGAGTGACGACCACTCAGGTAGTTCGCGGTCCACCTCTTCAGCCCTGGTGGGAGTGTCGACTGTAACATGTCATCTAGTAGCGTGGCGTGGCTGACTGTATCGAAAGCTTCTGTAGGTCCAACGCTACTAGGACAGTCCTCTCGTAGGGGCAGTTTTGGTTTAGTCCACGGTTTACCTGGGTGCCTATGACGGTGAGTGCCGTGGTGGTGCTGCGCACTCGTCGGAAGCCATGCTGGTGTGGGGCTGGAGTCAGGTGTTCTGTAAGGAGTGGGAGTAGAAGGGCTTCAAGTGTCTTCACTACTGGTGAGAGGAGAGTTATCGGACGATAAGACTCCCCTTGGTCGGCGGGTTTCCCAGGCTTCAGTAGTGGGACCACTCTCCCTTATTTCCACTTATCAGGAATGGTGAGAGTGGCCATGGACAGGTTGAAGACCTTGGTGAGGAATTCTACTCCCAAAGGACCCAGCTTCTTCAGCATCAGCATGTTTAATCCGTCAAGGCCAATGGCTTTAGATGATTTCATGTGTTTGACGGCCCTCTGAACCTCGTCGCTGGTGAAAGTAAGCGGTGCACTGTTGTATGGCAGTTTGTGCAACCGTCTGGTGGCACAACGTTTGGATCTGTCGGCCGGAGGATGCAGTATGAATTGCCGGCTAAAATAGCTCCCGCATCTCTTCGGATCCGACGAAGTACGACCGTTGAAGGTGATATCCACCTTGTCGTTGTGCTTCGTCGGGTTCGACAGGGACCTTACGGTGGACCAGAGCTTGCTCACACCAGAAGTGAAGTTACAGGACTTCAGATGCTCTACCCATTTGGTCCGCTTGTGTTGGGTGACCAGTTGCCGGATCTCCAAATTGAGGCCCTTTATACGAGGGTCCCCGGGATCGGCCTGGCGTAGGCGGTCACGCTCGTTCGCCAGAACGGCTGCTTCGGCTGGGAAATTGGGAGGTATGTCCCGGATCCGTCCAGCGGGTATGAAACGAGCCGCGCCGGCTGTGATCGCCTTGCGAAATGCGCGTTCGCCTGCGCGCACATCGGTGGGAGTGGGTAGGGCTGCGAAGATGTCCTCAGTAAATTCCGCGAATCTGGTCCAATCAGCTTTGTTAAAGTTGATGTATGACCGGTGATCCGCGGAAACAAAGTCGGCAGGTTTCTCGATCGAGATGATAATGGGCAAGTGGTCTGATGCAAGCGATAGCATAGGTCGCCAGGTTATGCTACTTATCAGACCTGCGCTAGCAATTGTTATGTCAGGCGAGCTGCTGCAATTGCCCACTACCCTGGTGGGGGCGTCGTCGTTTACAGTGCTGAACGTCGAATCGTCTATCTGCTCTGCCAATAGCTGTCCCCTACGATCATTTGGCAGGCTTGAATTCCAGAGATCGTGATGCGCGTTGAAGTCACCTACTACCAATCGGTTTTCTCCCCTGATGAGCGCACCAATATCGGGGAGATATCCTGCCGGGCAGCAGGGGACAGGGGGTATGTAAATATTATATATTTCGAGCTCGGCATCGCTATACCTCGGACAGCTATACCTTGACGTTCTAAGGTGCTGTCCCTGCGGTCGATGCCTTCATCAATAAGACGATACTGCACTGAATGGTGTACTATGAACGCTAGGCCACCACCGTTGTCTCGCTCGCGGTCCTTTCGGTGCACATTGTAGCCGTCCCTGGTAATCAGGGGAGAGCTAGCGTGCAGTTTTGTCTCCTGGACCGCAGCTATCTTAATTCCGAACCGACTCATGAAGTCGACTATCTCGTCAATCTTGCTCGTGAGTCCGTTGCAGTTTAGTTGCAAAAGCTTGAAGCTTCGCGGGAGTGTCGTCGTAATTCGAGGGGTGAGGGATGCGTGATGTTGTCTGCGTTGGTCATGCTGTGCGTTCCGCAAAATGGGTATTGGCCTGATGTTGTCTGATGGCAGCGCCACTGGGGGCGGTTGCGGGTGCAGAGCTCTGCAGCAGGGGGCAACGTAGTCACGTGTCCACTCACGGGTGGTGTGCAGGCCGGAGCACCTCCGAAAATGGCACCAGCCACTGCAGGAATTGCATTGAACTGTTGTCAAGTTCCGAGGAACTGCGGTCTGACACACGGAGCAGACTGTGCGGGGGACCAAGAGCTGCTGGTTCGTCCCCGCACTGGGGTAGGAGCAGGAGGGTTGTGGGTTTGAGAGGGAGTTGTGTTGCTCTTGGGGGCTCCTTACCGTAGAGGTGTTATTAGTGGCGGCAGTGTGAGGTGCCGGCACTGAGGGCAGTGTAGCCGTAGGGGCGGGGGCCGCCTGTGAGCGGGAGCAACACGTGGCCACATACCTTGTGGACCACTCCCTATGTGTCTTAAGGCCTGAGCAGGTCTTAAGATGGCACCACCCGTTGCACTGGTTACACCTAACCGAGGTGGAGTTCGGGTGGAGCCGTTTGTGGCAAATGCAGCAGTGGAATACCTCTGGTCCGGGGTTGGGTTCGACGCCAGCCCGGAAGAGAAGTATTTGGAGCAAACTGGCTGCGATGAGTTGCTCCTGTGACGTAAGATTGAGGATAAAAAACGGTACACTAGACAGGGCTATTATACTGGGGCGGCAGCCCTTGGTCGGGAAAAACCCGAGTCATTCCGGTAATGTAGAACCGGCTGTCATTTTCCTCTATCTCTTGAGTTAGAATTTTATTAATTTTCTGAGGTATCCGATGAGCCTAACATCAAATTTAAATACAACTCATGCGACTTCTCGTATGCTGATGATCTTAAAATATTTGCGGTGATTAACAGTGTTAGTGACTCTGAAAAGTTGCATACGGACTTGCACAATGTCCGGAACTGGTGCTAAATATAAGCAAATACTTCCACGTAAAATATGCTAAATCAAACAATACTTTGCATACTTTGTATAGTATTGCTGGCTTACCTTTGCAATCCGTTGAGGAAATTAAAGACTTAGGCGTTATTTTCGACTCTAAGCTGAATTTCACTAGCCATGTTAACCACGTCATTAGACGATCATATGCGATGCTAGCATTCGTACGCCGAAATTGTTCTGCATTTACCAACCCACACACTCTCAAAACCTTGTATTGTGCTTTTGTTAGATGAGGATTAGAGTATGCTCCTGTTTTTTGGAGACCGTACCAAATAGGTCTGTCTAATCGGATTGATAGAGTTCAGAAAGTTTTTCTTCGTTTTGCGCTCCGATCTTTAAAATTTTCTGAATCTGTACCATCCTACCGCTCTTGATGTTTATTGATTGACTTAAAACCACTTGATAGCAGACGATCTATTCTGTCGTGCTCATTTATTATTCGTATCATTTCTGGATCTATTGTTTTGAGTAAAATTCAATTTAATATACCAAATATGAGGCTCCAACAGTACGAAACCTTTAAAATTGGCTTTTCGAGAACCAGCTATGGGGTGAATGCTCCGATTCCTAGGGCATGTGCAGATTTAAATATGTTTTTCAATTCTTCTGGTGCTGATTTTACATGGTCGTATGGCATCTTAGTCAACCATCTTAAATCGTTATTTTCTTAGTAACTACTAAACTATTGTACATTAGCTTAATATAGTCTTTAAGAATGTATTAATTCAAACCGATAAATAAATAAATAAAATAAATAAATAAGATCCGACACAAAAAACTATAACTATAACTAGCAAACCCGGCGAACTCCGTTTCCGTATTTGAAAAGGAAACATTTTATTTCATTTCACAACAGTAATGAATTCATTTCGATTACAAAAATGAAGTGTAATTTAGTTGAACTTTTCTAAGTAAAAAATGAAAGTGAATCCAAAGTAAATACTGAATCGAAGCGTTATACGTGTCCGCAAATTATCCATTTCATTGAAGTGCTATTTGGTAAACCACATTTTTTGTTCTTTGGTCTGACGTTAACACAAACAAAGTGGATGGTTTCCCAACTCGTGAACACGCAACGTATAGCTGCCCATGTGAAAAACAAGGATTTTCTAAATTTATCTCGCAAACACTAAGTGATTGGCCTTGCGACTTGTTAATTGTCATTGCGAACGCAAGGCGAACCGGAAATTGCAATCGTTTGAAGTCAAACGAAAGATCAGTCGGAGTCATTGGTATTCGAGGAATACATACATTTTCATGGTTGCGTCAATCAAATTCGGCTCAAGTGTTTTCACCGCAAGTCGAGTTCCGTTGCAAAGTCGCGGTGGATTCAAATTACGCAATATCATAATAACTGAACCAACTTTGAGTTGCAAGTTATGTGGTGGAAATCCTGGTAACTCCAGAGAGTTCAAAAACTCCGTTGAAAAATTTACTACATCATCGGGATTTGGTATGGAATCAACGGATTTGTTTGTCACTAAATCGCCATCGATTTTTGATTGAATGGTGAAATTCAGTGCGTGTACATCATTATTCTTTGCGGCGAGAATTGCTCGTTTACTTAACTAAGCATAATTCTGATAATTCTCACTAATGTTTGGGAAAGCATCTTCAATAGGAGCTAATTGAGAGTCTAGGAATCGACCAAAGTAATTGGTAAGAGTAATTAGTCCAGCTGACGCATCAACTGGGACTTTTTCATTTCCAGCAGCTAACATTTGTTTGGAAAATTGTGCAGCACTTTGATCATTTTGAAGTTGAACTCTCATATTAGTGGTTACCAATAATGTTTTTACGTTATTCCATAAAGGTGATGCCTTCAGGCAAGCATTAAATTCATCTGTTAAGTGCTTCAAGTGATTTCTTATGTGCCATTGAGCACTCATCCCAAACAATGAGTTTGCATTGCATCAACAATTTTCCCATTGCACTGGATCGGGTAGTATTGCATGTTGGAGTATCAATTGTGTTTAAATTGCGTGGCAACTTAAGTGCAGAATGTGCAGTACGACCGCCACATATTATCTTATTGTCCACCGCTTGCATTAATGTTTCGTATACTTGTTTTTGCTGTTCATTCAGCAACGGCACATTATTTCGAACGAATTCCTGCAATGTATCCACAATGTATTGCAGCTCTCGATTTAATTCTTGGTTGAATGCATCGTGCATCGATCCATTTGGCGCAATCTTTCCTACTTCAACCAGTAGCTTGTTTGCAATAGTCAAACATTGATCATTCAGAATCAATCCGTCATTGTAGATTTCATCGGCTATTCGCATGTTGAATGTCGAATGCGCAAGCGATACAAGATAACATGTGTCGTCTTTGTACTTGTTCCATAACTGAATTGGTTGTTAAGGGAAACATGTGGTGATGATAATTGCGAACAGCGTTAGCATTTGGTACGCATTTGATGAAACAACTGAATCAACAACTGTTAAATCCCAATGAGAATCATTCTCGACCAAGCCCAACAGTTGACATTATTCTCGATATGTTTGGCATTGGTGGCCATTCACAGTTTTCAAATGCGCAAATGATTTTGGTCCACGTACATTTACCAACAGCAGTCGCAAATAAAAACATTCGTCATTTCAAGGATGAACAGTATACATGCGACCTAGCGCATCAGTGGAAAACACCTGTGGCCAACCTGAAACTGGGGTTCCTTGTTTGCGACGTTGGAATTTCTTTGTTGATTGATTCCAAGTGTAATACTTGGGCATTTCAACGTACATCAGCGTTGTTGTTGTTGTAGCAGCATAAACATTCCCCATATGTAAATACGGGGAATGCTGCTGGAGTGACAGTCCTTGGCCGGATATAAATCCGAGTCGTTCCAGTAACGTAGAACCGACTGTCGTGGAAACGAACGTACACCATCGTCGCTTCGAATGGATCTGCTTCCCACATTGCAAAGAAGCTAGTTTGATTTGTTGTTGTTTTAACAGTAATGGTAGCCCTGTCAGTGTAGGGCATATCACCGGTCGTCTTCGTCTAGCTCATCTAGGGGTAGGCCCAGAAAACATGCTGTTTCGACAGGTTGGGTCCAGAGGGAGAGGGGTATTAGATGAGTCGGTTTTAAGAGAAATGTGAAAAGGTGGTTAGTGTCGTGCGGGGTACCTTCACATGCCGGACATGTGTTTGGAATCTCGGGGTCGATTCTGGATATGTAGGAGTTTAACCTGCTACAGTATCCAGAACGTAGTTGTGCCAGTGTTACACGAGTCTAACGGGGAAGCTGGAGCTCTTCGTCCGCAATAGGTGGTGGTTGGACTCCGATTACGGCATTCACAGGACGGGAGTTCATGAAGGTGGTGATGGTCTCCCGGTGGAGGTCGTTTATTAACTGTCTAAATACTGTCCGGTCCAGTAGGTTACGGTCAGTTTTGTCCTGGATTTCGTCAGCGTAGTCTAAGAGGTGTCTCCTGACGTGCCTGGGAGGCGGCTCAGGCTCAAGCAGGTGTCTGCAGGGGTGAAACCTGCGGTAACATCCAAGCAGGAACTGCTTGCTGAGTAGTTTGTTGAGCTCCACTACTGGGAGCATTTGTGCCCCGTTATGTAGGTGTTGAATGGGAGACATCAGGAGGCACCCGGTCGCTGTCCGAATGGCGGTATTTTGGCATGTCTGTAGCTTTGTCCACTGCGTATCACTAGTTAAAGGCGACCAGACAGGCGCAGCATAGTTTAGAACCGGCCGACCAATTGCCTTAAATGTCGAAAGCAACAGTTCTTTGTCTTTGTCCCAAGTGCTGCCGGCCAGCGATTTGAGGACCTTATTGCGATTTTGGACTTTAGTGGCAATTGCGGTTGTGTGCGCAGAGAAGGAGAGCAAGCTGTCAAAGGTGACTCCCAATACTCTGTGGCTATTTACCGTCGGTATTGGCGTATCATCGACGTGTACCTGAAGTCGCAGCTTGACCTCCTTTGTCCAGGTGATAAAAAGGGTCGCCTTGGATTTAGTGGGAGAAAGGTTACACCCAAAAATGTAGGGTTATTTACCGTCGGAATTGGTGTGTCATGGACTTTTACCTTAAGAAACAGCTTGACCTTCTTTGTTCAGGTGTTAAAGAGGGCCGCCGAGGGCTTGGTGGGGGAAAGTTCAAGATTCCTCGCAGTGAAAAAGCGAGAAAGGTCGGTGAGGTAGTTGTTCACTTTGGAACACAGGTCATCGATGTCATTGCCCGACGCCATTATCGTACAGTCATCAGCGTATGAGACCAGGATGACTCCCGCTGGTGGTTGGGGGAGTTTCGAGATGTAGAAGTTGAACAGCAAGGGAAAAAGGACACCACCCTGCGGTACACCTTGCTTTATCTCCCTCTGCTTTGATGTTTGATCTCGAAAAATCACTGACGAGTGACGACCGCTCAGATAGTTTACGGGCCACCTCTTCAGCCCTGGCGGCAGTGTCAACTGATAAATATCATCTAGTAGCGTGGAATGGCTGACTGTATCGAAAGCCTTCTTCAGGTCCAACGCTACTAGGACAGTCCTCTCGCAGGGGCGGTTTTGGGTTAGCCCGCGGTTTATTTGGGCGTTTATGGCGGTGGGTGCAGTGGTGGTGCTATGCAGTGCTACTCCTTGGGAGTAGGAGTAGGAGGGCTTCATGGCTTTTGATGATTTGGATGAGGGGGAGTTGTGTTGCTCCGATAGGCTCCTCACCGTGGAGGTGTGGGTTGTGGTGGCGGTTGGTAGTGCCGGCCTATCAGGGGGTGTAGTAGCCGTGGAGGCATCAGACGCCTGCTGGCGGGAGCAACACGTGGCCACATACCGTGTGGACCACTCCCTATGCGTCTTAAGGCCTGAACAGGTCTTAAGGTGGCTCCACCCGTTGCACTTGTTACACCTAACCGAGGTGGAGTTCGGGTGAAGCCGTTTGTGGCAGACGCAACAGCAGAATACTTCTGGCTCAGGGTTGGATTAGATTCCAGCCCTGAGGAGAAGCATTTGGAGCAGGATTGCTGCGAGAGTTTGCTCCTGTGACGTAAGGGGTGGGGTGATATGCGGTACACTAGACAGGGCTAGTATACTGGGGTTGCAGCCCTTGATCGGGAAAAACTCGAGTCATTCTGGTAACGTAGAACCGGCTGCCACTTCCACCTATGCTGTTAAAACATAAAACAAACTACCTCGCCCGCCTTTCTCGCTTCTGCACTGCGAGAAACCTCAAACTTTCTCCCACTAAATCCAAGGCGACCCTTTTTATCACCTGGACAAAGGAGGTCAAGCTGCGACTTCAGGTACACGTCGATGATACGCCAATACCGACGGTAAATAGCCACAGAGTACTGGGAGTCACCTTTGACAGCTTGCTCTCCTTCTTCGCGCACACAACCGCTATTGCAACGAGAGTACAGAATCGCAACAAGGTCCTCAAGTCGCTCGCCGGCAGCACTTGGGGCAAAGACAAAGAAATGTTGCTGTCGACTTTCAAAGCAATAGGCCGACCGGTTCTAAACTATGCTGCGCCTGTCCTGGAACCAGTGATACGCAGTGGACGAAGCTCCAGACCTGCCACAATACTGCCATTAGGCCCGCGACAGGAAGTCTCCTGATGTACCCAATTCAACACCTGCATGAGGAGGCTCACATGCGTCCTGTAAAGGAGCATAACAAAATGCTCGGCAAGCAGTTTCTGCTAGGGTGTCACCGTTGGCCTCACCCATGCAGACACCTGCTTGAGCCTGAGCCACTCCCAGGCACATCAGGAGACACTTCCTCAAACGGACAGACCACTCCAGGATCAGACAGTGTACAGACAGGCCATAAACGACATTCCTCGGGACACTATCACCACCGTCTTAAGCTCCCGACCCCCGAATGCCGTTATCGGAGTCCAACCACCACCTATTGCAGACGAAGAGCTCCAGCTTCCCCCGAGAGTCCCGCGTAACCTTGGCCCAATTACGTTCTGGATACTGGAGCAGGTTAAACTCCTACTTATCCAGAATCGACCCCGACATACTAAACATATGTCCGGCATGTGAAGGCACCCCGCACGACACTAACCACCTTTTCACATGCCCCATCAAACCCACTCACCTAACACCTCTCTCTCTCTGGACCCAACCCATCGAAACAGCTAGTTTCCTGGGCCTACCGTTAGATGAGCTAGACGAAGACGACCGGTGATTACACTACACTGACAGGGCGAAGATACTGCTACAACAACAACAACTAGGCTTCCAGGTATATTATGACACAGGTGCAAATGAGAACAACTGACCGGCGACGTGCTGACAGGCTCCGTTTGCATTGAGCCAACATAGCGGTTACTCTTACTATAGACACTTTTTTGCGGAATGTGTGCAAAGATGCACATATTACACGTAGCAGGGAAACGAGTAGTGAACAAACGAAAAGCACACAGTTTATAATTATTTGTTTTTTATATTATACTTTTTCCCAATCAGATCACAAATTCACAAACTTCGTAGATTGTTTAAATTACTGGAATACCTACATGCTAGGGCTGGTCGGTATCAAAAGAAATTTCTACGTCCTTTTCGAAAAAAAGGCTGGAATTTAGAACAATGTATATTTGGGATGTTTTGGCAAACTATAATGTTGATTTTAATGAAACTTGGTGGAGATGTTAGTGAGATGTTAAGGAACACTCTTTATAACTTTAAATTATTCGGGAAATAATAATTTTTTAATTACTTGCATTCAAAATTCCCTCGGGAACTTCACTATAATTTGCCACATTACACTCAATATTTTTTAACATTTCATTAAAATTCACCAAATATACACTCACACGCGTGTTTTTACTGATTTTTATGCTAATATTCTAATTATTTCTATTAAAATTAAATGCAAATTCATTTGCCCATGCAATCACTTTCCAATTTTAAGCGCGAATAAGAAGAAGATTGGAATTACAACAGTATGGTGTTGCCGGATCCTTGCAAATGAAAACAAAAGTACTGTGGATTGCATAGCCGGAGTTGGACTAATGAGGGTTATTTTTTTGAAGCGCGGCCGAAGGCCGCCCACGCGAAAAGAAGTACTACGCACAAATACGTCGGATTGCGTAGCCGGAGTTGGACTGATGAGGGTTATTTTTTTGAAGCGCGGCCAAAGGCCGCCCACGCGATAAAAAGTTCTACGCAAAAATACTGTGTTAATTAATTTAATTTTAATTACTTTATTATTTTTTGTGATACGCTTAATATCATTGTTTTTAAGTTTAAGTTGTATGTTTTTATTTTCAAAATTATTTCTCAACTTTAAATTACAGCAAAAAATACTGCAGTTTTACAATGAACCTTCCACTGAACATCCCTGCGTGCGAACTTCGTTTTCATTTCAGGTGTATGGCAACACCAACTTTTCGCTAAATTAGAGAACTTTAACTTTAAATTACTTAAAAACTATTAGCCTTCGTCAGGTTCTGTGTTCAGTGTTAAGATGGGGATAGACCCCTCTATCACCCCCTCTTAACCGTTTTTTTTTCAAAGCGATATACATTATACTAAAGTTTTCCCAAAAAATATACAAACGTAAAATCAAACCATGTTTATAATTTAAAGTGATTGAAACACAATCTAAACGTAGCCTCAAATATCAGAAACACTCGCCATTGGTTTACATTAAGAAGCTACGTTGCACATTACAACTTTTTCTGTTTGTTCTCTTTCAATAACACAACTAGAGCTGTCACTTAAAATAAATTAACACCTTATTGGAACGCTGTACAAATTTTTGTACGTTATGTTGTTGTTTATTCATTAGTTATTATTCATTCATATTTTAATTTTGTTGTAATTATAAAACATTTTTCATAAAGCTGTTGTAAAATTAAAGAAAAATCAAATGGTTAATCACGACCATCATTAAGGCTCTGTACGGATCGATTTTTGCCAACTTCAAAATCATATATACATACAATGTATTTATATTATATTACAAGTCCAAATTTATGACAAATATGAGACAGAATATCTATTTTATGAATGATAAGGCCTGCGAAATTTAACTTTTTTCAGTTTCTAGAATGGCTGTACTTGTTTCTTGTAGTTTTTTATGCGCTGAAAACGAATCTGACCTTCAAAATGCTCCATCACGTCAGGATTTTTGGTAAATGAAGCCTAAAAGGTCAAAAAATGGCCATTTCAGCCATTTTTGATAATTTTTTTTGGGATAGAAATTTTTTTTTTTCAATTTTCGACGAAAAGGTTGCATAGTACAACTCTTTAGCTTTAAAACCCATTTTTTAAAAATATTGTACGATTTTTTAAAAAAAAGTTATGACATTTTGAAATTAACAGTTTCAGTTACGCCAATAGACGTTATACCCAACGTATACGTAACTGAAACTGTTAATTTCAAAATGTCATAACTTTTTTTTTTAAAATCGTACAATAATTTAAAAAAATGGGTTTTAAAGCTAAAGAGTTGTACTATGCAACCTTTTCGTCGAAAATTGAAAAAAAAAATTTTCTATCCCAAAAAAATTATCAAAAATGGCTAAAATGGCCATTTTTTGACCGTTAGGCTTCATTTACCAAAAATCCTGACGTGATGGAGCATTTTGAAGGTCGATTATAATCGAAGTTGCTTCCAAACAGGACTTTGTTAGTAATTTAATCTCTGAAGTATATGGGAACTTCCACAGAAAAGTCTACCTTAACCGAAAGCCTAGACTATGATTAAACAAAAAAAATTGCTTGATTTATTAAAGAAAACTATTTAAATATCATAAAAGTAATATTTTCAAAATTTTCCTTAATTGCGTTCTTGAGTTATCGGACCACAAATTTCATGTTCACTTGGTGATCAGTTTTTTTATTTACAAGAGCGTTTTCTCTTTGCTATTTAAATTTCTAAGAGTAACTCTGCAATTCAACTCTAATAGCTACAATTTGGCAATAACAACAACTAGGCGTAAAACCAATGTAAAAGAGCAGTGACGTTTCAATTAACGGTAAATTTTGCATTTACTTTTAAAAGATATTCATCAATAACGTCACGCCATACAGATGCTATTTAGTCTTATTATAACTGCGCTGGCGATTGTAGATGCAAATAATTTGGTATTTTAATAAAAGTTGATAAAGTTTACAAATTAAATTAAAAATTACGCCATTTAAGCAAGGAATTTCTGTCGTATTTAGCTTCAAAGTTTCGTAACGTCACGCCATATTGTAAGTAATTTTCTCGATAGGTGATGGCTTTTTCTGAATTATAATTCAATCTAAAAACTGACCCACTGAGGCTGGAGAGAAGCCGTTTAAAAGCAAAAGAGAGGACATCAAAGTACAGAAAAAGGTTAGAATCGAGCAAGCATAAAAGTAATGCAATAAAAAAACAAAATTGTAAAAGACAACAAGCATTTCGCCTGAGAAAGAAAAATGAATGTGCCAAAGAATATAGTCCAGAAGCCAATCCGCCCTATATATGCTAATAGAAAAGTGGAATGAGTTGCCGAAAATTTCTGGAATACATAAAATTCATCATTTATCAAGCAGCGAGGACAGGCAAATAAAAGCAGCCGAGACTGCGTTTTCACACAAAAGTGTTGTATAATAATAAAATTAACTTGGAATATTTAAATAAACAAAATCGTATTTTTGAAATAAAATTCATGTTTTATTTTTAAACGTCAAAAGTTATGTGCCTATTTATTTGGTTTATTTTCTCAAAACATCAAAATCACAGCGCTAACCCGAATTGAATATCTATATACACCCCTTCTATTTGAAATTTCTACAAAAAATGTAAAAATTGGTATATCAACAAAAAAAATAATTTATATATTGTAAATTTCAGTAACATAACGTCAGGTAACGTCCCGCCAGAGACTTTGTGTGGTAAAAAAAAAAACCGAAACCATTTTTTTAACATAGGAAATTGGAATGTGAACCTTAAATATTTAAATATCCTGACAAAAAGTTTCACTCGAATAGTTTTACAAAATTCGAAGAATTATGCTTTTTCAAAATTCAAGATAAGGGGGACTTTCCGTTTTTTGTAACGTCACGCCAGCCTATATATTAGCTTATATTATTTAGTGTTGTTAATAAATTTCGGTAACTTGTTTACTAAAATAAATTCCCCTTTATTACAATGCAACTATTCAGATAAAATATTTCGAAATGTTAAGTAAAGCATTTTTTTTTTTGACATTTAGTCATACAAATGTCACGTCACGCCAGTTTGGAAATACCCATATGCAATCAACTTTTTATGAACGATTTGAGAAAACAGGCGGTATCTTATTTCTGTATCTTATTGCAACACAAGAACTTTGAAAACTACCTTTAATATATGTAGTTGAACACAAAATTTTAGACCTTTGTACTAAGATTGTTATATAAATAAAAAAAAAAATGTTTTTAGATTTGTATTGAATCAGGCAAATGAACTCATAATAAATAAGATGGAATTTGCTGTACAATACTGTTTAAATCGTAAAAAGTTGTGGGTTGACGCGTCACCCCAGTTGCAATTTACTTAGACCATAACAATCATTTTTTGAAATATTTCTCCTATCAGTAATTTCACGAATATAAATACATACACAAGTTTTACAGTGCTAGTATAGCTATGTTTTCCAGTTAATGTAAATTTAGAAGGCTTAAACTGAATTTAAAAAATATAGCTCTTAAGAGTCTATTCTGAGCTGATGAATATTTTATTACCGGTAATTAAATATACTGGCAACTGTTACGCCGTTTTGATCAGGGCGAATCTATATGAGGTCATATTAATAGAGCGGCTGATATGTTTTTTTCTTTCGTCTTAAACGTTAGGGTGTCAGAAGAAAATGTTATGCCAGCACGACTGTCAGTTCTACGTTACCGGAACGACCCGGGTTTATATACAATAATATCTGAATTGTCGCTCCAGCAGAATTTCCCAAACATTTATGGGGAATGCTTGTGCTGTTAGAACAGCATAACCTAGAGTCCTTCTATTGACCGCGACATACTAAACATATGTCCGGCATGTGAAGGCGTCCCGCATGACCCTAACCACCTTTTCACATGCCCATCAAACCTACTCATCTAACACCCCTCTCCCTCTGGACCCAACCTGTCGAAACATCATGTTTGATGGGCCTACTTTTAGATGAGCCAGACGAAGAAGACCGGTGATATACCATACACTGACGGGGCTTCTATTACTGCTACAACAACAGGCCCATCTATTGCGATAATGTTAGAATACAAGATCGCGGATTCCGAATTTACTATGGGGAAGGGGAATTACTTGTTTGTGAAGAGGAAGAGTAGGCGAAAGCAAAAAAATCTATCAAACATACGAAATGATATATAGCCCCTGGTAACCATCCAGCATGCTTGACTGCGCTTTGTATGTGTTAGTGCAGTCGGGTGGCGTCGTGACACACGTATTTGTTGTCGGCTACACGTACGATGCTTGATGAAAATCAAAAATTTTTGATATTTTCGTTTGACGCTTACTTTTTTGATCGTGTCGGAGTCTGATGGACAAAACAGCAGGGTTGTATTTAGCATTGAGGTTAGTATTTAGTGTGCGGTTGCCCAATAGTATATTACTCGTAAACACCTACATATACTAAAAATGAGTACAATCCGTATGAAATATTTACATATATAAGCAAAAAATTTAAAAATTTATATGTAAATGAAATTATTTAAAACTGATATACATAGGTAATTTAATAATAATAAAGTTATGAACTCGAAAAACATAAGTTATAATTAAAAACATGACTTATTGCGACTTTTTAATATAACACATGCCCAAAAGCTCTTCAAATGTTTCCGAGTCCATTCGCATACAATTTTTATATTCGTCTTTACATGATAATTTTAATTCACTTAAAAGATGCTCATGAGTAAACTTTTTACGTTTTGCGTACAGGCTTTTCATCCAGAGGCCAATATACACTCACATACACATTCGTGCTACGGCGTCATCCCCACAAAACGCGAAAATAATAGCATTTTGAGATTTTATATTAATTTGAGCTTCACAATTTAACACGCGGCACTTCGATCTCATTAGTTTGTTTAGTTTAAATGTCACAAATCACAATACTACCAAGTCAATCACTGAATTTTCACAAAAATGCAAGCTCTATTCCTTTTGTTGGTTTTGTATAGGTAAGAAGCTTGATGTCAGACTTTTCAAAATAGCTGAAATTAAATTAACTGTTTTGGGAAGACGATATCTTCAGTATTCTTTTATCGCGACATTATAATCCCCTGGGCACAGACGGAAAACAAATCCAAACAATCGGTTGAAATTTCCACAGATTGATGCGTGTGGAGACCGCCATAGCCGAATGGGTTGGTGCATGATTACCATTCGGAATTCAGAGAGAGAACGTAGGTTCGAATATCGGTGAAACAACAAATTAAGAAAAAGATTTTTCTGTAGCGGTCGCCCCTCGGCAGGTACCATTGCCTCCGAGTTTATTTCTGCCATGAAAAAGCTCCTCATAAAAATATTTGCCGTTCGGAGTCGGCCTGAAACTGTAGGTCCCTCTATTTGTGGAACAACATCAAGACACACACCACAAATAGGAGGAGGAGCTCGGCCAAACACCCAAAAAGGGTGTACGCGCCAATTATATATATATATGCGAGTGGCGCAGTTGGCAAACCGATCGAAAATTGACAAAATATTTTTGACAACTTGCAATTGGTTGCGGGTTTGCGAAGTTGACGATTTTTCACAAGTTTATAAGCAAATAAATGACAACATTAACTAGTCCTGCACCTACAGTGAGTCAATAAAGTTTAAGTACACACATCAGTCAGAAAAAAAATACATATGTTTCATTCAATTTACATACAAATTTATTACAGCTTGTATATTTCACATTGTAATATAAATAAAGTAAGGAACATAAAATCATTCTTTTCAATTCATTACATACTAGCTTTAAAAAATAATAAACAAAAAACTTTGCACTATCGTGATTTCACATAAAAAAAGTTTAAGTACACTTTATAAATAATATTAAAAAAAGAACAAACACAAAAAACGTGGAATAAATAAATATTTGTGGTCCTCCACCTGCATCGATAACAGCTTGTAAGCGTCTAAGCATGCTTCTCACTAACCTTTTAGTGTCATTTTCTGCGATTTTGCCCCACTCCTCTGATAACGCATTTTTAAGCGATTTCTTTGAGGTTATATTATGTTTCCGAATTCTTTTTTCTAACAAATCCCAGACATGTCCAATGGGATTTAGGCCCGGTGATTGTGGGGGAGTATGCAGTTGTTTGCAGTTGTAAAGGATCCATTCCATAACTAAATATGACGTGTGCTTGGGGTCGTTATCCTGCTGAAAAAGAAATGTATTTTCATCGAGCCCCAATTGCGTTGCACTTTGCTTAAGGTTGCTGCGTAAAATGCTTAGATATGAATGCTTATCCATAGTAGTTTCAATAAAGACCATTTTACCCACACCAGCTGCCGCCATACACCCCAAATCATTATGTTACCGCCACCGTGTTTGACAGTCGGTATTAAATTTTTTATCTGCATCTCCTCATTAGGCTTTCTCCATATTTTTGTCGCTCCATCCGGTCCATAAATATTATATTTAGATTCATCGCAAAATAATACGTTATCCCAAAAGGAATCTTTTTTTCTAAGTGCTCCTTTGCAAAATCCAAACGTTTTTTTTATTGATAGGTGATATTAGAGGTTTTCTACGTGGAACTCTACGTGGAAGTACATTTCTAATGGTCTGAAAATTGACGCTTGTTGCAGTTCCTTGTAGCAATTCATCACGTATTTTTGGAGCAGATTTTTTGGGATCAGCTTTGATGGCATTCAAAAAATATCTCTCTTCCCGTTCGGAAATTTTTTTTGGACGACCAGAACGTGGTTTCTTTTGCACATTTCTATTGCTGTTGTGAAAGTTAATAATATTTTGTACGCTAGAATGTGTTTTTCCAACAATTCTTCCAATTTCACGCAATGATTTTTTTCCAAATACAATTTGATGATCAGTTTTCTTATTTCCATCGATATTTCTTTACCTTTTCCCATTTCGTTCACTTTGAACTAGCGCCTGTATACAAATGTACAAATTATCAATAATAAAATGCTTCAAACGCATTTCTACACTTGTTTGCTAAAACCCAAACAAATTTAAATCCGTTATTTTTACAAAAACAACAACGCAACAATACATACACTTGTGCCCATACAATTAGGCCACTACATAGAGCATGAGGATTTAACAAAAACACAACATATATAAACCAAGCTTTTGTATAACGGTAATAAAATTAAGAACTGTTACCTATGACGAAAATAAGGAGACAAACAAAAACAAAAGTTAACAATGCATTTGGGTAAAGTTCAGAATAGTATCAAAATACGTAAAGCCACGTGTGCTCACAGAATTGAGCCAGTGCAGGTTAAGTAAAGAAGATAATAATTTATTATAAAAATTATAAAAGTAAAGCACAAAGTAGTTACTTTTAAGTTATTTTGAACTGGTTTTCGGATAATTTAAATAATTTTTTCGTCAGTATGGGGAAAAATAAGAGTTCAACTCCTGAGGAAAGAAACATTATATGGGAATGCTTTCAAAAGCATAAAAACGTTACAAAAGTAGCAGAGCTTCTGACTTTTTCGAGAGGAAGAGTTAAGAATGCACTCAAACATTTCAAAACAAAGAAGAGTTTTGAGAATTTGCCGCGTAAAAAGCCAAGAAAGACCACGTGTTACGATGACAGAAAAATTGTTCACATGAGTAAGGTGGATCCTTTTTTGACTTCTACTGAAATAAGGACTCGAATGGAGGAGTACCACAACGTAAAAGTTTCAGCTCAAACCATCCGGCGGCGTTTACAAGAAAATTCCTTAAATGGGCGAATCGCACGAAGGAAACCTAACGTGTCCAAAAAAAACATTGCAAGAAGACTTAGCTTTGCGAAGCAGCACCAACAGAAAGACGCAAAATTCTGGGATCTAGTGGTATGGAGCGATGAATCCAAATTCAATGTATTTGGAAACGATGGCAGACCCTACGTAAGGCGACCTCCATTAACTGAGTTAAGTCCAAGGTATACTAAGAAGACTGTGAAACACGGGGGGCCTTCTGTAATGGTGTGGGGATGTTTCAACGCATCTGGCGTAGGCCCAATTGTTAAAATAGATGGAAAAATGACAGGTGTTATGTACAAAGATATCCTTGCGGAACATTTGGATGGCGACTATGCTGATGATCTGCCGTTAGCTTGGATTTTTCAGCAAGATAACGACCCCAAGCACTGCTCCAGGGTTGTTAAGGACTGGTTTATGTCAAAGAAAATAAATTGTTTGGAGTGGCCGGCTCAAAGCCCCGACTTGAACCCCATTGAAAATTTATGGGGCATTATTAAAAGGTCAGTTTCTGCTAGAAAACCGTGTAATAAAGCAACATTGTGGGCAATGATACACGAGGAATGGGGTAAAATTACACCGGACCAATGCAAGACACTAGTCCGAACAATGAGCAGTCGCTGTAGGGAAGTTATTTTGAAAAAGGGTTTCCCTACAAAATATTAATCTAGCTTTGGTTAGTTTTTGACACGTTAATGTCGAATTTCCTTTAACTACAACCACTTTCTCACAGGTGGCTTAATTACATGAGCACTGAAATTTCATCATCATGAAGATATTTTAATTTTATTTTTTTAATGCGTATTTTGTTGCATATTTGTAAGTTAAAACAATAAAATAAAACTAATTTCCTTTCTTAAAATGGTAATTGTTGTTTTTATTTGCCTTGTTCCAATGAATTACCATGCCACGTTGGTTTGGTCATACGAGTGGCCTAATTGTATGAGCACAACTGTATTTGCGTGTTGTACTTAAACTTTTTTTGCGTAATTTTAGCGCTCATTGAGGGTTATTTTACGTGTGCATCTAAAATGTATAACGGGAACAACAAAAAAAAAACCGGTTTTCATGACAACAATGTACTCTTTTAATGATACAAAGATATTGCATGAAGTTTTTTTTAACATAACTATGATAATTCTTAGTGTTTGTAAGAAATAACAAGGTGTACTTAAACTTTATTGACTCACTGTAAATTGATTGCATTTGTTCCCCTCTCTTCTTTTCATGCACAAATAAATACCATACATTATAAAATTTTTTCTTCGCATTCCATGCTTACTCATCGACGATAAGGGTGAAACTAAAATTGTCAACAAATGCACACGTGTGTAGCAAAGTGAGTTTGAACCGATTGTTTGGATTTGTTTTCCGTCTGTGCGCAGCTTTAGCGGTATATTACGTTGTACCGAGAACAGCTGGCATTTACTTACTTTTCGAAAATAAAAAGAATTTCTATTAAGACAATTCAAAATATTTGTTTGTAAAGTTTATACATTATCATAATGTCAAGTACATGGCTTTTGTCGTTGCTAATTTATGAAGATAAAAAAAAAAAAACATCTGCGAGACGGTAACTGTGACATATTCGGGATAGTAGTGACCCTTTTAATTTACCCAGGAACATGGACTTTTTCGTAAATGCAGTATTTTAGTTTTACTGCTTGATTGACTCTTACTTTTTGGCTTCAGTGTTTTGCAGTAGCAACTTATTTACTGCATTGGCTGCAAAAATGTTCCGCAGTACGGACTCTGCTTGTATTAACTATGTGTATTTACGAATAAACTTCACCTATATACAACATTTTCTCAAGCTGAAAGAAGCATGCAAACTGCTAATTCAGCACAGACCGTGCATTTCCTTTTTTTGGAAAAAAAAGGATTAACCCAGAATTTCGGCGTCTGTTTTCCTCTTCGTTGTATACATCAAACAATGCTTTCAAACACTCAAGAGCCCGGGCGGCAAAACTTTCCTTTACTACCACGATATATTTGAATGGGGGGCGGAGAGGGAGGGGGCGTGGCACCACCCACCACGCCCATTAGAAAGAGTAAGGTCACACCATTATAACTGTGAAAGTCCCAACCTCCTACTGCCCCTATAGAACCCCCAGGAGAAGTTTAAAAATTAGGTTTTTTCTGACCGCATTTGCAGTTTGTACTGAAATACAGTTGAAGAGAAGAGTATACAGCAGTCGTCAACCCAGCAAGCATTTAACTTAGGTTTTATATTTCATAGCACTTATGAAAACGTTGTTTTATCGTAAAAGTTATGAGTGCCGATGGCGAAAATTTAGGACAAAAATTGTCCGATTTTGCATTATTTCACTATTTATAAATTTTTTTTTTTTTTTGTAAAAATATTTGTTTTTGTAATATACACTTGTGGACAAAATAATAGGTGTAACAAAGTTTTTTTAATAACATTCAAAAATTTTTAAAGACAAGAGTTTTTTTTATTGTTTTAGTAATGTTTTATTTCATTAAATAAAAATATGTTGAAATTCATTTTACATTTTACACTCAAATGAAAATTTAACAAAACAAAAAAATACCATTGGTCAAAATAATAGGTGTGAAATATTATATGACAAAAAACAAAACAAAAAGAAAGTCCAATTTAAATTTAACCGCTAGTATTTCAATAACCAGTATATCCTCCATGGTTCTGTATAAGTTTGCCTATTCTATTGGGCATGGATTTTATTAATTTTTGGCAGGTTTCTAAAGGGGTAGCATCCCATATTTCCTTGGTTTTCTGCCACAATTGCTCCTTGTTTTGGAATGCAAAGTCTGCCAGTCTCCTCTTCAAATCACTCCACAAGTTCTCAATAGGATTGAGATCAGGGGATTGACTTGGCCATTGCATACAACTTATGTTTGCATTTCTTAGCCACTCCGACACCAACCTCGAGGTATGTTTGGGGTCATTATCTTGCTGATGACACCATCTCAAAGGCACGTTTTCTTCTGCATATAGAAGCATAACATTTTGCAAAATATCCCCATACTCAACCGCGGTCATTGTGTCTTTTATCCAAAATAAAGGACCAACACCCTGCCAAGAGAAACATCCCCATACCATAATGTTTCCGCCTCCATGCTTAATGGTCTTTTTGGTATACTGAGACGCAAATTCTTTGCCTTTCGGGCGGCGTACACTTCTTTTGGAATCATTACCGTATAAATTCATCTTTACTTCGTCACTAAATAAAATATTTCGCCACTTTTTCTCCAGTAGGACCACACCAATCTCTGTGCTCATTAGCAAATGCTTTTCTTCTCTGTATTTGCACCTTTCGTAGAAGTGGAACTCTTCTAGCTTTTCGTCCTGGTAGATTAGCGTCCACTAAGCGCCGTCGTATTGTCCGCGAGCTTATATTCAATCCCATTTCTGCTGCAATTTGTCGCGAAGACACAAAAGGAGCCTTTTTGGTCATAAAAACTATACGGCGATCCTCTGCCGGGCCCGTCAATCTTGGCCGTCCACGATTTTCTTTCTCACACTTCTTTTTTAAAAAGTTCGTAACAAAGTTTTCCGACCGTCACAATGTATTGGCAATGTAGCGATACGTTTTCCCTTCCGCACGAAGTTTCTTCACCAATTGACGCTCTACTTCGGTGCAGTGGCTATTACGACCCATTCTAAATCATTATTGAACCAGTCAAAATAATACAAATTGAACAATGCAGCAAAACATACTTGATAACACTTCAAATAACAAGGTATTTTCGAAAAAATGCTGATACACCTATTTTTATGGCCAATCGAATTCAGTCAAACAATCATTACTTTCCAATAACACGCAAAATTACCAATTGAGTCGCAAAAATGTTTTTTACTTACGTTCTAGTTTCCCTTTTGTTTCATTAAAATGTAGCGGTATCAAAAATAAATAAAAGTTATTACACTATTGGGCGTAAAATCAGTACAGATTCAGCACACACCTATTATTTTGTCCACAAGTGTACATGTATATTTGAAATCAAAAAAGCGGCGCAGGCGAAAATTTGGACTAAAAATCGCGCGATTTTTATTCAAAATTTTCAGTATTTGTAAAAATATTTGTTTTTGTAATATATATGTATATTTGAAATCAAAAAAGCGCCGCAGTCGAAAATTTGGACTAAAAATCGCGCGATTTTTATTCCAAATTTTCAGTATTTCTAAAAATATTTGTTTTTGTAATATATATGTATATTTGAAATCAAAAAAGCGCCGCAGGCGAAAATTTGGACTAAAAATCGCGCGATTTTTGTTCCAAATTTTCAGTATTTGTAAAAATATTTTTTTTTGTAATATAATAATTAATATATATGTATATTTGAAATCAAAAAAGCGCCCCTATAAATAATAAAAATAATAATAAAATAATTGTTCCCTTTTGGTTGACTGGGTTTTTCTTATTTCGCTTTGTTCTTCTCTCTCTCATCATTCGTTTGACAGTTCGCTCCTCAAATTTATTCTGCACGGCATTACAAACGGTTAGAAGAACATTTGTAATAATAGAATTTGGATTATTATTTAGTAAAAATAGTTTTAAATCGAATCTTAATGTAATAAAGAATGTTTATAAGTGATTTTGTTACTTTTCTGTGTTTGTATTTAAGTGAAATAAGCGTCTTTAATAGGGCATTTTTTCAAGCTTATGCAAAAAAGATGCATTTTTAACGTTAAATATTGCTATTAATTCTTAATTTTAATTTATAAAAAGTAATATAAATCAAAAGGCTGATATAGTGACTACATTTGCGTGTATTAATTTTTAAATTCGGTCCACGCACTTACACATTATAAGCAAATATATCGTGGTAGAAAAGGAAAGCACAGCCGCTCGGGAAAAACTTTCCTTTACTACCACGATATATTTGAATGGGGGGCGGAGAAGGAGGGGGCGTGGCACCACCCACCACGCCCATTAGAAAGAGCAAGGTTGTACCATTATAACTGTGAAAGTCCCAACCTTCTAGTGCCCCTATAGAACCCCCAGGAGATGTTTAAAAATTAGGTTTTTTCCGACCGCATTTGCAGTTTGTACTGAAATACAGTTGAAGAGAAGAGTATACAGCAGTCGTCAACCCAGCAAGCATTTAACTTAGGTTTTATATTTCACAGCACTTATGAAAACGTTGTTTTATCGTAAAAGTTATGAGTGCCGATGGCGAAAATTTAGGTCAAAAATTGTTCGATTTTGCATTATTTCACTATTTATAAAATTTTTTTTGTTGTAAAAATATTTGTTTTTGTAATATACATGTATATTTGAAATCAAAAAAAGCGCCGCAGGCGAAAATTTGGACTAAAAATCGCGCGATTTTTATTCCAAATTTTCAGTATTTGTAAAAATATTTGTTTGTGTAATATATATGTATATTTAAAATCAAAAAAGCGCCGCAGTCGAAAATTTGGACTAAAAATCGCGCGATTTTTATTCCAAATTTTCAGTATTTCTAAAAATATTTGTTTTTGTAATATATATGTATATTTGAAATCAAAAAAGCGCCGCAGGCGAAAATTTGGACTAAAAATCGCGCGATTTTTGTTCCAAATTTTCAGTATTTGTAAAAATATTTTTTTTTGTAATATAATAATTAATATATATGTATATTTGAAATCAAAAAAGCGCCCCTATAAATAATAAAAATAATAATAAAATAATTGTTCCCTTTTGGTTGACTGGGTTTTTCTTATTTCGCTTTGTTCTTCTCTCTCTCATCATTCGTTTGACAGTTCGCTCCTCAAATTTATTCTGCACGGCATTACAAACGGTTAGAAGAACATTTGTAATAATAGAATTTGGATTATTATTTAGTAAAAATAGTTTTAAATCGAATCTTAATGTAATAAAGAATGTTTATAAGTGATTTTGTTACTTTTCTGTGTTTGTATTTAAGTGAAATAAGCGTCTTTAATAGGGCATTTTTTCAAGCTTATGCAAAAAAGATGCATTTTTAACGTTAAATATTGCTATTAATTCTTAATTTTAATTTATAAAAAGTAATATAAATCAAAAGGCTGATATAGTGACTACATTTGCGTGTATTAATTTTTAAATTCGGTCCACGCACTTACACATTATAAGCAAATATATCGTGGTAGAAAAGGAAAGCACAGCCGCTCGGGCACAATGTATATTATTTTCGAAATGACGATAACATAACATAACAATGCCCAGACTTAAAATATTGGCATCGCATTCAATCGAATTAAAATCAGGGCTGAGCTTTCCTTTTCTACCACGATATATTTGCTTATAATGTCTAAGTGCGTGGACCGAATTTAAAAATTATAACACGCAAATGTAGTCACTATATCAGCCTTTTGATTTATATTACTTTTGATAAATTGAAATTAAGAATTAATAGCAATATTTAACGTTAAAAATGCAGCTTTTTTGCATAAGCTTAAAAAAATGCCCTATTACAGACGCTTATTTCACATAAATACAAACACAGAAAAGTAACAAGATCACTTATAAACATTCTTTATTACATTAAGATTCGATTTAAAGCTATTTTTACTAAATAATAGTCCAAATTCTATTAAAATTCTATTATTATAAATGTTCTTCTAACCGTTTGTAATACCGTGCAGAATAAATTTGAGGAGCGAACTGTCAAACGGACGATGAGAGAGAGAAGAACAAAGCGAAATAAGAAAAGCCCAGTCAACCAAAAGCGAACAATTCTTTTATTATTTATAGGGGAGCTTTTTTAGTTTCAAATATACATAATATGACAAAAACAAATATTTTTACAAATACTGAAAATTTGGAATAAAAATCGCGCGATTTTTAGTCCAAATTTTCGCCTGCGGCGCTTTTTTGATTTCAAATATACATTTATATTACAAAAACAAAAATTTTTACAAATACTGAAAATTTGGAATAAAAATCGCGCGATTTTTAGTCCAAATTTTCGCCTGCGGCGCTTTTTTGATTTTAAATATACATATATATTACACAAACAAATATTTTTACAAATACTGAAAATTTGGAATAAAAATCGCGCGATTTTTAGTCCAAATTTTCGCCTGCGGCGCTTTTTTTGATTTCAAATATACATGTATATTACAAAAACAAATATTTTTACAACAAAAAAAATTTTATAAATAGTGAAATAATGCAAAATCGAACAATTTTTGACCTAAATTTTCGCCATCGGCACTCATAACTTTTACGATAAAACAACGTTTTCATAAGTGCTGTGAAATATAAAACCTAAGTTAAATGCTTGCTGGGTTGACGACTGCTGTATACTCTTCTCTTCAACTGTATTTCAGTACAAACTGCAAATGCGGTCGGAAAAAACCTAATTTTTAAACATCTCCTGGGGGTTCTATAGGGGCACTAGAAGGTTGGGACTTTCACAGTTATAATGGTACAACCTTGCTCTTTCTAATGGGCGTGGTGGGTGGTGCCACGCCCCCTCCTTCTCCGCCCCCCATTCAAATATATCGTGGTAGTAAAGGAAAGTTTTTCCAAAATCAGAGTTGTTTCCGAGTTTATTTTCACCACAGAACGAAATTGTTTATGCCGGCTTTATATTATACCAGTGCACCAGATTTGTGTTATTAGAAGTTGTAACCATTTTCGGCAAGTAAGATTTGCTGGTAATAATGGAAGATGTATATGATAAATTATTCCACTTTTTCGTAACACACAAAAATTACGGAAATTGTGAACATGCTAGGAAAACATTAATATATAATCTGGTAAACTTTGACGTAAAATGTAGGCATATAAATTTTGACGCCAATTTCTTAATTACATATAATTCTGAAAACTAAAGTATTGGAACTTCGGTATTTTCTAAGTGTTTTATTTAATAAACTTTCAACGGTTAAAAGCACTATTTTCCCCCCCTTTCGTACTGAGTCTCAGAATGCGTCTATTTGTCCTCGCATAAGCTATTCTTTTAACTAATTTTGTCTGTAACCCGCTGAGCATCAAGATTCAGATGGACACAGCTCTAAACTGTGGAACAAGTATATTTTGATGCTTTTAAGCCGCCTCCAATTCAGTTCGCAGATGTTTTAGTCGCAAAAACTTAATCAAAGATTTGAGAGTCGTTCCCTGGTAGAAAAATCTCTTGAAGATTCAAAAACATAAATTAATTGAATTTGAAAAAAATAATCAAGTTTATTTGCAATTAATAATATAGATGAATTTTACTTAGACAGTTTACCAAAGTAACGGCGACGTCACGAAAAACGGGCGTTGCTAAGATTTGTTTCATGACACGTGTATACGAGTTAGTGTACGTTAAAAAGTTTGTGAAGACAAAAAAATAATATTAATGTATATGCTACTTGATGGGACGAACAAATTCTACAATTATTAGATTTTGCACATATGTATAGATTTTATTCAAATGCGTATCTATGGTATTTTATTATAATTATATTTTTTATTTCCGGAAGCGACGTTTATATCTCGAAAAATCTCCCTGTCCTTTATATATACAGTTGAAAATTTTATTGCATCTAGCTTGCATTCTACCAAAACCTGTATATTTATAACTAATGAAAATTGGCTTACAAAATATCGAACTTGTGTAGAATTTCGGCATAACTAACATATATATGTTGCATTATCAGCAAATAACATTGCGCCTTGCCCCGCAACCACCCAATAAGAAAGGCGTGGAACAAAAAAGGTCTTATGTTTGCTTTGCATTCTTCAAGTGCGCTTAAAAAAACTTAAACTATTGTCACAAAAATTATTTCAGGCTGTGGTGCAGAATCTAACTCACACTTTCCTTCGTTTCTTGAAACCAAAAACTTTTAAAGCAAATAATGCATTACACTTACACAAGGATTTTTAGCTCGAAACTTTTTGGAAAGAATATATACAAAACTTTAAATTCTTTTTATGTAAAACGAGTTTAGAATTCCATTGCCTCCGTGGTTTCATGCGAAGTTACCACAACTACTGATTCGTGGAAACAAGCAAAAAGTATCGATATAGTATGGTATCGATGCATAAAAGTATCACATGTATCACAAACGTTAACACTCTATAATAATACGTTCACATATGCATTAATCATCTATAAAACCACCAAATTAATCTACCGGTTCACATATGGTAGATTACCTGCAACATTGGGGGATTCTGATGGGAAAAACTTTAGTGTTATGTATATCGCTTTGGAAAAACCGGTAAAAAGGGGGTGATAGAGGGGTGTATCCCATCTTAATTTTTTTGAAGCGCGGCCGAAGGGTCCCCGCGAAAAGGAGTTCTACGCAAAAATACTGTGGATTGCGTAGCCGGAGTAGGACTGATGAGGGTTATTTTTTTGAAGCGCGGCCAAAGGCCGCCCACGTGAAAAGGAGTTCTTCCCAAAAATACTGTGGATTACGTAGCCGGAGTTGGACTGATGAGGGTTATTTTTTTGAAGCGCGGCCGAAGGCCGCCCACGCGAAAAGAAGTTCTACGCAAAAATTCTGTCGTTTGCTTAGCCGGAGTTGGACTGATGAGGGCTATTTCTTTGAAGCGAAAAGAAGTACTACGCAAAAATACGGTGGATTGCGTAGCCGGAGTCGGACTGATGAGGGTTACTTTTTTGAAGCGCGGAATATCGAAAAATTTTACTCCTATATTTTGTCTTATCTCGCCGAATTCTATCGAAACTGTAGAAAAAAATGTTTATTATTATTATTTTTTATTTAATATCTCGAGAACTAAGCTAGATATTCAAAAAATTTTACTCCTTCATATCGTTTTCTTTTGCCGAGTTCTATAAGAATCCGCCATTAAATTGCGGCGCCACGGAAACAGCAGTATTGCCCAACATTGACAATCAGCTGTCAATACTGCTTTGAGAGGTTTTTCTTCATAGAAATTATTTTTATGGAATATTTCAGTGTTTTTGGGTTCTTTAATTATTATTAACGATGTGAGGAGAAGGAATAGCTAATTTCATTGCGGAATTAAATGGCTTCTAATATGATAATAAACAGTTGGAGGAAATCCGTATGCGACGCCTACTGAGGTTGCAAAAAATTATGGCAGCAATGCGCATGGGAAATTTTATATTACAATACATTTGATAATAAGTAATAAGAGGACAAAACGTTTATGGACATATGCCTTTTTCTGTAAAACGAGTCCCTAATTAATAATATTTAACAAAAATTTGATTAGAATTATGTTTACAGAACTGTTTTCTTTGCCGGCATCCATTTCATTTAGTTTTTATTTTGATGTTTCTTCTTACATTCGCAATAATAATTATAATTATCGATAACACAAAAACACAGGGTTATATGTCGAGAAGTATCGTTGTTATCTAGGATGATTTTATAATACGGATTTTGAGTTATGCTCGAAAAAGTACATCATATACTTAGACCCGATTTACACGAGGAGACATCTGGAAGGGAGACACTGGAAATTCTCTTTTCATGTCTCATTCGCGGCCACACGGGCAAAATTGTTTTCGGCAACATTTTGACATTTAATGCTTTAGCATCGTCTGGTTCGGATGTATTTTCGCACGCGCTTACATGTAAAGCGGAAAACATTCGTCAACAATTTCTTAAATATATGAATGAAAAATGCAAACTGGTTAAATAATAAATAATTTGTTTTTTTTTATTTAAATATATTTATAAATTGTTGTACTTGAATAAAAAAAAATAAATTAAAAGTACTTTATATATAAATAATTAACTTAAAATTAACTTGAGTATCTAGAAATGGGGGGAAAATTAGAACTCAACATAAAAATGTCCCATAATATATTTTAAATTATACCTACTTTATTAGCAAAAATAATCGTGCTTTTCCCAAGCAGTGTTCGGATGTTTGTCATCTTTGGTATCTTCCGTTTGCTTGAAAACCAACACATAACTCAGAACCTTCTCCCACAAAAGAAGAAAACAAGTGAAGCAACTGTCAAAAATTGCTTTAAGATTGGAAATACGAATAAGAAGAGCAAAGCGTGTCGCCAGTACAGGAGACAAATTCCCTTCTCTCTGCCGCGGCCGTCCTTCACCACCGAACAAAATGTTTCCCTTCCAGATGTCTCCTCGTGTAAATGGGCACTTATATGTGAACGTATTATTACATGCTCTCTACAACAAGCAGTGAATATGAACTGTCGAAAGCAAAGTGAAAGTTGTGTACACAGTTTTCTTCTGAAACTTGACACTTTCACATACAGGGTTGCTTTCCCAAAGCAGAAAATAAAATGGAATAATCCAAATCCTTTTAGCAAAGATTTTTATCATTGACAGCCAACGCTGTTAATCCAGATTGCCCCGTTAATCTAAAAAAATTGTGTTGCGAAACTACGTTCACATATGCAGTAATTTTACTGCAAATCCACAAAATTAATCTACCCATTCACATATGGCAGATTACGTGCAAAACTGACAATCTGCTGTGAATACGGTTTTTAAAGGTGTTTCTTCATTGAAATTGCTTTGGTGGAATATAGTGGAGATTTTTGGTTTGGTTGGTTTTCGAAAAATTATGGCAGCAATACGCATGAGAAATTCTCTGTCCGTGTAATGTAGGAGAGGCACCGCACGTTCTAGGAGCTAGAAATCCCTTTTAGCTAGAAATCCAATTTTTTAGGAGGGATTTAGGATATGCCGAGAATCCTCTGCCTTTTTATGTAATGAAGTCACGTCCACTTTGGACAAACGTATAGCGATTGCTTGCAGTGATGCTGTATACTATTACAACTATAAGGTTTGGTATATATAAGTACGTTCGATGAAAACCTGACTGGCCTTAATTTCTCATAGGTGTAGGTTTATGTCTATAAAGGTTGGGGCACCGGCCGTTCCAATGATTCACCAATTTTCGAGCAGTCGTTCTTAAAGCGAGAATATGAAATCAATTTTTCGCACAAAAGTCCTAGTCGCTGCACTCAGCATTTCACTTTACAGTTTCTAATGAAGCCCTACCCTTACAACTCAACGGCCGGATGCAGCAAAAGGTTTTTAATTATAAACTTGCCAAGTCCAGGAGAGTAGTAGAGAGCGCTTTCGGTCACTTAAGAGCAGGGTTTAGAAAAATGTGTAAAGCCAAACAAATTTCGCAAATCAACCGGCATGCTATACTGAAGAGCCAAACTTCAGCGCAGAACACATAAGAGAATTAACCACTTCCTTTTATGTTCCTTTTAAATTTCGTATATGTTTTATCCTTTTTTTATTATTCTTTTATTATTAAATTAATTGATCCTAATTAAAATACTAACAACAAATACGTGGGAACTTTTTGTTCGACTAGTTTTAAATTAAAATTTAGTTCAATGTACCTGCAAACTTAAAATATTTTATCACGTGTAACATTTATCACATGTACATATATTATAAATTTTATAAATTGAAAGATTTATACCCGCCAATGATATGGTGTAGTAGTCCCACGCATATGGGGTACCGCCTGAAGACCCAAAAACCTTCTTCTCATCTCTACCATTCAAGGCGTATCTATACAAGGTGATAGCAGTTGTACAAAAACAAAAAGTTACATTTATTTTGTTCTTGCTTTTTTGCCTCTAGTGTCAAAATAATTATTTCCAAGGCGAAATGGATTGTGAATACATAGTAAATAAACTGAAACAAAGTTTTTCGAGTTTCGCGTTAAATTGTTAGAAGTACATTTGTGCTATTAATAGCAAAAATAGTTAACAACTAGGATTATTAATTAAACGAAATTTGCGGAGACATATGTAGGTATAAGAGTACATTTTGAATTTTATTTATATCCTGCAGACACAAAGTATACATGTGAATCATCAACATCAATATTTGCGGGCCTGCGTTGGGGTGATGTGCATGTAAATGCAAGTAAGCAAGGTAATACTTATCTGTGCTTCCATTTAGATAGTATTTCCATTTAGATAGGATTTCATAACTCCAAATTGAGAAGCTGCCGAAAAGCTAGTGAACAAAAGGATGCTATAAAAATTTCCGTAAAATTTTATTTATATAAATTAAAGACTAAAAATTAAATAGATTTAGTTTTCTATACCAGCTGTAGAACTATTTATTACGTTATAAATCGTCGTTAAGTCCATAATTTATTACATACTATGTATATGAAAAAGAAAACACGAAATAAAATGGTATTCTTAAAATACAATACAAAAGAAGCTAATAATTTCTTTCTGAACAGTTTGGAAAAAGGATATAATTGAAATGTCGAATTAGCAAGTTCTATTTAAGCTTAAAGGTTCACAAACTACTTTTGTCTTTTGACGTGATAACGTCTTATAATTCGATTTAGCCGGCTGCACGTACGAAAAAATGCTTCGTTATCTTGCTCAATCGTAGTTATGTTGCTCATGCGTCGTTACCTTGCTTGAACCGCAAGCGAGAGCGCGGAACGAACGACAAATTGCACAATCGGCCCCCGCGTTCGGCAACGTTCGACATCAGGCTCTCTCCTACTTGAGTGAGCATATGTATGTGCGCATATGTATATAAATTCACATATTTGTATTTGCATATGCCTTCTTCCTGTGTGCATGGTAATGAACCATTTCTCTGTTGAGAATAGGACGATGATAGGAAATGAAAGGGAGTGTTTCGAGGGTAATGTGTATTGAAAAAGTCAAATCGATGATGTTGCCTTTTAGTTTTGTTGTTTGTTGTTGACTTATAAACGTCCAAGCCACAATCGAAATTGAACATATCTTTCATGAATTTGATAAATGTTTCGTCATTTTTCATGTTTGTGTAAATGTAACTTGACCTATTCCATTGCGATTCCATTTACCTCTTTCTCTATATCCATACAAAATATCCATCAAACAAATAAAATTAAAATTTTGTTTTGAAAATTGCAACGATTACATCAGTATTTTCTTATGACGTTGTAACATTAAACTATAGTCAGTAAAGTGACTTTACAGACAACCTCTTTTTTTATTTCAATTTCTTAACTTAGCTTATAATTTGAAGTTGTCGGATAACGATGTATGTACATATATGAATTACATTCGTTCTGTACTACACAAAGCTAGCGTTATAATAATATAACAAATAGATACGTGGCTATGAGGGGAGCACAAATGTATATAAATTGGTTTACATGTAGGGGAATATTGCCTGCTAATTTATAAATTAGAAGTGGATTTGTTCGGAAATACGTACATTGAATTAGTTTATTTCATTAAAAATGTTCATCTTCCTTCAAATTGCTCCTTGGAAAAGTGTTCCATTTGTAACGTAACCCCCAATTGAAGCTACCACATACCAAAGTAATCGCGTTCTATTCAAACGTATCAGGACTAATGAAATCCATAACCCGTACTGGTATAGTGGAGTTTTCTTGCTTCACTGCATGAACAAGAAGTTCAGACCACTGCTGGTTGACTTCAATATTTTAGTATAGAAAATCAAGGACAAAGCCTTCCGCAGGATATGCATCTACCATACCAAGATCTGAAACATAAATTGAAACACATAAGACAAAAATATTGCATACTCGTAAACAACTTTTTAAAATACTTACGCATAAACCTTGCTCATTTTGTTGAAGATCGTTTCTTACTGAAGGTGGACTAAACATACATAACAATGTAGAAACAAAGCGGATTCGCCTTAGCACAGATTTTTGACAGAAGTGCTAATTCGCCCAACGTGAATTAATCAGCTCTCCTAATGATACCACTTTGTATAGATATGCCTTGACACTATTTTTAGAAGTGCATACAATCTTTTTCCTACCTATGACCAAATTTATCTAAATTTATTAGATAAATAGTGAACTTAGACTATTATTTCCACAAAAACTTCTTGTGGCCATTTCTACTGCCATGTCTGCATATATGTATATGTGTGCTTCTTTTGCAGCCTCGTATATAGTAGCTGCAGCTTCTCTTGCCATAACTCCAAAAGAAGCTCGACTGCTTCTCTGTCCCAGTGAGATAAATTTTTTCTGTAAAATGAATGCACAATTAATAATATTTAACCAAAATTTTATTAGAATTATGTCTATAAACTCTAGGGGAACCTGTTATCCCTATAGGGCGCGTCCCCAGGTGGTGGATAGGGGAACGCCTCCCAGATATGGAAGGTAGGAGAGTAGGTCTCCCGCGAACCACACAGGTCGAAGACGTAAACTTCGTTAAAAAAACTCTCTCAACCCAAGGTGTAACGCCACCCGTGCCTATTGGGTGGGCTTCGAAGCCGGGGAATAAAATTAGGCTGTCTCTTAACGGAGCCCTCCTGACATCAGGCCGCCTCAGGTTGTAACGGTGGCCTTACCATGGTATGGGGTACTGCCATGGCGGACCGTTTATTTCCGCTATATCCTCATTGGTCACAGCACATGGCGACATGGGCAGCCCCTTGGAAGGGCAGGTGACCGTAAGAAACAGAAGAATGAACAAACAACCAAAAACAAAAACTTTGGATAACGCTACCAGGAAGACGGACAAATTGGCGGACACAAACCCACAACGAACGGACAAACGGATGGGTGCCCATTGACACAACAGATGGACAAATGGACCACACGGACCGACACTAACGAACTGAGGAAGTTGGCAACTTCCTCAGAGGGCGAACCCTTGGCCTCCAGCCAAGAGACGGTTGATGGCAAAGCTGTGGGCCACAGCACGCCATCAACCTTAAATCACCCATCCACATCCGCTGATGCCAAGGGGTAAAAGCGTCAACACGTTAAAAAAGGCCCGTCCAGGTATAAGCTTTACCAGAGGTCTCTGGCTATTCTCGGTAGAATAAGCAAAAACGAGGCTGAAGGAAAAACTCATCCAAAGGAGGCGGTCGATGAGGCAAGGTGCCAAAAGGTGTTTGATGAGTACCTGACGTTCCAGACCACCCAGAAAGCAGAAGCCGTGAAACGCAATCGTTCGCAGGACGAAAGCGACAAACCTACGAAGAAGCACAAAGTGTCGGTTCACACCGCTTCATTACCAAAGCCAGCCAAACGCACATTTAATGAGGTGGCGCGGGATCATCTGTAAATAGCGTTGGTTGATGAAATAACTAACCGCGGTAAATCTGGATTGGAGAAGTGGTCCGAAATTGAGGTACGGCTGTCTCGCATTGTCGTCGATCACGTCATGCCAAATCCGGAGGGTCAAGTGCCAGGTTTTGATTCAATGGAGGTGGTCCGCGGATGCAGGGTGATCAAGTGCGATGATCAACTCTCATTTAACTTCCTACAAACAGTTGTGGGCAGGATCCAGAACGACTGGGAAGGCTTGAGGCTCAAACTAATCCCGGCCAGCGAAACCGCTCGAGGGCTCGCATCTGGATACCGAACATGGAGTTCGAAGCTAAGCAACTAATTCCATACCTACAGGCACATAACCGCACTGTTCCGATAGATGACTGGAGCATCATCAAGGCGGAGGCTCCGCAAAAGAACAGTGTGTCCTTCCTTCTCCAAATATCGCAGGAGAGTGGACAACAAACTTCGGTTCGGCGTCAGGAAAGCGCAACTGAAGATATTCCGCTCTGCAAATTCGGAGGATGAACAGGACGAGTTTGACGGCGCCAACGAGTTGCTCACGGGCATGCAACTTGACGACGCCGCATCCACCAAAAACGATGGCGCTAACGAGTAGCACCCGGGAGTGCAGCTTGGCGACACCGTCAAATTGTAAAGCGACCAGCAGCATGGGTCTCAAGGTTGTCCAAATAAACCTGCAGCACTCGCGGACTGCAACGGACAACCTAACCGTTCTCCTGGCGGAGGAGTATGTCGACATCGCATTAATCCAGGAACCCTGGGTGAGGAGCACCGAGGTGAAGGGGTTTACTGGAAACAACCATATCCTTTTCTACAAACGGACTGAAGGTAACCCCAGATCTTGTATTGTAGCTAAGAACCATTTGAACATATTTTTAATCCCATCATATTGTTCACAGGATGTGACGGCTGTGGAGGTAGAAGCCGCCGAAGGCGTCGGCATCATACTGGCTTCCATCTACATGGCACATGATCGGCCAGCACCACCCGAGGAGGCTCGTCGGCTTGTGCGTGAAGCTAGACATAAGTACCTGCTACTCGGATGCGATGCCAACCCAAGGCACTCTCTATGGGGCAGCTCGGAGATGAACGAACGAGGTGAGTCTTTTTACAACTTTATTATCAATACTAACCTGACGGTATGCAACAGGGGTAACACCCCCACTTTCACTTTTCCTAGTACGGAGTACTTTAGGGGATGGGCGGAAGTAAGTGATGCTACTTTACTGTCCGAAAAACGTTCGGTAAGGGTAGAAAAATGGAGGGTTTCCAACAAAAATTCTTTCTCGGATCACAGCTTGATCGTTTATGAGCTGGATCTGACCCACCGCCTCTTGTGGATGTAATAGTCACAAAAGAGAAGGTTGCATGGGCAATCAAATCGTTTTCACCTTTCAAATCTCCGGGACCTGACGGGATTTTACCCAAGATGTTACAGGAAACTCTTGATAATATTCTGCCATGGCTAATGGAAATTTTTAAAGCGTGTCTAAACCTAGGTTATATTCCAAATAGCTGGAAACCTGTTAGAGTCATCTTCATACCAAAGGTGGGCAGAAGGGGACATGAATCATTGAAGGTCTTTAGGCCAATTAGTCTGTCGTCCTTCCTTCTTAATACATTTGAACGGCTTTTAGACATACACATTAGAAGCTCGCTAGAGAGCTCTAGTATATCACTTGCACAACATGCTTACCTCAAAGGCAAATCGACGGAGACAGCGTTTCACGAGGTAATCCGAACAATAGAGGGGTCTCTAGCAAGCAAACAGGGCACTATGGCAGCTTTTCCTGACACAGAAGGCGCATTTAATAACGTTAGCACTGATGCTATCCAACGGGCGTTAATAGACTTAGGGGTGGAAAATTTTATCAGCAATTGGATCATCTCTATGCTAGAAACCAAGATAATTAGAGCTAATATGGGTAATATCAACATAACAAAAAGAGTCCACAGGGGCTCTCCACAGGGGGGAGTAATATATCCACTCCTCTGGTTATGCATTATTAGTAAAGTCTTAACAAAACTTAATGGAGGAGGGGTAAAAGTGGTCGCGTACGCTGATGATGTGGTGTTAATGGCATCAGGACTGTGTCCTAATACGGCTGTGGCCTAAGTCTAATCGCGCGTAAAAGAGAACTCATGCTATTTACGACCAGATATAAGGTATCAATTTTTACTCTACCAACAATTAACGGACTAACCCCCTCACTTTCACCCAGTGCAAAGTACTTAGGGGTAATTCTGGACTCCAAACTTAGCTGGAAATTAAACATTAAAGAACGGGTAAAGAAAGCAGAAATCGCTTTATATGCCTGTAAACATATGCTGGGAAGAAGATGGGGCCTTCAACCCAAGTATGCATTGTGGTTGTATAAGGCGGTTATACGACCAATTTTAACGTATGGCTCGGTAATTTGGTGGAAAGCTCTAGAGAGAGAATACAACATCATATTACTTGGCAGAATACAAAGATCAGCCTGTGCAATAACAGTCGGTGCAATCAGACCATGCCCTAGGGAGGCCCTGACCGCTCTGACACCCGTTATTCCGGTAGATCTACATATCAAGAAGATGGCAAGAATGAGTGCATTTAGGTTAAATGAAGCGGGTCGCTGGAAGAAAAAACCTCATGGCCATGTCAGTCTATTACTTCGACAAACCCAGTATACCTCGAAGAGAACTGACTACATCGTCCCGACGGTGACATTCAGTCGAAATTTCGTCAATCTCTTTCCATCTCGGAAAGAATCAAATAAGGGATTCTCACTAAACAACTTCGACACTACAGTCTATACAGATGGCTGTAAAATGGATTGTGGTGTTGGAGCTGGTATATAATCTCATAGACTTAAAATTGAAAGATCTGTGCGTCTCCCTAATGCTTGCAGTGTCTTTCAGGCGGAAGTACTGGCAATTGGGGAAGCTTGTAGGCTACTAATCGCAGATCCCTCTTTTAAGGGCAATATCGCTATTCTTTCGGATAGTCAAGCTGCAATCCAGGCACTGGGTTCAGCTACAACAACCTCTAAAGTAGTGGAGCAAAGCAGGAATAGCCTCACCACCTTGAGCGAAAACCATAAAGTTACTTTAATCTGGGTCCCGGGACATCGGAGCGTCGAGGGTAATGAAAAAGCGGACGAACTGGCAAGAAGGGGATCTGCCATGAATATCGCTCTTGCAGAATCGGTATTCACACCACTAGGTGCAGTCAAGAGTGCAATTTCCCTAAAATACCTCCGAATCGCAGATTGTAGATGGAGAGACCAGACAAAATGCAAAATTAGCAGAACGTTATGGCCCACCTACAACCTTATGCAATCGCCAACATTGATAAACATGAAACGACGGGACGCCTGGAGACTAACGGCAGTCATAACTGGCTTTTGGTCTGTGGGAGAACAAGCCGCCAAAATGGGCATCCCTCACAACACATACTGTCACAGTTGTAAACAACCGGAGGAAAATGAAACAATCTTCCATTTACTCTGCTAATGCCCTGCCCTATGGAAGGACAGAATGTTAACCCTGGGTAAACCGCTGTTCAAGAGTCTGGAACAGCCGTCTGGGTTAGATGTCAACAACCTGATAAGGTTCCTGAACCGCACAGACTGGATATAGTCATGCAGTAAATAACTGGTAAACAAGTTGGTAACGAGGATGTGGCAACGAAAAGGTGCGAAAACGCTAGTTGGATTCTGGAAGAATTACCACTTAAACCAACCAACCAACCATGTTTATAAAACTGTTTTCTTTGCCAGCGTCCATTTTATTTAGGAGGATGTGGCAACGAAAAGGTGCGAAAACGCTAGTTGGATTCTGGAAGAATTACCACTTAAACCAACCAACCAACCATGTTTATAAAACTGTTTTCTTTGCCAGCGTCCATTTTATTTAGTTTTTACTTTGACGTTTCTCCTTACATTCGTTAAAATAATTATTGATAACACAGCGTTGTGAGTAAAAAAGTATGGTTATAATCAAAGCTTGATTTATAATCGGGGGAGAAATTTTGTATGGGTAATCTTGCTTTTTTATTACGGATTGTAAGTTAAAGTACGTTCAAATATGCATTTATTACCAGTAAATCTACAAAATTAAACTATCCATTCACATATGGCAGATTACCTGCGAAATTGACAATCAGCTGTCACTACTGTTGTGAAAGGTTTTACTTTATAGAAAATATTTTTGTGGAATATTTCGGTATTTTTGGTTTGTTTAATTATATGGAGAAAATATCAGGAGAAGGAATAGCTAATTAAATTGCGCAATTGACTGCTAATAATAAACAGTTGGAGCAAATCCGTAAACGAGGTTTAATGAGGTTTCAAAAAATTATGGCAGCAATACCCATTCGAAATTCGATAGTACATTTTATAATAAGTAATAAGAGTGCACACGTTTATGGATACACGCTTTTTTTTCTGTTATATAAATGCATAGTTAATAATACCTTACAAAGATTTTATTAGAATTATGTCTACAAAAGTGTTTTCCTCGCCGACATCCATTTTATTCTGATTTTACTTTGACGTTTTTCTTTACACTCGTAAAAAAAAAGATCTATTACACAGAAAATATAGGGTTGTATGTCAAAAAGTATGGTTATTATCTAGGATTGTTTTATAATCTCAGATTTTGGGGGAGAAATTTTGTATGGAATATATAATTACGGATTGGGAGTTAAGCACGAAAAAGTAGATCATCTACTTATATGTGTACGTATTATGACAGTCAGTTGCTACGCGGATTAGTGAGGAGTTGATTTGTTTATTGGATAGTTTTATCAGTAAAATATAGATCGCAGGTATCAAATACGGGTATAAGCTGTCCTGATACTAAAAAAATTTAAAATAAAATTAAAAAATTATTATAAAAAAAGTTTTAAATTGTTAATTTTCGAACTGCTCCGAAGTATTAAAGCAATCATTGTATTTTCGGACGCCTTAGTTCAAACTAGCATTCATTCCATACAGTCTTAGGAATGAGAACAAAAAAACTAGAAAATGGTTAGTTTGATATAATAAAATGATTAGAGTTGTTACCCAAATACCATAATACAGGGTGGGCCAAATAAAACCTACTAATGTTAAACACAAATATCTTTTGCAATAATCATTTATTTTGGTTAATTGTTTTTATACATTGAATATATTTTATGGAAATTATGTATGAAATATTACATCAGACAAATGTCTACCATTTTTCTCGATACAATTGGCTTTTTTTAAGGCGTTTTCCATTACACCGCATAATTTTTCTGGTTGAATGCTCAGTATTTCGTCTCGAGTATTTTGTTTCAGCTGTCTAATAGTCTCTGGTTTATTAAGATACACTTTGTCTTTTAAATATCCCCATAAAAAGAAGTCGGGCGCAGTCAAATCTGACGAACGAGGTGGCGAAGTGAAATCTGAATTTTTGGAAATCAGACGTTCGCCAAAAATTTTACGCAGCAGGTCCATAGTTTGCCTAGCAGTATGAGCAGTTGCCCCATCTTGTTGAAACCACAAATTAGGATACTGCTTCGCCATTGGCCGCAAAAAGTTTTCAATCAATGTTCTATAAGAAGCTCTTGAAATCGATTCCAGCGTTTCATCCTCATTTTCGAAGAAATATGGACCGATAACTCTAGTGGCCATAACACCGCACCAAACAGTACATTTAGATGGGTGCAAGTGATGTTGGTGTGTTGACCTTGGATTTTCAGAGCCTCACAATCTGCAGTTTTGTTTGTTGACATAACCATTTAAACGGAAACGCGCTTCATCCGACATCAAAACATTATTTGCCGATATTTACGCTGCGTTAAAACAATTGATCGTTGACAAGAATAGAAAAACTCGATAATTTTAACGACTTGTGTTGTACTGTAGGGTTCCATAATAAATTTCCAACAATTCAATTATAACCTACAAAAAGAGAAAAATAAATACGTCCAAAAATAAAAAAAGTTATTTGTGCTTAACATTAGTAGGTCTTATTTGGCCCACCCTGTATATGTACGAAGGAGCGCAATGACACTTTTCAGGAGTATGGTGTGCATAGAATGCACGCCGCCAGATTCAAGGAGTAAGATTTAAAGCTCAGTTAATAGAGAAGGCAAATAGCAACATGAGGTCTTGCCATAATAAGCTTTACGATAGGGTCGAGGGCTGAATGCAGCACTGTTGTTTTGCGTGGGATGAAGTATTGTTGGAGAAATAGTTGTAGATTTCTGCAGCGAAGTATGCGATAATTCAGCCGACTGCATCAGTTCATATCCCTAACATCCCGAAAAAATAAGAAGAATTGTAAATGGATTCTCACCAGTCGGGCTTCTCCATGTTTTGGTGCAATATGTATTTTGGTGTAGATGCATGCTTCAAAGAGAATGCAGTAGACCGTTATAACTACGAAGGCTGGCATTGTATGCATATATTGTTGCAATTGCGAAGTTTTGCGAACCGACTGGCAACAATAGCGAACGAAATTAGCCTTGATGGCAACAGCAGATAGACGAAGACGACAGGTGACTAGCAAGCTGCTGCTACATCTAGATCTAGATCTAGAAATTACGATAGTTATTAAGCATTTGTATATAGTACAAGCTGAGGTGCATGCGCATCTGGTATTCAGTTGGATATTAAACTTCTGAGTGAATAAACGAAAACTAGTAGAGTGATTCAGTCTTAAGCTGAAAGTGTACATTTAGAAGTAAGGCGTTGGAAATTTTGCACTGAAAGTAAATGAAGACTGACTACAGAAATTATCCTGTGAAGTACAGTTTTCTAAATCTAGTTTGGTCGCAGCCCGCAGTAGCCTAATAATAATAATAAAGTGTTGAAAATAAAGCGAATCGGGTGTTTTGTCCTTAATTTTTGTGTTTTACGCAATCCAGTGATTGAACTCATACAGTTATTTTAAGAGATTTATTTGAAATTTATCGCAAGAAATTTCGCAACAATTGGTGTCAGAAGTGGGATTGTTGAATAAAATTCCATGCACAAGATCATGAAAATGGCGAAGTTGAACGAACACAACGTTCAGCAGCTTAAGAAAGGCTAGAACAGCGTGGCTTGTTAACTACTGGGAACAAGGCAGAGTTACAAGTGCGACTGCACGTGGCTATGCAGACAGAGGGCGTCAATGTAGACGAATATGTGTTCCAGCTAGAAATAAAGAATTATCAACCAAATGGAAGAAAATACATAGCCTCTAGGACCTTCACCAGTTATCGAACTGGGAGTAACATGGCTGAATTATCGCGAATATTATCGCAGTCATCGGAAATGTAATCGCGGTCAACACAGACGTCACAAATGTCAGCGGAGCTGTCGTCGAAGACAGATGCGCAATTAAAAAAGCACGTATATCCATGTTAGAAGCTGAGAAGGCACATATCTCGCCTCAACTGTGAACGATTGAGGTTGAGGTAGATGCTGTGAATTGCAATTGAATCGTCCGAATATGTTAACCAGGGGCCTAAAAGTAAAAACAGTATTATTCGACGCCACTGTTCCATTCCTGGCATTTAAGCTCCAGTTTGAATTAACAGCAACAACAAATAACTCGAGTACTGCAGACAAAATTGCTGCTTTGTAAAAAATTCCAGCAGCCGATCTGGGTAAATACGAGAGTCTGATGGCAGCAATACACAGACGTTACGGGAGTGAACACAGGCAGCAAACGTTTCATTTGGAACTGACAAATCGCTTTCAGAAGGCAAATGAGAGTTTGCAGGAATACACGACAGAGATCGAGTAGTAGGCACAATTGGCGTATACAAAAGAAACAGCAGCAGATAAGGACAGTCATAAGAGAGTACTTTCCTCACTTTACACGACGCAGAAGCTCGGAGATAAAGTACTACAGCTCTCGAATACCGCCTAGCCAGATGAAGACGAGTTCAAGTGGAAGCAAGAAAAAGACGCTAGAGAAAAACTTAAATGTGTTTTTCTGTTTTGCAAAGAAAACAACATGGTAAGGCTGATTCACTACCTCGGCAACCTGGTGATATCAAGTGTAAGGATTGTCACGGGGTTGAAAGATGGGAGCGGATAGTTATTCTCATATCAACGGACTTGGATAAGGAAGTACGATACGGAAGAGTCAACTGAATGATTTTGTCCTGAAAAAGATCACGGAAGCGAAAGACCACCTAAAAATCAAATGGCCAAAGAAATCCTGTGACTAAGGCGTATTGGGTAGAGTGGACTAGTCTCAGTGATCTGATTATAATTCCTTAATCTGGAATTGCATCTATGCTAGAAGAATTCCACAATGAGCCAAGTGGAGGTCGTCTGTGTATCACAAAAACGCTGGAGAAGATTAAGCAGCTGTTTTACTGGGTAAATTGCAGAGAATCAGTAGCCGAATGGATTCTAAATTGGGCGGAGTGTATGGCAGCGAAAGATGAGAAATCGTGGAAGATTACAGCAATGCAACGCAGGTTCACCATTTGAGCGGGTGGCCATAGATGTTGCAGGCCCGTTACCAACAAGTGGTAAAATGTGCTCGATGTTATGGACTACTTCAATAAGTGGCCAGAAGTGTACGCCAAGTGTACGAGGAGGCCAAAATCATTGCTGCGGTTTTTGTGCAGAATTGGGTGACTGGCTTTGGAGTAGCTATTCAGCTGCATTCTGATCAAGGAAGGAACTTCGAATCCGCAGTATTCAAAGAAATGTCTTGCTTGTTCGGAAATATGAAAACACGTACAATATCCTTACATCCCCAATCAGATGGAATGAACAAAAGATTCAATCGCACTCTGGGGGAGCACTTGCGAAAGGTAGTTGGAAAGTTCCAACAAAATTGGGATAAACACATCCAAATGTTCATGTTGGCCTACCGCTCATCTGTACATGAAATTTCTGGCCAATCGCCTGCTAGGACCATTTTTGGAAGCGATTTAAGGCTTCCGGTAGATTTATCGTTCGGAAGAGGGGCGATTCAGTCATTAGGAAACCCTGCAAGATGACAGGGAAGAATTACACCATCGTGTAAATGACCATACAAGGTGATAAAAAGATTGAATGTTGTGGTGTATCGCATACAGCAAAGACAAACTGGACAGGGAAACTCCAGTGGTACTTCTGGAAAGATTGGCTCCATTTCGATCGTAAGAATTGGTTTCTAATCGGGACGATCAGACTTAAGCGAAGGGCAGTGGCAAAAGCCCAAAACAAAAACGTGAATTAGTCTTGATGGCACGGTGCACGTGTTCTGGGTCTAGAAATTACGATAGTTATCAAGCACATGTACCTATATAAGTCGAGGTGCATGCGCATGTGGTATTCAGTTGGAAATTAAACTTGTGAGCGAATAAACGAAAATAAGTAGGGTGATTCAGTCTTAAGACGAACGTGTAGATTTAGAAGTAAAGTGTTGGAAATAAAGTAAAGTGGGTGTGTTGCCTTAATTTGTGTGTTTTATTCAAAAATTCCAGTGATTGAACTCATAGAGTTTTGTAAGAGGTTTATTTGTATTTTATCGTAAAAAAATGCGTTGCAATATATAAATGGCGCTTACACCTTTTTTGGGCGTTTGGCGGAGCTCCTCCTCCTATTTGTGACGTGCGTCTTCTTGGTGTTCCTCAACTGGAGGAATCTAAGTTTTAACTGGACTCTGAACGGCAGATGAGGAGCTCGCTTAAATACATTTATATAAGCAGAGGTGCATGCGCATAGGGTTTTTAGTTGAAAGTTGAATTTGTAAGCGGATAAACGAAAAGCATTAGATTGATTCAGTGTTAAAGTGAACGCGTATATTTATAGTAAAGTATTGAAAATAAAGTAAAGCAAGTGTGCTGTCATTATTCAGAAGATTTATTGTGAGAGAATTATTTGGATTTTAACGTTAGGAAATTCGTAACAATTGGAGTGAAAAGTGGGGTAGTTGAATAAAGAACAGGATCGTGAAAATAGCAAAGTTAAGCGAATCGAAGGTCCAGCGGCTTAAGAAAGAGTTGGAATAGCGTGGCTTGTTAACTGCTGGGAACAAGGCAGAGTTACAAGGACGGCTGCGCGAGGCTATGGAAGCAAAAGTTGTCGATGTAGATGAATATGTGTTCCAGCTAGAAGCTAAGGAGTCATCGAACAAAAGAAAGAAAAGGCATAACCTAGACAACCTTCACCAGGTATCGACCTGGGAGTCATTAGGGCTGCATTATCGCAAATGTCATCGTACATTAAATATAAAATGGCGCAAAAGTCTTCACAAATATCATCGCAGTCATCGGCAATGTCATCGCGGTCTTTGAAAATGAAATCGAAAATGTGACAAATGTAATCGGGAATATCGGCGCAAATATCACCGGAAATGTCGACGCAGATTCGATAAAAATTCCAGCCGTATATCGTCGAAGACAAAAGCGTAGTTGGAGAAAATGGCTACGCGTATATCTAAGTTAGAAACAGAGAAGGCAAATATGAAGTCACAACTGGAGCGATTGCAATTGAACTGTGTGAACCCTGCGAACTGCAGGATTCCCAAGCTCCAGTTGGGAATAATAGCAAAAAAGTCACTGGAGTATTGCAGACAAAGATGCTGCATTGGTTGTCTCGCTTAAGAGTTCCGCGGCCAAAGTTGAGCGGCTGGCATATTCGGCCTATGCGAAAGAAACCGCAGACTTCCTTGAGAAGGTGACGTTTAGTGAAACATTGTCTTTTGCCCTGACACAGGAAACAGCAGTTCTCTTGAGTAAACCAGTGCGCAAGTAGGTTGAGGTAGAAGAGCTTACCTTTCTTGAAGAAAGAATAACAAGAATAATACGCGAGTCCTCTTCTCAAATACCATGACCCGGTTAAATTAAAACGAACCAGCTCTAAGGGGCGAGAACTGGTTCCCACAAGTGAATGCCCCACAGTCTCTGTCTCTGGGCGGAAAAGCAACAACTTGACAATAAGGGGAACTGTAAATGGTCGATCCCAGCTACTTGCTACAGTTGCGACGAACTCGATCATCTGGTCAGAATTGGTGAACGGTAATGTGGGTCCACGGGTTGGCTAAAAGCTCCAGCCAGCTACAAGAGAGAGCTATGATTTCCAAATGAAGCTTTGCCACTAGTTCACACATTTTTACTGGCTAAATCGCGTACAGTCCGGAAAGGTAACCCGAAGTCACCGTCAACGGATTACGCCAAAATCTGAAGCAGGTATATGGGCTAATGTGGAAGGAGACTGTGGGACAGGCGAAGAGTAGGACATAGGACCGGCTAAGGGAACGGCAAACATAATCACTGGAAGAACACTATTGAAGATGGGAAAAGACACGAAGGTAAGGGCTCTAAGTATTTTCACGTCAGCAGACATTTTGGCTAAAGGAGCTGTTATTCGGTCTGTAGAAGCCATAGCAAACTACGATGCACCACAACAGGAAAAGGAAGAATTTTCAGAAAGCAGGAAGAAAAACTTTCGATTTCATGGGGACTTGGTAGCAAGAAGGAAGAGGGCTAGAGCGTACGACAGCTAAGTTCAACGTCGAATTCCACTAGCAAAGCGTGAAGAAGCAAGCCACCGGTTGTATTGGTTAAGATGGAAACATCCGATTTTTTATGGAGTATAGAATGCTGAATGAAGCCACGAAAAAGAAAAGCTACCCATTAGCACGAATAGTTGACACTCTGGACACTTTATCCGGCGCGAAATAGTTTTCGACACTTGGTTTAAAAAGTGGTTAGATTAGATTAGATTACATTTGTGAGGGTTGGACAAGTAAAAGCACTCAGTCAGGAGACCATTTTACTACAGCCGGAGAGATTTCAGTAAAAAAAATAGAGGAGATAAATTGTAGGTGGTAAGTCGAAAAAATTAGTTTGAGATCACTCGTCCACAAATCTCTTGTATTCATTGATGAATCTTAAGTGATGCGGAAGAGTATGAACTTTATGAGTATGGCTCAGTATATCTCAAGCCAATATCCTAAGCCTGATTCTGGAAAACGCCGGGCAGCTACAGAGGAAATGCTCTGCAGTGTCGTCATCCTCAAGGCACGATAGGCATATCGGGCCGTCGGCGACCCCCATAGGCGTTGTGCCCTGTGATTACACTCACTAGTACTCTCAGGCCATTTTTTTGAGTATTCCACTAGGCCCTGAACCCTCTGTAGAAAAGTGCAGAAGACTCCGGATATGATTGACACTTAAGCTACCAGGACTGGTATTATCCTCTTTACTAGAAGGAAGAAGCTGGATGGACTCGTTCTGCCTTAGCTAAAAGGAGTCACAATTCAGTTATCCAAAGACATCAAGTATCTTGGAGTAATCCTCGACAGGGTACTCCTTTGGAAGCCACACGTTGAAACAAAAACATCCAAAGCACTGACAGCCTTCTAGCAGTGCAAAGGCGTCTTTGGGAAAACGTAGGGTCTTTCTCTTATGGATCTGCACAGCTATGCTAAGATCTATTATCACTTATGCATCAGTGGTCTGGATGAGTAAACTCTCTATCGTGGGAGTCAGGAGGACCTTATCGAGACTACAGCGCACTGTGGCCATCTGTTGCTTCGGAGCTTTTCCGACTACTTCAGGCCCGGCATTAGATGCTCTGGTTAGTCTACTACCACTTGATGTTTTCATGCAAGGAGCGGCCTTGAAGGCCATATGCAAGCTGAAACACAATTGCAGTTGGTACGGTTTCTTTCCAGCATTTCCATTATTTGACTAGATATTTATTTATTTATTTTTGAAGTGGAGGTGTATGCTATCCAAGAAGCGATGAACTTTGCTGTGGAAAACAGATGGAGAGACAGATCTGTATGTGTCTGCAGCGACAGCAAAGCTGCGCTCCAACCACTTCATTGGCATTGAGTCCTGTAAATCCAGGCTAAACTATGTCGGTCGACGTAATATCCTGATGCTTACAAGGGTTTCGGGTCACGTGGATATCGCGGGTAACGAGATCTCTGACTCTTTAGCCAGGATGACCTCTGAGGTCAACTTCCTTGTCCCGGACTTCGTGGCAGAACCTCCTGTTTGCAGCCATCAAAGCCACGGTTATCAAAGAGGTTACTCTAACCCACAGGCGAGCCTGGATGAGAGAGGCTGCAGATGCATAAAACTGATTTTACCTGTAATGTCCGACCGACAGTTCCTCCTGTCATTAAGCAGAAGGGACTGTAGGCAGCTTGTTGTACTCATGACGGCCCACTTTCTACGGGCGAAACACATGAAAAGGTCTGCCCGGCCTTCGCTTGCATCAGGCTTGAGGTCTTTGGCACTGATGTGTTAAGAAGCGAGCAACTTTGGTACCACAAAATCTACTCAGATATAATGAACTTAATGTTGTCTGAGTGCTGTACTTGCTAGTCTATCCCGACAAAAAAAAATTCAATAAAGGAAATAATATTGTAATTTATATTTGTTAACTGTGGGGATGAAGCGTGTTTGTTCGCACCGACGACCCCTTCGATCCCTCCTCATCTCGCAGGTTTTGTTTACTCAACTTTTTATGTTGCTTTTCGTTTTCAGAGTTGCCATCAGGTCGACCGTTTATCCTGATTGCCACAGGTTTCCTCTAAGTCTGGGAAGTCTTAGTTGAGGTCGGATTCGGTTTGTTGGCGAATTACTTGTAGGCATTTGACTTGATGGTGATGGTGTTGTGTGTGATTGGTCCAAATTTCTTGAATGGAAATTGTTGGTATTTGAATAGGTTATTGCTGATTTTAACGACTGGTGCCAACGTTCGATGATTGCGTTCGCATGCGAATGCTATGCCGTTGTGTGCTAATGGGATATAGCTAGCATATGTGACAACTGGGTGCATAACTGCACCTTGAATTCTCTATCTTGATGGGTAGTGATTCGTGCGGGTATGCCAAATCGCGAGAACAAACGCTGACCAGTCTGCACGGAGAGGGAAGAATATATTGATTACGTCTTATTCTTATGCCCACGCTATGCTTCCGAAACATCTACAATCTAAAACGGAGAAAATATTCTAGATTTTAAGCTGAAATCAGCTAATGACTGAAAAGGAGTCTGCGCACATGTATCATATAATCATAATGCTGTAAGATGCGCGGAGCTAAATAGGCGTCAACAATAACTAGGAGCTTTTGAGCTAATCACTTCCGTGAGGTAATACCTTCTTGGCAGTTCCACGTGGTAGATTGCAGAGAGGTGTTTAGTAGAGGTGGAGAACTATCGATGGCACTATCGTCACTATCGATGGTTTGGCACTATCGAGCTGTCATACTATCGATGGCGCTGCATTACCGATAGTTCATCGATAGTTTGGTTTCACATCACTGCAATACAATTTGCCGCATTTATTTGTGTCGTCGTTTGCACTTATACTATAAATATAAATTTTCTTTGTGAATTTTAAAGTGATTAAATTTAAAAGTTGATAAATTTCAAAGAAATGGATCACTTCATTCAGAAAGGTAATTATCATGACGTATTTTTTAAGCCATTTTAACCAAATTTTTGTCAAATACAAGGTAAACGTCGCGGCTCTACTCCGGTTTGCGACTGCACCTCCTCAGACTCCGAAAAGGATGTTGTGTCCGAGAAACAAACACAAAAGATCAAAAATAAAATATCTGAAGTTTGGAAATATTTTAAGCGGTCCGACGACAAAAAATTTGCAAAGTGCCTAAACTGCGCAAAAGAATATAAAACAAGCGGAAACACTTCGAATTTGCGGGACCATTTAAAAAGATTTCATCCAGATTTAAAAGACCACGCACCGGATTCTAGCACAACTACACTTGCTGATAACGACAACACAGCATCTACAAGCAGCAGTTGCAGGTCCAGTATGCGCTCTATGGACTCGTATTTGAAAAGAGCCGTATTCTACGATGCAAACAGTAAGCGAAAGAATGATATTGACAGAGCCCTAACCGAGATGATAGCCAAAGATGTGCAGCCATACAGTGTCATCGAAAATGAAGGCTTTATAAAGTACACGCAAGTCTTGGATCCAAGGTACAAGCTTCCAAGTCGAACGCAATTAAGAGATGTGCTGATGCATAATTTGTTTCGAGAAACTTCGGCCAAATTGTCCGCGATGTTGGAGAGTATTTCAAATATTGCCGTCACATGCGACTTGTGGACCTCAAGTGCAAATGTAAACTTTATAACCGTAACATGCCACTTTCTTCATGAGTATACCATGAAAACAGCATCGTTAGCCACACGCAAGTTAATTGACCCAACTAATCACTCGGCTCAAAATATTGCAAACACCTTGCGAGAAATACTAAACTTTTGGAATGTTTACGAAAAAACTATTTGCATCGTTACAGACAATGCCAGTGCAATGCTAAAAGCGTGCGACTTATTAAATATACGGAATCTTCCATGCTTTGCTCATACCTTAAATTTGGTTGTCCAAGATGGACTCAAATTGGATAAAGACGAAGCATTTAAGGCTTTATTTACAAAATGTAAGGTGATAGTGAAATTTTTTAAGAAAAGTTCCATAGTAAATGAAAAATTCAAAATGGTTCAAGATAAATTTGCTTACACCCTTTTACAAGAAATGCCTACAAGGTGGAACAGTTTCTATTACATGATACAACGAATCCTGGCAACGCACGAAGCTATTGCAACGGTTCTACTGTCCACTAAGCATGCACCTCTTCCATTTACGGCAGAAGAAATAAATATTCTAAAAGATATTGAAAAAATATTGTCATTTTTCCATCAAATTAGTGAAAGAATTTGTGGCGGAACGTATGTGACAATTTCATTAATTATACCTTTGACATATGGCCTGTACCGAAAAATACTAAGTCTATCACCACAATTGCAAACTCAGGAAGGAGAGACAATGAAAAATATATTATTGGAGTCCATTTCAAAACGGCTGTCTACGAACGAGGAACGAATTGTGACGAGAATAGCAACAATAATAGATCCGAGGTTTAAAAGAGATGGATTTCAGCAAATTGTGAATGCTGAGGAAGCAGAAAAACTTTTGGAAAATGAATTGGTGAATTGCACTAGTGAGGAAATCCCCATCAACGCCGATTTGGACCTCAGCACCAAGACGCAGGACTCCTTCCTTGATTTCTTAGATCACCGTGCCAACGATAAACGTGGAAATGCGCACTCTAATGCCATAATCGTCAAGCGGCAGTATTTGGAGAGAGCTCTAGCTCCTCAAGATATGGATCCCCTATTATGGATTAAGGTGAAATTAAATAATTAATTATTGATAAACAACATCTAATTTTTAACATTAAATTTTATTACAGGTTAACCAGATGGACTTTCCATGTATGATTAAGTTAATTTCAAGATATTTGTGCATCCCCGCAACATCTGTCGAGTCCGAAAGGGCGTTTAGCAAGGCGGGACAAATTGTTTCTGACAGAAGAACGCGACTTAAGGAAGAGAACATAAACGTTCTTTTATTTTTAAATCAAAATCTTTGGATTAAGTAATATTCTTAAATGAAACAATCTTTATATGTATATATGTACATGAAAATATGTATGAAAACTTAAAAAGGATTCCTAAGCAAATTATCTTGTTATTAACAAAAAATTAATAAAATAATCTAACAAAATATTAGATTTTTTTTAGCATCAAATCAAACAACTGTTGCACTGTTTTTTTTTTGACTATCGATCCACCATCGATCCACTATCGATAGTACTATCGTCACTATCGATGGTTTCGAAAAAACTATCACCCACTATCGATGGCGTCCACTATCGATATTTCTCCACCTCTAGTGTTTAGTACTTAGGTGTAGCTGTGAGGTTACAAGTCGTGCATACTGCTATGCTGGTATAGCAGTATTCATGAGAGTTTCCTCTTCACGGGCGTAATCCCAGAAAAAAAGGCACCCAACTGAATTCCCATGGATTTGTCGACTCGGGCTATAGGTGAGTCCCTGAATTTTTCAATAATAGTCCTTTTTAGCATGATATACGGTAATACTCCTTATACTCTAACGCCTTTTCTATATTTAATACAAGTGGGCGATGTGCAGTTTCAGTAGATCTGCCTTTAGTGCAAGCGTGCTGAGCCTTGGATAATTTTTCCGGTGCAAATGTGTCTCTAATGTATGCTTCTATAATATTCTCTAGCGTTTTCAGGAAAAATGAGGTCTGACTAATGGGCCTGTATTCCTTCGAGTAGAGAGGGTTGCTTTTTCCTACTTTTGAAATAAACATAACTCTCGCTTTTCTCCACAATACAGGAACATAGTTGAACCTCAAGCATCCCATGAATATCGTTCTTACCACAAGATGGATTACGTTTTGGAGCATGGCTGGGAAGATTCCATCCAGTCCTGGCGATTTATATGGGTCGAACCTTTGTAAAGCCCATTCTATTTTGTTAGTCGTAATTACATTCGTCGGGATGTCGTGCACAATATCTCTTGTAAGTTCGAGATCTGTAGGGACTAACTAATGCCTTGTTCCACCAAGGAGGCTTCATCTGGCGTCTATTACGTGTTGGGGGGAAGGATTTTTTTTATAGGCTTTAACGAAGGAAACAATGAGAACAATTCAACCTCTTTCTCAAGGGCAACGCGTGACCTGTATTTCCGGAGTATTATTGGTGTTTTTGATTGTATTTATATTCCTATATAGGCCCTAGTTCGTATTTTTAGGATTTATAAAGGATATATATATTTAGTTTTTTTGAGCGGAATATATCCTGAAAGCTTATGTATCTGTGATCAGAGAATGAAGGCCTAGGAAGTATTGATACTTCCTTTTTCTGCACCATAACATGCTTGCTTGTGCAGAGTGTTAAATCAAGTAGATACATATATGTACATATTTTAGTCAGTTCGAAATCGCGGAAGCACTAGATCATGATATTTTGGCTTCTGATGCGATTTTCAATAACTTTTGTTTGTGGCAAAACCAAACTTTATGTCTGTTTGGTAGTGATGCCGCACCTTTCCCTTCATTATTTGTGAAGTTATTTTTGCTCTACCGTGCGTATCCTATCTTCCTCATGAAACAAATATGGACTATCACAGTAGAAATGAAAGAAATTGCAGAATTCTGCAGCGGTAGTGAGTAATATCAGCTCATGGTAAATTCTATTTACGAAAAGATAATCGCTACCGCGCGCACTAGAAGATAGTTAAAAATAGAATGGAACAAGACAAATACTCTAGGACCATTTAATAAATTTATAATATAATATATAGACAGTTCGAATAACTTTGGAGCTGTAGCAGTAGAAGTTGCAAAATAATTGATTTAAGAAGAAATTCATGGCTCATTAGTACAATATATATTCATTCATTTATTTAGTATCACTCGTAACAAGGGAAAGCCCCTTTTTTCAGCCAATTTTCTAGGCAAAAACTGAATGCTTAAGTGCTATGATGAGTGAGCAACAAAAATGTGTAACAAACGAACTTTGGCAACTATTATGTGGCCCTCTATTCCTCCTCTCGGCTAACATAATAATGTACATATATATTGTTACTTTTTTCCCCAAATAAAATGTCTCTCTATAACTCCTCTGAGTTCGATCATTGGATTGCTAAATAAAAGTTACAAATTAATGGCCATACAACTTGTTCTTATTATTATTAGTTGCTATCGCGCCGACTTTGGAAGCATAGTGCCGAACAACACCACTTGTTTGCTTTATTTAATTTCACTTTATTTTACGCTTACTCGCTCACACAGTTAACTTGAGCCCAAGTACTTTGTGCAAATGCATCTCTTCTTATATACATGTGCTTAACCACTATCTTAATTTCTAAATGGGCCAACTCGTATTTTCTGGCAATTTCTGTCTTGCCATCTGGCTTTCATGTTTCTGAGCTATTGCGATTGTAGCCAAGTTAAATCCCTAGGCAAATTGGGTACAAAAGGTAGCGTATTCCCAAAACCGTTACCTTTTTTCGCCATTGTCACAAGTGTGTGTGTGACGTCAAGTACTTTAATAATACAAAACAAAAAAAAAGGAAGCGAAATTACATTTTTTTTTTAATTCAGTGAATGGCTTGGTAATATTGTGATTTGTAACATTCACAAAATAATTCATATGTCTATAAATAACTATGCGTAATTGCATAGTGTCGGAGAACATGGCCTGTCGAATACCTCACAAAAATTTGGAGAGTCTCAAACCGCCGTTGGTTCGAGCAGCGAAGTCAATATCCATAGAAACCGTGCGTGCTGCAATGCTGAATGGCCTAATCGAACGCATAGGGCACTCACTTAACGCCTTTGCATATTTATGGCGTCCAAAGATAATATTCTAGGCTTAGCGACTACAAAAACAAAATAAATTCGTGAAATGGGTTTCAACGATTAAAGCTATGTCAAAGTACTACTTCTAGTTCTTTTGTTAGATAAACCGTTTGCATTCCATAAATTAAGTTTAAAACATTTAGTCACAATCTAAAAGGGGCATGTTGTGTTCCAAGGTTCCCAAGCGCAATTCAAAAGTTTTGAAGACCTCTTTCTGTTTGTTTAGTTTTGATAAGATCAATGACAATGCACCTGACTTTCTGGGTTAACATTTCAAGCGGGTGTTTTCGTTCTTTGTGTGTAGGTAACTGTTTCCGTAGAAGTTGGTAAACAATTGATAGCTTTATCCTCAGCAAGGTGAGTTTTTCCGCCCGCCTTTGATTTATGGACTATAGGTAATTTTCTAGATTTAATCTTTTGCAGTGATGTAACCGCGATAGTTAGCTTGCTGTGGCTCACCGTGGCGTTCAGTAGTCGAATGCTTGCCAAGGCGTTTCGCACAGCGTGGAGGTTTTCTACAGAAATTTTTTGTATGGCCAAAGGACTGAAATTTTTGGACTGATGAATTAAATTAGAAAATTTTATTGGCTCAATCTTAATAACTGTGTCAAGCGGTTCTTTGGACTTCCATTTAAGTTTGTTGATTGCACTTACTGCTTTTAGGCCTTGACTTTTGATATAATTTACAATTAGTTCTTGATAACATGAGTGATGAAGGTTTTTTACTACTTACATGTACAGTTTTATTGGTCTTGTTTCTTTGTCTTCGTAACTGAGCCAAGGCTCGAAACATGTTTGTTGCAGCCCCCAGAGCCCCAGCACACACTCTGTGTAGCAAAAATTCTACGACAAACTACACAAAGAATGTTCGACATCGAAAAACTGCAATTGCAGCAGACAGCCAGAAGATTCACCACTCAACTCGTACTCTCGAAGAGTACTGACCAAAAACCATCACACGCGGGCAATAAAGCCGAATATCCTTTTCGCTGCGTACCGCTGTCAGAGTTAAAATCAGATTTTAGCGGGGCCGGAGAAATAATTGGCATAAAGAGGAAAGAAACAACGCTGCCTGTAAGGCCATGTTGCGCTACCGGGAGTTCAGAAAGAAGAAACGAGAGGGCGAATAGCTCGACATGCTGGCCGATAGAAAAAGCATCCGAAAATTCTACCAGAAAGTTAGGCGACTTACAGAATGTTGCAAGACCAAGGCGTTTTCCTCCAGGAACAGAGAGGGCGATCTGGTGACTGACGTCAACAGCTCGAGCTTGTTGAATAATGAATGGATGCCATTGTCACAGAGAATGTAAAGATCCCAATCCTCTAAACACTGACTACGAAACTGTCGCTCCGCTACTCGACCATTATGAGATGCGAATATCAGAAATGCAGCTAAGGAGCAGTAAAGCCGCGAGAGCAGATGGACTACCGACTGAGCTATTCAAACATGGCGGCGAGAAGCTCGTAAGGTGCATCCATCAGCTCCTATGTGAAATATTGTCCAATGAGCGTATGACTGTCAGTCAGAATTGAAGTGTGCTTTGCCCATTTCAATAGAATTAGTCATCTTAGTCTTCTTAATATGGCGTATAAGGTTCTATTGAGCATGCTGTTCGAAAGACTAGAGTAAACCATCGACCAACTGATTGAACTTTATCAGTATAGTTTTAGAAATCCAAATCCAAATCCAAAAATACGCGATATAGTTGCAAAATAGCAAGTCTTGAAGAAGATCCGTAAAAAAAATATAATATATAATTTATACGTATAATCGTTTTGTCGATTTTTAAGTTGATTTCGACTGCACGGAGTTGCTGTATGCGGACAACAAGCAACTTCTAAAAGCGTATTTGTTAGGGTACAAAGGTCTAGGGGTCACCGCTTTAAATGCGATAATTTTGTTTATTCACAAAATCACTGTGACATTTTCATTCAACCAACTTTCGGAAAGAAATTTTTAATGTTTGTGAACGCTGCTTGGTATAAATCTTAACATTATGAAAAATAAAAAAATGCTGAATATGTATGACTTGTAATGTATGTAATTTTTACCAAATGTGAGTAATTTTACTCTATTCATAACAGAGATACCAGGTGTTTTTTGTTTTTTTTTTTAAAAAAGAGTTATATGGAAAGTGGAAGTGGTCATGGACCAATTTTGCTCATTTTGAATACCAACGTACCTTGAACAATGTCTAAGTAATAGGTATATGTTGGAGTTATCTATGCATTCAAATCCTTAGTCATAATAGTTCATACGTGGCAACTCTCCTGTGAACTTATATTATCGTTAATAAAATTTATTTTGGATACATTTTTGTATTCTCTACCTTTTTATCTGTCAGCATATAGTTTTTCTTTCCATTAACTTGCGGTATATATGTACATCTCACTGTAATTTATCATAATCAATTGAAGTTAAATAATAGGTATATTATATAGGTACTTTGCATTTATATTAGTGCTTTCCATTATTGGTATATTTATCCAGATGCTAATTAGTTCTACAGGTTTGTGCAACAATATATGTATGTACTAAGTTTCATTAAAATATTTTAATTTCTGTCTCCGATTGATACTCATCGAGTGGACGTGCCTTTCAGACTGTGGTTTTTCTCTTGGTTTCTGGTATAAAGTAAGAACTACAATGGCCCCTGGGCCGCCTAACTTGGGGGATAACAGGCTTGCTTTGCTTTCCTCAAGTCCTTAACTGAAAAGGATAAAAACTACGTACAAACCTCTAGACTTCCCCGAACTTCCACACACGTAACAATATAATCCCAAATTTATAACTATTGGCTGCTTATGCAGATAAATCATTCGAAGTACTCATGTTTTGCTGTACACAAAGCAATTGAGATAATAAGCAAAGAAATAGTTTCTATTACCGAATTGCGCGACGGAAATATACTTCTGCTAGTGAAAACTCCCCCGATTGCAAGCAAATTTATAGCTGTGAAGCGATTGAATGGAATTTGTGATTTGAATGTTAACTTTCAAAAAAATCAACGCTTATGAACGATGTGCCGGATGAAGAAATCATAGAAAACATGAAAGACCTAGATGTTGTAGCAGTGTTTAAATTTAAAAAGATCATAAATAACGCACATGTACCAACTGGCTTTGTTCTTTTGACGTTTGATCTCTTTAAATTTCCAGAAAAAGTTCAAGTTTCATGGCGTACTGCAATCGGAAATCTCATTTTCTAAATCCCATGAGGTGCAAATCATGCCAACTTTTAGTTCACACCACCAAAAGATGCAACATCAATCCTGCTTGTGCCAATTGCAATTTCCCTCCGCACGGCGAAGAGAACTGCTTGCGTACTTTATGTGCCAATCGCGCCGGAGGACATCCATCGTCGTCAAACAATTTCCCAAAATACCTTCAAGCAAAACAGGGTTTGAAAATAAAGACTGAGAATAAATGTTCCATGCGGGAAGCTATAAGAATACACAAGTCTCATATACCCTCTCTCTCTAATACCTCTTTCGCTCAAGTATTAAAAAACAATGAGCAGCAGGAGCAGACCAATTCTACTGACGCTATTACGTTTTCCTATGCTCCTACAAATTCGAAACTTGCAAGTAACTCTCGGTAGGTCTCTCATTCCAACAATATTATTAACCCTAAAAACACTATTTTAAATCTTACTCTACAATTCAACGGCAACTCAGATTATCAAACTTCCTCTCCGATCAATGTCTGATGACGGAATGTCTTAAATGACGGATCCCCTTCTGACTTTTCCATGCATAACTCCTGAACGCACGTTGACCTTTCCATATGCTCTTCAAGTATTGCCCTAAAGCTAAATAGCCATATTCTTGATAGCTTATCAGACAGTGACCATTATCCAATTGTCACTGAATTAGCGACACCCACTACTAATAAATATTACCCAAAGCCAAAGTTTTTAACAGAAAAGGCAGATTGGTCAAAATGTATGTATATTGTAGCTATTTCTTCTACAGGACTACCTGTTTCCAATAACTGAGGCTGCTAATATTGCGGCATATTATATATGTCTATACCTCAAACAAGTTACAGGTTACACAAAAAAGTAATGCCGTACTGGTCAAATGAACTAGCTAATTTAAGAAATATAAAGCAGCGCAATTGGACAGAATACAAAAGAACAAGGACAGAAGCGAACCTGATTCTATACAAAAAATCAAATGCAGTTTTTCATAAAAAATCAAAGGAAGCAAAACGAAAGTGCTTTGAAGCTCAAACTGAAAATATAACTCCCAGTTCTAATCCTAAAAAGATTTGGTACGACATAAATCGGATTGCAGGTTCATTCTCCCAACTTCTATTAATTTTATTAATAGTCCTAGCGGCCTAATAGCTGAGCATTTTGCTATCAGTTGGTCTAAATTTTTCAAAAATTTAAATTTTAATAAAAACTTTACCACAATGAAAAACGACACTCTTAACCAGGTCTATACCGAGCCAAACTCGCCGGCAAGCCTAATAGAATCAGAAATCACCTATTTAGAATTTGACGCTACACTTTCCAACCTAACCGGAAAAACTCCAGGGTCAGACCGCATTTCTTAGGTGATATTCAAAAACTTACTTATTGAATTAAAACAGAGATTAATCAACCTCTTTAACCAAATATTTTTCACTGCAGTTTTCACTCAAAACTAGAAAAACGCAGTAGTTTTTTCGATTCCAAAAAATAACAATCCATTAGCAGAGGCCTCAGAATTTAGCCCTATTTCGCTTAAATGCTGCATGAACAAGTTATTAGAAAGAATCATTTCAAAACGCATAATGTGGTACATTTCGAAAAATCTATTATAAATTCACATCAAGTGTCATACAAAGAAAGTCAAGGAACTTCGGATGTACTTTTATCTTTTGAAAACTCAGCCTGATGTGGTTTATCTAACCGCAATCATATCTCCTGTCTAACCTTGGATTTTGAGAATGCGTTCGATCGAGTCGGCGTGCATATCGCTTTCCGCCGACTAGAGAAATGGAGTTTTGGAATTAGGATATATGATTTCGTCAATTCATTTCTTTCGAATAGTAAATTTAAAACTAAAGTAAATAACGTTTTTTTTAATTTGCACGTTCACCAGAATGGGATATCGCAAGGTTCTTCACTTTCTGTAACCTTGTTTACAATTGCCTTTGATGAAATTAGCCAAATCATTTCCAAATACAATATATCGCACATTCTTTATGCGGACGACGTATTATTATTTTCTAAAATAAGCAACTTAAACTTAGTTAATAAGAAATTTGCAGATATTCTGACCCACATCTCAAGATGTTCCATATGCTCAGGCGCGAATCTCTCGCCTAATAAATGTTGAAATGAAATTTGAAAAGGTCGAGTCAAGGAGCACCAGGAGATTTGGCGTCTCCTAAAACACTAAGCCCATTATATTTGAAGCTCTGGAAAGTGGGTAGATAGTCAAGGAGGGAAGGAGAAAAGTATCAGAGAAAGATAAAGGAATATAGGACGAATATTACTCATTCTCATGACATTGGAACCCAATACTCGTAGCTGTGCTCTAGCAAAGGCAGGACACTCACAGGGAAAGGGCTCAGTGCTATCCGCCTCCTCCAAGCATGGCAGACATACCGGGTTCTCGATGATTCCAATGGTGGTCATATGCTGACCCCATGGGTTGTGTCCTGTAATGATGCCGACCATCAACCGAATGTCTTTCCTTCTAAGTTTTAGTAGAAAGTTTGACAGTTTTCTGTTCGGACTTGTCAGAAAATACTTTGCAGCTCTGCAGCGTTCTAGACCGGAACATCGCTTTTGATGTAGATTGCCTACATAATCGCTGATCCAACTCTTGATTCCCGCGGAACTGATTCCGATTATTGGCTCTGGCCCCTGTGGGGTCACCGCTGATCCACGGTTGGCCAATTCATCGGCAATTTCGTTTTCCTGAACACCGGCGTGTCACGGAACCCATATAAGTACAAGCCTGTTTTGTCTTGCGACAGAATTAAGCTTCTTCTTACATTATTGAACAATCTTTGAGATTTGCCTCGCGTTCTCCAGGGCCTTCAGTGCAGCCTGACTGTCACTGAAGACTCCAATCTGTTTCCCGCTCCATCACCTCTCGATTATCCATTCGGCTACTTTCAGGATGGCAAAAAATTCTGTTTGTAAAACAGTTGCCATTTCCCCCATATCATAGTGATACTTATTACTATCGTTTAAGTACCATCCGGGTCCACACCCTATTTCATTCTTGGACCCATCGGTAAAGAAAATTTCCATCAAACCTCCCTGCATGCATTCTGGATTGCTCCATTGCTCACGCAATGGAAATCTGACGTCAAATTTCCTTCCAAATGAAACTGTGGGTGTCAGGTCATCTTTAGGTGCCAAAAACAGTAGATATTGCTCCGATAGAACCTAAAGATTTCTCTGTGTCACGAAGTTCCATCTTCGTGCCAGAAACCATATTTATGGAGTCTCCATATTGCTTTTATTGCTTCCTGTTGTATCTTAAGATCCAGGGGGAGAAAATCAAGCATAGCATTTAGGGCATCTCCAGAGGTTGTACTCATGGCCCCCGTGATGCATAAACATACATTTCTTTGCAGCCTGTATAGTTCCCGGATTGTGGACTTAACCATGCTCCGTCGCCACCAGATATATGTGTATATCCATAGGACCACAGCAGATTTCAGACCCCAGGTTTTACCAAAGGCTCTACGGCATTGCTGAAAAATCTTCAATGCATGATTCACCTTTAGTGAAACGTGTGTCTCCCAAGTCAGTTTCTTATCCAAAATTACTCCTAGATATTTAACTTCATCGGAAAGACCAAGTGTTACACCTTTCAGTGTTGGAAGACTGAGTCCATCCAATTTCCGTTTTCTCGTAAACAAGACTATGGTTGTTTTGTTCGGATTAACGGAAAGACCTTGTCTCATGCACCAGTCATCGATGTTGTCAAGAATCCTCTGCATTTTCGTGCAAAGCCTGCTTAAGGATTTATCCGATGTTAGCGCACAGACATCGTCCGCATATGCTTGGACGTGGAAACCGAGTTCCAGCATCTCCACTAATAGAGAGTCTACGACGAAGCACCACAGCAGCGGAGAAAGAACACACCCTAGGGGATATCCTTGCTTGGCCCTGACTGTGATTTGTTCGTCACTGCTCCCACCAGCGGTTAACAGCCTCTCAGAGAGCAGAATATATCCATTTTACAATGGTTTGATTGACTCCGTGTCGTTCGGCAGAAGAACATATCGAGGCGAAAGTGGCATTATCAAAAGCCCCCTCAATGTCCACGAACACGTCCATTGTGTATTCGTCAGCTTCCAGCCCGGCTTCAATCTTACTAACAAGATCGTGTAAGGCTGATTCACATGATTTTCTACTCTGGTAAGCGTGTTGATTTCTACTAAGTGGACTTCTTGGCAATACCCCCACTCGAATATGTTTTCCACCACTCGTTCCAGACTTTTCAACATGAACGATGTCAAACTGATTGGTCTACAACTTTTTTGCTAGGGAATTATCATCTTTTCCTGGTTTCGGAATAAATACTACTCTTACGCGTCGCTATTGGGATGGTATATAACCAAATGCAAGACAGGCTGGTGAAGATCCTTTTCAGGGCCTCAATCAGCCTGTCTCCTCCTTTTTTAAGCATTGATGGATATATTCCGTTAGGTCCAGGGGACTTAAAAATCTCAAAGGAAGACATGGAAAACCTGATCGATTCCTTTGTCACTATCCGGCTAGCAATATACCAGCTGTACCTAGAGGTTCCACCATTGCTACCGTTATTGTTCATGCCACTCTACTTCAGAGAGAGTTTTCTACCCGAAAAATGGGTATCGAGTAGAGAATTAAACATTTCCGACTTGGAAATGGTGTATGAACCATCAGGTTTTCAAATCGAATCCAGGCTTACTGAGCGGTCTAAATGAAGGACCTTACAAAGTCTTGCTGTTTCCCTCATTTCTTCGACGTTACTGCAGAAATTTCTATAGGATTCAAGTTTGGCTTTCCGTACTTTTTTCTTACAATATATTCTCTCTGTGTAAGTCGATGATTAGCCCAGTCCTCTTCTGTTTGGGTCTTTAAGGCCTCATTAAGAAGATTTCTGGACCGTACACGAAGCTTCGACAGTTCAGGGTTCCACCAAGTAACCGCTTTCCCCTGTCTGCTTTGTCTGAGTGGGCATAGTTCCTCAAAGCAATTGATTAAAGTATATTACCTTCTAATTTCTTAGTAGCATCTTCAATAATTTCTGCTGATTTGAGTTTTTTTAGGTTTGGTAATCGCTCTGTTACAAGCTCACCATACCTGTCCCAGTCGACATTTCGAGAATTCCTACCGGAAGGTATTGAAATTGTATCAATTCCCAGTCGGAATTCGATAAGAAGATGATCAGAAAGAGAGTTCTCTTCCAAAACTCGACATCGGTTGATTTGATTTCCAACTGACCTATTGGTAAGTGTTAAATCAATCACCTCTTGTCTCCTTCTGGTCACAAAAGTTGGTTTGTTTCCAGTGTTTTGAATGACCAAATCGGATGACAGGATAAAATCCAGTAACTTGAGACCTCTGGGGTTGCATTTGCTGCTTCCCCACACAATGTTCTGTGAATTTGCATCACAGCCCACTATTAGCCCCAGATTATTGGATTCTGCATACTTGACCCCTTCTCTTAGCTCCCTCGAAGGACGTGGCTGTAAAGTGTCGTAGGGTAGGTAGGCCAAAACTGTGATAGCTTCGACACTGTTCCCACTTTTCAAGTGTGATCGAGCAACCTCGGCATGATAATACATGCTCGCGGTCTCACATTCCCTTCACAATGAAGTATTTGTCCCCACGACATAGCATCTAGACCACAGATACACTTGTGACAAACCCATGGTTTTTGTATTAGTATTATGTGTGAGTTTGTTTGCAGTTTTGCATGCCTACGGCACAAGAGAGCCGTAGACGCTTTGCTATGCTGCAGATTTATCTGTGTAAATATTACTTCAGTCATGAGACTGAGCATATTTACGCTTTGTCCTCCACCTTTTCCTGGACACGGAAATGGATTCGCCCCAGATGTAGGTGAGGACAGCACCCGTACTTCGACTTAAGAACCTTGAGGGACCCAAGATCGATACCTAGTACCAGGTGGGAACCCGCCTCCGAAGTGGTAGTGGATTTCTGCCTGGTGCACGAGTATACTCTCCAGAGAGTCGTGTCAAGATCTTTGTTCTGAACACGGTTGCGTGTGAGGAGTTCTGCTGAACTAAAGGAAGTACCTGGAATCCAGACACTCGCTCGTACCAGCCATTCTTTGCTACTCTCAACAAGAATGAACTTGCTGTTTTCGCAGGCTGGAATTTTTGCTATCTCTTTTTCCAGCCATTTTCGGGAAAAAGCATTGGAACAGTGCACCTTTACGATGCCGTCCACCACGCTTTTCCCCACGAAAGTCGGCGCGTCTTCCGACTCACCGATAGCTTTCCAAAGATAGCTGTCAAGATAGCCTTGTTGCCCTTTGGACAGTAGACCGTCTTGTTTGTCGGTGTGTATCTCCACCGTCATTGCCTTTGCTGCCATTCTCGCGATTGATTCGCCAGACGTTGACGGAAGAGTGTCATTCGACATTTGAGGTCCCTTAGCCTCTGCCTTGTCAGGCAAAGGTTTGTCTGCCTTGGATTGGGTCGAGGATGCAGGCATTTCCGAATTCCGTCTCTCGACTTTCCTCTTCTTTGCCTTTCTCCTCTTCCCGGTCGTTGGCACAGACCCCGTTTCGTTTCCGGAAGAGTGCAACGCTACAGAGGAATCCTCTGGTCTGTTACGCATTTCCGTTTCCATTACAGGTGTCGAAGTTGACGGAGCTTGAGTACTTACCTTAGCTAATGCTTCGGCTTTCTTCGCCTTCTGTCTTCTTCTTTTGATCTGTCTTGCGGATAGACCAACAACTGCGTTCGACTCTCCAATAACTTTAGTCTTTTTACCGGTACTTACCTGATTCGCACCAGGTTTAACCGTTGTCAAAGACTTACTCGGTAGCAGAGATCCATCTGAGTCCACTGAGAGATTGTCCACCATCTCCACATCCTCCACAACTTGGTCAGTTGCTTCAGATCGTTTCGACGACGGTGTATCGCTCACACTCACTGGCTCTCCATTGGCATAGCCTATGTGCCATGTTTCACCACTAGTAGTGCGCTTCCTCCGGAGCCCTGGTTGTCAGTTCCGGTCATAGGGGGGTGTGGGGTTCGGGCCTGCACATCCGATGCCCGCGCCCTCGATTGCTCGACGGGAGGATTTCCCGAAGTGGGTTACCTCGGGCCGAGAGATCCATAGTTAGCTTCTACATTGTAGAAAATGCATTTTATACCTCCTTCCAGGTTGTCGGTGCGGTATTCTCCACATAGTACGTGGGTGTCCACCAATCCCGCCGTTCCGCGGATGACTGGATACCCAATTCCTATATGGAGCTGCCCTCTTAGTTTGTGGTAAGTTAATCTCCATAACATGGGGTTAACTCACCACTTAAGCCTCATCCCCGCGGCAAGGAGACCGACATGACAAATGTAAATCTTTTCAAATGTGGAGAAATCATAAATGTAATAACTTAAGTGTAGTCTATAATAATATAAATCAGTCGTCGACTGATATTCGTTGCATTCGGTTATGCTCTCGGTATATCTGTGTGAATATCAGAGTGTTTTTTCTCTATTATATGTTCTCATTACCTACTCAAGTGTACTTGAGTAGAAATTCCGCGTAATAGTTTAACGTAAGTAAAACAGTGAAAATGCCCCTACGGGTACCCCCCACGGGGACAACAGACTTGCTTTATTAATGCCAAGCCCAGAAAAAAAACGCAAAAAAATACCACTGTTTTCTAAGAACAATTTTCCAAAAAAGATAACCCGAAGTTTACAGTGGCCAGTTCACTAGATCCTAATAAACCACTATCAAAATATTCATGTTTTGCTATTTATAAACTATAAAAAATGTTAGTTCAGAAATTGATCACATATCCGAGCTAAGAGATGGGAATTTACTAATTTTAGTAAAGAACAACAACATAGCGAACAAATTTATATCGACCAAGCAACTTCCTGGTGTTTGCAATGTCAAGTTTACCTTTCACGATAACCTTAACTCAGCCAAGGGCACAATTTACGCTCCTTGCCTTAATAACGTAAGCGAAGAAGAAATCGTTGATAACCTCAAAGAATAAGGTGTGAAATCAGTTTACAAATTTATGAAGCATGGAAATATGGAATATGGAAAACATGTAGCTAGCGGTGTTCTACTTCTTACTTTCGATCAGTATTACCTTCCGGAAAAAATTGAGGTTTCTTGGTGCACCACCAAAGTACGACCCTACCACCCCAACCCTATGCGGTGCAAAAGCTGCCAACTTCTCGGCCATACAACCAAACGTTGCGAAAAAACACCTATGCGATACTCGCACTTTCTGCATTAAATGTTCTGGCTCCCATCCTTCTTCTAGTAGAGTTTGCCCTAAATTTGTGCAAATGAAGAAAGTCATTGCTATCAAAACTAATAATAAATGCTCACTCCGCGAAGCCATACAAAAAATATAAAAAAAGCAAATTCCACCAAACCATAATGAAAACTCAGTTTCATTTGCTGAAAAAACAAAGGAACTAACAAAACAAAAACCCAAAACACGACCAAAATAACGCTGCTTCCGTACACATTGCTAATAAAAGTAGAAATAAAGTAAACGAAAACCAACAAATCATTGAAAACGACATAGCTACGTGGGACAGTAATACAAAAAGCAACAGCAATAATGGAATCTCAGTCGATAACTCATCTCACTCATCTCATTTAATCCACCCAAACGACTTAGTTTTTAATCCACTACACTCTTCCAACTCATCTTCTTTAACAACTCATTTAATTCAACCAACACCACAACTCTCAGTAGAACAATTTATCTCCCACCTTCAATTCATCCCACAAGATTACGTTCCAGAGATCTTTTCATTCTTCTCTTCATCTCTTTCCCCTTGTATTAGCCCAACAGACACTCCAACAAATCAACCATGAAAATATTATAATGGAACATTAAAGGCCTTTTTAATAATTGTATCGACTTAAACATATTAATCAAAGAACACAACCCTGACATAATAACTCTTCAAGAAACACGCGTCCCTGCCTTGCCTTGTTTGTAAATAATCACCTAAAAATAAAAAATAAAAAGGTGTGTGTGTCAGCTCCGACACGCGACTGGAGTTTACTCCTTAAGAACGATTACCGTGATATTTAAAAATATATTTAATATGCAAAAGGAGTAAATGAAGACCTTTTCTATATTACTGGAAAAATATAAATTTATTTGTTCTATTCGCTATAGTAAGCCACCTGGAATGAACAATTTTTTGGGGTTTTTCTTTTTTAAGCTGTCGTTGGAATGTCCACTTATACATAATAGCACTACAAATATCAAATAGGTATTTTTGATCCGTACTTAAATCTTTTTCACTGGATATATCTGGTAGTGTGAATATAATTGGTTTAAAATTGACGAAAGAAAGCTTCTCACAATCCTTCAATTTTTTCTCTATTTCACCGTTAAAGCTTTCAGACGTAGAGCCATCAATGTATTCAAACAAATGTCTAAGCCGTAGTTCATTGGCGTGTAATTGGCAGATGAACCATTGTAAGGGTTTTTGAAGACAATCTCCTCCAAAGGTTCAGACGATATCACTGGTATATGTATATAGGTTCTCAACGAACGCACAAGCACTAGATAGGAAACGGAAATAAGCACCAGAATGTGGGCAGTGTTATTTCTGACTAGAAATTAGCAACCACAAGGAAATATATATTTCCTACAAGTTTGCACCAACAACCAAGCGCTACATGGTAGGCAGTGCTATTTCTCACTGAAAATTAGGAACCACAAGGAAATATATATTTCCTACAAGTTTGCACCAACAAACCAGCGCCACAAGGTATGCAGTGCTTTTTCTCACGAGAAATCAGCACCCACAAGGAAAATTTATTTCCTACAAGTTTGCACCAACAACCAAGCGCCACAAGATATGCAGTGCCTTTTCTCACTAGAAATTCGCACCCACAAGGAAAATATATTTCCTACAAGTTTGCACCAACAAACAAGCGCCACAAGGTATGCAGTGATTTTTCTCACTAGAAATTAGCACCCACAAGGAAAATATATTTCCTACAAGTTTGCACCAACAAAGTAGCGCCACAAGGTAGGCAGTGCTTTTTCTCACTAGAATATAGAAAAAGGGCAACGCGTCACTTCCGTCAGCGTACACTTCCGGTGATTCACACGATTTTACTACCCATATTTTTCATACCATGGGCCCTATATATATCGTTTCTTAACACTTTATCGACCGGTAGCCTATTTATAGGCTTTTCGATTGCCAGCGCTTATTGACCGGTAGCCTATTAATCGGCTTTTGGTTATCGACGGTTTTTGTCTTTTTTTATAACTACGCAGCGCCAACGTCGTTAATTATTTGCAGCTTTGTACTGACCTCTCCAATTTTTTATCAATTATAATAGTTTTTTACAGTTTCTAATGGATAAAGAAAGTGCAGATGAAGAGTTTTGCTTAGATGCTCAAATAACCACCAAAATACTTCAGAGCCTACAAGAAGAGCACCAAAATCAGATCATCCAGAAAGATTATCATGCATAAAGAAGCACAAACGGATAAGAACAGAGACAAGTGGTAAATGCAAAAACCCCCAAAACCAATGTAGAGTATGTGCATCGAAAAAGATAAGAAGTCAAACATGTTTCGTATGTAAATTTTGTAATATTCCCTTACATAAGGGAGACTGTTACGAGAGCTACCACACTCTAAATAGATATTAAAAAATTTAATTACTGTTACCTTGAATTTATTTCATGAATGTAAGTGAAACAGGCAATAAATTGTATAAAACAAATACAAAATAAAGTATAAATATCAATAAAATTCCATTACTTTAAAACAAAAGGAATAAGCACAACACAATGCATAGTGAAAATTTAGCCGGTACTTACTGAGTGGCAGCCTCAACCACAACCGGTCGATAAAGTGTTAAGGAGTAAACTCCAAAAATAAATAATTGGCGCGTACACTTCTGTTAGGTGTTTTGCCGAGCTCCTCCTCCTATTTGTGTGTGCGTCTTGATGTTGTTCCACATATGGAGGGACCTACAGTTTCAAGCCGACTCCGAACGGCAGATATTTTTATGAGGAGCTTTTTCATGGCAGAAATACACTCGGAGGTTTGCCATTGCCTGCCGAGGGGCGATCGCTATTAGAAAAATGTTTTTATTAATTTTGCTTTCACCGAGATTCGAACCAACGACCTCTCTGTGAATTCCGAATGGTAATCACGCACCAACCCATTCAGCTACGGCACCTACAACATAAAATTATACCAGTTATTTCAAATGTTTAGGCTCTAGCCGTCGAAGTAGATATTTGATTTAAGATAACTATTATATCTTGCTACATTCCCTCTGAACAAAACTTTACCAGGAGAGATATAAATAATATACTCAATAACTTTTCCACGCAAATAATTTTTTTAGGAGACTTCAATGCATGGAGCCTATTTTGGGGATCAAAATCCCCTAACAAACGAGGAGAGTTATTTGAAGATGTTATTCTAACCAATTACCTTGTTGTTTTAAACGATTGCTCCCTCACTCATTTTTCAACACATAAAACTTTTACCAACCCAGACATAACCATTTCCTCTGTTTCTATTGCTCCAAAAATCTCCTGCTCTACCCTATACGAGTTACACAACAGCGACCACTTTTCTATTGTTACTTCCCTTTCCAACACAAACTCCTGCCTTGTAAAACATCCATCAAAAATTCTTGTAGATAAAGCCAATTGGAATACATTTTTTTCTGTGGTGCAGCCACAATCAAGCGAGTTATTAGAACAGCTGCTCATTTGTCCACACCACAATGTTGCACCGGAAAGTTTTCTACCAAACTTTCTTACTGGACTAATCAACTTTCTATTCTTAGAAGAAGCAAGCAGTGTGCATGAGCAAAGTTTAAGAAAAGCTTGACAGATGAAAATCTGGTTATTTTCAAAAAAGCTAATTCTTTGTTTAGACGAGAGCTGAAAGCTGCAAAGAAAAAAGCATTTCAAGATCTCACCTCCACTATTACGCCTTCTTCTAGTACAAAAAATATTCGGTAAAATGTTAAAACTGTTACTTCCTCCGGTCAACGCAAAAATATCTTCTTCAGACAAACATCTGAGGGCCCGGTCTTCGAACCTCTGAGCTTAGCTGCAGCGTTTGCTCTCAGAACTCTAATTTCCATCAAATTTTTAATACCATTAATACAAATAGCATTTCACAGTCGTATTACAACCCTCTCCCTTCCCTCGAAGCTCTTAATGCGAAAGAAACTATCTCAGTCGCAGAGTTTAATTTAACATTGTCTTCGATGAAAAGAAAAACCCCCGGAGCAGACAGAATTCCTTACCCGATCATAAAGAACCTTCCACATCCAATTAAACTTAGGTTAATTGACCTCAATAATTAAATCTTATGAAGTAGTATTTATCCACAAGATTGGAAAACTGCGGCTATTATCCCTATAAGAAAGCACAACAAAGATAACACCGTAATTTCCAACTATGGGCCAATCTCTCTTCTCTCCTGCGTTTCTAAAGTATTAGAAAAAACTATCTCCCGTAGACTTATGTGGTTCGCTGAAAAAAACTATTTAGCAAACTCCCATCAGTTCGGTCTTCGAAAAGGATTAAGTGTAATGTACCCTTTCCTTATTTTTGAACACTTTGTTTCTTCCGCTCTTGCAACAAGAAATCACGTTTCCGTCCTAAGCTTTCACTTTGAGAAGTCCTACGATAGAATAGGCAGCCATGTTATTCTTACCGAACTGAAGTCTTGGAAAATCGGGGAAAAGCTGTTTAACCTCATTAAGTCATTTCTGTCCAATCGTAATTTTTTTGTTAGGGTTAACAACTACCATTCCGATATATTCCCTCTTGTCAATGGTATCCCACAAGAGTCACCACTTTCAGTAATTTTGTTTACGATAGCCTTCCCGAAAATAAGTTCCATCATATCAGCCTATCCCCACATTAATCATGTTATCTATGCTGATGATGTGCTAATATTTACTAAGATAAAAGACCTTGCCGAAGTAAAAAATACTTATTCAAGTATTTTAAAAGATTTATATAATTAGCCAATTTCATCAGGAACCACACTGTCGGCTAGCAAATGTTGTTTGTTCCACATTTGCCGAAAACACCAATGCACACTCCCAAACCTCTTATTTTGAAATACCATCATCCCACAAACTGATACATTAAAAATTCTAGGAGTAATTTTCGATAAAAAACTCACTTTTAAACAACACTGTTCTTATATTAGAATTACTTTATTTACAAGATTAAATATTATTAAGTACTTCTCGTCTAAATATTCATTAGTTCAAACACATACTCTCATAAATGTAACCAAAGCCTTAATATTAGGAAAAATTGACTTTGGACTGGCCATTTACGGACATTGCGCAAAAACTCATCTCAAACCTCTACAATCACCCTATCACACGCCGCCAGAAGAAGCCGTTCTTGTTGGGGCTGGTTTACCAGAGATCCAAGATAGAGTCATATACGATACAATGATGCTTATACCAAAAGTGTTTCACTGCAAAACTAAGACACTTTTTTCCGCTGTAGAATGCTGCCAACAACAAAAAACAAAAACCTATACGATATCAACTATCACACGCATCTTTAACTACATCACACATTTAAACATCACATCTAAACCGATCTTGACTAATATTCTAACCTTACCGCAATGGTCTTTACCTTTTTGCGTACTTGTAAGTGATTTACTTAAATATCCCAAACAGTCTACCAGCTCAATCGAATATAGACTATACTATAACAAAGCAATGGAGCTGCTGAGGAATGACTTCGAATTTATTTTTACTGAAGGTTCCAAACACGAAGACACCACATATTTTGCTATAACAAAAGATACCGGTGCAACTATTACCGTCGGAGCTCTGCCTAACTATTGTTCAGTTTTTACAGCCGAATCAACTGCTTTGCTCGAAGCAATATTATTTGCTTCCAAAGAGCAAGGAGACTTTGTTATATGTACTGATAGTAAATCTACGATCGAAGCACTTTATAACAGTTTCAACATATCATATATAACCTCACAAACTCGTGACATTCTCTTTCAACACAGAAAGTCAATAAAAATTATGAGGGTGCTTGGATATGTTGATACCCCAGGAAACGGGGTTGCAGATCAGGCGGCTAAAGCGCCATTACATTTTTTAGCTATTTTAACGACCAAGAAGTCAAAAAGCTGGCAAAACAGCATATGCTTTCAATTTTTGTAACAATTGGAGTAATTACCAACATCATTACAAGAAATCTAACCCTTAGGGCAACAAACCATTATATTCGTCGCTTTCAGCGTGTCACAAAATCAAGACTTTTGTTCGCCTTAGAATTGGCCATACGTTACCCATCCAACTTTACAACATCACACCTTTTGGATTCATGCATCGGACTAAGTCAAATCAGAACCAACATTTTTCAAAATGCTAGCTAGTAAAATAATAATCTAATAAGTATTTCTCTGCTAAGTTCTCCTTTATAGTTTATAATCTTTTACCTCCAAAATTCACATTTGTACATACTGTACAACAATATCATACATATACATATGTAGATAAGTAGTACAATATAAAGCCGAAGGCCACAGTTGTCAGTGCTTTAGCTATTAAGTACAATAATTATTTATAATTATTTCACTTTTAAATAAATAAATATATATATATATATATATAATTGGCGCGTACACCCTTTTTTGGGTGTTTGGCCGAGCTCCTCCTCCTATTTGTGGTGTGCGTCTTGATGTTGTTCCACAAATGGAGGGACCTACAGTTTCAAGCCGACTCCGAACGGCAGATATTTTTATGAGGAGCTTATTCATGGCAGAAATACACTCGGAGGTTTGCCATTGCCTGCCGAGGGGCGACCGCTATTAGAAAAATGGTGTTTTTTTTTTCTTTTTTTTGTTATAATTTTGGTTTCACCGAGATTCGAACCAACGTTCTATCTGTAAATTCCGAATGGTAATCACGCACAAACCTATTCGGCTACGGCGGCCGAGAATAAATAAATAAATAGTACAAATATTTTAAATGCCCACAGCATACGATTTCTTGGAATTATCTTTGATAAGCGTCTTACTTTTAAGGATTTATTGTTTTGGGATTTACTTCACTTTTTTAGATTTAAAAAAGAACTTAACTGCCAGGTTAAATATTATAAAGTATCTGTCATCTAAACATAGTCTTATACATACCACACCCCTGATAAATATTACTGGGGCTCTCATCTTGTTGAAAATCGACTAGGGTTTGCCAATATACGGACACTGCGCCAAAAGTAAGCTAAAGCTAATTTTCCCAACATACCACGCGGCCGTACGCAGAAGCATTCGAGCCTTTCCAACATCTCAGATACAGTACATATTGACGGAAGCAGGGCTACTCAACATTCCGGAGAAAACAGAATACATCACAATGGGGCTCATCCCAAAACTTCTCTATTGTAACAATAGCATTCTACATGACGCCACCTAATCCCTTTTGCTGCAAGTAAAGTGCAAAATTGCAACTCCACTATACTAAGGGCACTGGAATATGCTAACAAACTGGGAATAACCTCACGGCCCCAATTGAGGCCCCCAATTAGCTCCCCGCCTTGGCATCTTAGAAAGTCCTCAGTCCTTTTTGGTATAGTAACATCTCCTAAATCAAACACCAGTTCATTAGAATACCAGCGTAGGTTTGAAGAATACGTCGCTCCATTTAGATCTGAATGGAAAATTATCTACATTGATGGTTCAAAAACTCTGGAACACACCACTTTTGCAGTAGTGCATGCTGATGGTGAAACAATAACGAAGGGTCAACTACTTTACTACAGTTCTGTGTACACAGCAGAAGCTATAGCAATATACAAGCCATAATAGTTGCATCAAAAACTAATGAAAAAACAATCATTTGTTCGGATAGCAAGGCCACAATATCAAGTATCATGAATATAACAAACAAATCACCGCTTATTTCAAGTATACGGAGCTTATTAATTCAGCATAAAAATAAAGTCAAGATAATGTGGATTCCTGGCCACGTTGGTATTAAAGGGAACGAGCTTGCCGACCAAAAAGCTAAGGCTGCAGCAATGGAACCGTTGCTCACATTGGATTGTATGCTGAAGAAGGACATCTACGTATTAATCAATAAATATTTTGAAGAAAAAAGAACTGAGGAATGGAGAACAGTGCAACACCATTATGCAAACTTAAATACAACTGGAACTAAACCCAACTATCAAGCCATATGCCGTACCAAAGACATCACTGCGCTCATCCAACTTGGCATTGGACAAAATCGGTACACACTCGCACATTTTAAATGGTAAGAAGCCACCTCTATGCCCGTACTGCACCCTGTCAACATTAAAAGTCAAACACCTTTTGACCGACTGCACGCATTTTATGAATCTCAGGAGCACAAGTTTCAACAAGCATCTTCCATCTGAAAAACTAAAGACTCCTTCTCAGGAAAACATTGAGTAATAAATTAACCTTTCTAGTCAAAAACTAATCTTATTAGAGCAGTGAGCCGAAAGCCCTGGCAGCTAGTGCTCCTTTTATTGTAAAATAATAATTTATTGTTATTTTCCATACATTAAATAAATAAATAAATAAATTTTAGTTTTTGCTTGAGTTATCATGCACGGTAGAATATGGCTAAGTCGACTCCTCATTTTTTTAAGCATTTTGGTATACATCTGCTTATATCTATCTTGATTCCTTTATATACAGCCCTTTTGTGAATAAAACTATAATACTCTTATGGCAAAGTGCGCGCGGGTATAAAAATTAATCTTGGTATATCATTGGCACCCACGATAGGTAAAAGATTTTTTAACTCCACTAATGCAATGCTACGTAAGCTTCTTTAGCATAACATTAATGTTGAAACGTCGGATGTTTTTATTGAATATTTTACGCTTACGCCTGCGAAAATCTACAATTTTTATTAACAAAAAATCCTTTACAATTCGGTTTATTTATACTTATTTATATATGTTATACGTACATGTATGTAAATGCATATATATGTAGGATTCCGAGTTCAACAGTTATTTATTTCGCAACTTATCGGTCTCTTTAATTCCACAGTTCACAACTTATCATTTATTTATTATACAAACAGTTTACAAACTTATTATTTCTTTAACATACAACGGTTCACAACTTATTGTTTCTTTAATATACAACGGTTCACAAACTTATTATTTCTTTAGTGCGCGCGCCACTCGCTTGATGGCGGTTTAGCTTACAATGCATATTCTGTCCTGTCGTTCGTATCGTCAACGTCTTCGTTGGGTATGTTCGCGGTACGGTCATTTCGGTCTTTTGTTTCGTTCCCTAGTTATCCGTATTAGTCCGGTCGCGCACTGTGCGCTCTGTCTCCTATTGCGTCTATTCGTCGTGTCCGTCATTTCCTACATTCGGCCATCCTGCGCGCTCATTCGGCCCGAATGAGGGATCCCATCTTTTCATGAACTCAGCCACTGTCGTGGTTCGACCTGGGCCTTCGTGATCGCCAATCTTTTCCACAGTGTATCGCCCACGTCTCATCTTCTTCACGATTTTATATGGACCCAGATATTTCGGCTTCAACTTTAGTCCCACTCCATACTGCGTTCGCTTAATGGCTACTAGCTCGTCGATGGCATATTCGGGTTCTGTTCTTCGGTTTGCGTTGTAAGTCCGTCGATTTTCTTCTTGAATAATGACAATGTTCTCCCGGGCTTGACGACGCGCTTCTTCTCTCTCTGCATCCATCTCGTCGATAGCCTCCTTCTCCAGTAATTCTTGCAATTGCGGAATGCCCACGACTCGCATCTCTAGACCTGTCAATATCTTAAACGGCGATGATTTAGTGCTGCGCGCTGGGTTGCTGTTAAGGAATCGTTGAACGCGATTCCCCTGCGTGTACCATTTTCCAGGATTCTCCAGACACAGCTTTGCTATCATTGGCACCACCACTCGATGTATTCGCTCGACCTGTCCATTCCCGCGTGGCACTCCGGTTGCTATCAGCAGATGTTCGATTTGCTCGCTCTCGCAGTAGCTCTTAAAATGATTCGAGGTAAAAGCGGAACCTCTGTCCGTGATTATTCGCTTCGGGTTCCCGAAAACTGCAGACTGCCTCTGCAATCGGTCGACGACGGCCTCTGCGTCTGTGTTCCTTGTTGGATAGAGCCAAACAAACTTCGAGAAAGCGTCTATTACTACTAAAATATAATTATATGCCTTTTTAGTAGGTTCCATCGGACCCACATGGTCGATATGAAATGTTCCTAGCGGCTTGTCTTCTTTATTTATCGGGTTCAAGTAGCCCTCCTTTTTCCCAGTCTTGGAATTGGTCACTAAACACTCTACACAACCTTTTACTACTTGGGCAACCTTACTATTGAGTTGTGGTATATAGTATGACCTCTCCACCGCATCTTGCGTCCTCTTAACTGAGAAATGACCTTGCCTATGCGCCACTTTGATGATCTCTTCTTCCATTGCCGACGGTACGACTATGAGCTCCTTCAGTGGGTCTTTATACAAAACGTCGTGTTTTAAATAGAAATCTTCGTAGTCGTCCCTTTCCAGTACCCTACGAACAGCCCGTATCCAGCCATCCTGTTGTTGTGCCTGCTTTAACCGGTGCCGCAATGAATCTTCTAAAATTAAGCATGAGATCCTGCTCAGAGCGTCAACATGTCGCATCTTCGTGCCGCTACGGTGCTCAATTTCGTAGTTGAAATCCTGTAGAAACATCGCCCAACGTGAAACTCTAAGTGGAACGCCCCTTTTCTTCATAGTCATGGTGAAAGCGTTACAGTCAGTGACTATCTTGAATCTTATACCCAGCAAGTAGACTCTCCATTTCTTGAGTGCCTCGATGACTGCCAGTACCTCCAACTCGTACGAATGGTATTTCTCCTCGCTCGGCTTTGTCTTACGGCTCATGTATTGAATCGGGTGGAACTCCTGGTCATCGTAGTCTTTCTGCAGTAGAACCGCCCCGTACCCCAAACTACTGGCATCAGTGTGTACTTCCGTAACTGCTTTCGGATTGTATAGCTTTAGGACTGGTGCACTTGTTAAAGCTAATTGAAGCTGCTTGAACGCTGCTATCTGGTCGTCTTGAAGGACGAACTTAGTATCTTTTCTAAGCAGATCGGAAAGTGGTTTAGCGATCACGGCATAATTCTCAACAAACCTCCTGAAGTACGATGTTAGTCCGAGAAAACGTTGTAGGGATTTTTTATCGTTGGGCAAAGGGAAGTTTTTAATTGCGTTTGTCTTTGCATCCGAAGGTTGAATTGTACTGTTAGTGATGATATACCCGAGAAACTCTACCCTTCTTTTCAGGAACTGACACTTGTTCCACTTGACTTGCAGGCCACTTGCTTCTGACCTTTTCAACACCAACCTCAGCTTCTTGATCCCTTCTAGTTCATCCTTCGAGGGAATTATCAGGTCATCCATATAAGCTATCACCGTTCCATTTTGAATCAGATCTTTCAATACCGCAAAGACGAACCTTGAGAAAACTGCGGGGGAATTAGATATTCCAAACGGCACGTATCGGAACTCATATTGACCATTATGAGTGACGAAAGAGGTATACTTCCTTGAACTTACTTCTACTGGGACATGGAAAAATCCGTTCGCAAGATCCAATGTCTTCGTCCCGTGATGTACGTCTTCCTCCATTTCCTCTATTAGACAAAGATTTCCGAACTCTTCTCTCAACTCTACAATGTTGCTTGCTGGCTCTCGTTCGACAGGCTCCTCTACTACCGCATTACACTCATGTACCACCCTGTTCTGCGGGCGCACATACTTGACGCTCCCAGCGCCGCTCTGATCGTGATCATCTTCACCTCGCATCTCTGCATGCCTACGTGGACGCTCATCCACCAATGGTTGCGTGTTAGGGCCCTCTCTCAGCTTCCTAGCCGCATCCTTCATACCTGCGTAAAACGCATCTAAATCTTCAGCGATCGAATCACCACTACTTGCACTTGCGCAATTACCAGCCACTGCCTTGCGCACCGCTGCACCGTCATCTGGACTTTCTTCGACTCGCCCTCCTCCCATCACCTGTCGGCCGCCTGCACGTTTCCTTTCACTGTGTTCGTCTAACTTTTCTCGAAATAGAGCACCTTCTTCCCTTATAATTAGGTCAACATGTTTGAGGACATCATTGCCTATTACCAATGAGTAGCTTAAATCGCGTTCTCTCGTCACGTGGAACGCTATATCTAATGAAACGCCGTCTATTTGCATAGGTATGGTAAAGCTGCCGATTGTTGTTAGCGTGCTATTACCAATGCCTACCAATTTCCGCCTCTCCTTGTTCAGCTGTACATCTAAATTTAGCATCATCAGTGTGTCGTAACGCATTAGACATAAATCTGATCCGGTGTCAATTAATGCCGAAACCGTTTGATTAGATGTGCTAAAACATATGTCTTTAAAAATAAGGCCGCTTTTTGTTACACCCATCATGTTTACCGAATTCTTTTCGAGCTTCGAATCTTGTTTTATGTATTTGCATTCGCTAGCACGATGACCTTCATTTCCGCATTTAAAACATATGAAACGCTTGCGTGGACAGTCCCGAGCGAAATGCGAACTATCGCCGCAATTAAAACAACGCTTACTTATTGCGCCAGAACTCGTTGAAACTTTCCCCATGGGTGTGAGTTGTACCTGTTTCGCGTTTGAAGACGAAGGCCTATTTGATCTCACCTTCTCATAGACCTTTATTTGCTCCTTTAGATCTTGTACACATGTCGCCTGATATAAATTCGATTTGTTGATTTTGGTGTCATTGATCCCTTCGATGAAATATTCGATTAAGCTGGAGTCATCTAAATTAAGCGGTTTACCAATCTCCATCATAGCGTACAGGTATTCGCGAAGATCTTCCCCTTGTCGCTGGCGACGATTACGAAGAGCACGATGTATCTCGATCGATGAAATATTTGTACCAAATTCTCTACGCAGTGCTGATTTTAGTGAATCCCAACTGCTTATGCCGCTCTGACTTCGAACGAAAAGCTTCGCTGCACCCTTTAACAATTGTTTGCCGTATATAAATCGTTGTAGATCACCCCACTGTACTGCTATTGCGTTATCTTCAAATTCTTCTATCCATTGTTCAAATGTAGGCTGTCCTGATCCGTTAAACTTCGTCAGTGAATCTTCAATATCACGAAGGGTAAATGTTGGACGTTCAGCCGTTGGTCTACGCGTATCACGCCTATTTGCTACATCATCATAGTCCGATTCTTCGCCGTCGCTAGCATTCAGGCCGAAATGTACGAATAATCTGTCTCGTAATGTCGCTTTACGTCCGCTTGTGTCCAACCCCAACCCTTCCAACTGTTCCCTCAACCCGTCTACCGTCAATGCTAAAATTTGGTCTCGGTCCATGTCTTACAGAGTTTATTTAATTATTTAGTAATAATAATAATGAACAATTTGGTGTAATAAAATGTAAATAGGAAAATTCGGTTATTAAAAAAAATGTTCGCATGAGTTTGCAACACTAGCGAATCTTCAATTCAAAATTAAATCAAAATTATTTTAAAATTAATTTGCTTAGCGCTTACCAATTCCAAAAAAAATAACGTTCAATAATATAAAATAACGTTCAATATTAGCGGTACCCTTTCCTCCGTTATCGCCTACGCTGCTCTGGCCTCGCCGCTGCTCTGCCAACGTCGGTCACTTGCGCAGTCGCTCTCTGCTGCTCCGATCCGTTACCGCTGCTACTCTGGTCTCGCCGCTACTGCCAACGTCAGTCACTTGCGCAGTCGCTCTCTGCTGCTCCGATCCGTTACCGCTGCTACTCTAGTCTCGCTGCTACTGCAATCGATCCCGTTAACGCACTTGTTAAATTCACTGTGGCCGAAATCTCACTTCTGGCACCACTTGTAGGATTCCGAGTTCAACAGTTATTTATTTCGCAACTTATCGGTCTCTTTAATTCCACAGTTCACAACTTATCATTTATTTATTATACAAACAGTTTACAAACTTATTATTTCTTTAACATACAACGGTTCACAACTTATTGTTTCTTTAATATACAACGGTTCACAAACTTATTATTTCTTTAGTGCGCGCGCCACTCGCTTGATGGCGGTTTAGCTTACAATGCATATTCTGTCCTGTCGTTCGTATCGTCAACGTCTTCGTTGGGTATGTTCGCGGTACGGTCATTTCGGTCTTTTGTTTCGTTCCCTTGTTATCCGTATTAGTCCGGTCGCGCACTGTGCGCTCTGTCTCCTATTGCGTCTATTCGTCGTGTCCGTCATTTCCTACATATATATATATATATATATATATATATACATGTACATATATTACATATACTCGTATACTTACATTTGTGCTTTAACGCACTCGTCTGCACACGGCGATGGCTCCAAAGTAAAAGAACGAGCTTTCTTCGTTCGCTTTACTTTGGACCGAACTCGTGAAGTGCAGAGAAAGTATGCATTTTTTAGTGCTTACTAAAACAGTTACTGATTACAATGCAATTACACTGCGTTGTAACATTTCCCCCCTTGCAAACTTGATGCCTGGCGTCAAAGTTTATCCAGATAAATCCAATTTTGCTAATTTAACAACAGGTCGGGTTATCAATTCATGTATGGTTTTCACGATAGCGCTCCGGACTTGGCCATCCTTTGCTCGCCAAACTTCAATTACAATTCCTTTGATCCTGGTGTTGCGTTAACTTTTTTCATCGACGATGATTACCACGTAACCGTTGTCGACAGGTTCAGGAGGAGGTTGATACCATTTTGCGCCGAGGTTAGGCAGATATTCCATCACCCACCGTCTCCAAAACTGGTCAGCCAGCTGTGACGCGACTCTAAAGTTTTTCCGAAGTGTGGCACCGCTGCTGTCTTCAATGCTTCGTTCTCATAGTCCACTTCACCCACCAAGCAAAAAATGATTTGGAGTGAGTGCCTCATCATTTGCTGTAGCCAGAGGAATGCATGTCAGTGGTCTGGAATTCAAGACGTTTTCGACATCTGCTAGTGCTGCTCGAAGTATGTGCTCGTGTATGATGTTCGTGCGAAGTATGTCCGATACAATAGATTTGACGGAGCGAATTGTCCTCTACCATGCTCCGCTCATATACGGTGCGGCCGGGGGTATAAAACGCCACTCCACCTCCGGGTACTTTTGCTGTAGCTCATCAGAGGAAATTCTCTCTATCTCGGCTTGTAGAACACGACTTGCCCCTCTAAAGTTTGTGGCATTGTCTGAAATAATTCGCCTAGGTGCACCACGAGGAGAGGATAAACTGCTTCAGAATAAGTAAAAATGCATATGTGGATAGAGAGTGGGTAATTTCAATATGCACAATGTGAGGCAAGTGAATAATTCACCCCGGCGTTACTCATGATATCTACAACAACGACGTCTATTGGTCCAAAGAAATCTACCCCAGTATATGTAAATGGGCGCATATTCAACGCGTGTCGTTCAGGTGGCAGAAAACCCATTTGTGGTGGCTGTGGTACTGCCTGATGGATTCGGCAAACTTGACACTTCCTTCCGACGCTACCTACCAACGCTCTTAATCCACTCATCCAGTATTTTTTACGGATTTCGTTGACTACGACTTCGTTGTGATGATGGTGATATTTAAGATGGAAAAAATCGATTATTAGAAGTATCCATATATGGCGTGCGGGCAGAATTATGGGTCTTTTCACGCTAACACTCCCTCTATCGAATCGATTCGACCTTTGATTCTGAGCAATCTAAACTCATCTATGAAAGCCGAGCATTTGAAAATGGAACTTTTTCGACTCGTCCTTAATGTAGACATTTAATTTCATCTCCGAAGATCTCACTCTGGCACATAAGAACAATTAAAACTTCGGCGCTGTTAACTGTGGTTTCCTGCAACATCATCTGAACGAACTTTGATTTAGCTGGTCTCCTGCTTATTAACCGAAGGAAGCGCAAAGCGTATCCTGTTGCACCACGCAGCTTCTCCCACTTACTGAACCTCGACACATGAGGTATAACTTCCGTAAAGGATGTGAAGCTAAGTGTTGTATTAAGCTCGATGTGATGAACTAACTCATGCTCTGCAGTGTTCACTAAAATCGTCTCAGGCCACTCTAAGGAAGGCAAAGTTAAGAATTGTGGACCTTGAAATCAACGCAATTCTCCATCCAACTTCGACCACTGCTTCAATTTTGTGGCGTCGTCGGCAACGTTGTCGGCTGAAGGCACCCACCTCCAGTTATTGATGCTGGATGACTCCAAAATTTCTCCGATTCTTATGCCAACAAATTGACAGAACTTTCGAGTGTCTGATCGGATCCAGTGGAGAACGTTCTTTGAATCGGTCGAGTACACCTCCTCGCTGATAGGCAAGGTTAATTCATTTCTAATAAATTTTGCAATTCGCAAGCCCAAAATGGCCCCATCAGTTCTAACCGCGGTATAGAAACTGGTTTCAGTGACACCAATCGCGACTTCGACGGTAGCTCTTAGATAAGCAGCTGCCGCGTACGCTACACTGCTCGCGTCGCAGAATATATGGCGCTGAACGTCGTGAGTAAAGTTGACCAAGGGGTAGCAGCATGGTATACGTACGTCATGTATTCGTGGTAACAATCGAACCCATCACTGAGATGCTTCGTGCTCGTCTTTTTGCACAGGTGCATCCTAAGTGACCCCAGATCGCCAAATATTTTACATTGCGATTTTGGCTTGAATCATAAAAACCCAATTAAGCCGAGGGGATCATAAACAGACATAATTACCTGAAGAACGCTCCTTTTTGTGACAGATGAGTTGTTACCGAAAACGGATGTATCACATTTTCCAAAGAAAGTTAGCTCGTCGAGCAAGTCAGCCACCATATGCCCAGAACTTTTTCGTATGTCATAGAAGGATCATGGAGGAGCTTACCCGATTGCTTTTCCGTCCTGGAAATTGCATGCAGCGCTTTGGTAGAGTTTGACAGCCAGTTGCACATCTCGAAGCCACCTTCGCCGTGTATATGCTTGACTTACAACGCCAAATCGATCAATTCTTTCTCCGTGTCTACGCTCTGCAGCCAATCGTCTAAGTACATGTTCCGACGAATTGCCCCAACCGAACTTGGGTTTTTGTTGACGAAACGCGAAGCATTTTTGTTTTTAATGAAATTTGCCAATGATGGAGAAAAAGCAGTACCAAAAGTCTTCACCGTCATTACGTAAGTTTCAGGATCTTTAGAGCTATTCCCATGTCACCACAAAAACTGCTGTGCGGTTGGTCTTCGCTGCGCTCTCGAGTTTGGTGGAACATCTCGCGAATGTCTCCGGTGATGGCATAAGGTCACTTGCGAAATCGTGTAAGTATTTCTACCAGAGACGTCAGAAGGTCGGGCCCTTTTATCAAAGAGGTGTTGAAAGCAACACCGTCGACGGTAGCAGCGGCATCCCAAACGAGCCTTGTCTTGTTTTTATTTTTATTCGCTACGGTAAAAATTGGTAAATTGACCCATGACCTTTTTCCATGAGATATCTCATCTTTTGTTAATTTTCGAATATATCCTTTATCTTCATACTCACGAATTTCTTTGTTGAGAAAATTCTGTAAGAGTGGGTCCCGTGTCATGCATTTTCCCAAATAACTGAGGCGTTGCAACGCCATGGAATACGAATTTGGTAAATCGATTTTATCTAATTCCCACAATAAACCCGTTTCCCAACGCTTTTCATTTTCCAGGTACTTTGTAGTCGATTGCATAATGGCGAGAGCCCGTTAATCTGCTTTGGATTTCAGTGGTTTATCTTTCATGCTAATACCAACTGCCGCTAACGCGTAATTAGCCCTTAACGTTTCATCCATGTACAGGAGCAGATGTGCATCACCCTATTCTAAAGGGCATTAGGTTCCTCTCCGCGGACATGTACTGACCAATCACGTCGACATTTAGTTGCGTTGAGCTGATCTCCTTCTACTTCCTTCACTTTGAGCTTTGCATTAACGACGTCAAGAAGCAGTGTAGCGCACACCCCAGTATATGGTTCGATAGGCAAATTGTGCAAATGACTGTGCGACGAGAGTACTTCTTCTAACAACGACTGCTTTGGAAAATCAAGATTATCTACTGTGCGTATGTTTCGAAAATTAAACCGAGGGGGTGTTTCATATGTACAAGAGAGTCCGAAGGTAACATTTTTTGATTTAGGCTCTACCTGTGTTATATCACCCGTCCACCTGAGACACATCTCATCTGATAGACCATCCAAACCAAGCTCTTCAGCAATGTGTTTCTCCAAGAGTGTACATGTGGATCCCTCGTCTATTAACGCATACGTCTTTATGAACTTGGATTTTCCATAGAGTATTACTGGACCGTAACGCACAACGTCTTTCTCGCGTGCTCTTCCTTATGTAACATCACAGCTGCTTTATAATTTGGATTGATCGAATAATTTGAATGTAGCAGAACATGGTGCCGCTTTGTGCAACCATCAATACCACAACGGCTATGCAATGGGCAGTTCTTCAGGAAATGGTTCCGGAAGCATCTGATGCATAGCTTATTGTCGCGAACAAAGCACCACCTTTCATAGGTACACAAATCGCAAAATTGTTTGCATTTCTCGAGTCGATGATCACCACTGCACTGCACACAATAAGGTTGAGAGCTGGCACTGTTGGTGTGAACTACGCCGTGCACGAGCACCCTTTTCTAAAATTGATTATTGTTCACTTTAACGTCATCGCCGGGACTATTTACGGAAACGACATGACTAGTGCACGTCGCCAATTTGGAAAGCCAATAGGTGAACTCACTAATGTCAGCATGAAGCAGTGAAACCCTATTTCTACCCCACCCTAATTTCAAGTCGCTTGATAATTTCCAAAGTAGCTCAGAAAGTAGCATCGGATCATTCAAATTAGAAGAGAGTCCAATAGCTTTCAGAGTACAACAGTAATTTTGTACCGCAAGTACAAACTGAATTAGGGTTTCCAGCTCGTCATACCTTACCAATGGCTCCTGACGTATCTTGCGTTGCAGTGAATGACAGATGACGTCCAGACACGCTCATATAGCATCGGTAAAGTTTCAATGGTCTGCCATACGGTTGCAGGCGCCATTAATGTACCCCTACTGCCTTTAGTGCCAAACGGACTGCGATCGTCCATGGTATCCGCTAGCACTAGGTAAACCGCCAACCCAAGTTGAGGTTATGCTGCCCGAATTTACACTCGGTAGTGCGTACCCATCCTCTGATGTAGCACATAATGCGTGAGCCGCGCCTTGATGCCTCATGAATGCCCCTAGTTGTGCGTACCCATCAGCAGACGTAATATGTTCAGAATATGTTATACGTACATGTACATAGGTATATTCGTATATTACATTTGTGCTTTAATGCACTCGGCAATGTCTGTCTGCACACGGCAATGGCTCCAAAGTAAAAGAACGAGCTTTCTTCGTTCGCTTTACTTTGGACCGAACTCGTGAAGTGAAGGGCAACTATGCATTTTTTAGTGCTTACTAAAATAATAACTGATTACAACGGAATTACACTGCGTTGTGACAATTAAAATAAACATTACTGGGGGAACGAGAATGGACCCAGTGGTATGCCAGAACTTCCCGAAACATCTTTAAATTCCATGATTATCATATGAAGCCTACGAAATACCGAAATATACATGCTTCAGTTGTTAATACGCAATTAGCATTATATGCAGGCAGTATATAACGACCATAAACAAAAATTTCCAGATGTTTACTAACACAATCTCATATGTTATTTTCGAGTATTTAGAATAAATTTCTTGTGCGGCAGCATAGGTAAGAGCAGAAGTAAATATCGATAACGATGTGCTAGAAGAGATGTACTTTCTACATATACTCGTGTGTTATATTGTATCCGTATGCTGTATTGTTGCGGGTGTTGGAGAGAGCGTTAAAACAGAGACACAACTAGAAAGACTAGGGAGCCACCTTGAAATATTCCTTTTATATGTCAATTTGTTCTGTTGTTATGGTTTCTGTAGATGTTATTCGATTTATTTGTGTTTTCCATTTATTCATTGTGTTCTGTAAAAAGTTTATTAATTTTGGTTGTATTTTGTTTATCTGAAGCACTTTGATGATCCACCTATGTGGCACGGAGTCGAAGGCTTTCTTTCTATTTCTGGCAGTCTAGGTAGCATGACTGTAGGTTTCGTTGTTTTGACGTAGCTCGTTTCATAATTGTTGTATCAATTAAAAGTTGCTCCTTGCAGCCCTACCTGTTTTTTTTTGTTGCATCCTTTTTGTTCATTAGTTATAACGTGGTGTTGTGTTAGAGGCGCTTCTATTTTCGAGGATATTGTGGAGGTGATTATTTTATATATTGTGGGAAGGCATTTTACTAGTCTATAGTTGGTCTATAGCATAACATGCTAGTCTGGCAGCATACACCTTAAGTTTTTTTTATGGGTGTCCATTATTTTTGTTGTAAAACGTGTATGTTTTTAATTATTTTTTCAATCTATTCCCATTTTTGGATTGTGTGAGTCGTCCTAAATTTCTCCGGAGCTCATTTACTTTATTTTCAATTCGTATTTGCCACTTATGTTTTCTTGAGTTAGATAAATTGGTAAGTATTGTTGTAGTTATTGCAGCTAGGTATATGTATGAGTATCTGGGTTTACCCCTTTCCTTTTTATTAGACTAGTCTTTATTTCATTTAGAATTTTTGCTGATATATCATTGCCCGGGTTTCAGCCCTGTTTCTATATTTGTTGGGATTTTGTTCATCATTATTGTTTGGGTCTATTGACTCGTTTGTTTTGTTTTTATTTTTAGAATTTTGTGGAACATTCTGCTCCATATTTTTGTTATGCGTGTTGGATATTTTATTGTCTACTTGTTTGACGGCCGCCGTAGCCGAATGGGTTGGTGCGTGATTACCATTCGGAATTCACCGAGAGGTCGTTAGTTCGAATCTCGGTGAAGGCAAAATTAATAAAAACATTTTTCTAATAGCGGTCGCCCCTCGGCAGGCAATGGCAAACCTCCGAGTGTATTTCTGCCATGAAAAAGCTCCTCATAAAAATATCTGCCGTTCGGAGTCGGCTTGAAACTGTAGGTCCCTCCATTTGTGGAACAACATCAAGACGCACACCACAAATAGGAGGAGGAGCTCGGCCAAACACCTAACAGAAGTGTACGCGCCAATTATTTATTTTTTTATTTTTACTTGTTTGATGTTTTCATTGTTAACATCAGTTAAAAGTTTAATTGTTACAATTGCTCGTTTTTGGTCTGATACTCTTCGTGCAGTTATTTTATGTTCGTATTGTGGCTATAGTTGTATAAATAACTTATGGAGTTATGTTCTGTATCATGTTTTTAGTGTGTCCAATTTCATTGCAATGTAGTAGCAGAGCATAATATCTTCGTCCATTTTTGTAGTTCATGCTATGCGCTGCCTTGGCTTTCTTGCATTTGTGGTTTTCCTACATTGTTCCTGAACGTTGCGACGCTCATCCGACGCTCTCGTGATTCGTGGAACTAGATGGTTAGCTTATTATAGTGGCCACACAGGCGTTCCTTCGCGGTTTTGGATGAAGGATATGATGGTTAAATCCTTTATAATATATTTCCTCTAGTTTATTGTTGCTATACCTTGGTCCTGTATACCAATAACACTGTGTGACAAAAAAAAAAGAATAAAATATACTTTTATGGAGACCTAGCACCACTTGTGGGTATAGAAAAGCTAAAAAAATGGTTGTTGGGCCACCAAGCTTTTTTGGTAGCTATTATTTTCCGAATTAATTAAACACTTTTATTTTTACAAAACTTTATAATTTATTTTTCGCACTTAGAAATTTACGCGTTCGTGTGTTTGTTAATCCCTTTACAAATGTTTAAGTTCACCGGCCTCAGCTGATGTCGAGCTTCAAGTCTCGAAATATTTGCTTAGCACAGCTTATATATAATGTATGTACATAAGAATGCGTTGATACGAACGTTAGGAAAATGACAAATATAGGATAATGTGTATTAATATAATTCAAGGACAAGTACGAGGATTAGGGTGACCAGGTGTTACGAGTTAAAAATATTACAATCTTATAAGTTAGACTACAATACAAAATTATTAAATAAAAACTATACAATTAACCCTATACTTAAATTATGTCATGTAAATTAGGTGCTGCTCCCACCATCCTCCCCTCCGTTGAAAGTTCAGGGCTTTCAACTGATTCCTTAGTCGGAAGGAGGCACAATTTAGTAACAGCTCGACGTGTAAGGCCAGTGGATGTACGTAGAACAGCTACTCGTGCAACACCGTCCTCACCATTAATAACTTCGATGACGCGCGCAAGAGGCCACTTAAGAGGCGCATACAATATCGTTGATTTGCACATTGGGGTGAGGGGTGCGCCATTTTGCTCTTTGTTGAAAAACAGTGAGGTATTCTTCGCTCCGCCGTTTCCAAAATAGTTGTTAGAAGTATGTGAAACGCTGCCAGTGACCGAGTGGATTGTAATTCAAATGCGTGATGTTAGGCTCAGGAGCAGCTGTAAGCGGGCCGCCAATAAGAAAATGACCTGGAGTTAAAACATCAAGGTCTTCTGGATTTTCTGAAAGAGGTACAAGAGGTTAATTATAGCAGAGATTTGACATAACAATGTACGCAGTTCATCGAAACCAAGAATTGCAGAGTCAAGAGTGAGGTACAGGTGCTGTTTAGCCATTTTTACTGCGGCTTCCCACAAGCCGCCGAAATGTGGTGAACGAGGTGGTATGAATCGCCAGTCGAAACCATTGTTGAGGTAGTGAACGTGAACCTTACTGCGGTGCTCTTGGCGTAGGAGTAGGCGTTTTAGGTCTCTCAACTCGTTCTTAGCGCCTACGAAATTGGTTGCGTTGTCTGACCAAATACAGCTTGGCATGGCGCGTGTTGTCGTAAATAGCTTGAGAGCTTCCAAAAAAGCACCTGTTGGAAGGTCCCTCTGGTTTCAGTGACACCAATCGCGACTTCGACGGTAGCTCTTAGATAAGCAGCTGCCGCGTACGCTACACTGCTCGCGTCGCAGAATATATGGCGCTGAACGTCGTGAGTAAAGTTGACCAAGGGGTAGCAGCATGGTATACGTACGTCATGTATTCGTGGTAACAATCGAACCCATCACTGAGATGCTTCGTGCTCGTCTTTTTGCACAGGTGCATCCTAAGTGACCCCAGATCGCCAAATATTTTACATTGCGATTTTGGCTTGAATCATAAAAACCCAATTAAGCCGAGGGGATCATAAACAGACATAATTACCTGAAGAACGCTCCTTTTTGTGACAGATGAGTTGTTACCGAAAACGGATGTATCACATTTTCCAAAGAAAGTTAGCTCGTCGAGCAAGTCAGCCACCATATGCCCAGAACTTTTTCGTATGTCATAGAAGGATCATGGAGGAGCTTACCCGATTGCTTTTCCGTCCTGGAAATTGCATGCAGCGCTTTGGTAGAGTTTGACAGCCAGTTGCACATCTCGAAGCCACCTTCGCCGTGTATATGCTTGACTTACAACGCCAAATCGATCAATTCTTTCTCCGTGTCTACGCTCTGCAGCCAATCGTCTAAGTACATGTTCCGACGAATTGCCCCAACCGAACTTGGGTTTTTGTTGACGAAACGCGAAGCATTTTTGTTTTTAATGAAATTTGCCAATGATGGAGAAAAAGCAGTACCAAAAGTCTTCACCGTCATTACGTAAGTTTCAGGATCTTTAGAGCTATTCCCATGTCACCACAAAAACTGCTGTGCGGTTGGTCTTCGCTGCGCTCTCGAGTTTGGTGGAACATCTCGCGAATGTCTCCGGTGATGGCATAAGGTCACTTGCGAAATCGTGTAAGTATTTCTACCAGAGACGTCAGAAGGTCGGGCCCTTTTATCAAAGAGGTGTTGAAAGCAACACCGTCGACGGTAGCAGCGGCATCCCAAACGAGCCTTGTCTTGTTTTTATTTTTATTCGCTACGGTAAAAATTGGTAAATTGACCCATGACCTTTTTCCATGAGATATCTCATCTTTTGTTAATTTTCGAATATATCCTTTATCTTCATACTCACGAATTTCTTTGTTGAGAAAATTCTGTAAGAGTGGGTCCCGTGTCATGCATTTTCCCAAATAACTGAGGCGTTGCAACGCCATGGAATACGAATTTGGTAAATCGATTTTATCTAATTCCCACAATAAACCCGTTTCCCAACGCTTTTCATTTTCCAGGTACTTTGTAGTCGATTGCATAATGGCGAGAGCCCGTTAATCTGCTTTGGATTTCAGTGGTTTATCTTTCATGCTAATACCAACTGCCGCTAACGCGTAATTAGCCCTTAACGTTTCATCCATGTACAGGAGCAGATGTGCATCGCCCTATTCTAAAGGGCATTAGGTTCCTCTCCGCGGACATGTACTGACCAATCACGTCGACATTTAGTTGCGTTGAGCTGATCTCCTTCTACTTCCTTCACTTTGAGCTTTGCATTAACGACGTCAAGAAGCAGTGTAGCGCACACCCCAGTATATGGTTCGATAGGCAAATTGTGCAAATGACTGTGCGACGAGAGTACTTCTTCTAACAACGACTGCTTTGGAAAATCAAGATTATCTACTGTGCGTATGTTTCGAAAATTAAACCGAGGGGGCGTTTCATATGTACAAGAGAGTCCGAAGGTAACATTTTTTGATTTAGGCTCTACCTGTGTTATATCACCCGTCCACCTGAGACACATCTCATCTGATAGACCATCCAAACCAAGCTCTTCAGCAATGTGTTTCTCCAAGAGTGTACATGTGGATCCCTCGTCTATTAACGCATACGTCTTTATGAACTTGGATTTTCCATAGAGTATTACTGGACCGTAACGCACAACGTCTTTCTCGCGTGCTCTTCCTTATGTAACATCACAGCTGCTTTATAATTTGGATTGACCGAATAATTTGAATGTAGCAGAACATGGTGCCGCTTTGTGCAACCATCAATACCACAACGGCTATGCAATGGGCAGTTCTTCAGGAAATGGTTCCGGAAGCATCTGATGCATAGCTTATTGTCGCGAACAAAGCACCACCTTTCATAGGTACACAAATCGCAAAATTGTTTGCATTTCTCGAGTCGATGATCACCACTGCACTGCACACAATAAGGTTGAGAGCTGGCACTGTTGGTGTGAACTACGCCGTGCACGAGCACCCTTTTCTAAAATTGATTATTGTTCACTTTAACGTCATCGCCGGGACTATTTACGGAAACGACATGACTAGTGCACGTCGCCAATTTGGAAAGCCAATAGGTGAACTCACTAATGTCAGCATGAAGCAGTGAAACCCTATTTCTACCCCACCCTAATTTCAAGTCGCTTGATAATTTCCAAAGTAGCTCAGAAAGTAGCATCGGATCATTCAAATTAGAAGAGAGTCCAATAGCTTTCAGAGTACAACAGTAATTTTGTACCGCAAGTACAAACTGAATTAGGGTTTCCAGCTCGTCATACCTTACCAATGGCTCCTGACGTATCTTGCGTTGCAGTGAATGACAGATGACGTCCAGACACGCTCATATAGCATCGGTAAAGTTTCAATGGTCTGCCATACGGTTGCAGGCGCCATTAATGTACCCCTACTGCCTTTAGTGCCAAACGGACTGCGATCGTCCATGGTATCCGCTAGCACTAGGTAAACCGCCAACCCAAGTTGAGGTTATGCTGCCCGAATTTACACTCGGTAGTGCGTACCCATCCTCTGATGTAGCACATAATGCGTGAGCCGCGCCTTGATGCCTCATGAATGCCCCTAGTTGTGCGTACCCATCAGCAGACGTAATATGTTCAGAATATGTTATACGTACATGTACATAGGTATATTCGTATATTACATTTGTGCTTTAATGCACTCGGCAATGTCTGTCTGCACACGGCAATGGCTCCAAAGTAAAAGAACGAGCTTTCTTCGTTCGCTTTACTTTGGACCGAACTCGTGAAGTGAAGGGCAACTATGCATTTTTTAGTGCTTACTAAAATAATAACTGATTACAACGGAATTACACTGCGTTGTGACAATTAAAATAAACATTACTGGGGGAACGAGAATGGACCCAGTGGTATGCCAGAACTTCCCGAAACATCTTTAAATTCCATGATTATCATATGAAGCCTACGAAATACCGAAATATACATGCTTCAGTTGTTAATACGCAATTAGCATTATATGCAGGCAGTATATAACGACCATAAACAAAAATTTCCAGATGTTTACTAACACAATCTCATATGTTATTTTCGAGTATTTAGAATAAATTTCTTGTGCGGCAGCATAGGTAAGAGCAGAAGTAAATATCGATAACGATGTGCTAGAAGAGATGTACTTTCTACATATACTCGTGTGTTATATTGTATCCGTATGCTGTATTGTTGCGGGTGTTGGAGAGAGCGTTAAAACAGAGACACAACTAGAAAGACTAGAGAGCCACCTTGAAATATTCCTTTTATATGTCAATTTGTTCTGTTGTTATGGTTTCTGTAGATGTTATTCGATTTATTTGTGTTTTCCATTTATTCATTGTGTTCTGTAAAAAGTTTATTAATTTTGGTTGTATTTTGTTTATCTGAAGCACTTTGATGATCCACCTATGTGGCACGGAGTCGAAGGCTTTCTTTCTATTTCTGGCAGTCTAGGTAGCATGACTGTAGGTTTCGTTGTTTTGACGTAGCTCGTTTCATAATTGTTGTATCAATTAAAAGTTGCTCCTTGCAGCCCTACCTGTTTTTTTTTGTTGCATCCTTTTTGTTCATTAGTTATAACGTGGTGTTGTGTTAGAGGCGCTTCTATTTTCGAGGATATTGTGGAGGTGATTATTTTATATATTGTGGGAAGGCATTTTACTAGTCTATAGTTGGTCTATAGCATAACATGCTAGTCTGGCAGCATACACCTTAAGTTTTTTTTATGGGTGTCCATTATTTTTGTTGTAAAACGTGTATGTTTTTAATTATTTTTTCAATCTATTCCCATTTTTGGATTGTGTGAGTCGTCCTAAATTTCTCCGGAGCTCATTTACTTTATTTTCAATTCGTATTTGCCACTTATGTTTTCTTGAGTTAGATAAATTGGTAAGTATTGTTGTAGTTATTGCAGCTAGGTATATGTATGAGTATCTGGGTTTACCCCTTTCCTTTTTATTAGACTAGTCTTTATTTCATTTAGAATTTTTGCTGATATATCATTGCCCGGGTTTCAGCCCTGTTTCTATATTTGTTGGGATTTTGTTCATCATTATTGTTTGGGTCTATTGACTCGTTTGTTTTGTTTTTATTTTTAGAATTTTGTGGAACATTCTGCTCCATATTTTTGTTATGCGTGTTGGATATTTTATTGTCTACTTGTTTGATGTTTTCATTGTTAACATCAGTTAAAAGTTTAATTGTTACAATTGCTCGTTTTTGGTCTGATACTCTTCGTGCAGTTATTTTATGTTCGTATTGTGGCTATAGTTGTATAAATAACTTATGGAGTTATGTTCTGTATCATGTTTTTAGTGTGTCCAATTTCATTGCAATGTAGTAGCAGAGCATAATATCTTCGTCCATTTTTGTAGTTCATGCTATGCGCTGCCTTGGCTTTCTTGCATTTGTGGTTTTCCTACATTGTTCCTGAACGTTGCGACGCTCATCCGACGCTCTCGTGATTCGTGGAACTAGATGGTTAGCTTATTATAGTGGCCACACAGGCGTTCCTTCGCGGTTTTGGATGAAGGATATGATGGTTAAATCCTTTATAATATATTTCCTCTAGTTTATTGTTGCTATACCTTGGTCCTGTATACCAATAACACTGTGTGACAAAAAAAAAAGAATAAAATATACTTTTATGGAGACCTAGCACCACTTGTGGGTATAGAAAAGCTAAAAAAATGGTTGTTGGGCCACCAAGCTTTTTTGGTAGCTATTATTTTCCGAATTAATTAAACACTTTTATTTTTACAAAACTTTATAATTTATTTTTCGCACTTAGAAATTTACGCGTTCGTGTGTTTGTTAATCCCTTTACAAATGTTTAAGTTCACCGGCCTCAGCTGATGTCGAGCTTCAAGTCTCGAAATATTTGCTTAGCACAGCTTATATATAATGTATGTACATAAGAATGCGTTGATATGAACGTTAGGAAAATGACAAATATAGGATAATGTGTATTAATATAATTCAAGGACAAGTACGAGGATTAGGGTGACCAGGTGTTACGAGTTAAAAATATTACAATCTTATAAGTTAGACTACAATACAAAATTATTAAATAAAAACTATACAATTAACCCTATACTTAAATTATGTCATGTAAATTAGGTGCTGCTCCCACCATCCTCCCCTCCGTTGAAAGTTCAGGGCTTTCAACTGATTCCTTAGTCGGAAGGAGGCACAATTTAGTAACAGCTCGACGTGTAAGGCCAGTGGATGTACGTAGAACAGCTACTCGTGCAACACCGTCCTCACCATTAATAACTTCGATGACGCGCGCAAGAGGCCACTTAAGAGGCGCATACAATATCGTTGATTTGCACATTGGGGTGAGGGGTGCGCCATTTTGCTCTTTGTTGAAAAACAGTGAGGTATTCTTCGCTCCGCCGTTTCCAAAATAGTTGTTAGAAGTATGTGAAACGCTGCCAGTGACCGAGTGGATTGTAATTCAAATGCGTGATGTTAGGCTCAGGAGCAGCTGTAAGCGGGCCGCCAATAAGAAAATGACCTGGAGTTAAAACATCAAGGTCTTCTGGATTTTCTGAAAGAGGTACAAGAGGTTAATTATAGCAGAGATTTGACATAACAATGTACGCAGTTCATCGAAACCAAGAATTGCAGAGCCAAGAGTGCGGTACAGGTGCTGTTTAGCCATTTTTACTGCGGCTTCCCACAAGCCGCCGAAATGTGGTGAACGAGGTGGTATGAATCGCCAGTCGAAACCATTGTTGAGGTAGTGAACGTGAACCTTACTGCGGTGCTCTTGGCTTAGGAGTAGGCGTTTTAGGTCTCTCAACTCGTTCTTAGCGCCTACGAAATTGGTTGCGTTGTCTGACCAAATACAGCTTGGCATGGCGCGTGTTGTCGTAAATAGCTTGAGAGCTTCCAAAAAAGCACCTGTTGGAAGGTCCCTCACTAGCTCCCTCCATACGGCCTTGGTTGCGAAACAGATGAAAACGCTGATATAACATTTCTGGGGCGACTTATTGCGGGTTTCGGGTTTGAAGTAAAATGGACCGCAGTAGTCCACTCCTGTGACGATGAAGGCTCGTGAGGCCTGAATGCGCTCCTTAGGCAAATCAGCCATGATGTGCTCAAAAGGTTTTCGAGCTATTGTTGATAGTGCAGACCGTTTAGAATTTTTGGTGACCCCGACGTGATATTCGTGTGTTCTACTTGTGCAAATAGAAATTATTATTCAATATAATAATATTTGTTAACCCTTCGAAAATATCGTGTTACGGTAGTTAATTATTGTCGCGTAGTCGTTTAATACCTACCCAATAAATAAAACCGTTTGTTAACTTTGTGCGGGACTTGTAAAACAAAGCAGTTAAAACCGCAACCTATATTCACGGCTAAAAATTAACTTGCACCGTTTTCTATTTACTAACATTTTCAACGGTTTCCGTGTTGTAGAACCGTGCCTATAAATTCGTGCGCTATCGATATTACCGGTCAGTTAATTTTAAAAGTCCAACGTTCAACATGTCGCTCAGTCCAGGTAATGGTACCTTCATTAGAAGCGATTCACCACATACTGTACCATCGAGTGGGCAACCGTCTTCAGATCGCGTGTCGTATTTAAAGCTGAAAACAATGTCAGTCTTTAATCGACTTGAGCATACAGCAGCAGAGATGAACACCGAAATGCTACAAGGCATGGATGAGTACGGCTTGGCAGCAATCATGGAATCAGTGGGAGATTTGAAAGCAACATTCACCGCCGCTCACACCAGTTTGGAGGAAATGGATTTTGAGTCTATTGCCAGTGACCTGCCCTGCAAATTCGATGCTACATTAGTGAAACTTAAGGCGAACCTGCAACGAGAGATTGGGAGACGTAGTACAAGTCAGCACTGCTCGACATTTAGAGCGAACACTGGTGACTCGCAGTCGATCATCGTGAATGCCAATCGCTCTCGCTTGCCTTTCCTAATGCTACCTAAATTTAGTGGCGCGTACACCGAGTGGAGCAACTTTTTCTCGATGTTCACCTCCGTCATTGACAACGATGGCGACCTAACGCAAAGCGATAAGCTGCAATACCTGCGTTCCTGCTTAAGTGGTGCTGCTTTGGATACTATCCAATTTCTGGAGATAAATGAAACTAATTATAAAAATGCATTAGATTTACTCAAAAAACGTTTTGATAACAAGCGAATTATATTTCAGGCACACATCAGACAGATCTTTGGGCTGGACAGGGCAGATGCATCCGCAAGCAAGTTGCGGGAGTTGACGGACAAGGTTACATCACACATACGCGCGTTGCAGTCGCTTGGATCACAAGAACAAATCGCTGACTGCATCATAGTTGAACTACTAATCCAGAAGTTGGACAATGCTACTCAATCCAAGTGGGAAGAAAATTAATCTAGCAACGAACTGCTGTCGTGGGATCAGTTAGCTGCATTTTCGGAAAAGCTGTGTCGTACCCTCGAAAATGTGGAGCATGCCATACAAACCAAAGCGATCAAGTTGACAGAAAAGGTAAAACTGTAAGTACAAATATAAGAAAATCATTTGTCGTTTCGAATGCCTCAGTAGGTGGTTGCGCGTTTTGTCGGTGCCCTGATCATAGAATTTACCACTGTCAGCAATTTTCCACTCTTTCTCCAAACCTTCGCCAAAAAGAAGCCAAGAAGCTCTCGCTTTGCCTTAACTGTCTAAAGGGTGGCCATCAGATGAGAAATTGCAAATCTGGATCCTGTAGAGCTTGTCAACTGAAACACCATACGCTTTTGCATTTTGACCGCACATCTTCTGCCTCAACTTCTATATCAGGCCCAGTCACGCAACCACCCACATTGAAATCAAACACCATAGCTGCAACATCATCTGTCCCTGGCCATGCCCTCACTTCGAGATCTCCATCTGATGCTGTGCTTCTAGCCACTGCAGTCATTTTTGTCAAAAATCGTGCTGGTACCTTCGTGCCATGTCGGGCGCTTTTGGATTCGGGTTCCCAGCTTCACTTTATTACAAATCGTTTTACTAATCAATTACAACTTCGTAGGACCAAATATTCGGCGGCAGTTTCGGGCATCGGGGATGCCAACCTGTCAACTGAAGGCTATTCGGTCAATGTCGTACTGAAGTCGCGGACTTCAGATTTCTCAACGCACATCACTTCCGTCGTTGTTCAAACAATCACTGACAATCAGCCTGGTTTTTCAGTAAGCATCGCGGACTGGAACGTCCCTTCGAACATCCAACTAGCTGATCGCAATTTCAACATACCTCAGCGTATTGACTTGCTCATCGGAGCAGGACTATTTTTCGAACTTCTCTGCGTTGGACAGATACAGCTGGCGCCCGGATTTCCAGTTCTTCAAAAAACTCTTCTCGGTTGGGTGATATCAGGTGGTAGTCAACAGACTTCTAAGCTTTTGTCATTTGTGGCCAATCAAAGGTCTTCGAGAGACATCGACTCTGATACCCAACTAGACGATTTGGTACGTCGCTTCTGGGAAGTAGATCACGTTTTTGAGCCAATCACTAAAACAACAAGGGAGGAGCTCGACTGCGAGGCGCATTTTTGGCAAAATGTTTCGCGTTTACCTTCAGGAGAGTACTCGGTTCGCTTACCTTGGAAACTCGGCACAGAATCATTAGGCGAATCATACACACAAGCAAAGCGACGATTTGAGAGCCTTGAGCGCAAGGAAGATAGCTCCACAACAAAGCTCAGGGTCGTTTTTGATGGTTCTGCTGTCACAACTTCGGGCCTCTCATTAAACGAGATTCTAATGGCGAGGCCGACCATACAACCCAAACTTTTTGATATTCTTATTCGCTTTCGTACGTTTCCCGTTGCACTTATTGGAGAAATTTGCAAGATGTATCGTTGCCTTCGCGTCTCTGCACCCGACAACATGTTGCAGTGCATTTTGTGGCGGGACCTTCATCACATTTCTGATGCAGAAAGGGAAACCTTCCTTAAATTCGATGACGCGCGACTCCTTGGAGGCACCAGAAATTCTAAACGGTCTGCACTATCAACAATAGCTCGAAAACCTTTTGAGCACATCATGGCTGATTTGCCTAAGGAGCGCATTCAGGCCTCACGAGCCTTCATCGTCACAGGAGTGGACTACTGCGGTCCATTTTACTTCAAACCCGAAACCCGCAATAAGTCACCCCAGAAATGTTATATCAGCGTTTTCATCTGTTTCGCAACCAAGGCCGTATGCAGGGAGCTAGTGAGGGACCTTCCAACAGGTGCTTTTTTGGAAGCTCTCAAGCTATTAACGACAACACGCGCCATGCCAAGCTGTATTTGGTAGCTATTATTTTCCGAATTAATTAAACACTTTTATTTTTACAAAACTTTATAATTTATTTTTCGCACTTAGAAATTTACGCGTTCGTGTGTTTGTTAATCCCTTTACAAATGTTTAAGTTCACCGGCCTCAGCTGATGTCGAGCTTCAAGTCTCGAAATATTTGCTTAGCACAGCTTATATATAATGTATGTACATAAGAATGCGTTGATACGAACGTTAGGAAAATGACAAATATAGGATAATGTGTATTAATATAATTCAAGGACAAGTACGAGGATTAGGGTGACCAGGTGTTACGAGTTAAAAATATTACAATCTTATAAGTTAGACTACAATACAAAATTATTAAATAAAAACTATACAATTAACCCTATACTTAAATTATGTCATGTAAATTAGGTGCTGCTCCCAACAATGGTATAGGAGAAATTTCCAATATACCCCCAAAATCTCATTTTATGGCCATAAAACCGTTTTTCAGTAGGTTGTTGTGAACAATCACTCACCAATTTCCGTCCGATTTCGATTTTGTTTTTTTATTTCGAAAGAACATAAACAAGCCTTTTGACAGTTTGTTGACAATTTTTCTGAAATGACAACTGACGAGACTGTAGACGGAAGTATTTGGAATTTTTTTATTTTTTCTCTATTTTTTCAACTTTGACATAATTTTTACGATATTATCCGTTAGTGGGGATTTTTTTTAGTACACCACTGTTATAGTAAATTTAATTTTGCGTCGAATGAGCTATATTTGACTGTAATTGAATTAAAATTAATGGAGTTGTGTGAGTTTTAAGATTTTAGTTTTTTTTTTACTAATTTTGTATGTAGGTATAACTTATGCTAAATGAGAATAAGGACGTGTTTTGATGCGTTATTATAGATACGAAATATTTATTGGAGTATATATGTATACATAAGAGTACACTGTACTGCATACAACAGAACTGGTTAGAACTTACGAAAATATCTGACATATTATAGCACATTTTTTTTTTCAATAGAAATATGAAAAAGCTCCCAAGTGTACCAAAGTTCACACTGTACATTGATTAACAAAAGAAGTTTGTTATTATAATTTAACCTTATTAAAACGTCAAAGTTTTATTGTTTTGCTTCAATTTGTGAGAAAAAAATGTGCGATAATCGCAATAAGTTTTGTTTCATATGTGGTTTGTGGATCAAAAGCATTGTTTGAAGTTACAGAGTAATAAAGCTCTGGTTACAACGATTTCTTTAAGCTTACATATAATACTTCGGATCGCTGGTATGAACCGGAATTTGCTTGTACTGAGTGTTCATTGAAATTCAAGAGATATATATCAAAACGTTGCCAAAAAAGTCGAATTTCTTTATATACTCCGATGATGTGGCATCATCATCCTTATCATAAACCAAATGATTGTTATTTTTGTAAAACGGACGTAAACGGTCATCATTATAAAACTCGAAAGCACATAAAGTATGCTGATGTTGCAACTGCTAAGAACACCGAAGTCTTGGACGATATGATTGACTCAACTGCAGGTCATAAACTGAAGGAAGTTCAACTCATTGCTGATGATGATCAAACTGATAACAATAAACCTGATGATGAAGAGTACTTTCCGTCTGGTTCTAAGTCTTCAGAACGACACATTGTATCAAATTCAGATTTTCAGGATCTTTCTCGTGATTTACTTCTATCGGGAAGACAATCTGAAACGCTCGCTTCTCGATTTAAACAATGGAATTTAGTTGATGACGACTTCAGATGAATAATGATGATCGAATTTCTTACAGAGAAGTATTCAAAACTGATGAAGAGAATGACAAATGTACCGTACCATACTAAACTCCAAAGGGCCGTTTCCAATCCATTTTTAAGTTTGGAACCAGTTCCGTCGTGTAATGCACCGTACCGCACCATACCATACCGTACAGTGCTGCACTGCACAATACTCCAATAAATATTATTACGCGCCCTTATTCCCATTTAGCGTAAGTTATACCTACATACCAAATTAGTAAAAAAAAAAAAAATCTGAAAACTCACACAACTTTATTCATTTTAATTCAATTACAGTCAAATATAACTCATTCGACGCAAAATTAATTACGAAATTAATTTACTATAACAGTAGTGTACTAAAAAAAATCCTCCATAACGGATAATATCGTAAAAATTATATCAAAGTTGAAAAAATAGAAAAAAAATAAAAAAATTCCAAATACTTCCGTCTACAGTCTCGTCGGTTGTCATTTCAGAAAAATTGTCAACAAACTGTCAAAAAGGTTTGTTTTTGTTTTTTCGAAATAAAAAAAAAAAGTTCGAAATCGGATGGAAATTGGCGAAGTTAGGAGTGATTGTTCACATCAACCTACTTAAAAACGGTTTTATGGCCATAAAATGAGATTTTGGGGGTGTATTGGAAATTTCTCCTATACCATGCTTCTTAGTTATGCTATACCTACAAGTTGTGCTAGGTCTCCATAAAAGTATAATATCACTGTCGCACAGTGTAATGAATCCTTCTGTTTCCTGTTCTAGATCTCCTGTTCTTAGCAACGTGTGTGTGTTTTGTGGATCTACATATGCTGACATTGCTAATTACAATTTACGCCACTTTTGGTTTTATTAAAAATACGCTAACCGAATAAAGTGGAGGTAAGATTTTGGATATTTTGCATATTTTGTATATCTTATAGCAAGATTTTTTTCAACGATTTTTAGAAATTTTTCATGTAACTTACATATTAAGCATTTATTTATTATTTTCAGCAACGAGCAAAAACTTAAGGGCTAACGAAAGCAAGCAAACAACAAAATACCATCGTCATAGTCCGTGATTAAGTAAGTAAATAAAAAAAACCCATGGGCTGAAAAGTACCGGGCCTAATACATAGATGACACTAGTTTAATTAGACTCACCTCTTTTTCAGTTAGTACTAACCTTAAACAGACAGCTGTTAAAATTTCATGATATTCTATTCATTAGTTCGTGAGTTATTGCGCTAAGAGTGATGTTACTTTTGTTATTTTCAAAACAATGGATCAAAAAGAATTTCGTGGTTTAATTTTATACTGCGTTTTGATAGGAAAAAGTTCCGTTCAAGCGAAGCAATGGCTTGAGAAGGGTTATAGGGATCCCGCCCCATCAGAAGGCAACAATGAAACGATGGTTTGCTACTTCAAACGTTGTCGTAGAGACACCGACGATGCACAGTGGACGTCCAAATGAGGCGGTAACACCAGAACACAAAAAAAATCCACAAAACCCTTGTGAATGATCAAAAAGTAAAGTTACGTGAGTTGGTTGACATCGTAAAGATATCCAACACGTTCAGGCTTTATATTGCATAAGAATTTGCCTATGCCAAAGATATTTTCAAAGTGGATGCCGCTTTTGCTCACTGTTGGCCAAAAACAAGAACGTGTTGAAGGTTCGAGTAATGGCAAAACTAGTTACATGAATTGAAGTTCGAATTGCTCCCACATCCACCATATGCGCAAGATCTGGCTCCCAGCGAGTAATGGCTGTTCACAAACCTTAAAACAAATGCTCGCCGGTAAGAAATTTCGTTCTATTGAAAAGGTTATTGCTTAAACTGATGCCTATTTTGAGGCAAAAGATAAATCGTTCTACAAAAGCGGCGTCGAAATGTTAGAGCGGCGCTTGAATGATTGCGTTCTTCTTGATGGAAATTACGTCGATGAATAAAGCTAATTTTGAACAAAAAAAGTTTTTTTCTTTTTTATGCCCGGGACTTTTCAGCGCATGTGTTATGCAGTAAATTAGATTAAATTTGTTATGAATGATCGCACCGATCGGAAGTGTTTCGGTAATCACTCCTAGTTCTGGTCTAAACTAAAATAAATAAAGCAACATAAATATGCCACGTCCACGTGTGTATGGACAAAAGTTTGATCATCCTCAACCTAAAGTGCAGTGTGCTGAATGCCGAGATTACAAAAATGAATTGATGTCATTACAGAAATTCGCTCTTTACACTCTAGCGTTGAAGCCAATGATGGCGCTCTCTCTATGATAACTCTAAAGGTAAAAAATCTCAAAAGCACTGTTGCTATTGTAATTCTGCCAATATTCTCGCCAGTGCAAATGCAAATAAATTGGTAAATGAGGCCAGCACTTTACTCTCTCCTCCTCTTGTTCCAAGAATGATAGAAGCAAGATTGCGCCCATGTGTTATGCAGTAAATTAGATTAAATTTGTTATGAATGATCGATCCGATCGGAAGTGTATCAGTAATCACTCCTAGTTCTGGTCTGAACTAAAATAAATTAAGCAACATAAATATGCCACGTCCACGTGTGTATGGACAAAAGTTTGTTCATCCTCAACCTAAAGTGCAGTGTGCTGAATGCCGAGATTGCAAAAATTAATTGATGTCATTACAGAAATTCGCTCTTTACACTCTAGGGTTGAAGCCAATGATGGCGCTCTCTCTATGATAACTTTAAAGGTAAAAAATCTCAAAAGCATTGTTGCTAATTCTGCCAATATTCTCGCCAGTGCAAATGCAAATAAATTGGTAAATGAGGCTAGCACTTTACTCTCTCCTCCTTTTGTTCCAAGAATGATAGAAGCAAGATTGCGTCCATGTGTTATGCAGTAAATTAGATTAAATTTGTTATGAATGATCGCACCGATCGGAAGTGTTTCGGTAATCACTCCTAGTTCTGGTCTGAACTAAAATAAATAAAGCAACATAAATATGCCACGTCCACGTGTGTATGGACAAAAGTTTGTTCATCCTCAACCTAAACTGCAGTGTGCTGAATGCCGATATTACAAAAATTAATTGATGTCATTACAGAAATTCGCTCTTTACACTCTAGCGTTGAAACCAATGATGGCGCTCTCTCTATGATAACTCTAAAGGTAAAAAATCTCAAAAGCATTGTTGCTAATTCTGCCAATATTCTCGCCAGTACAAATGCAAATAAATTGGTAAATGAGGCCAGCACTTTACTCTCTCCTCCTCTTGTTCCAAGAATGATAGAAGCAAGATTGCGCCCATGTGTTATGCAGTAAATTAGATTAAATTTGTTATGAATGATCGATCCGATCGGAAGTGTATCAGTAATCACTCCTAGTTCTGGTCTGAACTAAAATAAATTAAGCAACATAAATATGCCACGTCCACGTGTGTATGGACAAAAGTTTGTTCATCCTCAACCTAAAGTGCAGTGTGCTGAATGCCGAGATTGCAAAAATTAATTGATGTCATTACAGAAATTCGCTCTTTACACTCTAGGGTTGAAGCCAATGATGGCGCTCTCTCTATGATAACTTTAAAGGTAAAAAATCTCAAAAGCATTGTTGCTAATTCTGCCAATATTCTCGCCAGTGCAAATGCAAATAAATTGGTAAATGAGGCTAGCACTTTACTCTCTCCTCCTTTTGTTCCAAGAATGATAGAAGCAAGATTGCGTCCATGTGTTATGCAGTAAATTAGATTAAATTTGTTATGAATGATCGCACCGATCGGAAGTGTTTCGGTAATCACTCCTAGTTCTGGTCTGAACTAAAATAAATAAAGCAACATAAATATGCCACGTCCACGTGTGTATGGACAAAAGTTTGTTCATCCTCAACCTAAACTGCAGTGTGCTGAATGCCGATATTACAAAAATTAATTGATGTCATTACAGAAATTCGCTCTTTACACTCTAGCGTTGAAACCAATGATGGCGCTCTCTCTATGATAACTCTAAAGGTAAAAAATCTCAAAAGCATTGTTGCTAATTCTGCCAATATTCTCGCCAGTACAAATGCAAATAAATTGGTAAATGAGGCCAGCACTTTACTCTCTCCTCCTCTTGTTCCAAGAATGATAGAAGCAAGATTGCGCCCATGTGTTATGCAGTAAATTAGATTAAATTTGTTATGAATGATCGATCCGATCGGAAGTGTATCAGTAATCACTCCTAGTTCTGGTCTGAACTAAAATAAATTAAGCAACATAAATATGCCACGTCCACGTGTGTATGGACAAAAGTTTGTTCATCCTCAACCTAAAGTGCAGTGTGCTGAATGCCGAGATTGCAAAAATTAATTGATGTCATTACAGAAATTCGCTCTTTACACTCTAGGGTTGAAGCCAATGATGGCGCTCTCTCTATGATAACTTTAAAGGTAAAAAATCTCAAAAGCATTGTTGCTAATTCTGCCAATATTCTCGCCAGTGCAAATGCAAATAAATTGGTAAATGAGGCTAGCACTTTACTCTCTCCTCCTTTTGTTCCAAGAATGATAGAAGCAAGATTGCGTCCATGTGTTATGCAGTAAATTAGATTAAATTTGTTATGAATGATCGCACCGATCGGAAGTGTTTCGGTAATCACTCCTAGTTCTGGTCTGAACTAAAATAAATAAAGCAACATAAATATGCCACGTCCACGTGTGTATGGACAAAAGTTTGTTCATCCTCAACCTAAACTGCAGTGTGCTGAATGCCGATATTACAAAAATTAATTGATGTCATTACAGAAATTCGCTCTTTACACTCTAGCGTTGAAACCAATGATGGCGCTCTCTCTATGATAACTCTAAAGGTAAAAAATCTCAAAAGCATTGTTGCTAATTCTGCCAATATTCTCGCCAGTACAAATGCAAATAAATTGGTAAATGAGGCTAGCACTTTACTCTCTCCCCTTTTTGTTCCAAGAATGATAGAGGCAAGATTGCGCCCATGCGTTACGTTGCATTAGCTGAGTTGTGCAGTGTTGCCAACCATTTGCTCTTCGCAATAAATTTAGTGCTGTTTTGTACCCAAAATGAGAAAATTTTTAAGTTTGGTGTTTTTTTTTTTTTTTTATTTAAAGCTATCGAAACTTTAAGTTAAAAAGGACCTCTTTTATTAAACAAAAGAATGTTAAAATAGGCACCTCTGAGAAGATTTTAGTGTTAATGAAAATTTGTTGATGCTTATAAAATTTGATATTTTAAAAGTGAAAATTTAATGTTTTGCTCCTTTTACGGTTGTGTTAGAATATTAAATCTTTTTCTCTCAACTCTTCTTAACATTGAAAACCTTTTTACACATTTTAAAAAGCGTCGGAATTTACTGAATGCGAATTAAAACCATAGAGGTGTAATCGTTTCTTCCGGTCCCCAATCCTTAGTGGGGCATTGGGCATCAAGAGGTGCATTCATAGTAAAAATAAGCAAAAATATGCCAGAAAATTTTGAAGAAACCATATCGAATATCGAGAGAATTGACTGCTGAAAGGAGAAGAACACCAACAATAACCGCAATCGCGGGAAATGCGACCAGATGTTGTAAAAAGTAAAGCTAATTAAAACTGAGTGAATTATTGAACTAATTTTTATAAAATGGCAGTCGCCGTAGCAGAATGGGTTGGTGCGTGTCTACCATTCGGAGTTCACAGATAGGCGTTATCTCATTATTCTTTCCATCATGTTTCAGTTGACAAAGAAAACAAAGCGCTAAACTCTGCTGCTGCATCAAAGCCGGCGTCGCAAACCTCTGCTATATATGGTCCTACAGTCGCCAAAGAAACGAAAGTTAACTTAACATCAATGTCGGCTGCTACTACTTCAACTGCACCTGCAAAAGTAACCTTCGATTCAGTTGCTGCTTCGACGTCGTTTTCATCTCAGGCCCCTGCGACCACTGTTTCTAACGCGCCTATGCCTCCGACGCGACAGGCATCCCAGTGGGAAACGGTAACAAGAAGTAGTCGAAAGAAGTTGAACAAGGGCATTGTGATTGGTTCTAATAACATTAAAAAGCTATGTCCATCATCAAATGGATATCATCATGCTCGCCTAGTGTTAAAAAACTGATATCCTGACTCATATTTCGAAGCATACGGAAATTGAGTTTGAGCCTTTGGTATGCTATAAACTACAATACAATAGTTAAAATATAATTTTAAATTGAGTGTGTCAGAATGTTCTTTTGAAAAGGTGCTCAAACGGCGAAATTTTGCCTGAGTGCGTAAAAATCCGACCCTTTCATTATTTTCACCAAAACGATACTGCAATGCATCAGCCATAAGTAATTTTCCCCTTAAAACTGTTAAAAAAAATGTTTAATTTATTTTTAAAATGTTTCTGGGTTGAGAACTAAACTTAACCACTTCACACATGGATTATTATTTTTGTTCTCATTGAGTCATGGTTAAAGGACAACTTCTTCGACAATGAGTTTTTCGATCAAAATATATACAATTTATATTGTAAAGACCGTGATGTCAAGAAAACTGGTCTCTCAAAGGAGAGCAATTCAAGTCCCGTTCATCATTTGTATCACTGAAGAACAATGATACACTTCTAAAGGGAGATTTTTAAGAGCTATAGGAAAGTTTTTCAAAAAAACACACGTAAAATTTAGAAAATGCATGAAATTCTTATATAAATCGATAGTACAGACCATATAATTTAATGTTTGAAGATTATTTCATGCAAATGTTGACCGCGACTGCGCTTCAAATGGTCCATCCGCTTAGTCCAATTTTGGCATACTATTTCCAATGTTTTGGCCGGTATCTCACATATAAATGCTTTAATGTTGTCTTCCAATGCGTTAATTGAAGCAGGCTTGTCTGAAGGCGTTATACTGCACGATCTGGGTGGCCAATTGACAGGTCCCGAACTTGTCTCTCAACAAGTGCATTGTTACGCGTGCTGTGTGGCATGTGGCACCGTCTTGCTGAAACCACATGCCATGCAAGTCAAGCTCTTGCATTTTGAGTTGGATATTATTTCACGGTAGCGCTCAGCATTCACAGTTACGTTACGATTCGCAGCATCTTTGAAGAAGTACGGTCCAATGATACCTTCAGCCCATAAGCCGCACCAAACTGTGACCTTTTCTGGATACATTGGTAGCTCTTGCGATTGTTCTGGCTGATTTTCACTCCAAAATCCACAATTCGGCTTATTTACATACCCATTGATCCAAAAATGAGCTTCGTCGCTGAACACAATTTTTCGACTTTAAACTTTCTTAACAGAACACGCAGTTTTATAATAAAAAGCAATGATTTGCAAGCGTTGTTCGTTTGTAAGACGATTCATGGTTAAATGATAGACACAACTGAAGATGTTTGACAGTGAAACAAAACACGAAACGTGCGTCAGCTGTTTAAACCAACTGTTTAAAAAGATAATAGCTAAAAAATCACCCGTTAGATCAGCTGTGCGTTTCCGTGAATGGCACTCCAAATATTTTGATTTGTGCGTCATATATTACTCCGTCAAGTATTGATGCTTTTGGGGGTTAGATGGGAAAGTGATGCGAACAATATAGCCACTCTTCTCCAAATGGCAACCTCTACCCACTGTAAAGGATCTGATGCCCTGGACTGGGTACTCCCTGTTTTCGCTAACGAGGCTCTGTCAACCGGTGACAAGGCGGTATAACCTTGTCAGCACTTTAAGCTAAGGTGTCGAGGTACCCGTGCCGAGAGCTGCATGGCTGGTAGTGTCTAAATAACCAGTCTTTAACGGTCCCCTCCGATGCCCAGGCAAGGTCGGTTGTATTAAGTGCCTTACCACGGCATGCCGGCTCTGCCGCGGCGGACCACCCCTTCCGTGCCTACTCGTGGGACCTAAAAGCGTATGGAATCCAAACAAAAAACAAAAGAAGAAGTTAAGGAGTTAGCGGAGAGTGTGCTGGGCATGCTCTCCGAGGACGATCTACTGGCCTCCAGCCAGGAAACGATTGTCGAGCCATGTACGAGGGGTGCAAAACACAGCACCCCACTTCTCAGACCAAGCCTACTCCAGTCGGCTACCAAGATGACCTCTGATGAGGTAATCAAGGCGGCCTCTGGAAAGGTTTCCTTGGGGGCCTCTGGTAAGGCCGCCAAGGTGACCCCTGGCAATGATGCCCCGGTGACCACTGCGAAGGTCACCAAGAAGAAGAAAAACAAGAAGTCGTCCGGTACCCTGCTCAAAGCGCGCTACCTGGGGGCGAAATTCATTCTAGCACAGATTGCCAAGAATGAACAAGCCGGTAAAGCGCACGAGCGGGACGCTGAGGACCGTGTGAGGTACGAGGCCGCGATTAAAGAGTACGAGGCCGCGACCGCAGCAAAATTAAACCAGCCACAACAACAACCACAACAACTGCCTAAATCGGAACGGAGCTCGGCTAAACGTAACCGCTCACAGGATGTGAGTGGACGTGAGGCCAAAAGGAGCAAATACTCCTCAACCCAGGGGGCTGAGGGCCCTTCAACCAGTGCGGCAGGCGCGGCCTCGAGGGCGGCTTACAGTGAGGTGGCCAGAGATCATCTCCAAGTTGCCCTCGTGGACGCAAAAACCAATAGTGGAAGGGCGGTGTTACTCCTTTGGGATGCTATTGAGGGACGGCTATCGAGTATGGTCGTCAGACACCTCATAGACAAAAAAGGGCCAGCACCTCTCTTCGACTCGGGTGAAATCTGTCGAGGCTGTAGGATTATAAAATGTGCCAATCAGTACTCGAAAGAGTTTCTGGAGAAGAGCCTTGCTACGGTTAGCAACGCCTGGGAAGGGCTTTCGCTAAAGCTCATCCTTGCCTCAGAAATTCCTAGGCGATCACGAGCTAGAATCTGGTTGCCGAAAATGGAGCTGGGCAGTTCGGAAATTGTCCAGTGTCTCAAGCTACAGAATCCTGAGTTTGTTATGGATGACTGGTCTGTCATCAAAGTAGAAGAACCTCAGCAGCATTGCTCAGCCGTATTACTGCTGATTAACAACGAGTCGCTGGAGGCACTCGGAAAACAGCAGTTCAAACTTCGCTTTGGCCTCAGGTTGGCCAAAGTGAAGGTCTTCCCCGCCTCTGTCGCCCTGGACGATGACTTGGAGAAACTGGGGGATGACACTAAGAAGCTGCTCGACGATCTGCGGTTGTCTGGGACGGACGCAGATTCTGAACTGGGGGAGCAGTCGTAAAGGTAAGTAACACTTTTGAACAGTTTGTTAAAAGTAGTACAAATTAACCTTCGTCATTCCAAACTAGCCACCGATAACCTACGAGTCACCCTCCGTGAAGAGGAATTCGATGTCTGCCTGATATAGGAGCCTTGGATCTGGCAGTAAAAAAATTATGGGACTAAGGGACAGATCCTATGACCTATTTTATGTCCAAACTGTTGGTAAGCCTAGGGCCTGTATCCTAGTTAGGAACACAATTAATGCCTTTTTGCTATCTAATTTCAGTTCACCGGATGTGACTGCGGTCAGGGTGGAACCATCCAGTGGCAGTTGCTTCTGGTTGGTGTCTGCCTACATGGCCCACGACAGATCGGCACCTCCAGAGGAGTTGCAACATTTAGTGGATACTCTCCAGCCCAAGAAGGAGAACATCCTGATCGGATGCGATGCGTATGCCAGACACACCATTTGGGGCATCAGCGAGATCAATGAACGGGGTGGGTCTCTGCTTGATTTTATACTAAGCCGTAATTTACTTATCTGGAACAAGGGACAACTCCCCAACTTTTGTCTTCCCGGCATCGCAAACATCAAGAGGTTGTGAGGAAGTTCTTGATATCTCTCTTTTGACAAACTCATCTGCTGTTAGGGTTGAAAACTGGACGGTGAACTCTTTTTCGGACCACAGGATGATCCTCTACGAAATCGATTTTGTTCGGGAGACCTTGCTACCCCGTAGGCACCCTAAACGAACTGACTGGTCTCTTTTCCACAGGGTTTTCTGCAAGAAGCTGAACAAGAGTAAGTTCTTGACTACCACTAGGGAACAATTGGACATGCAAATTAGACACTTAGAGGGGTCCTATCGGACTGCCTTCAAAGTGGCCTGTCCAGTATCCTTTAGCAAGAAAGACTTTCCTCCCTGGTGGAGCAAGACGCTGACCGACTTGAAAGAGAAGGTTAGGAGAGTCTTCAACAAATGTTACCAAATAAGGAACTTTCAAGATTACCGGGAAGTTTTGAAAGATTATAAGAAAGCCATTAGAGATGCGAAGCGCAACTCTTGGAAAGAGTGCTGCGAATCCATCGAACCCGTAAAAGACTCGGCCAGACTCAGCAGGATCCTATCCAAGGACCACTCCTGAAAAACTCTTGACAAAAGAGAGAACGGGGAGTGGGCTGAATCTGCAGGCGAACCCTGCCCAACATGCTTACCTGAAAGGGAAATCTATCGAGTCAGCCTTACATGAGGTAGGAGGAACTATAGAGAAATCTCTGGAGGGAAAGCAATTCACTTTGGCGGCCTTTATAGACATAGAGGGCGCCTTTAATAATATTACGGCGGAGTCAATTGTCACGGCTCTAAATAGGCTAGGGGTGGAAAGACCTATCTACCTCTGGATCTCGTCCCTGCTTGGTGGTAGGGAAATAAATGCGGTGACAGGAGGGGCTAGAATCACCAGATTCGTAAATAGGGGCACACCGCAGGGCGGCGTCCTCTCCCTTCTCCTTTGGCTAGTAGCTGTAGATAAAGCTTTAACTCGCTTAAACAGGGGTGGGGTAAAGGTGGTAGCATATGCCGATGACTTGGTCCTAATGGTCTCAGGTCCCTTCCCATCAGTAATGGCTGAAATTTTGGAAGGTGCACTGGCTACACTCAGCAGCTGGGCCGCCAGTAGCGGTCTCAGAGTCAACTCTGACAAAACGGAGTTGATGCTATTCACCAGAAAATACAAGCCTCCACCTTTTAAGCTTCCTAAACTTAACAAACAAACAAAAGAGCTTAAGAGCAGCAAAAAACATAAACCCAAAGCACAAAATACAACACAGACAACACTAAAAGAGTACTGGCTGGGCAATCCAGCCTCTTCAAACAAGTTTGCTCTCCTAGCGGACGACGATATATTAGAAGAACAAAGCGACAGTGGGACAGTTCCGAATACCAGCCAACAAACTCCACGCATGCAAAAACCTCCACCTATATACGTTCAGAATGTCGAAAATATAAAAGCTCTAGCTGACGCGTTGAATTCGATACCAAATATATTTTACGAAATAAAAGTACTTAGCAAAAACGACATAAAATTACAAGCAAAAGAGTCTTTACACTATAAAAAATGATAGAACTACTTAAGCAAAAACAAACAAAATACTACACGTTTAGACCAAAAGATGAACGAGGATTTAAAGTAATACTACGTAATATGCACTATTCAACTGATACCGAAGAAATTAAACAAGAGCTAGCTGAATTAGGTCACGAAATAACAAACATTCATAACATACAAATAACCACCTCAGAACGCAAAAAACAACCACTTTCACTATTTTCACTTGAATTAAAAACAAAGGATAATAACAAAGAAATATATAGTATAACTAATCTTCTACAAACTGCCAAAGATACGGCCAGTCGAAAAATTATTGTCAAGTAGACCCAGCGTGCGTAAAATGTGCAGGCAAACACAAAAAAGTTATGTGTCCCATTAAAGACAATAATAAAAATAGCAAAATGCATACATTGCGGCGAAAATCACACAGCAAACTACCGCGGATGTGCGATATATAAAGCACTACAAGTCCAGAGATATCCGGCCCTACGCAAAAAAAGTATTCAAAATGAAAAAGAACAAATGTATAATGAGACAATCGAAACAAACGCAAATACAACACGAGTCGTGCCAGGCAACAACAATCAACACAATACCAAAAGAACAGAATCAAACAAAAAATAACATCGAACATGTTCCAAAAAATAACGACGATATGATCGAACTAAAAGAAATGATGAGACAATTAATAACCCAAATGACAAGTATGATGAACATATTTACACTGCTCGTTACCAAACTCGATGAACGAAAGGAATAAAATTAATTTAGCTATATGGAATGCGAATGGGCTTGCTCGCCACGTTCTGGAACTTAAATCATTCTTAATAAATAAATCAATCGATATAATGATGATCTCTGAAACTCATGCCACTGACAAAACTTTTGTTAACATACCGAACTATAATATACATTGCACAAATGAACCAGACAACAAAGCGCACGGTGGGACAGCAATTATTATCAAAAGAAATATTAAATACAATGAACTGGAGGTATACAGAGAAAAAAACATCCAAGCCACCACAATAGCCATAGAAGACACAAAAGGGCAAATAGCAATATCTGCAGTCTACTGCCCCCCCCCAAATATAACAACACAAAAGAACAATACCTGCATTATCTAAAATTGCTAGGGAATCGATACTTAGCCATTCGAAAAAATAATAGTCGGTTTATTAGCACAGGTGAGCCAACCTACTGGCCAACAGATACGAAAAAACAACCGGACTTAATTGACTTTTGCATAATTAAAAATATGCCATATGAAAATCTGACAATAAAATCATGTTTAGAGCTATCTTCAGACCATTCACCATTAATTATGACCTTACTTGGACCTATTGAAATAAAACAATCTCTGGGCCTATATAATTCTAGAACGAATTGGACTAATGCTTGCCAAATATTAGAGCAAAAACTCAAAATAAATATATCACTGAAAACTCAAGACGAAATTGACTCCGCTATTATATATTTCAATGATAGCGTAATACAAGCAGTTACTTCCTCTACACCCACACCGAAAATGACAAATAAAGAAAATATCCCAACTTACATTAAAGAGAAAATCGGCGAAAAAAGAAAACTCCGCAAAACATGGCAAACGACCAGACATCCAGCAGATAAAACCAAACTTAATAAAGCGACAAATGAGCTAAAAGCATTACTTACAAAACACAAGGAGAGTAAACTTCGAAATTATATGGCAAACCTGGGAACAGCAGCATTTACAAATTACTCCTTATGGAAAGCAACAAAACACATTAATGAAGCCGGCACATGGGCAAAAACAAGCAAAGAAAAAGCCGACACCCTAGCCAGACACTTCTTAGACACATTTACAAGCGAAATGGATAATCAAAACATTAACATTAAATCTGATAACATAATAAACGTTCCGCAAATCAAAACAAGAAAGACCACGATAAGCGAAATTAAAAATCAAATAAGACAGCTAAGCGATAAAAAAGCTCCAGGATATGATTTAATAAATGGAAAAATTTTAAAAGAGTTACCTGAAATAGCATTGCAATTCATAAGAAATATATTCAATTGCATGTTAGAGACTAAATACTTCTCACGACTATGGAAAATTGCTCAAATTACCGCCATACCCAAACCAGGAAAATATGCCACCAAAACTGCCTCATATCGACCCATCAGCCTATTGCCAATTCTTTGTGTTTGAAAAAATATTGTTCGACCGACTAGAACCAATTTTGACAGCAAAAAAAGTGATACCAAGCCATCAATTCGGATTTAGACTACAACACTCAACAGTCCAACAAATCCACAGGGTTACTAACAAAATACTTAACGATATGAATGACAAAAAATATTGCGTAGCTGTATACCTAGACATTGCAAAAGCCTTTGATAAAGTTTGGCATAAAGAACTTTTGCATAAGCTCAAACGAATCTTTCCACAAAACTATATTACTTTGAACTTTTGAAGAGCTACATAACTGATCGAAGATTTTATATAAGATATGAAGACGAATATTCCGATATTCATTCTACCAATGACAGCTGGAGTACCGCAAGACAGTGCATTAGGTTCTCTCTTATATCTAATATACACCGCAGATGTGCCAACTCCGACAACAGATAATACAATGATAGCAACGTTCGCGGATAATGGCATCAAACAATGACGAAAAACTGGCGACCTATACACTTCAAAAATTAATAAACAATACAGTAAATTGGTTTGACGAATGGGGTATAGAAGTTAATACAGACAAAACTATACAAGTTATATATTAGGGTGTCCCAGGCTACAAGGGGGAATTTTTTTTTCGGATTTTCAATACGCATACCATTTATTTTTTTTCCATTTGACTTTAAAAACTTAAATATAAAATATTATTGAGATCGGATGTCATTAACCCGTGCCGACTTGATGTCAAACTTTAAGTTTAAAAGTTAGTATGAAAGCTATAGGCTCACAATAGAGAAAAGTTTAATTTAATTTTTAGATTAATTAAATAAATCAAAATAAAACACATATTTCGTATTTATTGTCTTTTTATTATAAAAGGACATCAATCATCGAATTTTCTTTTCAAAGTTTGCTTTTTACAGTCGGGATATACCTGTCTGTGTTCTTGTAGGCAACGTAATAAAAATTGTTTTTGCTCCTCTTGAATAGTGATCAAACCATGGAAGTCTTGCATTAACTTAACCGCTCTTTCTGCCGTATCATTAACTGCTTTCAGTCCTAGCAGCTTCTTTGGACGCAAGCCACAGAGTTCTTCTTTGGATGCAATGTAACGTTTATTGTGGGCTGTTGGGTTTTCTCTAGTTAAGTTAGCAATCATTTTTACTTTAGTTTCTAGATCGACATCATCATCAAATAAAGCCAGAATGGATACTTCATCTGTCAAATACCACAAATGCTGGCAAAACTTCTGCAAAGCTGCTTTTGAAATGCTTTTGTCTATTGTTTTGTAATTTTTCATGGCCTTCAAAAAACACAAATCCTGATACGGCGCCTTTACTGCTAAAATACATTGGAGCCAGGGTTTTACGTAGGATGTCACGATGAAAAGACATACGTCCAACAGAGCTGCCTTATCCTTGTTTGAAATTCTGAATTGAGAGCTAAGTAACGATATTTTTAATGAATAAATGGCTCTTGCCATCCATCGAGCCTGGTGCATAGCACCTGGAGACCGAATCTTATATTTCTTCTCTGAATCTCCGCCAAGAAATATAATTGAAAGCTCAATTAATTCGCGATAGTCATCTCTAACGATTTCTTTGGTTAATTCAATTTTGTAGAATTCTAGCAGCTTGTCAATTTCCGAAACATTAAAACAAGATAGCTTTTCTGTACAGCTTTGTTTTTTCTCGGGATCGATATTTTTCCAGTTTTCTCGGAATTTCTTGAATAATGGGATGTCTGGGCTTGTAGTTACTTGTCTGATTTTCGCTTCAAATACGCCTTTAAGTACTAATTCGTAAACGTGACGACGGCAAGCAAAAATAAGCACTTCTCTACCCAGTTTTTGTTCGAGAAGCACACATGCTCCATTTATGCGGCCTGTGTTAGAAGCAGTAGTATCACAACAGAGAATCTGCGCTTTGTCTTCAAGGTTCCAGTTCGTAATAGCATCCCAAACTGCGTCTGCCTGTTTCCTTCCTGTCGAGCTATCCAATTTAGGAACAGCAATAATTTGTTCTTTATTATCGTACGTAATAACTACCGGTAGGCGTTCTTCTTTACTTTTACGTGAATCTACAGCTGGCAACAGTTTTCCGTCCCAGTGGACAGTTACCGTGTCCGGGACCTTGTTTTGAAAATCAATTTTTATAGCTTCAGCCCGTTCTTTTCGCATTTCCGTACGAACTCTATGGATAGAGGACTTGCTTATAGGGAATTCATCCGTATTGTGCCCCAGAGCCTCAATAGTAGCTTCATTTATAAAGACAGAATCCCTCACACTTAACTGACACCTGTCCAATGCGGCAACTAACTTGGGAGTTATGATATTCTTCCGCATAGAAGTTTTATCGGGCTGAGAGGAGGCTTCTCTTGCGCTGGGCCTATTTTCTTCTAATTCTATTGTATTATTTCAGGATCAGAAGATGACTTTTCTAGTGGTGGTTCGCAAGTTGATGTTGATGGTGCTAAGGATGAAAAATTTTTAGCACGTCGCTTTTCCTCCTCGATGATTCTAAGGCGCGTCCTTTCCTCTTTTTTTGTTAGTTTTTTGTCCACTCCGGCTAAGTGACCGGGCCGACCTGGTTCTCTTTGGCGCAACAAGAAGATCTTATCTTCATTTATTTTAATCGATTGAAGAGCATTGGCATATGCGATGTCAAACAAATTGTTTAAGTTTGAAACAAACTCCTGTCGACGCTGTTCAAACACTTCTTGAATTTTTTTTCGCATTTTTTTGCAATTCTCTCCAAACTTGGTATAAGTTAATTAGTTTCTTAACACAGTTAGATATTGATCTGGTCGGTATACGTGCCTTTTCCCAATAAATAATACACTCACGAATTGTGAGATTTGCACTTTCATTGACACTTAAGTTCACTTCACGAATATTATAGATCAAAACTGCCAGTACTTGCCCGTTAGAGGGAAGTTTAGAACCGGTAATTTGATGTTTTACGTCCCCTATTAAAAATATCTCCTTTTTGGAACTTCGTAACTCCACTGACATGTTGACTACACGAAAACCCCGCGATTACTAATAAAACAAACAAGTAATTACACGCAATCAATCCGACAGTTCGCGCGCGCCGTACTATACAAGTACCGTTAGGTTACGGCGCAACTCGGCACGGGTTGCCGTGATTCTAAATAGACGAAACTTTATTTTTAGATGTTTTGAGACCATTCAAACAAAATAAGAGGGTATGTGTTAAAAAAAAAACACTTTAATTTTTTTGGGACACCCTATTATATATTATATACAAACAAAAAGACATCAAAATATAATCTAACCTTAAAAAACAACAAAATAAAAATCTGCCCAGCAGCAAAATATCTTGGAATAACTATTGACGAAAAACTAACATGGAAGCAGCATATCATTAACAAAAGAAATCAAATCAAGAATAAGTACCGGCAATTAAGTTGGCTAATCGGACGAGCATCAAAACTATCACTATATAATAAGGTGACTTTATACAAAACAATTATTACTCCTATCTGGAAATACGGAATAGAAATATGGGGAACGGCTAAAAACACAAATATTCAGCTCATACAGCGAACACAATCCAAAATATTACGAAATATAACAAATGCTGGTTGGTTTATTTCCAATGAAGCCATTCATCGTGACTTAAACGTAGACACTATTCAAGAAACAATCACAAAATGTAGCACTAAGCATATACAGCGACTGTCAGTCCACCAAAACGAAGAAATGCGTAAAATAGCACCGGCAGAAAATATCAAACGAAGATTAAAGCGACTCACTAACCGACTGATCTAACTATAAGATTTACAGTGTAATCACAAAAAACAATAATAATAATACCAGATTCTTCTTACATTGGTAAAAGAACATAATAGACCCTAATTGTTCAAAAATTACATATTGATAATTTATAACAGACTGTAATAAATAAAGGGAAATATAAAAAAAAAAAAAAAAGAACAAAAAAAAACTTAACAACCAGTGTCTTACACTTTCATCGGAAGTCAAGTATCTTGGTGTAATACTTGACCCCAAGCTCCACTGGAAGCTGCACATAGAAAATCGAATTAAGAAGGCCAATATAGCCTTCTACGCCTGTAAATCTATGTTCGACAAAAAATGGGGTCTCAAGCCATGTGTCGTACTTTGGATGTACAACTTAGTAGTTCTGCCAATTTTGACATACGGTTGCCTAGTTTGGTGGGTAGCTCTTCAGAAGGGCTACAACTCCACTAAATTAGAGAGAGTGCAGAGAACTGCATGTGTGGGCATCACTGGTGCATGTAGAACATGTCCCACCGCTGTGCTCATCGTTAATCTCCTCTTAATTCCTGTGGATCTGCAGGTTAAATCCATTGCTGCTCAGAGTGCTATTAGGCTGAGGGAGTTTGGCCTTTGGAGACAACTTCCTGTAGGACATAGCAGCATCTTGAAGCAGATCTCCCCTTCCTTCTCTGATATTCGCACCGACCTCTCCATCCGCAAACTGTGCTTTGAGGGTTGTGCTAGGGCTATCTTTCCGAGCAGGCAAGATTGGAAAGAGGGGAGAGTTGGTGCGGATATAGATGCCTCTGTTTTCACTGACGGATCCAAAATGGAGTCTGGTGTGGGAGCGGGGCTCTACTCTAAATCAGCCAGCATTTCGGTCTCCTTTAAACTGCCGGAGACAAGCAGCGCCTTTCAAGCAGAGGTCTTGCAGGCATGCAAAATGCTTCGGGATCGCTGTTGGGAGGAAGACATTAATATTTTTTCCGATAGCCAAGCTGCAATCAAGGCACTGTCGTCGCCGTATTGCAGCTCTCTTCTCGTGAACTCCTGTAAGGAGGAACTTAAACGTCTCGAACGTGCAGGAAACATCTCTCATCTGGGTTCCTGGGCACAGGAGTATAGAGGGAAATTAGATTGTCGATGAGCTTGCCAGGAAGGGGGCGGCAGAACCGGATCCAGCTGCCTCCTTCTCAGACATCGGTATCCCCTTGGCCGTCGTTAAAGGGAGACTACACAACTTCTTTCTAAGCGCAAGACGGATGGAGGTCTGTCTCATCGTGTGCCATTTCAAAAGCATTATGGCCTCAATACGATATAAACAGAACGCTTAAGGTGATAGGAACCCCCCGCCATTCAATTTCCAAACTCTTTGCGGTGATCACTGGTCACTGGGCGATCAGCACTCATGCGGAGAAGCTTGGAATTCCGTACAACCCCAGAAGCAGAAGCTGTGGGGATCCTGCAGAGAAAGAGACTGTAGAACACTTTCTCTGCAAATGTCCGGCTCTGGCGGCTAGGCGCTTGAGATTCCTCAGCGTCCCCTTTGGGGATGACTTGATGAAATTCTCCAGCCTAGATCCCTTTTCTCTCCTCCGCTACATCAACAGCGCTGGATGGCTGCAGACGGTTTTCTCTCCTCCCTTAATCCTTTCACAGTAAGTGGTCCACATTATGGTATCAAAACGGCATGTAAGTGCTACTTGTAGTGTACCTGGGGTACTCTTGCCATCTTACCTACCTGCCTACCTACCATTGATGCTTTTGTGTTCAGACTTCAATCTTAGTAATATTGAATGTATCAGTAAAGATGACAGTACTGCATTTTGTCCAAACAATGTTAATGGTATATCTAAAACCTAATTTTTTAAAAGTTTGGAGCTGGTTCAGATAAATAATTTCTTTAATAGACTTTCTCGAATTCTTGAAATCATTTTCATTTATGATAATATAAATAGACCCTCTGTCTACCCCTGGTCTGCATCATGTACCACTTGTTCTTCATATAGAATTCTAAGAGCTTAATTACTTTTATCCTGATAATGTGGCCACTAATTTTTGTTTTTAAATTTAGAAATTTTGATTTATCAAAAGCATTTGGTAAGGTTAATCACCGGTTTCTCGGAGACTCTATTATTATCGGAGCCAGTCAAACTTTTTGGCTATATCACCCGATTATTGTAGATGGAGAGACCAGACAAAATGCAAAATTAGCAGAACGTTATGGCCCACCTACAATCGTCAACATTGATCAACATGAAACGACGGGACGCCTGGAGACTACCGGCAGTCAGAACTGGCTTTTGGTCTGTGGGAGAATAAGCAGCCAAAATGGGCATCCCTCACAACACATACTGTCACAGTTGTAAACAACCGGAGAAAAAGGAAACAATCTTCCATTTCCTCTGCGAATACCCTGCCCTATGTGTGTATATTTGCGGGAATCCCCGAAAATGCGTTTCGTTTTCAAGCATAGACAATGTGAGGGTTGCCATTCGTGTAAAAAAGTAAATAACTACCGATGACGTAATCATCATCTAGACTCCCCTACCCCCCATGTCATCCAAAATAAGCATAACAAAGACACCCCTACCCCCCCATAGTGCTTACGTAATTCTTGAAAGCCCCTATACCAATATGATCTTTGAATTCTTGTCTAAAATTAATTTCGACTCGAAAAATTAGTAAAAATTTTTATCAAATTTGTATGAAGTTTTAAACTTACTAAAACGCACACAACAATATGTGGGGTCGTTTTATAATGTATTTTGTTTAAATTGTTCTTTTTAAATTAAATCAACAAACATTAAAGCTTATCATCTTTATTTGGCATTGTATTTGTTTGAAAATATAAATTGTATAAATTTTCGTTTATCAAGGGAACATAGAAATGCGCAAGGAAATGCCTTGCAAAATGCCGTCGGCATTCGTCAATTTGATTTCATACAGAAACCAAAAACTGAACAGACCAATGTACTTGTACATAATTCACTGTAATCAGCTCTGTTAAGAAGTTCCCCGCTGTCGAGTTGAGCGAGGTGAAAAAGTCTTCGCGGTCAGACTTCATTTTTGACAATTCACACTATTCGTAGCTCGGAAGACTTATCTATACATTAACGTTCTCTGTACCATACACACAGACGGAAGGTATATGCAAATACAAATATGTGAATTTATTTACACATTCGTGCATTTGATGTGTCCATATGATTTGTATGCATCTTTACATATAGATTTGTTCTTTTTGTTTGAAAATTGCGCGAAATTGTTTATGTATATGCATGTTTATATGCTTTGCCATACGACATATGTATATTACAGGTAGACTATGAAAATTGCACCAAAGTATATGTATGTGTGCATGTTTATATACATCTATTAGTATACAACATATCTTATAAGGTATGTGGTAAATATTACCATACATTTTTTCCTTCATATATAATAATAAATTAATAATAAAAACATTAAAACAACATTCATTATTAACAACTAGTCGTCACTAATTATAAATTCGTAAGGATGATGATGATACAATTGGTTTTATTTTAAATTCTTCAAGTAAATCAAACTAATAATAATCAATAAGAAGGCATATGCAAATATAAATATGTGAATTTATATGCATATGCACATATACATATATATATATGCTCACTCAAGTAGGAGAGAGCCAGATGTCGAACGTTGACGAACGCGGGGGCAGATTTTGCTCTTTGTCGACGACGCATGAGCAAGATAACGGCGATTAAGCAAAATAACGACGTAGTTATTCGTGCGTGCAGCCGGCTAAATCGAATTATAAGACGTTATCACGTCAACAATAAAAAAGTTTATTCACACGACGCTTTTTGGTCGCTTGTGCAAAATTTCTTAAGAACGTTAATGTATAGAGAAGTCGCATTGACGGGAACGTTGAGGGGTACTCGTTTTGCGCGTGTAGTTCACCAAAAGTTAACAGAAATATACTCAACTGTACATATCGTACATATATTATGCCTTCTGTTAAAACTTAGTTCTCTCAAACCAAATCAAATCCTTCATTACCAGGCACACATGAAGAAGGCATAAGCAAATTTAAATATGTGAATTTAGATACATAAGCGCATATATATGTATATGCTGTGTGTATGTATGGATATATTCTGCGTGCACTCGCCACAGCAAAATATTACGGTTCGCTGAAAATTCACAAGAAATCCAGCGCACATTCATAGGCACAGCATTCTATGTACAGCAACCTTCAAATACTCTGATTTCATAGTAAGTTTCTAATCTCGCACTTTTTATCAATTGAAGAACTACATACGTAAAGTAATATACTACTTAACTATTTACCTACTATCAGGGAACATAAAATAATTTTTTCGAAATTTTCTCCTAGCATTGAAATGTCCGACACAGAACTTTTTTATAAGCTACTTGTGCTGTTTTCTGCAACTTACTGTATGCTCATATGCCCACTTGACGCACAGCAGCTGCGGTTGTCGAGCATTTAGAAGACATATTTACGTACATATATGGGTGCAAACATATATACGGAGCCGCGACCATTCGATATGACAAAAATTCACAATTTGCCAAATATTGGCAAATATTTTTGTAAGAAATATTCAAGTATTGACTATTTTGATTTGATATTTCAATCTTAGATGTAATTTTTTTGTCATCGTTAAGGAAAGTGGCATATGGACGGCTCGTTTTATGAATGGAAGTACTTTGCTCTTAGAACTATGAGTTCGATTTTATCAATGAATTCTTTGATGATGTGATTTGTTGTACTGTGAAACTGAAACGCCGCCGCGACTATTTCCGACTATTCAGTACCATGGCAACTAGAATGATGGCCGCTACGGCTGTGCCTATTAATGCATTTTGTTCTTGTAGTCGCTAAGCATAGAATTTTAGCTTTCGACGACATACGCATTTAGAGGAATAAAGTGAGTGTTCTGTGTGTGCGGTTATATGTACTACGGTGGGCAAAAAGTAAGGTGAATTTATTTGTCAAACTTCGCGGGAATAAAATTTCGCTCTAGTTATTTTTTTCATGAGTTGGCAGCACTGTTAATAACATCTGGGCCAACTTTCATGTGAATGTCATTATCAGTAATACAGTGCATTTTCGAATTTTACAATGTCTGATTTGATTGAGCAGAGAAGTGCCATCAAATTTTGTTTGCGGAATGAAATTTCGGCTGCGGAAACGTTTAGTATGTTGCAGAAGGCATTTGGTGATTCGACCATGGCGCAGAAAAATGTTTATAAGTGGTACAAAGACTTCAAAGAGGGTCGAGAACGTGTTGATGACTTGGAGCGCTCCGGACGACCATCGACGTCAACAGATGACCAACACGTCAGTAAAGTGAAGGAGTTAGTGCTCAAAAATCGTCGGTTGACTGTTAAAGACCTTACTGACATGATCGGAATATCAGAAGGATCTGTGAAAACCATTTTGAAAGACCATTTGGGCCTACGAAAAGTCAAATCTCGTTTGGTACCGAAAACTCTCAATTTCTTGGAAAAAAGTCGTCGCGTTGATGTGTGTGAAACAATGCTTTCAGACTATCAGGACAAGCTCAAATGCAGCATTACGGGAGATGAGACTTGGATTTATGCTTACGACCCCTAAACAACCGACCAATCAAGCGAATATCGTGCTTAAGGCGAGGCCAGACCGAATAGAGCACGTCAAAATCGTTAAATAATAAAAGTCATGATGACGGTTTTTTCGATTTTGGTGGTGTGGGGCACTATGAATTCCTTCCACCAGGCCAAACTGTTAATTAGGAATATTATTTGAGCGTTATTCGTGGTTTACGTGAAGCAATTCGTCTAAAAAGACCAGAATTATGGGCCAACAACTCTTGGTTTTTGCATCACGATAATGAACCGTCTCACACTGCACTCGTTCTTCGTGACCATTTCGCCAAAAATTCCACGCATATCGTACCGCAACCACCGTGTTCGCCTGATTTGGTTCCGTGTGACTTCTGGCTATTCCCAAAACTCAAGAGACCACTCCGGGGAACGCGTTTCGAGTCGATTGAGGAGATAAAAGCTGAATCGAAGAAGGTGCTGATGGCTATACCGGAAATGGACTATTTGGCATGTTTCGGGGATTGGAAAAATCGTTGGCATAAATGTATTTCATCGAGAGGGGATTATTTTGAAGGGGAGGAAATTGATTTCTTCTTCTTAATTGGCGCGATAACCGCTTACGCGATTTTGGCCGAGTTTAACAAAGCGCGCCAGTCGTTTCTTCCTCGTGCTATCCGGCGCCAATTGGGCACACCAAGTGAAGCCAAGTCCTTCTCCACCTGATCTTTCCAACGCAGAGGAGGCCTTATTCTTCCTCTGGTACCGCCAGCTGGTACCGCATCGAATACTTTCAAAGCCGGTGCGTTTGTATCCAATCGGACGACATGACCCAGCCAACGTAGCCACTGGATCTTTATTCGCTGCGCTATGTCCATAATAATAATCAAGAGGAAGTTGAGGAAAAAGTTGAAACAAAAGCAACAATGGCAACGGGAGGTGAATTAACGAATACAAGAGAAGATAACAGTGGCGGGGAAATGGAAGAGAAAATTCATCAATTGCTACAACTTCTTACTCTTAAAATACAAGTTGACGAACAAAGAGACAGTAAAGTAAAAATATCAACAGAGAATTTTGACAAAGTGATCAGCGAGTGTGATGGCTGTTCTATTCCAATTATTAAGTGGTTTGAAGTCTTCGCAGCAAATGCCGACGCATGCGGTTTGACAGATAAGCAAAAGTATGTACAGGCGAGAGGATAAATGTGTGGCACTGCGAAGTTGTTTTTAGAAGCAAAAACAGTATCCGATTACATCGGCTTGAAACAGGCTCTTATACATGAATTTGAATATGATTGGAATAGTGCAGAGATCCATCAGCAGCTGCGTGAACGCAGAAAGAAGCAGAGTGAAACATTCCATGAATATATGTTAGTAATGAAAAAAATCGCAAGCATTGGCAATATTGAAGAAGCAGCTGTGTTACGATACATTGTTGACGGTCTGGACATAAAAAATGAGTATAAATTTGCCATGTATCGTAGTAAATCATATAAAGAATAGAAAGAGGAATTTTGTGTGTACGAGCATTTGCATATTAACGAAAAAAAATACAGTAGTATTCAAAAACAAAGTGTGGTAAATAAAGAACAAGTGGCCCAGAACAAGGGAAAAGCTCATTGCTTTAACTGTGGCTCAGCAGAGCATAAGCGAAAAGATTGTACTGCGGTAACAAAATGTTTTAAATGCAACGAATACGGCCACATTTCCAAAAATTGTTCAAATAAGACAGAAAAAGTTAATTTAGTGGTTAATCAGGGCCGTTTAAAACACATTTCAATAAATGATGTACCAATTGATGGGTTAGTTGACACGGGTTCAGATGTCACAATAATCAAAGAAAGTGTCGCAAAGCGAATCAATAATATAAGAATGAATTGCAGTAAGACAGAATTACGTGGACTGGGCAATACAACAACGAAACCTGTTGGAGGGTTTTCAGCAGAGGTGATGATTGACGGGCTACATACGGAACAGCAGTTTGTTGTTGTTCCAGATAGCAAAATAGGGTGTGATGTTCTTTTAGGGCATGATTTTAGTAAAAAGTTCCGCACGGTTGCTGACTCAGATGGTTATAAGTTCGAAAAATTAAAGGTAGAACCAGCTGTTTTAGCGGAGTACGCCGCTGACGTTTTTAATGTTTTTGAAGCGCCAACTGTAACGGCACCGCCAAAACTTCGCGCAAAAATAGAAAAAATGATAGAAGAAAATTGTTAGTCGGCTACAGTACCTACAAAGCAGTGTCCCATAACATTAAAAATTATACCTGATGGCTCAATCAAACCATTTCGTCAGTCGCCAAGTCGGCTTTCGCCAGATGAAGCAGCAGCAGTTAAGAACCAAGTAGATGAGTGGATTATCAAAGGTGTTGTACGCAAATCCACTTCAAACGTAGCAAGTCGAGTGGTAGTTGTTCGCAAAAAAGATAACACATATAGAGTTTGTATCGACTACAGGAAACTTAATAGCATGGTGCTTGATGATTGTTTTCCGGTTCCCCTGATGGAAGAGGTGTTAGAGAAACTTCAGGGTGCCAAAGTTTTTACAGTATTGGAACTTGAAAACGGGTTTTTTCACGTACCAGTGGAGGAGGCAAGTAAAGCATTTACGGCGTTTATCACCAGAGAGGGTTTGTTCGAGTTCAACAGAGCAACATTCGGTTTTAAAAATTCCCCTGCCGCGTTTATTAGATTTGTTAATCACATATATCAAGATTTTATTAACAACTAGCGTACCCTCGCCCGCTTCGCTAGACGATAAAGTCAATGATTTGCTGAAAGAGAATAAAATTAATACGAAACAAAGCAAATTCTTTGATACAATTTCATTCGAACTTTATTGTAACACTTTTTGGTAGACAACGTTTTTGGGTTTTTCATCTTTCGCGTGAATAATGACGATGGTTTGCCAACTCGTGAGCAAGCTACATCCAATTGTCCATGAGAAAAAATTGGGTATTCTAAATTAATACCGCACATTTGTAGGGACTGTCCTTGCGCCTTATTAATTCTCATAGCGAAGTCAAGGCGAATAGGGAACTGCAAACGTTTGAAATCGAATGGTAAATCCGCCGGAATCAGTGTAATTCATGGTATCAAAATGTCTTCTCCTTTGTACTTCCCTTTCAAAATTGTTGCTTCGATAACGTTAGCCATTAGCTTCTTCACAGCGAGTATGGTACCGTTGCAAAGTCGGGGCACATTACTATTGCGCAGCATAATAATCGGTGCTCCAATTTTTAATCGTAAATTATGAGGTGGTAGACCTGGCAAATCGAGTGAGTTTAAGAATTCAGTTGGATAATTTACGACCTCATCTTGATCAGTAATAGTGTCCATTGACTTATATGCAACTATGTCACCAGGTATTTGATCTAAAATAGCTGAATTTATATCATTGACGTCCTTATTTTTCCCAGCTAAAATTGCTCTTTCGCTGAGCCAATCATGGTTTTTGTAATGTTGAACTATGTTTGGAAATACACTCTGCATCAATGCCTCTTTAGACTGTGCAAAAGTGCAGAAATTGTTAGGCAATGTTATCATTCCTGTTTTTTTGAAAAAAGGTTTATTTTTTTGGTTAAAAAGTGTTTTTTGAAGTTTTGAAAAACACTTCGCTCTAACAAATTTCTTCTCAGTTAATTGCTGAAAATTAAATATTTTGAAAAAACTATTTTTTTTTTAATTTAACGTTTTTGAGAAAATTTTGTTCTTGAAAAAATTTCATACTTTTGTAAAAGTTTAAATTGATTTGTTAAAAAAGATTTTTTTCCGCTTTGAAAAACACCCCCTCGAAAAAATATATTCTCTATTAATAGTGGAATATGAAATGCTTTGAAAACACCATTTTTTTTTTTTAATTTTGTTTGGTTTTCAGAAAATTTTGTTTTGAAAAAATTTCATACCCTTGAAAAAGTCTTATTTTATTTTATTTGTTTGAAATTTTTGAAATTTTTTTTTTTGTAATTTTAGAAAAACACCTCTTCGAAGAAATTTCTTTCATCTTTTTGAGGAAAATTTGGTTTTGAAAAAATTTCATGCTTTTGAAATTTTTTTATTTTACTTTATTTCTTCAAAATTTTTGAAAACAATTTTTTTTTTATAATTTTCGAAAAACGCCCCTTTGAAAAAATGTTTTCTATGTGTCATAGTGGTATTCCATTAACTTTTAGGATTATAGTCTAATACTTACAAATATCTACGCTTTCACAAATAGCAACAATAAACAAATTTCCTCAAAACCAAAAAATTTACTTTTTTTCTAAAAATATTCTAAACAAACAACGTAATAAATTTAGAATTTTGTGTTCACGAAAAACAGTATTGTTTTTATTGTATTAACTGAAAACCAAAATGTTGCAAAAAATCAAAACAAAACTAAATTATGTTTTTGTGTTCATTTGGTCCATATGTTCCATAAAAAGTTGATATGGTAAATAATATGCAGGGTCTGATACACGCAAATTTCCATTGACCATTATAGTGACAAAATTATCGATCACCAATTCCAACAGGATTTCAAAATCAGAGTTGGAATGAGTTGTTGTGTGGTGTACTTCTGAAAAAATGAGAAATAAACAAAATAAATCTAAAAATTCGAATTCTAACTTTATCTTGTGTATGTTCTTATTACCTTTGAATTTTTCCAATGAAGCACCATTCATTTTAAATTTTCCAAGAAGTTTTTTTAATCATTTCGCGTTTCTTTCCTTTTTCATTCGATTCCAACATTTGTTCATAGCCGAAAACATCGTTTGCAAACGCATTCATTTCCATATAGAATTGGTCAAAGAAAGCATTGCTCAATTGAATTGAAACATTATTTTCATAAATACTTAGGACCTTAGCTAATGCACCTTGGTACATACCTAACGCAGATATTCATCGCGACCTTGACATCGATACTATTGATGAAACAATACAAAGCGCTAGCAGAAGACACATAAATAGACTATTAACGCATACAAATCCTATGATGAGAAGACTACCAAATAAAGAAAAATCTACCCAAAGTCGGCTTAACCGTCAAACACCAACAGATCTTGCAAAATCCTTGTAATCAATTGTCAACTAATCGTATATGTCATTGTTTGTTAACCACTTGTTTTTAAATAATATGTATATATTTCTTCTAAATGAGCTTGGGGGCATTGGCCCTTTAATATCACTCTCATTCCATCTTTTTGTAAATCAAATTACTTATTGTCTAACGACAGGTGTAATATTTTATGGAAGAAATAAAAAAAAATAAAAATTTTCATTCGAATCATTTGAAATTTCTGTATACAATAACGAAAAATTCAAAAAAGTTGTACACATAAAATGAATGTCGATTCGAAACTTACTTTAATCTAAGAATCGAGCAAGTTTTGTTTTGTACAATATTTTGATTTTTTCTTTTTTTTATATGAAGAAAATATTTAAAAGAAATTTTTTTTTGCTAAAAACCTTCCCCTAGTGGATCCCTATAATATGAAAAAATAACGAATAAAATTGGCCTCGTATCGGCCCAAAAAAATGCGTACAAACGAACATCATTTCATTTTTATATATATAGATAATATCATGCAGTTATATATGGACGATATTATTGTTTACGCCGCTACGCCTGAAGAGTGCATGCAGGATACGGAGAAAGTTTCTCAAAGGGCCGCGCAGTATGACCTAAGGGTTAAATGAAGTAAATGTAGTTTTCTTCAGTCACGTATACATTTTCTCGGCCATGTCGTCGAAGACAGTAAGATTTGGCCTGGCATAGAAAAAACAGCGGCTATTAGTCGCTTTGTGTTGCCAACAAACATTAGGGCGGTGCAGGCATTTCTTGGGCTAACAGGATTTTTTAGGAAATTTATTCCAGGCTATGCAAAATAGCGCGTCCGTTGACAAATCTTTTAAAAAAAGGAGTAAATTTTAATATGGGCCCAGAAGAAGTAAAAGCAGTACAAAAATTGAAACAGCTGTTGACAAGTGAGCCTGTGCTTCAAATGTTCGAAAGGGGGGCAATCACTGAGCTGCACACGGATGCATCGAAAGAGAGTTTCGGTGCTGTGTTGCTTCAGAGGTTTGACGGCGAGTTTCATCCCGTATATTTTTGGAGCAAAAAAACTTCTGAGGGGGAAGCCAAAAAGCACAGCTACATTCTAGAAGTCAAAGCAGCGTATTTGGCAATTAAGAAATTTTGCCATTACCTGTTGGGCACCCGGTTTAAGTTGGTTACAGATTGCATCGCGTTCAAACAGACCACTTCGAAACAAGAAGTAAAAAGAGGAGTTGCACAATGGGTGCTCTACCTACAAGATTTTAGCTTCGAAATAGAACATCGTGCAGGCTGCAAAATGCAGCACGTTGACTATTTAAGCCGCTATCCGCAATCGGTCATGGTTGTTACTACAGAAATATCAGCCAGAGTTAAGAAGGCACAACAGAATGATAACCACATAAAGGCAATAGTCGAAATAATGAAAGAGCGTCCATATAAAGATTATACGTTGAAAGGTGGTATGCTGTTTAAGTCGGTTGAGGGTAACGATTTGTTGGTGATACCAAAACTGATGGAGCGTGACATTATTCGAGAAGCGCACGATATGGGTAATTTTTCAGTGGTAAAAACTATACACTCAATACAACAGCAATACTGGATTCCGCACTTGGAAAACAAGGTAGGTAAATTTATCGCGAACTGTATCAAATGCATTGTCCACAAAGTTAGGCAAGCAAGAAGGCTACCTGAATTACATCGATAAGGGTGACACACCGCTGCACACTTTACATATCGATCACCTGGGGCCGATGGATACTACTTCTAAACGGTACAAATATATATTGTCGCTAGTCGATGGGTTTTCCAAGTTCGTGTGGCTGTTTCCCACAAAGTCTACGGGCCACGAAGAAGTAATTCAACAGTTGAGCGAGTGGTCTAATACGTTTGGTTTTCCGAGGCGAATAATAAGTGATCGAGGTACAGCGTTTACTGCAGAAGGGTTGGTTGAGTTTTTCGACACACACAAAGTTGAACAGATTTGGACAACAACGGGAGTGGCCAGAGGCAATGGTCAGATTGAGCGCGTAAACCGCTCGGTTTTATCGGTTATTGCTAAGCTGTCAGCGGATCAGCCGGCGTTATGGTACAAATATGTGCCTCAAGTTCAGAGAGCTATTAACGCACACATTCATGTATCTACGAAGACATCGCCTTTTGAAGTTTTGTTTGGCACAAAAATGTTCAGTCAAGCTGAAGGTCGTCTACTTGAATTATTAGAAGGAGAGATCGTATCACGTTACAATGAAGATCGTCAGAAATTGCGTGATGAAGCACGACGCAATATCATGCAAGGGCAGCAGATGTAAACTCGTAATTTCGACAAGAAGCGTCAAAAAGAGCATGGCTACAAAATTGACGATCTCGTCGCAATAAAGAGAACCCAGTTTGTGACTGGTCACAAGTCATCCAGTAAATTTTTGGGTCCATGCGAAGTCATCTAGATCAAAGGCAACGGCCGTTATGATGTGAAGAAAGCAGCGAACGTCGAAGGCCCGAAAATAACCATGACCAGTTGTGATAACATGAAGTTATGGCGATTTGTCGAGGAAAATGAAGAACTCTTGTCATCTGGGTCAGATGACGAAGGTCAAGAAGGCCGAATGTGAGACGGAGTATACCTTACAGAAGTGAGAGAGAGAAACGGGTTTGGCGTTAGAGTTAGTCGTCGGCGGACAGCTAAAGCTGAAGGTTGCACTGAAGCAGGAGAGCGGAATATTTATTTTTCAAGATAATATGGTTCATTTTAATTAAATACTTTTTTTGCATATACTTTCCTTTAAAACGCAAATACATACCTACAACAACAAGGTGTAAATAAAGACTTTAATTCTTTCTACATATATATGTATACATCAATAGATGTACCAAAACACTTGTATGCCCTATGAATTCTCGTCCAAAAGTAATTTCGACTCAAAAAATTAATAAAAATTTTCATCAAATTTGTATAAAGTTTTAAATTTACTAAAACGCACACACCAAAATGTGAGATCGTTTTATAATGTGTTTTGTTAAAATTCTTCGTTAAAGTTGCTTTGATTTTAAATGTTGGCGCATATAAATAATCTTTTAAGTTTGTTGAAAATATAAATTGAATACATTTTCGTTTATCAAGGGAACATAGAAATGCACAAGTAAATTGTTTGATTTGATTTTCTACAGAAGCCAAAAACTGTGCAGAGGCAATATACCAAAGAGAGAATTCGTTGTAATCAGCTCTGTTAAAAGTTTCACAACACCCCGGCGGTGGCCAGACTTCATTATTGACAATTCACACTATTCGTAGCCCGTGAGACTTCTCCATACATTAACGTTCTCTGTCTTAACTCCACAAAAGGCACAATATTTGATAAAAATCTAGTTCCAACTCCGAAATCAGAAATATTAGAAGATTTGAGAGGTTGTAATTGGCGTAAGTAAATTCGCAAAGAAAACTAATAATAAAGTTGTGTATATGTGATCTATTTAGCTAACTTTTAACCTTTATACCGTCCCCAATATCATTGATATAGCATAGTACAAACTCAGTGTGGGGGAATATATCCTCTCCTATATATATCCTAATCCCATGCGATGCAAAAGTTGTCAAAAACTAGGCAATACACTCAAGCATTGCAACAACAAAGATATTTTGAGAGTTAAAACGCAGCATAAGTGCAGTATGTTTGAAGCACGACGCACAATTAAGCAAAATAACCCTCTCAATTGTGAAATTTCTTACGCCACAGGACTGGCAAGCCTATAAGGCTGAACTGAAAAAGTATAAGAAAGCAGTCAGAACTGCCCAACGTGAATCTTGGCAAAATTATTAAACTCCAGAAGCGGCCAAATAAAGAAAAATTCTTTCAAAGACGCCATGTAACCTAGGCTATCTACAAGGTCAAGGGAATACATGGACTACGTCAAGTGAGGAATCATTAGGTCTTCTACTAAATACACACTTCCCAGGAAACAAGGCGGTGGAACAAAATGATTCTGCTAATCATGAAAGGTAATCCAACATAGGAAGTCTATTAGTCACAAACGCAAAGATTAAATGGGCTATCAACACTTTTGGTCTTTATAAATCACCTGGACTAGAAGGTATATATCCTGTGGAATTGCAAAAATCGCGGGATATTGCCTCACCATTTATTAAAATCATCATTAGAAGTTGTCTTAACATGGGCTAAATTCCGCTAGGATGGAGAGAGACAAAAGTCTCTTTCATACCCAAGGCAGGCAGGTCCTCACACACTAACCCCAAAGACTTCAGACCAATTAGTCTCACGTCTTTCCTCCTCAAAATTCTAGAGAGAATAGTGGACGAGTACATACGGGGTGCTCTACCAATAAATAAATTCTCCCGGCGCAGCATGCCTACACTAAGGGGAAATCTACCGAAACCGCCTTACACTCGCTTGTCGGGTTGGTGGAAAAATCTTTATCACATAAAGAAATTGCCATGGTTGGCTTCGTAGATATAGAAGGCGCCTTCAACAATATAAAGGCGAACGCTATAGTAGATGCTTTAGAAGACTTTGGAGTTGAACTACACGTTGTTGCCCTGATAGAAGCAATACTCGTCAGTAGGAAGGTAACGGCAAACTTAGGCAGCACTACCCTAAGCAGACAGGTCTGCAGAGGCACACCTCAAGGTGGTGTCCACTCCCCTCTCCTCTGGATTTTGGCGGTAAACTCGCTATTGCTGACCCTGGAGAGAGGAGGTTGCCACGTCACTGCATATGCAGATGACCTAGCAATTGCTGTTAAAGGTAGATATCCTAACACCCTCAGGGGCATTCTGCGCTCTAACATGGCCACGTTTAGGAGCTGGACTGAGAGTGGGGGACTCGCTATAAATCGCTATAAACATAGGCTTCCTATAATCTACCCGCTGGTTTTCAAGAGTGTGGAGATTCCTTTAAGAGAGAATGTCAAGTATTTAGGGCTCATATTAGATAGGATACTCACATGGGAACCTAATATTGAGGAAAGAGTAAAAAAGGTCAACGTTGCATTATATACTTGCAAAAGAGCGGTCGGTATTAAATGGGTGTTAACACCTCGCGTTACTCTTTGGCTATATACTTAGGTAGTTAGACCAATCTTAATATAATATATGGAATCCTTGTATGGTGGCCATCTACTCTAAAGGCGAGTTACGTTAAAATCATGAGTAAGGTCCAAAGAACAGCTCTTTTATGCATCTCTGGTGGTTTAAAGACTACCCCAAACAAAGCGCTAGAAGTGCTAATCAATTTGCCTGCACTAAATCTCGTAGGGAAAAACGTGGCCGCCGCCTCGGCGCTTAGACTCAAAAGTATGGCGCTATGGAAAGAACGGCGGTTTGGCCGCGCCTGTATTTTGCACACTCTGAACAATCACAAACAAGAAATAGACTACTCTACTCCTAGACTTACCTTCGACAAGCTCTTCAAGACAAGTATACCGTCAAGAAGGGAGTGGCAAACACCAAGGCCATGGAGAAGAGGGGAATTAAATTTTATACAGATGGCTCCCAGCTAGATAAAGTTGGCTATGGAGTATTTTCGATAGAATTTGGACTGGAACTATCCGTCCGACTACCAGACTACTGCAGCGTCTATCAGGCAGAGGTTCTAGCCATAAAAGACGTGGCTACATACCTAAATATGCATGCCGTAACAAAAACGACTATAAAAATATATTCTCGGATAGCCAAGCGGCCATTAAATCAATGAATGTGGCTATACTGAGATCAAAGGCTGCACAGGAATGCCGATCAGCCCTAAATGATATTAGTGTCGTATTCAAGGTGAGCCTTATTTGGGTTCCGGGACACAGAGATATTGAGGGAAACTGTAAAGCTGATGAGCTAGCCAGAAAAGGTACTGCTCTTCAACTGTTCCGTGATAAAAGTACCATTGGAATACCTTTGGCCACGAGTAAATTAATAGTAAAAAACAACATTACCCAAGAGGCCAATAGGTCATGGGAAGAAGAAGATACATGCGTAACAGCCAGGCTACTATGGCCGCAAATAAACAAGAAGAGAACAAAGGAATTGCTTAGCCTCTCAAGAGAAGATATCTCGAAGGTCGTGGCTTGTCTCACCGGCCACTGGCTTTTTGGAAGGCATTCCCTGAGACTAGGAGTATTCTCACATGAATATTGTAGAAGCTGTAGAGATGAGAAAGAGGAAGAAACAGTAGATCACTTCCTTTGCAATTGTCCAGCCTTAGCTAAAATCAGAGCAAGTTGTCTAGGTAAACACTTTTTCAATTCTCTTACAGAAGTATTTGGCGCGGGCATTAGACCAATCCTGCGCTTCATAAGAGCCTCAAAATGGTTTCACGAAAGTAAATAAACAAGGTTCCCGTGTCGCACAGTGGTGTCACAAAGGACCTGTGAGGTCTAAGTGAGTTGGTCATACGGACCGACTACCACCATAACCTAACCTACGCCACAGGTACTCCTGCAAACTCTAAATTAAACAACAAAGAAACTAATAATGTAAACTACAAAACCAATTCTGTGCCCACTCCTTCCCTTGCCACTAATCTATCGCTAACCAACACTAATTACTCTCGAACTATTGATTTTGCCGCCGTAGCCGAATGGGTTGGGGCGTGGCTACCATTCGGAAGTCACAGAGAGAATCTCGGTAAAACACCAAAATTAAGAAAAAACATTTTTCTAATAGCGGTCTCCCCTCGGCAGGCAATGGCAAACCTCCGAGTTTATTTCTGCCATGAGAAAGCTCCTCATAAAAATATTTGCCGTTCGGAGTCGGCTTGAAACTGTAGGTCCCTTCATTTGAGGAATAATATTAAGACGCACGGCACAAATAGGAGGAGGAGCTCGGCCAAACACCCAAAAAGGGTGTACGCGCCAATTATATACATATATAAATATATATGATATTGTATATATATACAATAATTTATACACATTCTATGCCGATAGCCCTGGCAGCTAGTACTTAATTATTTATAATTTATTCTTAATTAATATAAATAAATAAATATAATTGTATTCTTTTAAGTCAACTTGTATTTTAGTTATACCTCGTTTTTATTGTTTATATTAGCAGTAAGTTAATAGAGCCTTTAGGTTTTTTGACTAAATTATTGGCCAAAGTTACGAATTATTTAAAGAATTAAATAATACATGATATTATGTAAAGTATGTGCCATAGGAAGCTAAAACTTTACTTCATTTTTCACGCAGCATAGGAACTCCTCTGATGAAAAATTCGAGTTCTCTTGACTTGATCCATTCATTGCACCAGTTTGCGATGCTCTCGTAAGAAGCGAACCGCTCTGTAATAAGGGCTGACTGCACTGATCGGAACAGATGGTAATCAGAAGGTGTAATATCTGGGGAATACGGCGGGTGGGGCAAGATTTCCTAATTCAGTTCCTCTAAATATTTCTTGACCGATTTAGTAACGTGTGGCCTGGCGTTTTTATGCAGCAAAATCAGTTTGTCATGTCTACCGTCCCATTTCGGTCGCTTTTCTTGGGAGCTCAATTCAAACGATTTAGCTGCAGCCGGTAACGATCGCAAGTGATAATTTTAGATGGCTTTAGGAGTTCATAATAGATTTCACCCTTCTGATGCAGAACATAACCTATCAACATGAATATTTTTTCTGGCTGTCGATTGACTTGGTTCACCTGGCAGGCTCCAACATTTTCGACGCCTAGGGTTATCATAACAGATCCATTTTTCATCGCCAAACGTCTTTCGATATCCCTCTCCTTCAAATGATGTGGCACCGAGTGGTGCCAACGCCAATAAATTTGAGTCGCTAGGGCCAATATCAAAAGTCGCTAACACCCTCAGGGGCTGATCCGAAATTTCATTCTGAGAGATGCACAAGAGGCCAGCTGCGGACTTAAAATTTTTAGATGAATAATAATTAAACCAGTAATACCAACTCTGCTGAAATTTTGAGATCAACGGAAGTTAGTTTCAATCTCCTAAAATACTGCTTTTTTTCAGAGGTAAATCCATTATTTAAGCAACCTCGAGATAGATTTAAATATTTTATAATATATTTACTTAAAATGAATTAAAAAGTAAGTAAGCTAGAGGATAGTAAATAATCAATAGTAAACAAACAATCAGTGGTAAAAATAATTTGGTTACTCATTACAATTGTGTGAAACAAGGTGTAATTGAATTGGAATATATTTTATTATTTCTTAATACAACGTATGATTTTTGTTAATTTCATAAAAAATTTTATGGTAAACATAAATTTAAAATTTCAATTATAGATCGATAATTTATCAATGATAACACACCAATAGGTAGTGCTTTATTTTATCTACAGTCAGTAAATTGTTACTCTAGAGTATGGAAGGTAAAGGTCATTCACGGGTAACCAAGTTGACAGAAAAGTATCTATTGCCTAAAAAAAGTATCTATTGCGAAAAGTCGCCAGATAAGTCGCTAAATCATTTTTGTCGTCAAAACTTTTTTTTTGTCGTCAAGACTCAAGCAAAAGTCGTCAGTTCTAGCGACAAAGCACCCTGTTATGTCAGATAAAAAAGGATCTATACGCTTCAAACGAATGTCAACTACTGTGATCGATACCTCACATATATTCCTTCAAATCACCAGTATATCATTAGAGCGAACACAAAAATAGTATTAGCAGCGACACCTCTTTTACGAGGGCGAGAACTTGTCCCATACCTAATAAATATAGATAATAAATAAAAACTCCGGGGCTAGAGAACAAAAAATTGCCTAATCGAGCTACGAAAATAATAAACTGGTCAGGCTGCCCGCTGGCTTGACGTCACTCATTGTCAAATTCGCTGGGTCCACGATAGAGGTCATCTCATAATTCTTTCCATCATGCTTGAATTGGACAGACCCATGGCCCGAATGACCCATGGCCCGACTGAAAAATGAATGAAAACTAGGAGTGGAGCTCAATTGAAGCAAAAAGCAAGCGTGCACACGACGGACAGTGAAAGTGATGATTTTGAAATGGCTACGAATACCAACATACACAGCAATCAGGACATCGCAAGTCCAAATCCTTTAAAATTTGAAGAGAATACTTCCGAGCAATGTCGGGCTTTTCAACAAAATTTTAATATATATGCTAAAGCAATATATTTTGGAGAGAGGAAAGATACACAGAAAGTTGGTATATTGCTCAACGCGTGTAGTCCAGAAACGATTGCAATTTTCAGCCACTTAGGCCTCCCTACAGAGCTCAAGAAAAATCATAATGCAGTTTTAACTGCTGTAGAAAACTTCTGTACACCAAAAAAGAATGAGGTGTATGGAGCTCGCGAAAACAAGAAGGCGGTGAGCCGTTCGAAGCATACCTGTAGACATGCGAAAACTGGTTAGGAGCTGTGGATATCTTGACACTGATAGAATGCTTAGAGATGACATGGACATTTAAATAATTTTAGTGTTGCTTGTTATGTCCATTAAGTTTATAAAATAAGGAAAATGGTCGAACAAAGAGGAAATGACGATATTGTATTACACAATGTTTAAATCGGGTCGAAAAATATTGTATAAATATTTTAAGTAATTGATTGCATCATAAATAATCATAAGTTAGATACAAGGGTATCATTCAAAGTGTAGTGATGTGGTGAAATGAAATACAGATTAAGCAATTCACGGTTGTTGATACACTATAAGAGCCTTTGTTGGTATTAGATGCAATTGTGCAGCTGAACCTAATTAAGCATATCGATATTATTCGAGAGGCATGTAAGAGGAGTTTTTTCGAAATTATAGTGATGTTTTCGAATGGATGGGATGCTTTGTATCGAATCTGGACATTCAAGTAAAGAAAAATTCCGTTCCGCTGGTAAAAGCTGCATGCAGAGTTTCACAGGTAGGCAAAGTGTGTGTGCGAGTGGATGGACCTATCGAACGTACTTCCAACCTTATAATTCTGGAAAAGAAATCAGGAAAACTTCGTTTATGTATAGACCCAGAAGACTTAAATGTAGATATTTTATTGGAGAATCACACGATTCTATTATTAGAATTAATAGCGGTGCGAATTGCTAATAGTAAAATATTCACTGTGCTTGACTTGAAGGAAGGATTTTGACAAATAGGCCTTAGTGCAAAAGCTAAAGTACTCTGTTCTTCAATACACAATTCGAATGCTATCGTATCAAAATAGGTCCTGAGAAATCCCAAATATAATAATATTCATTGACGATACATTAATTCCAGCTCAAAGTGTTGCAGAACGTGATAGTTCCCTGAAAATAGTTATAGGCCGAGGTAGAGAAGTGAATAACAAGCATAATCTCAACAAAACTCCATACAAGGTTATCGAGGTTAAATGCTTGGGAAAATTAAGCTCGAATATGCCAAATTTATCTATACTAGAGACCGTAGTGAGAATTACTTAAGTTTAATGTGTGTAGTCAGCTCACGAAAATTGTTTGCAGCTGAAAAAACAATGATAGGAAACGCGCCAACTCTTCAAACATCGACAATGAAAGAAGAATTTTGTAAAATCCCTTTCGCGACTCCAATTCATCTAACTTATGACTTAAACTAAATTCACATTGCAGGCAAATTTTTGTGCATCACCGATCTGTTCTCCAGACATTTTGGCGAGGAGAATAACCCGCCAAACCTAGAGGACATAAATGAGTTTGTCCATTCCTAAAACATCACCGACGAAAGCCTGAACAGTTTTTGAAAGGAAATACAACATGATAAGCACAACTGAATAATGTTTTAATAAATGGCTGGCCCAGTAAAAATTATATGTTAAGTGACGACCACAAACTTTTGTGGAAAAATCACAATGAGAAGATGTGAACAATGAAAAGCGTGCCGGACACCCGAGCACTTCAACAAGTGAAGAAAATGGTATTGGCCAATCGTCGAATCACCGTTAGAGAAGTTGCTGAGGACCTAGACATATCGATTGGCTCGTGCCATTCGATTTTTTTAAATGATTTGGGCATGATACAAGTCGCTGCAAAATTCGTACCAAAACTACTCAATTTCGACCAAAAGCAGCCTCGCATGAACATTGCTAATGAGATGTTGGACTCTGTCCGCGACGGCCCAAATTTACTCCAGAGGGTCATAACCAGTGACGAATTGTCGGTTTATGGTTATGACGTGGAAACCAAAGCTCAATCATCTCAATGGAAGCTGCAGCACGAACCACGACCAAATAAGAGAGCCAAGTTCGGTGGAATGTAAAAGTTTTGCTTACCGTTTTCTTCGATTGCAGGGGCGTTGTGCATCATAAGTTCTTGCCACATGGTAAAACGGTCAATAAGGAAAGTTATGCCCAATTTGCGCTAAGCAATCCGCCAGAAACGCACGGATTTGTGTAAGAACAAAAATTGGCTCTTGCATCACGATAACGTCCCTGCTCACACATCGTTGCTTGTGCGCAACTTTTTGGCCAAAAACAACACACTAATGATACCATAGCCACCGTATTCCCAGATCTGGCCCCCTGTGATAATTTCTTGTTCCGAAACTGAAGAGGCCCATGAAAGGACGACGCTACGTTACGATTGACGATATAAAGACGGCATCAAAGGAGAAGCTGAACAAGATAAAAAAACTGATTTTTTGAAGTGCTTTGAAGATTGGAGAAAACGTTGTTACAAGTGCATAATATCTTATGGGGACTACTTTGAAGGGGACAAAATAAATATTAATGAATAAATAAATAATTTTTGAAAAAACGCAAAATTTGCGATACTTTTTGAACACACCTCGTATACATATGCTTTAATGTATATAAGTATCTACGTATGTTTATGCGGCTTCCTTTACACATATATTTATAAGCATTTATATCAATGCGGTATCACTGCCACTTGAATTGAAGAGTCTTTAGTCGCCTCTTACGACAGGCATCCGATACCTCGGACAAATTCTAACCCCCTAACCCGCGAAGGTAAGCGAATTTTTTATTTGCCTATTTTTGATTTTTGCAGGATTTTTATATAAAATATTTTACAGTTACATATTTTAGTTTAATATTTGAGTCGCACAAAAGAAGATAATTTTATACCTACCATTCTTAGGAGTTAGAAGATCTTATATATCAAAAGATAGAAGATTTGACTTTTTTTGTCGGGACAGACTAGCAAGTATAGTACTCAGACACGATTAAGTTCTTTGTCCTGCACTCGGGTTGCTTTTTTATTTTCTTTAACTCTACTCGACCTCCGAAGAAATCTGAGTAGATCTTGTGGTGCCAAGGAGCCAAGGTGGTCGCTTCTTAACACATCAGTGCCAAAGTCCTCAAGCTTAATTCGAGCGCTGGGCGATTCCACATGCTGGGCAGAGTGTACTATCTGAGATGCCCACCTTTTCCACGTGCTTTGCACATAGAAAGTGGCCCGTCATCAGTTCAACCAGCTGCCTACAGTTCATTTTGCTTAGTGACAGGAGGAACTGCGACAGTCGATCAGACAATACAGGTAAAATCAGTTTTGTCCTTCTGCAGTCTCTCTTAGCCTGTCAAGTTCGCTTGTGAGTTAGAGTAACCCGTTTGCTAATCGTAGCTTTGATAGTGGCAGAAGGGAGTGGCAGAACGGGCTCCGGGCCAAATAAGTTTGCCTCAGAGCTTCGCGATACTCACGTGTCCCGGGACCCAGGTTAGCATCAGGATATTATGTCTACCGACATAGCGTAACCTGGATTTAAAGTACTCAAATACCCTTGAAGTGGTTGAAGGGCTGTCTAAAGCCATGAGCGCAGCTTTGATGTCGCTGCAGATTTGACTTAATATTAACTTTATTTATTTATTTATTAAATTAATAAAAATACAGTATTTAATACACACAATGATTATGATGAACAGATTAATGCTCAAAATATTAATCAAAGTAAAATTAAACCTATAGTTAACTAGTTTGAACTGTAATGAGCGAAAGAAAAATATAACATTTCTTATAACTTACAGAGGAGTATTGTAATACTAAGAATTTAGTTCAACAATTCATTTAGTACCAATTTGAAGTGGTTCTTTCTTGAAGAAAAACATAGGCCAGTATGATTTGAAAGCGAATTAAATTCTCCCAGAGCTCTAGGAATCGGAGCATTGGAAACATAATTAGTTCTTACCTTAGAGTAGCAATGGGGGGTCAATCACCCCATTTATCAAATTGAAAAGGAAAGTAGTGGAGAAAATAAATAATAATAAAATAAATAATTGGCGCGTACACTTCTGTTAGGTGTTTGGCCGAGCTCCTCCTCCTATTTGTGGTGTGCGTCTTGATGTTGTTCCACAAATGGAGGGACTTACAGTTTCAAGCCGACTCCGAACGGCAGATATTTTTATGAGGAGCTTTTTCATGGCAGAAATACACTCGGAGGTTTGCCATTGCCTGCCGAGGGGCGACCGCTATTAAAAAAATGTTTTTATTAATTTTGCTTTCACCTAGATTCGAACCAACGACCTCTCTGTGAATTCTGAATGGTAATCACGCACCAACCCATTCGGCTACGGCGGCCGCCAGTGGAGAAAATAGCCTTTCTAATATCTAGTGATTTTAGATTAATGAGCAAGCACCCACTTTTATAGGATGGAACTAGATTAATGAAATTTAAAGAACGCAAAGCATAACGCATAAAAGCTTTCTGGACACGTTCAAGCCTACTAATATAGCAAACATAATTTGGTCTCCAAATTAACACGGCGTATTCCAACTTCGAACGCACCACAGAAGTATGTAACCACTTTAGAGTATAAGGATCAAAACATCGAATAAACGCAAGTACGGAATAAGGCTTTGAAATGGTGTAATTTAAATGTCTTTGAAAAGAGAATTGAAAGTCGAATACCACCCCAAGATCAATAATTTCACTTCGATTGGATAAACTAGAACCACAAATGTGGTAGGAAGTGGGTATAAGAGAACACGACTTAGAATAAGAAACATAAAAACACTTGCTTATGCAACAACGTTATCTAAATCAGATTGAAGGTTTAAAGCGTCCACTGTATTTGCAATCCCCGAGTATATCTTTAATTCATCGACATAAAAGAGAAAATTTGCGCAGGGGACCCAGTATACTTTCCTGGGGTACACCAGAAGACGCAATAAAAGAAATAGATGACGCTCCATCAATAAATATGTATGTTCATACATATTTAAATTTATCTATAAAGGATAATAAAAATATTTACCATTTATTTGCTATTCACCATTTCATTTAGTTTTTATTTTGATGTTTCTCCTTACATTCGTAATAATAATTATCGATAACACAGAAAACACAGGGTTGTATGTCAAAAAGTATCGTTATTATCTAGGATTATTTTTTAATCTCAGATTTTGGGAGAGAAATTTTGTATGGGAAATCGCGCTTTTTAACTACGGGGTTTGATTTAAGCGCGAAAAAGAAGATCATCTACTTATATGTGAACGATCATTCACATGACGAGCCCACAACATCTTCCCCCGCGCGATTTATGATACCGTCCACTTGTTGTTTAAAAAAGTAGTTAGCTTTCTGACTGCAATATGACAAGTGTTTATTATTTTTTAATAACTCTTATTTATAAATTTTCGTGCTTATTAATATGTATTGAAATACTTCATTTGCTTACTACGCAATTTATTTCATATAACTTAAATGCTATGGAAAGTTTATCGTAATAACTGATTAATAAGTTTTTTATTTTACATGGCTCAATTTATATGCAACTCTTGTTACGTTAAGCATTTCATTTGGTTCAGATAATCATTTAATTCATGTCACTTAAATTTAACGTATTCTTGCTGTTTCTGCATTTCCGGTGTTGATGACCGGTTAGCCTCTTGCCCTTGGTGGCTTTGCGGTAGAGGTAGCTACCGTAAGTTCTCCCCCTGGAGTTAAGCGAATACCACATATATGTGTTTGGGGCGGGAGCGTTGAAAACATAATTCGGTAAATATTTGGCGTTAGTTTCATGAAAGCAATCCCAAAGGTGGATATTAGGACTAACATTGCATTTAACGGCGGCCGTCGTAGCTAAATGGGTTGATGCGTGACTACCATTCGGAGTTCCGAACGTAGGTTCGAATCTCGGTGAATAGCCAAAAGAAAAAGTTTTTCTAATAGCGGTCGCCCCTCGGCAGGCAATAGCAAATCTCCGAGTGTATTTCTACTATCAAAAAAGCACCTCATAAAAAACATCTGCCGTTTGGAGTCGGCTTAAAATTGTAGGTCCCTCGGCCAAACACCCAAAAAGGATGTACGCCCCAGTTATATAAGTATATATTGCGTTGTTATTGTGGCTTATTAGTGGAGCGGTACTGGTAGAGTTCGTGGTGTGTTGGGTGCATTGCAATGACATGCAGAAGTACTGACCTTCTATCTTTGGGCAATTTATGTCAAAAAACTGAATGTTGTTTTTACTGTTTTTGGTTTTATTTATAGGTGGCGGAGCTATATAACGTTTATCTATTTCTTTCGATTGATTGAATATTTAAAATAATATTTGAATTATTGAAGCAATACATATATTCGTTCTTTAGATTAAAATTGATTGGTTTTAATTTATTCATATATTTCGTCTATTTCTGTATTACTTAATACGAATTTCGGTATTATCTCTAGTTTTGTTAAAATAATTGATTCACCGATGTTGGATAAGTGATTATTCAAAAGATCTAGTGTGTTGAAGTTTATTTGGTTAATAGGTATTGTACAAGAGTAATGTACACCATGAGATTGCTGTATTTAATCTAACCTCTTTATTGAATATTTCTTTCTTATATACATTTTCTAATACTAATTTCTTAACTACGTATATATATATGTGTGTGTGTGTGTACATGCGTAAATGTGTATTCTTATCTTCATTGTATACATCCGATACCAATGAATTTTAAGTGCACTAAAATTTATGTGTCTTATGCAGAATCAGTAAATCCTAGTAGGAGATAAACGACCAACGTATTGATCTTTTATATTTGTTTAGGTTCACTGTTGACTTAAGTGCATCTAACGCACGTATTAAAACAATTGATGATCGGTTGTCAGTTGCTGCTTGTGTGCATTGGTATATTGGTGTATGCGTGTTTCTTTCATGCTTATATTATCTTTATGTTTTCTGTATACACTGTAATTTATGTATTTTGTTCAGATAAGCAATTTTCACATATTTTATGAGCAAGGGTCACATTACAATTCTATTGCTTATCATTGCATTTGACATTTAGTGGACTGTATATTTTTCCTGTTTATTTCGTCGGTTTACGTATGTTTGCATATGTATGTATGAATGTGTTATATTTATAAAATCCTATCTCTATTGCGGCAGAGTTTCATGTTCATATTTTTATGAACATTCTGCCAGGGGCCAAAATTGTGTTGTTTAAACATATTAGCCAAATGTGATTGTTGACATTTTACTTAATTATGATTATGTCTAACTGGTAGTTCAAATGGAACAGCCACAACAGTTCTTCTTTTACATTTTGATCTTATATATAAAATAACTATGATTAACCCTATTATGAAAACTAAAGTTAGCGAAGCATGACCACTAACGTGATGAAAATTGATACCCTTCAATTTGATATTTTCTTTTTTGAGAAATTCTATTTGCTGTTTGAGCGTTAGGATATCTTTGGTGTTGTTTATTAAGGTCGAATCAAAAGGTTTAATTCGCAGTTCTGAAATATCTTCAATGTCTTTTACCCAAGAAGAAGATAGCAATTCTTTATTGATCTCGGATTGTACGTGATGAGATGCTGTTTAAGTTACTCCTTCATGTCGAGCTGTACATCCTTCTCTTATTGTGATAATGCCTTGACTTGCATTGCTAGCATGAGCAACGTAAAGAACTACATCATCAATGTCTTCGTTCTTTTCTGCCCTCCTGGGCCCGCCGAATTTTTTGCTATTCTTGATGTCAACAGGCTTGCAGCTTGATTTGGCTCTTCCGTTTTGCTGCTGTTTGTTGTCTCTAGTGGGCACAGCATGTGAACGGGCCGTTTAAGTATCCCATTTTGCAATTTCAGAGTTACAACTCTGGTTTTTCCATCGCTTCCAGGATGGGTTTTTATAACTTTGCCTAATGGCCACTTTGCTGGATGACTTTCTTCATTTTTAATAATTACTATTTGACCTACTGCTAGATTGTCCTGTTTGGTTTTCCATTTCATTCGTTGTTGCAACATTGTGACATATTCGCTTTCCCACCGTTTCCAAAAGTCTCTTTTAATTTTTTGTATTAGTTTCCACCTATCTAACGAACCCCTTGTTGTGTCATCAATTGCTTCAGGACAGTCTATTAATGGGCATCTTATTAAAAAATGCCCAGGTGTTAAAACATCTATATCGCTTTCACTATCGATCGCACATAAGGGTCGTGAATTTAGCACTGCTTCAATCTGTGATAGCAAAGTAATCATCTCTTCAAATGTCAATTTACTTTCGCCTATCACTCTTTTTAAATGATATTTCACTGATTTGACTCCAGCCTCCCAAATTCCTCCGAAGTGAGGAGCTGCCGGCGGCCCAAAATGCCATTGAATTTCGTCTGCTTCTAATATGGGAGCTACTGTTGAGTTTTTCTTGATTGCCTTTTTGAAATCTAAGTCTAACTTTCTACAAGCTCCGACAAAATTTGTTCCATTGTCTGAGTATATATGCTGACTCTTACCCCTTCTAGCAAAAAATCTTTTTAAAGCAGCTAGAAACGCTTCAGTTGTTAAATCACTTACTGCCTCTAAATGAATAGCCTTTGTTGCCATACATACAAATACAGCTATGTATCCTTTAAATGTTTTTATTCCCCTTCCTTTGGAACATTTCATATGTATTGGACCTGCATAGTCTACACCAACGTGTGAAAATGGAATTGACAACGACACTCGGAATTCTGGAAGATTTCCCATTATTTGTTTAGCTGCTTCCTTTCGGTAACGTATGCAGCGACTACAAGCTCGAATGTTTTTTTTTATGGAATTCTTTAATCCAATTATCCAATAATTCCTTCTAATCGTTGCTTCCATTAACTTGTTTCCTCCATGTAAGGTTGTTTTATGAACATGTTCAATAATCAATGTTGACAAATGTGATTTATTTAATATTATTGGGTGCTTCTGATCGAACTGAAGCTTTGCATTCCCTAACCTACCTCCTACGCGAAGGATTCCATTGTTATCTAAAATTGGATCTAAGCTTGCAATTTTACTTGTACTGCTAATTTCTTTTTTGATTTCTAAGCTCTGTATTTCCTCTCTAAATTGTAATCTTTGCTGATATCCTATTATTCTCTGTTCAGCTTCTTTTAGTTCTGATTTTACTAAGTACGCAGGATATTTTTGTCCTCGTATTCTTTTTATAAATCGCAATATATAAGCTACAACCCTTATTAATTTGGTTAAACTAGAATATTTTAATATTACCTCATCTAAGAAATGTGAAGCATATAATTTGATTTCTTCTACTCTCGTTTTAATGAACTTATCTTTACTTCGGGAATTCTTTATCCATGCTAACGTTATAGATGAGTCGCTCCAAGCAAATATTTTAACTTCTCTGTCTTTATCCTTTGCAGGAATTTAGAAAGTAGGTGAGCCGCGCATAGCTCCAGTTTTGGCAATGTCTTCTTATTTTTAATCGGGTTCACTTTGGTTTTACCAGCAATTATCGTTATAACTGATCCAACTTTAGCATATACAACTGTCGCGTACGCTTTTTCTGACGCATCTGCGAATCCATGTAGTTCAATTTTAAAGTGGTTTTTTGTTTCAAACCATCTGGGAATTTTTATTCTTTTTATCGCTGGTACGTGCTGCATAAACTCCTGCCATTCTTTTGCCAAATTTTCGTCGAGTAACTCATCCCAGTTGAGTTTCATCAACCAAAGTTTTTGTATAAACAACTTTGCTAAAACAGTCATTGGTAAAAGCCACCCCATCGGATCGAAAATTCTCGCCAAATCAGATAAAGCTTTCCTTTTTGTTACTAGCTTTTCCGTTGAAAGATTCATATTAAATCCAAACATGTTTTTGGCCGGGTCCCATTGTATACCCAATGTTTTAACTGTTTCGTCTTCTGCTATTTTTATTACCTCATTTTCGCTATTTGTTGGAATTGTTGTTATAATCTCACTGTTATTAGACATCCACTTTCTTAAGTGAAATCCACATTTTTGTAGTTGTTTCGAAATTTCGAACTGAATGACTTTACATTCATTTATTGAATCTGCTCCTGACATTAAATCGTCCATGTAGAAGTCGTTTTTAATGATGTTTGAAAGCAAATAATTGTAAGGCTCGCAGGATTTGGCAATTTCTTGTAAAGTTCTCGTTGCAAGAAAAGGAGCGGATGCTGTTCCATACGTAACTGTTTGCAGCTTGTATTCTCCTATCGGCCCTTCCTTCGCTTCTCTCCACAATATACGTTGATAATCTTGATCACTTTCTGCTACTTTAATTTGTCGATACATCTTTTCAATATCACTTGTTAACACATATTGCCAAAGTCTCCATTTGGTAATTATGTCAAATATATCTTTTTGAAGTCTCAGGCCTATCAAAAGGATGTCATTTAAACTACTTCCATTTGTAGTTTTTGCAGATGCATCGAAAACTACTCGTAGTTTAGTTGTGAGACTGCCTTCTCGAATTACGGCTTGATGTGGCAAATAGTATTTTCCGCAATTATTTCCACTTGCTTTTTTCATGTGGCCCATTTCTAAATAGTCTCTCATAAATTGCACATATTGTTTTCTTAGGTTGTCATCTGAAGCCAACTTTTTCTCAAGATTAAGAAACCTCGCCATTGCTTGTTTGCGAGAGTCGCCTAAGTCTTTTTTTTTTTAAAAGGTAGATTGACGACAAATCTATTATTTTCATCTCTTGTTGTCGTTTTATCAAATATCTTCATGCATTCATCATCATCTTCTATATATGTTGGTGCTGTGGTGTCTTCTATTTCCCAAAACTTCTCCAACGTTGTGGTCACCGCCGCTAGAATTCTACCATTTTTTCTCGGTTGTTGTAAAACTCCCGACAATATCCATCCTAATTTCGTAGCTTGGCCTAGTATTCGATCTTTCTTAAATATGCCTTCTTCTAATATGTCAGCATATACATCTCCTCCAATAACGACGTCGATTCGATCTGACCTATTGAAGTTGGGATCAGCTAAGGTATAGTTTCTCCATTGTTCTATATCCCATTTAAATGTTTTATCAGGTTGTGCACTCGCCAATTTCGGCAAAATCAGTGCTTCGACATTGTACACTTCGTTGCTTAGGAATCTCGGCCTGATTTCAATGTTGACTTTAAATTTGGAGACTCCCACTCTAGTATTTCCTAGCCCTTGTAGCTCAGTTACTTCTCTTCTCTTTGGTAAGTGTAGTATTTGAGCGGCTTCTTCAGAAATGGTAGTCTTCTGTGATCCTTGATCGATTAGTGCTCGCAATGTCACGTACTCTCCATTTGCCGCCTTCACTCTTATCTGGGCTGTTGCTAGAAGTATTGCTGTTTCGGAGTTTTTTGTCATCATAGTGGATGATTTTTTTATAGCATTTTCTTCACCTGCTCCTTTTTCCTTCTGGAATTCATTGTAATGCAGTAAATTATGATGATTTCTTCCACACTTACTGCATTTTTTCTTATTCTTGCAATTGCCTTCATATACGTGGTCGAGGCAAATATTGCATAGCTTATTGTTTACTATGAAACCTCTACGATTTATCGTAGTCAATGCCTGGAACCTTCTACATTCAACAATTTGATGCCCAGGAATCTTGCAATATATACAGGTCTTTTGTGCAGCTGTATAGAATGTGGGTGCTCGTTGTGGCTGCTTTTGATTGCTCCATTTAGTTGTTTTCCTGTCTCGTATAGCTTCTAGAGCTTGATATTGCTGCTCCAGAAAACGAAAAACATCATCTAGGCTTTGGATATCCCTAGTTTTCTTGACATTCTGCTCATATAACCGGAGACTTTCTTTGTCTAGTTTCCGAACAACTATCCGAGCTATAATTGCTTGCTCGTCATTTAAATTCAATTTAAGCCCTTTTAGAGCATAAATGCATTCCTTGGTGGTATCCAAAAGCTGCTTCATGCTTGCCGCACTTTCCCCATTTGCTGTTGGTTGATCAAAAAGTCTGTCCACTTGTGTTGTGAATTGCAGCCTTTTGTTTTCATATCTTTCCTGGAGGATTTGCCAAGCGGCTTCATAGTTGTATTCAGTTACCGGTAAATGCTGAATTAATCTTCCAGCTTCTCCTCCTAATGACGACTTCAGCCGGAACATCTTTTCTACTTCAGTAAAGTGCTTCGAATTATGCACCAAACCTTGGAAAAGATCGCTAAATGATGACCATTGATTCATCTCGCCATAAATTATCGGAATCTTAATCTCCTGTAGTTTCATCGCAGATGACACAGCTTGTGTTGGCGTGCACCTTTTCAATTTATCTGTTAACTTCTCAATGTTAACGCTGTATTTTTCTCGGAAGTCCTCCATTTGTTCTTCTATTGAGTCTTTAGTCATGGCTTTTAAATGGACACTGCGAGTTTCAGAAAAAGCTTCTTCTACATATTCAAACTGTATTTGAAGCTTAGTTTTGAATTCTCTTATTTCTTCGACAGAATCCAATTCATTTTGTTGAATTTCTTCTATGGTCATTCTGAGCTTTTTTCCTCGACGTTGAAATCTCCTTTCTACGTCGGAATTAGTACCTGATGGCTCGAACTCACTCATTTCTCCCATCGATGCAGGTTTAAGTTGGTTGCCGCTTACTGTTGGTAAATCTTCGGCTGCATTTTGTATTTTTAAATGCTGAATGGACTTTTCCATTACCTGAATAACATGCTCGTAATACTTCTTGGCAATGTATTCGTCAGCTTCTTGGCTCGGTTTAGCCATAATTTTGGCATGATTTCCACTAAATTCCGTTCTCATTGTTTGAATATGTTGAATATATTCGAGACATGAAGCTTTCCTTATTTTGCCGCTAAGGATTTTCTGTTCTTCCAGCGCAGCAAGATCGCCCAACTCCTTCTGTCTTTTCAGTAAATTTTCCATGTTGATTTTGATTGTTTTTTGGTATTTAAACACTGTACTCGTTGTTTTAGCCACGAGGACGCTTTTTAACACTTTTCACTTTTCCGCTGTGAGCCACGGAAACGCTTTTCGCTTAGAATCTTAGGCGAATTATATACTTGTTTAAGTAAATTTTTTATTAATGCGGACAGTCTTTGCTGTTCCGGCTTATATATATATATATTTTTCTACTAAGTAATGCTCTCCTTTAGAGACTTATAGTACTTGCGCTTGAGCTCCTTTTCTAGGCTCGACTGACCAAATGTACAAGAGTAATACACCGTGAGATTGCTGTATTTAATCTAACCTCTTTACTGAATATTTCTTTCTTATATACATTTTCTAATACTAATTTCTTAACTACGTATATATATGTGTGTGTGTGTGTACATGCGTAAATGTGTATTCTTATCTTCATTGTATACATCCGATACCAATGAATTTTAAGTGCACTAAAATTTATGTGTCTTATGCAGAATCAGTAAATCCTAGTAGGAGATAAACGACCAACGTATTGATCTTTTATATTTGTTTATGTTCACTGTTGACTTAAGTGCATCTAACGCACGTATTAAAACAATTGATGATCGGTTGTCAGTTGCTGCTTGTGTGCATTGGTATATTGGTGTATGCGTGTTTCTTTCATGCTTATATTATCTTTATGTTTTCTGTATACACTGTAATTTATGTATTTTGTTCAGATAAGCAATTTTCACATATTTTATGAGCAAGGGTCACATTACAATTCTATTGCTTATCATTGCATTTGACATTTAGTGGACTGTATATTTTTCCTGTTTATTTCGTCGGTTTACGTATGTTTGCATATGTATGTATGAATGTGTTATATTTATAAAATCCTATCTCTATTGCGGCAGAGTTTCATGTTCATATTTTTATGAACAGGTATATTGAAATTCTAAAAATCTATTATCTTCTTTTGATATTGTTTTGTTTTTTTTGTGTGTCGGGACAACTAGCAAGTGCAGCACTCAGACATTAATTGAGTCCATTGTACTACACTTGGATTCCCTTTTAATTTTCTTTAAATCTACCCGATCTCCGAAGAAATCTGAGTAGATCTTGTGGTGCCAAGGAGTCAAGATGGTCGCTTCTTAACACATCAGTGCCAAAGACCTCAAACCTGATTCGAGCGAAGGCGGGGCAGACACACAGGAAGTGGTCCGCCGTCTCATCCTCCTCTTCACAAGCAGGCAGAGTACACTGTCTGAGATGCTCAACCTTTCCATGTGCTTTGCCCACAGAAAGTAGCCCGTCATCAGTCCAACCAGCCGTCTACACTCCCCTCTGCCTAATGACAGAAGGGTTTGCGACAGTCGATCGGACATGACAGGTAACATCAGTTTTGTCCATCTGCAGCCTCTCTCAACCTGCCAAGCTCGCTTTTGGGTGGTAGTTACCCATTTGCTAACCGTGGCCGTGATGGCCGCAAGGCGGAGTGGCAAAGCGGGCTCTGGGCCAAAGAAATTGGCTCCAGAGCCCGTCTTAGCTAAGGAGTCAGAGGTCTCGTTACCCGCGATACCCACGTGTCCCGGGACCCATGTTAGCATCAGGCTATTATGTCTACCGACATAGTTCAGCCTGGATTTACGGGACTTCACTACCCCTGATGTGGTTGGAGGGCTGTCTAAGGCCATAAGCGCAGCTTGGCTGTCGCTGCAGACACATATAGATCTGCCTCTCCATCGTTTTTCCACAACAAAGTTCATCGCTTCTTGAACTGCATACACCTCCGCTTGAGACACAGATGCATGCATTCCAAGAGCAAAGTGCAGTTTTGTCCCGCTGGATTCCGCGTAGACCCCAGAGCCGGAGCCATGCTCAGTCCTGGAGCCATCCGTAAAAATGCGAAAACAGTATTTGCCGGGCTCATTTTCTGAGTCTCCCTACAACTGAGCCTCTGGTAGCACCACACTTTATCTCTTTTCAAGTACGACTCTTGATGGCATGGAGTCAAGGGGCATGGAGAGAATCGTTGGATCGATGTCCATCCCTTCTCTGTGTTCCAATGCCGGACAAGGGCCGTACCAGTTCCCACTGTGTTTCAGTCTGCAGATGGCCTTCAAGGCCTCTCCTCGGATGAAAGCAACAAGTGGTGGTAAGCCAATCAGAGCATCTAGTGCCGGGCCTGAAGTAGTCGGAAAAGCTGAGGTACAACAGATGGCCACAGTGCGTTGTAGTCTGGATAAGGTCCTCCTGACTCCCACTACAGAGAGTCTACTCATCCAGACCACTGATGCATGGGTGATAATGGGTCTTATCATAGCCGTGTAGATCCATAGGACCTTGCTAGGAGAGAGACCCCACGTTTTCCCAAAGACACCTTTGCACTGCCAGAAAGCTGTCAGTGCTTTGGATGCCTTTGTTTCAACGTGTGATTTCCATAGGAGCTTACTATCGAGGACTACTCCAAGATATTTAATTTCCTTGGATAGCTGGATTGTGACTCTTTTTAGCTTTGGCAGAACGAGTCCATCAAGCTTCCTCTTTCTGGTAAAGAGGACAATACCAGTCTTGGCGTGATTTGCCGATAGCCCATTCGCACAGCACCAAGTGTCAATCCGATCCAGAGTTTTCTGCACTTTCCTGCAGATGTTCATAAGCGAAGAGCCTGTTACCAAACAAGCAACATCGTCCGCATATGCTTGTGCGTAGACTCCCGAATCGTTTAAGGTGGTGAGTAGAGGATCGATTACCATGCACCAGAGTAATGGAGACAGCACACCGCCTTGGGGGCAGCCTCTATTAACCCCAGATGACACCAGCAGATCTTCCTCTGCTCGCACCGAAACGATTCTTTGGGCCAGCATCGAACGAATCCAATTTACTAGCACCCGGTCTACGCCGTGCCTACTAGCAGAGTTACACATACTATCAAAAGTGGCATTATCAAACGCCCCCTTTATGTCTAAAAAGATGCCCATAGCGTAGTCCCTCCTGTCGATGGCCAGCTCTACCCTAGCAACAAGGTTTTGCAGTGCCGACTCGCAGGATTTTCCACTCTGATAGGCATGCTGAAATAGAAACAGAGGGTGAGCCTTCAACGACTTCTGACGTATGCGCAGTTCCACCAGTCGTTCGAGACTTTTCAGCATGAAAGAGGTCATGCTGATGGGTCTAAAGCTTTTGGGGCTGGTGTAGTCGTCTTTTCCAACCTTTGGGATGAAAGCGACCCGCACCATCCTCCAAGAGCGTGGTATGTAAGCCAGTGCCAGGCATGCCGAGAAGATTTTCTTCAGGGCTGCTGTCACGAACTCTGCACCCTCCTTCAGCATGGCAGGATATATGCGATCTGGTCCGGGCGACTTGTAGTCGCCAAAAGATTTGATGGCAAATGGCGGCCTCATTCACCACAGATCTGGCAACGAACCAGTCATGCCGAGAAGGTGTAACAGCTCTGACAACTACCTCTATCAATAAGGGCTGTTGCCGGCTGATGCTTATCTGATTACCAGGAAAGTGAGATTTCAACAGCAAGCTGAGTGTCTCACTTTTCCGCTCCGTGAAGGAGCCCTCAGATTTTCTAAGTGACCCCAGCTTTGCAGTTGGGTCCCTTTTCAGGATCCTAACCAGTTTCGCCGTGTCACTCAGAGATTCAATACCGCCGCAGAATTCCCTAAATGAGGCTCTTTTCGATTCCCGAACAAGCCTCTTGTAGTTCTTCTGAACATCACGGTATCGCTCCCAGTCCTCTGCAAGGTTAGTCTTCAGGGGCCGGTTTAGAAGTTTTCTCGACACACGCCTCAACATCTGGAGCTCTCGATTCCACCAAGGAACGCTAGTCCGGCTAGGGAGAGGTCGAATAGGACAGGCTGACTCAAAACAGTCGGTTAGGGCAGCGTTGAGTTTCTCAACAGCCGCCTCAATGGCCTGTTCTTTTCGAAGTCTTGGTGGCCCAACGTCAAGGTCCCGCAACGCCTCCCTAAACTTCTGCCAGTCTGTTTTTCTTGGGTTTCTAGAGGGCAATGGCATTTGTGCCTCCTCGCCACACTGAAACTCAATGTACCTGTGGTCCGAGCACGAATCTTCGGCAAGGACTCTCCCGTTCTTGATTGACCACCCAAGTTTTGAGTTTGATAGGGTTAGATCAATCACCTCTTGCCTTCTTGCTGTTACAAACGTTGGCTGTGAGCCCTTGTTTTGTATGTCTAGGCAGGAGAACGCGATAAACTCGAATAGTTGAGAGCCCCGTCCATTGCACTGGCTGCTGCCGCAGATTGTATGCTGGGCATTAGCATCGCAACATAGGATGAGGTCCAGACTGCGCCGCTCACAGAACCTCACGAGACTAGTGGCCTTCCCGGGTGGTGGCCCTTCCAGAGCATCGTAAGGAAAATAAGCAGATGCAATCACGAACTTCGACCATCCGCGTCTACCTCTGTAACACACCTCAGCCGCTATCAGGTCTTGGTAACAGAATTGCTCAAGACCCGTCACAGTGAGATGGGATGATACCATAAGACAGGTCCTAGGTCTACTAGAACTCTTGTCATATAATAACGTGGCCCCTTTCAGCGCACTTAAGCCACAGAGACGGCCCCTAAAGACCCAGGGCTCTTGCACTGCTGTTATGTGGGGTAATGTGTGCAGCTGGGAAAGCGTTCTACTTAGTAGTGCAGTAGCGGCTTTGGAATGCTGCAAGTTAATTTGCGTCACCGTCAAGGGACGGTAGCTACAGGAATCGTCCGAGCCAATCATTTGGGAAAGACATGGAAGCTGACCGTCCCAAAGAAGAGACTCAGACGGTTCCCGTACCGTGAGCCCATGACATCAACACTGGCCTCGTCCACTCGCACCACAAGAGCAGCCCCTTCCTTCCCTTCCCGGTTTTTGCTCTTGGTGTACGAGACGACTCGCCAAAGCCTCGTGTTGATGCCCGGATTCTGAGCACGTAGACAGGATAGGACATCCGCCGTAGACAGGTCTGGAGCCGGAATCCAGCAGATGGCCTTCCTGAGGGGTACACTCTCCTCGCTGTAGACTGCGAAGCGAGTGGACCCCATGGGGGGCACGTTATTGACCCCGGTCCTGATCCACTCGAAGTAGGCCAGAGACGCGCACGTCACCTTTATGGTGCCGTCCTTTGTCTCATAGCCCTTCGCGTTGGCTTCCGGACCGGAGGCAATAACCCGACGCATCAGCTGACTTTTGCAGTATTTGATTTCTGCATCCGTCAGCTGATGGTCAGGCCCCAGTTTTCCAATCACAGCCATAGGTCGTGGGCCAGCAGCCTTCTCGCTATAGGATGGCTTGGCCGCACCCTTGGATGTGCTTGGGCGAAGGTCCAGCTTCCGATCCTCCACTGACGAAGATTTCGCCGGGCAGACAACTGTGCTGGACATTTTGTCGAGGCACCGATAGGGACGTGTCTCAGCAGAACCTTTTCCCGCCACATTGACTGGCGCCAAGACCGTGCTCATACCTTGGGGGGTCGTGGCTCGGCCATTGGCGGCAACCGCAGGGCAGGGAGGTGTGCTGCTTTCAGCCACCGTCTTTCTCCGCTTACCTCGAGAGCGAGACAACTTGGGAGTGTCTGTGCCCACCGAGGACTCGGTAGCTTCCGTGGGTGTCACTTCCGCTGACCGAGGTCTTTTGGAAGACACAGACGCAGAAGGGCCGGCAGAGCCACATGAGGATTTCTCCCGCATGAACCTTGCCCGCCGCTTTCTTCTCTTCCTCCTTGCCACGCTCTTCGATTTCCCTGCTTCTTTGGGAGGTCGTGCAGCCACCGAAGAGACCTCACAACTCAGGCCCTCCGAAGCAGGGAAATGTTTTTCAGACTCTGAAGGAGAGGAGATTGCGATAGCAACCCCCGTCTCCTCCAGGATGCGCTCTCGCTCGTAGAGCTGAGAGACTTGGGTAAGGGTTGGGGCCTCCAGAATCCATGCCCCTGCCGCCGAAACGGGTGGATTGCCACTTGTGTGGATTCCACCTGGAGTAATAAAACCATTGTTTTCCATTACCTTTTGGTTTTTTTTTGGGGACTCCTCCCTAGCCAGTTTGGTTCGCGGTTGGCACCCTGAGTCTATGCCAACTTTGAGTCATCAAACGAGTGTTGAACCCACCCCATCAGGGAAGGCCACTCTTGTGATGCCAGGGCTCCCTATCCACCACCTGGGACGCGCCCGATGGGAGATCAGGCAACTCCACACGGGATATCTTTTGATATATTATTCATTAGTTTGTGAAAGTGTAACTCAATTTTATCTTGTTCTGTGTTAATGTGGTTAGTATTTTGCATAGTACTGTTAAATTTTTGTTGATATTCTAGAGTAGTTTTAATTTAGTGTGTGTTTGATTGAATAATTTCAATGTGTTTGTATCGTTAGCATCCGTATTACCTGTTATGAATTTAATGGCAGTGCCTAAGCAGTGCATGGAACAGTACGCCCCAGCAAGATGTCACATCAAATAAGAAAAAATACCCATCATATATCAAGATGCTGATAAATAAAAAACGAAAACTTAGACGTCGTTGGCAGCAAACCAGATATCCCTAGGACAAATTGAAACTCAACCAAACAACAAAACAACTACGTATTCAAATTCAGACATTCAAAAATGATAATTTCAATCGATTTCTTAAGAGCCTCCCATCTGATAAATCAACAGACTACTCCTTATGGAAGGCAGCAAAGTCGTTTTATCGTCCGATAAAACACATAGCACGGATCAAAATAAAAGATACCCAATGGGCAAAAACCAATGAGCAAAAAGCAAATTTATTTGCAGAGAATCTTCGTAAAACCTTCTCTGCCAATAATGGATCTAAGAAGGTTTTGGATTGAAAGTGATGTTAGCATAGAGCCTGTTAGTAGCGAAGAAGTAATGAGCGAACTTTTCAAAATGAAAACCAAAAACGCCTGGTTTCGACCTCATAACTGCAAAAATTCTTCAGAGGTTGTCCAATAATTGTGTTACTTGTTTGTCTCAATTGATCCTATGTACTGGAAGACAGCAGAAGTAATTATGATTCTGAAAGCCGGAAAATCGTCAAATAATGTGCTTTTATACCGACGTATTTCTCTACTACCAATGCTGTCCAAACTTTTGAACGACTGTTACTGACTCGAATGTTGCCGATTATAGAAAACAACGCACCAATTTGGGTTTCGAAAAAATCACTCTACAATCGACCAAGTTCACAGGGTTGTTAGAACCATAGAGTGTGCGATAGGTTAGGTTAGGTTTGGCACCCGCATCGCACATAGAAACAACGATGCCACTTTGACCACGAAATGGGTCCATTGTGAGCCGCGGGGCTGGGCTACATTTCCCTCTCCATATTGGACCATCCTGAGCTTTTGACAAAGCGTAAAAGGTTGTTGATATCTAAAGTGTATAGATTATCTTTATTTGTTAGAAGTAGGAATTGTTGTGTTGAATTGTTTCCAATTCCTCCTCATTTCTGCAGCTACGACAGAAATCATGCCTGTAAACGCCTAATCTCCTTGACCTGTGAGGGCCCCTACTAAGGTCCTGATTTGAAGTCTACTCAGTTTTATAATACTCTTGGACAGACGTAAGTTTAGCCTTGGCCATGTTTGCCTAGCAATTTCACAGGTGTTAGCGCTAATCTATCTTTTATTTGCAGAATTGATTAGTGCGTCCTTAATGAGAAGCTTACAAGTTGCGAGAGGTATCTCCATAAAATTACTTATGTCTGGCATACAGGTACCTTCTCTTGCAAGTTGGTCTGCCCTACAGTTCCCTGGTATGTCTCTGTGGCCTGATGATACGATATTGCTTGGCCATCTCATTTAGAGATTGGCGACAACGTAAGACACTCCTTGATGTTGTTTGGAATGCATCCAGGGCTCGTAGGGCAGCTTGGCTGTCTGATAGAAAGCAGATATCCGTTGATGATATTCTGTTTATCTTTAACCATTTAAAGGCTTCATGAATAGCGCTTATTTCCGCTTGAATTGTAATGAGTGAAAGAAAAATATAACATTTCTTATAACTTACAGAGGAGGATTATTAGATATGTAATACTAAGAATTTAGTTCAACAATTCATTTAGTACCAAATTGAAGTGGTTCTTTCTTGAAGAAAAACATAGGCCAGTATGATTTGAAAGCGAATTAAATTGTAGTAGCAATGGGGGGTCAATCACCCCATTTATCAAATTGAAAAGGAAAATAGTGGAGAGAATAGCCCTTCTAATATCTAGTGATTTTAGATTAATGAGCAAGCACCCACTTTTATAGGATGGAACTAGATTAATGAAATTTAAAGAACGCAAAGCATAACGCATAAAAGCTTTCTGGACACGTTCAAGCCTACTAATATAGCAAACATAATTTGGTCTCCAAATTAACACGGCGTATTCCAACTTCGAACGCACCACAGAAGTATGTAACCACTTTAGAGTATAAGGATCAACACGTCGAATAAACGCAAGTACGGAATAAGGCTTTTAAATGGTGTAATTTAAATGTCTTTGAAAAGAGAATTTAAAGTCGAATACCACCCCAAGATCAATAATTTCACTTCGATTGGATAAACTAGAACCACAAATGTGGTAGGAAGTGGGTATAAGAGAACACGACTTAGAATAAGAAACATAAAAACACTTGCTTATGCAACAACGTTATCTAACTCAGATTGAAGGTTTAAAGCGTCCACTGTATTTGCAATCCCCGAGTATATCTTTAATTCATCGACATAAAAGAGAAAATTTGCGCAGGGGACCCAGTATACTTTCCTGGGGTACACCAGAAGACGCAATAAAAGAAATAGATGACGCTCCATCAATAAATATGTATGTACATACATATTTAAATTTATCTATAAAGGATAATAGAAATATTTACCATTTATTTGCTATTCACCATTTCATTTAGTTTTTATTTTGATGTTTCTCCTTACATTCGTAATAATAATTATCGATAACACAGAAAACACAGGGTTGTATGTCAAAAAGTATCGTTATTATCTAGGATTATTTTATAATCTCAGATTTTGGAAGAGAAATTTTGTATGGGAAATCGCGCTTTTTAACTACGGGGTTTGATTTAAGCGCGAAAAAGAAGATCATCTACTTAATATATATGTGAACGATCATTCACATGACGAGCCCACAACATCTTCCCCCGCGCGATTTATGATACCGTCCACTTGTTGTTTAAAAAAGTAGTTAGCTTTCTGACTGCAATATGACAAGTGTTTATTATTTTTTAATAACTCTTATTTATAAATTTTCGTGCTTATTAATATGTATTAAAATACTGCATTTGCTTACTACGCAATTTATTTCATATAACTTAAATGCTATGGAAAGTTTATCGTAATAACTGATTAATAAGTTTTTTATTTTACATGGCTCAATTTCTATGCAACTCTTGTTACGTTAAGCATTTCATTTGGTTCAGATAATCATTTATTTCATGTAACTTAAATTTAATGTATTCTTGATGTTTCTGCATTTCCGGTGTTGATGACCGGTTAGCCTCTTGCCCTTGGTGGCTTTACTGGTTGTTGTCGTGTTAGTGTTGTTGTAGCCGTTGGGGTTGCGGTAGAGGTAGCTACCGTAAGTTCTCCCCCTGGAGTTAAGCGAAGGCCACATATATGTGTTTGGGGCGGGAGCGTTGAAAACATAATTCGGTAAATATTTGGCGTTAGTTTCATGAAAGCAATCCCAAAGGTGGATATTAGGACTAACATTGCATTTAACGGCGGCCGCCGTAGCTAAATGGGTTGATGCGTGACTACCATTCGGAGTTCCGAACGTAGGTTCGAATCTCGGTGAATAGCCAAAAGAAAAAGTTTTTCTAATAGCGGTCACCCCTCGGCAGGCAATAGCAAATCTCCGAGTGTATTTCTACTACCAAAAAAGCTCCTCATAAAAAACATCTGCCGTTTGGAGTCGGCTTAAAATTGTAGGTCCCTCGGCCAAACACCCAAACGCCCCAATTATATAAGTATATATTGCGTTGTTATTGTGGCTTATTAGTGGAGCGGTACTGGTAGAGTTCGCGGTGTGTTGGGTGCACTGCAATGACATGCAGTAGTACTGACCTTCTATCTTTGGGCAATTTATGTCAAAAAACTGAATGTTGTTTTTACTGTTTTTGGTTTTATTTATAGGTAGCGGAGCTATATAACGTTTATATATTTCTTTCGATTGATTGAATATTTAAAATAATATTTGAATTATTGAAGCAGTACGTATATTCGTTCTTTAGATTAAAATTGATTGGTTTTAATTTATTCATATATTTCGTCTATTTCTGTATTACTCAATATGAATTTCGGTATTATCTCTAGTTTTGTTAAAATAATTGATTCACCGATGTGGAATAAGTGATTATTCAAAAGATCTAGTATGTTGAAGTTTATTTGGTTAATAGGTACATTGAAATTCTAAAAATCTATTATCTTCTTTTGATATACTATTCATTAGTTTGTGAAGGTGTAACTCAATTTTATCTTGTTCTGTGTTAATGTGGTTAGTATTTTGCATAGTACTGCTAAATTTTTGTTGATATTCTAGAGTAGTTTTAATTTAGTGTGTGTTTGATTGAATAATTTCAATGTGTTTGTATCGTTAGCATCCGTATTACCTGTTATGAATTTAATGGCAGTGCCTAAGCAGTGCATGGAACAGTACGCCCCTGCAAGATGTCACATCAAATAAGAAAAAATACCCATAATATATCAAGATGCTGATAAATAAGAAACGAAAACTTAGACGTCGTTGGCAGCAAACCAGATATCCCTAGGACAAATTGAAACTCAACCAAACAACAAAACAACTACGTATTCAAATTCAGACATTCAAAAATGATAATTTCAATCGATTTCTTAAGAGCCTCCCATCTGATAAATCAACAGACTACTCCTTATGGAAGGCAGCAAAGTCGTTTTATCGTCCGATAAAACACATAGCACGGATCAAAATAAAAGATACCCAATGGGCAAAAACCAATGAGCAAAAAGCAAATTTATTTACAGAGAATCTTCGTAAAACCTTCTCTGCCAATAATGGGTCTAAGAAGGCTTTGGATTAAAAGTGATGTCAGCATTGAGCCTGTTAGTAGCGAAGAAGTAATGAGCGAAATTTTCAAAATGAAAACCAAAAACGCCTGGTTTCGACCTCATAACTGCAGAAATTCTTCAGAGACTGTCCAATAATTGTGTTACTTGTTTGTCTCAATTGATCAATTGGTCGTTTTTGTCAAAATATGTTCCTATGTACTGGAAGACAGCAGAAGTAATTATGATTCTGAAAGCCGGAAATCGAAATAATGTGTTTTAATACCGACGTATTTCTCTACTACCAATGCTGTCCAAACTTTTGAACGACTGTTACTGACTCGAATGTTGCCAATTATAGAAAACAACGCACCAATTTGGGTTTCGAAAAAATCACTCTACAATAGACCAAGTTCACAGGGTTGTTAGAACCATAGAGTGTGCGATAGGTTAGGTTAGGTTTGGCACCCGCATCGCACATAGAAACAACGATGCCACTTTGACCACGAAATGGGTCCATTGTAAGCCGCGGGGCTGGGCTACATTTCCCTCTCCATATTGGACCATCCTGAGCTTTTGACAAAGCGTAAAAAGTTGTTGATACCTAAAGTGTATAGATTATCTTTATTTTGTTAGAAGTTGTTTCCAATTCCTCCTCATTTCTGCAGCTACGACAGAAATCATGCCTGTAAACGCCTAATCTGCTTGCATGATTTCCTGTGCGACAATGTCCTGTGAGGGCCCCTACTAAGGTCCTGATTTGAAGTCTACTCAGTTTTATAATACTCTTGGACAGACGTAAGTTTAGCCTTGGCCATGTTTGCCTAGCAATTTCACAGGTGTTAGCGCTAATCTATCTTTGATTTGCAGAATTGATTAGTGCGTCCTTAATGAGAAGCTTACAAGTTGCGAGAGATATCTCCATAAAATTACTTATGTCTGGCATACAGGTACCTTCTCTTGCAAGTTGGTCTGCCCTACAGTTCCCTGGTATATCTCTGTGGCCTGATGATACGATATTGCTTGGCCATTTCATTTAGAGATTGGCGACAACGTAAGACACTCCTTGATGTTGTTTGGAATGCATCCAGGGCTCGTAGGGCGGCTTGGCTGTCTGATACAAAGCAGATATCCGATGATAGTCTGTTTATCTTTAACCATTTTAAGGCTTCATGAATAGCGCTTATTTCCGCTTGAAATACGCTACAGTGATCCGGTAGTTTTAAGGATTCACTAATAGAAAGCTCTTCGCAAAATAACCCTGATCCTACACCGGTGTCCATTTTGGATCCGTTAGTGTAGATCTTAACGGGTGTGTTGGGTGTTGGATCTTCTTCAAGCCATTCCAGTCTAATGCCCACTTGAATGTCCATGTGTAAGATTTCTCCATTGTGAGCTCGCTTTGAGCCTTAAAGCGGAGCAGGCCGCTGAGTATTTGCTGAAGAGATCTAGGGGTGGCAGATGTAACATGATGTTCAAAGCCATAGATGGCGTGGTTTTCATGACGCCACATATTGCTAATTCCGCTGATCTCTGCACCTTATTCAATAAATTAGAATAGGTTTTTTTCTGCATAGCACACCACCCGACAACATTTCCATATAGAAGAATGGGTCTGACGACAGCAGTGTAAAGCGAATGAGCAACCTTAGGTTTAATTCCCCAGGTCTTACCTAGAGCTCTAAAAAGGTCTTACCTAAAGGCATAAAAAGCTAGGTTCACTTTCCTGACTCTTTCTAAGGTGTTTGACTTCCAAGTCAGTTTCCTATCTATGTTTAGTCCCAAGTACTTGGTTTCTTCCGAAATCACAAGAGCTTCCCCTTTGAGCATAATTGGACTTAGCTGAGGGATTCTGTGTTTCTTAGTGAACAATATGAGTTGTGGTTTGTCTGGGTTGACTCCTAGACAATACTTTCCTGCCCACCTAAAAAGTATATCTAGAGCATTTTGTATTAGGTCTCTTAATGTAGATACAAATTTACTAAGCTATCACCTTACAGCCCACCGACTCCAGTTTTAACAGAAGTTTATTTACAACTACGTTCCATAAAAACGGTGAGGGGACTCCACCTTGCGGTGTACCTCTACTTACCAATCTCCTGAGCACCAATTCTCCTAGTTCCGCTTCAATGATTCTGCTATTTAGCATTTTGCCAATGAAGCCTACCAAGCCCGGTTCTACCCTAAGATCAGTGAGTGCTGCAGTAATTGCCCTTTTGTGGAAAAATCACAATGAAAAGATGTGAACAACGAAAAGCGTGCCGGACACCCGAGCACTTCAACAACAGACGAAAAAATTGATGAAGTGAAGAAAATGGTATTGGCCAATCGTCGAATCACCGTTAGAGAAGTTGCTGAGGACCTAGACATATCGATTGGCTCGTGCCATTCGATTTATTTAAATGATTTGGGCATGAGACAGGTCGCTGCAAAATTCGTACCAAAACTACTCAATTTCGACCAAAAGCAGCTTCGCATGAACATTGCTAATGAGATGTTGGACTCTGTCCGCGACGGCCCAAATTTACTCCAGAGGGTCATAACTGGTGACGAATTGTGGGTTTATGGTTATGACGTGGAAACCAAAGCTCAATCATTTCAATGGAAGCTGCAGCACGAACCACGACCAAAAAAGCGAGCCAAGTTCGGTGGAATGTAAAAGTTTTGCTTACCTTTTTCTTTGATTGCAGGGGCGTTGTGCATCATGAGTTCTTGCCACATGGTAAAACGGCCAATAAGGAATATTGCCTGCAAGTTATGCCCAATTTGTGCTAAGCAATCCGCCAGAAGCGCCCGGATTTGTGGAAGAACAAAAATTGGCTCTTGCATCATGATAACGTCCCTGCTCTCACATCGTTGCTTGTGCGCAACTTTTTGGCCAAAAATAACACACTAATGATACCACAGCCACCGTACTTCCAGATCTGGCCCCCTGTGATAATTTCTTGTTCCGAAACTGAAGAGGCCCATGAAAGGATGACGCTACGTTACGATTGACGAGATAAAGACGGCATCGAAGGAGAAGCTGAACATGATAAAAAAACTGATTTTTTGAAGTGCTTCGAAGATTGGAAAAAATGTTGTTACAAGTGCATAATGTCTTTGAAGAGGACAAAATAGATATTAATGAATAAATAAATAATTTTTGAAAAAAAACAAAATTTGCGATACTTTTTGAACACACCTCGTACACATATGCTTTAATGTATATAAGTATCTACGTATGTTTATGTGGCATCCTTTACTTATATATTTATAAGCATTTATATCACTGCGGCATCACTGCCACTTGAATTGAAGAGTCTTTAGTCGCCTCTCACGACAGGCATCCGATATCTCGGACAAATTCTAACCCCCTAACCCGCGAAGGTAAGCGAAGCTTTTATTTGCCTATTTTTGATTTTTGTAGGATTTTTATATAAAATATTTTACAGTTACATATTTTAGTTTAATATTTGAGTCGCACAAAAGAAGATAATTTTATACCTACCATTTTAAGGAGTTAGAAGATCTTATAGGTATATCAAAAGATCAAAGATTTGACTTTTTTTGTCGGGACAGACTAGCAAGTATAGTACTCAGACACGATTAAGTCCTTTGTCCTGCAATCGGGTGGCATTTTTGATCTTTAAATCTACTCGACCTCCGAAGAAATCTGAGTAGATCTTGTGGTGCCAAGGAGCCAAGGTGGTCGCTTCTTCACACATCAGTGCCAAAGTCCTCAAGCGTGATTCGAACGAAGGCCGGGCAGACGCACAGAAAGTGGTCCGCGTCTCACCCTCCTCTCCACATGCTGGGCAGAGTGTACTATCTGAGATGCCCACCTTTTCCACGTGCTTTGCACATAGAAAGTGGCCCGTCATCAGTTCAACCAGCTGCCTACAACTCCTTTTGCTTAGTGACAGGAGGAACTGCGACAGTGGATCAGGCATTACAGGTAAAATCAGTTTTGTCCTTCTGCAGTCTCTCTCAGCCTGTCAAGCTCGCTTGTGAGTTAGAGTAACCCGTTTGCTAATCGTGGCTTTGATAGTGGCAGAAGGGAGTGGCAGAACGGGCTCCGGGCCAAATAAGTTTGCCTCAGAGCTTCGCGATACCCACGTGTCCCGGGACCCAGGTTAGCATCAGGATATTATGTCTACCGACATAGCGTAACCTGGATTTACAGTACTCAAATACCCTTGAAGTGGTTGAAGGGCTGTCTAAAGCCATGAGCGCAGTTTTGCTGTCGCTGCAGATTTGACTTAATATTAACTTTATTTATTTATTTATTTATTCAATTAATACTCTAAAAAATACAGTATTTCATGCAGACTATGATTAACAGATTAATGCTCAATATATTAATCAAAGTAAAATTAAACTTATAGTTATCTTGTTTGAATTGTAATGAGTGAAAGAAAAATATAATATTTCTTATAACTTACAGAGGAGGATTATTAGATATGTAATACTAAGAATTTAGTTCAACAATTCATTTAGTACCAATTTGAAGTGGTTCTTTCTTGAAGAAAAACATAGGCCAGTATGATTTGAAAGCGAATTAAATTCTCCCAGAGCTCTAGAAATCGGAGCATTGGAAACATAATTAATATAGTTCTTACCTTCCCTAATCAGAAAAAATTATTATTCCTTAAACTTCGCTGAGGAATATTGAAATTGCTTTTCTCGAGTAGCAATGGGGAGTCAGTGACCCCATTTATCAAATTGAAAAGGAAAGTAGTGGAGAAAATAGCCCTTCTAATATCTAGTGATTTTAGATAATGAGCAAGCACCCACTTTTATAGGATGGAACTAGATTAGTGAAATTTAAAGAACGCAAAGCATAACGCATAAAATACTACTAATATAGCAAACATAATATGGTCTCCAAATAAAGACGGCGTATTCCAACTTCGAACGCACCACAGAAGTATATAATCACTTTAGAGTATATGGATCAACAAAGTCCGAACTAAAACGTCGAATAAGCGCAAGTACGGAATAAGGCTTTGAAATGGTGTAACTTAAATGTCTTTGAAAAGAGAATTTAAAGTCGAATACCACCCCAAGATCAATAATTTCACTTCGATTGGATAAACTAGAACCACAAATGTGGTAGGAAGTGGGTATAAGAGAACACGATTTAGAATAAGAAACATAAAAACACTTGCTTATGCAACAACGTTATCTAAATCAGATTGAAGGTTTAAAGCGTCCACTGTATTTGCAATCCCCGAGTATATCTTTAATTCATCGACATAAAAGGGAAAATTTGCGCAGGGGACCCAGTATACTTTCCTGGGGTACACCAGAGGACGCAATAAAAGAAATAGATGATGCTCCATCAATAAATATGTATGTGCATACATATTTAAATTTATCTATAAAGGATAATAAAAATATATACCATTTATTTGCTATTCACTTAATGAAATTTAGCTTATTTAGAAAAACAAGATACCTTTATGGGCGCACAAACAGAATTCTTAAATGTTCTTTAATATGAAAACAGTTGGCGGAAATCCGTATGCGACGTTTACTGAGGTTGCAAAAAATTATGGCAGCAATGCGCATGGAATATTCTATAGTACATTTTATAATAAGTAATAAGAGGGCAATATGTTTATGGACACACGTAAAATGAATCCATAAATAATAATATTTAACAAAAATTTTATTGGAATTATGTTTACAGCCCTGTTTTGTTTTCCATTGCATCCATTTCATTTAGTTTTTATTTTGATGTTTCTCCTTACATTCGTAATAATAATTATCGATAACACAGAAAACACAGGGTTGTATGTCAAAAAGTATCGTTATTATCTAGGATTATTTTATAATCTCAGATTTTGGGAGAGAAATTTTGTATGGGAAATCGCGCTTTTTAATTAAGCGCGAAAAAGAAGATCATCTAGTTGTATGTGAACGTACAGGGTGGCTGATGAAAGCCGCTACCAAAAAAAAAAATTGAATAACTTGTTTTCTTTTTAAGTTATCTGTTCCATTTTTGTTTTAATTTGCAGATTGATCTTTAAAATTTATTAAAATGGATAACTGGGACACGCAAACAAGAATTTGGATAGTCCGCCGCTATCACGCACTGGAGTCCGTAGTTTTGGTACAGAGAGAGTACAGGCGGATGTTTGGCGGCGATCCCCCGAGCAGATGGACCACAATGAGACTGGTGGATAATTTTGCTGAGCAAGGAACAGTCGCAAGAAGGCCTTATCATCGAAACCCACCAGTTCGGACGGAGGAAACGATCGCTGCTGTAGCTGCAGCTATACAAAGCAATCCAAGGGTTTCAACAAGAAGCTTATCTGCTCAACTTGGTGTCAGCCGACAGTCTTTGCAAACAATAATGCACAAAGATTTAGACCTATTTCCCTACAAAATTCAAATGGTTAACAAACTGAATGCAGCAGACTTGCCGATTCGCTTGGAATTTTGCCAGAAGATCCTGCAAATGGTGGAAGAAGACCAAAACATGTTAAACTGCCTTTGCATGTCTAATGAGGCCCATTTCGATTTAAACGGCAATGTGAACAAACAAAATTGCCGAATATGGAGTACTTCTAACCCACAGATACTCCACGAGACGGAATTGCATCCTCTTCGCGTGACAGTGTGGTGTGCGGTTTCTTCACGCTGTATTGTCGGGCCTTATTTTTTTGAAGAAAATGGCACCACCGTTACGGTTACTGGAAACCGTTATTTGAAAATGCTGAAAGAATTTTTCTATCCAGAACTACGCCGAAAGAGAATTCCTTTCAACTCTGTGTGGTTTCAACAAGATGGGGCAACGTCTCACATAGCCCAGACTGTTATGACAGAGTTGCGACGAAAATTTCCCAATAAACTGATTTCAAGAAACTCCGAATTTCGTTGGCCCCCCAGGTCGCCTGACCTTACTGCACCTGACTTTTTCTTGTGGGGTTTATGTAAACAAGAAGTTTATAAAACAAAGCCAACAAATTTGGATGAAGTAAAACAATCCATTCGGGCAACAATTGCGGCTATTCCTGTCGCAACTCTCAAAGCAGCAATGAACAACTTTTTACTAAGATGCCGCACTTGTGTCAACGAGCATGGGGGGAATTTAAATTCAATTATTTTTAAAACTAGTTAAGCTACATTTAATAAAATTTAATGACCTTCAACTTGAAAAAAAAATAAATGAATTCCATACACTAAAAAAAAAGTTATTTGAGTTTCTTAATGTAGCAAAATTCATCAGCCACCCTGTATTATAAGGCTCGATCATTCACATGACGAGCCCACAACATCTTCCCCCGCGCGATTTATGATACCGTCCACTTGTTGTTTAAAAAAGTAGTTAGCTTTCTGACTGCAATATGACAAGTGTTTATTATTTTTTAATAACTCTTATTTATAAATTTTCGTGCTTATTAATATGTATTAAAATACTTCATTTGCTTACTACGCAATTTATTTCATATAACTTAAATGCTATGGAAAGTTTATCGTAATAACTGATTAATAAGTTTTTTATTTTACATGGCTCAATTTATATGCAACTCTTGTTACTTTAAGCATTTCATTTGGTTCAGATAATCATTTATTTCATTTAACTTAAATTTAACGTATTCTTGATGTTTCTGCATTTCCGGTGTTGATGACCGGTTAGCCTCTTGCCCTTGGTGGCTTTGATGGTAGTTGTCGTGTTAGTGTTGTTGTAGCCGTTGGGGTTGCGGTAGAGGCAGCTACCGTAACTCCTCTCCCTGGAGTTAAGCGAAGGCCACAAATATGTGTTTGGGGCGCGAGCGTTGAAAACATAATTCAGTAAATATTTGGCGTTAGTTTCATGAAAGCAATCCCAACGGTGGATGTTACGACTAACATTGCATTTAACGGCGGCCGCCGTAGCTAAATGGGTCGATGCGTGACTACCATTCGGAGTTCAGAACGTAGGTTCGAATCTCGGTGAATAGCCAAAAGAAAAAGTTTTTCTAATAGCGGTCGCCCCTCGGCAGGCAATAGCAAATCTCCGAGTGTATTTCTACTACCAAAAAAGCTCCTCATAAAAAACATCTGCCGTTTGGAGTAAGCTTAAAATTGTAGGTCCCTCGGCCAACCACCCAAAAAGGATGTACGCTCCAATTATATAAGTATATATTGCGTTGTTATTGTGGCTTATTAGTGGAGCGGTACTGGTAGAGTTCGTGGTGTGTTGGGTGCATTACAATGACATGCAGTAGTACTGACCTTCTTCTATCTTTGGGCAATTTATGTCAAAAAACTGAATGTTGTTTTTACTTTTTTGGTTTTATTTATAGGTGGCGGAGCTATATAACGTTTATATACTTCTCTCGATTGATTGAATATTTAAAATAATATTTGAATTATTGAAGCAGTTCATATATTTGTTCTTTAGATTAAAATTGATTGGTTTTAATTTATTCATATATTTCGTCTATTTCTGTATTACTTAATAAGAATTTCGGTATTATCTCTAGTTTTGTTAAAATAATTGATTCACCGATGTTGGATAAGTGATTATTCAAAAGATCTAGTATGTTGAAGTTTATTTGGGTAATAGGTATATTGAAATTCTAAAAATCTATTATCTTCTTTTGATATACTATTCATTAGTTTGTTAAGGTGTAACTCAATATTATCTTGTTCTGTGTTAATGTGGTTAGTAGCATTATATATATATATATATAATTGGCGCGTACACCCTTTTTTTGGTGTTTGGCCGAGCTTCTCCTCCTATTTGTGGTGTGCGTCTTGATGTTGTTCCACAAATGGAGGGACCTACAGTTTCAAGCCGACTCCGAACGGCAGATATTTTTATGAGGAGCTTTTTCATGGCAGAAATACACTCGGAGGTTTGCCATTGCCTGCCGAGGGGCGACCGCTATTAGAAAAATGGTTTTCTTAATTTTGGTGTTTTCACCGAGATTCGAACCGACGTTCTCCCTGTGAATTCCGAATGGTAGTCACGCACCAACCCATTCGGCTACGGCGGCCGCCGGTTAGTAGCATTAAGTAGTCTATTTTGCATAGCACTGTTAAATTTTTGTTGATATTCTAGAGTAGTTTTAATTTAGTGTGTGTTTGAATGAATAATTTCAATGTGTTTGTACGTTAGCATCCGTATTACCTGTTATGAATTTAATGGCAGTGCCTAAGCAGTGCATGGAACAGTACGCCCCTGCAAGATGTCACATCAAATAAGAAAAAATACCCATAATATATCAAGATGCTGATAAATAAGAAACGAAAACTTAGACGTCGTTGGCAGCAAACCAGATATCCCTAGGACAAATTGAAACTCAACCAAACAACAAAACAACTACGTATTCAAATTCAGACATTCAAAAATGATAATTTCAATCGATTTCTTAAGAGCCTCCCATCTGATAAATCAACAGACTACTCCTTATGGAAGGCAGCAAAGTCGTTTTATCGTCCGATAAAACACATAGCACGGATCAAAATAAAAGATACCCAATGGGCAAAAACCAATGAGCAAAAAGCAAATTTATTTACAGAGAATCTTCGTAAAACCTTCTCTGCCAATAATGGGTCTAAGAAGGTTTTGGATTAAAAGTGATGTCAGCATTGAGCCTGTTAGTAGCGAAGAAGTAATGAGCGAAATTTTCAAAATGAAAACCAAAAACGCCTGGTTTCGACCTCATAACTGCAGAAATTCTTCAGAGACTGTCCAATAATTGTGTTACTTGTTTGTCTCAATTGATCAATTGGTGTTTTTTGTCCAAATATGTTCCTATGTACTGGAAGACAGCAGAAGTAATTATGATTCTGAAAGCCGGAAAATCGTCAAATAATGTGTTTTTATACCGACGTATTTCTCTACTACCAATGCTGTCCAAACTTTTGAATGACTGTTACTGACTCGAATGTTGCCGATTATAGAAAACAACGCACCAATTTGGGTCTCGAAAAAATCACTCTACAATCGACCAAGTTCACAGGGTTGTTAGAACCATAGAGTGTGCGATAGGTTAGGTTAGGTTTGGCACCCGCATCGCACATAGAGACAACGATGCCACTTTGACCACGAAATGGGTCCGTTGTGAGCCGCGGGGCTAGGCTACATTTCCCTCTCCATATTGAACCATCCTGAGCTTTTGACAAAGCGTAAAAGGTTGTTGATACCTAAAGTGTATAGATTATCTATATTCGTTAGAAGCAGGATTTTAAAAATCGGTTCCTGCTTCTGGCTAGAGACGGGCATGTGCAAAAAAGGTGTTGAATTGTTTCCAATTCCTCCTCATTTCTGCAGCTACGACAGAAATAATGCATGTAAAAGCCTAATCTCCTTGCATGATTTCCTGTGCGACAAAGTCCTGTGAGGGCCCCTACTAAGGGCCTGATTTGAGGTCTACTCAGTTTTATAATAATGTTGGACAGACCTAAGTTTAGCTTTGGCCATGTTTGCCTAGCAATTTCACAGGTGTTAGCGCTAATCTATCTTTGATTTGCAGAATTGATTAGTGCGTCCTTAATGAGAAGCTTACAAGTTGCGAGAGGTATCTCCATAAAATTACTTATGTCTGGCATACAGGTACCTTCTCTTGTAAGTTGGTCTGCCCTACAGTTCCCTGGTATATCTCTGTGGCCTGATGATACGATATTGCTTGGCCATCTCATTTAGAGATTGGCGACAACGTAAGACACTCCTTGATGTTGTTTGGAATGCATCCAGGGCTCGTAGGGCAGCTTGGCTGTCTGATAGATAGCAGATATCCGTTGATGATATTCTGTTTATCTTTAACCATTTTAAGGCTTCATGAATAGCGTTTATTTCCGCTTGAAATACGCTACAGTGATCCGGTAGTTTTAAGGATTCACTAATAGAAAGCTCTTCGCAAAATAACCCTGATCCTACACCGGTGGATCCGTTAGTGTAGATCTTAACGGGTAAGTTGGGTGTTGGATCTTCTTCAAGCCATTCCAGTCTAATGCCCACTTGAATGTCCATGTGTAAGAGTTCTCCATTGTGAGCTCGCTTTGAGCCTTAAAGCGGAGCAGGCCGCTGAGTATTTGCTGAAGAGATCTAGGGGTGGCAGATGTAGCATGATGTTCAAAGCCATAGATGGCGTGGTTTTAATGACGGCACATATTGCTAATTCCGCTGATCTCTGCACCTTATTCAATAAATTAGAATAGTTTTTTTTCTGCATAGCACACCACCAGACAACATTTCCATATAGAAGAATGGGTCTGACGACAGCAGTGTAATGCCAATGAGCAACCTTAGGTTTAATTCCCCAGGTATTACCTAGAGCTCTGAAAAGGTCTTACCTAAAGGCATAAAAAGCTAGGTTCACTTTCCTGACTCTTTCTAAGGTGTTTGACTTCCAAGTCAGTTTCCTATCTATGTTTAGTCCCAAGTACTTGGTTTCTTCCGAAATCACAAGAGCTTCCCCTTTGAGCATAATTGAACTTAGCTGAGGGACTCCTATTGAACAATATGAGTTGTGTTTTGTCTGGGTTGACTCCTAGACAACACTTTCCTGCCCACCTAAAAAGTATATCTAGAGCATTTTGTATTAGGTCGCTTAATGTAGATACAAATTTACCAGAGACAGCAATAACAACATCATCGGCGTAAGCAATCACCTTACAGCCCACCGATTCCAGTTTTAACGAAAGTTTATTTACAACTACGTTCCATAAAAACGGTGAGAGGACTCCACCTTGCGGTGTACCTCTACTTACCAATCTCCTGAGCACCAATTCTCCTAGTTCCGCTTCAATGATTCTGCTATTTAGCATTTTGCCAATGAAGCCTATCAAGCCCGGTTCTACCCTAAGATCAGTGAGTGCAGTAATTGATTCTATCAACCTCTCTAAAGTGTTCTATAAGAAGGAAGAAAGAGATATCGGTCTTAAGTCTTTTGAATGGGTGTGTGAGTTTCTACCAGCTCTTGGAATGAAAACAATATTGACTTGTCTCCACTTAAGAGGTATATGACCGTAAATAAAGCAAATTTTGAAGATTGAAGTAGCCCGTGTGCAGTTCCACCGGGTAAATACCATCTGGACCTGGTGATTTAAAAGGTTTGAAACTTTCAATCGCCCATAAGAGCCGATCCTCAGATAAAGCGTCAATTCTGACTTCACGACAGTGTTCTGTATCTTCCATGTCATGCCCAGTAATGTCTGAGCAGCCTGGAAAATGAGTGTCGAGTAAAAGTTCTAGAGACTCTTTACTGGTTGTAGTGAAAGAACCAACACTTTTCTGTAGCAGTTCCCAATTTTGAGGACTTACCGCTAAAATCTTACGAAGTCTGGAGGTCTCAGTTGCCCCTCAACCTCTTCACAAAAGGATTTCCAAATTTGCCTTTGGGCATTTCTTATTTCCTTCTTGTAGATTCTCAGACTATCTTTATAGCCTTTCCAATCTTCTTCGAGACGAGTTTTCTTTGCCTCATTAAAGCGCTTTTGCTTGTTTTTTGAAGCTTGCTTAGTTCAACCGTCCACCACTTAGGCTTGGGTTTACCCCTCAGTCTTCTTATGGGGCAGGCTTCCGCCAAGCCAGCATCCATGCTGTCTGTAATCTTGTCAACCAATTTTCTGGTCCTTCTATGCTTTGTGGTACCACACATGGACATGTTCCTAGGGTAAACCCGAAACAATCTACATAATTTTCCCAGTCTGTTTTCCTGATATTTTTACGAGGCTTAGGTTTCGGTAGATTTTTACTAATCTCAAACGAGATATATCTATGGTCAGAGAAGGAATGTTCTTCTAAAACTTTCCAGTTCCTAATTCGATTAATAACGGAGTCAAAAGCAAAACTAGCGTCCAACACTTCCTGTCTATTACTAATGACAGAAGTAGGTTCATTACCTTTATTGCAAATCTGTAGTTTAGTTCCTATCAGATAATCAAAGAGACACTCACTTCTAGCGTTAGTATCAGTACTGCCCCATGTCTCGTGATGAGCATTTACATCCGCACCAATAATTAGCTTTGGCTCGGCTTGAAACTGTAGGTCCCTCCATTTGTGGAACAACATCAAGACGCACACCACAAATAGGAGGAGGAGCTCGGCCAAACACCTAACAGAAGTGTACGCGACAATTATTTATTTATTATTTACTAGCTCCACATGGTCATGTGCGAGGTAACAGGAAGATAGCCACATCCGTTCATTTCCGGACTCCAGGCTAATGGTCAATTGATCGGTGTCGCAGTAATTAGAGAGCATGAAAGCATTTATCCCTTTTCTTATTAGTACGCACGCTCTTGGATTACCTTTGTTGCGAGCATACATCAGTTTATATTTTTGAGTCCTTAGTCCGCACACAAGTCCATGTGATACCCATGGTTCTTGAATCAGGACAGTATGATGTCCACCTTTGCCCAGGTGGATGGTGAGGTTAGCGGACGCAACCTTTGAGTGGTGAAGGTTAATTTGAAGAACCAGTAACATCATGGTTACTGGGCGTCCTCTCCACCATCGTTTTGTTAGGATCATCTGAATCTGACGCCAGTAGTTCTTCCTCATCAGTGAGAGTAGTATCAAGTACACTTTCTAACAAGGAAGAGATACTGCCGTCAGCAGATGCTTTCCGTAGCGCTGTAGCGGTGTTAGGACCGGAGCCAGATTCCGCCTTGGGGCATATCTCAGCTCCAACCGGGTCCTTTAAATTAGGCGTATTGTCCTTATTATAGACCCTCAGTGATATGGATGAAAACCCGTAGCTTACTACACCGTCAGATCGCGCCAGTGCGTCCACCGAGTCCTTGCAGACTACGAAAGTAGCGCTTCAGTACTCGCCCTTGGGATCGTCCAGCTTTGTGACCTTCCAAGACGATGTAGGAAGCTCCGGATTACATACCCGAAGAATTTCAAGGATGCTTTAAGGGTCTGATGGCTCCGCTGGTAACCAGGCCCTAGCTCTTGGTAAACTGGGGATGTCATCCCTTGAAATTACCTCGAGTTTAGACCCAGGCCATACTTCGCCAATCCTTGAAATAGTTATTTTGTAAAGATCAGTGGATCTCTGATCGGCACAGGCAATAAGCTTCACGTGGCTCTGATGCCATTCACTATCGCGGCAGAAAGGAGCTGGACCAGGATTCTCCTTCAGAATTTGGAAGAAAACGCTTGAGAGCCTGGCTTCCACTTTGTTCCAATTGTCAGGCGAAATAGTGCCGTCAGGGTTGCTTTTATCAACCACCGCCCATAGCTGTTGGCCTCTGACAGCTTCGCTGTATGTAGCTGGAGAAGTCTTGGTGTTTCGAGGCTTCTTCAACGTGCTGGGGTTGCTGGGGGGGTCGTCCGACAACTGGCGTTTTGGGTTCGGTTCAAAACCCCGAGGGGACTCCTCCGTTACCCTTGTCGCCCAGCTAAAAGAGTGCTTCTGTTTAACAGACCACTCCCTTCAGGAATCGTTTTCAAGCGCTCCAGTAGCCTGAAGGCAGCACGTCTCTCCTTGTAGCCATGCCGTGCAGGCTCAGCTTCTGCTGAGGTATCAGTCGTTTCAGACTCAGCTGTACCACCTTTACCAGGGCTAGTCCCGGTATTGGTGGTAGAGGAAATTGACTTCTTGGCCATGGGTTTATTGTTAGTACCGCCACTTCTGCTGTTGCCAGGTTTGTCCTCAGCACCAGCTTCCGCCGTACGAAATGGACTAGCCGTGAAAGGCTTGGATGTACTGACACTTCGACTTGGTTTAATTATCCCAGCTTCCGTCGTACTAAAGGAGATCTGGTTTGATCCAGATTTGGGGGTGGAAACTATAGCTTCCTTTGCATCTAAGGACTGCTTGTCCATAGAGGTTTTTTGATTGAAGGACTCCATCTGTTTCTTACGATCACCGTGCACCGTGGCAAACATGGTGATCTTATAAAAAGGAAGGGGAAACATAATGGTCGACCGTGGCAGCGCCCCATACCACGGCAAGGTCATGGTTATACCCCGAGGTGACCCGGTATCGAGGTAGCTCCGTAGAAATACAGTCGGACAGAAAACCCCCTGTCCGTGCCAGGGGTCGCATGACACCTTGGGTTAGGGGGGGAGGGGGCGAGGAGAGGAGATGACGGGATGATGAGGGTTAAGGATTAACAGATACGTCGGTACGGTGATCTTCATATGGTGATTGGATGGCCACCAATTTTGCCGTGAAGCGGGTGGATGGCTAGCCAATCCTCATATGGAGCTTCCCTCTTAGTTCGTGTTGGGGCAAACCACCACTTAAGCCTCATCTCCGCGACAAGGAGACCAACATGATGAGGTAGAGTGTGCGAGAGAGGAAAATAAAGTTTGCGCAACGGTGTTCCTTGACTTCTCGCAGCTGTTTGACAAAGTTTGGCATACGGGCTTACTCCACAAACTAAAATAGATTTTGCCCAAGAATTATTGCGATATCCTTTCTTCCTACCTTGATGGCAAATACTTTAGTGTCAGACTTGACAACGAATATTCTTCATTACAAAAAGCAAGCGCGAGGGTATCTCAAGGAAGCATCCTATACCTCTTGTATACGCATGACTTACCGGTTCACGAGCAAAACGTTGCCGCAACCTTTGCAGATGACACGGCTATCCTAGCAGTTGGAGAATTAATCGAGACTACAACGACGATATTGCAATCAGCGGTGAATTCTATTGCAACATGGGCACAAAAGTGCACATTGTATTCGGCCTGAAAAAAACAATTTACAAGCCAGTCTACATAAACAGCGTACATATACCGTACGTCATCGAGGCAAAATATCTTTGAACAACCCTTGATGCTAAACTGCGTTGGAAGGCGCATGTCAAGAAGAAGCGTGAAGAACTGGAATTGAAAACAAAAATCCCTCTTTATCTTATTGGCAGACATTCTATTCTGTCAAAGAACAACTAACTACTGCTATATAATTCAATTCTTAAACCGGTCTGGACGTATGGCATTCAGCTATGGGGATGCTCAAGCGAATCTTGCATGACTATTATCCAACGATTCCAAAATAAAGTGTTGCGCAACATCGTCAATACTTCATACATACTATGGGAGAAATCTCGACCTCCATCGTGATCTTGGTATGCTGCTCTTTACTGACGTAGCGAAAGAGTATGGCATGGTTCACAGACAACGTTTAAGTACACATTTCAACGCTGAAGCATTGGCTTTGCTCCAGCCAATTACTGGTCGTCGGCGGCTCAAGCGTAAAACAGTTTTAGAACAGTTTTAGCACCCAGTAGCAGCTGTACCTTATATATTTATACATTCATAATGAATTTATGAATATTGAGTCATCTTAGTTTTTCCTTTTTTCATACATATGTTCAATAAAAATTCCTCGTTAGTATCTTTATTTAATTGTACTAGTTGTAATTTCTAAACGTTATTCTGTTAAAAATAAAATAAATACTGAATAGATTGGTATCGAAATTAAAGGTTTCGATGAATTCTTCGTCGTTATATTTCCATCGTCGGGTGTTCCATAAGTAGCTGTTCTTGTCTGTCTGAAATATTTGTGCCCATAATTATGAAAGTATAACTTGGGCATCCAAGCGACAATGACAATATGTATGTATGTATGTATGGGATGAAACTACAGCATTAAGAAGTGCACAGGAAGTAGCATCATGCATTTTAGCGTATTTGTAGGACATTATAATTACTCAAAAACACGTAACATTAAAGTACCATTAACATGGATGAAAATCGTTTAGTCAAATAATAATAATATTGAAACGGTATTCCCTACCAGAAAGCAGAAAAGATTAACGAAACCAACGCAAGAATGAGTCTTATCGAAGCCCTATGCTCTCAAGTGGAGTGAACAAGGAAAACAAAAAAAAACCACACATCCTTGGTATCGGATCATTCTTTACTACCGAATGACCGTGATTTTGGTGTGATAGAAATAAAAATAAAAAAGCAACTTACTTATACAACCCTGAGCCTTGTTTTGAATTGATAGAAAAGTGTAAAAGGAAAATCAATAACAAAAGAGTAAAAATTGAATCCAGACGTTTCTTTAAAAATAAACCTTATAAAATGTTCTACAAAACTTCTTTAGATGATTCTATGTAAATTCCACAATTGGATCTTTCACCTAAAAGAACAAGACCAAAAATATACGAAAATATTAAATCACTTCCATTATACACCACCCCTAGATCAGTAACGGAAGAAAAACATAAAGATATTATGATTTTGCTACCATACATCCTCCCAGTTTATCAGGGACATTTTAAGAATTTTAAAAACAGGAAAGAGCGATAAAAAATGATTACTTTTTAGAAATAATTAATAAATGTTCATGAATTATTTCAATAAAGTTATTGTTTCAAATAAAACTCATAGTTCTTTATTGCATTAAATCATTTATAGTATGGTCTGCACGACCAACTCACTTAGACCTTACAGGGCCGTTGTGATACCACTGTGCTGCAAGTGAACTCCATTTACCTTCTTTCGTGGAACCATTTTGTGGCTCTTATGAAACGTAGAATTGATCTCAACCCCACGCCAGACAACTCTGTAAGAGAATTAAAAAATTATTTACCTAGACAACCTGGTCTGATTTTAGCTAGGGCTGGACAATTGCAAAGGAAGTGCTCAACTATTTCTTCCTCTTTCTCATCTCTGCAACTTCTGCAATATTCATGGGAGAAAGCTCCTAGTCTTGAGGAATGCCCGCCAAATAGCCAATGACCGGTTAAACAAGCCACGACCTTCGAGATATTGTCTCTTGAGAGACTAAGCAATTCCTTTGTCCTTTTCTTGTTTATTTGCGGCAATAGTAGCCTAGCTGTTACACATGTATCTTCATCTCTCCATGACCTATTGACCTTTTAGATAATGTTGTTTTTTATTATTAGATTACTCGTGGCCCAAGGTATTCCAATGGTACTTTTATCTCTGAGCAGTTGAAAAGCAGTATGTTTTCTGGCTAGCTCATCAGCTTTACAGTTTCCCTCAATATCTCTGTGCCCCGGAACCCGAATAAGACTGACCTTGAATACGACACTAATATCATTTAGGGCTGCCCGGCATTCCTGTGCAGCCTTCGATCTTAGTATAGCCGCATTCATTGATTTGATGGCCGCCTGGGTATCTGAGAATATATTTATAGTCGTTTTTATTACGGCATGCGTATTTAGATATGTAGCTACTTCTTTTATACCTAGAACCTCTGCCTGATAGACGCTGCAGTAGTCTGGTAGTCGGACGGATAGTTCTTCTCCTAATTCCTTCGAGAAAACTCCGTAACCAACCTTATTGTCTAGCTTGGAACCATCTGTATGAAAATTTAATTCCCCCCTTCTCCATGGCCGTGGTGTCCACCACTCCTTTCTTGGCGGTATACTCGTTGAAGAGTCTTTCGAAGGTGAGTCTAGGAGTAGAGTAGTCAATTTCTTGTTTGTGACTATTCAGAGAGTGTAAAATAGAAGCGTGACCAAGCCACCGGTCATTCCACAGCTCTATACTTTAGAGTCTGAGCGCCGAGGCGGCGGCCACATGTTTCCCTACTAGATTCCAGTATTCCATATATTAAGATTGGTCTAACTACAGAAGTATAGATCCAATGTGTAACACGAGGCGTTAGTCCACATTTAATACTGACCACTGTTTTGCAAGTATATAATGCAACGTTGGCCTTCTTTACTTTTTCCTCAATATTAGGTTTCCACGTGAATTTTCTGTCTAATATGAGTCCTGGGTACTTGCCGTGGATATACGGCAATAAAATCTGAGTTCTCGTATTGCAGGGCTTTAAACTGATTGCCGTACAAGACACAGGTAAGACTTGTAACTGCATCTTTGCAAAAAATAATATCAACATTTTCTTGCTTCCACAGCTTAGTAGCGGCGACATGGCGGCAAGCATCGAGCTCGGGAAAACCGGTTTTTGACTATCCTCCGCCTATATAGCCTACAAGGACAGAGATGCTTCGTCGGATGAAGCTCGTACGCTGGTGCAAGAGGCAGTCCGGAAAAACAAATATCTGTGGTGGAGCAGCGACACTAACGCTAGAGGTGAGTAACTACTTGACTTTATTCTAGAAAATAAAAACATTGTTTTAAATTTAGGCTCAGAGTCGACTTTTGTTACCATAAACAGAGAGGAAGTTCTGGACATCACCCAGGCTTTCGACATGTTTTCTAACCACATGAAAATAAGGCGAGTTTCCAACGAAAATTCGTTCTCAGACCATCGGTATATCGAATTTGAAATCGACACTAGGTCTCCCCAAGTTAGTCAGTTCAGATATATAAGGAAAACTGACTAGGGAGTTTACAATAAAAAATTAAGAGCTTTACTGCCAAAGAGAACCCCCAAAGACCCCACTTTTTGTGGGAAGCTGGATAAATTGGTTAATCAGGTAACTAAAGCAATGAACAGCTCCTTAACAGCTAGCTTTCCGGTTGTCGGACTCAGAGAAAAGTGGTACATCTTTCAAATGAATCTCTGCTCTTTAAAAATTAGCGGGGAGATTATAGGCAGCCTATGCTTCTTTATAAAGAGGATTGTTTCAGTTTTTGCGGAGCTTAAACCGAGTCCGATGCTCTCAGTCCAGCTTCTAAGTATGGCCATGTTAGAGCGCAGAATATACATAAGGGTGTTAGGATATTTGCCTTTAACGGCAATTTCTAAATCATCTGCGTAAGCAGTGACGTGGCAACCCCCTCTTTCCAAGGTCAGCAATACTGAATTTACTGCCAAAATCCAAAGAAGATGAGAGAGGACTCCACCTTGCGGTGTGCCTCTGCAGACCTCTCTGCTTAGAGTAGTGCTGCCTAATTTAGCCGTTACCTTTCTTTTGACGAGTATAGCTTCTATCAGGGCGTGTGGTTCAACTCCAAAATCTTCTAATGAATTTACTATAGCATTGCATTTATGTTGTTGAAGACGCCTTCTATATCTACGAAAGCAACCAATGCAAACTCTTTGTCTAATAAACTTTTTTCCACCAACCCGGCGAGCGAGTGTACGACGGGTTCTGTAGACTTCCCTTTAGTATAGGCATGTTGCGCCGAGGAGAGCCTATTTAAAGGCCCGTATATATTCTTCCATTATCTCTCCAAGACCTTGAGCACGTTGGACTAATGGGTCTGAAGTCTTTGGGGTTAATGTGTGCGGACCTACCTGCATTGGGTATGAAGGAGACTTTTGTCTCCTTCCAGCCTAGCGGAATATGGCCCATGCTAAGACAACTTCTAATGATAATTTTGATAAACGGATAAACAGCAGGGTAGATACCGTCTACTCCTGGCTATTTATAAGGACCAAAAGTGTTAAAAGCCCCATCGATCTTTGCATTGCCTTCAGATTGCCTTTCATTATTGGCCCAATGGTTTTGTTCCACCTTCTTGTTTCCTGGGAAATGTGTGTCTAGAAGAAGACCTGATGATTCCTCACTTGACGTAGTCCATGTATTCCCATGACCTTGTAGGTAGCCTAGGTTGCATGGCGCCTTTGAGAGAATTTTCTTTAATCTGGCCGCTTCTGAAGTTTCTTCAATTCCTTTGCAATAATTTTGCCAAGATTCACGCTGCGCAGCTCTCTCTGCTTTTTTATAATTTTTCAATTCAGCCTTATAGGCTTGCCAGTCCTCTGAACTTCTTGTGGCCTTGGCCAGATTAAATAATGTTCTATGTGATTCTCGTAGCGAGGTTAGATGCTTATTCCACCAAGGTGATTTAGACTTCCCTCTGAGTCGGACAACCGGACAGCTAGCTGTTAAGGAGTTGTTCATTGCTTTAGTTACCAGATTAACCAATTTATCCAGCTCCCCACATGTAGCGGGGTCTTTGTAAGATTAAATAATGTTCTATGTGATTCTCGTAGCGAGGTTAGATGCTTATTCCACCAAGGTGGTTTAGACTTCCCTCTGAGTCGGACAACCGGACAGCTAGCTGTTAAGGAGCTGTTCATTGCTTTAACCAATTTATCCAGCTTCCCACAAAAAGTGGGGTCTTTGGGGGTTCTCTTTGGCAGTAAAGCTCTTAATTTTTTATTGTAAACTCCCTAGTCAGTTTTCCTTATATATCTGAACTGACTAACTTGGGGAGACCTAGTGTCGATTTCAAATTCGATATACCGATGGTCTGAGAACGAATTTTCGTTGGAAACTCGCCTTATTTTCATGTGGTTAGAAAACATGTCGAAAGCCTGGGTGATGTCTAGAACTTCCTCTCTGTTTATGGTAACAAAAGTCGACTCTGAGCTTAAATTTAAAACAATGTTTTTATTTTCTAGAATAAAGTCAAGTAGTTACTCACCTCTAGCGTTAGTGTCGCTGCTCCACCACAGATATTTGTTTTTCCGGACTGCCTCTTGCACCAGCGTACGAGCTTCATCCGACGAGGCATCTCTGTCCTTGTAGGCTATATAGGCGGAGGATAGTCAAAAACCGGTTTTCCCGAGCTCGATGCTTGCCGCCATGTCGCCGCTACTAAGCTGTGGAAGCAAGAAAATGTTTATATTATTTTTTCCAAAGATGCAGTTACGAATCTTACCTGTGTGTTGTACGGCAATCAGTTTAAAGCCCTGCAATATGAGAACTCAGATTTTATTGCCGTATATCCACGGCTCTTGGATGAGAGATATGTCAAGTCCACCGGCAACCAAGCGGACGGAAAGGTACGCGGACGCAAGTTTAGAGTGGTGGAGATTAATTTGGACCAACTTCATGCAAATCTGTCTGTTTCATCTCTACCATCGTGACCTCGACGTCCTCCTCCGAGATCTCCCCACCTCAGTGTCAGCGAGGAGATCCTCTTCGTTAAAAAGCGGCCCCACACCGGTCAGCCCTTCCGAGTCGCTTTAGCATTGGCTGCTGGGCAACCCTTCTTCAGTATCGCTGCGCAAGCTGGCCTTGTCACTTCCCTCACCTTAGTCCAAAGCTGGCTCGTCGCTGCGATAGATTCGAATGGTTGTGTCAACCAATTCGAGCTTCACGACGGTGAAGTGAGCGATTCATCATTGAAGATGAGCATCACCGGTCGCCTACCTTCTTCTGGCTCTTCTATTCTACCTACCTTTCAATTATGGGTTGGCAGGCCTCTATTGCAAGATTTGAACATCTCCTCAATTTTATTTGGCTCTGTCGGCTTGGCCGGAATCCAAACTCGAGCTCGAGGCCTGTTAGGAATTTCATCCTTGCTAACCGCTTCGAGTTTTGCTCCCGGCCAAACCTCTGCTACCTTACTTACGGCCAACCTGTAGAGCGTGGCTGACATAGTATCTTCGCAGGCGATGAGTTTAGCTCTACCCGGATAACAGCCTGTGTCATGACAAAGGGGAGGAGGTCAGGGGTGTTCTTCTAGGACCTGGAGGTACACTTTGGTGATAGCCTCCTCCATTTTTCCTTAGGAATGATTCCTTCCTCTTCTGCCTTCTCAATGGTGGCCAGTATCTCACCGCCGCCCTTTACAACCTCACTAAAGGATGGATGTTGGTGGCCACCTACCTTTTGTCTTTTTGTGACCCTTTCTATTGTCTGTTCTGCAGACCGTTGTCTTTTAGTAGTAGCACCCGCCGCTTTTCCCAAGTCGGATATTACTCCTTTGTCCACTCTAGCGATTTAGCCTGGTCTTCGGTTCCACTTCTCCTATTCTAAATAAGACCCTACTGGCCGCCTTTTTCTCGTAATAGTTCTGCTTGGAAGGACGGACATGTAAGAAATGTTTTTCTGGTTCAAATTAATTTTTGGTCCCACGAGTGTCGGACAAGAGAAGTCCGCCTGTGCAGAGGACCGTGTGCACAGGTAAGGCTAGATGGAACCGAAGGTCGCCAGGTATCCGGAGTACTCCGTTCGTGACTGGGCTATTTTTCGTCTGGGTGGCCAGCCAGGCTGAACCCCGGTACGGGTCGTACAACACCTTGTTCCGACCCAGAGCAGAGCTTGGTAATCGTTCTAAAAGCAGCCCGAACCGAGGGAGTGGAGTGCATTCGCTCAATTCTGGAATGTATTCAAGCGACCACTCTACCATCCATTGAAAAGGTCTGATTAGTGATTCGACTAAGACTCCACACCACGGCAAAGTGTCTGCCTTCTCGGAGGTTGATCAAGACTAAGAAAATTATAAATTAAAATGTCGCATAGTTTAAAAATAATAAAAAAAATATATATTTGATTTTCCGGTTCTTTAGATTCGCTAAAGTTTGGAAGGGTGACTTCTTTGTCTAATTTATATTTATTAAGAATTGTTGTTATAGTTGTTGAATGATACGCATGCTCCTGTATCGATTAAAAATTGTAGGGGTCTGCCAAAAGGAGTTGAAATATTGATGTAACCTAGTTCGGAACCGTGCTTGTTAATGTCTCGGTATCCTGTTGGTGGTTCGAAGCTGGGTACCGAAAACTTTGGTTATCTTCAATATTTGCTGTGCTCGTCCAGGTTTAGATTATACCCACTGATTGGTGGTATCGGATCCAAAGGATTGGAATGTTGAAAGTTAAATAGTCCGTTTTTTTGGAATTCGGGCTTTCTTGATGCAATAGAGCGCTTAGTTTGGTCTGTACTAAAGGATCTTGGGGTAGGGGTTTGGGTTTTTATGTGCATGGAACTTGTCCATAGTGTGTGTATCTATTGAAATTGGTGTTATTCCTAAAGTAATTGTGCCTTTTGTTGCCAATTACGTTGAAATCTGTTCGGATCTGATTTCATATAGAATATGTTTTGTTCTTTTATGCATAAGGAGCATGCTTCTGCAAGAGATTCTGGGTTCTATGTTCTTATTGTTGAGCCCAGGGGTTCTCTCAAGCAAATAAGGAAGCTGTTAAGACACATTTCAGCATACAAGTCTTTCTTTGCTTTGATTATTTTCTCATCTTGCTCGTGAATCTGTTAGTTACTGAGGAAGGATGCTTGCAATTATATTATCTAGAACTGTAGAAGTGTTCAATATTATTAAATTTTTAGCGGATGCTATGTAGGTCTCTAATCAGAAAAATTTCAGATCTTTTGTCTGAATAGTGAAGAGTGAGGTTTTGTTTTATTTCATCCCAATTGAGGGATGTCCCGTACATGTTTAATACTTCGTTGACCTGGCCGAGAATTTTATTTTGAATCGCACGTAGTAGTATTTGTCCCTGTGGAGTTGCGTCGCAATTTCTAATGTGGAGTAGAATTTATTCAACATTATTAATAAATTCGTGCAGTAGCCATCATATGCAGGTAAATCCTTTACTGCATCCGGAATTCGAAGGGTTTCGAAAGAAACGGGTTGCTAGGAATATGCCAAGAAAAGCTTGGTTGTTCTTCGTTAGGGTTTGCCATTCTGTTTAGTTCTTCTGATAGCAAGATATCTTCAAATTCGTCAGATTCTGGGATTGAATGTAAGCTTTGAACAATTTTCTTGGGGTATGGGCGGAATTGAAAATTGTTTTCTATTGATTTATTTTTGTACATTTGAATCAACGATTGAGAATTGAAACCGTTCAATCTCGGTATAAGTGTATTAATTTTAATTGGGAAACCGTATATGTTAATAATAAAATATAATTTTAAATTTGAATATACGTTATATTATAGATATGTATTGCATATAATTGGTATATATGTTATAATTATTGGTATTTATATATAATATTAATATATCTATTTTAATATATGTATATATATAATATATATAATATTTATACATTTATATATAATATTTTAGTTTTTATATCTATAGGGATCACTGTGACAATATTCCCTCGGCACTCCTGTTTTTGGGTCAGCGATATGCTCTCACTGTCAAAAACGTGGGTAGATATACAAGAAAGATATATGTTACAGTGAAACACCGAAATCTGGAGAATGTCGACTTTCGACAGGCAAAAAAGACGAATGCCTCTGTTTTCTTTATCGCCAAACATGGCTTCATAAGGATTTTGCCGCGTTCCTTCGTGGTATGTGGGGTTCTTGGCAAATTGAACAAAGGATAAACCATCTGACCATTTATTTGTATCGTTATCGTTCATCCATGCAGTTAGCATATTCTGTATATCCTGATTGGCTCTTTCGACTGACCCTTCTGTTTGACTGTGACAAGGTTCTCCACGAACTATTTTAACATCTTTCCGCATAGCGCATATTTCGGATATCACTTGATTACTAAATTCTCTGCCATTATCTGATTGCAATATTGCTGGTGCACCAATCTCTGTTTGACTGCAGATATATCAGATCAACTTGACATCTTGAGTTTAATTCAGAACTAACAATTAGCTTCACAACAACACCTTTCTTAAGTCCACTGTGTTTCATTTGACACTGTTTGCATAAATTTAAATACAAAATTACAACTTCATATGTAGTATTTTTGTATTTAACTTGCAACGCTTTAAGCATATAGTACGTGTTCTTCCTCCGTGGCCTATTCGGGTGTGGGTTTTATAGTATACTGCACAATTCTTCATTGGTAACATAATACTATATGTTCGTTTTTCCTGTTTTTAATGGTACAATTAACTTTTCTTCATCATTAATTTTTAAAACATCAAAACGTTTTAATCGTCTCTAATCCAAAGGTGTCTTGCATTTTATTTTAGCAGAAACCACTTCAGAAACTGTTTTAGAATACTTTGCTTGAGAAAAATAAAAATAATTGTCTTCTCGTTTACCCGTAATTAATGCATTTAACTTTTGAAGAAAAAGATCACGATTTACTGCAGTATCCATTTAGTATAAATTAGGAACTGACACATCTGATTGACTCCGAACAGAACAAATGATTTGGCCGGAGAAAGCCAGTCACTTGTTTTTTGACTCTTTTGTTTTGGACCTCCACCAGAGCATATCTGTGATTGTCGACAAATACCGGAGAGGGTCCGAATGTACAACAATGTAATGAAATATTCGATCTTTTACCGACGTATTGGTATCTGTTGACATTCACCGGTGAAAGTCGACATTCTCCAATTTCGGACATTCACGGTAACATATATACATTAGGGCGGGTCGATTTAAAAATCGCTCATTGCTCTGTGAAAATCGTATTCTAGGGATCAAAATAAGAAACTTTGCCGAAGGAACCATACCTCTAAAACGAATTCTGATGTCCCCCAATTTAGGTCGAACGAAAAATCCCACTTTGACCCATTTAGAGTGCTCCAATCGAGTCCAAATGTATGACCGACCCCCACTAACTTTGGACGGCCGATCCACCCATGCCAGTGGCACACCCCCTGGAACTTCCCTGGGGGGTTCCCCATACAATAATTTCAAAATATCACCATTTTTGGCCTTTACATGAGAAAAGAAACTAAAAAGTTCGACCCAAATTGGGGGACATCAGAGTTCGTTTTAGAGGTATGATTCCTTCGGCAAAGTTTCTTATTTTTATCCCTAGAATATGATTTTCACAGGGCAATGGGCGATTTTTTGGCCTCCCTACAAAATACACTAAAAGTTCGACCCAAATTGGGGGACATCAGAATTCGTTTTAGAGGTATGGTCCTTCGGCAAAGTTTCTTATTTTGATCCCTAGAATATGATTTTCACAGAGCAACGGGCGATTTTTTTGCCTCCCCACAAATCGACCCGGCCTAATATACATATATTACATACATTTTCGCTTGCTTCAAATTATTATTTTTCTTTTTCTTTATCAATTAAAATTCTTTCTTTGAAATCCCTTTTACTTTCTTATATGTTTTTTATTTTGAATCTGTCCTGCAGGGATCACTGCGGCAATATCCGTTCGGCATTCCTGTTCTATAGATCAGTAATATGCCCTCACAGTTCAAAAAGCGCGCATTACATAATGTCAAAAAAATGTCGGGAATGGTTCATTTATAAAGCGCGCGACACATACATATGTCTAAATTTTTTTTGCTGGAATGTTGATACAACTGTCCTCTCTAGTGTCGCAGAGCGTGATCTGTCAATTAGCTTGTTTTTAGCATTTAATTATATCAATCAACCGCAGATGTGTTCTGCGATATTTACTATGTATAAAAATATCGAACAAAGTATTTGTCTTAAACTTTGTGTTTTGAACGTGATTTCGAGTGCCGAATGTTGCATAAAGCCTATGGCGAGTGTGCTTTATCAAAACCACGGGTCTACAAGTGGTATAAGGCTCTTGCAGAGAGCCGAGAAGTCGTGGAATATTTGCCCCGATCGGGTCGCCCAACAACGTCTTCAACGGATGACAAAGTCAAGGAAATGGTTGCTCGACTCGTTCCAAGAGAGTAGACTTTCTTTCAAAAAACTCATCGGAAGAAGGCGGCTGAAGACATACTTAAGCAAGTGAATTCGGACTCCACGTTTATCCAGCGCATCATAACAGGTGATGAGACGTGGGTATATGAGTTTGACATGCAGATCAGTCAACAGGCGGCTGAAGGACGCTATCCACATGCTCCGAAACCCAAAAAACCACGTCAAAGTCGGTCAAAAGTGAAAGTCATGTTACTCGTTTTCTTTGATTATCATGGTGTTGTGCACTCAGAATTCGTTCCAAATGGTTCTACGGTAAAGAAAGAATATTATTTGGAAGTTATGCGACGTTTGAGAGAATGCGCGTGGAAAGCGGCCTAATTTGTGGGAAGAAAACTCATGGATCTTGCCCCATGATAATGCACCGTCGCTCAAGTCTCATATTGTGAGTATTGTTTTTTTACCAAAAACTAGGCAACTATCATCAACCACCGTATTCACCGGGTTTAGCCCTCTGTGACTTTTTCCTTTTCCCAAAACTTAAATTACGATTCCGCCGTCGTCGCTTTGAGTCGATAGAGGCCATTAAGGAGAATTGGCTGAAGAACTGAAGAAGATCTCTTCAAACGCGCTTAAAAGGAACTTTGATGACGGAACTCATCGTTGGCATATGTGTATTGCTTCGAATTGAGCCTATTTTGAAGGCGACAAAATAAATTTTGATGATTTGTTAACGCTCCTTTAACCTGGAGGGCCAGGCTTTATGGACTATGAAATCGCAGATTTGAGTTAAGTTGTGATGACTTTATTCCAATATAGGAATACAAATCAATTTTTGTTTATATTTAAGGCTGTACAAGCTGTACATTTGGTATTCTGTTTATTTGTAATTTACGTTTGGCGTGCATACAGATGTGCAAATGGTTCTTTATATATTGTAAGTTTATAATATTATATTTTTATTATACTATTAGTTTTTTTTTTTTACTTACCACAAAGCCTGCCCGAAGATGCATCGCATTTTAGGTTCTCCAGTGATTTGTAGTTGAGACTACGACAGTCCGGTCGTGCTTCTAGAACCACAGATTAGTTGGTGTTTCCGATATCCCCACCGAATATTTGTACCTGGAACCACGTTTTAATTTGTTGATTCCTTTCGACCTGCCGTCGATATGCGCTCAGAGGTCACTTACGGATTTTTAACTTTCTAAGCACTCGCGAAACGTTCACTGGGCAGCCGACTGCACCATTTATGGCATTTATGGTACCGTCCACTAAATTGTTAAAAAAAAGTAGTTAGCTTTTTAGCTGCAATATGACAAGTGTTTATTATTTTATTATTAAATCTTACTTATACATTTCGTGCAAGTTTATTGCAATAACTGATTAGTGCGCTATTTATTTTATATGGCTCAATTTATATGCAACTCTTATTACATGGAGTTTATAATTTGGTTCAGATAATCATGTATTTCATATAACTTAAATTCAACGTATTCTTGATGTGTCTGCATTTCCGTTGTTGATGGCCGGTTAACTTCTTGCCCTTGGGGGCTTTACCGGTTATTGTCGTGTTGGTTTTGTTGTAGCCGTTGAAGTTGCGGTAGCGGCCGGAACGCGCGCCTGAGCTGTCCATAAGTATATTATTTTTGAGGAAGACAAAAATATTTGGTGAACCATCAATTTTTGTCGTGGCATTTGCGTATATTCATATGTATATGGATAACATTGTAATGAATGCATCTATGTATACATTATATATGCATACTTTATAAATGCGCGACAGAATGGCGACAGTCATGATGGAATGCATAATAAGATGGCGCCTATCGGGGTACCGTTACTTTGCTCTCAGCGAATTTGACAATGAGTGACGTCGTATTAGCACCAGTATGACCAGATTACTATTTTCGTAACTTTTTTTTCCATTTATTTTATACATCTGTCCTTTGACATTAAGTATGTTGTTTAACAATTTGGTCAGGATTTATATACATCGCTTAATGGCCAGTGTCAAAAGCGATAAAATTAAAATAAACGATATAATATACAATTAAATAATATACAATAATACAATACAAGTTTCACTTTACATGATTACATTTTACAACTATTTTTAATTATTTTTTTTTTACATATTTATGGTTTTTTAGCATTTATCATGCTAGGTCGCTTGGTCGGGTTCTCTTTAAACGCCTTTTCCCGTTTCTTTCCCTTTCAAGACGTTTTTTGATTTCTACATTACTGTGTGTGTGTATTTTTTCAAAATGCCTTGTTGTTATCTTTTTGATTTCTTCGTCTACTCTTGCTATATTAAAAGTCCTGTGGATGTCATCATTTTTCGTGTACCTGTCAGACATGGTCAAAATTCGAAGAATCTTAGATTGCTGTCGTTGGATTTTTTCTATATGAGTTTTTTTCGCCGTTCCCCACACCTGTAATCCATATAGCCAGATTGGTTTAATCATAGTTTTGTACACTAACAGCTTGTTCTGTATAGTGAGTCTGGATTTGGAGCAGACTAACCAATGAAGTTGTCGAAGTTTTTCTTTTATTTGTTTGACCTTTTGCTTTATGTGGTGATTCCAATTTAGTTTGGAGTCCAAGTGAATTCCCAGATATTTAGTAGTTGATTCTAATGTAATTGCTTTATCATTTATTTTAATTGGAACTGCGGTAAATTTTGGTTTGTTAGTAAATATAACCTGTACGGTTTTGTCTTCATTTATTTTTAGGCACCAGTTATCAAACCATTCCTTAAATGCGTTTGTGTATCGCTGCAGTTTTTCAGTAGCGATAATTAAGCTTTTGTCTGATGCTAATAGTATTGTATCGTCAGCGAACGTAGCAATTGAAGAATTAGTTTCGTCAGGAGATGGTATATCTGCGGTGAATAAAACATATAGTAGAGGGCCAAGAACGCTTCCTTGCGGAACTCCAGCAGTTATTTGATGAATACCTGAACATTCATTGTCATATTTAATATAGAAGCTTCGGTCGGTTAGATAGCTTTTTATGATGAGATAGTAGTCAAAAGGTAGCATTCTTTTTATTTTGCGGCTATGCCACACTTTGTCAAACGCTTTAGCTACGTCCAAAAATACTGCGGCACAGTATCGATTGTTTTCAAGGTCTGATTGTAATTCTATGGATTTTTCGTAACTTGATTTAGCATTTTTTTTGGTTATTTAGTCTCGTAGTTTTACTTCTATCATCATGACATTTTTCTAGCCTGTTCTAATTAAAATGTTATGTGTATGGTTTTTTAAAATATACATTTTATAAAAATTAGTTCAATTCCCTCAGTTTTATTTAGCTTTACTTTTTTGTAACATCTGGTTGCTCGCCATTGCTTTGGTTGTTGGTGTTCTTCTGCTTTCAGCAGCCAAATCTCTCTCTCGCTACTCTAGTGTTTCCAAGCTTTGGACATATAAACGCATAAAATGCTCATTTAAAGAAAATAAAACACCAAATTTTTATTGAATTACTTAAAGAACTTTGTATGCGTGACAAATTGTATTTAAAATGTGAATTTTTTTTTTTAATATAATATTATATGTTATGGTTATGTACAATTTAATTTATGAGTTTTTTGTTAAGATAAACTCTTGTGTTAAGAGAAGGACTTTTTTGGTATATTTGAGGTTATGTAACAAGATAAGGTACTATTTTTGTAAAAATAGTTTCTTCAGTTCTTCAGTAGTATTGTGTTGCTTATTTTTACTTTAAATGCACAACTCGGCCAATGTCATGTCACGCACTCTCTGATGGGCGCAATCCTGTTTCTATCATTCTTGGGCGACAGTCATAGCGAATGGCGATTGTTTTAGCTGCTGGTAGCTTAAAAAAATTTAAATCTTCGACATTTTGTACTATTAAAAATTTAAAATACATTCCTTTTTGTTCTATTATAGCAGATAAATACCTTATTAAGATATATCTTCACGTATGGGATTATCCAATTAACAAAAAATGTACGAAAGAAATAATGTAGCCGTGAAGTTAGAATTGATACAAGATTACTGATTTTTTGCTGTAGCCTATCTATGTTTACATATACATTTTTCTATGCGCCCGGCGCAGAACTTGCTTGGTTGCTTCGCACAGTGTCTTCTTCGCGATCACAAGCAACAATTTTATTGTCGGAAATATAGAAATATATTTGGATGCTTCAGATAAAAGGACATTTTTAAAACTCTTTTTAGACTTAATTTCATCGAAAGTTTATATTGAGCGTGTACTCTTTGTGTTTACGACCAAAGCCATCATTGGTCGCCTTGATTACTTGGCACGATGATTTTCGTATCATAGGTGCGCTTCAACTTTTTTCCGATAGGGAGGGCGAACGAAGCAATATTTTTTATTTTTAGCTTGTCATTTGTAAACTTCATTAGTATACATTTCATCATGGAACGCTACACACTTGAGCAACGCGTTAAAGTTATTCAGGCTTATTATGAAAACGGGCGTTCAAATCAAAATGCATATCGCGCACTTCATCTTCAGTGAGGACGCACATTTTCACCTCAGTGGATTCGTCAATAAGCAGAATTTCCGCATTTGGGCGAAAGATAATCCAAGAGAGATTGCCGAAAAACCAATGTACCCACAAAGAGTGACTGTTTGGTGCGGTTTACATGCCGGCGGCGTAATTGGCCCATATTTTTTCGTTGACGAGAACGATCGCCACGTTACTGTGAATGGAAATCGATACCGCGACATGATAAACGATTATTTTTGGCCGCAATTTCATGGTATGGACTTAGACGACATGTGGTTTCAACAGGAGGGGGCCACAAGCCACACAGCACACGCTACAATTGATTTGTTGAAGAGTAAGTTCGATGAGCGCATTATTTCCAGAAATGGACCGGTCGAATGGCCGCCGCGCTCGTGTGATTTGACGTCTCTAGACTATTTTCTTTGGGGTTATGTGAAGTCATTGGTCTACAGTAACAAGCCGGCGACGATTTGTGAGCTCAGAGCCAATATTGAACGCGAAATTGCTGGAATTTCCGCCGATTTATGCAAAAGAGTGGTCGAAAATTGGGTTCAACGATTGGACTTCGTAAAACGTGCACGCGGTGGTCATACAAAAGAAATCGAAATTCATACTTAAATGTATATGTAACTCGATAATAAAAAAAAAATTAGTTAAAAAAGTCAACCCGTTTGTGTTTTATTCAAAAATAAGTGGAAGCGCTCTTACTGAAAAACGCTTTACAATGAGTGGGTAATATTATGATATTACCACGGAGTCGAACTAATAAGATTGAAATTCGAATTAAATACTATCCAATACGACAACATTACTTGGTCCATCGAACTTTTTCAACGGCCCAGGAGCAGTGCTTTCGCAGAAGCGCTAGGACCAAAAAGTCTAATAATTGAATCCTATGTTTTCTACACTCATCAGTAAACCAGATATGCATAGATAAAACACATTTAGTAAGTATCAGTCTCTTAATTCCAAGTCCTTTTGGCGGCCGCCGTAGCCGAATGGGTTGGTGCGTGATTACCATTCGGAATTCACCGAGAGGTCGTTAGTTCGAATCTCGGTGAAGGCAAAATTAATAAAAAAAAAAACATTTTTCTAATAGCGGTCGCCCCTCGGCAGGCAATGGCAAACCTCCGAGTGTATTTCTGCCATGAAAAAGCTCCTCATAAAAATATCTGCCGTTCGGAGTCGGCTTGAAACTGTAGGTCCCTCCATTTGTGGAACAACATCAAGACGCACACCACAAATAGGAGGAGGAGCTCGGCCAAACACCTAACAGAAGTGTACGCGCCAATTATTTATTTATTTATTTTATTTGGTTCAGATTTAAACAAATTTCGTAATTTTCACCATTTCGCATTTTTGTCCTTATAAATAGATATGCATGTACTATGTATGCTCGTACATTCGAAATATCATCATTCTTATGTGGACGTAGAAAAACACACGCGCATACAAAAAAAACATCACTATTCACTAGGGCAATACTTCCCTCCTACAACTTAACTGCAACAAACTCATTAGTAAGATAGATGAGATATTCGACGTCATGAGCCAACATGGAATCAAGGTAGCTGTAGTCCAAGAGACAAAACTGCGCGCTAGCTCTTCCGATAAACAGGGATGGCTATAAGGTGGACAGAAAGGATCGAGAGCGAGACAACGGTGGAGGCCTAGCGTTTATAGTCCACCGCACAGTGCAGTATCGTCTTATAGATGAAGGCATTGGCCATTGGAAAAGCCAGGTGGTGCCAAACTCTAAATATTTAACTCTTATGTATCCCCTGTCACCTGTTTCCCGGCAGGATATAACCCTGAAATTGGTGCGCTCATCAGAGGTGAAAACCTATTGGTAATATGTGAATTTAATGTACATCACGATCTTTGGCATTTCAAGCCTACCAAACGATCGTAGGATCCAGCACTTGGCAGAGGAGTCAGACGACTCGACATTCAGCACAGTAAACGACGATGCCACACCAGGCTAGTGGGCAATTGCAACAACTTACTTGCCTGACATAACAATTGCTACCACTGGTGTGATAAATAGCATAACCTGGCGACGCATGCTATCGCTTGCATCAGAAAACTTACCCTTTATCAACTCGATCGAGAGACCTGCCGACTTTGTTTCCCCGGATCACCGCAATTCGCGGAATTTGCCGAGGACACCTTCGTCACTCTCCCCATCTCCACCGATGTGCGCGCAGGCGAACGCGCATTCCGCCAGGTACTCACAGCTGCTGCGGCTCGCTTCATTCCCACTGGAAGGACCTGGGACATACGTCCTAATTTCCTAGCTGAAGCACCCGTTCTGGCCGATCCCGGGGATTCTCGCATAAAGGATTTTAATTTGAATCCGGTAACTATTCACCCAACATAAGCGGACTAAATGCAAAGAGCTTTGGAAGATCTGCACTTCACCTCTGGTGTGAGTGAGCTCCGGTCCACCGTAAGGTCTCTGCCGAATCCGACGAAGCCCAACGACAAGGTGGATAACACCTTCAACGGTTACACATCGTCGGCCACTCATATTGCATTCTCCGGCCGACATATCCAAGCGTCGTGCCAACAGACGGCTGCATAAACTTACGAACAAACGTGCACCACTTGCTTTCTCCAGTGATGAAGTCCAGGGGGTCCGGGGCCTACCGTTAGATGAGTAAGACGAAGACGGCCGTTGATCTACATAGCACTGACAAGATTATGTATACTGTTTCAACAACAATCCTATCCCTAATCCATACATATATACGTACATATAAGTCGGCATACATATAACTATATACACCATCACGCTCTCGCCACTGCAAAAATATCTTCATTTGCCAAATTCGCACAAACAATTTTAGCATTATATATGTACTTGTCTGTGATCTACATACATGCATATATTTTAAAAAATAATTTAATAACATAATAATAAGCAACGTTTGTACTTTTTATGCAGACTTTTGGTAAAATAATTATCAAAAAAATTTAATTAAAATAAAAAATTAAAGGTGAATATACGGAGATACCGGTCCCAGGTTTTCAACCTAGTGTCAAGCATCTGCGGTTTTTGTAAAAGCAATCATAAAGTATTGTAATTCTGTGAAGCAGTAAAACATCACAGCCACAGGCGCGTTATAGAAATTGCAACAAACTCACATATTTAATTCACACATCAGCTGACCTCTTAAACATATGCTGTATTTTCACCACAACATGTCATATTTTTCAATTTCTATTTATGAGTAACGCAACATTTTTGAGTGGAAAGATGGTGCCTCTCATACAAAATAGTTTTTGTTCGAGATTGTGACCGTATGATATTACTTACTCAGAATTAAGACATTCTTGCACTGGAAAGAGATTGAATAGCACACTAATTACCAACTAAAGAATTATAAAGGTATTTTGGTGCGTGAATGATAACGCTGTTTTTATTTACAATACTTAAATATATTGTACACGAATAAATGAATAAATTTTTAATATACAGCAGGAGCGCTTACGGAATTCCGTTGTTGTCACCTTGACACGTGAAGACAGAAAAAACAGAATATGTGGCCGACTCAAACGACCGGAAGTAAAAACGAACAGCTGACGTTCACAGTCAGAAAGAGAAAATAGCAATTATTGGGAGTTGCCACAAGACTCCCCCGCTAATTACACAATCGAGCAGGAAGTTTGATTCGACGACCCGATCTTGTAGTTTTGATTGGCTGTGTTTCGATTGCAATCGGTTTAGAATTTGCTGATCGATTGTCTGAGTCGTCGACTAAGTTCTCAACAAACGCTGGTTTGAGACGATTTTAATTCCTTGAATAGAACGGATTCGAATTGACGACCTTGGTCCGTTGTAATGCGCTTAGGTACGCCAAAGGGAGAGATCCACCCTGATAACAAAGCGTTCGCAACCGTTTCGGCAGAAATGTTCGCGATGGGAAACGCCTCAGGCCAGCGGGTTGCCCTATCGTGCAAGTTAGTAAGTATGTAAAGCTTTTAGATTCGGGTAGTGGCCCCACAAGATCGATGTTGATGTGCTCAAAGCGATCACATCTGGTGTCGTAATGTTCGATAGGTGATCGTGTGTGGCGATGAACTTTGGCTTTCTGACATGCAAGGCAATGACGCACAAACTGTTTGCAATCTCGTCGCATGTTGTCCCACACAAATCGTTGTTGAACTAGCTTCGTTGTAGCTCGCACCCCTGGGTGACTTAAGCTGTGGAGTTTGCCTATAATGAGATTTCGAAATTTGTTAGGAACAAAAGGGCGGATACGGTTACCAGAAATATCGCATGTTAGTTCGGTATTGGTGCCAGGAACTGTGATTCGACTAAGTTGAATACTCGTATTGTTGTCGTTGTTGCGCAGTGAGTTGAGATATTTGTCGTTTTGTTGTTCGACAGCCATTTCTTAAAAATTTATGTCTTTCAGTTCAATAGAGTCGATTCTTGACAGCATATCCGGAACTATGTTGTTCTTTCCTGGAACGTAGCGAATGGTAGTTGTGAATTCGCTGATGTAACTTAATTGCGCTGCACGACGTGGAATAATTTTTTCGCTGAATTTAGTGAATGCAAATGACAGTGGCTTGTGATCGCAGTAAACTTCAAAGTCGCGCCCGTCCAGTAAGTGCTCGAAATATTTTATTGAACGATAAATCGCCACTAATTCCCTGTCGTACGTTGGATAGCGGGATTCGGTGTCACTGAGCCGTTTTGAAAAAAATCCAAGCGGTTTGCAAATATTATTTTCGACTTGATGGACAACCCCTGCAATAGCCGTTGAACTCGCGTCTGTTGCCAGAATTAGCTTAGCGTTTGGAGCTGGGTGAACCAGTAATGAAGCATTTGCTAACTGCTTTTTGTATTGTTGGAATGTTAAAACTTGTAATCGTTGTTGCGTTTCAGCGGCATTTCTAATAAAACGACGGTAGAAATTAATCGTTAACATGAAACGCTTTAACTCCTTCGCGACAGTCGGTTCGTTAAAAGTCAATATTCGTTCCACCTTTTCAGCTGTGACTTCATGACCCAAAAATGTTATTTTGCTAGCAGCAAATATGCATTTTTCAGCGTTAATCCTTAAACCAAAATCACACAAGCGCTTGAACACGTTTCGAATGTGTTCGACGTGCTGTTCATAAGATTCGGATGCGATAAAAATGTCGTCTATGTACGCGAAAGCAAAGTCAACTCCCCGTAACACTTCGTCAATTAATCGTTGAAACGTTTGTGACGCATTTCGCAGTCCGAATGACATAAAAACATACTCGAATAATCCGAATGGGGTGATGATGGCCGTTTTTGGAATATGAGACTCTTCGATTGGGACTTGGTGATAAGCTTTTCGTAAGTCGATGCGGCTAAAGATATGCTTTCCGTGCAGGATATTTGCAAAATCTTGGAGGTGAGGAATCGGATATTTATCCGGCTTTGTACGTGAATTCAACTGCCGATAGTCACCGCATGGACGCCAGTCTCCATTAGTTTTTGGTGCCATATGCAGCGGCGAAGCGTAGTTGGACTTTGAGGGTCTGCAGATACCAAGTCGGAGCAGTTCGTTGAACTCCTGTTTGGCAATCTTTAGTTTTTCTATTGATAATCGTCTTGCTTTTGCTGTGACCGGTGGTCCCGTAGTTTCAATGAAGTGTGTTACATTCGCCCGTTCTTTAACTCGCAACGAGGGTTTATCGTCAAGTAATTCTTTAAACTCAGATAAAAGAAACGAAAATTTGTTAGTCACATCGATGGTAGTTACCTGTGATGAGATCGAAGTAACTACTTCACCTTTGGACGACACTGCAGTCAATGGATCGATTACCCGTTTACGTTTGATGTATACAAGCAAACCATATTCGTTTAAAAAATCTGCACCGATTATTGATGTTGAGCAATCTGCTATGGTGAAATTCCATGGAAATTCGCGTCTCAATCCCAGACTTACGCTCAGCAAACGTTTACCGTATGTTTGTATCGGCGACCCGTTAGCGGCGTAGTATAGTGCATACTCTTGTGTGATGCTTTTGTTGTAGCTGCTGCATATGAGTTCCTTCATACGGTGGGTTGGTTTCAGTATTGAGTGATCAGCACCTGAGTCGATTAGGAAGTTATGCTCCGATAGTGTATCGTGTATAAACAGGCGCTTTGAAGACGTGCATGGTGTCGGCGCCTGAGTTGACACCGTACGAATTAGTTTTTTAACTGTAATGGATATATACACTCTGTCGGAAACTTCCCACATTCGGTCGGCGATTTGGGCTAAATCGTCTAATCTATCTTTTTTTTAACCACAAGTTCTTGATGAAGTCGTCTCCAACATCTTTGGAAGCGAGTGACTTTATTTTATGTAGTGTCTGAGAAGGCTTCATATCACCTAGCGGCTCGTTTGAAATTAACTTCTCAAATTTAATAGTCGCAGACTCGGAGTAAATTGAAATAAGTTGCTGCTTCAATTTTTCATACTTTTCATCGCAGAATGGCTCCAGAAGCAATCCCCTTACCTGTAATGCGACCTTGCTGGATAAATTTGCAACGGTATGTAAGTATTTTGACTTATTTGAGGTTATTTTTCGTGCCTCAAAATGAGATTCTACAATAACAAACCACAGTTCCGGGTCGTTTTCGTAGAACTGATTGAATTTGACTTCCGCGATCGATGTAATTTGGCTTGCAGTGGATGGATTGATCTGCTCTGCTGATTGTTGCGCGCTGATAGCCAATGCCTCGCTTAGTTGAACTTTAAGCGCTTCAATCTCTTTTGAAAGCTCCTCATTGTTAGTCATCTTTTTGTCATTCACGACCAACTAACGTATTTTCGATTAAATGTTCTGATGTGGGGTCACCAATTTTGGTGCGTGAATGATAACGCTGTTTTTATTTACTTAAATATATTGTACACGAATAAATGAATAAATTTTTAAAATACAGCAGGGGCGCTTGCGGAATTCCGTTGTTGTCACCTTGACACGTGAAGACAGAAAAAACAGAATATGTGGCCGACTCAAACGACCGGAAGTAAAAACGAACAGCTGACGTTCACAGTGAGAAAGAGAAAATAGCAATTATTGGGAGTTGCCACAGTATAATTGTCCCAGAAATGCTTAGTGACTATTCTACCAGCGTCTGCAAAAGCAGCAATAGTTTCTAGCTCAAAATTTTATTAGTAATTTTGGTTTAAAAGATGAGTTTAAATTTGATGGGGTATAGGAATCAGAAGTGGTAATATCCGTCATGGGTGCCAAGTCAAATGTCATTTGAGAATATGGAATATCCGTGTTAAATTTTTTAAACTTGCGCTACCATTTATTCTAGGCACTCTAACACATGTTATTAATCACTGCTTCACAACTTTTTGTTTTCCAACAGAGTGGAAAACACTGTCAATTTTTCTGTAGCCAAACAGAACAATGCTATTAGTTACTTGTTCAGGAAAATAATTTATTGTCCTTACTGCAGTCTCGGTTTAGACCCAGCTGCACTACGGCTATATTAAAAATATTTGTATATTTGGTTTTTTGAATCATATATACCTACTCTGTGTGCCAGTATGTCAATATTCATATTCAAGGTATTCAATGGTATTTGTCTAGTAGAATTGGTCTTGGTGAGGATTTGTGTTCTAAAATTAATATTGAACTGTCTGCAAGGTCACAATGTTGCCCATTGGTACTAGTTTAGTACATATGGAAGATATTTCAAAATTATTATATTTGTTTGCAATAACTCACTGATGTTTAATAACAAGATAAAAAATAAGGCTTTTTGAGCACACGCACAAGAATTTAATCGACTTAAATATCGATCAAGTTTGTTTTTCTTCACCACTCTACTCACCACACTGGAATGAAACGGAATGTGGCACGCACAAACCAGTTTGCCAAGAATTTATTTAGTCCGCCGTCTTTGTACGCATCAAGTGACCGAAACTCACCTCAGCCGCAGAAAACACCTTAAATAAATATTTGTACAATTTAAATTGATTTGACTACAATTCTATTGAAATTCTTTAAAGCAATGTTGCCACGTCTAAATATCTTCCAGAGAACGTTAATGTATAGCGAAGTCTCAATGACAGGAACGCATGAAATTTTGAGTGATACTCGTCCCACAAAGACTAATCACCACAGACACATTTTTCAGTTGACAGTTAACAGTAGAGGACTGAATTATGTAAATTTAGCAGCAGTCTGTTAGAATTTGTTGGTGATTAGAAGTGAAGAATATTAGGTAGTTTTTTAATATGGCGAGCATTAAGATAACATATTTACATACATGTATGGGTGCATATAACTTAGTTGTCCGATATATGATGCTAATACGTTTCTTTTAATTTTTCTTTTATTTATTTCAAATTTCAAAGTTTTATACTATCTAGAAAATGCATACATATATTATTCCCTCTAACAAAACGTAAATTGAATACAATTTCGTTTGCCAAAGGAACAAATAAATACACATTAAAATGCCTTGCCAAATGCCGTCGGCAATTTGATTGCATACACAAGCCAAAAACTGTGCAGAGCTAATGTACTTATACAGAATTCACTGTAATCAGCTCTGTAAGAACTTCCCCGCTGTCGACTTGGGTGAGGTGAAAGAGTCTTCGCGGTTACATTTCATTTTTGACAATTCACACTATTCGTAGCTCGTGAGACATCTCTATATCATTAGGGGAGAATGGGGAGTTGTGAGACGGGTTTTGTTTTTGGACCCGTATTACTCAAAATCTTAATTTTCTGCATATGTCAACGATGGAATCTTTAGTCAATGAATACTGGAAGCTATTGGAATGGCCTATTTAACAAAACTCCAATTTTCCTTAAAATTAAAATTGTATATAATAATATATTATAAAATATAATACAAAATACAAAAATGTGGGGAGTTGTGAGACACCATGGTTTAAATCAATAAAAATGATTTATTTTAGTTGTTAGTCCTTTATTAAGATGAAAAATAAAAAAGAAAAGACAATTGCTATAAAAAAGTGTATAAAAAATGCAATGCCATCAATCTGATGATTCGCAGTGAGAACAATAATATATTTGCATCGATCGTTGTTTTACTTGACTCACTCACATACCTATGACGCGGCATGATAAATGAGAAATCTACGAAAAAACGGAAAAACAATAAAAACTCAAATTAAACCAAAAATTTCATGATATATATACAAACAATGCATGAATATTGCGAAGTACTTATGAAAGATGCGTTAAAAAGTCGAAAAAAAACGGTGTCTCACAACTCCCCACATTTGTTGTCTTACAACTCCCCAAATCGTTTTTTTTATAAATGGCCGCGTAATCATAAACACATCGAACGTTCATGCCCAAGTAAATGTGTAAATTCAAAGCTAATAGCACAATTAATAATTTGTATATATTAACATTTGCAATTTGCTTCAACAACTGATCGAATGTATCGCAAAACAAATGATGAAAAAAAATTACCGAGAAATTCCAAACCAACCACTCTTGGTCCCCCGCACAGTCTGCTCCATGTGTCAGACCAGGGTTCCTCGAAACCTCTCATCGGACAATTCTTGCAACGGCTGGTGCCACTTTCGGAGGTGATTTAGCTCCGCACCACCCGTGAATGGGCACTCGACTACGTTGCCCTCTGTTGCAGAGCGCTGCACCTGCAACCGCCCCCTGTAACGCGGCCACCCACCACCATCAGGCCGCAACAACAGCTGCGAAACTCCTAGCAGGACCAACGTAGACAACCTCCGCTCTCGAGTAGCTTCAAACTTCTCCAACTTAACTGTAACGGACTCATAAGCAAGATAGACGAGATAGTCAACTTCATGAGCTAACATGGGTTCTACTACTTCGGACCAAAGCAACGTTTATCGGTGGTACAAAATGTTCTCAAAAGGCCGAGAAGATGTGAACAACTAAAAGCGTGCCGGACACCCGAGCACTTCAACAACAGACGAAAAAATTGATGAATTGAAGAAAATGGTATTGGCCAATCGTCGAATCACCGTTAGAGAAGTTGCTGAGGGCCTAGACGTACCGATTGGCTCGTGCCATTCGATTTTTTTAAATGATTTGGACATGAGACAGGTCGCTGCAAAGTTCGTACTAAAACTACTCAATTTCGACCAAAAGCAACTTCGCATGAACATTGCTAATGCGAGGTTGGACTCTGTCCGCGACGACCCAAATTTGCTCCAGAGGGTCATAACTAGTGACGAATCGTAGGTTTATGGTTATGACGTGGAAACCAAAGCTGAATCATCTCAATGGAAGCTGCCGCACGAACCAAGACCGAGAAAAGTGAGCCAAGTTCGGCTTTCACCGTTTTCTTCGATTGCAGGGGCGTTGCAAGTTATGCGCAATTTGCGCAAAGCAATCCGCCAGAAACGCCCGGATTTGTGGAAGAACAAAAATTGGCTCTTGCATTACGATAACGCCCTTGCTCACACATCGTTGCTTGTGCGCGATTTTTTTGGTAAAAAACAACACACTAATGATACCACAGCCACCGTATTCCCAGATCTGGCCCTCTGTAACTTTTTCTTGTTCCCGAAACTGAAGAGACCCATGAAAGGACGACGCTACCTTACGATTGACGAGATAAAGACGGCATCGAAGGAGAAGCTGAACAAGATAAAAAAATGATTTTTTGAAGTGCTTCGAAGATTGGAAAAAACGTTGTTACAAGTGCATAATATCTCATGGGAATTACTTTGAAAGGGACAAAATAGATACTAATGATTAAGAAAGAAAATTTTTGAAAAAAACAAACTCGCGATAGGTTTGAACACAGCGGTAAAGACGACCGCCTGTCTCCTGTTGTCCGGCAGGATATCACCCTGAAATTGGCGCGCTCATCAGAGGTGAAAACCGATTGGTTATATGTGACTTTAATGCGCATCTCGATCTTTGGCATTCCGCTAATATCTTTGCTGAGTTCTTTAAGTCAAATTTTGCATCGGCCTCTGACAGTGAAGAAAATGTTTTCTTCGATATACAACCATCTACTGACTTCGGAAAGCTAGTATTGTCCACTGAAGATGTCTTTAGAGGTATTACTCGACTTAAATCTTCTTCAAACACTGCTGTTGATGGTTTGTCTGCGGTGTTATACAAGCAGTGTGATTCTTTACTATACCCTCTGTTGTTAATCTTTAACAAATCACTAATATTGGGTACTTATATTGATGACAGAAAATTGACTTTGATTTCTCACGATATTAGTAACTACAGGCCTATTTCAAAGCTTTCCGCCACTGCAAAGCTTGTTGAATGCATGATCCAGGACAATTTGCTTTTTGCTGTCAAGAACATGGTGCGTTCGGAGCAGCTTAATTTAGCTGTATTTTCGGATGATTGTATCGCTTCATTCCAATCAGGGCACCAGGACACCGTTTATACCGACTTCTCTAAGCCTTTGATCGGGTTTCCCATATAATGCTAATAAAAAAAAAGTTGCCTGCATTGGCTTCCACTCAGCCTTCTTAAGTTGGATCTCATCTTACTTGCAGAATCGCCATTGTTTGGTCGTCGTCGACAACGTTCGGCCTCTTCCTTTCGTTGCTTGCTCTGGGGTACCGCAAGGTAGTATTCTGGGCCCGCTTCTTTTTGTTCTGTTTATCAACGATATTTACTCTTGCTTTTCGTCAGCAAGATTCCTGCTTTATGCAGACGACGTTAAGATTTATTCTACGATTACTAGCTCCCTCGACTCTGAATTGATGCAAATTGATTTAGATAATTTCAGCAATTGGTGTATCAATAATCATCTATCGCTCAACATAAATAAGTGCTTCCCAATTAGCTTTTCCAAGCGTGCCAATGGTATTGACTCCTCTTATCACAAAATGAAAGCATCAAAAGCCATTCTCCCTGATGGGCTTAACATGCTGATGCTGAAAAAGCTGGGGTCGTTGGGAGTAGAGTATCTCACAAGGGTTTTCAATTTGTAAATAGCCACTCTCGCAATTCCTAACAAGTGGAAACCAGGGGAATGGTCCCACTATTAAAACTTGGGAGACCCGCCAACCAAGGGGGTTGTTATCGGCCGATAACTCTCTTTCCTCAGTAGTGAAAACTCTTGAAGCCCTCCTACTCCCACTCTACACGAATCATCTGACCCCAGCCACACATCAGCATGACTACCGAAGACTGCGTAGTACCACCACATGACTCATCGCCATAGCCGCCCCTGCTAGAGGACTGTCCTAGTAGCGTTGGATCTAAAGAAGGTTTTCCACGGTACTAGGTGACATTTTACAGCCAACACTTCCGCCAGGGCTGAAAAAGTGGTCCGCGAACTATATGAGTGGTCGACACTCATCGGTATAGTTTCCAGACCAAATCTCTAAACAGAGGAAGATAAAGTAAAGAGTTCCGCAGAGTGGTATCCTTTCACCCTTGCTTTTCAACTTCTACATCTCGAAACTCCCCCAGCCACCAGAGGGAATTTCGTTGGTCTCATATGCTGACATTGTACGATAATGGCGTCGGCCAATGACACCGATGGTCTGTGCTCCAAAGTGAACAACTACCTCACCTGCCTTTTTCGCTTCTTCCCTGTAAGGAATCTTCAACTTTCCTGGACAAAGGAGATCAAACTGCAACTTAAGGTAAAAGTCGACGACCCATCAATACCGACTATTAACAACCCCAAAGTTTTGAGAGTTACCTTCGACAGTTTGCTCTTCTCCCCTGCGCACACATCCGCAGGTATTAGGTACCAACCTAAGTCCAATACCGCAACAAGGTCCCCGAATCACTAGCCGGCAGTACTTAAAACATAAGAGTGGTCGGTTCTCAGCAAGCAGTTTCTGCTAAGCTGCTACTGCGAGTCTCGTTCATGCAGACACTTGCTTGAATCTGAGTCGCCTCACAGGCACGTCAGGAGACACCTCTTCAATTAAGGCAACGAGATTCAGGACAAAGCTAATCGACAACTACTGGACCGGACAGTGTTTAGACAGACTTCTTCTTCTTAGTTGGTGCTATAACCGCTTACGTGATTTTGGCCGAGTTTAAGAAAAGCACGCCAGTCGTTTCTTTCTTGTGCTAACCGGCGCCAGTTGGACACACCAAGTGAAGTCAAGTCCCCCTCCACCTGATCTTTCCAACGCAGAGGAGGCCCTCCTCTTCCTCTACTACGTCCATCTGGTACCGCATCGAATACTTTCAGAGCTGAAGCGTTTGTATCATTCGGACGACATGACTCAGCCAGCGTAGGTGCTGGATCTTTATTCACTGCGCTATATCTATGTCGTCTTAAGGTTCATACAGCTCATCCTTTCATCGTTCCTCAAACACTCCAAGCGTCACTTCTGCGCCATGTGTTAGGACGGGCATGAGATGAGAGCCTTGTAGAGTGTTAGTTTTGTTCGTCGAGAGAGGACTTTACTACTCAATTTCCTACTTAGTCCAAAGTAGCACTTGTTGACAAGAGAGATTCTACGTTGGCTTCGTTTCCAGGCTGAGCAATGCCAGGTGTTAATACTGGTTCCTAAGTATACGAAGTCTTTTACAACCTCGAAATCATAACTGTCAATAGTGACGGGGGTGCCGTTATGCGAGTGCGCCGACTATTTGTTTGATGACAGGAGGTACTTCGTTTTTTTCTCGTTCACCACCAGACCCATTCGCTTTGCCTCTTTATCCAGTTTGGAGAAGGCAGAACCAACAGCGCGGTTGTTAAGGCCGATGATATAAATAATGTTATAAAAAATTGTGCAAGAGCGCTTAAGTTCTGCGGCTCGTACAATCCTCTCCACCATCAGGTTAAAGAAGTCACACGACAGCGAGTCATCCTGTCTGAAACCTCGTTTGGTATCAAACGGCTCGGAGAGGTCCTTCCCAATTCTGACGGCGCTGCTGGTGTTGAGCAACGTCATCTTGAATAGACGTATTAGTTTTACGTAGATGCCAAATTCAGACATCGCGGTATACAAGTAACTCCTTTCCGTACTGTCGAATGCAGCTTAGAAATCGACGGAAAGATGGTGTGTGTCGATTCTCCTTTCATGGGTATTTTTCAAGATTTGGCGTATTGTGAATATTTGGTCGATGGTAGACTTTCCAGGTCTAAAGCCAAACTGATAAGGTCCAATAGGTTGGTTAATGGTGGGCTTCAGGCTTTTACACAATACGCTCGCTAGAATCTTACAGGCGATATTTAGAAGACTAATTCCGCGGTAGTTGGCACAGATTTCAGGATCGCTCTTCTTATGAATTGGGCAGAGCACACTTAAATTCCAATCGGCAGGCATGCTTTCATTCGACCCCGTATCAGCTCCTCGCCGCCATGTTTGAATAGCTCAGCCAGCAGTCCGTCAGCGCCCACGGCTTTGTTGTTCTTTAACCGCGTTATCGCTATTCTCACCTCGTCATGGTCGGGTAGCAGAACGACAATTCCGTCGTCAACGATTGGGGTATCGGGGTCCTCACATTCTCTGTGTCATGCGCAGTTGTCACTACTTAACAGGTTCGAGAAGTGTTCCCTCCATAATTTAAAATTGTACGTAAGTCACCAGACTGCCCTCTTTGTTCTTACAGGAAAACGCTGTGATCTTAAAAACTTCTGTAAGCCGCCGAACTTTATGGTAGAATTTTCGGGCGTTGTTTCTATTGGCCAGCATCTCAAGCTCCTCGCACTCACGTATTTCGGCCTCTCGTTTCATCTTTCGGATAATACGTCCCCTCTGTCCGTTACCGGATGTTTCCAAAACGACATTAATCGGGAGAAACTTGCCACCTTCTCAAGCTCCCGACACCCAAATGCCGTTATCGGCATCCAATTTACCCCGAGAGACCCGCATAACCTTGGCACAATTACGTTCCGGATACTGTAGCACCTAAACTCTTACGTATTTAGAATTGACCCCGACATACCATGTACGACATATGTTCAACATGTGAAGGCACCCCGCGCGACTAACCACCTTTTCACATGCCCCATCAAACCCACCCTATCCCTCTGGATCCAACCTGGCGAAAAGGCCAGTTTCCTGGGCATATCGTTAGATGAGCAAGACGAAGACGACCGGTGATCTACATAACACTGGCAGGGTTAAATATACTGCTACAACAACAACAACCGCCTATTCCCATGGCAGCCGGTTCGACGTACCGGAACGACTCTGGTTTTCCCTACTAAGGGTTGACGCCTCAGTAAACCAGCACTCTCTAGTGCATTAAACTTCACACCTCGTCTATCGTCACTGGAGGAGCTCCGTGCAGAAAGGCTGCACCGAAGTTTACTTCTGCTGCATTTGCCAAAGACGGCTCTACCCAAACTAAACTTCTGTTAGATGTAATCAGTGCAAGAGATGGTGCCTTCTTAAGGCCTGCTTAGACGTTAAGACTCAGAGGAAATGCCCATACGCTTTGAACCCACATTTTGTATTCGCCATCATGTGCATCTAGCCTCCGCGGCATGTACTTCGTATACTGCGTCAATATCTCCGTCTAGCACCACCAATGGAACCTCCTCCAAACCCTTAAAACCACTCCGTTTGGCGTGGCCATCTTCTACCATCACGCCACAGCAAAAATATCGGCATGTATAACAGGACCAATATAGACAACCTCACGCCTTTCTCCAACCCTAAAATGCGACCCTCATTTCGAGAAACTCTAGGCTTCTGCAATTTCACTACAACGGGCTCTCGAGCAAAATTGCCGAGATGGCCGAGTTCATGAACCCCATGTTATTTTGATTGCTGCGGAGACACAAAACTTCACAATAGTTCATCACTGATTACAAGTGAGGGCTACAATGTACACCGTAAGGTCCGAGAGCGAGACAACGGTGGTGGCCTGGGGTTTATTGTCTTATTGATTAAGACATCTTATAATGTCATGGTCTGTCTATCCGGTCAGGCGATGTCAAGCTCGAAATATTTAACGTTTACATACCTCCTGCCACCTGCTGCTCAACAGGATACAAACCTGAGATTTGTGTGTTTATCATAGGGGAAAATCGATGGGTAGTTGGTGATTTTAAGGCGCATAACGATCTTTGTTAGGTAACAACTTTGGTAGAACAGATAGACGGTGGGTAGTTGCAGCAGCTCGCCTAAACCAACAATATGCCTGATTAATATGATAATTGGGTGGCATATGCTATCCCTTACATCTTTTCGATGAGCTGATTGAGTCGGCTTCGAGGAACTGAGGACACCTTCACCGCTCTTCCCAGTACTATCAATGTACTGATAGGCGAGCGCTCATTCCGCAAGGTGATCATTGCTGCTGCGGCTAACTTCATCTACGCTGGTCAGTTAAATGGCACTTCTCCAAATTTCCCAGCGGAAGCAGCCATTTTAACAGACGAAGGTTACCACCTACGCCATTCGGCAATAGAGATCTCAGCACAAGTGGACTAAATGGGTATAGTAAAGTCCCTGTCGAATCCGTCTAAATGACAGGAAGGCAATAACCTTTAGTAGTTTTGTTTTATCGAACCCGAGGTATCAACATAGTGATGTTAAAAAATATCCATCCGACGTGAAGAGCATATATCACAAAGAAATTATTAAAACAGGCTTCAATGTCGAACAACAAGGATTTCGTCAAAATCGATCACAAACTCACGCCATATTTATCATCAGACAAGTAGCTAAAAAACAGTTGAATATAACAACTCGATGTTTATCTGTTTCATCGATTTGACCAAAGCATTTGATAATATTCTTTTGAGAGATGTGATATACCAACTTAGGAAGCGGAAAATTGACAGGCGAATAGTTTCAACAATAGATGATATTATTAAACATAACAGCACATACATAAAGATAAACAATGAGGCTTCTTTTAAAATACCTGTGCACGCAGGTACCAGATAAGGCGAAAGTCTCAGCCCCATTCTGTTTAACGTAATAATGGACGAAATATTCATTGGTGTTAGATCAACACCAACAACTGGTAGAACAATCGGTGGCAAAGATTTACAAAGTTTATGTTATGCAGATGATGCTGTTATTTGATCGGATACGGAAGATAATTCCCAAAGCCTTTTATTTGCATTCGAACAATCGTTAACAAAATTCCACATGCAGATCTCCGAAACAAAAACAAAATGCATGACTATATCAAAACATCCTCTAAGATGGAAACTTCCCGTGTATGGACGAAGCGTCGAACAAGTTCTGAGCTTTCAATATTTGGGAACTACCATAATTTCACAAAGAGATCTCTTCAATGAGATCTCAAACTGTGAAAGCAGCACGCATTTCTGGACTTTTAAGGAACATAGTGTGGAGGAATAAATACATGAGCGTGTCCGTCCAATTATGACTTATGGTGTCGAGTTACGTCACATGAAACGCCAACCACAGTTCCAATCAATTGGGAAACTTAAGAAAAAATTCGAAACCAAAAATATTGCAATAAGTGTTGGAAAGAAATAAAAAGAAATAAACAAATAATAATGGCAGTAGCAGAAATTCTTATTAGCACAATTGCAATGCTTGCTTTTAGAAAAGAAACAAATAAGAATAGCAATAACAGCAATTCTTATTAGCACAATTTTAATACTTGGTATTAGACAATAAAATAAATTTGAAACCAATAGCAATAAGAGCAATTCTTATTTGTACAAGAGCAATGTTTGCAATTTTACTAACATAGAAAATAAGTTATTTAAGTAACCAAAAATAAATTGTAGTCAGTCGATATATAGAGTTCAATAAAGTTACTTTTAAAATATAAGAGTTATCACTTTTTTTTATTATCGAAAGGCTCGGAAGACGTTAAACCTCAAATCCGAAGATTTGAAATAAATAAAAAAAACAAATATATATACATATACAATACATCCTTTTTAACTAAGGACTTATTTTAAATAATAATAAAAACGCGAAGTGAAATACCATTTCTAAGAAAATTTGTTTTCCTCATGCCCAAAGTGCATGAACAAAAATAGAACTTGAGACCATACGATATTCTCAAAGAGAACGATTTAAGTGAACAAGTAATAAATATAAATAAAACATCAAATATGCAACAATCAACGGACACACAACCTACAATTGCATTAAGCATACCATCTAGCGAACTAATAAAGGATGCCGTCAGAATTAGAGAATTCAGGAGAGGCAACGAGTATGATTTAACATCGTTTACTCGCGAAGTAGAAGTCATCCTCCCTCTGCAACCCAACGCTGCAGATCTTCATACTACAAAGGTACATAATCGAAAAAAATCAAGAAGCCCTCAAAAGCATTCGGACATTACATGGGACCGAAAAAAAGAAGAACTCATCAAGAATTTCGAAATCAAAGATACTTACTTTTAATTAAATCAGAAAGCACTATATTTAAGAAAATTCAATATTGTAAGTGATTATTTTAACAAACTAAAAATATATTAGATGATTTAAACACAAAATATGAATTTCCCCCCTCCTTTATTTTATATATCTGTCCATTGACATTAAGTACGTTGTTTAACAATTTGGCCAGGATTTACATACATTGCTTAATGACCAGTGCCAAAGCGATAAAAATTAAAATAAACGAAATAATATTCAATACAAGTTTGACTCTACATAATTACAATTGTACAACAATTTAACAATATAACAGCAATGTAACCCCTTTGCACATTTATTATTTTCTAGCATTCATTAAGTCGCTTTTCTCTCTCTTTCCCTTTAAGTGTCTTTCAGTGTGTTTTTCCTTTCCAGAAGTTTGTTGATTTCTGCATTATTGTGTTCCTGTATTTTTTCAAAGTGCCTTCTTGCTATTTTTTTTGGTCTCTGCGTCTACTGTTGCTATATTAAAAGTCCTTTGGATGTCATCATTTTTCGTGTACCTGTCAGACATGGTCAAAATTCGAAGAATCTTCGATTGTTGTCGTTAAAATTTTACTATATGAGACTTTTTAGCCGTTCTCCACACCTGTAGCCCATATAGCCAGATTGGTTTAATCATGGCTTTGTACAATAACAGCTTGTTCTGTATAGTAAGTCTGGATTTTGTGCTGACTAACCAATGAAGTTGTCAAAGTTTTTCTTTTATTTGTTTGATATTTGCTTTAGGTAGTGATTCCAATTTAGTTTCGAATCCAAATGTATTCCAAGGTATTTAGTAGTTGCAGTAAATTTTGTTTTGGTAGTAAATATAATATAACCGCCGCACAGTGCGGCCGATTCCCGAAAAGCTGGCCAAAACTCAAAAAATTAAGTAATTGATTCAAAATTTCTTACTCGGGGGTTTTCGGGGTCGCTGATTACGAATTTGATCTTAAAATTTTGAAAATCCACCCCCTTCCACCCCTATTGGCCACCCCCTCACGTGAAATAGCATATATTCTAGAACATAATCAAGATGCATGTTAATTTATATGTTTTCGTAGTAGCTGATTACGAATTTGATCTTAAAATTTTGAAAATCCACCCCCTTCCACCCCTATTGGCCACCCCCTCACGTGAAATAGCGTATATTCTAGAACATAATCAAGATGCATGTTAATTTATGTTTTCAGGGTCGCTGATTACGAATTTGATCTTAAAATTTTGAAAATCCACCCCCTTCCACCCCTATTGGCCACCCCCTCACGTGAAATAGCGTATATTCAAGAACATATTCAAGATGCATGTAAATTTATATGTTTTCGGGGTCGCAAGGTAGCAAGTGGTAGCAGCTGAATCTTATTTTATTCAGTAACCATTACTTTTTTGAGTAACCTTTAATAGGTTTCAAAGCAGCATATGACGGCGTTGTATTACTATACAGTTTGAAAACTCAAATTTTATAAAAAAAATTGCAAAAATGTATCTACGTATTGCTGCAGCTAAAAATTTTGTGTCGAGGTATTGATATGTACTAAAGATTTCTCGTATTTTACTAACCTTCCGAAGATGATTCCATTTGGTTTTCTTCAATTTACTCCATTACAAAATCTTTCAAATGTGTACAACTTTCACTATTCATCGACAGTAATACGATGCTCAAACGAAGGCCCCGTTGCGACTGAAAATACAGAGGATACTTGGGGTACAGGACGTTGCTATGAACGGTTTTCACTACTCAAGGCATTACTGTAGCCAACCCAAAGACAAAAAAACTCTATCTAGAAACTTTTTTTTTCGACTTTTGGCCAGCTTTTTGGGAATCGGCCGCACTGTGCGCCGTAGCCGAATGGGTTGGTGCGTGACTACCATTCGCAATTCACAGAGAGAACGTCGGTTCGAATCTCGGTGAAACACCAAAATTAAGAAAAAAAACATTTTTCTAATAGCGGTCGCCCGTCGGCAGGCAATGGCAAACCTCCGAGTGTATTTCTGCCATGAAAAAGCTCCTCATAAAAATATCTGCCGTTCGGAATCGGCTTAAAACTGTAGGTCCCTCCATTTGTGGAACAACATCAAGACGCACACCACAAATAGGAGGAGGAGCTCGGCCAAACACCCAAACAGGGTGTACGCGCCAATTATATAATATATATATAGTAAATATAACCTGTACGGTTTTGTCTTCATTTATTTTTAGGCACCAACTACACCGCGTTACACACATTCTGTTCTATGAACCAAATATACTTTTTCGGAAAGGGGATAAAAAATAAAAATACACGTGTATCGGCGATTTTCATGTACACGTCACAATTTTTTTTTTTTTGTTTTTTATAACTTTAAACGAGCAATTCTTGTATGCATATCTGTATAGCCACACGATCGCAGGATTAGCTTAACGGATTTGAATAAAATTTGGCACACAGATAGTGTATCACATTTCTAGACATTTCACCTAGGTGTTGCCACTGACAATGTTTCACAGGGTTGCCACCTGTTCAAAATTAAAAAAAAAATTCCATGAGATATGCCGATGTGGGTATCAAAAGAAAGGTATTTCACTCTGCATTACAATAGAGATATAAAACCCCGAATTTTTTTATTAATTTTATTATATTAAAATTAAAAATTGTTGCATTAAAAATTTTAATGCTTTTAAAGAAACTTAGGCCTTTTATTTTTGCGTTTGTAAGCATTTGTGTCAGTATCGGTATTGAAGTCGGCTTGCGTTACTAAATGCGGCACTGCAGTCCCAAGTTCACTGGGTGCTGGTACAAATTCCGATACTTCTGGTTCCTCGCATCTCGCATTCGATGCAAGAAATGTTGATAGCATTGTTGGTGCTACTGTTGGTTCTCCATCCCTTAATTCGGGAACATCATCAAAAATCTCCATTGAAGCCGCTATACGTTCTTCTGGTGAGTACAGAACCGCTGGAATAACCGATTCTACATTAACGTAGCGAATTTTGAGTAAAAGTTACGCAAAAGTAGCACAGTTCACTGCAGTGCTCCGTACGTGGTAGCCAAATTGTTGGTACAGAGTACTTTATTGTTGACCTTCCATCAGTAAACTTGCATAAATTTCTATAGCAATAGTCGCACACGACTTCCGGAGTATAAGGAGCATAAGCAGTCTTGAATATTTTCTGAAACGAATTAACCACTGTTTTCGTAATATTTTTAAAATTTTTACTTGGTGCGAATAAGCCACAAACGTAACAAAAGTTATTTCGAGTCGGGCACTGCATTTTTCGTAAGATGAAATATACAGAACGACGTTTTCGCGCAACAGAACTTAAAACAATTGTCAAAGTATACGTCTCCTAGTAGCGCAACTGTCAGATAATCGGAACTTTCGGAACTGTAACAAACACACAAACGGCACAGAGTGTGTTGTATGAAACAATAAATTAAAGGTTAATAAGTTGTTTAAAAATTTGGAGTCCCTTCAAGTTATGCCGAACATTTAGGAAAAATTTGGTTTTTTTAGAAAAAAAAATTAAAGAAAATCTGAGAATTGATAAAAATTTTTTTTTAATTTTACATAATAAAAACATTTCCACGAGTCTGCCTGCAGAAATTCAGCGCGATTGGATCACGGAAAAAGGGTAAAAAATTGATCCAAAGTTTTTCACACAGGCGGACTACGAGCTCTATATTTTATACATAACAAAAAAAAAAAATTCTGGCGTGTACATGAAAATCGCCTATACACGTGTATTTTTATTTTTTATCCCCTTTCCGAAAAAGTATATTTGGTTCAAAGGACAGAAAAAAAGTTCGTGTTTGTAACGCAGTGTTATCGAACCAATATGAATTTGATACACAAAAACCAACTGAATTCTCACCAAAATCAAACGAAAGTGCAATTCTTAGTATAATTTTAAATGATATAGATCCTTCATTATGAAGCATTATACATACTGGGTTGCCCATACTCGACGGACCCATGTGTTTTTTTTTTTGATGGTGACGATAATAATCATTTTATTTGGTTCAAGTAGATTTGTTGACATCACTTTTTGAATATGATATCTCTCAAATGGCCGCCTTGAGCCTGTACGGCGTATTGTGCCCCTTTTGCAGCATTTTCCATAGTTTTAACTAACATTTCGGCTGGAATAGCGGCTATTTCCTCACGGATGTTGTTCTAGAGCTCTTCTATGGTCTTTGGCTTATTAATACAAACCTTTGATTTTAAAAATCCCCACAAGTCAGGTGGCGTTAAATCGGGCGAACGCGGTGGCCAGTCAAAATCACTATTTTTCGACATCAAACGATGAGGAAACAATTTCTTCAAATAATCGATTGTGGTGCGCGCTGTGTGTGGTGGAGTGCCGTCTTGTTGAAACCAGAACTGCCTCATACGCTTTCGACGAATAATTGGCATCACAAAAGTGGTTATCATATCGCGATAACGCTCCTGATTGACGGTACTAGTATGTATTTCCCAGGATACAGCGTAATGACAAAATTTTAACATTTTTCGTAATTTTGGTTGATTTTTTTTAACTTCATTAACTCAAAATTTTAACATTTTTCATTTTAGTAGGTTTTTTTTTAATATTTAACTCAACATTTTGACATTTTTTGTCATTTTAGTTGATTTTTTTGATCTTCATTAACTCAAAATTTTAACATTTTTCATTTTAGTTGATTTTTTAAATATTTATTTTCTAGCTCGGACAATCCGTCAATGTTTTATTTTGCATAATCTATTGTTATTTTTAATTTATAATTTTTAAATTTGTGTTTTTTATTTTTTAAATCTATTATGAATATTTTTTTATTATCAAAATATTGACTATTTTTATATTTTATTTTAAGATTTATAATTTTTTAGTTTTAAATTTAATAAAGATGAATAATAAGCATTGACGGACAACCGGTCAATGTTTTATTTTTGGATAATCTATTGTTATTTTTAATTTAAAATTTTTTAATTTTTAATTGATAATTCTTAAATTTATATTTTTTATTTTTAAAAACATATTCATATTTTTATCATCAAAATATTAACTATTTTTATATTTTATTTTAAAATTTATAATTGTTTAATTTTTAATTTATAAGTTTTTAATTTTTAATTTTAAATTTAATAAAGATGAATGAAAAACATTGACGGACAATCTGTCAATGTTTAAAATGTTGAAGTTAAAATAGTACAAGTAAGTACAAAAATTTGTAAAAATTAAGATAATTTTTAAATTAAAAAAAACACCTTCATTTTTGCAAGTACCTTTCAAAAAAACGGCGACTCTCTAAAAAGGAGAGTCGTCGGTTAAGCGATTCGAACTCGCAACAAAAATCAAACCGCTTCGCCAACTCATCTAAACAGCACATATAGAAGTAATGTAATTATAGTTGCGTAGTATAACTAAATAATTAATATTATATAAAAACAATTAATAAAAATCTAATTCAAACAAAAACTCAAACCTTTTTGTTATACTGCAAACAAAAATTCAAGCATTTTTCTATATCTACCATTATTAGTTTCTTGTTCTTTATCTATTAATAAAAAACTAAACTGTTCTTTCCAACACTGAATACACATGCTTTTTAAAATATCATAATCAATATCATTCAATGATCATTAAATATATGCTTCAGATTAGTATTACCTTGTTTAAATAAAATTAATATATATAGTTAGCGTTATCTCTTATCAGTTGTTTAGGAATTTTTGAATATGTTAGACATAATTAAAAACAAAAATGTTATTGTGTCTACCATAAGCAAAATAATTGGCAATATTATCTTGCTGTTCTGTAGAGATATCATCAAATATTATTACAGAATTTGGTATAACGTTTTCAGGTGTCTGCACAGATTGAATTGATAAACATTTTATGTCTTTAGATTCTAAATCATTTTTAATACACAATTTATTAAATTGGATTATCATACCTTCTAAAAATTTATATTTTTCTTGGTAGCAAGTTTTTGAACAAATTATTATATCAGAATAATAAATCTTAGATAATATATTTAATAATAGAATTGTTATTCCACAATTAGTTGGTCCACAAATAATTGCTCTTATAATATTTGGAAATAATTCATTTAATCTTTTTATTGGTTTATGAGTATCAAAATTTTTAATAGTTAATTTAGTTTTATTATGTAATTTGGTAACTTTTAAATGACCTTCCATATATTTGTTTTGCGAATCGTTTAGGAAATTGTAAATTTTAGATATATATTTTAATTATGAATAAAATTAATTACATATTTATTTCAATTAATTTTTAGTTAATTAAAATTTTAAAACATTTAAAAAACAAGTCAAGCATGCATTACTTGATTTGTTAATGGATTATACGAATAACTATCATCACTAACACTGCGTTACAAAAACGAACTTTTTTCTGTCCTATGAACAAAATATACTTTTTCGGAAAGGGGAGAAAAAATTAAAATACACGTGTATAGGCTATTTTCATGTACACGCCAGAATTTTTTTTCCATGTATAAAATATAGAGCTCGTAGTCCGCCTGTGTGAAAAACTTTGGATCAATTTTTAACCCTTTTTCCGTGATTAAATCGCGCTGAATTTCTGCAAGCAGACTCGTGGAAATGTTTTTATTATGTAAAATTAAAAAAAAAAATGTTTATCAATTCTCAGATTTTCTTGAATTTTTTTTTTTCTAAAAAAAATTTTTTTTCTAAATTTTCAGCATAACTTGAAGGAACTCCAAATTTTTAAACAACTTATTAACCTTTAATTTATTGTTTCATACAACACACTCTGTGCCGTTTGTGTGTTTGTTACAGATCCGGAAGTTCCGATCATCTGACAGTTGCGCTACTAGGAGACGTACAGGAGAAGTCTCAATGACAGGAACGTATGTAATTTCGAGGGGTACTCGTCTCGCGAAGACAATTTCACCATAGACACATTTTTCAACAAAAATTAACAGTGAGGGGCTGAATTATGTAAATTTAGCAGCAGTCGATAAGAATTTGTTGGTGATTAGAAGCAAAGAATGTTAGGTAGCTTTTTAATATGACCTATATATTTGAATTTTTCCTAATCATCCAAAATTATATACATATGTTATGTCTGTCTGTCTGGTGTCTGTAAAACTTTGTTGAATCCCTTCAACTGAATCAAAATCCTCTATAGAAAACGCTTCATTAGCAGGCGCACAGGAAGATGGCATATGCAAATTTGTGAATTTATATACATTTGCGCATATGTATATGTTGTGTGTATGTATGCTCACCAGCCACAGCTCAAGATAAAATGGAAAAGCTTCTCAAGAAATCCAGCGCGCATTCAAAGGCGCAGCGCACATTCATACGCACAGCATTGTACATATACACATATTTACGTACATATATTGATGCATACATATGTACGAAGCCGCGGGCACTCGACTTGACAAAAATTGAAGATTTATCAAACATTGGCAAATAATTCTACGCGAAATATTCCAATATTGACTATTTCCGAATTGTCGCGAAAATTGACATATGGGCGGCTCGTTTTATGAATGAAAGTACTTGCTCTTAGAACTATGAGCTCGAATTTATCAATGAATTTTTTGATGATGAGTTTTTGTTGTACAGTACAATAGTTGAAACTGTTCGGCGCCGCCGCGACTATTCAGCGCTATGTCAACTAGAATGATGGCCGCTACGCCTGCGCCTAAGACTGCATTTTGTTCTTGTAGTCGCTAGGCATAGAATTTTAGCTTTGAACGACATACGCATTTTGAGGAATAAAGTGAGTGCCCTGTGTGTGTGGTTGTATGTACATGCATATGTGTATATTAATAAGCATTGATTTGCTTGAATTCAATTCACATATTTATATTTGCATATGTCATCTTCCTGTGTGCCTGGTAATGAAGCGTTTTGTATACAGAATTTTTTGATTTGATAATTGAACGAACATATATATATAGTTAGGGAATCAAGTGTGCATATACGCACATGCACATGTCGATGCATATGCAGAAGAAGTTGTTTTAGCATTTGCAGGAATTCGATCATTCGAATATTTACTCCCTAATTATTGCATGAAATATGATAAGACGATGCTCGTGAGGTAGGTCATGTTGCTTCAGTGCATACATATGCGTGCAACACTAACTATATTTATTAAAGATGCAATAGAACTTAGTTGTGCCATATATGTATGTATGAAAATACGTTTCTTTGAAGTTTTCTTTTATTTATTTTAAATTTCAAAGTTTTGTACTATCTATAAAATGCATACATATATATATGAATTATTCCCTGTAATATACATATGTAAATTGAAAAAATTTCGTTTGGCAAAGGAACAAAAAATGCATATTCAAATGCACATAAATATGATAAGGCAATGCGTCGTGAGATAGGTCATTGTTGCTGCAGTGGGTGTGCAGATACATTTGTAACACTATAAGAATTGAAGATGCAATTGAACTTTTGCACAAATATAACTAACATAATGTACATATGTGATATATACATATATTGATATACATACATATATATTCATCAATATACCAATATGCTCTTTGAATTCTTGTCTAAAATTAATTTCGGCTCGAAAAATTAGTAAAAATTTTCATCAAATTTACTAAAACGCACACAACAAAATGTGAGGTCGTTTTATAATGTATTTTGTTTAAATTCTGCTTTTAAAATTAAAGCAACAAACATTAAAGTTACTTTGATTTTAAATGTTGATTTTAATCTTTATTTGGTTGTATATGTTGGAAAATATAGATTGAATAAATTTCGTTTATCAAGGGAACATAAAAATACTCAAGCAAATGCCTTGCAAAATGCCGTCGGCATTCGTCAATTTGATTTCATACAGAAACCAAAAACTGAGCAGAGCCAATGTACTTGTACATAATTCACTGTAATCAGCTCTGTTAAGAACTTCCCCGCTGTCGAGTTAAGCGAGGTGAAATAGTGTTCGCGGTTTCACTTCATTTTTGACAATTCACACTATTCGTAGCTCGTGAGAATTCTCTATATTTAACGTTCTCTGAGACGTATACTTTGACAATTGTTTTAAGTTCTTGTTGGTGGAAATGCGCGAATACAAGAATTGCCTGAAATATAAACTGCGAGCGCGTTCGTTGTAACTTTACAAGTGACTTCTTTATTTTCTACTTCATGTTTATATAGAATTTCTTAGCCTAAACTTAACTAACGGACTATATATAATTAAGAGAAAATGTATTATGTATTTTATGTTACGTTATGTTATCTATGTACTTATACATATATACATAGTGTTATTATGGCATACAGCCGTAATTTAACAGCAGACATAATATTTAAATGTACAGTTAAATTGAGAAATTTATAAAAATTCATTTTGGATTATTAATGATAATTATAATTAATTAATCAATTAATGATATATATAATAATTAAAACTATAAGCCATTTGGCGTAACACCGGCCACCTTGAAAGGCTCATGGTCCTTCAACGTCTGATGGCAGTAGGGCGAGCTTGTGAACGGGGCGTTTAATTACGCCCGCTTTGGTTGCCACGTCTGCTACGCGGACCTTGCCATCTTACCCTGTTACGATTGCGGCGACGCGGCCGAGCACCCATTGCTGCGGTGGTGTGTTGTCTTCCTGAACCAGGACGAGGTCGTTTAGCTCGAGGTTGCGCTTCGGATGCAACCACTTGTTCCTCTGTTGAAGACCCAACAGGTAGTTCCTGGACCACAGTCGCCAAAACTGTTGCTTGAGACAACAGACAAGTTGCCATCTGTCGCAGCAATGCATTGGGTCCATCGATACTTGGGCTGGTGGCAGCGCTCGAAGGGGGCACCCAACTAGTAGGTGCGCTGGTGTTAGGCCCTCTCCATCGTTCGGGTCCTGACTCAGTGGTACCAGGGGTCGCGAGTTGAGTACGGCCTCGACCTCGACGAGCAACGTCTGCAGTTCTTCGGCGGTGAGCAGCGCGTTGCCGATTGCGCGCACGAGAAGGTGTTTGGCGGACTTCACTGCCGCCTCCCATACCCCACGAAGTGCGGTGCCCTGGGTGGTATAAAGGCGAAGGTGAATCCTTCGCCCGTTGCGTATTTCTGCACTTCCGTTTGTTGTGCCTCGAAATCATCCCTCAGCTCGCGAAGCTTGCGATCGGCGCCGACGAAGTTGGTGGCGTTGTCGCTGTATATTTTCCGCGGCATTCCTCGCCGTCCAATGAACCTTTTTAGGGCGAAAATAAAACAATTAGAAGACAAGTCTGTTACTAGTTCTAAATGTGCTGCCTTTGAAGTGAAAAAAACGAACACTGCGATATATGTTTTTACTGGGGGTCTACCTCGTATTTTTAATGTAGTATATACGGGAAACAAAAATCTACTCCACATATTAGAAAGGGTCGTAGTGCACGAAGCCTATCGGCAGGCAAATTTCCCATTATTTGAGCTTGCAGCTTCGGCTTACAAAGAAAGCAGTGTGTCCAGTTTCGAACGGTACGACTACAAGCTTCTCGAGCATTGACCAGCCAAATGCGGTCTCGGAGAATCGCTACCAATGCCTTTGCTCCAGCATGGTGATTTCGAAAATGTAGGTACCGTAAGTATGTGGTAACGAAGTGCGAGTTCTTGCTTAAGAGCAGTGGGAACTTGGCATCATATGGGAGAGGCGCATTTAATAGGCGGCCTCCTACTCGGAGTAAACTAAACGACAGCGACAGTTCCGAGTAGTTGGGCAAAAACGGATTAAGTTTTTGCAAACTTGAGGGTAGGGTGGTACCTTTGGTGAGTTTCATAATTTCTTCACCATATTCAACATGTTGAACCACCTGAATGACTTGAGGAAACTTAATTTAATATCCTCAGCCGTCAGTATTTGTGTGAATGTCGCTGATGGGTTTCTAATGCGTTTTATCCCCCTTAATATGTAAGCGACAATACGAAGCAGTTTTTGATGAGAAGATACTCTTTTGGTGAGTTCCGTAATTGGATGCGATTCATTTGCTTGAGCAACTAAAACTGTTGCGTTCTGTTTCTTCTCTAATGCTTCGTCTCCTGGAGAGAGCTGGAAGTGGGTGTTGTTGGCCATAACGCAGGGTCTTCTAGGAGGAACTGTGGACCGCTAAACCGGATGGAATTATTCAATTCGTCCACGTTACAACCCCGAGACACTTGATCCGCGGGATTTTACTTAGTTGGCAAATGTCGCCAAGTAGCTTTATCCGTCAACTCTTGGATTTCGGGCACTCTGTTTGCAACAAAGGTCTGTAGTACAGATGGATGCGTTTTGATCCAATGCAAAACAATTTCGGAGTCTGTCCAGAAGTTTATATTTTCAATTGACCGACTCAACATTGGCGCTATTCGAGACCATAATTTGGCCAGCAAGTGGGCTCCCGAGAGCTCTAGACGCGGAAGAGATTTAGTCTTCAGCGGAGCCACTCTAGACTTTGCAGTAAGCAGCGTACATTTCGTTCCACCAGCCGATTGGCTACGTATGTACCTATATACAGCAGCCATACCCTCGTATTGAGGCGTCGGCAAAGCCATGAATTTGGAAGCTGGCACTCGACTCGGTATGTACAAACCGAGGAATGCTTATTGATGGTAGCTGCAGTAGATTGGCTTTGAAATTTTACCAGCTGGTGTCGAAGCGCAATGGAATCGACTCATCCCAATCTAGTTTTTGCAGCCAAAGCTCTTGCAATAAGATTTTTGCTTTGGTAACTAGTGGGGCAAGTAAACCAAGAGGATCGAAAAGACGAGCCGAAACTGATAATATGTTTCGCTTATTGGCTCGTAAACTGGTAAAGTTGTCATTTAAGACAAACCGAAACAAATCTTCCTTCGGCAACCAATGGCTTCCAAGTGTTCTTGTGGAGTCTGTGTGATTGAAGTTTAAGGCCTTCTCAGAACTCTCACAATCGAAAAATGATGGGTGATTTGAAAACCACTTAGATAAATTGAATCCTGTCGAGTTTAATATTTAAACTACCTCACTTCTAATAAGATCTAGAGATTCGAAATTATCGGATCCTGTAAGCAGGTCGTCTACATAAAAATCTCTTTTTATGGCCTTTGAGCCGAGTGGATACATATTTGTATTGGCATCGCTAAGCATTAGTAAACATCGTGAAGCGAGAAATGGAGCAGGCGTAGTGCCGTATGTTACGGTGTTAAGTCGAAAGATTTGAAGTGGCTCAGAGGGATGCCGTCTCCACACTACAAGCTGAAAGTTTTTGTCTTCTTCGTGCATGAGAATTTGGCGGTACATTTTAGTAATGTCCGCCGTAAATGCATATTTATGCAAACGAAAACGAAGAAGTGTTGAATACAGCTCTTCTTGAATGGTCGGCCCAACCATCAAGATTTAATTCAACGCAATTTGAGAAGAGGTACGACTTGATGCGTCGAAAACAACACGCAATTTAGTCGTGGTACTTTCAGGCCGAAGAACGCATTGATGAGGAATGAAGTAGTGTGGCTCACTCGGGATCTTATTATTTGTTGGGCTCATGTGACCCAATTCGATGTATTCATTCATGAAGTCCAGATACATTTGACGAAGTTCTGGATCTTTCAAGGTCTTTTTCTCTAGGGCCTGAAACCGCCGAGACGCGGTTTCATAGGAATTACCGAGTAACTTACGGTCATATTTGAAAGGCAGTCTTACTTGAAGCCTTCCTGACGGCTAAACTTCAGTAGTTTTTACGAAAAAATTTTCACACTCTATTTGTTCAGGTGTGAATTTTGTCGAACTAGCCCCTGAAGGTATTTCTTCCATCGCCCAGAACCTTTGGACAATGGAATCTATATTTGCTAGATCTTGTTCAGTATGGCATAATGTGCTACTGACTGTGGGAGGAGGACGTTGGTTGGAGGCGTATTTGCCAGACACAACCCAGCCTAAAAGTGTCTTTTGCAATGTTGGGTGATTGGGGCTGGCCTTGATCTGGCCTACAGCTAAAAGCTTGAAAAATGTTTCAGCACCTAACAAAAGATCTACCTTCTGAGCCTTATGAAATTCTGGGTCCGCTAAGCTAATGTTTTGAGGAATTTTCCAGCCATTAATATTTACGTTACGATCTGGATGGCTGGCTGAAATGGATCGCATTATCCAAAACTGTGCCGAAAACTCATAATTATTGACCCGCGATTTTACAACCGTATTTAATTTCGTCCTTACTTTTTTGGTTGCATTTCCGATGCCGATAATATTTAAGGTCGTACTTTCGCGTCGAATTCGTAATTTTTGCGCCAAATCCTCTGTCATGAAATTCACCTGAGATCCAGAATCCAGCAAGGCTAGTGAAGGAAGGTACTCTCCGGAGCTACCTTTTACGTTGACTACGGCTGTAGCCAACATAACCCGATCTGGCGTACTCGTCGTGTGCATGGCATGCGAGGTCGAAAGTTGTGGTGCAGTTGCAAAGGATACAGGGTACTGGTGCAGCAACGTGTGATGCGAACGGTTGCAAACACGACACCGATCCGCTTTGCACTTTGAAACTGAGTGCCCCTTTCGCAAACAATGTATGCATAAGGGGACTGATTTAGCAAACTCAAATCGCTGCTGAGCAGAGAGAGTTTTAAAAGTAGGACATGCGGGTATACTATGATCATTTGATTTACAGTGCGGACACACCGGTTGTTTTATATTTGAAGTCACTAAGGCATCTTTTGTCCTTCCCGCATGAAGGTGGGGTTTCAGAATGCTGTGACTGCTTGACGGCTTTAGCCTCGACGTTGAGGCTTCATCGGCAGATAAATGTTGGTAGCGTTTATTTAATGCTGCCTCATAATGGCAGCTTATCCAACTGTTCCTCCCACTTTGACCGAGTAACGGTGTCAACTTTTGACATTACCAGATGAATTATGATAGCGTTTGTGATGTTTTTCTCGTCACCTAACGACAGCAACGAGTCGTAAACAGCCGACACTGTATCAATCATTGTGCGCAATGAAAGCGCAGATGGCTTTGGGATAGTTGGCAATTCAAAAAGTTTGGAAATTGTGTCGAAAAATATTAAGCATTTATTGTCATAAACTTTTTGAGACTAGCCAACGCCTTCGAATAATTTTCGTCCGACATTTGGAAGGCCTTTACCGTTCCCAAAGCTTCACCAGACAGACAGTTAACCAAGTAAATTTCTCAATGTCTGGGATTGTAGGATCGTTGTGCACTAAACTCTCGAACAGACTCATAAAATTTTTAAATTCTGAATATTCCCCTTTAAATTTAGGTAGCGACATTTTCGGTAGTCGCGAGCTGTGAGATGCAACAAAAGATGTTTCGGCTATTGACGATTCATTTCTCGCCAAAATAGATTTTATAACGGACTTAGTTTCCACTATTAGGTCCTCTAACTCCCCACGGGCTTTGTCTTCCTCGTCGATTTCTTCAATTTTTGACTGACACTTCATAAGCTTATCGCTATGAGAGTTCAAAATGTCCAGTCGACACTCCAATTCAATTGGATCTAACGACGTTGTTTTATCGAGGAGACCCGTTTTTATGCGCACTATACTATTTTTCGCAACAGTTCGCTGGCGCTTTAGTGATTTCAATTCCATAATCTCCTTACTTGGAGAGAGACTTGGAACTGCTGTATTTGGCTTGGTCATTTTCAGTTAAATTATTTAAACTCCCGAAAATTTTGCTCAATGTCCACAGAAACGAAAAAATATCTGTGAGAATTTGTGGCTGAAAAAAACGAAAACGAAAAGATGGCTGAATAGCCTGCACAAATCTCAATCAGAAAAACGAAAAATAGCTGTTGAACAAGGCTGTGGTCAGGCCACGAAAGGATGAGCAAGCACAGTAGCACAACACTACGAAAATTGTTCAACAAATTTGCGAAAATCGATTTTTGTTTGAATTGTTGCCTTGTAAATAATCCATATTTACGATAAATTTATTTAACTTTATATTAATTTTAATTTAATTGAACTTATTGTTCGAAAAAAAAGGATTCAATTTATTTAATTTTGTTTTTTAAATTTATTGACTATTTCGCGTTTAAGTCACACCCTTTATTATCAAATCCCATCGTACCCTTGTTTCACTTTCGCGGAGTTTTATATACGTATATTTGTATAAATGATTGTATATATGGTACATATACACATATGGGAGTGTGTACATATATATGGGGCATTCTTTCTCAACGGGAGACCCGTATCCATCCAAAAATGTTTTTGACCTAGAGAGTTCTAATAGGGCTTAAAATTTAGCTCTTTTTATCTACTTTTCAATGCAGAGTGGCCAAAAACGAAATTCAAGATGGCTCATTTAATATGGCTAAAAATGTAATCAAAATTCATTAAACTCATTCTAATAACCTATGCCAAAAAAAATCATTTCAACGGAAAGAGTTGTACGAGGTCTCAAAATTTAGTTAATAAAGTTTACTTTAAAATACAAAATGAAAAATTTAAAAATCCAAGATGGCGGCCACAACATGGCGGCTAATTTTTTAAAACTACTCAAATCCACTTAAACCCCTGAGTAACGAGTTTCATGCAAATTCATGATTTTTTTTTAAAATCCGTCCGCCATGTTGGATCCGCCATTTTGGAATTTGGAAATCTAACACCAGATTTGTAATCAGCGACCCAAAAAACCCCCGAGTAATAAATTTTAAAATTTGAGTAGTTTTAAAAATTAGCCGCCATGTTGTGGCCGCCATCTTGGATTTTTAAATTTTTCATTTTGTATTTTAAAGTAAACTTTATTAGCTAAATTTTGAGACCTCGTGCAACTCTTTCCGTTGAAATGAATTTTTTTGGCATAGGTTATTAGAATGAATTTAATGAATTTTGATTACATTTTTAGCCATATTAAATGAGCCATCTTGAATTTCGTTTTTGGCCACTCTGCATTGAAAAGTAGATAAAAAGAGCTAAATTTTAAGCCCTATTAGAACTCTCTAGGTCAAAAACATTTTTGGATGGATACGGGTCTCCCGTTGAGAAAGAATGCCCCATATGTATGTATATGTATGTGCAAGAAAGTGAAAGGGTGATGCAAAAAATTGTGAGTGTTTATCAACAACAACCACAACTTTCAATTTATTGCACTTGTTACCTGTATAGGCTTATTGCAAGCCTTGACTTTCCTTTTGCAAAGGATGCAGGTGCAGGTCATTCCTGGCGGCGACAGAGCCAGCGGTAGGAATTACAGCGACAGCGGGCGATGACGGCAGCAGCAGTGACCAGAGTAGCAGCGACGGTTACAGCGGCGAGTATGGCAGTAACTGCGAGAATTGTGACAGCGGACAGTGATAGCGATGAGGGCGACGAACTGCAAATAAGCAGCGGTGAATTCCACTGTGTTTTTTGTTTGTATGTATTCGGACTCACAGTTTTTTTTTAACGGTTTTTTTTTTAGAGTTTAAAAATTGCCTTATTTTTGGCCGAAAACATTTATATACCACTGTGACCGTTTATATATACATACATATATATACCGCACTGTTTCAACTATGCACTATGTATTTTGGTTTATTCTTTTTTTTTTTAAGCACAAATAGATAATTTGGCACGCTTTTTTACCGCCACTATTTATTAATTTACTATTTTATGTTAATGTATCTGCTGTTTTTAGTTTTATGTATTATAATAATTTAAGACTTTTTTATTCACTATGTCCCTTTTATTGAACACGACACTGTATTGCCGCTGATACCGCTTCTCTCCTTATTACCCGATTTACACGAGGAGACATCCGGAAGGGAAACATTTTGTTCGGTGGCGAAGGACGGTCGGGGAAGAGAGAAGGGATTTTGTCTCCCGTACTCGGCGACACGCTTTGCTCTTCTTATTCGTATTTCTTATCTTAAAGCAATTTTTGACAGTTGCTTCATTCGTTTTCTTCTTTTGTGGAAGAAAGTTCTAAGTTATGTGTTGGTTTTCATACAAACGGAAGATAACAACGATGACAAACATCCGAACGCTGCTTGGGAAATGCACGATTATTTTTGCTAGTAAATTAGGTATAATTTAAAATAGTTATGGGACATGTTTATGTTGATTTCTAATTTTTCCCTGCATTTCTAGATACTCAAGTTAATTTTAAGTTAATTATTTACATATGAAGTATTTTTAATTTAATTTTTTTTATTCAAGTATAAGAATTTATAAATATATTTCAATAAAAAAACAACAAATTATTTATTATTCAACCATTTTTCATTCATATATTTAAGAAACTGTTGTCGAACGCTCTCTGCTTTACATGTAAGCGCGTGCTAGAATACATCCGAACCAGACGATGCTAAAGTATTAAATGTCAAAATGTCGCGGAAACATTTTTGCCCGTGTGTACGCGAATGAAACATCAAAAGAGAATTTCCAGTGTCTCCCTTCCAGATGTCTCCTCGTGTAAATCGGGTCTATGCATTCACACATATACTCTATGTATTGTACCTTTGTACTTTTTTCTTTTATATTTTTTACTTTGGAATTTTGGTACTGTATGTTTGTTTGTTTATTTAATTTGGTCACTGAACTTTTTAGAGAGGGTGGTTTTTGTGTTAGTTAGTTTGTTTGTTTGCTTTTATCACTGCACTTGATGCGAAACCGGACTTGCAAAAATGAAAAACGCGCAGGCAATTGTTGTTGCTAATTAAAGCACTTATTGTTTTTATATGTTTATTGTTTTTTGTATTTGGAAATAATTTCCGTATTGATTATGTTCACCAATTTATTTTTAGCACAAACGGATTCTCTATGTTTATTTTTTTATAATTATGTTTTCACGCACTTTGTCCCTGCTCGGGCGCCATGATAAAAAAAAATACTGCGAGCGCGTTCGTTGTAACTTTACAAGTGACTTCTTTATTTTCTACTTCATGTTTATATAGAATTTCTTAGCCTAAACTTAACTAACGGACTATATATAATTAAGAGAAAATATATTATGTATTTTATGTTACGTTATGTTATCTATGTACTTATACATATATACATAGTGTTATTATGGCATACAACCGTAATTTGAACAGCAGAAATTGGGAAATTTATAAAAATTCATTTTGGATTATTAATGATAACACTTAAATTAATAATTAAAACTATAAGCCATTTGGCGTAACATTATGCAAGTTTACTGATGGAAGGTCAACAATAAAGTACTCTGTACCAACAATTTGGCTACCACGTACGGAGCACTGCAGTGAACTGTGCTACTTTTGCGTAACTTTTACTCAAACTAAAGGGTACCAATACTTTCGCCGCAACAAAATTCGTTACGCTAATGTAGAATCGGTTATTCCAGCGGTTCTGTACTCACCAGAAGAACGTATAGCGGCTTCAATGGAGATTTTTGATGATGCTCTCGAATTAAGGGATGGAGAACCAACAGTAGCACCAACAATGCTATCAACATTTCTTGCATCGAATGCGAGATGCGGGGAACCAGAAGTATCGGAATTTGTTCCAACACCCAGTGAACTTGGGACTGCAGTGCCGCATTTAGTAACGCAAGCCGACTTTATTGACCTTGTACGAGAGGGAAATTTGTCAAAGAGAACAGCCGAACTCTTTGCATCACGCTTTAAGCAGTGGAATATAGTGGCTGCTGATTTGAACATAACAGCCGCTCGTGATCGACGTAGCAGTATTCCATATGACGAATTTTTTAAATTGCACGAAGATCGGGAAAAAAAACCTGGCTTATTGTTGTGATATTGATTCGATGTTTGAAAAAATTGGTTACCCTCATATTTCAGAGGAATTGCGACTTTTCATCGATGCATCGGTCAACAGCCTTAAAGTAGTGCTGCTTCACATCGGTAACAAACATCCAGCTGTCCCGATCGCATATGCCACCAACCTCAAAGAAACATACGAAGGCATGGAATTAATATTGCAGCTGATAAACTACCAAGAGCATAATTGGAAAATATGCTGCGATCTAAACGTGGTCGGATTACTTATGGGTGTTAAGCGAGGATTTCCAACCCACCAGTGCTTTTTGTGTACATGGGAAGGTCGCAAAAGAGATCAGCATTACACTGAATTTAAGTGGAAGTCGCGAACATGCTACAAAGTAGGCGTAGAAAGTATAGAAAATCTACCATTAGTGCAGCCATCTCAAATCATTTTGCCATCACTACACATTAAGCTCGGTGTCGTATCAAATTTTGTTAAAAAACTGGATCGTGAGGGCGAGGCGATTGCAAGTTTGCGCAATATTTTTCCGAAACTGAGCGGCGCAAAGATTCATGGAGGTATTTTTTTTACGAAGGCTTTTAGTAACTTTATTTTTTTAATGATGTGTATAATTTAAGGTGTTTTCAGTGGTCCGCAGATAAAAAAAATAGTTGCAAGTTATGAATTTTCATCAAAATTGAATGCTATCGAACAACGTGCATGGAAAGGCTGACAATTATAAAAATATTGTTGCAGAAATGATTTCGGCATATGGCGAAATGGGCATATTAATGTCGCTAAAGATCCATTTCCTTCACAATCATTTAGGTTGTTTCCTTGGTGATTTAGGAGCTTGTAGCGATGAACATGGCGAAAGGTTCCATCAGGACATTGCGGCTATTGAAAAGCGCTTTAAAGGACAAGACATTACGCATATGCTTGGCGAATACTGTTCGTCTATTTGTCGCGATACTGACACAAATGCTTACAAACGCAAAAATAAAAGGCCTAATTTTCTTTAAAATCATTAAAATTTTTAATGTAACAATTTTTAATTTTAATATAATAAAATTAATAAAAAAATTCGGGGCTTAATATCTCTATTGTAATGCGGAGTGAAATGCCTTTCTTTTGATACCCACATCGGCATATCTCATGCAATTTTTTTTTTTCGAACAGGTGGCAACCCTGTGAAACATTGTCAGTGGCAACACCTAGGTGGAAAGTCTAGAAATGTGATACACTATCTTTGTGCCCAATTTCATTCAAATCCGTTAAGCTAATCCTGAGATCGTGTGGCTATACAGATATGCATACAAGAATTGCTCGTTTAAAGTTTTAAAATACAAAAAAATTATGACGTGTACATGAAAAACGCCCATACACGTGCATTTTTCTTTTTTATCCCCTTTCCGAAAAAGTATATTTGGCTCATAGGACAGAATGTGTGTAACGCGGTGTAATAATTAAACAATGAACAGTTGCATTTGCTGGAAAATTTTCTGTCCATTTAAATTCAATTTTAATATCAATAGCAGCCTCTTTAATTACCTCATTTTGTTTAGGCGTATCAATGCATATTATTAGATATTCTTTTAAAAATGTATTATAATTAACTATTGGTAAAATATTTATACTAAAACCATAATATTAATTTTTAAAATCTAGAAACATATTATAAAATGTATCAAATTTATTTTGATTAATAGATAGTTGCATATCATAGTTTGGATATCTATTTGTATTTAATTTAATTATTACATTTTCTAAATTACAATGGTCAAATTTACTATTGCCTTTATAATTATTCTGATATCTTAATGTTTGAAATGTAATAACAAAATATATAGGTTTAGCACTAGATGATGTTATATTCCAAGTATAAGTCTTTACAGCTCGAATTGCAGTACTACAATAATATCTCCAATTCCTAAAATACATTTGAAAATTTGTATTATTTGAAATATTTTTATTAATTTCATGATCAACTTCAACGGAAAATTAATTAACTTAAACTACTATCAATAATTAAACAATTTGTATCATCATTTGATCTTATTAATTCTAATTTTTGATTAATTCTAAAAATTAAATTTTTGTAATCATCAAAAAACCTTATTAATATACACAGAGGAATGCTAACAGAAAAATAGCCTTTCTTATTACAAACACTACCTTTATTTACAATTTGCCAAACTGCATTATTTAATGATAAGTCATTAGAAAATTATGCTAATGCTTTAATTGTTGTTGTTATTCCAGGATTTTCAATTTCGTCAATTTCAACTGAATTAATAAAATATGTAATTTTACTAAAAAGATTTATTATCTCATTATTTACAAAATTTATTTTATCAGGATTAAGTTTATCTAATATTTTACCATCTTTATCTTTGACAATAATTTTTCCTCTAATACTAAGCAAACTTTTTGATGGTAATGTTTTAATGTCTTGATTATTAATATTTATTTCTTCGGCCTTCCATATTCATTTAATAGTGTAGAATTAGATGGTAAATGCTCATAAAAGTCATAAGATTCGATACCTTTTTCTTCTTTCATTTATTTAACTAAAAAATATTTATTTAAACATTTGCTAATATGTTTCCAAAGGAAACCGTTATTTAAAATAATTGTAGTCTTGTATGTAATTGTCTTATCAAATTATAAAAAACCCTATTAATAGAACAATAATTAGTATCTACCATAAAAATGTATTCATTTTGCATTATTTTATCTGTTCCATTTGAAATAATTAAGTCTATGTTTGATAACTGATTTTGTTTAACATAGTTGATTTTACAATTATCCATTTAATGCATTAGAAAAAATCTTAAATATTTTTCATATTTTTTTTGTTAATCTTTATACATTTATTTTCAATTATGCTTTTTTGTATTGTATATCTAAATATATTATAATTAATATAAGAACTATAATAAATACAATAATTACAATAGAAATTAATTTTACTAAAAATGGATCCATTATGACACATCTGCATCCTCCATTATATTTATTGTTAGCATCAATTTTGAATAAGTGTGATATATAACCATTTTTATATGGAATAATATTAACACATGAATTCATTTATTAACAAATATTTCATTTGATTATTTCATTTTACTTACACTTTTCAATAAATCATTATGTTTTTGAGTAGTAATTTTTTTATTTACTAGTCCAATCTTCATTGTTTTAGATTCATCAATAGCCTTTTGTCTTTTAATTAAATTGTTCTTACATTTTTCAGCCAGTCCAGCATTTTCTTTTTCAGTGCTATTTATAAGATTATTATGTTCTGATTCAAGAATTTTATTTATTTGTAACTCATCCACATCATTACATAATTTGGCAATAATTTCTTCATGACTCATTAAAGTAAATTCTAATATAGCTTTCTCATTTAATAATTCATTTACTAATATTTTATTTGATTCTGAATGTAAATCAATATTATAATCTTTAATATTTTTAACACTTTTCATAATACAAACAGCATATTTATGCCATTCATGATCATGATTTTTAATTGCATAATTTAAACATTGAACAAAACCTCTTCTATTATTGAATTGAGACTTATGTTGGCTAATAAACTCTTGTGTTTGTTTAACCTCTTTTTCAATCTCATCTTTACTTAAAAGTGTTAGATGATGTCCTCTTAATTTTAGAATAGGAATATGTGCATTGTTGGATACATCAGTATTTTATTTTTTATATATTTATGCAAAAAAAATTTAATATTTGTTTATATTGAAACACTAAGAAAAATATATTGTAATTATTTTAAAAGTTGTTTCATAAATAAATTAAAAATTAATAAAATGTATAAGAACATAACTAATTTATACAATCAGCCAAACCCTTCTACTAAAACTGTTTCACCACTTGTATCACTACAAGGAAATCAAAAAGTTTTAGAAATTCAAAAAATATGCATATTCCAAAAAATGCTAATGAAATTAAACAAATTAGAGAAAGAAGTTTAGCTATTAATTATTTAGAACAAGCTAGAACTTTAAAATTAACTAAAGTAAAATTTTGCGAACAAAATCATATTTCACGTGATTCTCTTAATAATGGACTTAAATTTACTTTTACTTGGTATTGAAATTATTGTAAAAAAAAACAAAAAATTAAGACAATTCTCGACAAAAGAAGACAATTATCGACAAACTAAATCAAATAGTTTAACAGAGGGATTTTTAAAGAATGTAACTAAAATAAATAAGAAAAATAAAAACGAATTGTTTAATATAAATAAAAAAGTTGATGATGATATTTCAAGTTTACCTTCAGTTCATGATTAATAATTATCCAAATACATAAATACATCACTTATTTTTATTCAATAAATGGTACGATGTTATAGTAACGGTATTATAAATAATCTTCCATTTGAGTTACATTCTCCAGGATATAAATACTTAGGACCTGGTACTAATCTTGAATTAAAACTTGAAAAAGATGTGCATCCAATTAATAAATTAGATGAAGCAGCTAAAGAACATGATATTGCATATTCTGAAAGTAATGATATTAAAAAAAGACCTGAAGCTGATAAAATTTTAGAAGAAAAAGCATGGTCAAGTGTTTTAGCAAAAGATGCTAGTTTATCAGAAAAAGTAAATGCATATTTAACTACTAATGCTATGATATTTAAAAGAATGGGTATGGGTTTGACAACTCACAATTCATCAACTGAAGAATTGATAGATAATAAAAATGAGAATAAAGATGAAATTAATTTTATTCCAAAATGTGGACGATACATTAAATATCCAATATCTCTAAAAAAAGATCAACAAAAACAAGTTTATGATGCAATGAAAAATAAAACAGATATAACTATAAAATTAGAGCCAATTCAATTAAAAAGAACTAAAGAAAGTGTAATGAACGAAACATATTTACCATTAACTAGAAAACAAATTAATTCTATAAAAAAACATGTTTTACAAAGATAAACCGGTTTACAAAGTAAACATTTGAATAATAATGAAACTACTTAAAAAATTTTTACATTAAAATTATCTATGTCTCAGTTACAAAGTTTTAATAATGAAAAAATTGGTGGATTTTTACCAGCACTATTACCACTTATTCCAGCAATAGGAACTGCTTTACTGCAGGAACAACATTACATAGAGCATATAATGATAGAAAAACTAACGATAAATTATTAGAAGAAAAAATACGTCATAATAAAGCATTAGAAGAAAAAAATATAAAATCTGGTAATGGTATATTACTTAAAAAAATTTGATTTTGAATTAATTCCAATTAAACCATTAAGTAATTATGATTTACAAAAACAAGTTCTAGAAAATTTAATATAGCAAATTTTAGGGGTGTATTCATGAAAGATAGACTACCAAAATATATAAAAGATATAGAATGTGGAATAATAAATTTAGATAATAATGATGGCAATGGTACACATTGGATAGCATATAAAAAATTAAATAATCATATGTTTTACTATGATTCCTTTGCTATAAATAAATTACCAATATTAATAGAAAAATATTTCAAAATTAATGAAAATACTGTAATTTTTAATAATAATATTGATCAAGAAATAAATTAAATAATTTGTGGTCATCTATGTTTAAAAGTTTTACTTAATTAAATATTGCCAACTATATCATTAGTTGGAAATACTTCAATAATTTCATGTTATTTTGATGAACCAATAATTTTAGATAATAAACGTGATTTTGAAATGTGTTTGCTTTATTTTTCTACTTATAACACTGTGGAACAAATTCAGGCTAGCAAAAATTAGGTCCATTCTGAGAGTGGCGGGTGAAAATAGAGGCGAAATTAGAAGACCCGTATCGCGCCGTTTGTTTATGTTAGTTCGAATTTTTTTTTAATCGGCCTTCGAAGTTTGCAGTCAAATGCCGATTTTCAGTATATTGTTTATATGGTTTTTTGGCTATAACTCGTCGACTAATTGATAGTTTTTCAATCTGTAAAAGCCAAATTATTGCTAGAGACCTGTGCAACAATTACAATTTTTGAAAAAATTGATTTCGAAAATTTTTGTGGTACTTATGAAGCAAAATGTTGGAAAAATTATTTTTTTTTTATGTTTTTTGAAAATATTTTCAAGAAAACTAAGTCTTTTTTGCATTTTGTGTGGTCTATAATATGCTTCTCAGTTTCCTAAATAAATGTAATTTGAAAAGAAAATTACGGGATTAAATACTTTGACAGCTACTTAGACGAAAGTCACAAAATGTTCGAAAAATTAACGTTTTCCTTATTATTTCTTAATATCTGGCAAGCAACTCATTGTTTTTCGCTTTTTTTCTTATCTAAAATATAGTTTTCAATCCATCACATAAATATCATGGAAAAAAATATAGTATCAGTCGAAAATTTGTGCGATATACACACATTCATTACATAAAACTAATGTAAAAAAACCCAAAATTCCTGGTAAGCCCATAGTAATTAAAAATCCCCAAAACCATTAAATAATATCGATTTCGGTAGAAGTATATTAATTAAAAAGGGAAGTTTCAAGAATTAGGAACATTCCAAAAACAATTAAAGAAAAGGAAATGCTAAGTATGGATAAAAAAAGGGATTTTCCAAGAAGAAAGCATGTTCCAAAAATAATTAAGGAAAAGGAAATTCCCAGAATACAATTAAGAAAGGGAATTTCCAGGAACAATCAATAGCTATTAAAATAATATTTGTAAACATTTGTGTTGAAATTTCAATGATTAAAACAACAGTTTAATTAAGTGTAATATTTATTGATTAAATAACGGTTATAATGTATTAGAAAAGAAGCACGCAGTGCTCTTAGCAAAAGTCGGCAGACAACTGAAAAAAACAAAATTCCATTTCCCATACTATGACCCACACAATATTCATACCGACAGGAGAGGGGGTCCAAATAGTCCGGTACAGGTATTTCGGCGAATTGTTTACTACTTGCATTTGCCATGATCATAATCTACTGGCATAACGACATTTAAGCACGTTTTGCGACTTGTAGACCTTATTATTTACAACTTGTTATTTCAAGAGTGGAAAGTTTCAAATTACAACAGCATGAGAACTAAATAATTTAACAATCTGCATGCGAACTAATTTCAAAAATAAAGATTCAGTTAAGACTCGAAACTCAGCCGAAGCTGATGTCTTTTAATTTTCGCTCGGTCGTGATAAAATTTGCTATTCATTCTTTTGGAACCTAATTCATTTTGTGAGTGATTTAAGTTAAGTGTATCAGTTTCATAAAAATAACAAAAAAAAACATTCTATAATATATATTGTATTAAAAATGTCGGAACCAACATGTAAAATGAACCATTTTTGTAATATTTGTGGACGTTTCATAGTAAGCGATGAAAAATGCGGCAATGTGACTGATTCTTTTTTAGAAATCTATAGACAATATTTCTCGCAAGAGTTTATCAATGACGTAAACTATGCCCCTAAAAAAGTTTGCTTTAATTGCTATTCAAGTCTTATGCAATGGAAAAGTGAAAAGAAGAAGGCTATGCCTTTTGGTGTACCAATGATGTGGTCAGATAATAGCCCACATCAAGAAGAAAATTGCTATGGATGTACCAACTACAATAAAACTTTGAATAGAAGGAAAACAAAGAATAAAACTTATGTAGCAGTGTCAAGTGTCCAATTACCATTACCGCACTCAGAATTCGTTCCAGTACCAACATACCGAAGTACTGATATTCAAACAGGTATCAGTACTACAACCACCGCTGCTACACCCATGGATTTCTCCTCAGAATTCAACCCTGGTGAAGGTACATCCTATGAAACATCAAAGGACCCAATCCTAATAACACAAAACCAATTGGATGGAATTGTTGCAAATTTGTGTTTGACTCAGAAAAAATCAGAACGACTGGCTTCATTTTTGAAAGGAAATAATTTGCTGACGAAAGGTACAAAAGTAACAGCATATCGAAAACGCCAAAAAGAGTTACAAAAGTTCTTCAATGTCAATGATGCAAAAAATTTCGCTTATAGCAACGATATTGAAAAGTTAATGGAGGCGATATGGTTAACCTATAAAAAAGATGATTGGCGTCTCTTTATCGATAGTTCACTAATCAGCTTAAAAGTTGTGCTTTTGCACAAGACAAATAGAATGCCTTCTGTTCCGATTGCGTATAGCACTGACACTAGTGAAACTTTCGATAAATTGAAAGACATTCTGGAAGTAGTCAAATATAACGAACACCAATGGCGCATTTGCTGCGACCTCAAAGTAATTTCCTTGATTACAGGCTTAACAGCATCTGGCCGTCCAAAATATCCGTGTTTTTTGTGCGATTGGGATTCACGATACGGAGAAGGTATTAAAGGAAGAAACCAGTACAAACAACATAACTGGAGTAGTCGAATTGGGCGAAAATGGCCTAATGACAATAGGCTACACGAAAGTCTTGTTCCTGAAATGAAAATTTTGTTGCCGTTGCTCCACATTAAACTTGGCATTACTAAAAATTTTTTGAAATGTATCGCAAAAAGACCAGCAGTATTCAACCGCTTGAAAGACATTTTCCCAAGACTAAGTAAGGCCAAAATTCAGGAAGGGGTTGTTAATGGTCCCGACATACGGAAACTAATGAGTCGTCAAGATTTTGAGCAAGTTCTGACAGAGCGAGAATTAAATGCATGGCTCGCATTGAAAGCAGTCATCAAAGGACTTTTGGGTAAAGAACGCGAAGAAAACTACAGGCAATCTGTTGCAAACATGTTGGCAGCTTTCGCTGAAATTGGGGTTAATATGTCATACAAAATTCATCTCTTGCATCAGCATCTTGAAAAACTCGCTCAACAGTTGCCAACTGAATCTGATGAGCAAGGCGAACGTCATCACCAAACTGCGCTTCCATTTGAAATAAGGTATAGAGTGTGCATATTTTGAATTCCTAGATTTTTCTAATATCTTTAATTTAAATATGTTAACGATTGAAAACTATTTTCGTTTCAGGTACAGAGGAAAGAAATCTCCAGATGCGATACTCGCTGAAATTTGTTGGTGGTATAAAAACACCTTTGAAGAAGAGGAAGACGAGGAAACAGAGGAAGAAGGGAAAGACACAGATGAAAATCCAGAATATCTGTTGGACGAAATAATCGATCTCTCTGATGATGATGACGATGACCAAGACATTAGAGAGAGCAGTGATGTTGATCCACAGCCGCCTGCTAAACGGCAGCTGGCCAAATTATTAATTTAATTTATTTTATTTTTCTACTTAAAACTTTTCATTATTAACATTTCAAAATTATATTTTTTTCCATATTTTTATATTTTCTTTTTCTATGTTTCTTCAAAACCAACACTGAACAAAATTGGTAAATAAAAAATGAGAAATAAATTAATATTAAGCTCAAAAAACGCAAGTTTTGTATTATGACTGTATGCCTAAAGCGCAAATTATCGACTAAGACAATTTTTTTTCAAATGAAATTCAATAAAGAAACTGAGAAGCATATTATAGACCACAAAAAAAGTAAAAAACACTTAGTTTTGTGGAAAATATTTTCAAAAAACATGAAAAAAAAAATAATTTTTCCAACATTTTGCCTCATAAGTACCACAAAAATTTTCGAAATCAATTTTTTCAAAAATTGTAATTGTTGCACAGGTCTCTAGCAATAATTTGGTTTTTACAGATTGAAAAAATATCAATTAGTCGACGAGTTATAGCCAAAAACCATATACACAATATACTGAAAATCGGCATTTGACTGCAAACTTCGAAGGCCGATTAAAAAAAAATTCGAACTAACATAAACAAACGGCGCGATACGGGTCTTCTAATTTCGCCTCTATTTTCACCCGCCACTCTCAGAATGGACCTAATTTTTGCTAGCCTGAATTTGTTCCACAGTGTAATTCTATACCGAATCTATGTGAAAAATTAAAAAATAATATTTTACATTATGTTTCCGATGGAAACCGTTCACAAAGTAAACATATTTTGACTGAATCGAAACCATTCGACAATGCTAACAAAAAAATTACATTTCCAACAGGTTCATATGAAATAAATGATATAAATAATTTTATAAAAGAGAAAATAAAGGGTATTACTGTTAAACCAAATATGACAACATTAAAAGTTGAAATTAAAAGTAATTATATTATTGATTTTACACAAAAAAATTCAATAGCTTCATTGCCAGGATTTAGTGAACAAATTATTTAACCTAATACATTAGTACCATCTGATTTACGAGTAAATATTATGAATGTTAATTCTATTAGAATAAAATGTAATATTCTAGGAGGTAGTTATGAAAAGGAGGATGGTTTCATATGTAGAATTCCACGCAAGTGGGGAAAGTTACTGATCGCCATTCACTTGGGAGTGGCAAGGATGATTCTTCTGCATATGGTTCAAGCAGCTCACAACTCCCGGGACTAGCCCAAGCATCCTCTGGATAGCTTCCGAACACCCGTTCGTAAGTGAGCTAAAGTGAGAAGGCGAAACATTCCAGGATAGCTGGTTGTGCGCTGGCTTTGGGACCCGCCACTTAAAAACCTCCCCCAATGAAAGCAGATACAAAGCCTCGGATGAGAACTTCCAACACTGATGACGACCCCTGCAAACGAACTAAGGACTATGATTTGAGGGCATGCACCTAGAATGTCCGGTACCTTAATGGGGAAACTGCCTCTGCCCGGCTGGTTGATGTCCTCGTGACAGTAAAGGCTGACATCACTGCCATCCAAGAGATGCGATGGACGGGGCAAGGAAAGAAATCCATAGCACCTTGCGACGTCTACTACAGCTGCCATGTAAAGGAGCGCAAATTCGGTGTCGGATTTGTTGTGGGAGAGAGGCTTCGGCGCCAAGTACTGTCGTTCACTCCGATGGACGAGCGTCTCGCAACAATCCGCATCAAAGCCCGTTTTTTAACATATCGCTGATTTGCGCCCACGCCCCGACGGAAGAGAAGGACAATGCGACCAAAGATCCCTTCTATGAGCGACTGGAACGTTCCTATGAGCGCTGCCCCCGCCACGACATAAAAATCGTGCTTGGCGACTTCAACGCCAGGGTGGACAAGGAGGGAATTTTTGGTCCCACAGTCGGAAAATTCAGCCTGCACAACGAAACATCCGGTAACGGGCAGAGGCTGATCGACTTCGCCGGGGCCCGAAACATGGTAGTCTACAGAACCAGATTCCAGCATAAAAATATACACCAAGCTACCTGGCTGTCTCCTGATCGAAAAATGCGAAACCAGATCGATCATGTTGTGATAGATGGAAGACACGCTTCTAGTGTATTAGATGTACGTACGATCCGAGGACCCAACATTGACTCGGATCACTACCTTGTTGCAGCCAAACTGCGCACGCGCCTCTGTGCAGCAAAAAACGTGCATCTACCTACGCAAAGAATGTTCGACATCGAAAAGCTGCAATCACAACAGACAGCCAGAAGATTCGCCACTCGACTCTCACTCTTGCTCTCAGAGAGTACTGCCCAACAAACCGGCATGCACGAGCAATGGAGCAATGGTGCTACGTACCGCAGCCGAAGAAGAAATCGGATTCCGGCGAGCCCGAGAAAACAATTGGTACGACGAGGAATGTCATGCTGCCGCCGAAAGAAACGATGTTGCCTATAGAGCCACGCTGCGATCGGGCGCAACGCGAGCCATGTGGGATCGCTACAGAGAGCTAAGAAAAGAAGAGAGACGTATTATTCGACAGAAGAAACGAGAGGCCGAAATACGTGAGTGCGAGGAGCTTGAGATGCTGGCCAACAGGAACAACGCCCGAAAATTCTACAAGAAAGTTCGGCGGCTTACAGAAGGTTTCAAGACCGGGGCGTTCTCCTGTAAGAACAAAGTCGGCGATCTGGTGACCGACATCCAGAGCATTCTTAAATTATGGAAGGAACACTTCTCGACCCTGTTAAACAGTGACAGCTGCGCATGTCACAGAGAATGTGAAGATCCCGATACCCCAATCGTTGACGACGGAATTGTCGTTCCGCTACCTGACCATGACGAGGTGAGAATAGCGATAACGCGGCTAAAGAACAATAAAGCCGCGGGCGCCGACGGACTGCCGGCTGAGCTATTCAAACATGGCGGCGAGGAGCTGGTAAGGTGCATGCATCAGCTCCTATGCAAAATATGGTCGGATGAAAGCATGCCTGCCGATTGGAATATAAGTGTGCTCTGCCCAATCCATAAGAAGGGCGATCCTGCAATTTGTGCCAATTACAGCGGGATTAGTTTACTAAATATCGCCTATAAGGTTCTAGCGAGCGTATTGTGTGAAAGGCTGAAGCCCACCGTCAACCAACTGATTGGACCTTATCAGTGTAGCTTTAGACCTGGAAAGTTGTGGAAAAGACCCATGAAAGGAGAATCGACACACACCATCTTTCCGTCGATTTCAAAGTTGCATTCGACAGTACGGAAAGGAGTTACTTGTATGCCGCGATGTCTGAATTTGGTCTCCGCGCAAGGATGACGTTGCTCAACACCAGCAGCGCCGTCAGAATTGGGAAGGACCTCTCCGAGCCGTTTGATACCAAACGAGGTTTCAGACAGAGTGACTCGCTGTCATGTGACTTCTTTAATATGATGTTGGAGAGCATCGTACGAGCCGCAGAACTTAATCGCTCTGGCACAATATTTTATAAGAGCGTACAATTGTTGGCGTATGCCGATGATATTCACATTATCGGCCTTAACAACCGCGCTGTTAGTTCTGCCTTCTCCAAACTGGATAAAGAGGCAAAGCGAATGGGTCTGGTGGTGAACGAGGACAAAACGAAGAACCTCCTGTCTTCAAACAAACAGTCGGCGCACTCGCGTATCGGCACCCACGTCACTGTTGACAGTTATAATTTCGAGGTTGTAAAAGACTTCGTTTATTTAGGAACCAGCACTAACACCGATAACAATGTCAGCCTTGAAATCCAACGTAGAATCTCTCTTGCCAACAAGTGCTACTTTGGACTAAGTAGGCAACTGAGCAGTAAAGTCCTCTCTCGACGAACAAAACTTATACTCTACAAGACTCTCATCATGCCCGTCCTAACGTATGGCGCAGAAGCTTGGACGATGACAACATCCGATGAAGCGACGCTTGGAGTGTTAGAGAGAAAGATTCTGCGTAAGATTTTTGGACCTTTGCACGTTGGCAACGGCGAATATCGCAGACGATGGAACGATGAGCTGTATGAGCTTTACGACGATATAGACATAGCGCAGCGAATAAAGATCCAGCGGCTACGTTGGCTGGGCCATGCCATCCGAATGGATACAAACGCTCCGGCTTTGAAAGTATTCGATGCGGTACCAGCTGGTGGTAGCAGAGGAAGAGGGCGGCCTCCTCTGCGTTGGAAAGATCAGGTGGAGAAGGACTTGGCTTCACTTGGTGTGTCCAACTGGCGCCGGTTAGCACGAGAAAGAAGCGACTGGCGCGCTTTGTTAAACTCGGCCAAAATCGCGTAAGTGGTTATAGCGCCAATTAAGAAGAAGAGAAGTTATGAAAATAATAAACAAACAAATATTATTCATGAATTTTTTATCAAAGATAAACCAGGGGAAAAAATAAGTGAAATACTTAAAAAATTAATATACTATCCGGTAAATACAAATACATAAAATATACCTATTTATATAGTTGATCAGGATAATAATTTAATTGATTTTAGAAAAAGAAAAAAGTAGTATAAGATTAAATATTAGAAAAGTGAACTGATATAAATTTAAAAAAAATGTTTGTTAATAAATTGGAAATAATGAGTGAAATTATGATTCCGCAGAACACACATTTTCCGAAAAACACATACCAAAACAAAGATTATATCATAAAATAGTAAATGGTGAAAAAATATGTTTGTCTATTGTAGATAGTAAAAAAAATATGGTTTCCATGCTTAGAAGAAAAAAAACTATATCTAATTTGAATAAGGGGTATTGTATGGGGTATTGTAGGGCAGATCGCCTCCGCGTGGTGCACCCTGGGTAGCGCTAAATGATCTGCGGCCTCAACGGCTTTCCTGAACGATAAAAAACTTATGCCCCGGGGGATAATCTCTAGTGGGGGTAAGGCGTCGGAATCGACGTGTAGGCCAGTGACCAAGGGGGAAAACCGAGGGAAAGTCGGAACCTACTTTCTCCATTAATCCGGGGGTTAAAGGTGGGAACCCACCTTTGATATGTAGTGGATCACAGACGGAACCGTCTGCGGCTCCTAGAGCAGTGGCGCTGGATGGGGTAGCCAGCACCCGCAAAGGACTTTCCCCTAGCTTTCCGGGGACTTCGGGGGTATCTCTTCGAGGACCCTCCGTTAGGCCTAAACGGCAGCCAGGCCAGAGTAAGCGGTCCTTCTCTGACCTTCGTATGGCTACCAGGATCCTGGAGCGCTACGGGGGCCAGAATGACCCTCAGTTATCTGAGAAGCATTCCCAGACGCTCGAGTGGGCCAGGAAGGTGATCAGAGGAGCAGAGGAGGGCAGCGGAAAGGGAGTGGAAGCGTGTGCGCCACAACTGGACTCGGAAGTAACAAGGCAAAGCTTCCAGGAGGAGGATGTCTCCCAAGAAAAGAGACCTAGGATTGGTGGGGGCCCGCCAAAATCGTTCAGCGAAGTCGCTAAACAGGCGGGCTCCATCATTCTTGGGGTGATGGACAGCGGTAGAGAAGACGGCGCCGTCTCTACGGAGGAGTGGAAGAGGTTAGCGTCCGCCATCTCCGCAGTATTCATGAAGGTAGTGAGGGAAAACCCTGGACCACCCCCAAGCTGTGAAAGTGTCGGATTGCACTATGGTTCTTACAAAGAGAATCGTCTGGGCTGACCAACGGTCAGCCTCAATGTATAGGGCGACCGTGGCCTTGGTGGGAGAGGTATGAGAGGGAGCTAAGCTGAAGGTAGTAGACAGAAGGGATCTACCTGTGCGTCCGCGAGCACGTGTCTGGCTCCACTCCGAACCCTCTACTTCGAAGGAGATGAAGGAAATCCTCCGCTATTGCAATCCCAAACTTCCCACGCCCAACTGGTTAAGGGTGGTTAAGGTGGAGAAGACTGAGGGATCCTACCGACAAGCGTTGATTCTGCTGAATGCAGAGTCTCTCAGCCCTCTCGCTGAAGCAAAGGGGATCATCAACTATGGCTTCGAGAAGGTAGTCCTTAAGGTCTACCAAACCGACTCCAGAGGAGATGCCCCTGCACATCCGGAAGAAGTAAGGCCCACAGTAGAGGAAGCTCCGGTGGACATGGAAGTAGAATCCGTCACGTCAGATGGTGACAATGCTAATGACGTCCGCTCTTTACCAGAGTCCGTCAAAAGCATCGGGTCGTTCTTCGACAGGGCGGAGGAGGAGAGGCTCCTGGCCTCGTAGAGCGAGGACGCTGTCCTTGGGGTGATGGAGAGGATCTTGGAGGATGAATATTCTTCAGATAAATCTTCAGCACACTAAGGCGGCTTCCGCCAACCTACTTATCCACCTTGAGTAAGGTGGAGCTGATATAGTCCTGATCCAGGAGCCGTGGCTGAGCAGCAACGGCATTTCTGGGCTCAGGACGAAAAGCTACAAACTGGTGGCGTATAGCAGGACAGGTAAACCAAGACCCTGTATACTCATCAGGGGGGAACTTAACGCATTTATTTTGCCTAAGCTATGCTGGAAAGCTATGGCTGACGTCCGTCTATATGGCACATGACGACGAGGTGGATCCACCTCCGGCGCTGCTAAGAGAAACCCTGGCTGAAACAAAACGCAGGAAAATCGGCGTTATCATAGGCACTGACGCGAACTCCTATCACACCTGCTGGGGAAGTTCAAACGTCAGAAGCGATCGACGAACTGGTAGAAACTTTCACATCAGCTTGCAACAAGGTCTTGGAAACCTCTTATCCAATAACAGCTTTTTCCAGGAAGGAAAAACCGCCCTGGTGGACAACGGAGCTACCTGAGCTTAGGGCCTCATGCAGATGCCTTTTTAACAGGGCTAAAAGGACTAGGTCTTCCTCGGGATGGGAGCTGTACAAAGCAGGGTTAGGAATATACAAGTCCGAAATTAGGAAGGCTAAGAGGAACTCTTGGAGAAGCTTCTGCGAGAGCGTAGAGGGCTGTCAAGGGTCCTCCAGGTTCAGACGAGTACTCACGAAGAGTTCCGCTCCCTTGTGGTACTTAAGAGACGAATTGAGACGTTGGCCGATGAGCGGCGAGGAGTCACTGAAGTTACTTTTCGACGCCCATTTTCCGACGAGCCTAGCACCTAGCAGCACCGGGCTGGATAGCATTTCAGCTTGCATTCCGGACCGGGGCTGGTTGCTGGATAAGCGTCGCCTGGCTTGGGCCCTTCAAGTCGCCTGGTCCTGACGGCATCATTCCTGCCCAACTGCAGAAATCTGTGGAGGTATCATGCCGCTATATACCAAACTCATGAAGGGCCGTGAGGGTTGTCTTTATACCCAAGGCAGGTAAGAGCTCGCATGTCTCCCCTAAGTACTACAGGCCAATCAGTCTCTCATCTGCCTTACTGAAAACTCTTGAGAGACTGATTGACCTGCACATAAGAAGCGAGATTCCTCGGGGTCGACTGTCGCATACTCAACATGCTTATTGCAAGGGTAGATCGGTGGCATCTTCCCTACATACAATCGTGGAAGAGATTGAGGAGTCTCTTTTTCAGAAGAAGTTTGCGGTAGGCCTTCCTCGACATTGAGGGGGCTTTTAACAACGTCCTCCCCTGGGCAAAAACCAGATCTCTAGGTAATCTAGGGATCGGAACCGCCGAGTGGGGCGGTATCTCCATCTACCGGCAGGTGAGTAGAAGCATTCCGCAAGGTGGGGTTCTCTCACCATTCCTCTGGGTTGTTGTTTTAAATGACCTGTTGGAGGAGCTGGTAAAGTGGGGCTGCAGGGTAATTGCCTACGCGGATGACGTGGTACTAATTGTTAGCGGAAAATTTTTGGACACTCTGTACAACTTGATGCAGGGATATCTGAACGCAGTTGTTAAATGGGCAACGGATTGCGGCCTGTCGGTGAATCCTCTTCAGACGGAGCTCGTCCTATTTACGAGGAAACATAAAATACCCAGAGCTATACTTCCCTCACTAGGGGGCGCTCCTCTGATGCTTTCTGACAAGGTGAAGTACCTAGGTATTATCCTTGACAGCAAGCTTACATGGAAGCCAAATATTGAGGAAAGAGTGAGGAAGGCAACAATCGCCTTGTATGGGTGCAAGGGTGCAGTTCGCAAAAGATGGGGCCTTTCGCCTAGAGTTGTTTTCTGGCTATATAATACTATTGTAAAGCCTATCTTGTTATATGGAGTCATAGTCTGGTGTAACTCACTAGAGAAGACGATATTGGAGAAGAAGCTGGAGAGAGCTCAGAGGTCGGCACTCATTGGAATCAGTAAGGCGCTTCGAACGACTCCTACTCTGGCGCTCAACGCAATGTTAAATGTGGTACCCGTAGACATCGCAGGCAGAATTGCCGCTACACGTACCGCAATCAAACTGAGGGGCTGGAGCTATAAGCTCAACCTCACTTATGGGTGCTCAAGCATCCTTAGAAACTTCGAGTTCATCCCTCTGTCAACAGATCAGTGTATACCCCCGTTTAGTCGAACCGGAACATTCTCCACTCACATCTCGTCAAGGAAGAGTAGACGGGGGGCTACACTTGGGGCCAGGGCCTGGTGAACTTGTTCACGGATGGATCGAAGTTGGAAGGAAAGGTTGGCGGAGGAGTCTTTTGCGAGGGGCTTCCCATCAGACTCAAATTGAAGTTGCCGGACCACTGCAGTGTGTTCCAGGCAGAGGTAGCCGCATTCAAGGAGGCAGCTGATTGGCTGCTCAAATGCGTACTAACAGTCAAGAAAGAAAATATTTACTCCGACAGCCAAGTGGCTACAAGGGCCCTCGGGTCTATGACGGTGCATTCGGGGACCTCACTTTCGACTGCGTCCGAATTCTTTGACATCAGCCTCATCTGGGTTCCAGCGACATTGCGGGAAACTGTGAGGCGGATACGCTGGCCAGACAAGGGAAATGTGAGGTGATTTCCCCGCGAAGGGAGAAAATTGGGATCCCCCTGACTTCCTGCGGTCTGCTACTGGAAAGATGGGCATCGCCCCAACTCAGCGAGCGCTGGGCAAATACACAAACGTGTAAGGTCGCGAAATTCTTCTGCCCACGTGTGGATCGGAGGCGCTCGGGCGAGCTTCTGAGGCTGACAAAATATAAGCTCTCTAATCTAATGGGTTTCTCTCATAGGACACAATGCGCGAGGAATGCATGCTGTGAGACTTGGAATCACCTCGAGTCCTTTTTGCACTGAATGTATGGAGGATGAGGTGGAATCATCTCAGCACCTTCTCCTTAGCTGCCCGGCTCTGGCGGTGCTAAGATCCAGGCATCTTGGCTCTTACTTCTTTGCCCCGCCTGCTGATATAGCTGGCGCTGATATTAAAAACCTGATGAATTTCATCAGCATACAAAGCGGTTGACGCAAACATAGTAATCTTTCTTCGTCCAAGTGGGCAACTATACCACTCACTCACCGTCACTCCCTGGGCAACGATACCAAACTTCCCTAACCTAACCTAACCTAATGGGTATTGTAAAAAGTGTTATAATCAAAAATTCGCATATCGTAACTCAGTACCAAGTAGAAATAAAAAAATAGAGTGTGAATGTGGTGGAAATTATACTTTATCAAATAAACAGCGTCAAATAAAATCTCAATTTCATATTAAATTTATTAACAATAAGGAAAATAATGAAAAAATTAATGATAAAAATAAATATCCAATTAAGTTTAATAAAATTAATTAGCATTTTAATCACACTTTAAAGTATTATAACTTTATATAAAGACGAGAAGTTAATTTATTTAAAAACAAATTTTTTTATATAACTAAAGAAAAATTAAGTAAAAATATCAAATAAAGGAAAATGAATCCAATTAATATTAAAGAATTGAAATCTAAAAATCTAAAAACTATATAAAAATATATTAGAGAAAATAAACATATCTTTCAACTACCAAAATATTGGTATAATAAAAATAAAAATAATTCATTAAGTTTAATAAATATTTCAATAGAAAATCATAACCAAGAAGTTATTCAAAATATTTTTCAAAATTTTGATAATTATGATTTTGATATTAAAGAAAACCCATTAAGCAATACATATTTTGGTAATATGGTTGCTGATTTAGAGTTTACAAATGATGAAGAATTTAATATTAAAAAACATCTAGAATTAGTAAAAAAAAATTGTTTCAAGTATTTTTTATTGATTTTAAAAAATATGATAATTTTAAAGTTTGTTTAGCAACAGAAGTAAATATCGTGACTACTAATATTAAAACTAACGAAGTTGAAGACAACGAATTTTGGTATAGATCAAAAATACATTGAGTTAATAAATTAAACTAAAAAAAAGAATTTGATTTAACGACAGAGGAAATAGATAGTCAACTGTCAGAAAAATGTACAAAAGGATCTACAGCTAGATTTGTTAAAATTATAAAAACACATCTTATTAGAGATAAGTCTCAATGTCTTGTTAGATCATTTATTCCATTTACTAATAGAAATTGTATTTATATTAAAAATATTGATATTAAATGTATTTTATATTGTATCTTATGTTCTATTCATCAACATGAAATAAACAAAGATCCTCAAAAACCAACAAAATATAAAAAATATCTTGAAGATTTAGAAAATGATGATAAATTTAAAAACTTAAATTTAAATTTTTCATTTATAATTAACTAGCTGACCCGACGAACTTTGTTCCGCCCTAGAGGCAATAAAAAAGCAGATTTTTGATTTTATTAAGTTAATTTTTTTATTAATCAAGTATTTCAATGAAACTTTAATAGATTGCACTCTTCAGTTAAGCACCTTGTGATACACGATATTTTTTGTTTTTTTATCAGGTGCAAGAACAAACAACGAAGATGGTTTTCCGACCCGTGAACATGCCACATATAATTGACCATGTGAGAAACATTGATTTTCTAGATTCAGACCACAAACTTTCAAGGATTGGCCTTGCAATTTGTTAATGGTCATGGCGAATGCAAGACGGATGGGAAATTGAAGTCTTTTAAACTCAAACGAAAGATCGGTTGGGATCATTGGGATCCTCGGAATGAGAACTTCTTCACCTTCGAATTTTTCTTTCTCGTCGCGTAAATCACATTGGTCATCAATTTATTTACCACCAAACGCGTACCGGTGCAAAGTTTTGGTGGGCTTACGTTTCGAAGCATGATTACTACGGAGCCAACTTTTAGGCGTAAATTTTGCCGTGGTAAGCCAGGCACATCCAAGGAGTTTAAAAATTCAATTGGATAATTGGTGGCTTCGTCTTCATTTGTTACACAGTCAATAGATTTGAATGAATGCATTGTTCCAATGATATCATTTTGAATTATGTAGTTTAGGTCTTTATTCTTAGCTGCTAAAATTGCTCGCTCACTCAACCATTCATTATTTTTGTAGTTATTAATGATGCTTAGGAATACTTTATTGATAAGTTCGTCTTTCGTTGAGACAAAGTTACAGAAGTTCTGAGGAAAGGAAATCAATCCGCTCGATTCGTCGACAGGTACTCGACCATTGCCGATAGTCAGTAATTGCTCAGAGAAATCTTCAGTAATGTATCATTAAGTAATGCAACTCTCATGTTTGTTGTCAGCTGAAGTTTCTTCACATAGCGCCATAGATTTGATGATTTGAGGCAAGCGTTCATTTTGTCAGCAGCCGTTGATCTTGAAATTACTGGCAGTGTTTGGCGGAAGTCGCCAGACAGTAAAATCATTGCGCCTCCAAAACATTTCGAGACATTGCGTATATCTTCCAATGTTCAGTTAAGTGCTTCTAATGCACGTTTATGCGCCATTGTGTATTCGTCCCAGATGATTATTGTCGATGCTGCTAAAACTTTGGCCATTGCTGAGTTTTTTAAAATATTACATGTCGTTCTTCAATTTTTTGAAGATTTAACGGCAATTTTAATGCTGAATGACGGCATCCTTCTAACAATGTGGCTGCTATTCCAGAAGAAGCAACTGCAAGGGTAATGATGAATCTCGCACGAACAGTGGCTAAAATGACTGACATGAGGAATGTCTTACCAGTTCCGCCAGGGGCATCAAGGAAATATAAACCACCATTTCCATCATCAATTGCCTTCATTAAGGTATCATAAACTTTTCGCGATTCAACAGTGGTACATTCGTTTGAACTACTAAATCTAATTCCTGGTGATCATATTCACGTTCCCGTTCCAACTCTCGATTAAATGCGTTATTCATTTCACGATTTGGCGCTGCCATTCCTAACCTGACTAATAAACTACTGCACATAAGGTAGCACATGTCTTCGATCAAGAGTAAATCCCGATTATGTATCTCTTAATTCATCTCAAGATCCGGATTTCTGGAACTGACACGAATTTAATGTAAAATATCTTCTGACATATTAACCATGTATTTATACCATAGGTTAGATGGGTTCGATGGAAAGCATGTCGAAATGATGATAGCAAATAATGTGCGTATCTGACTTGAAGATGCAGAGATAATGGTATCCTTTTCTAGTAATTGAGTTCTTCACATGCAGCACAATATGTTGGGAATATTGAACCATTAACAGTCCGTAGTGACTCAAATGGCGTTGGGCCACGCACATTTACCAGCAACAACCGCAAATAGAAGCATTCATCATTCTTTGGATGAACTGTATACTCGTACATACGACCAAGAGCATCAGTAGAACACACATCCATAATGTTTCGTATCCTTCTTGCACTACGGCTTTGTCGGGAAAGTTTCGATAGTCTTGGTCGCGGCATTTATAATGATGATTCAAAGAGAATACAAATTACTGTGATTATATATTTCTGACAAAATTTATATTATGAAACTTTCTAGTTAACCATAGACAAAATTACGTTTAGCTGTCATTTGCGTATTGTTATTCCATATCAGATGCGTTTTTTTTATACCACATTTTATACGGAAACGCTTTCGAATGGGATAAAAAGTATCCTACGTCCGTCTCCTTGTTCTAAGCTACCTCTCCACCTAGTTATTTTAATAGTAAAACTTTTAAAGATTATCATAATTGGTATTTAAAATTAGACGTTATACTTTTAAGTGATGTGTTTGATAATTTTAGAAAAGAATGTTTTAAAAATTATAACCTAGATCCTATCTATACTGTAAGGGTGATTGTCTGTACGTTGTCCGCGCATTACGAAACGACAACACCAAATGACGTAAAAATTGTTATACCTACATTCATATTTTCACCCAATGAAGGTTATAGGCATGTTTTTATGATGGAACTCCCTTCCCACAGCCCCCAGACCGAGCCACCACTCTCATTCGTCAGTAATAATCGAATATTTGCTTAGATTTAATCTAAACAATCTTAGTTTTTCCTATTTCCCACTATTTATAGCACTCTCTAGACTTCATAATCCGCATAAGCTGTTCAACTATGACCCAAATGCAAAGTACAAAAACGGTTCGAGATAGAAAATTAATAAAAATAATTTTGCTTGATATTTTTCTGATTGGTTGTTTTAATTTTATTTAACGAGGCATAGCAACGGATGCTATGCTTTTTATTAATAAAAAATTATTTTCTATGAAATTATTGTTTGTAATTCTTTTATATACATATCCTAAATCTCTCAAAACTACTCCTACGCGAGCAGGGCCGCGGGTTACAGCTAGTACATTATATAAATTCACCACACTTAAGTAATTCCGCTGCCCTAAAATTGACTAAACAAAAATTAGAATTATTAACAGATCTAGATAAATATTTATTTCATGAAAATGGAACTAGAGGTGGAATATCACAAATTTCACATAACTAAGCTAAAGCTAATAATTGTTATTATTACGATGATATTGCAGAACAAGTTTAAAAATTAAGTAAAGAAGAGTTTATAAATTAAGTAAAGAGCTTCTCTTAAAAGTATATACGATTCTAAAAAATTAACAAGTTATATTTTATATTTAGATGCAAGTAATTTATATGGATGGGCTATGTCGCAAAAATTAAGTGTTGGTGATCATAAATGGTTAGATGAAGATGGAATTAAATACTTTAGTAACATTAATAATATTTTAAATAATAATTATGATGACAACAATACTGGATATACTTTAGAAGTTGATATAGACATTCCTGGTGAATTACACAACTTTTTTAGTGACTATGCTCCAACACCTCATCATTATGTTGTACAATTTGAAGATTTATCACCACTTCAAAAGACTTAATTAATAAAGGGATTGATAAAATTAAACAATTAATGTGTACGTTGTTACCAAAGAAAAATTTTATAATTGATATAAGATTATTAAAAGAATGGTGTAATTTTAAATAAAGTTCATAGAGGTATTAAATGTAGACAAGAAGCATGGTTAAAAAATTATATTGAAAAAAATACAATACTTACAAAAGAAGCTTTAAATATTTTTGAAAAAGATTTTTTCAAACTTATGAATAATAGTGTATATGGTAAGCAAATGGAAAATGTTAGAAATATACATAATGTTAGAATAGTTAAAACTGAAAAACTTATGAGAAAACTAATAAATAAAAATACATATCAATCAAGAAAAATAATAGATAGTAATATGTGTGTAGTGTTTGGTAAAAATTCTAATATTAAATTAAATAAACCTGTCTTTGGAGGTCAAAATATTTTAGATGTATCAAAATTAGTAATGTTTAAAATGTATGTACAATTGAAAAATAAATTTGGTAATAGAATGAAGTTATTAGGAACATACACTGATTCATTTATTCTTAAATTGAAGGAAAATTTATTGGTGATGATTTTGATATTTACGCTGCACAGTGGCAGATTTGAAGAAAATAGCGGCATAAACTGAAAAAAAAAATTTTAGCATTGCTATTAAATTAATATTATTTTCACTAAATAAGTGTTTTATCTATTTGAAAATAAAAAAAATTTAATTATTCATGCAGCTCCGGCCTTCTGGCAGCCCTACAAAAGCAGCTGTTTGTGGCGCGTGGCTTTTGTGTTGATTTTGCTCAAAAGCTTGTTTAACTTTTAATGCTCCATAATTCGCTTAATAAAATAGCTAGAGGTATTGCTAAATATGGAAAACATAGTTCAAGGTATGTTGATCATTAGGTTAATGTCAAAGAATTTGTACTTGTGTGTTTTGTCTTTCGTTTCGTTTGTTATTGTTGGTATTGTTTGTAGAAGAAACCTAACCTCAACGTTCTGTGATTTGTGGACTAAATGTTACCTGCTTCTCGTTGCTACTTGCAAGTAAGAATGCAATTATTTTCCGTTAAATGTTCTTAAGATGACGCCAATAATTTTGCTTGCGCTTTTTTGCGCTTTTTTAAAATATTTGCTGATATTGCAGACAAGGTAGAGTTCAGTCACAAGGAGTTGCTTCAAATTTGGATTGATAATGGGTGCACAAGTAAATCGCTTTCTGAGTGGGTGTTTGAAAAGATTAATGAAAATCTTAAGGCAGCTAATAAACTTGAAATAAACAAAAAAATTTCGAACTTTGTCGCTTATATATGCAAGTACATGCCAAAATGCCAAAGAAAAATAGAAAAATTCAAAGAGAAACACCAACAGTTCCTTGATTCAAAAATGACAATACATATTGAAAGAGCTGCTGTGAAAGAGTGTTCCGTTGGTCGTCCACGGCTGACTTACGATGAAGGCAGTAGTCGTTTAAAACGAAAGATAGCTTCAGATATCGCGACTAGTCAAGGGCACAATACAGCAATGCTTTTTCATGCAGCTACCATATGCGCCAAAAAATCAAAATGTAATGAATGTACTGACTGTATTGATTGTTCTTTAAAAGAAAATATTATCAATGTCAAGAGGAAAAGCGATTGCAATCAAAAACCAGTTCAGATGACTGCAGATGAAGCATTAGCATTTTTACTTGAAAATTCTTTCTCCAAAAAGCAGTATAACGCCATTCGAGCCATAAACCAGAAGCATGGTTGCGACATATTCCCATGCTACGACAACGTTTTTAAAGCTAAATCTGAATGTAGACCCGTCGGAATACAAGCAACAGAAACTTCAGCACAAGTTTCGTTACAAAATATGCTGAACCATACTGCAAAAAGAATAATTATTTTTCAAAAAGAAGTTTTTGCTCAATTTGAAAGCATAACCGATGTGAAGTTAATCGTCACCTATGGCTTTGATGGATCGACTGGACACAGTTTATACAAGCAACAATTTGAAGAAAAGGTGCAGGACACGCTTGACCAATCTCTATTTGTCACATCAATAATCCCTATAAAGTTATTAGATTCTTTGGGGAGAGTTCTATGGATGAATTCTAAAACTCAATCAGTGCGATTTTGTAGACCACTGAAAATCGAATTCATTAAGGAGAGCAAAGAACATATTTTAGCAGAAAACAATAGATTGAAGGGCGAAATTGAAAACTTGAAACCGTACTTATTCAATAATTGGTCTGGGAGAACCTGTTTCGTTTGATCTAAATATGACACTTATCGATGGAAAAGTTTTAAATGCTTTAACAGGAACGAACTCGACCCAGTCATGTCCAATATGTGGTGCTACTCCTAAAACCATTTTGATGACCACGGATACAAATGCTGAAGTATTTAAGCCAAAGCCTTTTGATCTGCAATATGGTGTAAGCCCATTACACGAATGGATAAGGTTTCTTGAATTTGCTCTGCATATTTCGTATCGGATAGGAATAAATAAGTGGCAAATCAGAGATCCAAATGATAGGGCTTATATGGCATCTCGAAAAAAAAATATTCAAGAAAAGCTATGGAAACAAATGGGACTACACGTAGATAGACCAAAACAAAACGGAAGCGGCAATACAAATGATGGGAATACTGCTAGAAGGACTTTTTCAAATGTTCACTTATTCTCATCTATTTTGAACTTTGATGAGGATATTCTTGAATGCTTTGGGACACTTTTGATTGCAATCTCCTGTGAATATGAAATATGTCCACAAAAGTTCCAGAATTTCTGTACGAAAGCTTCAGACTTATACATGGCAAAATATCCTTGGTATCCAATGTCGCCGACGGTTCACAAAATATTGGTTCATGGATCCCAAATTATTGCTGCTTCTTCAGTTCCAGTTGGATGCTTAGGAGAAAATGCTTCGGAGAGCCGAAACAGGTTTTACAAACGGGATAGACTGTCGCATTCTCGAAAAAACAGTCGCATTAATAATTTAGTAGATGTGTTTCACCGAGCAATTGATTCATCAGATCCCCTACTTTCAAGTAAATATTTTTTGGATAAATACAACAACCACAATTATAAAAAATTGCCGTCAAAAGTACTCGAACTTCTCGCTAAACCCAATGTGAAAACTGACGACGAAAATCTCGCCTTAGTAGATATCGAATATGAATCAGATTCAGATTCGGATTATAAACCCTTAGATGCATATTCATATGAGCTCGAAGCAGAAGAATATTAAATAAAAGCGATATTTTAAGTAAAAAATTAAATTTTTTTTATATGAGTTATATGGGCGGTATGAGTGGGCGTGGCCTGATACGTTTGAAACTTTTTCCAATTTTTCTATATACAAATACAATCACGTGTACCAAATTTCAAGTCCTTACGGACAGTATTTTAATTTATGCCGCTATTTTCTTCAAATCTGCCACTGTGCGCTGAAATGAAAAATGATTTAGATAATTATGATACCAGTAACTATATAGATAATTTTCCAATTCAAAATTTAAAATCTAATATTAACAAAAAAATACCAGGAAAATTCAAAGATGAATATAATGGAATACCGATTCGAGAATTTTGTGGACTTAGAAGTAAAATGTATGCATTTAAAACAGACGTTTGCGATAAAAAAGTTTGTAAAGAAATAAAGAAAAATAATATCAAAAAGTTAACAACTGAAAGTTACAAGAATTGTTTAATTAATTTAGAAAATAAAAGTGAAACATTTCATAATATTAGATCATATGATATGAAACTATATACTATAGAAGAAAATAAAATAGGATTGTCGCCCTATGATGATAAGTTTTATTTTAATAAAAAGTTGAATAATAATGAAATACAAAATAAGTTAAATAATATTGATTCTGTCAACAGTTTCGGAAGGAAACATACTTATAAATTACCCTGGGGACATTATGAAATAGGAAATGTAGGAAACTAAAACGAGCCCCCTCTCTGCTATACATTAATATTATTGTAACTTAGATTATTTTAAGTGGTTTGATATTAAAATTATTAATTACATTAGATTATGTTTTTTTTAAATTTCCAAATAAAATATGGTGTGAACATATTTCCAAAAGGAAACTATTTTAATTTTTATTATTATTTCTTTTTTTAATTGTTTTTTAATTTTTTTCCATTTAGATAAGTATGTATTTTTTAATTATTTTTCAAATATATTTCCAATTATACTATTATTTTTCAATTATATTTCCAATTATCTTATTATTTTTCAATTATATTTCCAACTATATTATTATTTTTCAGTTATATTTGTTTCAATCTGCAGTTTACTTTTTTCAATATCTGATTCACTGTTTTCAATATTTGATTCAATTTCTTCAATATCTGTTTTACTTTTTTCATTATTTGATTGTTTAACAAAAGAGGTTAAAAATACTGCAAATGCGCATACCCCTGTAACTGCAAAGGACGCAAACACAGAACGGGAAACCAATGCATCTCCGCGACAAGAGTTTATTTTCAAAATGCGAGCTGGAGAAAAAGAAGCCTTAGCGAAATGTTTGAGAGTGCTTAGGAAGATGAAAGCAGTTATATTGAAGAGTAGGAGTACTTCCACGGAAATAAAGACCGGAGTCTCAGGGCTTGACGAACTGTTTGACGTCATGAAAAACTGCAGAAGAGGTTGGATCCGAGCTGAGAAAGCCGGTAAAGGTCGTCTCTTGTCGGCCACATCCACGAAAGAAATCGGAGGTGACACCCCCGCAACAGCTCGAAAAAGAGGTGTTGTTCAGGAGAGTACTCCTTTAACCGCAAAACGGAATGCACCAAGTCCTGCCGCACCCGACTTTTCGAAGAAACTAAGAGTTCGAGAGCTTGAGAAATGGCAAGTGGTTAGCCGGCAAAAATCTAGGCCCAATACCGTGCCAAAAGGAAGTGATGGAGCGCAAAACGACGGAGCAAGGAAGGCTAAAGCGAGCCAAAAGAAGAATGAACGAGCACCAAAACCAAAATCGGAGGCTGTGTTGGTAAAGCCGGTAGAGGGCCACAGTTATGCTGAAATCCTCAAAAACATCCGAGAAAAGACCATGCCAGACGAAACCACAACGGTGAAAGGCATAAGAAGAACCAAAACTGGCGCTCTTTTACTTGAGTTAGAAAAGGGGAAAACAGTTAACGCTGATTTTTTGAAACAACTAGAGGAAACCGTAAAAGCGGTCGGTTCCATTACAACCCTCAGACCAACTTCAACTGTAGAGATCAGAGACTTGGATGCCGTCACGGAGAAGAAGGAAGTTGATGACGCTGTGAGAAAAATGCTAGCTGGCACTAATGAAAATATCGATGTTAGGATCACAAAATCTAATCAACGACAACAAGTACGGGCTTATGTTACTCTCCCTATTGAAAACGCAGAAACTAATATCAAAATCGGATGTGTTAGTGCAAGGATGAGAGCTAGCACATCTCTGAAGCGCTGCTACCGGTGCTTCGGTGTCGGACACCTTCAATCAAACTGCAAAGGACCAGACAGAAGCGGAAAAGGTATATGCATCCGATGTGGAGAAGCTGGGCACAAAATGAAAGAGTGCCCCAAAGAACCCAAATGCTGCCTATGCACTGATGCCAATCGCAGCGAGACAAAGCATATGTCAGGCTCGGGCAAATGCCCGATGACAAAAGAACATGCCAAGACAAGATAAAATATGATTATACTTCAAGCAAATATGCACAGGAGTAAAAACGCAGACCTGCTAATGGAGCAGATGGTCTTAGAAAAAGGAGTTCAAGCAGTATTGATAAGGGAACAATACGCTCAATCCGAATCGAAGACGAGTCGGGAACTGCCGCCATCTGGCTGCCTAGGGGCACAAATTTCGTAATAATCGCGAAAGGATCAGGCGATGGTTTCGTCTACGTTCAAAACAGCCAATTCACAATGATAAGCTGTTATCTTACACCGAACGACAATATAGATGAATTCACCCGGAAACTAGAAAGTATTGAAGACAAAGCCCTTAGTTTAGAGGGACGCCTAATAATAGCGGGAGAGTTTAACTCAAAAGCAACCGAATGGGGCTCGGCGACAACGAACTCAAGAGGTAGACGAGTACTGGACATGGCAGCCAGAGTAGGTTTAGTGGTGCTCAACACAGGAACGACTACGTACGGAAAGCCAGGTTGCGAAGTCACAACACCCGACATAACCCTAGCATCCGAAAGCATAGTCACCTTTACTAAAGACTGGAGAGCCCTGGAAGATTACAATGGCAGTGACCATCAATACATCACGTTTCGATTTGAAATGGAAAACCAAAGAGTGCGTGAAAATCGAAATAAAAGTACACGCAAAAGGAGCATTAACAAGCTAAACCCAGCGACGCTCCTTGCAACTATTGACGAAAACAAAACGCCGATCTGTACGAATAATACAGCAAAAAACCCAGTCAAGACCCCAATGCAATGCATTACGATAGATTGCAACGCATCTATGCCTAAAATAGATAAGAACAAAAAAAGAAATGCTGTATACTGGTGGACACATGAGATCGCAGAACTTAGAGATATGTGCATCCATAAGCGTAGAAAGTATACTAGAGCCAGAAGATTGGGCCCGGCGATAACGGAATCCGAAGAATACAAAAAGAGCAGAAAAAAATTGAGGAAAGCTATAACCCAAAGCAAAAAAGACAAATGGGAAGAGCTACGAAACGATCTAAGCAATAACCCATGGGGGTTGGGCTACAAAATCGTTATGAAAAAGCTAGGAGCCGAATCGCCTACTGCTGATATGGAAACCGAAGTGAGCAAAATAGTCGGCACACTCTTCCCAACACACTGTGCTGAGAGGGAAGAACTCGAGCATAAAGCAACGGAACCTGTCCCATTCACAGAAGAAGAACTTATGGATGCTGCAAAAGCAATGAAATGCAATAAAGCGCCAGGGCCTGATGGCATAGTTGGAGAAATATTGAAACTATTGGCAATCGAACGCCATCCCTATAGATATTCTAGCACAAGAGCGTAAATGGAGATGGGAGGCAAAAAACACAGGAATCCCAGTACCACACTTCTCCGATATTAGAGTTCAAACACTCACACTTTGGCAGGCAAGATGGAACTCTGAACGGTGTGGCAGATGGACAGCGAGACTAATACCCGATCTAAAAAATAGGGTAGAAAGAAAGCACGGTGAGGTTAACTATTACCTCACACAGTTTTTGTCCGGACATGAGACCTTTCGCAAGTATTTGTGTCGAAAGGGAAAAGTGAGCCAACCAAACTGCATATATGGAGATACTGAGTATGATGATGCGGCCCAATCCAAGGCAGACAAACCTTTGCCTGACAAGGCAGAGGCTAAGGGACCTCAAATATCAAATGACACTCTTCCGTCAACGTCTGGCGACTCTTTCGCGAGAATGCCAGCAAAGGCAATGACGGTGGAGATACATACCGACAAACAAGATGGTCTACTGTCCAAAGGGCAACAAGACTATCTTGACAGCTACCTTTGGAAAGCTATCGGTGAGTCGAAAGACGCGCTTTTCCCCGAGAATGGCTAGAAAGGGCGATAGCAAAGATTCCAGCCTGCGAAAACAGCAAGTTCATTCTTGCTGAGAGTAGCAAAGAAAGGCTGGTACGAGCGAGTGTCTGGATTCCGGGTCCTTCCTTTAATTTAGCAGAACTCCTCAAACGCATCCGTGTTCAGAATAAGGATCTTGACACGACTCTCTGGAGAGTATACTCGTGCATCAGGCAGAAATCCGCTACCACTTCGGAGGCGGGTTCCCACCTGGTACTGGGTATCGATCTTGGGTCCCTCAAGGTTCTTAAGTCGAAGTACGGGTGCCGTCCTCACCTACATCTGGGGCCAATCCACTTCCATGTCCAGGATAAGGTGGAGGACAAAGCGTAAATATACTCAGTCTCATGACTGAAGTAATATTTACACAAATAAATCTGCAGCATAGCAAAGCGTCTACGGCTCTCTTGTGCCGTAGGCATTCAAAACTGCAAACAAACTCACACATAATACATATGTCACAAGCGTACCTGTGGTCTAGATGCTATGTCGTGGGGACAAATACTTCATTGTGAAGGGAATGTGAGACCGCGAGCATGTATTATCATGCCAAGGTTGATCGAACACACGATGTTAAAAGAGCTATGCTCCGGAGATATCGTTGCTGCAAAAATAAAGTACTTGAAAAGTGGGAACAGTGTCGAAGCTATCATAGTTTCGGCCTATCTACCCTACGACTCTTTACAGCCACCTCCTTCGAGGGAGCTAAGAGAAGTGGTTAAGTATGCAGAATCCAATAATCTGGGGCTAATAGTGGGCTGTGATGCAAATTCACAGAACATTGTGTGGGGAAGCAGCAAATCCAACCCAAGAGGTCTCAAGTTACTGGATTTTATCCTGTCATCCGATTTGGTCATTCAAAACACTGGTAACAAACCAACTTTTGTGACCAGAAGGAGACAAGAGGTGATTGATTTAACACTTACCAATAGGTCAGTTGGAAATCAAATCAACCGATGGCGAGTTTTGGAAGAGGACTCTCTTTCTGATCATCGTCTTATCGAACTCCGACTGGGAATTGACACAATATCAATACCTTCTGGTAAGAATCCTCGAAATGTGGACTGGGACAGGTATGGTGAGCTTGTAACAGAGCGACTACCAAACCTGAAAAAAATCAGCAGAAATGATTGAAGATGCTACTAAGAAATTAGAAGGTACTTTAATCAATTGCTTTGAGGAACTGTGCCCACTCAGGCAAAGCAGACAGGGGAAAGCGGTTCCTTGGTGGAACCCTGAACTGTCGAAGCTTCGTGTACGGTCCAGAACACTTCTTAATAAGGCCTTGACGACCAAAACAGAAGAGGACTGGGCTAATCATCGACTTACACAGAGAGAATATAAGAAAAAAGTACGGCAAGCCAAACTTGAATCCTATAGAAATTTCTGCAGTAACGTCGAAGAAATGAGGGAAACAGCGAGACTTTGTAAGGTCCTTCATTTAGACCGCTCAGTAAGGCTGGATTCCATTCGAAAACCTGATGGTTCATACACCATTTCCAAATCGGAAACGTTTAATGCTCTACTCGAAACCCATTTTCTGGGTAGTAGAACTCTCTCTGAAGTTGAGAGTGGCATGAACAATACCGGTAGCAACGGTGGAACCTCTAGGTACAGCTGGTATATTGCTAGTCGGATAGTGACAAAGAAATCGATAAGGTTTTCCTTATCTTCCTTTGAGTCCCCTGGACCTGACGGAATATATCCACCAATGCTTAAAAAAGGAGGAGACAGGCTGATTGAGGCCCTGAAAAGGATCTTCACAGCCTGTCTTGCATTTGGTTATATACCATCCCAATGGCGACGCGTAAGAGTAGTATTTATTCCAAAACCAGGAAAAGATGACTATTCCCTAGCAAAAAGTTTCAGACCAATCAGTTTGACATCGTTCATGTTGAAAAGTCTGGAACGAGTGGTGGAGAAACATATTCGAGTGGGGGTATTGCCGAGAAGTCCACTCAGTAGAAATCAACACGCTTACCAGAGTGGAAAATCATGTGAATCAGCCTTACACGATCTTGTTAGCAAGATTGAAGCCTGGCTGGAAGCTGACGAATACACAATGGGCGTGTTCGTGGACATTGAGGGGGCTTTTGATAATGCCACTTTCGGCTCGATATGTTCTTCTGCCGAACGACACGGAGTTAATCAAACCATTATAAAATGGATATACTCCATGCTCTCTGAGAGGCTGTTAACCGCTGGTGGGAGCGACGACGAGCAAATCACAGTCAGGGCCAAGCAAGGATGTCCCCAAGGGGGTGTTCTTTCTCCGCTGCTGTGGTGCTTCGTCGTAGACTCCCTATTAGCGGAGATGCAGGAACTCGGCTTTCACGTCCAAGCATATGCGGACGACGTCTGTGCGCTAACATCGGATAAATCCTTAAGGAGGCTTTGCACGAAAGTGCAGAGTATCCTTGACAAAATCGATGATTGGTGCATGAGACAAGGTCTTTCCGTTAATCCGAACAAAACAACCATAGTCTTGTTTACGAGAAAACGGAAATTGGATGGACTCAGTCTTCCAACACTGAAAGGTGTGACACTTGGTCTTTCCAACGAAGTTAAATATCTAGGAGTAATCTTGGATAAGAAGCTGACCTGGCAGACACACGTTTCACTGAAGGTGAATCGTGCATTGAAGATTTTTCAGCAATGCCGTAGAGCCTTTGGCAAAACTTGGGGTCTGAAACCTGCTGTGGTCCTATGGATATACACGGCTCTTATCAGACCAATCATCACTTACGCTTCTGTGGTCTGGTGGCGACGGAGCATGGTTAAGTCCACAATCCGGGAACTATACAGGCTGCAAAGAAGTGTATGTTTATGCATCACGGGTGCCATGAGTACAACCTCTTGCTCCCCCTGGATCTTAAGATAAAACAGGAAGCAATAAAAGCAATGTGTAGACTCCATAAATAAGGTTTCTGGCACGAAGATGGAACTTCGGGCACAGAGAAATCTTTAAGTTGCTGTCGGAGCAGTATCCACTGTTTTTGGCACCTAAAGATGATCTGATACCCACAGTTTCATTTGAAAAGAAATTTGATGTCAGATTTCCATTGCGTGAGCGATGGAGCAATCCAGAATGCAGTCAGGGAGGTTTGACGGATATTTTCTTTACCGATGGGTCCAAGAACGAAATAGGGTCTGGAGCCGGATGGTACTTAAACGATAGTAATAAGTATCACTATGCTATGGGGGGAATGTCAACTGTTTTCCAAACTGAAGTTTTTGCCATCCTAAAAGTAGCCGATTGGATAATCGAGAGGAGATGGAGCGGGAAACAGATTGGAGTCTTCAGTGACAGCCAGACTGCATTGAAGGCCCTGGAGAACGCGAAACAAACCTCAAAGATTGTTCAAGAATGTAAGAAGAAGCTTAATTCTGTCGGAAGACAAAACAGGTTTGTACTTATATGGGTTCCGGGACACTCCGGTGTACAAGGAAACGAAATTGCCGACGAATTGGCCAACCGTGGATCTGCGGTGCCCCCACAGGGGCCAGAGCCAATAATCGGAATCAGTCCCGCAGGAATCAAGAATTGGATCAGCGATTATGTAGGCAATCTACATAAAGAGCGATGGTCCGGTCTAGAACGCTGCAGAGCTGCAAAGGGTTTTGTGACAAGTCCGAACAGAAAACTGTCAAACTTTCTACTAAAACTTAGAAGGAAAGATATTCGGTTGATGGTCGGCATCATTACAGGACACAACCCATGGGGTCAGCATATGACCACCATTGGAATCATCGAGAACCCGGTATGCCTGTCATGCTTGGAGGAGGCAGATAGCACTGAGCGCTTTCTCTGTGAGTGGCCTGCCTTTGCTAGAGCGCGGCTACGAGTATTAGGTTCCGGTGTCATGAGGATGAGTAATATACGTTCTCTAAAACTGGAGGATATTTTCAGATTTGCCAAGGAATCTGGAAAATTCTCACAGGACTAACTATCTCTATTTCTGTCTCTATTCTTTCCTATATCTTTCTCTGATACTTTTCTCCTTCCCTCCTTCACTATCTACCCCCTTTCCAGAGCTTTAAATACAATGGGCTCTTTAGCCTGAGTGTTTTAGGAGCCACCAAATCTCCTGGTGCTCCTTAGCTCGATGCGTGATGATGCGGAACACACCTTCTTTAAATGCGAGGGGTGGAACGTAGAGAGAACAGGTCTGCAGCGAGCTATTGGTGTATTTACACCTGAAGAAATTATCGAGAAAGTGATGATAAACGAAGAAAAATGGAATGCCGTCGCAAATTTTGTAGAGGATATTATGCGAAAAAAGAAGCGCGAAATGGAAAGCTATGCTGAAGAGCATTGAGCATAGGTTTCTCAAAACAGGCGACCCTGGGCGCAGGGTGAGTAAGTAAGTGTCCTTCTTAGGACGCCGTCTTGACCCTCTACCTCGAAGCAATGCGGAAGCAGTCCCGGGGTGGAGGGAAAAATCCAAGAGAAGAGGAGGGATTTTTTTAGTGGAATCATCACAAACGTAGTAGCGACGGTTACTATATGGTGCGAAGGCATTTTTAACCCAACCTCACCGCCAAAAAAAAAAAACAAAAAAAAAACCCCAACCAATGGACGTATACCATATTCAAATACACCTCAAATCGAATGAAAACAATGAGACTAATAACAATATCTGCACGGAGGAAAATGTTCAACTGCCAAGCCATCAACAAGTTTCCCGGTAGTCGAACTGACGATAGTAGAAGAAATAATAAAATGCCTAATAAACACAGGGTCGACAACGTCACTTATCGATGAAAACAAACTACTAAAAAAAAGGGTGGTTAAATTTTAAAGGCCGATGTTGAATATCAACCACACCTAAACATCAAGCTCTTTTCTGCATTTCATTTGACATTTTTCAATTTCAGACTAATTCAATTTGAACCATGAAAGGATATACAATCGAGCTACGCGTTAAAGTTATTGAGGCTTATTATGAAAACGGGCATTCAAATCAAAATGCTTATCGCGCACTTCGTGAAGAAAATCATCTTCAGAAAAATTGAAAAATGATAAAAAAAGAGAATTTCAAAACAGAACGAAAATAGAGAAGAATATCAACAATTACAAGAAGAAGGTTACGTAAAAAATTACAAAGCACTAAGGCACAAAAACGAACCGAAATACAAGAAACTGAATTTAACAAATATACACCGAATAAACATCAAACGACCATCAAAATTGCAGGTGTTCTGGATACTAATAACTATGCTGATAATGGCGTTACATACAACTAATAGTACACTGACGATACAACAAATAACCGCTAACGATGGATTCGCGCAAATAAAATTAGATGACGTCAATATTATAACGGAGTACGACATTGTTTTACACATCATCGACCCAAAAGAAATAGACACTATTTTGACATCTATATAGGACCCTATTTTTGACACCAAATTGATAAAATATTATATAAGCCTTTACTCGAGAGTGAAATTAAACGCATTAGGATGAAAATACAACATGTACCTAACAGACAGAAAAGGGCACTTATAAACATATTAGGAACCGGTTTGAAATGGTTATACGGAACAACGGATGACAATGACAGACAGAATATCGAAGATTATTTAAAAAATATTGATGAGAACACTCATATGACTATCTCCAACATTAACAAAAATATACAAATTAACAGTCATTGCAATGAAACTTTCAAGAAATTAAAAACCGCTATAGGACGACAGAAAAATGATAATAGGTAAATTTAACGAAATTCAAACAGGATACACTAATCCGAGTAAACAGTTTATCTACCTTGATACGTTAATGAAAGTAAAAGTGTTAGAAGACAATGTCGAACACATTCAAAACTATATAGTTTCCGCAAAATTAAACATTATGTCAGACAATTTACTCACAAATGAAGAAATAATTAAATACAACATACACATCAATAAGTTACAAAATATAATATAAAATTAGGAACAGCCCGATATAGGGAAAATTTTCGCAATTAAAATTCCTAATAAAGCAATAATAGCAAAGAGATAAAAGTTTACCCCTATAAGTAATGATAACTATGAAGAACTAGTTTTTGAACAAGAAGATATTATTAAATTGAATAATACATTTTATAAACACAGAAAAGATTTTTTTAAAAACAATTTAAAACAAGCTAAACTATGTATTTTTAATAAAAATTGTAACAAAAGAAAAAATATAGAGAGGAAACAGCATCGAAAATGGCTTGATATTATTAAAAAACCATAAAAAGAGCTATATAGAAAGTACTTGCGACGAACGAAAGATATGTAAAGAAAAATTATCTAATACCCTTTTACGGTTGTGAAATATACATACATATATTAACTAGCTGTACCCGGCGCGCGTTGCTACGCCAACAACTAAAATAAATTTAAGAAAAATAACTAAACTATTAATATTAACTTAATATTCAATTCAGGAGTTACGTCACATGAAACCCCAATCACAATTCCAATCAATTGGGAAACATAAGAAAAGAAATTCGAAACCAAAAATATTGCAATAAGTGTTGGAAAGAAATAAGCAAATAAGAATAGCAATAGCAGCAATTCTTTTTAGTACAATTGCAATGCTTGCTATTAGGCAATAAAATAAATTTGAAACCAAAAATATCGAAATAAGTTTAAAAAAGAAAAAGAAACAAATAAGAATAGCAATACAGCAATTCTTATTTGTGCAAGTGCAACGTTTGCAATTTTACTAACATAGAAAAAAAGTTATTTAAGTTACCAAAAATAAATTGTAGTCAGTCTATAATAAGAGTTCAATAAAGTAACTTTTGAAATAAACGATTTAAAATGGTTTTTTTTATTATCGAACGGCTCGGAAGACGTCATTTGCGCAGAAACAGCAATTACACAGCATACCCTTAATACCTCGAAAATGCAGACGCTCAGATCAATATGCGGACACACAAGCCTCGATCACATATGAAACGAAGATATAAGAGAAATGTGTGAAGTCCAAAACATTTATAAATGGGGGCCAAGAATACGTATAAAATGGCACAAACATGTCAAAAGGATGAGAGCTGACCAACTGGCTCGAGTTGCACTGGATGGAAGAGTGCAAGCAAATAGGTCATATGTTAGTGTTATCTTTTAATAAGGACATTTTTGTAAGCATTGTAAAAAAACAATATTAAATCTTAAATAAAGTGGAAGAAGAAGAAGTAAAATGCCATGCTTTCCTGCGACCAGAAGAGAGATGACAAGCGCCTTTTGCGAGAAGCTGCTCACTAATCAGGACAACGAAGATTGAGAAGCTACAAATGCCACGCTGAAGCAAATCGCTCAAGAGAAAATCGGTACAGTAAAGGCCACCAATATCAAACCATGTATATCTGATACTACTTGGGGCATCATTCATCGCAGAAAAGAACTCAAATGGTTCCCTTCGGTCAGCCTTCAGAGAGACGGATGAAGAAGGAGCAAACAATATAAGACAGCTGTACCGCATAGTTGACCGCCTAATCAGCAGCAGAGATCTGAATGGTGATTTACTGACCTCCAATGATGGCCAGATCCGTGGATGGAAAGAACACATTGAAGCAACATTACTCTTAGCAGTGAATCTAGCTTTGAAGTGGGCAGCACAACAACAAGCAGCAAAATAACAACATCCTGGCTTAGTCAAGCAAAGATCAAGGATACAATCAAGAATTTGAAGCTCAACAAAGCCGCGGGCGAAGATGACATACAGCCAGAATTACTGATCCCCGACCTACAAATTTCAGCGGAAATTCTTCATCTTCACATCACCGCCGTCTGGGGCAATGAAAAATTGCTTCCGTTCTGGACAAAAGGCATCATCGTGAAGCTGCCCTTGAAAGACGATTTACGTGATTGCGGCAACTGGCGAGGAATAACCCTGATCAACTCCACCTACAAAATACTTGCCACGATCATACAAGGCAGACTCTTCGCATCATGGTAGAACATTCAGTTGAGTGGCGTTCCCCGCTTTACATGCTCGTCCACTTCAACAAGGCATTTGATACAATTAAACGAATTTTTGCCAAGAGAATCCGCCTCATCAGAGCCCTTTACGAGAACTCCGAACTGGCAGTGCTCCACATCGGCAACATCAGCGACCTATTCACCTCCAACGCAGGCGTAAGACGAGGTTTTCACCTGTCGCCTCTTCTCTTCGCCATCGTTCTTGATGACGCCATGAGCCAACTGACCCTGCACAAAAGAGGCATCGTATGGAGTTTCACCAGACTTTTAGAGGACTTCGCCGATGACATCTGCCGCCTTCCTCACAAACTCGCTGCCATGCTAGCGACGGCGGACAGATTAGTGACGCTGGCACGCACTGTCGGACTGGAGGTCAACATTACCAAGACCAAGGCTATGAGAGTCACCCACAATATTCCAGATAGTTGCCGGGTATCCGGTGGAATTTGTGGAAAGCTTCTGCTACCCCGGCTGCACTATCACGACAGAAGGCGGAGTAGATGAAGATGTCAACTGCAGGCTAAACAAAGCAAGGGCGGCTTTCGGGCGAATGCATACAGTACGGGCGAGCTCCCAAATCTCCAGAAACACTAAACTGTGAAGTCTGTATCGTTGTATGGAATTGCAACATGGCTAGTTTCCAACAACATTACACAGAGGCTACAGCAGAGGTCGCGGTCGGTAAAAGATCACTTGGCGAAGGTCAATGTTACACGAATTAGCAGAGGTCGACTTCACATGGGACGTCGCAAAAGCAACAGCCCAGAACCGTGTACGATGGAAAAGTCTTGTCGAGGCCCTATGCTCCCGAGCAAAGTGAACAAAGTTATAAAAAAAGATGCTCAGCAAGCAATTCCTGTTGGAACCACGACCTCCCAGGTACGTCAGTAGGCATTTCTTCGATTTGACCGATGAGATCCAGCTCCTAACACGACACCCATTTGACCCTCAATATATAGACAGGCCATAAATTACATTCATCGGGCGACCCTTACCCCCTCCTTAAACTCCAGGTACCGAATGCCGGTATCAGAGTCTAAATACCTTCATTGCAGATAAGGAGCTTCAGCTGCCCCGTTGGACCCGAGTCATTTTAGCACAAATGCGCTCAGAACATTGCAGTAGGATACACTCCTATTAATCCAGAATCGACCCCGGCATAACATACATATGTCAGGCAAGGGAAAGGACTCCACACGACACTAACCACCGGCTATTATTATTAATATACAGAAGTGCAATGATCTCTAAAACTGCATACCCGAAATTTTTCAAAAATTCTGAGTAAAAAGTTTGAAAATTTGATGAAAATTTGGCGAGTTTTTACAAAAGCCATACGAAGTCCGAAACTTTGGTATATGGTTTTTGTTGTAGTATGAACTATACAAAAAAGAAATAGTTCAAATTACAAAATAAATAAATAGTCCCAGCTTATGAATATGTGGTGTACGCTTTCTTTTGACGATCACAGTATGCATCGGGTGTTTTTTAAAGCTACGGCGACACGCTCATGCATTTGCTGTCCAGCAGCTTATATGTGTGCGCTGCTGAAATGACAAGTAAACTCATTGCGCTTTTTGGTATTGAAGAAATTCGTCCATCGCCATGTTCTCCGAATCTGGCGCAGTGTGATTTTTGGTTATTTGCAAAAATTAAAAAAAATTGAGAGAAAGTCTTTAGTAGCAATGAAGAGATAATAAATGCGATGAGTGCTGGACTTAAAAAAAAATTTAATACTGAACTTAAGAAGCTGCAAAAACGCAATTTTGAGTACTATTTTCAACAGTGTACTTACGGATGAAAAAAAAAATGTATGGGAATTAATGTTGATAATGTGGAGAATTCCTTGTTGATGCTGAATGTTGTCATTGAATGTTGATAATGGCGTTGTTCCCAAGCAACGACAGGACCGGCACTTAGGACTGGTAGAGGAGGTTAATCACCTACCCTGTCAGAAATTAAATAGATTAACGAAACCAACGCAAAGACAAGTCTTGTCGAGACCATATGCTCCCGAGAGGACTGAACAAGGAAAAATAAAAAAAATAAAAATGTGGAAAATTAAAAAAATGAGAAATAAAAATGTAACCTTTTGTCAACTTAATTCACCGCACTTTTGTTAGTGGCTTCATAAATATTGTCTGGCGAAAAATAAATCCATCCATAAGGCATCGATCACCCAATTTAAAGTTTATACTCGTTGCCAAAGTGAAATTTCACACTAAAAAAAATATTTAGCTATTTTTTATTTATTTCATTAAGTTGTGAATTACGGGGTGCTAAGAATAGAGGTCAGCAAAGAGAAAAATCGCTAAATTTTACAGTTTTTCTTTGAGAAAGGCGAAAATGAGAACTGGAATTGGAAATGGTGTTTATGATGCTGATACTCTAACACATAATTACGTGTAATTTGGGTTTCGTCGATTCCGATCAGGCATCTGTGATATTAAAAAAACGTTGATAATGTCAAAAATGTAGATAAAATCACAGAAATAATCGAAGTTGACCGTCCTCTTAGTAGTCGTAGAACTGCGCAGGAGCTAAAGATGGACTATGAAACTGTTTTAAACCATTTACTCAAAAATTTTACACAAAAATAATGAATTTCTTTCTCCCCAAACTAATATTATTTTGTGCAGCACATTCCTTACCCTTTCTTTCTTATTTGCTAGTCGAGGCTCAATAAAATGGACACTCTTTGGAAAGCCATTGAAATGGCACAATCTACCAATTTATAAGCGCCTTGACATAAGCGTTCAATTGACATTTCATGTAAATTTCATGCACGAGTCTAGATTAGATTTTTTAAATAATAAAATATCAATATCGGCAAAGCTAAGGGCTTCTTCTGTTGAAGTAAATAAAATGCTTTCTTCTCTAAGCTTGCTAAGAGTTACATCGATTCCTTTTTTATCTAGTAGGCTTGAATTTATTACATTGTTTTTTGCCCATTGCATTGCGTTTTTAACGTCTTTCAGTTCATCTTTAACTAATCTAATTTTTGTTTGTAAAAGTAATGCAATTTCATCTATAAGTCTATTATCTTTTCTAATAGCGTTACTTAACATATTCGTTATTGTTGTCAAATTGTTTATTCTGTCGCTAAATGTTTGATTTATCAAAACTTGCTTATTGTTATTTATGTTATTTTTATCTATAATGTCTGTGACCATTTCGAAATCATCATGGTCCGGTGTCCCAGCAATATACTACCAGGCCGTACCAAGCATATTAATAGATCTTTTATTCCGGAATTTATGGATTGGTTCTATTGCGTTGAGGATATTGGTAATTTGGGATAATTCAAGGTTTAATAGTGGAAAAAAGGAATTGTTTTTTGGGATGATTTCCTCCATGAAAATTCGTATGTTGTTCAGGAATGATGCGTATTGGTCAAGTCTTGTAACATGATATCTCCCTGGTTATATTTTCGAGATGGTTGACGATTTTTATTGTGGTTATCTACGTCATTATTTTGTTTGACTATGAGTTAGTCTGTCATACTTTCTCGAGTGCTTTCGGACCAGTACTAATTTTTCGTCCGAAAAATAAGTCTAAAGGCTTCCTTCTTATTGTGCTATGAATTGTAAAGATGTATTCATATAACGCTCTTTCTAAGAGTTCAGAAAATATTTTATAAGTGCCTTCAGCTTTGAGACAGCGCATGATCTCTTTAAGAGTGGAATGGAACCGTTCCACCTGGCCATTCACGGAACTTGTATATGGCGGCGATGTGAATATTTTTATACCTAATTGATCTTTCAGCATGAAATTGATTGCTGCGGAATTAAAGGATTTTTCGTTATCGAATATTGTCATTTTCGGTACTCCGAATAGGAAGAGGATTTCTCGAAGGGGTTCCTTAATGTCTTCTATGGCTCTAGAGTTTATAATTCGTCCTTGGGCGTATTTCGAGAACTTATCGATGGCCGTTAATACCAGTTTGTTTTCAGTTCTATACATATCTATGTGAAGTATTTGACCCGGAAAGGTAGGTATAGGGGTTTTTTCCAGTTCTGGTCTTATTGTGTGCCGGTCGTACTTGTTAAGTTTGCACATTGAGCATTGTTTTACGATTCTATTAACCCTCTAGTGCCCAAATTTTATTTTTGAATGAAAAAAATTGTTTTGGGTAGAGATTATGGTAAAATTATAGGTTCTTTATCAAGAAAGTGAAATTTTGTTCCTTGATCCGATTATATAGGGATAAAACCTTACCCCGCCTGCAGGCGGCTTTGGGAAAGAACGCCAAAAAAAATCTAAATGAAAAACTTGCAAATTCAGTGTATTACGTACTTTTATTGAACAAAACAGAAAGTTTTTAACAGAAATCAATACAAAACAAACAGTCAGTCTTATTTCAAATAGTTTTAGAAAAATGTCTACAAAAGAAAGGTATGCTTTTGGGCATAAATAGGCAGTTGGTGCAAATTATTTATGGTGAAAATTGTGAAAGCAGTTCTTTTGCTGGGAAAAACAAAGATTCAGATTACATTTTCGGCACACGATTTGAGTTTCGGAGGTGCAGCTAGGATATTTGGACCTTTTTTTACCGGTGCCTGATAAAAACTTTGCAAAATGTCCAACTCCGTCGTAGCGAACGTCGTCAGGAGGTAAGTAAGCTTTTCTTCCAGTAAATTTTACTTGAGGAGTTTGTCATGGACGACCTGGAGCTCTTAGTATTGAAGAATATTGTTGTTTGCACAGTACGTATGCGATATCTGCCCGGAAGTTCGGCAGTTGGTACTGCCTAGCATGCGTGTCAATCTTGTTAATTCTTCTGAACAAAACATAAGCGTTTATCATGGCCTTATCAAACAGGTGTATAAAAAGTCGGTTTGTGTACTTATTGCTCTTTACCGGAGTCTTATATCGGCCAATTAGTCCATCCATGTGGTCGACGCCCCCCATATGACTATTATATTCACGGACTACATTGGGGCAATCGACATCAACAAATTTTTTTTCTGAGCGGACGAACCGCGACACCTTGTTTATAACATTAGTTTTATTCTGGAAGGGATTTTCGCCTGCGTAACTCGATGCGAGTCGCACTATTTTATTGTCCCTCCAAACTGATAAAGAAATGTCAGCTCCTAAAGCAGATCCACAAAGTTCAGTTGAATATCCACGGGGTTGTTTCTTGAGATCAAGATCTGTCGGAAGTTTGCAATTCGGAATTCGATTTGAACGAATAGTTCCCAGCGAATGTATTCCGCGTGATTTTAGATAAACCAGAAGTGGCAGTGACGTGTAATAGTTGTCGAAATATCTTATATGGTTTTTAAAATCTGGAATATTACGGGACAATCGGACCACCACATTCGCTGATGCCCCAAGATCTGTTGTATCAGTCAGAACAGCATTGTCTCCTGCGCCGCAATATATTTCCAAGTTATAACAAAATCCGAAGGAGTCACACAAAACGAAGAGTTTTATACCCCATTTATGTGGTTTATCTGGCAGATATTGTCGAAGGAAAGTCCTCATCTTCGTTGCGCACATTTGTTCATCGACACATAAACGTTGAGTCATCGGAATGGACTGAAACCTGTTATTGAAATGATCCACGATAGGTCTTATTTTATTCAAACGGTCGTAATATGGAGCATTTTTATCAGGTAACTTATCGTTATCATTGAAATGCAAGTTGCTTCTTATTAGATCAAATCGATTTCGTGACATTGTGTCCTGAATTATTTGGAACGCATATTCACCCCAGTATGAACGGACGCAGAGAACGTTAATGTATAGAGAAGTCTCAATGACAGGAACGTATGGAATTTTCAGGGGTACTCGTTTTGCGCGCGTGGTACACCACAGCCACATTTTTCACCAAAAGTTAACAGTAAAGGGCTGAATTATGTAAGTTTAGCAGCAGTCGATAAGAATTTGTTGGTGATTAGAAGCAAAGAATGTTAGGTAGCTTTTTAATATGACCTATATATTTGAATTTTTCCAAATCATCGAAAATTATATACAGGTATCCCTCGTATAACGCGATAGTTACGTTCCAGAAGAATTGCGCGTTATGTAATTCCGCAATAGGTTTTTTTTAAATAAAATACATACAAAATAACAGATGCACATATATTTCAACTCAATACTAAAGTTCAGACTTTCTTATATTGTACAATTAAAAACACAAGATATGAATAATAATACATATGTACATACATATTTCAAAATTCAAAAAACAAAATTTAAATAATTATGTGCACATTAAAAAATTTAAAAACAAACTAAAACAAATTAAAGGTTTATTAAAAACTTTATTGTTATTCTTCAAACTTCATATGGTAATTAATCTGTTTCACTGTCTTCAAAGATCTTTGCGCGTGGGCGTTTTGGGGGAGCAATAGCTTCATCAGAAGATATTTCTTTAACATAGTTTTCGCTATTGGATAAGAAACTAGTTGTGGGACCTTGTGGTTCTTCTACTGGTTTTATAATTGCAAAATCTGTTATCAGTTTTTGGTGGGTGGTTTTTTTAAGCTCCTTTTCAATTTCGTAATAAGGTGCTAGATTAATATCTATTCTATCTATCTAAGGCAAAAAAGGGTAATTCCCGGTTTACATTAAAAATACATTACATATTATAAATAGAGTAGAATGGGGTAAGATAGGTATGGGGGCACAATAGGTAGGTGGGGTTTTCGTCGCACTGTTTTTGCAGAGGTCACTCGTCTTATGTGAATTGAATACGTGGTGGGGAACAACGTTTGCGACTGTCATTTCGGCCGTCACCATTCATTAGTTATCCTAGTTCTGGCGTCGTTTAGTTTTTTGTGAGCTTTTCTCCGACATAGCAATTTTTTTATTCTACGGTGCAGTGCATTTAATGTATGTAAATATTTGTCAGGTGAGTTTTATTTTACGTAGAAAATAATGCTGAACACGAATAATGTGTTAGTTTTTTGATATTATTGTTTTTAAAAAAAATATCGACACTAACATAAAACATGTGCTTGGGGGCACTATAGGTCAGCCGTCTGGGGGCATTATAGGTCACTACTTTTAATTGAATAAAATAAATTTTAATTGTTTTTGCAGCAAAATGGTGCGTAATTATGTGAGAAAAACGCCGAAACGAAATGAAGAGGATGTAAAAAACGCAATCGCGGCAGTCCGAGATGGCGCTAGTGTTCGATCAGCCTCTAAACAATTTAAAATTCCGTTCGAAACATTACGTGCTCGCGAGATGAATTAAAGAAAAATTCCTAACTTTTATAACATGTGCAGTGTTCATACTCTATAAATAAAAGTTAAAACGTTAATTTCCAAGCCATGTACATTGTTCTTTTCCTCTCACACATAGTGACCTATCGTGCCCCCCGATTTTGAAAATATCGAAAAAAAGTACCTTTGTCTTATTGAATGCAGCTTCCAAAAAATATTTAGCCAAACATAAGTCAGTATAACCAAAATGTTAGCAGATAAATAACCTTTCAAAATCTTGCTTATTTTTCAAAATCAATGCAAAAACACCGTAGCAAGAGCTCTCCAAAAAAAAATGACCTATCTTACCCCATTCTACTCTATGTGGTACGCAAATTAGTGTTAGCAGATTTTATAATTATGTATTTTCCCCTTCGCGTTATATAAGCCTAAATTTCGCATTGTACTGAAACCTAATTTTTCCAAATCGCGTTATATCGAAACCGCATTGTATAAGAACGCGTTATACAAGGGATACCTGTACATATGTTATGTCTGTCTGTCTGGTGTCTGTAAAACTTTGTTGACCCCCTTCAACTGAATCAAAATCCTCTATAGAAAACGCTTCATTACCAGGCGCACAGGAAGATGGCATATGCAAATGTAAATTTGTGAATTTATATACATTTGCGCATATGTATATGCTGTGCCACCGCCACAGCTCAAAATGAAACGGTAAAACTTCTCAAGAAATCCAGCGCGCATTCAAAGGCGCAGCGCACATTCATAGGCACAGCATTGTTTGTACAGTAACCCTGACATGTTTACAGGCACCTTCAAATGCTCTGATTTCAGAGTAAGTTTCTAACTTTGCAGATATTATATATGCGTAGGTTTTGTGCACTTTTTATCAATTCAAGAACTACATACGTAAAGTAATCTACTAATTACCTATTTGCCTACTATCAGTTAACATAAAATAATTGTATCCAAATTTTCTCTTAGTATTAAAATATTCGAATCAGACCTTTTTTTTAAGCTACTTGTTTTCTTCTGCAACTTACTGTATGCTCATGCGCGCACTTGACGCACAGCAGCTGCGGCTGTCGAGCATTTAGAAAGACATATTTACATACATATATTGATACATACATATGTACGAAGCCGCGGGCACTCGACTTGACAAAAATTCAAGATTTATCAAATATTGGCAAATAATTCTACGCGAAATATTCCAATATTGACTATTTTCGAATTGTCGAGAAAATTGACATATGGGCGGCTCGTTTTATGAATGAAAGTACTTGCTCTTAGAACTATGAGCTCGAATTTATAAATACATTTTTTGATGATGAGTTTTTGTTGTACAGTACAATAGTTCAAACTGTTCGGCGCCGCCGCGACTATTCAGCGGTATGGCAACTAGAATGATGGCCGCTACGCCTGCGTCTATGACTGCATTTTGTTCTTGTAGTCGCTAGGCATAGAATTTTAGCTTTGAACGACATACGCATTTTGAGGAATAAAGTGAGTGCCCTGTGTGTGCGGTTGTATGCACATGCATATGTGTATATTAATAAGCATTGTTTTGCTTGAATTCAATTCACACATTTATATTTGCATATGCCATCTTCCTGTGTGCCTGGTAATGAAACGTTTTGTATACAGAATTTTTTGATTTGTTTGAAGGATATGGGCACCAAGTGTACAAATAATACAAATACAAATATGTACATGAATATTCAAAAGAAATTTGTTTTAGCATTTGTGAGGCACGAATTTGATCATTAGGTTATTTACATGAAATACCTATAAGGCGATGCTCGTGAGGTAGGTAATGTTGCTTCAGTGCACACATATGCGTGCAACACTTCTTCTTCTTAATTGGCGCGATAACCGCTTACGCGATTTTGGCCGAGATTAACAAAGCGCGCCAGTCGTTTCTCTCTCGTGCTAACCGGCGCCAATTGGACACACCAAGTGAAGCCAAGTCCTTCTCCACCTGATCTTTCCAACGCAGAGGAGGCCTTCCTCTTCCTCTGCTACCACCAGCTGGTACCGCATCGAATACTTTCAAAGCCGGAGCGTTTGTATCCATTCGGACGACATGACCCAGCCAACGAAGCCGCTGGATCTTTATTCGCTGCGCTATGTCTATGTCGTCGTAAAGCTCATACAGCTCATCGTTCCATCGTCTACGATATTCGCCATTGCCAACGTGCAAAGGTCCAAAAATCTTACGCAGAATCTTTCTCTCGAACACTCCAAGCGTCGCTTCATCGGATGTTGTCATCGTCCAAGCTTCTGCGCCATACGTTAGGACGGGCATGATGAGAGTCTTGTAGAGTGTTAGTTTTGTTCGTCGAGAGAGAACTTTACTGCTCAATTGCCTACTTAGTCCAAAGTAGCACTTGTTGGCAAGAGAGATTCTACGTTGGATTTCAAGGCTGACATTGTTATCGGTGTTAATGCTGGTTCCTAAATACACGAAGTCTTTTACAACCTCGAAGTTATAACTGTCTACAGTGACGTGGGTGCCGATACGCGAGTGCGCCGATTGTTTGTTTGAAGACAGGAGGTACTTTGTTTTGTCCTCGTTCACCACCAAACCCATTCGCTTTGCCTCTTTATCCAGTTTGGAGAAGGCAGAACTAACAGCGCGGTTGTTAAGGCCGATGATGTCAATATCATCGGCATACGCCAGCAATTGTACGCTCTTATAAAAAATAGTGCCTGAGCGATTAAGTTCTGCGGCTCGTACGATGCTCTCCAACATCAGGTTAAAGAAGTCACACGACAGCGAGTCACCCTGTCTGAAACCTCGTTTGGTATCAAACGGCTCGGAGAGGTCCTTCCCAATTCTGACGGCGCTGCTGGTGTTGAGCAACGTCATCTTACATAGCCGTATTAGTTTTGCGGGGATACCAAATTCAGACATAGCGGCATACAAGTAACTCCTTTCCGTACTGTCGAATGCAGCTTTGAAGTCGACGAACAGGTGGTGTGTGTCGATTCTCCTTTCATGGGTCTTTTCCAAGATTTGGCGTATTGAGAATATTTGGTCAATGGTGGACTTTCCAGGTCTGAAGCCACACTGATAAGGTCCAATCAGTTGGTTGACGGTGGGCTTCAGCCTTTCACACAATACGCTCGCTAGGACCTTATAGGCGATATTTAGAAGACTAATCCCGCGGTAATTGGCACAAATTGCAGGATCGCCCTTCTTATGGATTGGGCAGAGCACACTTAAATTCCAATCGGCAGGCATGCTTTCATCCGACCATATTTTGCATAGGAGCTGATGCATGCACCTTACCAGCTCCTCGCCGCCATGTTTGAATAGCTCAGCCGGCAGTCCGTCGGCGCCCGCGGCTTTGTTGTTTTTTAGCCGTGATATTGCTATTCTCACCTCGTCATGGTCGGGTAACGGAACGACAATTCCGTCGTCAACGATTGGGGTATCGGGATCTTCACATTCTCTATGACATGCGCAGCTGTCACCGTTTAACAGGTTCGAGAAGTGTTCCCTCCATAATTTAAGATTGCTCTGTACGTCAGTCACCAGATCGCCGTCTTTGTTCTTACAGGAAAACGCCCCGGTCTTGAAACCTTCTGTAAGCCGCCGAACTTTCTGGTAAAATTTTCGGGCGTTGTTCCTGTTGGCCAGCATCTCAAGCTCCTCGCACTCACGTATTTCGGCCTCTCGTTTCTTCTGTCGGATAATACGTCTCTCTTCCTTTTTCAGCTCTCTGTAGCGATCCCACATGGCTCGCGTTGCGCCCGATCGCAGCGTGGCTCTATAGGCGGCATTCTTTCTTTCTGCGGCAGCATGACATTCCTCGTCGTACCAATTGTTTTTTCGGGCTCGCCGGAATCCGATTTCTTCTTCGGCGGCGGTACGTAGTGAACGAGAAATGTTGCTCCATTGCTCGCGCATGCCGGTTTGTTGGGCAGTGCTCTCCGAGAGCAGGAGTGAGAGTCGAGTGGCGAATCTTCTGGCTGTCTGTTGTGATTGCAGCTTTTCGAGGTCGAACATTCTTTGCGTAGGTAGATGCACGTTTTTTGCTGCACAGAGGCGCGTGCGCAGTTTGGCTGCAACAAGGTAGTGATCCGAGTCAATGTTGGGTCCTCGGATCGTACGTACATCTAATACACTAGAAGCGTGTCTTCCATCTATCACAACATGATCGATCTGGTTTCGCGTTTTTCGATCAGGGGACAGCCAGGTAGCTTGGTGTATCTTTTTATGCTGGAATCTGGTGCTGCAGACTACCATGTTTCGGGCCCCGGCGAAGTCGATCAGCCTCTGTCCGTTACCGGATGTTTCGTTGTGTAGGCTGAATTTTCCGACTGTTGGACCAAAAATTCCCTCCTTGCCCACCCTGGCGTTGAAGTCGCCAAGCACGATTTTTATGTCGTGGCGGGGGCAGCGCTCATAGGAACGTTCCAGGCGCTCATAGAAAGAATCTTTGGTCGCATCGTCCTTCTCTTCCGTCGGGGCGTGGGCGCAAATTAGCGATATGTTAAAAAAACGGGCTTTGATGCGGATTGTTGCGAGACGCTCGTCCACCGGAGTGAACGACAGTACTTGGCGACGAAGTCTCTCTCCCACAACAAATCCGACACCGAATTTGCGCTCCTTTACATGGCAGCTGTAGTAGACGTCGCAAGGTCCTATGGTTTTCTTACCTTGCCCCGTCCATCGCATCTCTTGGATGGCAGTGATGTCAGCCTTTACTCTCACGAGGACATCAACCAGCCGGGCAGAGGCACATTCCCCATTAAGGGACCGGACATTCCAGGTGCATGCCCTCAAATCATATTCCTTATTTCGTTTGCAGGGGTCGTCATCAGTAAAGGCAGTTCTCATCCGAGGCTTTGTAATTCTTTTCATTGGGGGGGATTTTTAAGTGGCGGGTCCCAAACCCAGCGCACAACCAGCTATCCTGGAATGCTTCGCCTTCTCACGTTAGCTCACTCCCGAACGGGTGTTCGGGAGCTACCCAGAGGATACGTGGGCTAATCCCGGCCGTTGTGAGCTGCTTGAACCATATGTAGAAGAATCGTCCTGGCCACTCCCAAGTGAATGGCGATCAGTAACTTTCCCCACTTGCGTGGACTTCTACACATGGAACCACTAGATATATGCAACACTAGATATATTTAATAAAGATGCAATTGAACTTAGTTGTCTCATATATGCAAATACGTTTCTTTGAAGTTTTCCTTTATTTATGCATATTCAAATGTAAATACATAATATATGTCGATATACCAAAACACTTGTATGCTATGAATTAATTTCGACTCAAAAAATTACAATAGTAAAAATTTTCATCAAATTTGTTTAGTTTTAAATTTACTAAAACGCGCATACCATTCAAAATCATTTTTATTCATCATCTTTGTTTGAAAATACAAATTGAATAAATTTTCGTTTATCAAGGGAACATAAAAATGCACAAGCAAATACTTTGCAAAATGCCGTCGGCTATTCGTCAATTTGATTTCCTACAGAAGCCAAAAACTGTGCAGGGCCAATATGCTAAAGGAGAAATCGCTGTAAAACATCTCTGTTAAAAGTTTCACCACACCCCGGCGGCGGCTAGACTTCATTTTTGACAAATCACACTATTCGTAGCTCGTGAGAATTCTCTATATTTAACGTTCTCTGCGGACATATAAAATAAAATACCAATATATTTTCGTATTTCCGAGTTGATTGTTGAAAAGGTTGTGCTAATAATCTTTTGAGCGCTATAGAGATGGGTTTGTTCCACGATATGGTCGATGACAGTGTCGCCCAAAAAGTACTCGAAGCGCTTAAAGGGAGTGTCAAGACTCTTTATATCAGCTCCCAAATCGGGTTCAGAAAAACCAATCGCTGATTTATCTAGCACTAAGTTCTTCTTTCGTCACAACATTTTCTTAAAGGTCTGCGATTTAGGATCGATATCATTAACTGACCCAAAAAGCTCACCTGGATCGGTTATGATAGTTTCAATACGTTGACCGACAACCTGCTCACCAGGAGCTTTGCGTTTGCGATTCTGTGATTGCGGAATATTTGAGGAAGTCGAAGTAGATGGGGATAATACATGTGCAAACGACGCGAGACTTCCATTTAAATTGACACACACTTCTGATTCCAGCATAGAATCTGACAAATTTACCACCCTGTTAATCACCTCGTCAATTCCAGTGTCGATAGGTAATTCTGCATCGTCCACATCTTCGTCTAAAAGATCTTCCAAATCTTCTTCCACGTCTGTATCATCGTCGATTTCTGGTAAATCCAAAAATGTTGCAATATCTTCATCATTGAGGGATGATAATTTACGCTTTTGTCGTTGATCCATTTCTAAAAAACCAAACCTTTAAGCTTAGCCCCCCTCTAAAAATATCAAAATTTCAAACTTACCGCATAGTGTTATTTATTCCGAGTTATCCCAGGACCGCCTCTAGACGGGCTGTCTTCAAAGGTTTATAAAATACAGGAAACACTTTTTTTTGTTATTATTTTTAACTTTCGTATTTTGAACACAACCAGCAACACTATGATAATTTTTATTATAAGCTAAATACACTTCTAATATTTTTATTTAATTTTTAAAATACACCACTATTTTCCGACTTCAAATGACTATGACGGCTGATTAAAAAACAAGACGCTGCTGCAAATGCACCAGCAATAATTTTGATACTTCCCCGAAATAGAAACAGTTTAAAAAGTAACTAAATGGCAAAGTAAATAAATAGCAAAGCGTTTACGGCTCTCTTGTGCCGTAGGCATGCAAAACTGCAAACAAACCCACACATAATACTTATACATGAACCATGGGTATGTCACAAGCGTATCTGTGGTCTAAGTGCAATGTCGTGGGGACAAATACTTCATTGTGAAGGGAATGTGAGACCGCGAGCATGTATTATCATGCCGAGGTTGATCGAACACACGATGTTAAAAGAGCTATGCTCTGGAGATATCGTTGCTGCAAAAATAAAGTACTGGAAAAGTGGGAACAGTGTCGAAGCTATCATAGTTTCGGCCTACCTACCCTATGACTCTGTACAGCCACCTCCTTCGAGGGAGCTAAGAGAAGTGGTCAAGTACGCAGAATCCAAGTTACTGGATTTTATCCTGTCATCCGATTTGGTCATCCAAAACACTGGTAACAAACCAACTTTTGTGACCAGAAGGAGACAAGAGGTGATTGATTTAACACTTACCAATAGGTCAGTTGGAAATCAAATCAACCGATGGCAAGTTTTGGAAGAGGACTCTCTTTCTGATCATCGTCTTATCGAATTCCGACTGGGAATTGACACAATACCAATACCTTCCCGTAGGAATAATCGAAATGTGGACTGGGACAGGTATGGTGAGCTTGTAACAGAGCGATTACCAAACCTGAAAAAACTCAAATCAGCAGAAATGATTGAAGATGCTACTAAGAAATTAGAAGGTACTTTAATCAACTGCTTTGAGGAACTGTGTCCACTCAGGCAAAGCAGACAGGGGAAAGCGGTTCCTTGGTGGAACCCTGAACTGTCGAAGCTTCGTGTACGGTCCAGGAAACTTCTTAATAAGGCCTTGAAGACCAAAACAGAAGAGGACTGGGCCAATCATCGACTTACACAGAGAGAATATAAGAAAAAAGTACGGCAAGCCAAACTTGAATCCTATAGAAATTTCTGCAGTAACGTCGAAGAAATGAGGGAAACAGCGAGACTTTGTAAGGTCCTTCATTTAGACCGCTCAGTAAGGCTGGATTCCATTCGAAAACCTGATGGTTCATACACCATTTCCAAATCGGAAACGTTTAATGCTCTACTCGAAACCCATTTTCCGGGTAGTAGAACTCTCTCTGAAGCTGAGAGTGGCATGAACAATGACGGTGGCAACGGTGGAACCTCTAGGTACAGCTGGTATATTGCTAGTCGGATAGTGACAAGGGAATCGATAAGGTTTTCCTTATCTTCCTTTGAGAACTTTAAGTCGCCTGGACCTGACGGAATATATCCAGTAATGCTTAAAAAAGGAGGAGACAGGCTGATTGAGGCCCTGAAAAGGATCTTCACAGCCTGTCTTGCATTTGGTTATATACCATCCCAATGGCGACGAGTAAGAGTAGTATTTATTCCAAAACCAGGAAAAGATGACTATTCCCTAGCAAAAAGTTTCAGACCAATCAGTTTGACATCGTTCATGTTGAAAAGTCTGGAACGAGTGGTGGAGAAACATATTCGAGTGGGGGTATTGCCGAGAAGTCCACTCAGTAGAAATCAACACGCTTACCAGAGTGGAAAATCATGTGAATCAGCCTTACACGATCTTGTTAGCAAGATTGAAGCTGGGCTGGAAGCTGACGAATACACAATGGGCGTGTTCGTGGACATTGAGGGGGCTTTTGATAATGCCACTTTCGGCTCGATATGTTCTTCTGCCGAACGACACGGAGTTAATCAAACCATTATAAAATGGATATACTCCATGCTCTCTGAGAGGCTGTTAACCGCTGGTGGGAGCGACGACGAGCAAATCACAGTCAGGGCCAAGCAAGGATGTCCCCAAGGGGGTGTTCTTTCTCCGCTGCTGTGGTGCTTCGTCGTAGACTCCCTATTAGCGGAGATGCAGGAAGTCGGCTTTCACGTCCAAGCATATGCGGACGACGTCTGTGCGCTAACATCGGATAAATCCTTAAGGAGGCTTTGCACGAAAGTGCAGAGTATCCTTGACAAAATCGATGATTGGTGCATGAGACAAGGTCTTTCCGTTAATCCGAACAAAACAACCATAGTCTTGTTTACGAGAAAACGGAAATTGGATGGACTCAGTCTTCCAACACTGAAAGGTGTGACACTTGGTCTTTCCAACGAAGTTAAATATCTAGGAGTAATCTTGGATAAGAAGCTGACCTGGGAGACACACGTTTCACTGAAGGTGAATCGTGCATTGAAGATTTTTCAGCAATGCCGTAGAGCCTTTGGCAAAACTTGGGGTCTGAAACCTGCTGTGATCCTATGGATATACACGGCTCTTATCAGACCAATCATCACTTACGCTTCTGTGGTCTGGTGGCGACGGAGCATGGTTAAGTCCACAATCCGGGAACTATACAGGCTGCAAAGAAGTGTATGTTTATGCATCACGGGTGCCATGAGTACAACCTCTGGTGATGCCCTAAATGCTATGCTTAATCTGCTCCCCCTGGATCTTAAGATACAACAGGAAGCAATAAAAGCAATGTGTAGACTCCATAAATATGGTTTCTGGCACGAAGATGGAACTTCGGGACACAGAGAAATCTTTAAGTTGCTGTCGGAGCAGTATCCACTGTTCTTGGCACCTAAAGATGACCTGATACCCACAGTTTCGTTCGGAAGGAAATTTGATGTCAGATCTTGGGGTCTGAAACCTGCTGTGGTCCTATGGATATACACGGCTCTTATCAGACCAATCATCACTTACGCTTCTGTGGTCTGGTGGCGACGGAGCATGGTTAAGTCCACAATCCGGGAACTATACAGGCTGCAAAGAAGTGTATGTTTATGCATCACGGGTGCCATGAGTACAACCTCTGGTGATGCCCTAAATGCTATGCTTAATCTGCTCCCCCTGGATCTTAAGATACAACAGGAAGCAATAAAAGCAATGTGTAGACTCCATAAATATGGTTTCTGGCACGAAGATGGAACTTCGGGACACAGAGAAATCTTTAAGTTGCTGTCGGAGCAGTATCCACTGTTCTTGGCACCTAAAGATGACCTGATACCCACAGTTTCGTTCGGAAGGAAATTTGATGTCAGATTTCCATTGCGTGAGCAATGGAGCAATCCAGAATGCATGCAGGGAGGTTTGACGGATATTTTCTTTACCGATGGGTCCAAGACTGAAATAGGGTCTGGAGCCGGATGGTACTTAAACGATAGTAATAAGTATCACTATGCTATGGGGGGAATGGCAACTGTTTTTCAAACAGAAGTTTTTGCCATCCTAAAAGTAGCCGAATGGATAATCGAGAGGAGATGGAGCGGGAAACAGATTGGAGTCTTCAGTGACAGTCAGGCTGCATTGAAGGCCCTGGAGAACGCGAAGCAAACCTCAAAGATTGTTCAAGAATGTAAGAAGAAGCTTAATTCTGTCGCAAGACAAAACAGGCTTGTACTTATATGGGTTCCGGGACACTCCGGTGTTCAAGGAAACGAAATTGCCGACGAATTGGCCAACCGTGGATCAGCGGTGCCCCCACAGGGGCCAGAGCCAATAATCGGAATCAGTCCCGCAGGAATCAAGAACTGGATCAACGATTATGTAGGCAATCTACATAAAGAGCGATGGTCCGGTCTAGAACGCTGCAGAACTGCAAAGTGTTTTGTGACAAGTCCGAACAGAAAACTGTCAAACTTTCTACTAAAACTTAGAAGGAAAGACATTCGGTTGATGGTCGGCATCATTACAGGACACAACCCATGGGGTCAGCATATGACCACCATTGGAATCATCGAGGACCCGGTATGCCTGTCCTGCTTGGAGGAGGCGGATAGCACTGAGCACTTTCTCTGTGAGTGTCCTGCCTTTGCTAGAGCGCGACTACGGGTATTGGGTTCCGATGTCATGGGAATGAGTAATATTCGTTCTCTAAAACTGGAGGATATTTACAGATTCGCCAAAGAATCTGGAAAATTCTCACAGGACTAACTATCTCTATCTCTGTCTCTATTTTTTCCTATCTCTTTCTCTGATACTTTTCTCCCTCCCTCCTTAACTATCTACCCCCTTTCCAGAGCTTTAAATACAATGGGCTTTTTAGCCTGAGTGTTTTAGGAGCCACCAAATCTCCTGGTGCTCCTTGGCTCGACCTCTTCAAATTCAATTCAAATCAACTAAATGGTATTTTAAAAGGGAATAAGCGTGAAATAAACTTAGGCCGTCTACAGGCGGTCTTGGGTACTAGAGGGTTCATTTTATTATTCATGCTGGGAAAATAATACAATACTTTTCCAGAATTTGGACTTTGTTTTCCTTAGCGTTGCGATGTGCTCTTGTGTGTGTTTCTATAATAATTCCCTCCTGCTGCTTTTCATTTTTAATATCTTCTACTAATAATTGTGTAAACCTAACTTTATACTTTGCGAAATTATCTGGGAAAATCTCTTGAATCTTTCCCATCAGGGACTCTGGAGCTTTGACGCCGTTTATAACCGACGGATTTAAATATTTTTTTAGAAGTAAAACGAGTTTCTTGGAGGTGAACTCATTTTCTGTAATGGTATGCCGGTGAATTGTAGGGAAACCCGATTTGGAATTCATATGCCGATGTTGAATCTATGTTTAGAATTATTTGGTTTTTGAAGACGTTTAATGGAGCTTCGACGCTGCAGATAAGGTTTTGTCCTGAACTGCTGTCACATTTAGTCATTTCTGACATAGTATGGACAGGGCGTCGGCCACAACATTACTTTTTCCTGGCTTGTAATGAATCTCATAGTTATACTCCTTGAGTATAGCCTTCCAGCGCTTCATTTTGCTGTTATTGTTCTTATGGCTGAGCGCATAAGTAAGCGGTTGATGGTATGTTTCGATCTTTACTTTGGCGGAGCCATACAAGTAATTTCAAAGAGAGTTTAGGGCCCAGATGATGGCGAGCATCTCCTTCTCATTTTCCGCGTAATGCTCCTCCGCTTTACTCAATGTCCGAGAAATAAAAGTTATGGGCTTATCCTTTTGGGAAAGGACAGCTCCAAGCGCGAAATCCGATGCGTCCGTCGTAAGTTCGAAGTCTTTGTCGTAGTCAGGGTAGGATAGTAAAATGTCTTTTGAGACTAGGGAGTTTTTTATTTCGTTAAAAACCTCGTTTGCTGCGCTATCGAGGTTTATCGCAATTTTAGAGGATTGACGTTTTGACACATGGCCTTCTTCGCCTCTTTGCATTGTTGTTAAAGGTTTGGCCAATTTAGCGCAGTCTCTTATGAACCGACGATAGTAATCGGAGAGGCCAAGGAACGATCCTAAGTTTTTCAAAGTTTTTGGTACAGGAAAATTAACTATCGCCTCGACTTTCTTTGGACTAGTTTTTATGCCGGTTTGTGATATTACAAACCCCAAAAATTCCACTTCTTGTTTGAAGAAATGGCACTTGTCGCGTTGTACCTTCATATTGGCATTTTCCAATGTTTTGAAAATACTTTCGATGTGAAATATTTACCTTCTTCTGACTTACTGCAAATGATGATGTCGTCTATATAGACGTAACATATCTTCCCAATAAAATCATGAAGGATGTCGTCTAACGCATGCTGGAATACCGCGGGTGCGTTCTTCAAGCCAAATGGCAGGCGGGTAAACTCATATTTTCCATTGTTTATGGAAAATGCGGTTTTCTCTACGTCCGAAGCTCTAAGTGGAATTTGATGGAATCCACTTTTGAGATCGAGCACTGAGAATACCTTGCTATTGCCTACCTGAGACAGGACGTCTGCTATCTCTGGGATAGGATATCTGTCTGGTATTGTCAGTGAATTTAACTTCCTGTAGTCGATCACCATTCTATACTGTTTATTCCTCTGTGAATCTGGTTTCTTATTCACGATCCAAATTGGGGAATTATACGGCGATCGTGATGGTCGTATTATTCCATCACTTAGAAGTTTACAGATTTGTTTTTCTGCCTCACTTTTAAGCGAAGCTGGATATGGGTAAAATTTACTGTAAACAGGAGTGTCCGTAGTTGTTCGTACTTCTCCAGTGACTTTTGACGTGTAAGTTAGTTTTTCGTCGGGTTCCCAAAAGAGATTCGGAAATTTCTTTACTAAAGTGTCTACAGTTTCCATTTGGTAATCAGTCAAGTGCTCGTCTTGTAGTCCAAAAATGACTGCATTCAGGTCTCTCAAGCTGTGGTTTCCCAGTATTGCATGGAAAGATTTTAGGGTAGGCATGACGTAAAATTTGAGCTTGTCGTCTAAATTGAATAAGTTCACATAAGTATGCGATTGAATTTTTATGTCTCCTGCAACTGATTTTGTGAAGAATGGGGTGTCGTTAGGTACTTCTTTTTTTACTAACCTCGGTTGGACATAGTTTTTACTGGAGCCTGTGTCCACCAAAAATTTTAACACTTCTCCGCTCTTCGTTCTACATTCGAAGTATGGTAACGAAGAGCTGGTTATCCTAAAAAATGTACGTCGCTTAATACCAATTCTTCGTCCCTGTTTTCTGATTCTATGGAATCGACGTATTCTGTCAATGTCTGGTCGTAATCGTCATTTCCTTCGTAAGTGTCTTCGTTGTCTGCGTCAATGTGAACTACGCGTTGGGTTTTGTTAGGCTGGATATTCCTTTGAGAGGATGGTTGGGGTGGTCTTTTTCCCAGGAATTGATTTACCTGAGGTCTGTTCGCGTAATTTATTTGTTGGGAGCGGATGCTTCGGTCGATATCCATTGGCTCTGGCGGTGGTAGTGGTTTGGGTGCTATGGGTCTAGGTGGGGGTTGTCTTGGCTGGTTGCTATTTGTTGGTACTTGCTCGTAATTAAAAAATCTTGGGTTATTTTGGAAGCTAGGTTCGTGAGCTAATTGGGGGTAAAAAGTCTGTCTTTGTCTTTGATTATTGGGGCCTCTCTGTGGCAAATGTGGTGGTGAATACTAAGATTGCTTCCTTGGTGGTGAGTCGCTTTGATTTTGAGCATATTTTGAGCATAATGAGTTCGAAATTTCTGATTCTCTAGTTTGAGACACAAATGTAGAGCTTGCGGAAGGTCCGCAGGCTCTCTCATACCTAGCAGTCTCGGAAATCTCCGTTGAGACCTCTGATAAACGTATCTAGGGCCAAGTCTCGGTAAGTAAGCTTAAGGCTTCTTTCCTGTGTCCAGACTACCTAATTTGTTGAGAATAAGAGATAAATGAGAGTACACTGCCTGATAGAATTGTTGTACTGTAGAGTTGCCTTGAACGAGTCCTGTCATCTGATATTCCAATGTTGACACATCTCTCTTATCTGCATAATGCAATGTAAGGCATTTGGCGATGGCCGTACAGTCCAACGGCGTATTGTAGGACTCTAAAGCGATATCAGCGTTTCCTACGATTTTGTTCCTAATTATGTTTAGGATTCCATAGTACTTTGCTCTTCCGCGTAAGGGCTCATAAATTCTGAGTATTCTTTCCACGCTCTTTCTCCAGGAGTTAAACTCCCCTGGTCTGCCTGAAAATTCCCTTAAGCATTTAACAACGTCGGGAATTCTGTCGAGGTCGCCTAGGCTATTTAGATGTTGTGTTTCTATTGTTTGGTCTACCATGTTAAGAAAATTCGCGTTGGGATTGAGTGCGGCCTGCACAATTGTTGGTGCTTGACTGCTAAGGACTTCTAAGGTTATCTGTGAAACTAGGTCTCTAAGATCCGAAAAATTTATTTGCCTTTGGGTTGGAGGATTGTTGGAGTCGAATGGGTCCTGAGGATTTGGATTGGCTGTGTTATTTGTGCTTAGCATAACTGGTCGTACCAGATTGTTTGGGTTTGACATTTTTCAAGTAATAAATTCTCGTGAAGCTTTATTTCAGCTTTGGTTTCGACAATAAATGTTTTTTCCTTTTTTATAATAAATTAAAGTCTGCGTTTCTTACTTTCGCCCTTTCTCCGTTTTGAAATTTATAAAATTTGCTTTTCAATATTCACCAATTTATTTTTCGGTCAAATTTCTGTATTTATAATAAATTTCTTTGAAGCTTGGTCTCGGCTTTTTGTTTCTATTTTAGTTATTTAAAAAAAATTCTAAAGAATATCAAAATGTCTTATCTCCTAATTTCATCCTGTCATCAGGATTTATAAAATTTTTCTTTTAATATTCAACGATTTATTTTTCACAATATTTCTTTGTTTAATTCGTCATGACTTACGTTAGAATTTCAGCTATAAATTTCATCTTCTGTTGCATTATAATTCTGCGTTTGGTTATGATGATGTTACTGCTGCTGGAGTTGGTTGCTTTCGATAATAACGCTGTTTTGATTGTTGTATTCCGTTGGTTGTTTTTGATAATAACACTGCATTAGATGATGCACTCAGTTGGTTGTTTCTGGTAATGCCGCTACGTTGATTTTTATATTCCGTTGGTTGCCTTTGATAATAATGCTGGGTTGATTTTTGTATTCAGTTGGTTGTTTTCGGTGGTAACGATGCGTTGATTTGTTCGTTGTTTCCTCTTGCTATCAATGCTGCATTGATTTTTTCGGTTAGTTGTTTTTGGTTTTTAATAATAATGCTGCGTTGATTTTTGACGCTGATATTGAGTCTGATTGTTGGAGTAATTCTTAGCTTTTTTCTCGCACGCACTGAACACACTAGTACCGTTTTCTTTTTCTTAATCTTTATTAAAAATGTTTGTTCGTGGGCAAGGCGGCTTGCATTCAAACGCGTCCTTTTTGTTTTTTACTTTTTCTATCGAAAGAAAAGAAAAAAAACTACTCGGGGACCTCTTTTCTCGCACTCGCGGTTCTTCTAACTTCAAGTTAGCAAAATACTTCGCTCGGGCGCCAGTTAGGCTTCCTTGCGCGGAAAACCTCAACGAATATAGAAAAACGGCAATTTACTTAGTGCGGTGCGTCCGCTTTTATTCGCTGTCCAAATTAAACAAAACTCTTTACAAAAATTACTTAATTCTACACCTACAAATAACTTAATTCTACAGGAAGGCGTTGCTCAAGCCAGACGCTACGTAGTATTATTTATTTTTCCAAGTTTGAATTAGTAAGAATTTTAAAAGTGACTGCAAAAAGAATTGACAGAAACGATATTGTGAAACAGTAAACGCGAGTGAGTTAATTTGAAAAAGGTGATTGTACGATTGTAGGGTAAGCAAAATGTATTGTGTGTTAAGTTATATATATATAATTAGCACGTACACCCTTTTGGGATGTTTGGCCGAGCTCCTAATCCTATTTGTGGCGTGCGTCTTGATGTTGTTCCACAAATGGAGGGACCTACAGTTTCCAGCCGACTCCGAACGGCAGATATTTTTATGAGGAGTTTTTTCATAGCAGAAATACACTCGGAGCTTTGCCATTGCCTGCCGAGGGCCGACCGCTATTAAAAAAATGTTTTTTTTTTCTTAATTTTGATATTTCACCGAGATTCGAACCTACGTTCTCTCTCTGAATTCCGAAAGGTAGTCACGCATCAACCCATTCGGCTACGGCGGTCGCCATTGTTTAGTTTTAATCAAACAAATCACAATGTTACCAAGCCACTCCTACAAGTCGTTATGGCACGTGGATTACAAGCAAAGTCTGACATGGATCACACCAACCAAAAATTACCAAGCTGGTATTAAAATTACATAGAATCAATTTGACTGTGGAGAGGACCGTGTCTGACATGGATCCAACCAACCAATCATTTTTGTGAGAGTTGAATGTTCCAACCAATAGGCTCTCAGTTTTGCTCTTTCACACTTTCATAAAATTATTCACACAACAACTAATTTTTCATTCAAGAAGTTGAATCTTCAGAATAAACGAATATAGTTAAAAAGGTTATTCTAAAAAAAATATGCAAATTTATTGTATTTTTAAAAATAAAATAACATTAACCATACTTTACTCCGTGAATAACAAATTAACAAAAATCTCAGAATTCTTCATATTTTTAAGGGACAAAATTCAGTTGCAGAAATATTTTACCAAGTTCAATGAAACTTTAATATATGGTAGGCTAATTTTTGATGTCATGTTGATGACAGGATGTATGATCGCTACACGCACATCGTGGGCAGTATAATATAAATAAAAGTTATTTACAACAGAGTTTTTGCGCATTGTAATGCAAGTTTTCTTCTAAAATATAAAGCTAAAGTGATTTATCTATAATATTATCAATAAATACATGATTACCCACGCCTGCAGTTGACATACATCTCCACACCATTACACACCTACCACTATATTTCACTGCATTTACTTTATTGTACCAGACCCGAATCCTTGCATTGTGTGTGGGACTCGCCACGTAAAAATTCCCCTATAATGAAAACACGAACAAAGCCTCGGATGAGAACTGCCTCTCTTGATGACGACCACTGCGAACGAACTAAGGATTACAACTTGAGGGCTCGCACCTAGAATTTCCGGTCCTTTAATGGGGAAGGTGAACAAGGGAAGAAAAACATACGACCTTCCGACGTCTACTATGGCTGCCATGTAAAGGAGCACAAGTTCGGTGTTGGAATTGTTGTGGGATAGAGACCTCGTCGCCAAATACTGTCGTGAACGCCGCTGAACGAGCGTCTCCTAGTAATCCACATCAAAGCGAGAATTTTCAACATCTCGCTCATTTGTGCCCACGCCCCAATGGAAGAGAAAGACGATGCGACCAAAGCTTCCTTCCATGATCGCCTGGAACGTTCCTATGAGCGCTGCCCTCGCCACGACATAAAAATCGTGCTTCGCGACTTCTACGCCAGGGAGGGCAAGGAGGGAATTTGTGGTACCGCAGTCAGAAAATTCAGCCTGCATAACGAAACACCATGGTAATCGCCGAGGCTCGAAACATGGTAGTATGCCGCACCTGATTCCAGTAAAAGAGGACACAAGAAACTACGTGACTATCTTCAGATCGCAAAACGCGAAACCAGATTACGTACATCCAAAGCAATCTTAAATTATGGAGGGAACACTTCTCGAACCTGTTAAACAGTGACAGCTGCGTATGTCACAGAGAATGTGAAGTTCCCGATACTTCAATCGATGACGACGGGACTGTCGTTCCAGTACCCGACCATGATGAGGTGTGAATAGCGATAACGCGGTTAAAGAACAACAAAGCTGAGGGACGACGAATTGCCGGCTGAGATATTCAAACATGGGGGCGAGGAGCATGTAAGGTGCATGCATCGGCTTCTATGCAAAATATGGTCGGTTGAAAGCATGCTTGCCGATTGGAATTTAAGCGTGTTCAGTCCACAAGAAAGGTGATCCTGCAATCTGTGCCAAGTACAGCGCGATTAGTTTTCTAAATATCGCCTATAAGGTTATAGTGAGCCTAATGTTTAAAAGGCTGAAGCCCACCATCAAGCTATTGATTAGACCTTATCAGTGTGGCTTTAGTCCTGGAAAATCAACAATAGATCAGATATTCACAATACGCCAAGTTTTGGAAAATACCTATGAGAGGAGAATCACACACACCATCTTTATTTTGATTTCAAAGCTGCATTCGGCAGTAAGAAAAAAAGTTATCTACACGCCGCGGGGTCTGGATTTAGTATCCCCGCAAAACTAATACGGCTATGCGAAATGAAGTTCCTCAATACCAGGAGCACCGTCAGAATTAAAAAGGACCCATCGAAGCCGTTTGATAACAAACGAGGTTTCTGACTGGGTGGCTCGCTGTCGTGTGTCTTCTTTAACCTGCTGTTGGAGAGGATTGTACAAGCCGCAGAACTTAATCACTCAGGCACATCTTTTTATAACAGCGTACAAATTTTGGCGTATGACAGTTATGATTTCGAGGTTGGAAAAAAGTTCGTATACTTAGGAACCAGTATTAACACCGATAACAATGTCAACCTGGACACGTAGAATCTCTTTTGCCAACAATGCTACTTTGGACTAACTTGGCAATCGAATAGTAAAGTCCTCTCTCGACGAACAAAACTAACACTCTACAAGACTCTCATCATCCCCGTATGACGCAGAAGCTTGGACGATGACAACATCCGAAGAGCCGACGCTTGGAGTGTTCGAGAGAAAGATTCTGCGTAAGATTTTTGGACCTTTGCACGTTGGCAACGGCGAATATCGCAGGCGATGGAACGATGAGCTGTATGAGCTTTACGGCGACATAGACATAGCGCAGCGAATAAAGATCCAGCGGCTTCGTTGGCTGGGTCATGTCGTCCGAATGGATACAAACGCTCCGGCTTTGAAAGTATTCGATGCGGTACCAGCTGGTGGTAGCAGAGGAAGAGGGCGGCCTCCTCTGCGTTGGAAAGATCAGGTGGAGAAGGACTTGGCTTCACTTGGTGTGTCCAATTGGCGCCGGTTAGCACGAGAAAGAAACGACTGGCGCGCTTTGTTAATCTCGGCGAAAATCGCGTAAGCGGTTATCGCGCCAATTAAGAAGAAGAATATTATTTCTGTTTTTTGTTTATATATATGAGTTGTTGAATAATTTTTACAAGTACACAGGTTCGATTTAGTCGGTATGGTAGAGCTCTTTTCATCGAGTCGATAATGCAGTCACAGCTGCTCGTCAGCCACTCGAGAGTGTTTGTTGACAACCGCGATAGTGGAGATTTGTATACATATAGTGTAAGTTTTTTGCTTTGCAGTTAGAGTTTTTTCCTTGACGTATACGTTATTTCGCGTTCTGCACTGCTGTTTCACTATGTTTTCGCGTATTGTCTAGTGGACAAAATGGATAAAAGTCACTTCCGATATTAATACGTAGCGATGTTGATAGATGTGTAGCGAAAGCAAAACACATTTGTTTCCTACGATATGTCTTGTAGCCAATGAAGAGGAAAACAATGCCTCGGATGAGAACTCCCGTTCTTTTTTATCATTATACATATATATATAATTAGCGCTTACACCCCCTTTGGGTGTTTGGTCGTGCACCTACTCCTATATGTGGCGTGCGTCTTGATATTGTTCCTCAAATAAAGGGACCTACAGCTTTAAGCAGACTCCGAAAAGGAGATATTTTTTATGAGCAGAAATACACTCGGAGGTATTCATGTTTACTATTACTGGTGCTTAATTTGTTTACTTTGTCGTGTTTATGTTCATTTACAATATTTGGAAATTCGGTTTATTAAATTATAACGTTCTCATATATAACTATTCGAACAGGTACAACCAAGAGTGTAAGTAAATTTCATGTTTATATTTAATAATGTCTTATCAGTGTAATGTCTGTTATTGAATGTTGCAGTATACGGACGTGTTTTGGTTCGCTCCTCAGTCTGTGTCAATTTCCTTCTGAATTCGCCAATATTTATTAAAATCGTTCCTATTTCACACTGAGACAGACATTCTTGTTTGGAAAATAATTCTTGCAAATTAGATAACTAATGAATAAAAACTGACTATTTAAAATCAGATTCAGAATGCCGTGTGCATCCAGTCAAAAAGTTGATCGTAAGTTACAAAGGTTTTGTTTGCGAAGTGCAATGTGCCATGACCTATTTCATTTGAAATGACATCGTCTGATCTTGATTTTCTGCTCGCATCAAATAAACAATATTACTGTAATTCGTCTTCCCTTGAGCGTCGGGCAGCTATTCGTTCTCCGCTCCCTATTGTTGTCTTTATTGCTAATAAAAACTTCGAACATAGTGACAATTCAAGTGATAAATCACATACTCCACATATAACACTGCTCTATATTGCTAAAACTTTGAATGCTCTGCGCTTCGAAAATGCGCAAATCTAACTGTGGCAAACGCTCCGAGTAGTGGTAATTGCCGTTAGGTGTCCCCTCCTTTCGCCGCATTGTCAGCTATTTGTCACTATTTGATCAGATTTGTGTTTACATTTGCGCCTCATTAGGTAAACTCTTCATTTGTGCGATATACAGACCTCCTAGTAGCACTTATTCACTGCACTGCGCGGCTTTTTGTATAAAATAATAGGACTATGAATAAGTTCGTGCGGTTTTACAACAGATGGCGTAACTTGATTATTATTCCATCGATCCACATTTCCAAACATTCATTGGAGAGCTACTGTCGTAAGGCACAAACGTCAGTATAAGTTTTTTATTTGAAGCGTAAACAACAATATTTTTACCACACTTGAAAATGTCGAATTTCGTGCCAAATAATGTGTTTTTGCGGGGAATTCTTCTTCATTATTTTAATATGAAGAAAAAAGCAGCCGAAAGTCATCGTATCTTGGTGGAAGTTTATGGTGAGCATGCTCTATCTGAGCGAACGTGCCAGAAGTGGTTTGCACGCTTTAAAAGTGGTGATTTTGGCTTGGAAGACGAAGAACGCGAGGGTGCGCCGCCAAAGTTCATGGATACCGAATTGGAGGAATTGCTCGATCAAGATCCGGCTCAAACGCAAGAAGAGGTTGCAAAAACTTTGGGAGTTGATCAATCAACCATTTCCAAACGTTTAAAAGCCATGGGAATGATCCGAAAGGTAGGCCATTGGGTGCCGTATGAATTGAAGCCAAGAGACGTTGAACGCCGTTTTATGGCATGCGAACAACTGCTTCAACGGCACAAAAGAAAGGGTTTTTTGCATCGAATTGTGACTGGCGATGAAAAGTGGGTCCATTACGACAATCCAAAACGTCGGGCAACGTTTGGATACCTTGGCCATGCTTCAACATCGACGTCGGCGCAGAATATTCATGGCCTGAAGGTTATGCTGTGTATCTGGTGGGACCAGCTGGGTGTTGTGTATTATGAGCTACTGAAACCGAATGAAACGATTACGGGGGATGTCTACCGACGACAATTGATGCGTTTGAGCCGAGCACTGCGAGAAAAACGGCCGCAATACGCCGATAGACACGACAAAGTTATTTTGCAACATGACAATGCTCGGCCACATGTTGCACAAGTGGTCAAAACATACTTAGAAACGCTCAAATGGGATGTCCTACCCCACCCGCCGTATAGTCCAGACCTTGCGCCATCCGATTACTATCTCTTCCGATCGATGCAACATGGCCTGGCTGACCAGCACTTCCGTAATTACGATGAAGTCAAAAAATGGATCGATTCGTGGATTGCGGCAAAACCGACCGAATTTTTCACAAAGGGAATCCGTGAATTGCCAGAAAGATGGGAAAAAGTAGTAGTAAGCGATGGACAATATTTTGAATATTAAATTTGTAACCATTTTACGTCAATAAAGTTTCAAATTTCGAAAAAAACCGCACGAACTTATTCATAGTCCTATTATTTTATTTAAATATTCACACATACATACATACATTACCATTAAAGGGTCTTTGCTCCATATAGGAATTAGAGGTTCTTATATATCAAGAGATTTGACTTATATACATATGTACATATTTGAATTTATCTACATATGTAGGATATCACGTTGCTTCATCAAAAATAACACTCTGTTTATGTAGCTTTAATTATTTAAATTTCTTTAGTATTTTTCTTTAGGATATCACGTTGCTTCGTAAACGCTATACATCGGAATAAAAGAAAAATAACCGAACATCTTCGAATTCAAAAAGATAGGTTTCGTATATAAAAGAACAGAACAGAAGATAAGGTTAAAGTGTTATAGTTTCTTCTCTTTGTAATTCTTGTATTTTTGCTTCGGTTCGTTAACCCCACAGTGTTGCTTATTAATGTAGTTTAAAATGAAATAAAAAAAGAATGAATTCAACAACATATAAAGGTTAATAAAATATAAGTTAAGGCAGCTACCTGACTGCAATACGCTAGCAATGCGTATCAGATGACACATGCGCAGCAGCGTTAATATATAACCGCCGCTGCACCGTGCGAACCGCTATGTCAGCATTATGTTAGATTAAGAATTAGGCTTAGCTTAAGTATAATAATAAATTGTGAAGGCACTTCAAGTTCTGGACTGAAGGTAACCACAACAGATTTTTACTTGCTCTGGATTGGAAAATAGGAGTAAGTATGAAAAAGGGGCCAAATGGTTGGCCCCCAACTATAATTTTTTGGTGCTCCCTGAAGGGAGCACCTTAACTGGCGCCCAAGCAGGGACCCCTCTTTTTTTTCAAAAAGATGGGGTACCTAACAAGGATCTCCGCAAAGGAATCCTTGTGGTGTTAAGGAAGTGGCAAAAAGTGAAAGTGAAAAAGTGGGTGCGCCGTGTTATAATAAAATGTGATAAAATAGAATAAAATTAATGGAAAATAAAATTAAATCTTATAAAATAAAATAAATCAAATTATAATTAAAACCAAATTAAAATTAGACAGGAAACTAAAATTGGGATCATAGCTAAAGTAAATTTTTTAATGTGAATTAACACAAAATAAATTAAGTTCAAATGAAATTAAATTTAATAAATAAATTAAAAAATGGAGTTAACAAAATAAAATGAAATTAAAGTAAAATAAACTAAAATAAAATATGATGATATGAAATAAAAAGTAAATATAAATTTAAAATTAGAATTAAATAGAATTAAACAATAATAGAAGATAACTTAACGGAAATTAAAACTGAATTTGAAATAAATCAAATTAAGTGTTAAACAAAAAAAGCTCTAGACGATTCACGGCGCAAAACGAAAAATCACGAACACTTGAAAATGCCCTTCCGCAATGTGAAGCCGCACTTGTGCAAAATAACAGCCGCAATGCGGGCTTCACAAAGGATTTCCCTGTTTAGTAAGGGAATATCCGGCAAAATGGAGCGGAGTGCGACGATAATTTTGTGAAGTGCAGTGAAGGGTGAATGCTCGGTGAAAGTAGGTTTCTTCCTGTTTCGAATAAAAAAATAATTATAAAATAAATTTGAAACTCGAAGTATATTGCTCAGCGATTCACCACCTACGGGGGGACCCTCCTGGCAATTTACCCACGAGGACGAAAGAAAAATTGCTAAATTTGTCAATGAAATAAAACAAAATATTACTTATAACTGCACTAGTGCGATAAATAAATATAAAACTCGGAGTATATTGTTCAGCGATTCACCACCCACGGGGGGACCCTCCTGGCAATTTACCCACGAGGACGAAAGAAAAATTGCAAAATTTGTCAATGAAATAAAACAAAATATTACTTATAACTGCACTAGTGCGATAAATAAATATAAAACTCGGAGTATATTGCTCAGCGATTCACCACCCACGGGGGAACCCTCCTGGCAATTTACTCACGAGGATGAAAGAAAATAAAACAAAGTGTTACTTGTTACTGCACCACAGCGATTTTTCGTCTGCGCTCGGTGACATTAGAATTGCCACAGGAGGCCGTATGCCTACGCCTACTAGGACGGACTCCTGCGACTATAATGTCGGTCGGTTACAGTCTTGTGTGCCCGCAATAGTAGTCATGCTACACCTTCCACATTGGAGATTGCATGGGGCCAAGTACTGGGTGAAGCAAGCTGTGCCTTAGTAGGTTGTCCGCAATCTGATTGCGGGTAACTAAAAAGGATAACATAGCCCTTCCGTGACCTAATAAAAAAAAAAAAAACCATAAGACTTTGCTTTCCTTATAAAAAGAAAATATATTAAAAAACAAAAAAAAAATGTATATTATTACAATAATTAACAAAAATATTAAAAAATTAAAAAAGTAGTAGAGAGTCATACAAGATAAAAACTCGTTTATTCTCATCTGTGGGAGAGAAGAAAACAAAAAGAAAACCAAAACGGAGGAAAGAACCTAAAGAATCCGAATGGAAAAAATTCTGTAAGGAAGCAAAGTCAATTAAGCAAAAAACAAATCCATGCCGTGCCGTGCCAATAAAAAAAAAAAGAAGGTAACACTCAAATTTATTCATTCTCTTTTCTACTGTACTGTGCCTTAAGGTTTAGGGAAAGAATTTAAAAATGGAGGACCTAAATAAGTCAATTACTGAATTAAATGGGGCGGTAAACGCTATCCTCGATCAACTAAAAAATTTCCATAATCGATTAGGAGCAAAGGCCTCGGAAAGTGAGGACACCGACCTTGGGATGCTGGAGAGGATTATCGAAGATGATTATTCTTCAGATAAATCTTCAGCATTCTAAGGCGGCGTCCGCCAATCTACTGCTCCATCTTGAACAAGGTGGAGTTGACATAGTTCTGATCCAGGAACCGTGGCTGAGCAGCAGCGGCATTTCTGGACTCAGGACGAAAAGATATAAACTGATGGCGCATAGCGGGTTAGGTAAACCAAGATCTTGTATGCTCATCAGGAAGGAACTTAATGCATTTATTTTGCCTAATTTTAGCAATGAAGACATTGTGACTGTGAGCCTAGAGGGCCCTGCGGGGAAGCTATGGCTGATGTCGGCCTATATGGCGCATGAGGACGAGGTGGAACCACCTCCGATGATGCTGAGGGAAGCCGTGGCAGAAGCGAGGCGCAGGAAAACCGGCGTTATTGTAGGGACGGATGCAAACTCCCACCATACCTGTTGGGGAAGTTCCAACATAAATGCAATAGGTGAGTCACTTTTTGATTTTATTTTAAACGAAGACTTGTTTATTTGCAATAGGGGTAAGGACGCCACTTTCATTACCGCAACCAGGGAGGAGGTGCTGGATCTTACTCTGGCCTTCTCCTCACTGTTAAACCGAATTTCCGATTGGAGGGTGCTTAACACCCACTCCTTCTCGGATCACAGGTATATTCAATTCTCTCTCTCTGAAACTCGTCCAAAAAGACCCTCCTACAGGAATCTGAGGAGAACGGACTGGGATACTTACGGCAGGAATCTGCTAAACCTTCTCCCCGAAGCACCCGGGGAAAACTTAGATCTCTCGGAGGGAGCGATCGATGATCTGGTGGAGATCTTCACCTCAGCTTGTAATAAGGCTCTTGAAAGCTCATGTCCACTTAGAACGCTCCCTAAGAAGGAGAAACCACCTTGGTGGACAGCAGAGCTCTCTGAGCTTAGGGCCTCGTGCAGGCGCCTCTTTAATAGGGCTAAAAGAATTAAGTCTCCCTCAGGATGGGAACTGTATAAAGTAGGACTTGGAATCTACAAGTCCGAAATTAGGAGGGCCAAGAGGGACTCTTGGAGGAACTTCTGTGGACGAATACTCACGAGGAGCTCGGCTCCCTTGGGATACCTGAGGGATGAATCGGGACGATGGGCGATGAGCGGCGAGGAATCACTAAAAATGCTTCTCGACGCTCATTTTCCGACGAATCCGGTATCCAGCAGCACCAGCTTGGGAAGTACACCAACCTGTCTTCAGAACCGGGGCTGGCTGCTGGATGAGCACCGCTTGGCCTGGGCCATTGGCTCCTTCGGGCCCTTCAAGTCACCTGGTCCTGATGGCATCATACCTGCCCAACTACAGAAATCTGTAGTGGTATCATGCCGCTGCCTGAGCCCTATCTATGCGAGCTGCATAGCCAGGGGCTATATACCGGGATCTTGGAGGGCTGTGAGGGTTGTGTTCATACCCAAGGCTGGCAAGAGCTCACATGTCTCCCCTAAGGATTTTAGGCCAATCAGTCTCTAATCTTTCTTGCTGAAAACCCTTGAGAGGTTGATTGACCTACACATAAGAAGCGAAATTCCTCGGGGGCGTTTGTCGCACACCCAACATGCTTACTGTAAGGGCAGATCAGTGGAATCTGCTCTGCACACAATTGTTAAAGATATTGAGGAATCTCTATATCAGAAAGAACTCGCAGTTGGCGCCTTCCTCGACATTGAGGGGGCTTTTAATAACGTTCTCAAGGAGGCAATCACGAAAGCTCTGGGTAGGCTGGGGGTCGGAGCCGACCTTTCCAGATTTATCTACAGAATGCTCAGCGACAGAACGGTCGTGGCAGAGTGGGGCGGCGTCTCTCTCTGCCGGCAGGTGAGCAGAGGCACGCCGCAAGTCGGGGTTCTCTCACCATTCCTCTGGATCATTGTTATCAATGACTTGCTGGAGGAGCTGGTGAGGAGGGGCTGTAGGGTGATTGCCTACGCGGATGATGTAGCATTAATTGTTAGAGGAAAGTTTATAGATACCCTGTATGATTTAATACAGGGATATCTGAACGTAGTTGTTCGATGGGCAGCAGATTGCGGCTTATCAGTGAATCCTCTTAAGACGGAGCTCGTCCTTTTCACGAGGAAATACAAAATACCCAGAGCTCAGCTCCCCTCGATGGGGGGCGCTCCGCTGGTGCTTTCTGACAAGGTGAAGTACCTAGGTCTAATCCTTGACAGTAAGCTGACGTGGAAGCCCAACATTGAGGAGAGAGTAAGGAAGGCAACAATCGCCTTGTATGGGCGCAAAGGCGCAATTGGCAAAAGGTGGGGCCTCTCGCCCAGAGTTGTATTCTGGCTCTATAATACCATAATAAAGCCAATTCTGTTATATGGAGTCACTGTCTGGTGGAACTCACTAGAGAGAACGACATCAGTTAAAAAGCTAGAGAGGGTCCAGAGGTCTGCACTCATTGGAATCAGTGGGGCGCTTCGAACTACTCCTACTCTGGCGCTTAATACAATGTTAAACGTGGTACCTATAGACATCGCAGGCAGAATTGCCGCTGCTCGTACCGCAATCAGACTGAGGGGCTTGGGCTATAAGCTCAACCTCACATATGGGCACTCAAGCATCCTCAGAAACTTTGAGTTCATCCCCTCGTCGACGGACCAGTGTGTGCCTTCGCTAAGTCCAAGTGGAAGCTTCTCCACCCATATTCCACCAAGGGAGGAGTGGACCGGGGGCAACACCTGGGGACAGGGCCTCGTTAACCTGTTCACGGATGGCTCGAAGTTGGACGGTAGGGTTGGAGGAGGAGTATTCTGCAAAGAGCTCCCCATCAAACTCAAATTCAGGCTACCGGATCACTGCAGTGTGTTCCAAGCAGAGGTGGCCGCAATTAAAGCAGCAGCTGACTGGCTACTTACTTGCGTAACAACTGTTAAGAGGGTAAATATTTACTCCGATAGCCAAGCGGCCATCAGGGCCCTAGGCTCTATTATGGTGCATTCGAAGCTGGTCAGGGAATGCCTGGTCTCACTCTCGATTGCATCAGAATACTTCGACATAAAGATAATTTGGGTACCTGGTCACAGTGACATTGCAGGAAACTGCGAAGCCGACGAGCTGGCCAGACAGGGGACCTGTGAGGCAATGTGCCCGCGAAAGGAGAGGATCGGGATCCCCTTGACAACCTGCGCTCTACTCCTGGAAGGATGGGCTATGCACCAACTCAGCGAACGCTGGGCAAGTACACGAACGTGTAGGGTCGCGAAGTCCTTCTGGCCACCTTTGGATAGGAGGCGTTCGAGGGATATCCTGGGAATGACAAAATGTCATCTCTCAAATTTCGTGGGCATCATCACGGGGCACTGTCCGCGAGGTACACATGCCGTGAGACTCGGAATCACTTCGAGTCCTTTTTGCGACAGCTGCATGGAGGATGAGGTGGAATCATCTTAGCATATGCTCCTTAGCTGCCCAGCCTTCGCGGGACTAAGATTCAAGTATCTTGGTTCTCATTTCTTTTCTGCGCCTGCTGATATAGCAGGTGTTGATAACAAAAATCTGATGAACTACATCAGCAGCATAATGAGGTTAACACAACCGCGGACTAGTCACCGTTCGTAGTCCACAATCACTCACCACTCCCCCATCCCTTCCCTTCCTCCCCCTTCTGTGTCCTTAAATGGTATCACAAAGGACGAACCAAACTATTTCGTCCAAGTGGGCCCTACTCTCTGGGCAACCATTATAACCTAACCTAACCTAGGAGCAATTCGCTCAAATGGCGAATTGGGGCGGTCGATCTCGCTCATAGAGCAAAAACTGGCAGAGAAGATATTTGACTTTGCCCAATTGAGTCCTGCCGAAGAAGTAAGGCCCACGGTTATTGCTAGGGCTCCGATGACGGAGGAGGAGCTTAGAGAAATAGGCAGACTCCCCGACTGTGTAAAAGAAATTCAAGTTTTTGAAGGGAACCCCTCACAATACATTTCCTGGCTCAACAATGTAGAGTCAATTCTTAGAGATTATGAGACAATTAAAGGAAAACCATTGTATAGGTCAATAGTGCAGCATATAAGGCAAAAAATTAGGGGTAGGGCCGATGCCGCCCTGGTGTCACACAATATTTTCAATATTGATTGGTTGGAGGTAAAAGGAGTGCTGTCACTTCATTACGCTGACAAGAGGGATATCCGAACCCTCGAACACCAATTAAACCAATTGATGCAAAAGGGTTCGAAACTTGACGAGTTTTATGCAACTGTTAACCATCAGTTGTCACTCATAGTCAATAAAATTAAAACGGACGAGTACTCTGAAGAAACAGTAAATGTCCTAATAGGAACTTATAGGAACCATAACGCGAAACTAAAACGGTGGAAATCTCGCATAGAGGAATATAACCACGAATTGATTTACACTCCGGGTAAATCGAATTACGTGGTTGACGCCTTGTCAAGGATACGAGGACAAATCAACCACACGACTGCTACGAATTACCCTCAGGATGATTCTACAACTGAAACTGTTAGCGAGGGAAATGGTAGCCTGAGAATCGATAGTGTTGGCGATTCTTCCACCGTTACAGCAAGCGAAGCAGGCACCATCCATAGTGCAGATCAAGATGCATCAGACCTCATCCCCATGTAGAAGCTCCAATCAATGTATTTAGGAATCAAATAATTCTCAGGGAAGGAGGGGATTTGATATGCACAGAAAATCCCTATTCAGGGTATACCAGGCACTATGTAACCCTTCCAAATTTGAACAGCAATACACTCACCGAAGTGCTGAAAGAACGCTTAAATTCATCGGTAATCAATGGAATAAAAATTCCAGAGTCTCGCATACAATTGCTCCAAGACTTATACTTACGAAATTTTTTATATTACAAAAAAAGGCTAACACAAAGAATAGTTGAGGATGTAGCAAACGACGATAGAGTGGTCAGCATCATAGAAGGGGAACATAGTAGAGCTCATAGAAATGCCAAGGAAATGAGGGAACAAATCCTGGAAAGTTATTACTTCCCAAAAATGGCGAGCTTATTACGAGCACACGTTACTAGGTGTCAAATCTGCTAATTAAATAAATACGACAGGCATCCACCAGTCCCACCGTTAAAAGAGACTCCAGTGCCGAAATTTCCTTGCGAAATAATTCACGTAGATATCTTTGAGTTACAGGGGGAAAAATTCCTTTCATGCATAGACAAATTCAGTAAATTCGCTAAATTTTTCCATATCAAGGACCGTTCGGCTATCACTCTTCGCACCAAATTTGCGAGATTACTTCATTACTTCACAGCTCCAAGGATGGTGGTAACCGACAATGAAAGAGGATTCATGAGTCCGGTGGTGACCAATTATATCAAGGGGCTAGGTATAACCGTTTACCAGACGCCTATTCAGAGAAGTGAAGTAAACGGGCAAGTAGAAAAGCTGCACTCAACGATCCTCGAAATATACCGCTGTCTGCGACAGGAATTAAAGAATATAGCGTTTTTCAATAGGTACGCTTCAACTTACGACACAATATTTTTTATTTTTCGCTTGTCATTTGTAAACTTCATTAGTATACATTTCATCATGGAACGCTACACACTTGAGCAACGCGTTAAAGTTATTCAGGCATATTATGAAAACGGGCGTTCAAATCAAAATGCATATCGCGCACTTCATCTTCAGTGAGGACGCACATTTTCACCTCAGTGGATTCGTCAATAAGCAGAATTTCCGCATTTGGGCGAAAGATAATCCAAGAGAGATTGCCGAAAAACCAATGTACCCACAAAGAGTGACTGTTTGGTGCGGTTTACATGCCGGCGGCGTAATTGGCCCATATTTTTTCGTTGACGAGAACGATCGCTACGTTACTGTGAATGGAAATCGATACCGCGACATGATAAACGATTATTTTTGGCCGCAATTGAATGGTATGGACTTAGACGACATGTGGTTTCAACAGGTTGGGGCCACAAGCCACACAGCACACGCCACAATTGATTTGTTGAAGAGTAAGTTCGATGAGCGCATTATTTCCAGAAATGGACCGGTCGAATGGCCGCCGCGCTCGTGTGATTTGACGCCTCTAGACTATTTTCTTTGGGGTTATGTGAAGTCATTGGTCTACAGTAACAAGCCGGCGACGATTTGTGAGCTCAGAGCCAATATTGAACGCGAAATTGCTGGAATTTCGGCCGATTTATGCAAAAGAGTGGTCGAAAATTGGGTTCAACGATTGGACTTCGTAAAACGTGCACGCGGTGGTCATGCAAAAGAAATCGAATTTCATACTTAAATGTATATGTTCAAACTCGATAATAAAAAAAAATTAGTTAAAAAAGTCAAACCGTTTGTGTTTTATTCAAAAAAAAAGTTGAAGCGCTCTTACTGAAAAACGCTTTATTAACCCAAAGGAATTGCTGTATATTGCAGTAGATCGGTATAACACCACAATTCATTCTGTCACTAGGTGAAAACCCAGGGATATATTCTTCAATCGGTCTGCTAGAATTAATTATCAGGGCTTTACTGACTTTGGGAAAAGGATTCACAGAGAGATACGAGCACAAATTAAGAAAAACCAAGAGCAGCGAAATCTCAGACTGAACAGAAACAGGAAACCACCCAAGAAATATGGAGTAGGGGATAAGGTGTACGTAAGGGATAAACAGATAAAAGGGAAACAAAAACCCTTGTATAAAAAAACGACCGTAAGTAGGGATAATAGAGTTACTATACAAACAAGCGAGGGGCGAAAGATTCACAAATGCCAATTAAAGACCAAAGGATAAGAATTCTTCATTCTTTTTATGGGGGGAGGCACAGTACAAAGAAAAGCAGCTCTCTTCCAACCCATAAATTGGTGGATATTCTTTGAATATCGGGGTTCGACTCCTCATAAGGAAGAGTGAATGAGTAAAAAATATATATATAAAAAAAAAGGCACTTTAAAAGGCACATTAAAATTAAAAATACAAATATTTTTTGGCACGTTGAAATAAAAAATAATAAAAATAACTCTCTCAACCCATAAAATTGGTGGATATTCTTAGAATATCGGGGTTCGACTCCTCATGGGAATGATGAAATGAATAGAAAGCATTTAAGAAAAAGAATGGCACTCAAAAAAAAAAAAAATATACAAATATTTTTTGCCACGTTGAAATAAAAAATAAATACAATAAAAATAACTCTCTCAACCCATAAATTGGTGGATATTCTTAGAATATCGGGGTTCGACTCCTCATGGGAATGATGAAATGAATAGAAAGCATTTAAGAAAAAGAATGGCACTCTAAAAAAAAAAAATAAATAAAAAATATACAAATATTTTTAGCCACGTTGAAATAAAAAATAAATACAATAAAAATAACTCTCTCAACCCATAAAATTGGTGGATATTCTTTGAATATCGGGGTTCGACTCCTAATGGGAATGATCAAATGAATAGAGAGCATTTAAGAAAAAGAATGGCACTTTAAAGAAGAAAAAATTATAATTAATTTTTTTAACTATTAAATGGAATGTTGAAAACGAAATAAGAATTAATACACAAAATTTTAAAGTAAAACTAAAATTTAAAAGAAAAATTGAACATATTAAAATTGCCTAGAAGTTTAAAGCACTACAATAGTTTTAGAAGAAATTATTATAAGAATATCTTTAAACTTTAAATTTCATTGCAAGATAGGTTAATGCTAATTTGAAAGTAAACTAAAATTTAAAAGAAAAATAGAACATATTAAAATTGCCTGGAAGTTTAAAGCACTACAATAGTTTTAGAACAAATTATTATAAGAATATCTTTAAACTTGAAATTTCATTGCAAGATAGGTTAATGCTAATCCCCGCCTCAATCGGATTCAGCTTTTTTCAATATGAATCCCCAATTGTTGCGGTGGAGCACGGTAGCGGCTATGTCATCAGCGGTCATTTTAAATTAATCCACGCTGTTGACCTAAAATACTTCGACACCGTGTTGGCAGAATTAACAAGTCTGTCCAAGAAAAGGATCGGAAAAGAAGCAGCCAAATCACTCATCGACTTCCAATTAAACCAAACACGCCTGCGCCTCATTGAATTGACAGGAGAGAAAACAAGAAAAACACGATCCATCAATTGGATTGGATCCGCATGGAAATGGATTGCGGGATCCCCTGATGCCGCAGATTGGGATTATATCGTTAAAAACCAGAACGAAGTGATGACGAATGACAACAACCAATACGTCATAAAAAGTTATTTAATGCAACGCAGGAAGTAATCCAGATGACAAACGACATGGTAGAATACACGAACGCCCTTGGCAGAAATATTAATGCAGAAGGTTGGGGTGCAATTATATTCAATAAGGTTCTACTTCTAAAGGAGCATGTATCAGAAATCGTACGTGCAGCTCAGATGGCGAAATCCGGAATTGTTGATACAAACCTATTGGATAGAGAGGAAATAGAAAGAATACTTTTCGAATACGCAAGCCCGTCCTTTTACTCCAACGGCACCCTTCTTCTCTATGTACTTTCGGTGCCAAAAGTCAAACCTGAACAATACCGTCTTCTGTTAGCTAGACCTACAACATTGGACGGCAGGCGCGTAGTTCTTGAGTACAGAAAAGTCGTTATCAACCGAGATGAAACTTATGGCGTGACGACAAACTGTTTCTCCATTAACAATTCCACTATCTGTGACAGAAGTTCAATAGAAAGACTACCAGAGAATAGTTGTTTGCCAAGGTTGATCAAAGGAGGCAGTGCCCGTTGCCTGTTCGAGCCCGATAAGGGCACTACTATAGAACTCATCGAGGAAAATACAATATTCTTGACTAATTTTCAAGGAATAGTGTGGGGCAAAAACCAAACGGCAACGTTAAACGGTACCTTCCTCATTCGCATTAATAACGAGACGGTGCAAGTGGGCAATCAAACATTTTCGAGCACGATTGCTAGAACTTCACAAGTACTACCATCTGTTTTGTCAAATGTCACAAATAATGGCTTAAAGGTTAGCTTATCCTACATTCATGGACTCAGTCTGGACAACATAAATCAACTTAAGAAGCTTTCCTGGAACTTTCACCTCTCTTGGGCAACGGACGGAATTGTCCTTATAATTTTAGCATTAGCCTGCTATATGATCTGGCGGAAAATCACCTCAGGAGTAGATATACCCAGAATTGTCAGTGTAGCTGAAATTCATCAACTTCCTGTTTCCCCCGCTACAACTGAAACCCCCCGGCTACAACGCTGTCATCTGCGGGACGCAGATCTTTAAAGGGGGAGGAGTTAAGGCAGCTACCTGACTGCAATACGCTAGCAATGCGTATCAGATGACACATGCGCAGCAGAGTTTGTATATAACCGCCGCTGCACCGTGTGAACCGCTATGTCAGCAAGTTAAGGCAGCTACCTGACTGCAATACGCTAGCAATGCGTATCAGATGACACATGCGCAGCAGAGTTAGTATATAACCGCCGCTGCACCGTGCGAACCGCTATGTCAGCATTATGTTAGATTAAGAATTAGGCTTAGCTTAAGTATAATAATAAATTGTGAAGGCACTTCAAGTTCTGGACTGAAGGTAACCACAACAGATTTTTACTTGCTCTGGATTGGAAAATAGGAGTAAGTATGAAAAAGGGGTCAAGTGGTTGGCCCCCAACTTTAATTTTTTGGTGCTCCCTGAAGGGAGCACCTTAACTTATATGTCCTTTACTTATTATTTACTCAATGAAATTTGCGTCCCCCAGTGGATATTTTAAATTTTGTGCTTATAAAACCAAAATACTTTCAGAGGCGCAGGAGCAGCATTCTAAAATGTTTTCTAATACAACAAAAACTATTTGATTCGTAAGCACAAGCGCATATTTCTCAAAATAAGGCTCGATCATTCATAAAACGAGCCCAATACATCTTTCCTCCCGCGCTTAAGCTGTCGATAAACCTATTTTTCTTGAGGAAGGCAAAAATATTTGGTTTGGACAAAAAGTTTTGTCTTAGCATCATATAAATATATATACTTTATAAATGCGCGGCAGAATGGAGTACGACTGTCTCTGTACGACGAATGGCGATTGTTTTATAATGCTTACTCTCGCCAACGTAAACTAACGTTCCGAGTCAGCTGACACGATTAAACTCATGAGAGCGCCATGTAAATGAAAACTCCCCATCGTTTCGTTACGTAGTGTAGTAGATCATGTACGTGGTTAAATGAAAAATTTTGGATTGGGTCATAAAAACGTGTCAGCTGATCGTTCTCTTACCACATTTCATTTACAAAGTAAACTTAGAAAAATTTTAATTTTTATTAAAATAACTTAAAAACAACGTTGCATAATGTTAATTAAAAATGAATGAACTACAGTAGAGCGTCGATTATCCGAAAGCCGGTCATCCGAAGCGTCGGCTAACCGAAAGGAAACATGACGCCTTTTTCGGATATAAAGAATAAAAGAAAGTATGTACAAATGAAATAGAAACATTTAATAGAAATGACTCAGAGAGCGACGCAAGGGAACGTCATGATTTTGGCATTTTCCGTGTCTTCATCGATAGCATGTTATATTTAGAACATGATTCATAGGTATTGACAGTGTTGTACATATGTATGTACGTACTTGCTTTCTGTCACGCGCTTTATGAATTTAAGTAAGTATCGCAATTCCTAAATATAACAGCGTCGGTGGTGTTATCGTGCCGCGAAACGAACCCGCATCCGACGCCGACAGTTTTGTTTGGGCAATCTCTCATTAATTTCAGAATGGACACTTAAGTATTTATCGAGTGGTATGACGCTGTATTCATTCCAGAGGTTAAAAAATATCAGATAGAAACTGGAGACACTGGAAATGTTTTATTAGTGATTGATAATTCTGCAAGTCATCCCTCAAACATTTCACTTGAGAGAGAAGATGGAAAATTTAAGGTGATTTTTTTGCCACCCAATGTTACCTCAGTCGTTCAACCTATGGACCAAGGGGTGTTCGAAGCCTTCCAATGTTACTACAGAAAAGCGTTGCTTCGTAGTGTCCTAATCGGCCAAGAGGAAGATAAAACAATTCTTGAAATCTACAAAGGTATTAACTTGAAGGATGCTGTTTACATGGCAGCAGAAGCGTGGGCTTATGTCAAAGCGACTACTCTAAAGAAATCCTGGAATAAGCTTTGTCCAGCAGTTAAATCTGAAGCTAGCCTTACATCTGAAGAACCAACAAATGAAAACTTTGTTTCAGAAATGGTTGAGTTGATGAAAGAGGTTTCATGATTTGAAGAATGTGACCAAGAAAACGTGCATGAATGGCTAGAATTTGACGAGGGTGATCCTGGTTACGAATTGTTGACAGACGACGATATAATAGCAAAGGTTTAAGTTCCTGAAGATGACGACGATGAAGACGAGATTAGTGATGAATCCGTCTCAGCTGAAAAATGTCCGCCTTTAAATGATTTGAGACTGCTATTAAATGGTTGGGACACCAAGACGAAAGGTATTTTGTTTTTGTACATTATTTGGAATATCGACCGGGGGACGGCAAAGTTAATTGTATAAATCTATATACCTATATATAAGAAAGTCATGTTAGTTATACTATTTATAACTCGAGAACGGCTGAACCGATTTGGCTGAAAATTGGTGGAGAGGAAGCTTAGAACATAGGATACTTTTTATCCCATTCGATCGCGTTTCCGTGAAGTCACTATAAAATGTGGTATAACAAAAACGCATGTGATATGGAATAACAAAACGCAAATTACAGCTAAACGTAATTTTGTCTATGGTTAAGTAAAAAATTTGATAATATAAATTTTGTCAGAAATATATAATCACAGTAATTTGTATTCTCTTTGAACCATCATTATCAATGCTGCGACCAAGACGATCGAATCTCTCCCGACAAAGCCGTAATGCAATAAGGATACGAAACATTGGGAATGAAACGACTGGAGAAGCACAAGGAATTGCCCGCGCCGCGTTAGTATGGCTCGACTTCGTGCTTCTCGATCACAAGAGCAAAGCGAGGCAGCCCGTGAAACGGCTCGGTTGGCAATGCGAAATCGTCGAGCGAATAACAGAGATCAACAAGTAGATCATTTTCGACGCACAAGAAAAGAATTATGAAGTACTGATTTGAATCTAGCAGCGTTTCGATATGATTGCAACACTAATTACTGCTTGCATCCCAGCGTTTGCATTGGGCCAATGAACGTTGTTTGCGAGTATTGTCGCGCATTGAAGTTTTCCGGAGAAACGCCCGGAATGTGCTGCCTTAGTGGAAGACTTTTTGGAGGCGCAATGAATTTACTGTCTGACGACTTCCGCCAAACACTGCCAGTAATTCCAAGATCAAAAACTGCTGACGAAATTAACGCTTGCCTCAAATCATCGAATCTATGGCGCTATGTGAAGAAACTTCAGCTGACAGCAAATATGAGAGTTGTATTACTTAATGATACATCTACTGAAGATTTCTTTGAGCAATTACTGACTATCGGTAATAGTCGAGTACCTGTCGACGAATTGAGCGGATTGATTTCCTTTCCTCAGAACTTCTGTAACTTTGTCTCATCGAAAAACAAACTTATCAATAATGTATTCCCAAACATCACTAATAACTACAAAAATATTGAATGGTTGAGTGAGCGAGCAATTTTAGCGGCTAAGAATAAAGACCTAAACTACATAATTCAAAATGATATCATTGGAACAATGCTTTCATTCAAATCCATTGACTGTGTAACAAATGGAGATGAAGCCACCAACTATCCAATTTAATTTTTAAACTCCTTGGATGTGCCTGGCTTACCACCGCACAATTTACGCCTAAAAGTTGGCTCCGTAGTAATCATGCTTCGAAACATAAGCCCACAAAAACTTTGCAACGGTACGCGTTTGGTGTTAATAAATTGATGATCAGGTGAAGAAGTTCTCATTCCGAGGATCCCAATGATCCCAACCGATCTTTGTTTTGAGTTTAAAAGACTTCAATTTCCCATCCGTCTTGCATTCGCCCTGACCATTAACAAATCACAAGGCCAATCCTTGAAAGTTTGTGGTCTGAATCTAGAAAATCAATGTTTCTCACATGGTCAATTATATGTGGCATGTTCGCAGGTCGAAAAACCATCTGAGTTGGTTGTTCTTGCACCTGATAATAAAACAAAAGAATGTCGTGTTTTACAAGGTGCCTAACTGAAGAGTGCAATCTATTAAAGCTTCATTGAAATACTTGATTAATAAAAAAAATTAACTTAATAAAATCAAAAATGTGCTTTTTTATTGCCACTAGGGCGGAACAAAGTTCGCCGGGTCAGCTAGTAATGAATAAAGGGCATATAGTTTTATTAACCTCTACGTACGTGAGGAGGATAACTCCATATGTAGAAGTCCACGTAAGTGCGTAAAGTCACTAATTGCCATTCACTTGGGAGTGGCAAGGCCGATTCTTCTACATATGGTCTAAACAGCTCACAACTTTCGGGCTTAGCCAAAGTATCCTCTGGGAAGCTCTCGAACACCAGTTCAGCGAGCTTATGTGAGAAGGCGAAACAACCCAAGACAGCTGGTTTTGCGCTGGGTTTGGAACTCGTAAAAATCCCCCCCTTGAACGAAAACACGAACAAAGCCTTGGGAACTGTCTATACGGATAACGACCACTACATCCATCTAGAATTTCCGGTCCCTTAATTGGGAAGGTGAATTTCCGACTGTGGTGAATTTCCGATCATGTTGTGATAGATGGAAGACACGCTTCTAGTGTATTAGATGTACGTACGATCTGAGGACCCTACCGCAGAAAGAAAAGGTGGTGCCTATAGAGCCACGCTGCGATCGGGCGCAACGCGAGCCATGTGGGATCGCTACCGAGAGCTAAAAAAGGAAGAGAGACGTATTACCCGAAAGACCGAAATAGGTGAGTGCGAGGAGCTTGAGACCCTTGCCTATACAAACAACGCCCGAAAATTCTACCAGAAAGTTCGGGGGCTTACAGAAGGTTTTCAGACCGGAGCGTTTTCCTGCAAGAACAGAGACGGTGATCTGGGCACTGAAATCCAGATCATACTTAAATTTTGGAGGTAACACTCGTCAAACCTGCTCAATAATGAAAGCTGCGCATATCACAGAGAATATGAGGATCCCGATACTCCAATCGTTGACGACGGAATTGTCGTTCCGCTACCCGACCATGACGAGGTGAGAAAAGCGATAACGCTACTAAAGAACAGCAAAGCCGCAAGCGCCGTTGGATTGCTGGCTGAGCTATTCAGACATGGCGACGAGGAGCTGATAAGGTGCATGCAGCAGCTTCTAATAATGCAAATACGGATGAAAGCATGCCTTGTGATTGGAATTTAAGTGTGCTCAGCCCCATCACCATGTCATTGTCACAACCAGATTTTCACAGTACGCCAAATCTTGGAAAAGACCCATGAAAGGTGAATAGACACACACGAAAAGGAGTTACCTATATGCCGCGATGTCTGAATTTAGTATCCCCACAAAACTAATACGGCTATGCTAGATGACGTTATTCAACACCAGCAGCCCCGTCGGAATTGAGAAGGGCCTCTCCGAGCCGTTTGATACCAAACAAGGTTTCAGATAGGGTGACTCGCTGTCGTATGACTTCTTTAACCTGATTTTGGAGAGGATTGTACGAGCCGCAGAACTTAATCGCTCAGGCATAATTTTTTATAAGAACGTACAATTGTTGGCGTATGCCGATGATATTGACATCAAGTGCACAAAATCTAATGAGTTGAAAAGCCTGCCTCGACAGAGGAAACTATGAGGAAAGTAATAAAGGTGTGCTTCCCTCAATTTACACGATCCAGAAGCGTGGATTTAAAGTGTTACAACTACGGTTTGACCAGCCATATGGCACGCAATTACAGTATTCCACGCAGAAAACCGAAAACGAACTCAGGTGGAAGGAAGCGTAGCACTGAGACTGACACTGACGCTCCCGCTACACAACTGCCGTTAAACTAAAATGAACCGGCTTTAAGGGACGAGAACTGGCTCCCACAACTGAATACCCCACAGTCTCCGTTTCGCAAATTGGACGGACAACAACTTGACAGCAAAGGTAAATGGTCGATCCCAGGTGCTTATTCTAGACACAGGTGCTATAAACTCGATTATCCGCTCAGAGTTGGTAAACGGTAAAGTGGAATCATTGCTTGGCTACAAGCTTCACATAGCTGTAGGAGCGTAAGACTTCCGCAAAGGTAGTTCGCGGTCGTTATTTGAGCCTTGTCCGTTGTTCACAAATTTTTACTGGCTGAAATGGTGGACGAAGTAATAATTGGTGTAGATTTTATGTGCTGCCCGCATTTACTTTGAATTTGAAAATAAGGGTTCTGTCGTCTCGAAATATGGAGATACTTCAGAGTATGAAAACATCATAAGTCCAGAAAGATAGCCTTACGTCGCCGTCAACGGGTTCCGTCAAAATCTGAAGCAGTCATGTGGAATGAGGCTGTTGGACAAGTGCAGTGTGGGTCATACAAGGTGCTGGCGAGACGACGAACATGATAGTGTGAAGAACATTAATGAATACCAGACAAGGCACTAGGCTTCCATTAGTGGTCAAGTCATGAGGCATTTTGGATAAAGGAGCTGTAATTGTGAAATGTCGGGCAATAGAAGCCACAGTAAACTGCGGCAGACCACAACAAGCAACTGAAGAGTTCCAGGAAGCAGGCCGAAAACCCCCGACTTCATAAGAACTCGGTTGCATGAAGTAAAAGGGCAAGAGAGGCCGAAATCTAAGAGATACCTGGATAAGCACAGCCACCTGTTAAACCAGAATTGTGGAAACTCTGGAAGAACTGTCATCGTTAAACATCGAATAGATAAAAAAGATGCAAGGCTAATTTGCCAAATCGAGGATTGCGATCGTGAGAAGACAGTCCTTAGCATAAGAGATGGGTTATGGCAGTTTTCTGTGATGCCTTTCAGATTATGTAACGCACCAACAACCTTTGAGCGCTTGATGTAGCATGTACTGAGGAGACTCCACTGGGAAACGTGTTTGGTCTATCGAGACGACATCATCATCATCGGTAAAAACTTTTTCGGTCATCTGAAAAATTTGGAAGAAGTCCATCAGCGCATTACATCCGCGGGCTTACGATGAAATCAGAAGTGTGCCTTACTCCAAATAGAATTCACGTATCTTGGACATAAGAAACAACCGAGGGCATCAAGTCGGACGAGGAGAAAATAAGAGCAGTAAAAGATTGATCACGGCCAAGAAATGTGCACGAAGTGCGCAGTTTGCTAGGACTGTGAACGCATTACCGCCTTTCTGTTCCAGGATTCGCAAATGTTGCCTGGAGTCTCCACAATCTCACTAAGAATAATTGCGCGTTTCTGTGACACAAGGACCAGGAGGAAGCGTTCCAGCAGCTAAAAGATGGTAACTCCAGCATGGTGGAACGGCAGGCTGCAAAATTCCGACTTTGAAATTGAGCATCGAAAAGGGGAGCAATATGGAAATGCTGAAGCATTCTCGGCGACCTTGTGCTATGGAGTGTAAGGAGTGTTCCAAAGTGGAGAGAGTTCTGAAGGGATAGTTGATATCAGACTTGTGAAGTTACAATGATGAGTTTGAACCAATTGCAATAAGAAGAAATTAATTGAATGATTTTGGCCTGGGAAAGATCATGGAGGCGAAAAACGCTAGAGAAAGACCATATAAAAATACAATTGACGAAAGAAAGTCTTGTGGCTAAGGTGCATTGGGTAAAGTGGACTAGTTTTCGAATAATTGATGGAGCTCTGCATCGCGTATGGGAAAGTGAAGATAGAAACCATTCCCGTGACCTAATTATAGTTAGCGAAAGTCAAAGGGAGAGAAGACGTGGAAGATTACAACAATGTAACGCAAGTTTACCATTTGAGCGAGTACTTCAGTAAGTGGCGAGAAGTGTACGGCCTACCAAACCAGGAGGCCGAAACCATTGCTGAGGTTTTTGTGCAGAACTGATTAATTGTGTTTGGAATCAGATTCCTCTTCTTTTGCTGTTATATTACTTACTACAGCACTGCTTAGTTCTTCATTTGTGCTCTTCGTTTCCAATTGTGACATCATATGTGCCCTAACCACTTCTACAATTTGGTCATTATATCGCCATCTGGATGGTCAATAATAGCGCCTTGGCCTGTCTCTTTCAACACTTCGTTAATAACATCTGATCGATCTTCCGCAGTATTCGCAGTTTGTTTTCCATCTGTCTGATTGACTTCGTCTTCGTCAGTTTCTCCTTTAAGATGTTCAAGATGATTTCGCTCCAGCAACGCACCCGTCTTCGAGCACAACTCTGTGAACATTTGTGACTTCTGTGCTGAGATTTGTGCCCACTGCATTAACATTTGCGACGACAATTGTCATAATGCAGCGATAAACACGTTCCGGTCTATTTCTGGTGATGGTTCCGGATTCTCTACTATGGTTCATGACTACACAGCATCTAGCTGGCACCCATATGCACTTACATCGACGCCCTCCGCCTCCTTAGCCACGCGAAGCCGTAAACTAGCCTTGCGCTGTCCAATTCTGTCTTAAGATGCTGAATCTTGAGTTCGCTTAGCCTTGCCATTTCCACGATCCTGTTCTTGGGACTATTCAACAATCCCACTTCTGACACCAATCGTTACGAATTTAATTACATTAAAACTCAAATAAAACTCACACAATAGTTCCTCTGAGTTCCATCATTAAATTGTCAAATAAAAGTCACAAATTAATGACAACATAATAGCTTTAGTTTATTTCCAACACTTTACCTTAGATGTACACATTCACCTTAAGTCTAAATCACTCTATTATTTTTCGTTTATTCGCTTACAATTTCAACTGCCAACTGAATACCACATGCGTATGCGATTCTGCTCATATACATGATAGAGAAGAATATTGAGTCTTCCGTATTCGCCGTATCGTAAGAGTTCATCAATAAACAAACAGAAGGATGGGGAATTACTTGTTTGTGAAGAGGAAGAGGACCCAAAAGCAATGGAAACAACCAAACACGTGAAACTATACGCACACATGCATAATTTTAGCCACGGCGTCTTCCGCATAAAAACGCAAAAAACTGCATTTAGAAAGCTTTGTATTCATTTGTGCTTTAACAATTTAACGCACGGCACTTCGTTTGCATTGAAACTGAAATTGAAATTTTAAAAGGTTGAGCCAAGGAGCACCAGGAGATTTGGTGGCTCCTAAAACACTCAGGCTAAAAGCCCATTTTATTTAGAGCTCTGGAAAGAGGGTAGATAGTCAAGAAGGGAAGAAGAAAAGTATGAGAGAAAGAGATTGGAAGAATAGAGACAGAGATAGGGATAGTAAGTCCTGTGAGAATTTTCCAAGTTCTTTGGCAAATCTGTAAATATCCTCCTGTTTTAGAAAAGGAATATTACTCATTCTCACGACATCGGAGCCCAAAAGTCGTAGCAGTGCTCTAGCAAACGCAGGGCACACACAGAGAAAGTGCTCAGTGCTATCCGCCTCCCTCAAGCACGACAGGCACATTCGGTCCTCAATGATTCCAATGGGGGTCATATGCTTACCCCATGGGTTGTGTCCTGTAATAATACCGACCATCAACCGAATTTCTTTCCTTCATCGTTTTAATAGAAAGTTCGACAGTTTTCTGTTCGGACTTGCCACAAAACACTTTGCAGTTCTGCAGCGTTCTAGACCGGACCATCGCTCTCCCTGTAGATTCCATACAGAATCGCTGATCCAATTAATGATTCCTGCGGAACTGATTCCAATTATTGGCTCTGGCCCTTGTGGGGGAACCGCTGATCCACGGTTGGCCAATTCATCGGCAATCTCGTTTTCCTGAAAACCGGAGTGTCCTGGAATCCATATAAGTATCCACAAGCCTGTTTTGTCTTGCGACAGAATTAAGCTTCCGTTGCCATTTCCCCCATAGCATAGTGATACTTATTACTATCGTTTAAGTACCATCCAGCCCCAGACCCTATTTCATTCTTGGACCCATCGGTAAAGCAAATATCCGCCAAACCTAATTGATGGCATTCTGCTCACGCAATGAAAATCTGACATCAAATTTCCTTCCAAATGAAACTGTGGGTATCAGGTCGTCTTTGGGTGCCAAAAACAGTGGATACTGCTCAGATAGCTACTTTAAGATTTTTCTGTATCCCGAAGTTCCGTCTTCGTGCCAGAAACCACATTTATGGAGTCTACACATTGCTTTTATATTTTCCTGTTGTATCTTAAGATCCAGGGGGAGCAAATCAAGCATGGCATTTAGGGCATCACCAGAGATTGTACTCATGGCACCCGTGATGCATAAACATACATTTCTTTGCAGCCTGTATAGTTCCGGAATTGTGGACTTAACCATGCTCCGTCGCCACCAGACCACAGAAGCGTAAGTGATGATTGGTCTGATAAGGGCTGTGTATATCCAAAGGACCACAGCAGGTTTCAGACCCCAGGTTTTACCAAAGGCAGTACGGCATTGCTGAAAAATCTTGAATGCACGATTCACCTTCAGTGAAACGTGTGTCTGCCAAGTCAGCTTCTTATCCAAGATTACTCCTTGATATTTAACTTCATCGGAAAGGTCAAGTGTCACACCGTTCAGTGTTGGAAGACTGAGTCCATCCAATTTCCGTTTTCTCGTAAACAAGACTATGGTTGTTTTGTTCGGATTAACGGAAAGACCATGTCTCATGCACCAGTCATCGGTTTTGTCAAGAATCCTCTGCACTTTCGTGCAAAGCCGCCATAAGGATTTATCCGATGTTAGCGCACAGACATCGTCCGCATATGCTTGGCCGGGAAAACCGAGTTCCTGCATCTCCACTAGTATAGAGTCTACGACCAAACACCACAGCAGCGGAGAAGGAACATCCCCTTGGGGACAGGCCTGCTTGGCCCTGACGATGATTAGTTTGTCACTGGTCTCACCAGCGGTTAACAGCCTCTCAAAGAGCATGGAATATATCCATTTTACAATGGTTTGATTAACTCCGTGTCGATCGGCAGAAGAACATATTGAGTCGAAAGCCCTCTCAATGTTCACGAACACGCCCATTGTGTATTCGTCAGCTTCCAGCCCGGCTTCAATCTTGCTAACAAGATCGTGTAAGGCTGATTCACATGATTTTCCACTCTGGTAAGCGTGTTGATTTCTGCTAAGTGCACTTCTCGGCAATACCCCCACTCGAATATGTTTCTCCACCACTCCTTCCAGACTTTTCAACATGAACGATGTCAAACTTATTGGTATAAAACTTTTTGCTAGGGAATAGTCAACTTCTCCTGGTTTCGGAATAAATACTACTCTTACGCGTCGCCATTGGGATGGTATATAACCAAATGCAAGACAGGCTGTGAAGATCCTTTTCAGGGCCTCAAGCAGCCTGTCTCCTCCTTTTTTAAGCATTGCTTGATATATTCCGTCAGGTCTAGGGGACTTAAAGTTCTCAAAGGAAGACAAAGAAAACCTTATTGATTCTTTTGTCACTATCCGACTAGCAATATACCAGCTGTACCTAGAGGATCCAACCTTGCTACCGTTATTGTTCATGCCACTCTCTACTTCAGAGAGAGTTCTACACCCGGAAAATGGGTTTCGAGTAGAGCATTAAACGTTTCCGATTTGGAAATGGTGTATGAACCATTAGATTTTCGAATGGAATCCAGCCTTGCTGAGCGGTCTAAACGAAGGACCTTACAAAGTCTCGCTGTTTCCCTCATTTCCACGACGTTACTGCAGAAATTTCTATAGGATTCAAGTTTGGCTTTCCGTACTTTTTTCTTATATTCTCTCTGTGTAAGTCGATGATTAGCCCAGACCTCTTCTGTTTGGGTCTTTATGGCCTTATTAACAAGTGTTCTGGGCCGTACACGAAGCTTCGACAGATCAGGGTTCCACCAAGGAACCGCTTTCCCCTGTCTGTTTTGCCTGAGTGAGCATAGTTCCTCAAAGCAATTGATTAAAGTACCTTCTAATTTCTTAGTAGCATCTTCAATCATTTCTGCTGATTTGAGTTTTTTCAGGTTTGGTAATCGCTCTGTCACATGCTCACCATACCTGTCCCAGTCGACATTTCGAGGATTCCTACGGGAAGGTATTGATATTGTGTCAATTCCCTGTCGGAGTTCGATAAGACGATGATCAGAAAGAGAGTCCTCTTCCAAAACTCGCCATCGGTTGATTTGATTTCCAACTGACCTATTCTCTCTTCTTAATTGGCGCGATAACCGCTTACGCGATTTTGGCCGAGTTGAACAAAGCGCGCCAGTCGTTTCTTTCTCGTGCTAACCGGCGCCAATTGGACACACCAAGTGAAGCCAAGTCCTTCTCCACCTGATCTTTCCAACGCAGAGGAGGCCTTCCTCTTCCTCTACTACCACCAGCTGGTACCGCATCGAATACTTTCAAAGCCGGAGCGTTTGTATCCATTTGGACGACATGACCCAGCCAACGAAGCCGCTGGATCTTTATTCGCTGCGCTATGTCTATGTCGTCGTAAAGCTCATACAGCTCATCGTTCCATCGTCTGCGATATTCGCCGTTGCCAACGTGCAAAGGTCCAAAATTCTTACGCAGAATCTTTCTCTCGAACACTCCAAGTGTCGTTTCATCGGATGTTGTCATCGTCCAAGCTTCTGCGCCATACGTTAGGACGAGCATGATGAGAGTCTTGTAGAGTGTTAGTTTTGTTCGTCGAGAGAGGACTTTACTGCTCAGTTGCCTACTTAGTCCAAAGTAGCACTTGTTGGCAAGAGAGATTCTACGTTTGATTTCAAGGCTGACATTGTTATCGGTGTTAATGATGGTTCCTAAATAAACGAAGTCTTTTACAACCTCAAAATTATAACTGTCAACAGTGACGTGAGTGCCGATACGCGAGTGCGCCGACTGTTTGTTTGAAGACAGGAGGTACTTCGTTTTGTCCTCGTTCACCACCAAACCCATTCGCTTTGCCTCTTTATCCAGTTTGGAGAAGGCAGAACTAACAGCGCGGTTGTTAAGGCCGATGATGTCAATATCATCGGCATACGCCAACAATTGTACGCTCTTATAAAATATTGTGCCTGAGCGATTAAGTTCTGCGGCTCGTACGATGCTCTCCAACATCAGGTTAAAGAAGTCACACGACAGCGAGTCACCCTGTCTGAAACCTCGTTTGGTATCAAACGGCTCGGAGAGGTCCTTCCCAATTCTGACGGCGCTGCTGGTGTTGAGCAACGTCATCTTACACAGCCGTATTAGTTTTGCGGGGATACCAAATTCAGACATAGCGGCATACAGGTAACTCCTTTCCGTACTGTCGAATGCAGCTTTGAAGTCGACGGAAAGATGGTGTGTGTCGATTCTCCTTTCATGGGTCTTTTCCAAGATTTGGCGTATTGTGAATATTTGGTCGATGGTAGACTTTCCAGGTCTGAAGCCACACTGATAAGGTCCAATCAGTTGGTTGACGGTGGGCTTCAGCCTTTCACACAATACGCTCGCTAGGACCTTATAGGCGATATTTAGAAGACTAATCCCGCGGTAATTGGCACAAATTGCAGGATCGCCCTTCTTATGGATTGGGCAGAGCACACTTAAATTCCAATCGGCAGGCATGCTTTCATCCGACCATATTCTGCATAGGAGCTGATGCATGCACCTTACCAGCTCCTCGCCGCCATGTTTGAATAGCTCAGCCGGCAGTCCGTCGGCGCCCGCGGCTTTGTTGTTCTTTAGCCGTGATATTGCTATTCTCACCTCGTCATGGTCGGGTAACGGAACGACAATTCCGTCGTCAACGATTGGGGTATCGGGATCTTCACATTCTCTATGACATGCGCAGCTGTCACCGTTTAACAGGTTCGAGAAGTGTTCCCTCCATAATTTAAGATTGCTCTGTACGTCAGTCACCAGATCGCCGTCTTTGTTCTTACAGGAAAACGCCCCGGTCTTGAAACCTTCTGTAAGCCGCCGAACTTTCTGGTAAAATTTTCGGGCGTTGTTCCTGTTGGCCAGCATCTCAAGCTCCTCGCACTCACGTATTTCGGCCTCTCGTTTCTTCTGTCGGATAATACGTCTCTCTTCCTTTTTCAGCTCTCTGTAGCGATCCCACATGGCTCGCGTTGCGCCCGATCGCAGCGTGGCTCTATAGGCGGCATTCTTTCTTTCTGCGGCAGCATGACATTCCTCGTCGTACCAATTGTTTTTTCGGGCTCGCCGGAATCCGATTTCTTCTTCGGCGGCGGTACGTAGTGAACGAGAAATGTTGCTCCATTGCTCGCGCATGCCGGTTTGTTGGGCAGTGCTCTCCGAGAGCAGGAGTGAGAGTCGAGTGGCGAATCTTCTGGCTGTCTGTTGTGATTGCAGCTTTTCGATGTCGAACATTCTTTGCACAGGTAGATGTACGTTTTTTGCTGCACAGAGGCGGGTGCGCAGTTTGGCTGCAACAAGGTAATGATCCGAGTCGATGTTGGGTCCTCGGATCGTACGTACATCTAATACACTAGAAGCGTGTCTTCCATCTATCACAACATGATCGATCTGGTTTCGCGTTTTTCGATCAGGAGACAGCCAGGTAGCTTGGTGGATTTTTTTATGCTGGAATCTGGTGCTGCAGACTACCATGTTTCGGGCCCCGGCGAAGTCGATCAGCCTCTGTCCGTTACCGGATGTTTCGTTGTGCAGGCTGAATTTTCCGACTGTGGGACCAAAAATTCCCTCCTTGCCCACCCTGGCGTTGAAGTCGCCAAGCACGATTTTTATGTCGTGGCGGGGGCAGCGCTCATAGGAACGTTCCAAGCGCTCATAGAAGGAATCTTTGGTCGCATCGTCCTTCTCTTCCGTCGGGGCGTGGGCGCAAATTAGCGATATGTTAAAAAAACGCGCTTTGATGCGGATTGTTGCGAGACGCTCGTCCACCGGAGTGAACGACAGTACTTGGCGACGAAGTCTCTCTCCCACAACAAATCCGACACCGAATTTGCGCTCCTTTACATGGCAGCTGTAGTAGACGTCGCAAGGTCCTATAGTTTTCTTTCCTTGCCCCGTCCATCGCATCTCTTGGATGGCAGTGATGTCAGCCTTTACTCTCACGAGGACATCAACCAGCCGGGCAGAGGCACCTTCCCCATTAAGGGACCGGACATTCCAGGTGCATGCCCTCAAATCATATTCCTTATTTCGTTTGCAGGGGTCGTCATCAGTAAAGGCAGTTCTCATCCGAGGCTTTGCAGTTCTTTTCATTGGGGGGGATTTTTAAGTGGCGGGTCCCAAACCCAGCGCACAACCAGCTATCCTGGAATGTTTCGCCTTCTCACGTTAGCTCACTCCCGAACGGGTGTTCGGAAGCTACCCAGAGGATACGTGGGCTAATCCCGGCCGTTGTGAGCTGCTTGAACCATATGTAGAAGAATCGTCCTGGCCACTCCCAAGTGAATGGCGATCAGTAACTTTCCCCACTTGCGTGGACTTCTACACATGGAACCATCCTCCAACTGACCTATTGGTAAGTGTTAAATCAATCACCTCTTCACTTCTTCTGGTCACAAAAGTTCGTTTGTTACCAGTGTTTTGAATGACCAAATCGGATGACAGGATGAAATCCAGTAACTTGAGACCTCTGGGGTTGCATTTGCTGCTTCCCCACACAATGTTCTGTGAATTTGCATCACAGCCCACTATTAGCTCCAGATTATTGGAATCTGCATACTTGACCACTTCTCTTAGCTCCCTCGAAGGAGGTGGCTGTAAGGTGTCGTAGGGTAGGAAGGCTGAACCTATGATAGCTTCGACACTATTCCCACTTTTCAAGTAATTTATTTTTGCAGCAATGATATCTCCGGAGCATATCTCTTATAACATCGTGTGATCGATCAACCTCGGCATGATAATACATGCTCGCGGCCTCACATTCCCTTCACAATGAAGTATTTGTCCCCACGACATAGCACCTAGACCACAGATACACTTGTGACATACCCATGGTTGTTGTATTAGTATTATGTGTGAGTTTGTTTGCAGTTTTGCATGCCTACGGCACAGGAGAGCCGTAGACGCTTTGCTATCCTGCAGATTTATCTGTGTAAATATTACTTCAGTCATGAGACTGAGTATATTTACGCTTTGTCCTCCATCTTATCCAGGACAGGGAAATGGATTCGCCCAGATGTAGGTGAGGACGGAATCGAAGGAGACCGTTTGCATTAGTTTGTTTAGTTTTAATGTCACAAATCATTATATTACCAAGCCATTTACTGAATTTTCACAAACATGTAATTTCTTCTACTTTTGTTTGCTTGTTTTGTATTGCGAAGGGAGCTAACGTCAGGCTTGCCAAAATGGCGAAAAATCAGGTGACTGTTTAGTGACGCCACGGCGTCTTCCGCATAAAAACGCAAAAAACTGCATTTAGAGGCTTTATATTCATTTGTGCCTAAACAAACATTCATTCATTATTTATTAACTATCGTAGTTTCTTCATCTGGCAGCTCGTATCTTCTGGCAAGTCCTGCTGTCGGTTTATCTTCCTAAACCCTGTTTGTGCGATGTAGTCACCTGTCGACTTCATCTAACTCATCTAGCAGTAGAGCCAGAAAGCGAGAAAGCCTGCTCTGTCTCGCTATTGGCTGTCGACATTAAGACTGATTCATGTTTTTGTTTGGCATCTCGTTCGCTCTTGTTGCCAGTCGGTTCGCTAAACTTCGCCATTGCAACAGAATTTACATAAGCCAAAGCCCAGTTTTTAATAAGATTACATACATATGCATATGCAAGATCTATTCAGCCAAGTGTGATTTATTTTGACAGTGCTCTCATGAGAAACATACTATAATACATATACACTTGCCAAAAAAAGTATCCGTACACAAAGAAATGAAAGCAACATATTAAAAAAAAACCGAACCATTTCAAACTTTTATGAGAAATGTGAATAAGGTGTTAGCAACTTGTGAGATAACCTTTCCGCTTGAGGACCTCCGCAAGTCGATGTGGCATGGAATGGACCAATTTAGAAGTATCATCTTTGGTAATTTTGCTCCATTCATTAACCATTACGTTTTTAAGCATTTCCTTGGAGGTTATGCTATGCTGACGGTTTGTGCGCTCCAGTAAATCCCACAAATGCTTAGTGAGAATGAGGTCTGGGGATTGGGACGGGCTTAACATTATATGCCGAATGTTTGGGATCATTATCATGCATAAACTAGAAATCATCACCAAGCTCCAAATGTTGAAGCTTTCCATCATGCTATATATACCCTTTTTGGGTGTTTGGTCTCCTCCTATTTGTAGTGTGCGTATTGATGTTATTCCACAAATGGAGGGACCCACAATTTCAAGCCGACTCCGAACGGCAGCAATTTTTTTTGTTTTTATGAGGAGCTTTTTCATGGGAGAAGAACACTCGGAGGTTTGCCATTGCCTGCCGAGGAGCGACCGATATTAGAAAAAACTTTTTCTTCGTTTTGGTCTTTCACCGAGAATGAACCTACCTTCTCTCTGAAATAGTAGTTACGCACCAACCAATTCGGCTACGGCGGTCGTGCTAGTCCTTCAAATATTTAAATAAGAAAATTAATTCGATGCTGACTCCATAAAAACAAGTTAGCCAACTCTTTGCGCCCCCATACACCCGCCATGCTTCACATTTGGTATAAGATTTTCTTTTTCGAGCGCTCTACCGCTCTTACACCACATTAATTTTTTTCCTTTAATGCCAGATATGCCATATTTGCTTTCATCCGAAAATAGAATACGTTCCCAAAATTCTGGAGGCTTGTTAACACATTCGTTAGCAAAATCAATGCGTTTTTTCTGTTGATTTGACATACATACACATGTACATGAACGGTTTTCTACATGCTACACGGCAGCGATATCCATCTTTTTTAAGTATTTTATAATACGTTCACATATGCATTAATCACCAATAAATCCCCTAAATTAATCTACCTGTTCACATATGGCAGATTACCTCTTGTAAATACTGCTTTGAGAAGTTTTTCTTCATAGAAATTATTTTGGTGGAATATTTCAATGTTTTTAGGTTAGGTTAGGTTAGCCTGGTTGGCAATAAGCCACGCATAGACCTTTTGGTCCCTAGCGATACCAGATGGAGACCGACCTCTAAGAATACCTGAAGTAGACATCATGTAGGATGTCAGCGGTTTTGGCGAATCTAAGAAGAGCTGGGAGCTCCGCTTTTGAGACGTCTTCCAGACCCTCAAACAATGGGGCTCCCAGACATCTTAGTCGCGTTTTTAATAATGCAGGACAAACGCACAGAAGGTGTTCTAAAGTCTCCTCAACATCCTCTCTGCATTTTCTGCATTTGTCCGTGTTAGCAATCCCTATCTTGTACGCATATGCAGCCAATAGATTGTGGCCTGTTAGCATACCTATGATAGTTCTGCATTCCTTTCTCGAGAGCGTAAGTACGAATGGAGTCAGTTTTTTTGTCGTTAGTTCTACACATGACTTTTGCTGTTTTGCATGTGGTCAGGTTAGTCCACCTAGCTTCCACTTGCCTTTTCATGTGGACGTCCATTTCGTTGTATATTGTGTTTAGCGGTTTTGGTATGTCGTTCTCTTGTTCAAATGGTAGTCTCACAGCACTCTTTGCTATCTCATCTACTATTTCGTTCCCCATAATGCCTTTGTGACCAGGTACCTAGTAGATATGCAGCCTACTGTTTCCGGCTAGCCTTTCTATGGCGTCCCTGCTCTGTCGAACATTTTTGGACTTAATACAATATGAGCTTATTGCTCTTATTGCTGCTTGACTATCCATGTATATATTAATTGATGAGTTCTTTCTTGTTCTAGTGTAGACTAGCTCCGCGGCCTTCCCCACAGCAAAAACTTCCGCCTGGAAAATACTGCTGTGGTCTGGCAGCTTGATAGGCTGCCTTATTCCTAGTTTTGAGCAGTAAATACCCGCTCCCACTCCGTCTGGAGTTTTCGAGCCGTCTGTATAGATGTGAAAGGTTCTATGGCCAGGCTTCATGCCTTTGTGCCATCCCTCCTCTTCAATTGTAGCGCGAAACCTTCTCTCCCAATTAAAGTACGGAGTCATGTAGTCCGTGCCATCTGAGCTCCACTTTCCTATTGAGCTGTGACCGAAGGTTCTGCAGGTGAATACCCCCGCAGCCATTAGCCTCCTCGCGGATTTCGCTGCCAGGTTTTCCGCCATGAGGTCAATAGGTGGCATGCTGAGTATCTTTTCCAGCGCCGCCGTTGGAGTGGTCTTCATCGCTCCTGTTATGCACAGAGCAGCGAGTCGTTGAATCCTTTCTAGCGGCATTAAGTATGCCAGTTTTTTTGTCGCAGTCCACCATACTAAGGTTCCATACAGCAATATCGGTCTGACTACTGCTGTGTAGCACCAATGCATCAGAGAGGGTGATAGACCCCAAGTAACGCCCAGCATTCTTTTACATGCGTACAACGCATTACTGGCCCTTTTCACCCTCTCCTCAACGTTGTGCTTCCACAGCTATTTGCTGTCCACGCCGGAACTTTGTACTTCCTGGTAAAAAGTACCATGTCCGTTTTTCCCGCGTTTATCCCTAGCCCTGCGCGAGATGCCCATTGGTGTATCGTTTTGAGAGTGTTGTTCATCACATTACTGATGGTGTCCAAGTACTTTCCCGTAACTACTATAGCTATGTCATCGGCATATGCCACTAGTTTTGGTGCCCCTCCGTCAAGTTTCTTAAGAATTTCATTTGCTGCAAGTAACCATAATAGCGGTGATAGTACCCCACCTTGCGGAGTACCTCTGCATGGATATTTGGTGACGCTCGCATCGTTCCACTCCGCTCTTATCTTTCTGCTAGCTAATAGCTGCCTTATCCATAGATAAACCGCGGGTTGCACATTAAGTGACTCTATGCTATTTAAAATAGCATCTTTGGTCACGTTGTTAAAGGCCCCTGATGTATCTAGAAATACTCCTAGAGCATACTCTTTATATTCTGCTGCTGCCTTTTCTATGTTTAGTATAAGTGAGTGAAGTGCAGTTTCAGTGGATCTGCCTTTAGTGTAAGCATGCTGCGCCTTGGATAATTCGTCCGGCGCAATTGTGTCTCTAATGTATGTATCTAAAATCTTCTCTAACGTTTTCAGGAGAAATGAAGCCAAACTAATGGGCCTGTATTCCTTTGAGTATAGAGCTTGCTTTAGAGAGGTTGCTTTTTCCCGCTTTTGGAATAAACACAACTCTCGCTTCTCTCCACAATACAGGAACGTAGCTGAACCTCAGGCATCCCCTGAATAGTTGTCTTAACCATGGTACCACAAGATGGCTTACCTTTTGGAGCATGGCTGGGAAGATTCCATCCAGTCCTGGCAATTTATATGTGTCGAAACTTTGTATAGCCCATTCTATTTTGTTGGTCGTAATTACGTTCGTCGGGATTTCGTGCACAGTATCTCCTCTAGGTTCGAGATCTGCAGTGTCCGCACACCCTGGAAAATGTGTACTGACTAGGTCTTCTAGAGAGTCCTCACAGCTGTCAGCCCACTCCCCGTTAATTTGTCGCATTGTTCTTGGCATAGACGGATTCTTGGATAACAGTTTCCTGAGTCTAGCCACATCGTTAGTGTCTTCCATACTGCTACTGAAGTCTTTCCAAGACTCTCTCTTGGCTTTACGTATCTCTTTCTTGTATACTTTTAGTAGATCCTTATACTCTTTCCAACAGAACTCATTGTCAGCAACTTTGGCTAACCTATAGAATTCATGTACTCTACGTCTTTGTGCTCCTAATTCCCTGTTCCACCAAGGAGGCTTCACCTTGCGTCTATTACGTGTTGGAGGGCAGGATCTTTTAAAGGCTTTGACAAGAGTAGTTGCAAACAATTCAACCCCTTTCTCAACCGCGACGTGTGACTTGTATTTCCGGGGTATCATTGGTGTTTTTGATAGTATATTCCTATACAAGTCCCAGTTCGTATTCTTAGGATTTCTAAAGGATGTAGGCTTGTTTTTTGAGCGGAATATAACCTGAAAGCTTATGTATCTGTGATCAGAGAATGAGGGCCTACTCAATACTTCCCATTCCTGAACCATAACATGCCTGCTTGTGTAGAGTGTTAAATCGAGTACATTCTTCGAGGTTGGTCCCACATATGTTGGTTCCACACCTCTATTAGCTATTTCTAGGCTACTCTGAAGAATATAGGTAAATAGTGACTCACCTCGGTCGCTTATGCCTGCACTTCCCCAGACCGTGTGATGTGCGTTTGCGTCCGTTCCTACCACCAGAGCATGCTTCTTTCTGGCAGCTGTTTCTACCAGCTTCCGAAGTTCTGTCTGTGGTGCTTCCTCATCATGTGGCATATAGCAGGACCCAAAGAGTAGCGTCTCATTCTTGCAGCCCTCCAGCGCCACCATTGTCAGATCGTCTGAAGAGAGATTATGATCAATATAAGAACATATACTTTTTTTTACCATTATCGCTGTTCTTACCTTATTTTTTACAATCGGGATGTATGTGTTGTTGCCCGACGCTATCCATGGTTCCTGGACTAGAGCCACATCGTAGCCGACTCCTTCTATGTTGAGCAGGAGCTTGGCTGAGGCGTTCTTACTTTTGTGGAGGTTTATCTGATGAACTTTCAGCATCTGGCCTCAGTACCTTCTCGGGGTTGGATACTACCTCCAAGTCACCCTTCTCCACTTCCTGTATATTGAGGGAGGCTTCCAGGATCTCTTCTATACCGAGATCCTTTTCCACCTCCCCCGCAGCGAGCGTGTTGTGGTTGTCGTCTGCCGGGTTGCGCTTTTTGAGGCGAAGGTGCACGCTACCAACTCCCCAAGCCATCCTCCCGAATCGCGCGTAAAGCAGGTCCTCTGCCGGCTTGTTGATTTGGATAATGTAATCCTGGCCACCATCAGCAGTTGCTGGTTTTGCCACGCTCAACACTTTCCAATCTTCTGTCGGCACGTCCGTGTTTTGTCGTTGTAGTAGTCGCAGCGCATATTCCGGTTTTACCACTCGCCGAATGAAAACCTTTGCCTTCGGTATTGAGGGAATGCAGCTGCGATCAACGATTTCCAGTGATGCCCCCTCCCACAGGCCTTGAAGCGTTTTTACCGCTTCCTTTAGCCATGTGCGAGTGGGGTCATCCTTGCATTTTATGATTTTGACGCCGCTGAACCACCCTGCTCCGTCGAATGCTGGCATGGGTGCGTTCGGCTCCGCGTCCATTTTAGTAAACAAGGTTTCCAGTAGCTTCATTTCCACTACCTTCCACCGTTCCTGCGACATTCGCCCCAGCTGGTCGCTACGGTCAGTAAGTGCCACTATGAGGTGTCTCTTGGCAATTTCACTGGCCGCTGCCGTTGCTTTCGACGTCGTAGGTCTTTCGTCTCCGTTTTTCGGTTTAGCCGTCTCGTGCCTGTGCTTCTGCTTTTTTGATGGCCCTGAGGTCCCACTATCCGCAGAACGCTTCCTCTTGATGGCTACCTCTTCTTCGATTTTGTTCGCATATTTCGGGTTCGAGGCTGCGAACATTGGCTTTGCTGCGTAGAAGGCCCGGCCATTTTTGATCTCCTCTCTGGCCCAAGCCAACCGTTCCTCCTCTTGCTTCGTCAGGTTGGACTTGCTGCAAAATCGGTCACAAACTTTGACCGCAGCCTTGTATCGGGCTTTGGCCTTCAGCTTCTCTTTATCAGGCTTGATCCTTGGTCTGTTTTTGCTATCCAAAGCAGCACCATTGGACCTAGCCGGAGAACGCAGAAGAGCCTCTTCCTCAGCTGTGTTAGTGCTCCCGACGCTTTCGTGGTCCGAGTCTTCGTTGACAACGGCACCTCCGCGCTGAAGAGCGTTATGTGTGTGTTTGGCAGTAGAGTTGCGACCGCTGTAGCCTGCTCCCGCTACAATGGAAGTTTTGTTGCTTAAATTTTTGCTTGTATTCATCTTTTTCGTACGACCACCTGCTCGACGAGGCGAGCGCAGTGGTCTATTTATATAATGGGGAATTCAAAACGGTCCACCACGGCAGCGCCCCATGCCGTGGCAAGGCCACAGTTACTTCCTAAAGCGGCCCGGTGTTAGGAAGGCGCCGTTGAAATACAGCCGGTCTGGGGAACCCCCTGGCTGCAAACCATCCAATGGGCACGGTGTCGCATAACACCCTGGATTAGGGGGTGGGCTAGGAGAGGAAATAACGGGATGTAAGGGGTTTGGGGATGACAAAGGGATCTTCGTCGGTGCGGTGATCTTCGCATGATGATTGGGTGGCCACCAAGTTCGCCGTAAAGCGAATGGATGGCTAGCCAATCCCCATATGAAGCTTCCCTCTTAGTTCATGTTGGGTTGGCCCCCATACTATGGGGGTCAGACCACCACTTAAGCCTCATCCCCGCGTCAAGGAGACCAACATGATGAGGTGTTTTTGGTTTCTTTAATTATTACTAATAATATGAAGAAAATACGGCGGCCGCCGTAGCCGAATGGGTTGGTGCGTGATTACCATTCGGAATTCACAGAAAGGTCGTTGGTTCGAATCTCGGTGAAAGCAAAATTAATAAAAACATTTTTCTAATAGCGGTCGTCCCTCGACAGTCAATGGCAAACCTCCGAGTGTATTTCTGCCATGAAAAAGCTTCTCATAAAAATATCTGCCGTTCGGAGTCGGCTTGAAACTGTATGTCTCTCCATTTGTGGAACAACATCAAGACGCACACCACAAATAGGAGGAGGAGCTCGGCCAAACACCTAACAGAAGTGTACGCGCCAATTACTTATTTTTTTTTATTTATGAAGAAAATACAAGGAGAAAAAATAGCTAATTTAATTGCGCACTTTGCTGTTAGTAAAGAACAGTTTGAGGAAATCCGTATCAAAAAATTATGACAGCAATAAGCCTGGGAAATTCTATATCACATTTTATAGCAAGTAATAAGAAGACAAAACGTTTACTGACACACTCTTTTTTCTTAAAAATGAATTCATAATTAATAATATTTAACAAACATTTTATTAGAATTATGTTTACAGACCTAATTTCTTTGCCGGCATCCATTTTATTTAGTTTTTATTTTGATGTTTCTCATTATAACTGCGCCGCACGCTCATGCATGCATGTCCTGCAGCTTATATGTGTGCGTGTCGGGTGATAAGGATAATTTTTCTCTCGCCAACACTAATTTCCTTAGTTTCAAGCGCTACAAAAACTTTAAAATAACTTGTACACAAAAGCCTTAAAATAACAAAGTAATATTAGGAATATAGCAAAATAAATTAGGAACTTAAATAAAACCATTATTGTGTATGGATATGCCACTGCATACAGCAAAAATCCCTATTTTCATGGATACGGAAACTTTTACTGCTTCGTGAAAGTCAAGTTTATTGTTCTTGTTCTGTAAAATATTAAATTAAAGAAGCACTTAGGAAAAAATCTATAGAAATTGTAGAAAAACTGACAAAACATTCTTCATAAAAGTTTAAAATGTTTTAGTTATTTTTCCAATGAATTTATTAATATGTTGCTTTCATTTCTTTGTGTACGGATACATTTTCTGGCATGTGTATTTGCACAAGACGAATTAAAAGGAAAAGGCGAAAAGTGTACAAGAGTGTATCGTATGTATACATCGAATCAGTAAAATCCTGATGCTTTGTAAAGTTATGCTTCGCAGCCATGTTGATGTTTTGGAATATTTTATTTACTTTGAATATTAAAATGCGTCATAAATTTTTTTTATGTGGCAATTTGGTTGTCTTTTGTTGTGTATCGAGAATATCAACGATTTGCGAACATTTGCGAACGCCAGACATCGTCAAGTGTTTCAGGGTTGTGTTTAGGAATATTTTACTTTAGGCCTCTTCTCTTCAACAAGCGTTAGCAACAGGCGAATAGATTATGCAGCTGTTATAATTGAACATACGTTGGCAACGCTGGAATAGACCTGCCTTAAATTGCATGTGTTTGTACGATATTGAGTTATAGCTTCTGTTGACGCTCAAGCATGCATGTCCTGCAGCTTATATGTGTGCGAGTCGGGTGCATGACGCTAATATCTAAAATTTTTGATTTTCATCATGCAAAAGCCGACAACACGTATGTGTGACACGAAGTAAGTTCGTGTGTCACCCGACAGGCCCACATATAAGCTGCAGGACATGCATGCTTGAGCGTCATCAGGAGCTATTGTACCAGTTCAATGAGCTATAGCCATAATCGCTAGCGGCGAATCTTACTTGATAAATTTGTTGTTGCTTCCGCATACGAATTTTTGGTTACGCTAGGGCCTCCGCACACGTATCGTATCGTCAGCGGCACTACTTTATTTTGAAATGTAGCGACGATACCGATACGGCTGCTTGTCCGCACACAATGCAACTAGCTATCGTACAAGTACGAGTTTTCAATATGTCAAGCTGCGAAGAGCGACTTTTTTTTATTTTTATTTATTTTACTAGCAAACCCGGCCCGCTTCGCTGGGCACACTAAAATAGAATAGATATGGTTTAGAACAGAAAAGATATGGTTTTCATATTATTTATTTCTTTATTCTTTATTCAAGCGTTTTGGCATAAACAATATTTTTTGTTTTTCTATTTGCTTTTGAGTAAATATTATATAATGTTGTTGGCTTCCCAACACGTGGACAGCCAACGTATCGTTGACCATGGGTGAATACTGGTTCTTCTAAATTCATCCCGCATATTTCTAAAGTTAGCCCTTGTGATTTATTGATAGTTATTGTAAATGCTAAACGAATGGGCAGTTGCAAACGCTTGAATTCAAATGGCAATTCAGGTGGAATCATTGGAATTCTTGGTATTAGAACGTCTTCATTCTTGAATTTGCCAATTAATATAGTTGCTTGGATAACATTATTCATCAATCGTTTGACTACTTCATTTTGTTCTTGACGTTCTTCTGATGTCTCGTTATTCCGGGCATTTCTCATGCGCCTATTATTATTTGTCGAACGCCCAAAATGATTACGTGATTGTCTTGGCATTTGGACTGTAATAAACATGATTGTAATTATGGTATTCTGAGACTTTAAAACATGTTTTTTTTCAATTTTGTGGATTATATTTTCGATGCATATGTGTTTAAAAGCCCAAGTCCACATGGTCAGGATTATTTTATTTTGTTGTGATTTTCTTAAATCATCTCTTTTCTTCTGAAAATTGTTGACAATTTGCATGATAAGACTATTAATTTTTCCATCAAAGTTACTCATTTTTCGTGCTCTTCTTTTGCATCCTTTAACAACTTCTTTTGTTTTTTCATTTTTTTTTACCATTTTTTTCACTCATGGTGTATCGTAGCTTATCGCATATGAACCGAAAAACTAAATCCATAAAACATAATTTCATTTGAACATTCGGATTTCACATCAAATTCTCAAATTTCCTAAGAAATTATTCACCACTCCAAAAAAATTCACAAAAAATGTTTACACTTTGCACTTAGGTATTCTCCTTATGGCGTCCAAATCAGAAAGAAATATTGACACATTGTAACTCACACTGTCAATTTGACAGTTCAGTTCCGCCCCAAGCGTTAAAAAAGTAAACGACATTATGGCTGGTTCAAAAGAACGCTGTACGCGTTGCAAGTGTTCCGAATTACAACCAAACTTTACGAAACCCATTTTCAATACTTACTTAACAATGTGTGCAAGTTTGGTTTAAATCGGTGCAAAGACACGGCGGGTCCACGTTTTGGCATATATTGCGAGACCCTAGTCATCAAAAGGTACGAAAATTACCCCGTATTAAAGCACTTATCAACAGCTTTCATTTGATACCCATATTGTACATACACAACCAAAGGTTACCCGGGTCCACGTTTTGACCTATATCTCGAGACCCCAGCCACGGAGCGGCATGAAAAATACTCTGTACTAAAGCATTCACCAAAAGCTTCCATTTGATATCCATATTGTACAAACACATCCTAGGGTTACCCGGGTCCACTTTTTGGCCTATATCTCGAGACCCTAGTCACGGAACGGTATGAAAACTACTCTATACTATAGAAATCATCAACAGCTTCCATTTGATACCCATATTGTACAAACACATTCTAGGGTTACCCGGGTCCACGTTTTGGCCTATCTCTCGAGACCCTGGTGTCCGATTCTTAAAATTTCAAAACAAAAACATTCTTCACATGTGTCTCTTCAATTGGGCAAAGTTTGGTTAAAATCGGTTAAGCCATTCTCCGTAAAGTTCATCACAACGCGAAAAACGGCTGAATTTTTATATATATAGAGTATCCTATATTACTTCTAACACCTCCAAAAACATGTGTACAAAGTTTCATAATAATCGGTTAAGTAGTTTTTGCGTGAAAGCGTAACAAACAAACTTACATTCACATATGTATATAATATTAGTAGGGATTGTACTATCTTCACTATCGGAGGAGAAATAAAAGAAAAAGGAGGCTCTGGGTGCATCCATACATTAGGAATAACTTCAACAGCAGATTATTCATTGCCACAAGGGAGTTATTAGAGAATGATAACAAATTTCAGACTTTTGCTTACACAAATGATTATAAATTTGAGACATTTTATAGATTGTCTACAAGCGCATTTAAGATGCTTATAGAAATTTTGAAGTCGACTATTCAAAAACAAAATATTAGCACTGAATGGGTCGGGCCCTTAATCCAGCATCAAGGTAGCGAACGGAGAAATGGCGAATAGAAGAGGCCTTTTGTTCGGACACAAAGCAACAGGCGTTTTGGAAAATACCCATATTCGCAATATTCTTTCCTTTAATTTCATCGGCAACGACTGTGTGCAGAACATAAAATCCTTCGATTATTGATTGCCCTTTCGATTATTTTTAAGCTTTATGGCCTCTGGTGACGCTCCAGCATGCTGTTCAGCAGTTCGAGTGTCACCCGACACGCACACATATAAGCCTGCTGGACAAGCATGCTGGATCGTGACCAGAGGCCATTAGACCACAGCAGTTCTATTGTGGTTTTCGGCTTTTTACGCTGTGTTTATTTTTCTATATTGGAGTGAAGTAATCGTTCCGAATGTAGAAAACAGTTACTTTGCAAATGAGAGTTTTTTATTTAACTATTATCAATTGAGTTTAAGAATTTGTTTTTGTTAATGCGGATGTGCTTGTATTCATACAAGTTATTTTAGTTAAAAATGAAACTCAGTGTTTCGCTTGATAAATAAAAGCAGTAACAATGTACATACGTCTCACACATAACGACATTTACGAACTAGTACTGCATTACTTTAACATCTGAATTAAAGTACAGAAGTTTTTGAGCGTGGCAAGTAAAACTAGTATCCTTATATCCAGATAACAAATAAGCGAAACTATAAAAAGAAACAATACCAAATGCTGTAAAATAATTCGTTAGCTGCATTTTTAACCGTGTATGTAATTATTTTAGCATTTGGAAGTGTTTTATTTTCACAAAAACGTCAATAAGTTAGAAGCAAATACAATAATAGTCGCACAGAATGACGGAAGAAACGGCCATGCTTGTTTTACTGGTAGCTGTAATGCTTGTCGGTTCATATATGGCTGGTATGATTCCACTAGTGATGAAATTAAGCGAGGTATATAGAACCATTTTGCTTGGGAAATGTTTAGTTAATTATCCACTGATTTAAGAGTGTGTTGTGGAGGTGGATTGGACGTGGTATATAAAACTCTGCCCATGAGAAAGAGGACAGCCCAAACTTTCGTACTAATTTTTCTACAGACCACTGGGGAGGCAAAACTTTCCATTAATACCACAATGTATTTATATAGGAGGGGGCGTATCACCGCCCACCACGCCCATTAGAAAAAGTAAGGTCCCACCATTGGAAATATTATAGTTCCATCCTTCTTGGGTCACCATAGAAACCCCAAGAAAAGGGTAAACTTTAAGTTTTTACGAGCGTATTTGCTTATTGGCCCGAAATATCATTGAGAGAATTGTATACCGCAATTGTTAACCCAACAAGCATTTAACGGCTGTGCTTTCCTTTTCTACCACGATATATTTGCTTATAATGTCTAAGTGCGTGGACCGAATTTAAAAATTATAACACGCAAATGTAGTCACTATATCAGCCTTTTGATTTATATTACTTTTTATAAATTAAAATTAAGAATTAATAGCAATATTTAACGTTAAAAATGCATCTTTTTTTCATAAGCTTGAAAAAATGCCCTATTACAGACGCTTATTTCACTTAAATACAAACACAGAAAAGTAACAAAATCACTTATAAAGATTCTTTATTACATTAAGATTCGATTTAAAGCTATTTTTACTAAATAATAGTCCAAATTCTATTAAAATTCTATTATTACAAATGTTCTTCTAACCGTTTGTAATACCGTGCAGAATAAATTTGAGGAGCGAACTGTCAAACGGACGATGAGAGAGAGAAGAACAAAGCGAAATAAGAAAAGCCCAGTCAACCAAAAGCGAACAATTCTTTTATTATTTATAGGGGAGCTTTTTTAGTTTCAAATATACATAATATGACAAAAACAAATATTTTTACAAATACTGAAAATTTGGAATAAAAATCGCGCGATTTTTAGTCCAAATTTTCGCCTGCGGCGCTTTTTTGATTTCAAATATACATTTATATTACAAAAACAAAAATTTTTACAAATACTGAAAATTTGGAATAAAAATCGCGCGATTTTTAGTCCAAATTTTCGCCTGCGGCGCTTTTTTGATTTTAAATATACATATATATTACACAAACAAATATTTTTACAAATACTGAAAATTTGGAATAAAAATCGCGCGATTTTTAGTCCAAATTTTCGCCTGCGTCGCTTTTTTTATTTCAAATATACATATATATTACAAAAACAAATCTTTTTAGAAATACTGAAAATTTGGAATAAAAATCGCGCGATTTTTATTCCAAATTTTCGCCTGCGGCGCTTTTTTGATTTCAAATATACATGTATATTACAAAAACAAATATTTTTACAAAAAAAAACATTTTATAAATAGGGAAATAATGCAAAATCGAACAATTTTTGACCTAAATTTTCGCCATCGGCACTCATAACTTTTACGATAAAACAACGTTTTCATAAGTGCTATGAAATATAAAACCTAAGTTAAATGCTTGCTGGGTTGACGACTGCTGTATACTCTTATCTTCAACTGTATTTCAGTACAAACTGCAGATGCGGTCGGAAAAAACCTAATTTTTAAACATCTCCTGGGGGTTCTATAGGGACACTAGGAGGTTGGGACTTTCACAGTTATAGTGGTGTAACCTTGCTCTTTCTAATGGGCGTGGTGGGTGGTGCCACGCCCCCTCCCTCTCCGCCCCCCATTCAAATATATCGTGGTAGTAAAGGAAAGTTTTGCCCATTTAACTAAGGTTTTATAAGTCACACTATTTATGAAAATGTTGTTTTATTGGAAGATTTATAAGCGCCCCAGGCGAAAATTTAGACTTAAAATGGCGCAATTATTTATTCTAAATCTTCACTATTTATAGAAATATTTTTAATTGTTATATGTATATATTTTATTTATTTAGCCTGTGAATATAGTAGGTTTTTATAGGCTAAGTGGACATATTTTAAGTTTAATAGGCAATAAAAAAGGAAGTATAATTAAACTATTTACAATAAATATTCAATGATTTCAATAGGTGATCTTTTGAAAATGAAAAATATATCTTAATAAATTTAGGCATAGAAGAACTCCGAACTACGTAGAGCTCTGCCCGGAATATTAAAGCAAATCCTTTCAAGAAGTACCACGGATTAGGTCAAAAAATGAAAGATATAGATAGGATTATTCTCCTGCTCTGCAATGATTTTAAGTTGATCAATAAGCATCGCGCTTCATATGTAGGGATAGGATCCAAAATGCGTAAATTACGCAGTGCGAAATGTAAGAACACTTTTTGGATTTCTTCAATTCTAGCATCATGGCACGTATAATACGGATACCAAATGAAAGATGCATACTCCAGTTTGGAACGCACAAACGGGTTTACAAAAGCTTCAGCGTATAAGGGTCGGAGAAATCGGAGCTATGACGCCTAACAAAAGCAAGCATGGCGTAAGATTTGGCAATACTTAAATTTATATGACTAGTAAAAGTAAGCTTCAAATCAAGTATTATATCCAAGTCTTTAATTTCACTTACACGTGACAGGGGTTTTCATGATGTGTGATAAGACGAGTAAATAACATTTGCACGCTTGGAAAAGCTAATTTGGAAGCACTTATTTATGTTGAGCGATAGACGATTATTGATACACCAATTGCTGAAATTATCTAAATCAATTTGCATCAATTCAGAGTCGAGGGAGCTAGTAATCGTAGAAAAAATCTTAACGTCGTCTGCATAAAGCGGGAATCTTGCTGACTAAAAAGCAAGAGTGGTGCCCTGGTGCGCTGATTGGAAGGCAGCGATAACATCATCCGAAAATACAGCTAAATAAGTCACTGCTGAGCGGCCAGGAAAGAAGCCATCTGCTCCGTTCCCACGACAGTCGGTTCGACGTTACTGAAACGACCCGGATTTATATCCGGCCAAGGACTGTCAACCCAGCAGCATTACCCGTATGTAAATATGGGGAATGTTTATGCTGCTACAACAACAACAACAACAAGCCATCTGCTCCTAACGCACCATGTTCTTGACAGCAACAAGCAATTTATCCTGGATCATACGTTCAAAAAGCTTTGCAGTGGCGGAAAGCTTTGAAATAAGCCTGTGGTTACTAATATCGTTCTTATTACCGCTCTTGAAAATGGGTGAAATGAAAGTCAATTTGCAGGCATCAATAAAAGTACCCGCATTTGGTGACTTGACAAACCATCAATATCTGTGTTTGAAGAAGATTTAAGTCGAGTAATGCCTCTAAAGTCATCTTCAGTGGGCAATACTCAGCGAAGAGATTAGCGGTATCGGCTGTAGTATTAGCAGCTTTGTCACCGAAAAAAATAGGGGACGGAATATTGGAAACAGATTTCTTCGAATTCATAATACAAATCCCAAAACGCTTTTTGATTAGATTTTTAACTTTCTTCAAATCAAAGAACGTAGTTTCTGTGTAAAAAATTATTTAAACACCAATTTCTTATCATATTCTTTATACAGAGCAAACAAATTTGAGTTTTTACATATTTTGAATTTACGAAGAAATTTGTTTCTCTTATTTCGAAGTTTGATCAACGCAAATTCGGGTCGTTCCGGTAACGCAGAACCGACTGTCGTGGGAACGACTTCTACAAACGTCTACCACAGTAGTTCTAAAAATCTCGAAACAATTAGAAACGTCAAGATGTTGAAACAAGGAATCCCAGTTGCTGTTCAACAAAAGACTGCTCAGTTTCAAAAAACCGCATAACTTAAAATTAAGCGAAAAATTTGAATTAAAATTTCTAGGTTTAGCGTAATCATGAAATTCATGAAACCTTGGACTGAAGAATCGCGTAAATCGAAGATCTGCTTGCATCTGTCGAGTCTAATTTTCTTCAAGGGCGTTGTCAAAAGATGACTAGTTGAACGACGGAATGCTTTCATGTGGAGATCATCTCTAATTAGTCTTGCCATGGATCTGGTTGATACATTCGTTTTCTTGGACATGATTTTCTGCTTTCGAAGGTAATTTCTTCGAATTCTTTCTCGAACGACTTTTATGTCTACACTGGTTCGAAACGCGAGGACGACCAAATCTTATTCTGCCTGTCACTTCAGACATTTAGGAAAACGATTGATCGTGCTGTAAATAAAACATTCTCGAAACATTAAGTTTTTTCAACAATTCGTAGATCTCACTTGCACACTTATGCAAGGCAATCACTGCAATACGATTTTCCTTAGTTCCACAATCCATTGTTAGCAAGCCAATTTTGCCACGAAACTGAGTTTAATTTATGAGTAGACAATGCATACGAACAAAAGCAAAAATAACGGAAATTTTTTCTGCGAATTTGTTCTCGCCGTATGCATTGTAAAACTTGTCACAAAATTTATGGCAGGATTTAATTTGTCAAGCAATATATGTATCTTAAAGTATGGTTTTCTAACAAAAAGCTAACAGCGTTGTTTAAATATAATATAAAGTTATTTTTGATTCGATGTGTTATATAACGAATAATGCCGCTGTCTAATATCAAAAATGCTTACTAAGGTTTTGCTTGTTTTCTCTTGTCTTTTATTCTTCATGCATATTTTAGAGTTTGCATATGCACAAGAATAATTTTCATAGCGTTATTATTTATTGCTATAAAAATGGAATAACCAATAGTATGTGTTAAGTGGATGTGAGGTAGATTAAATTAGTGCAGGGAAGTTGGGTTTTAAATTAATGTTTGGACTGTTAACTACTAGTGTGTGCTACATTTGTTTGGAACACGATAATCCAATTCATTGGGTAATTAACTAATCCTTACCATTTCACTTTGCTGACAATTTCGAATTCTTTGACTATTTAAAGAAAGCGAAATACCTAATATATTTGTAGATATTTACAAACATATATGTTAAAAAATAGTTTTTTGACTATTTTCAGGAAAAGCTAAAGTTTGTAACGGTTTTGGGTGCAGGTTTATTGGTAGGTACCGCATTGACCGTCATTATTCCCGAAGGAGTTCGCTCGATGTACATAGACCCGAAAAAAAATAGTCTGCCAGAAACAACCACAACTGGTGATCTCCAATTTGAGAAGTCTGTTATTCCTTCCACAACGGACCATTTACACAATGGTTACAGAGCAGAACCTGAGTTTTCCCGCACGATTGGCTTATCACTTGTACTGGGATTTGTATTTATGATGCTGGTTGATCAAATATCGCAACACAAAAGCGTAAACAACGTAAATGATAAAAATATAACCGCGACATTGGGCTTAGTCGTACACGCTGCTGGTACGTCCGAAAAAACTTAATTTATTTTGCATTTGAGTGGGACTACATTCATATAAACTCCTTAATTTCAGCTGATGGAGTGGCGTTGGGAGCTGCCGCTACCACTAGCCATCAAGATGTCGAAATAATTGTATTTTTAGCTATTATGCTTCATAAGGCGCCGGCCGCCTTTGGTCTTGTTAGTTTTCTTTTACATGAAAAAATTGAACGCCAACAAATACGCAAGCACCTGCTCATATTTTCTCTATCGGCCCCATTATTGACGCTGCTGACGTATTTCGGCATTGGACAGGAACAGAAAGAAACGTTAAATACCTTAAATGCCACCGGCATCGCTATGCTTTTTTCAGCTGGAACATTTTTGTATGTAGCAACAGTACATGTACTGCCAGAACTCACACAAAGTTCTGGTGATAACCGTCTACATTTGCATGAACAGTACGGCTACCGCCTGCTGGATAGTGCTTTGAACGAAATCGAATCACAGGTTGATTTACGTTCCTCCAATGGGAACACTACGCGCGCCAGCTCGAAAGGAATGCGCATCAGTGAACTTATAATTTTAATATGTGGCGCATTACTTCCCCTCGTTATAACGTTCGGCCATCAACACTCGTAATGCTTTGTAGTTGTAAGTTTCTACAAGAATTCAAAGCGTTTACTCCATTTCGTACATGTTACATACCTACATGTAATGTAGAAATGTGTTTTAGTTAACAGTGAAATATTTTAAAACGTTAAGTTTTCCAAAAATTTAAATAAACTAAAATGAGATAGAATCAAAACATATTTTTACTGAATTTTATTAAACTAATTTAATGCAATTCAAATGGATGAACGTTTAAAGACATATGTACACCAGAGTAAAATTAAATTTCCGGGATTTAAGAAATATTTCAAGTAATAAGCACAGATCATTGTGCAATGAATAAGGTGGTATCAGTAACTGACATTTTTTCGTAATTTGACAAAGTGTGTTCCCAATAATGGTTATTTTATTTTCAGGTAGATACGGTCAATGTCAAAAGAAAGTGTACAAACGTGAAATGTAATAATAAGGGCTTTCTTTATACGTTTGCTGGGTAATTTTAAGAAGCATTTAATATTTTTTTTAAATGATATTTCATACCATAAGAATTTAGGGAAAAACAAAAACAAAATTCTTACAACAAAAAAAGTTATGAACTAAAAATCGAAAATACTTCATATATTAGGTGCCAAAAGAAAGTGTACAAATCATCGACCACTTGTTTGCCAGATAACGGACTTGGAAAAGAACCGTTACATAGTTGCGTCTATTGTGAGAGTCATCGTATACGATTCATTTAAAGTCTTTGCTTAGTCGCAATCGGTAGTTGCTTTGAAAAAAAAAAAAAAAAATTGCAATGAAAAAACAAACGTCTTTGGATATTCGGGAGCTTGTGATAAAATATCACAAGGAAGGCAAAACCTTGCGCGAAATCGGTGGAATTATTAACAGAAGCCATAATACTATAAAAAAAATAATTATTGACAAGAAACAAAAGTATGGCAAGCTGGAAAATCGTCCAAAATCCGGCAGACCAAGGCGACTAAATGTTGCTGAAATAAGGTCGGTTGTGAGAAGTGTGAAAATAAATCCGTCAGAAAGTGCTATAAAATTGTCCAAAAATATTTCACAAACGTCTGGAAAGCCGGTTAGTGCTAGCACAATTCGTCGAGCATTGTATGCGAACGGTCTCCATGGGCGAGTTCCGCGGAAAAAACCTCTTATCTCGAAAACCAATCAAATAAAGCGATTAAACTTTGCTAAAAAGTACCAGTATAACGGCGTTTCATTTTGGAATAACGTACTATTTAGCGACGAAAGCAAATTTGAGGTGTTCGGCAAGAAAAAAAGCAACAAAAATTTGGCGAACCAGAAATACGGCACTTGCAGAAGGTAATGTAGTATCCACTGTGAAGCATGGGGGTGGCTCGGTGATGGTGTGGGGGTGTATGGCCGCTGGCGGGGTAGGTAATTTGACATTCATAGAAAGCACTATGAATAAAATAGACTATCTCAACATATTGAAGAATAACCTGCGCCCTAGTGTCGAAAAATTGAGCTTGGATCGGTCTTGGGTATTTCAAAAAGACAACGACCCTAAGCACACTGCGAAAGTTGTCAAAGAATGGATGCTATATCACGTACCCAAGCAATTAGATCACCCTCCCCAGTCACCGGACCTCAACCCCATTGAGCATCTGTGTGAACACCTAGACAGACAAATCCGAAAAAAACCATTACTAGTAAGGATATGCTCGAAGCCGCGATTTCTGAAGAATGACAGAAAATTGCACCAGAAGTGACTGCAAACCTTGTTAATTCTATGCCACGACGTTTGCAAGCAGTGATAAAGGCAAATGGAAAGCATACAAAATACTGAATATGGATCCTGCTCTTCTGTACACTTTCATTTGACGCCTAAACTATGAAGTATATACGATTTTTCGTTCATAACTTTTTTCGTTGTAATAATTTTGTGTAGGTTTTTGTATAAACTCGAATAGTATTAAATATGAATTAAAAAAATATAATATATTATGTTTCTTTGTATCACCCATCAAAGTATTGAATAAAGCTAATATTAATACATTCCAAGTTTGTACACTTTCTTTTGACATTGACTGTAGGTAGATGAAATGGCTGAAGTGCTACACTACCACTCCTCAAGTAGCACTAAATTGACTTTTGCTGTCATTATATGACCTCCAACAAGCAGATATCTACAGCCAGCCAGTTCTGTTTATATAATGGACAAGATTGATGGGATTTAGGCTGGCGCACTGCCCCAGGCTGTCGAAGAAAGGAGCACCCAGTGACCTTAATCGTCTAGCTGCCACATCCGGACATTTACAGAGAAAGTGCTCAACAGTCTCCTTTGAAAGGTCCCACAGCTTGGTGGTTAAATGGTAACCCTAGCTTTTCCGCGTGTGTGCCGATCGTCCAGTGACCGGTACACAGCTACGAGTCCGGAAATTGAATGGCGTGGAGTCCAAAGGACTTTCTGAGTATTTGTTGTTGTTGTTGGAGCAGTACCTTTGCCCTGTCAGTGTAGCGTAATCACCGGTCGTCTTCGTCTAGCTCATCTAACGGTAAGCCCAGGAAACTAGCTGTTTCGACGGGTTGGTCCCATTCCCATGGCAGCCGGTTCTACGTTACCGGAATGACTCGGGTTTTTCCCGACCAAGGGCTGCCGCCCCAGTATACTAGCCCTGTCTAGTGTATCGCATATCACCCCACACCTTACGTCACAGGAGCAAACTCTCGCAGCAATCCTGCTCCAAATGCTTCTCCTCAGGGCTGGAGTCGTGGCACCATCTATTTCAAGACAAATATTACAATAGTGTTAAAACTGCTGAACTGTTGTTAAATAAGAAAATAAGAGTGTGTGGAACAATAGGATTAAATAGAGGTTTACCTACAGAGCTAAGAAATTGTATAGGAAAAATGAAAAAATGAAATATGTTTCATCGTTATACATCTGATATATCAACATTTCCGGCAGGGAACGTTAATGTATAGAGAAGTCTCAATGACTGGAAGGTGTGGAATTTTGAGGGGTACTCGTTTTGCGCGCGTAGTTCACCACAGACATATTTTTCACCAAAAGTTAAAAGAAATATACTCAACTGGTCAAATTAAACAGCAGTTGAGTAAAATTCGTTTGTATTTATGAAAGAAAGAATGTTAACGCTGTAGGCTAGCTACAGGCACTTTATCATAAAAAAATAAGTTCAATAGTGACTTAGAAAGAGCAAGTCATCCAAAAATATGTACATAGATATATTATGTTTTCTGTTAAAACTTAGTTCCCTCAAACCAAATTAAATCCTTCATTACCAGGCACACAGGCATATGCAAATTTAAATATTATATGTGATTTTATATACATATGCGCATATATATTTGCTGTGTGTATGTATGTATGGATATATTCTGCGTGCACTTGCCACAGCAAAAAATATTACGGCTCGCTGAAAATTCTCTAGAAATCCAGCGCACATTCATAAGCACAGCATTGTGTGTACAGTAACCTTCAAATTGTACAGTAACCTTCAAATGCTCTGATTTCAGAGTAAGTTTCTAATCTTGCAGATATATGCATATATTTTTGTGCACTTTTTATCAATTGAAGAACTACATACGTAAAGTAATATACTAATTAACTATTTACCTACTATCAGGGAACATAAAATAATTTTTTCGAAATTTTCTCCTAGTCAAATGTCCGACACAGAACTTTCTTATAAGCTACTTGTGCTGTTTTCTGCAAATTACTGTATGCTCATACGCGCACTTGACGCACAACAGCTGCGGCTGTCGAGCATTTAGAAGAGATATTTACATACATACATATATGGGTGCAAACATATATACGGAGCCGCGACCATTCGATATGACAAAAATTCACGATTTACCAAATATTGGCAAATATTTCTGTAAGAAATATTCCCGTATTGACTGTTTTGATTTGATATGTTCAGTCTTAGATGTAAATTTTTTTCATCGTTGAGAAAATTGACATATGGGCGGCTCGTTTTATGAATGAAAGTACTTTGCTCTTAGAACTATGAGCTCGAATTTATCAATGAATTTTTTGATGATGTGATTTGTTGTACTGTATAATAGTTCAAACTGTTCAACGCCGCCGCGACTATTTCAGACTGTTCGGCACCATGGCAACTATATAGAATGATGGCCGCTACGGCTGCGCCTATTAATGCATTTTTTTCTTGTAGTCGTGTAACCGTTCATTCGGGCATTTATTCCCTACTTATTGCATGTAAATATGATAAGGCGATGCGTCGTGAGATATGTCATGGTTGCTGCAGCGCATATGCACATATGTAACCCTATAAGACTTGTAGACGCACTGGAACTTTTGCACAAACATAACTAACATAATATATGTATATATTGCTATACATAAATACATATACATGTATCAATACACCAAAACAAAAAACTGTGCAGAGCGAATATACTAAAGAAAGAAATCACTGTAATCAGCTCTGTTAAAAGTTTCACCACACCACGGCGGTGGTTGGACTTCATATTTGACAATTCACACTATTCGTAACTCGTGATACTTCTCTATACATTAACGTTCTCTGTATCCGGCAAGTTAAAATGATAAGTACAATCCATAGCGCAAATATTGGCCCCTATTATGAGTTGCATTCGATCTTCGATATTCGTTGGTTGTCGAAGATCGAAAATCGAATGTCAATTTGGTATTATGAGCGGTGCAACGCTGTCGAAATTTTCGTTGTATACCGAATTTAGAGTCGAATGCAATTTTGCTTTCGATTGTGTAGCGTATTGTGGGAAAACTTGTTAAAATGTAAGTTGTTTGCGATTATTTATTGTTTTATAGTAACCAAATAATAAATATATACTAATTTTGTTAATATTATGCAGGAATATGTTAATATATGTTAATATTTTGCGAGGAATTTACAACGGAGCTGAATTGCTTGGGACCACCAGTTAGAACGGCAGCAAAATGGATTAAGGTTAATAATGTTTTTTTTTGTGATGTTTATAGAAATACATTTTTATTTTTTTATTATTTTCCCTTGGCAGGTATGGGCTGAAATACGTAGAGGAACTGAAATACATATTTTTTTCGAATGACGAATAATTGAATAAAGAAAATTTATAACAAAAATAAAACAGAAACTGTGGCGTAAAGGTTTCTATTTAATACTTTTTAGATTTTTCTATAATATTTTAAGAATTTCATTTCTTATGTTTTCTGCTTCTCCGTTATTTGGCTCCACTTCAATATCTTCAGCATCATCGTTGAGGGTCTCATCGGATAACTCTTCATCCGGAAGTTGAACATTATAAAACAAGCAAATGTTGTGCAAAGCTGCACACACATTAATAATTTGTTTTGCTTTTTTTGGAGAATAGTGAAGAGCTCTTGGCTCGGGTGCACTGCTGCAACTGGTTTTTTGTACTGGACAGTAGGTTCATAAACGGCTCTTTAGATAATCTAAAGTTCTTTAAAAAACTGTAAGGAAATTTCTGTAATATTATGTACGTCAACACATTTTGAAAATACTAAACTTACTCAGTGGAAGCCATTTCAAGGGGGTTGGATGCGCCCCTCAGCTGTTTTCTACATCTAGCTAGTTCCACTAATCTTTCATCGAGCGTTGAATCGTCGAACCACAACTCCGTTGTACTCCATTTTCTCAAAAAATACTTTTTTTAACTTTTAAAAATGTTGTTAGCAAAGAATTTCAACACAATCGGTTTTTCTTTTAGTTTGATTTGCTGTATCAGCTGAGAAAAATTATCTATTGTAAATGCGTCAAGCGATCGAAATTCACAATAGTCCTATTCTTCAATGAATGAGCACCATAATACCAAATGAAAATTCGTTCGATCAGCACTTTCGACTAAAGTCGAAGATCGAATGTTGCTCATAATAAGGGCCAAAGAAGCACAAGATATCGGATCAGGGTGCAGTTGCCTCCAAACCTATCAAGCGATTTAGTGAAGTGGCACGGGACCATCTCCAAATGGCATTGGTAGACGAAACCTCTAACCGCGGAAAACCAGTGCTTGACAAATGGCCAGAGATTGAGGCACGGTTGTCTCGCATAGTCGTTGACCATGTCATGGCGAACCCGGAGACCCAAACACCAGGTTTCGACTCGGTGGAGGTAGTCCGCGGTTACCGTGTCATTAAATGCGATGACCAATTCTTAATGGATTTTCTGACAAACGTGATTGGTAAAATCCAGAACAGCTGGGAAGGCTTGAAAGTCAAGCTAATTCCGGCTAGCGAGATTCCACGAAGGCCGGTGGCTCACATCTGGGTACCAAACATGGAGTTTGAAGCCAATCAATCAATCCCTTACCTTCAGGCGCATAATCGCTCGGTGCCGATGACCAATTGGTCGATCATCAAAGCGGAGGCTCCGCAAAGGCACAGCAGGTCTTTCCTCCTTCTAATTACAGAAGAGAGTCTGGAACCACTGGAGAAATTGGGAAACCAACTTCAGTTTGGGATCAAAAAGACCCAGCTGAAGATATTCCGTTCTGCAAACCCGGAAGAGGAGCAGGATGAGGTCGATGGTGCCAACGAACTGCATGCAGCTAGATGACACCGAGTCCGAAAAAGGAAACCAATAAACATGGGTTTAAAGGTTGTCCAAATTAATCTGCAGCATTCACAGTCTGCAACGGACAACCTAACCGTTCTCCTGGCGGGAACGGACGTGGACATCACACTAATTCAGGAACCGTGGGTGCGGAACACCGAGGTGAAAAGGTTCACTGGGAAAACCTACAATACCTACTATAAACGGATAGAAGGTAATCCCAGAACATGTATTGCAGCTAAAAAACACTTAAACACATTTTTGATTCCATTATATAGTTCACAGGATGTGACGGCTGTTGAAGTGGAAGCCACTGACGGAGTCAGAATAACGCTTACCTCTATATACATGGCACACGAAAGACCAGCACCGCCTGAGGAGGCCCGTAAACTTGTGCCGGAAAACCCGAACAAAACCCTGCTTCTCGGATGCGATGCTAATGCAAGGCATACTCTATGGGGAAGCTCCGAAACAAACGACCGAGGTGAGTTTCTTTATGATTTCATAATTAACACTAACTTGTCGGTATGTAACAGGGGTAACACTCCCACTTTCACGTTTCCAAGTACGGAGTACTTCAGGGGATGGAAGGAAGTGATCGATGTTACCCTAATGTCTGAAAACAGCTCAGTAAGGTTAGACAATTGGAGGGTCTCTGATAAAAGGTCTTTTTCGGATCACAGCTGGATCCTGTACGATCTGGATTTTAATGTTGATCCGCCCTTACAGTATAGAAATCCACTAAGAACCAACTGGTAAAGGTTCAGAAACATAGTCAATAAAAGAATAGGAGACATTCCCATCCACAAAATCAATCTCACCGAAAACCTTGAGAGTAGGGTCACAACACTGGAGAAGGCATTTAGTAGGGCCTACAAAACGTCCTGCCCCATAAAATTTAGCAAAAAATCCCATCCCCCTTGGTGGAGCAGTAGGTTCTCAAAACTAAGGGAAAAATCTAGATCAACATTTAACCTCAGCTACTCGACAGGAAATTGGCAATTGTACAAAGAGAGTCGGAGACAGTACAAGAAGGCAATGAGGGCCGCCAAGAAAGAGAGCTGGAGCGAATTTTGTTCGTCAATCGAATCCACCAGGGATTCTGCCAGGCTTAGCCGTGTTCTGTCCAAAGATCATTCAATGGCTTCTTGGGTCAAGAAGCCTGATGGTACTTGGACAGCTACGACAGAGGAATCTGCTAAACACGCATTTCCCGGGGTGCAGCGTCCACGAAAGTGGGAGGGGAAGTATCAGGCGGAGCTAATATAATCCACAGCACCTCGCAAAAGAAATAATTACAAAGTTGCATGGGCAATTAAATCTTTTTCACCTTTTAAATCTCCGGGGCCAGATGGGATCATCCCAAAGATGTTACAGGAAACCTTGGACTGTATCCTACCATGGCTAGAGGAAATTTTTAAAGCGTGTTTAAACCTAGGTCATATTCCAGATAGTTGGAAACTAGTCAAGGTCGTCTTAATTCCAAAAATAGGCAGGAGGGGGCATGAATCAGCGAAGGACTATAGGCCAATCAGTCTTTCGTCTTTCCTGTTAAAAACCTTTGAAAGACTTTTGGATATATATCTTAAAAGCTCTTTGGAGCGCTCTGGTATATCTACTGCACAACATGCGTACCTTAAAGGCAAATCTACGGAGACAGCGCTCCACGAGGTAATCCGAACAATAGAGGGCTCTCTAGAGAACAAACATTATACCATGGCGGCATTCCTGGATATAGAAGGCGCCTTTAACAATGTTAGTACAGATGCGATCCAACGGGCGTTGATAGACTTAGAGGTGGACAATTGCATCAGTAATTGGGTCATCTCTATGCTAGAAACCAGGATCATCAAAGCTAATATGTTTATATCAGTATAACCAAGAAAGTCCACAGAGGCACCCCACAGGGGGGAGTATTGTCTCCACTTCTCTGGTTATGCGTTATTAGCAAAGTCTTAACAAAACTTAATTGAGGTGGGGTAAAAGCGGTGGCGTACGCTGATGATGTGGTGTTAATGGCGTCAGGACTGTGTCCTAATACGATCAGTGGGATCATCCAAAGGGCATTAGGCGAGCTTAACTCTTGGGCCATAGGCTGTGGCCTAGGTTTAAACCCACGTAAAACAGAGCTTATGCTTTTCACCACCAGATATAAGGTACCAACTTTTACCCTACCAAATATTAACGGACAAACTCTCACTATCACCCAGCGCAAAGTACTTAGGGGTAATTCTGGACTCCAAACTAAGCTGGAAATTAAATGTTGAAGAACGGGTAAGGAAGGCAGAAATTGCTTTAGATGGGGTCTTCAACCTAAGCATACATTATGGCTGCATAAGACGGTTATACGACCTATTTTATCGTATGGTTCGGTAGTTTGGTGGAAGACTCTAGGGAGAGAGTACAATACCAAACTACTCGGCAGAATACAAAGATCAGCCTGTGCAATAACGGTCGGTGCAATCAGGTCATGTCCTAGAGAGGCTCTCAATGCACTGACACACGTTATTCCAATAGATCTACATATTAAGAAGACGGCAACCATGAGTGCATTTAGGTTAAATGAAGCGGGTCGCTGGAGAGAAAAACTTATGGTCATGCTAGTCTATTATTGCGACAAACTCAGTTAATCTCTGAGAACTGACTACATCGTCCCGACGGTAACTTTCAATAGGAATTTTGCCACTGTCTTCCCAACTAAGGAAGAATGGAATAAGGGATTCTCTCTAAACAACTTCGACACTACAGTCTGTACGGATGGAAGTAAAATGGGCTGCGGTGTTGGAGGTGGTATATATTTTCACAGACTTAAAATTGAGAAATCTGTGCGTCTCCTTAATACCAGCAGTGTCTTTCAGGCGGAAGTACTGGCAATTGGGGAAGCCTGTGAGCTACTAATCGCATATTTCTCTTTTAAGGGTAATATCGCTATTCTCTCGGATAGCCAAGCTGCAACCCAGGCACTGGGGTCGGCAACAACAACCTCTTAAGTGGTGGAACAAAGTAGGAATAGCTTCACCATCTTGAGTGAAAAGTTACCTTAATCTGGGTCCCGGGACATCGGAACATTGAAGGTAACGAAAAAGCAGATGAACTGGCAAGAGGGGGCTCTGCCATGAATAACGCTCTTGCAGAATCGGTACTCACACAATTAGGTGCAGTCAAGAGTACAATTTCCCAAAAATACCTCCGAATCGCGGACTCTAGGTGGAAAGTTCAGACGAAATGCAAAATTAGCAGAACGTTATGGCCCACCTACAACCTCAAGCAATCGTCGGCATTAATAAGAATGAAACGACGGGACGCCTGGAGACTAACGGCAGTCATAACTGGCTTTTGGTCTATCGGAGAACAAGCAGCCAAAATGGGTATCCCTCACAATACATACTGTCACAGTTGAAAACAACCGGAGAAAAAGGAGACAATCTTCCATTTCCTCTGTGAATGCCCTGCCCTATGGAAGGACAGAATGTTAACCCTGGGCCAACCTTCTTCTTCTTAATTGGCGCGATAACCGCTAACGCGATTTTGGCCGAATTTAACAAAGCGCGCCAGTCGTTTCTTTCTCGTGCTAACCTCCGCCAATTGGACACACCAAGTGAAGCCAAGTACTTCTCCACCTGATCTTTCCAACGCAGAGGAGTCCTTCCTCTTCCTCTACTACCACCAGCTGGTACCGCGTCGAATACTTTCAGTGCCGAAGCGTTTGTATCCATTCGGACATGACCCAGCCAACGTAGCCGCTGGATCTTTATTCGCTGCGCTATGTCTATGTCGTCGTAAAGCTCATACAGCTTATCGCTCCATCGTCTGCGATATTCGCCGTTGTCAACGTGCAAAGGTCCAAAATTCTTACGCAGAATCTTTCTCTCAAACACTCCAAGCGCCGCTTCATCGGATGTTGTCATCGTCCACGCTTCGGCGCCATACGTTAGGACGGGCATGATGAGAGTCTTGTAGAGTGTTAGTTTTGTTCGTCGAGAGAGGACTTTACCACTCAATTGCCTACTTAGTCCAAAGTAGCACTTGTTGGCAAGAGAGATTCTACGTTTGATTTCAAGGCTGACATTGTTATCGGTGTTAATGCTGGTTCCTAAATAAACGAAGTCTTTTACAACCTCGAAATTGTAACTGTCAACAGTGACGTGGGTGCCGATGCGCGAGTGCGCCGACTGTTTGTTTGATGGCAGGAGGTACTTCGTTTTGTCCTCGTTCACCACCAGACCCATTGGCCTTGCCGCTTTATCCAGCTTGGAGAAGGCAGAACTAGCAGCGCGGTTGTTAAGGCCGATAATGTGAATATCATCGGCATACGCCAGCAATTGTACGCTCTTATAAAATATTGTGCCAGAGCGATTAAGTTCTGCGGCTCGTATGATGCTCTCCAACATCAGGTTAAAGAAGCCACACGACAGCGAGTCACCCTGTCTGAAACCTCGTTTGGTATCAAACGGCTCGGAGAGGTCCTTCCCAATTCTGACGGCGCTGCTGGTGTTGAGCAACGTCATCCTTGCGGGGAGACCAAATTCAGACATCGCGGCATACAAGTAACTCCTTTCCGTACTGTCGAATGCAGCTTTGAAGTCGACGAAAAGATGGTGTGTGTCGATTCTCCTTTCATGGGTCTTTTCCAAGACTTGGCGTATTGTGAATATTTGGTCGATGGTAGACTTTCCAGGTCTAAAGCCACACTGATAAGGTCCAATCAGTTGGTTGACGGTGGGCTTCAGCCTTTCACACAATACGCTCGCTAGAACCTTATAGGCGATATTTAGTAGACTAATCCTGCGGTAATTGGCACAAATTGCAGGATCGCCGTTCTTATGGATTGGGCAGAGCACACTTAAATTCCAATTGGCAGGCATGCTTTCATCCGACCATATTTTGCATAGGAGCTGATGCATGCACCTTACCAACTCCTCGCCGCCATGTTTGAATAGCTCAGCCGGCAGTCCGTCGGCGCCCGCGGCTTTATTGTTCTTTAGCCGCGTTATCGCTATTCTCACCTCGTCATGGTCAGGTAGCGGAACGACAATTCCGTCGTCAACGATTGGGGTATCGGGATCTTCACATTCTCTGTGACATGCGCAGCTGTCACTGTTTAACAGGTTCGAGAAGTGTTCTCTCTATAATTTAAGAATGCTCTGGATGTCGGTCACCAGATCGCCGGCTTTGTTCTTACAGGAGAACGCCCCGGTCTTGAAACCTTCTGTAAGCCGCCGAAATTTCTTGTATAATTTTCGGGCGTCGTTCCTGTTGGCCAGCACTTCAAGCTCCTCGCACTCACGTATTTTGGCCTCTCGTTTCTTCTGTCGAATAATACGTCTCTCTTCTTTTCTTAGCTCTCTGTAGCGATCCCACATGGCTCGCGTTGCGCCCGATCGCAGCGTGGCTCTATAGGCAGCATCTTTTCTTTCGGCGGCAGCATGACATTCCTCGTCGTACCAATTGTTTTTTCGGGCTCGCCGGAATCCGATTTCTTCTTCGGCGGCGGTACGTAGAGAGCGAGAAATATTGCTCCATTGCTCGTGCATGCCGGTTTGTTGGGCAGTACTCTCTGAGAGCAAGAGTGAGAGTCGAGTGGCGAATCTTCTGGCTGTCTGTTGTGATTGCAGCTTTTCGATGTCGAATATTCTTTGCGTAGTTAGATGGACGCTTTTCACTGCACAGAGGCGTGTGCACAGTTTGGCTGAAACAAGGTAATGATCCGACTCGATGTTGGGTCCTCGTATCGTACGTACATCTAATACACTAGAAGCGTGTCTTCCATCTATCACAACATGATCGATCTGGTTTCGCATTTTTCGATCAGGAGACAGCCAGGTAGCTTGGTGGTATCAGCCTCTGCCCGTTACCGGATGTTTCGTTGTGCAGGCTGAATTTTCTGACTGTGGGACCAAAAATTCCCTTCTTGTCCACCCGTGCGTTGAAGTCGCCAAGCACGATTTTTATGTCGTGGCGGGGGCAGCGCTCATAGGAACGTTCCAGGCGCTCATAGAAGGAATCTTTGGTCGCATTGTCCTTCTTTTCCGTCGGGGCGTGGGCGTAAATCAGCGATATGTTAAAAAAACGGGCTTTGATGCGGATTGTTGCGAGACGCTCGTCCATCGGAGTGAACGACAGTACTTGGCGACGAAGTCTCTCTCCCACAACAAATCCGACACCGAATTTGCGCTCCTTTACATGGCAGCTGTAGTAGACGTCGCAAGGTGCTATGGTTTTCTTTCCTTGCCCCGTCCATCGCATCTCTTGGATGGCAGTGATGTTAGCCTTTACTGTCACGAGGACATCAACCAGCCGGGCAGATGCAGTTTCCCCATTAAGGTACCGGACATTCTAGGTGCATGCCCTCAAATCATAGTCCTTAGTTCGTTTGCAGGGGTCGTCATCAGTGTTGGAAGTTCTCATCCGAGGCTTTGTATATGCTTTCATTGGGGGAGGTTTTTAAGTGGCGGGTCCCAAAGCCAGCGCACAACCAGCTATCCTGGAATGTTTCGCCTTCTCACTTTAGCTCACTTCCGAACGGGTGCAGAAGAATCGTCATGGCCTCTCCCAAGTGAATGGCGATCAGTAACTTTCCCCACTTGCATGGACTTCTACATATGAGACCATCCTCCACCCTGGGCCAACCGCTGTTCGAAAATCTCGAACAACTATCTGGCTTAGACGTCAACAACCTAATAAGGTTCCTTAACCGCACAGACTGGATATAGTTATGCTGTAAATAACCGTTAAACAAGTTGGTAACGAGGACGTGGCAACAAAATGGCGCCGAAGCGCTAGTTGGATTCTAGAAGAATCACCACTTTAACCAACCAACCTACCAAACTAGATAGAAAAACTAAGGAATATATCAAAAAACCTTGCATAACAGAGTACAACAAACATATGAAAGGTGTTGATCGGGCAGATATTTATTAACTGATAATTTAATTTCAAAAGCCAAAAAACTTGAAATATGGCTGAGCTCATTCAATGTTCTAATCATAGGTGCTTTCGAGGCATTAACAGTTCTAACCCGCTCTAGAAAGAATAAATCTTTACTCCGAAGATTTTTTAGAGGTACTCGTATGTAAAAATGAATGCGCGCTAAAAGTATAGGCGTCCCATTTATAATATCGAAAACAAAGCAGAGTGAAAGTATTCTTCTTCTACTTTGTAACGATTTTAAGTCTAGTAATGCGCACCTTGCATTATAAGAAGGAATCGAATCAGTGAAGGTCAACGATCTGAGTGCAAAACAAAGAAATTTCTTTTGAATACCTTCAAGTCTATTGATGTGGCACTGATGATAAGGCCTCCAGATAAAGGCGGCATACTCCGGCATACGGATCGCAAGAGTGAAGTAAATAGTGACTTCAAAGCATAAGGATCCGTAAAATCGGAAGCAAACCGCCGAATGAATACAAGTGTAGAATACGATTTGGTGATGACAAAATTTAAATAACTAAGAAACTGGAAGGTGGAGTCGAAGATTACACCCAAATCAGTAATTTCATTAAGAGTATTTAGGCGCGAATTCTTTATAAAATATGAGGTAGATGTTAATTGCTTAGAAAAAGAAACATTATAGCATTTTTATTATTTAATTTAAGTAGATTCATATCGCACTATGCCACGACGTTGTTGAGGTCTGATTGAAGGTTGTAAATATGAATCAGACAGGTTTCGTACAGTTTTAAAAAATTTTAAGACTACTGTATAAAAGAAACTCGGAGAAATGAAAACATTCAGATATGTTATTAATAAAAATTACAAAAAACAAAGGGCCCAAAATAGTGCCCTGGGGAACTCCAGCAGAGGCAATGAAAGGATAAGAAGATACATTATCGATAACCACTACACATTCACGATTGTGAAGGTACGACTTTATCCATTTGAGGAAAGTAGAGTGAAACCCAAAACTCATTAGTTTAGAGATATAGGTTTAGTGGCAGACTTTATCGAAGACCTTGGAAAACTCCGTATAAACTGCGTCAACTTGAAGGCTATTATTGAAAGCCGACATACAAAAGTCTGAGAAAAGAGCAAGATTAGTGACTGTTGACCTATGCATAGGCATACTGATTACTTGATATATTACGTTTCACAGCGAAGTATTGTATAATTTTTATTTTACAATATACTCAAGGAGCTTTGAAACCGTTGAAAGTTTGGAAATAGGTCTGTAGTTCGCGATGTCATTTTAATTCCCAGCTTTAAATATGGTTGTGATAGAGGTAACTTTCCAAGCATCTATGAATTGTCCACAAGCTAACGATTTATTAAAAATTATCAGATGTGGATAGGCAAGAGCAGAGCATTTTTTGATAAAAGAAGATGACAATACATTATCGATAACCACTACACATTCACGATTGTAAAGGTACGACTTTATCCATTTGAGGAAAGTAGAGTGAAACCCAAAACTCATTAGTTTAGAGATATAGGTTTAGTGGCAGACTTTATCGAAGACCTTGGAAAACTCCGTATAAACTGCGTCAACTTGAAGGCTATTATTGAAAGCCGACATACAAAAGTCTGAGAAAAGAGCAAGATTAGTGACTGTTGACCTATGCATAGGCATACTGATTACTTGATATATTACGTTTCACAGCGAAGTATTGTATAATTTTTATTTTACAATATACTCAAGGAGCTTTGAAACCGTTGAAAGTTTGGAAATAGGTCTGTAGTTCGCGATGTCATTTTAATTCCCAGCTTTAAATATGGTTGTGATAGAGGTAACTTTCCAAGCATCTATGAATTGTCCACAAGCTAACGATTTATTAAAAATTATCAGATGTGGATAGGCAAGAGCAGAGCATTTTTTGATAAAAGAAGATGACAATCCATCAGTATCCACTTGGCATGAGCTTCGAATGTGCTGAATACCATCCCAAATATCATCAACAGTTAACTGGAGAGGACCAAAATTAACAGAAGAAGCAGTATCCTCTCTATCATATCTAATTTATCCTAACGCTGGTACAAAATTGGAACTAAAAAAGTACGCAAAAAGGTCAACAGCCTCCTTGGTAGAGGAAGCGTAGTTTCCATTGAAGAAGACATCTAAGGAAATGCTAGAGCAGCTCTTCCTGGATTTTACATATCGCCAGAACGCTTTAGGATGCGTTTTGATTTCATCCTCAAATCCTCGAACATTACGAACTTAAGTACTTAAATGTTTTAGCGAAGCGCAAATATTTATCCTTGTGAACTTTGGCATTAGATCATTTAAATTTTTAAAAAACTTGTTCCCCAAATTGTTAAGTTCTTTCAATTTTAGTGTACACCAAGGAATTTTATAGCTATTACTACTAGTAGATGGTACATATTTACTAAAAATATCATAAATTCTCGTTTTAAAAAAAGATTTTTCGTTATTAACAACACAGAAATTACACCCTTTAAAGCAAAAATGTGTATTAACTTTGTTAGCACTTAGTCTCCTATATTTATAGAATAATAAGCGAATAACAAGCGGTATATGATATACAAAAGTGGATCAAGACATTCACTAAGTGAGAAATTCATGTTGCCGTTTACGAAAATTAGATCTACAATTCGAGAAAGCTTAGTAGTACAATTATTAATTTTGATACGATTTGAACTTAAAAAGCTATCGACTAAGTAAGATTCCGAAAAGTTGTTAAAGTTTTCAGCAATTAAATCACAGTTATTGTCGTAAAATGACCAGATAATATCAGGCAAATTATCTGCCCTAGCACAGGCGTAAATAAAACGTTGTCTAAGTGCTCGAACGATGATCGGCATTGACGACAAATAGCTATTAAAACGCCTCCACCCCTTGACAGTCCTGTTTTTTGGGAATTTCGGTACTTCCGGTATGCATTAAAAAGATTCGAGTCAAAGTATTCATTTTCATTAAATTCAGCGTTTAACCAAGTTTCAAAAAGAACATATACGTCATAGTCTAAGTGAGCACTCAAATTACGTAGAGTCTTAGACTTAGTTCTGAATCCGGAAACATTTTGGAAATAAATCCCTAGAGACTTAGAAATAATTTCTTTTGGAACGGAATCTTAGTTTTACTGGTACAGAATCTTCTTTCCGAAAAAACTCGAACGGGCGTACAATCACATCAGTAGGCTATAATGCTGAATTCAGAAGAATATCATAATGTGATGCCGGGATACTTAGCTTAAAGCAATGTTGAAACATCGACATCTTTTTTAACAAGCATATGGCAAGTAATCAAATATGAATCGATTGACGTATGCTTTGAAACGTAAGATACGATACTATCAGTAGTGGCAGAATTCGCAAAAGATGAACGGTGAAACCATTTCACGCGACATGCCACCTTCAATTCACTATTCACATTACTACTCACTATGCCATTTGATTTCCTACTGGGATGGTTGTCAACTTTATCACTGCCCTTTTTGGTAATAGGAGCAAAGTTCGCACTAGAAGAAGAGCGCAAAGTAACCTTATTAGTAGGAGCAGCGTCAGCACTGAGTACATCTGTATAATAGAGATGGCTAGTTTACAATGCGCAGTTGACTTGCATATTAACATTCGTATTGCACTGCTCAGTCGATTCTGCCGGCAGCAGCATATGAGCGATACGATGCAAGAGAATAGTTAACGACAGCATCAACAGCAGGTTGTGTAGGCGAGCTTACGGTCGTCGAACCAGCAGACATTGGCAATAGAGACTCTCGCCTCTTTGCTTTGATTTTCGCATTTTTGGTTTGGTTTCGCAGTTTTGCTTGACACTCACAAGCAAGAACACAAACACGCAGGATTTTCATCTCAGCACTCAGTTGCACAAGGGCAGAGGAGACAACATCAGGGCCCTTACTCTGTACTGCGATGCGAAAGAAATTCACGAAATCGCAAAATCGGTACTCGGTATTTTGACATTCGCATTCACATTTTGCGCTTTCGCAATTTTTTCTCCCTTTTCGCATCGGCAGCACTCTGTATTGCGAAAGTGAATGTCAAACAGCTGTCACTATCGCATTTTTCTTGCTACAAGTAATAGCCATACGCCATTTCCATATATGTAAGTATTAATTGATAATTTTATAAATTTGATATATTAATTCATTGTACCTTTTCGGAAAAATATATAGGGCAACTCCAAAGACCAACAACCAAACACAAAAGAAACAATTCGAAATCCAAGTGGACTTCATGACAACACATCCAGATTTGGCAAAGGGACTAATGAAGACGCCCATCGCAAAAACAACAGTCAATAATTTATGGAAGAGAGTAACTTCCCAACTAAATGCTGCTGGACCACCGATATGGCCGACTGGAGAAAAGTAACTTTAGTGACATGTGTACTTTTTTTTCTATAATGGGATTATTATAATTTTCAGGTTTGGGCAGACTACAAACTCCATTTGAAAGCCAAAATGCGTCGGAACAAAACCAATATTGCCGGTACAGGGGGCAGTCCGTCTGTTTATTCCTCCTTGAACCAATTAGAACAGCGAGTTGCTATCTATAAATAAATCTGTGGGCAGGATAGGTAGCACGCGGGAGTTTGGTGCGCATCAGACGGACGTACCAACTAAAAGTTTTGAAGCAGCTTTTAATGATAGCGATTTAGTCGATATGCCCGAAGAGGCGAATGACAGCGATTCAGTCGATGTGCCCGAACAGGTGACTGAGAAACCTTCCTGCAGCCGTTCGGTACTCACTCCACGCAATAAGCAAAGCTTACTAGAAAAGCAGGTGGATAATCAAATTATGTACCAAAAAAATTCAACAGAAATACTGACTGAGATTAATGATTCCGTAAAAAATATTTCCAAAACCATGAAAATGGCATATAAAATAGAAAGAAAGCTAAATTTAGCAAAAGAGCAATTCGTCCATAGTCAAAAAATGGACCTTGATAATTTAAAGTTAAAACTTAGCAAATTAGAAATTCAACAACAAATGTTGGATGTGGAGTTGCAGACAAATAAGACACATAAGAAACATGGAACTTCCTTTTAATTTTTTACTTATGTACGTATGTGCCTACACATACAAGTGACTTCGTTTTGATGTACCTATCCATGCACAGTGCCTTACCGAAGTGCGAGTATTATAGCTTAGAAAATGTATACAATGCATGTAATTTGTACACTATTGCTATTAGTTTTAATATAGGTACACACTTTTTAGACCTAACTTAAATAAAAGACTGAATTCATATTTTTTAAAAAACGATTTAATTTAAACACATTTTTCATACAGAATTTCGAGTGCCAATCATATCATTTTTTATTTGGTCTCTTACACGTCTAGCTATATTTCCAAAACTCAGATTTTCTACACTTTCTATATTTACCATGTTCACTTGCTCCGGTTCGATTTCTAAACTCTGAGGATGAACTTTGACCATTATACATATATTATGCAGAGCACAACAAACATTTAGTATTTGCACAACCTTTTCTGGAGCATAGTGTAACTCCCTTGAAGCTAGAAGGCAACGAAATCGGCCTTTCAAAACGCCAAAAACTCTCTCAATTAACGACCTTCCCTTTGAATGTTTTGCAGATAACAAAAATATAAAGGTATTTTTAGTTGAATAACAATAAATTACAATAGCTACATATGTGCATATGCATGTTCATAAGCATTTATTAAATGAAAATGCATATACATATACATATATAAATGTGTGTATGCTCATTCGGTATAGACGTGTTTTCATCGAGCTCCGTGCCTTTTTACTTCTTATTATGTAATATATATTACATTGTTTAAAAAATTCATAATCTAAATAATAAACAAATGTTATAGAGACAGTGACTCCTTTATTGAAATACAAAGCATAATTTGCATATTAGCTGTAAAATGCCGTGTGTTTGTGGGCAGAGAGTTGATCGCAACAAAGTTAATGCCAAAGTTCAATGCGCTAAGTGCGGCGAATTTTTCCATTTAGGTTGTGTTGGGATTTTGCAAAGCGATTTAGAATTTTTACTTAGCACTAACAACAAATATTTGTGCAAGGACTGTCAGGCTACTCGTCGGGCGTCTATTCGCTCTCCTCCCCTATGCCCTTCCCCAAGTGAGTGCATAACAAATAAAACGAAAAGTGCGTGTTTATCTAATACACAAAATCAAGATGTGAATATCACAAATCAACAACCGTTGCCGACTAATCAGTCTAATCAAAATATAATCGACAATAACCAGCAAATCTCTTTGTTAACCGTGCTAAATGAAATTTCTGCTCTTAAAATAGAATACAAGAGCGCGGTGACAATGCTAAATATTTTACAAACAGAAAAGCAGCTCTTAGTTGAAAAAACGGAACATATGCATTCCGAAATTAAAGCTATGCGCAAATCACACACCGAAGATGTGGTATCAGCTATTTCTATGCTCACAAAGGAAGTCAAAGAACTCCGACGCATTGCATGCTCTTGCAAGTGTGCTAATAAAAATGTGAAAAGTGCATCAAAACAATTGTCTCCTAAGTCTGCCGTCAATTTGCCATCTACCGCTTCTTCGCTTTCTCTTCACATAAATCCTCTCCCAGCTGTAGAAGAGGGAAATAAATCTAATCAACAAACGGCTCAGCCAATCGAGCAACGCAAGACCAACAAAGCATCGTGTTCAGCAACGGTGGTGGATTCTGCTGCGGCTGCGACTGCATCTTACGCCGACGTTGCTAAATTAACTTCACATCCCGAACAAAATGCCTCTGCTGCGGATGCCTCTGCTTCTGCTTCTAACTCTGCGTCCGCTCTTTCTATTGGTACGAATAAGCCAAAAGTGAAAGCGCTTACTCGTAAAATCGTTGTTGGGTCGAGCTCAAATGATGAATTAAATGTTGCTCATAGAATGAAATGGTTACATTTATCTTCATTTAAGCCATCTGTAACAACAAGTAATATTATCGCCTACGTATCTAAGCATTCATCAATTAGTTCCGAAATGATATCTTGCTATACCCTTGTAAAGAAGGATGTGGCTGTTGATTCTCTAAAGCGAGTGAACTTTAAACTAGGGGTCTTCTCAAATCATTATGACAGCTTACTAAATTCAGAGCTCTGGCCAGCTGGCGTAAAAGTACGCCCTTTCAAGTTTTTTCAAGAGCGAGTAAACAAAGAAGTGACTACGTAGGAACTGTACCTTACCAAGCAAATATATCAACCGCCGCAGAATTAGTTGCCTGTGCCAGGCCTAATAATCGATTAAAAATTTATTATGAAAATGCGTCCGGACTAAGAAGTAAGTCAGATGAAGTACGATTGCTTAGTTCATTTTGTGAGTATGATGTGGTGGTTATAACCGAAACTTGGCTCAACTCAAACTTTTTTGATGCTGAATTCTTCGATCCAAACATTTACGTTCTTTTTCGTAAAGACAGAGATGCTGTCAAAACTGGATGTAGCAGAGGAGGCGGAGTCATGATTGCAGTTCGCTGTAATCGTCACGCATCACTCGTTCAATTACATGAGACTGATACTGTATTAGACCAGCTATGCGTGCGAATACGCGGTGCGCATAGTTTTCTTTATATTTGTGTGTCTTATATTCCACCCTTAAGTAATGAGTACTTGTATAAGTCGCATGTGAACAACATATTAGCCCTTCAAGATGTTATTGGGAATAACCAATTATGTGTCTTAGGGGATTTTAACTTAAGCAATATAAATTGGGTATATTTAGACAATAACGTATATCTAACGCCTTCAAATGTCAATAGTCCTACTGAATCTTTTTTTATTGATAATTTACTGGGCATGGGTCTAACTCAGATTAATGGGTTAACTAATAGTATGAGTCGTTTATTAGATTTGATTTTTATAAGTGACAACATTAGTTCTGTTCTATCGCAGTCTTTTTCTTCTATATCGCCGATCAGCGTTCACCATATTCCTTTAAAGCTAGACTTGGAATTTTTAGAATTTTTTGAATCCAGGCCCGATAGTGCTCATCCCTCCTTTAATTTTGCCAATTGTGATTTCCAAACTCTCGATAATGCCTTACGTGAAATTGATTGGGAAGTATCTCTAGGCAATATTGAAGTTGCTGAGTGCTTTAAGATATTTAAAACTTTAGTCCTTGATATATGCTCTCAACATGTTCCAATTTTTAAGCGTGTAAATTATAAGATTCCTTGGTGCACGAGAGAACTTAAACATCATAAAAATTTGAGAAATAAGTTTTTTAAGAAGTTCAAGTTAACTAACGAAACCCGCTATTATGATTTTTTTACCCTCCACAGGAATAAGTTTCGTACTTTAAATAAGTCTTTGTATAAGGAATTCATTCACAAATCTTTAATACCCAATTAAAAAATTTCTTCCTTTGTAAGAATTCTAAATAATTATCTAATATATTCTGTTAATTTAGTTTAATAAGCTTTAATTTTGTCAACTACTTCTATATAAATACTCTTAGTTCTATGTAGTTAGTAAGAAACTCTGTATTTCTTGACTTACTAAAATGAATTAATCCTCTTTGTAAGTTATAAGAAATTTTATCTTTTTCTTTTACTCATTACAATTGAAGCTGGTTAATTATAAGTTTAGTTTACTTTGATTAATTAATTTAGCATTAATCTGTTTTCATAGTCTGTAAGAAATACTGTATTTTTAGACTATTAATTGAATTAAATGAATTAAATATATATGTGTATTAACAATTATACATATGTATGTTATATATTATATAAGACTATATTAATACTACATTAAGGTCATATATTAAAAAGCTTACCAAGAATTCGTTGGCCAGAGTCACCGTTTTCATAGGCAGTTTTTAAATATTCGCGCTCACCGGACATGTTCCATATGTGCGAATCATGCGATGCACCGCCAAATCTACCATTCACGGCTCTAATTTGCATTTTGTGATCACATATCTAAAGTAGAACAAAAAATGTTTAATGAAAATAATCTTATTTAATCGAAACACTCTTACCACCATTGCATTTACTCGTATGCTGTGCTTAAGCTTTCGGTTAAAAAATAAATGCTCGTCATTTGATGGCCTTATTATTTGGATGTGCGTTCCATCCACTGCTCCTACCACACCCGGAATTCCACATGTTTCGTAAAAGCTAAGGTTGGCATCCTGTTTCTTTTCACTGCTCATCGAAAAAACGATATGTTTTGGACACAATACCTTTTCAATTGCACTGCAAACTTCCCAAAGGCAACTGGAAACGGTTTGCTGTGCTAGCCCCGCGCGATGGTCTTGGCCAATTAAAGGCTGATACGCACCCTGAGCAAGAAACTTTAGGGTGGTTGCAACTTTTATGATGTAAGGGATAGGCGTTGCTCTCGTTGGAGATTTCATCTCTTCCTTACTAAGCCGAAAATTCTGCACAAAACTGATGAATAGAACAAACTGATGAATAAAGCATGAGTAATTCTTTAAAGTTTAACTTACCTTTGATCGCTGAGACTCATAATGTTGGAGTTATCTCTTATAAATCTCCGAGAAATGCTTTCCTCAGATGATTCGTCCCATAAAGCTACAGAATCCATTACTTTATATTATTTAAATATAGGTACTTTACTTCCAATCGCTCGTTTGTTTTGGTCGCTTTCTTTGACATTTCGGTCAGTGATGCATACTAAAGCGAAAAATAAGTGAATAATAAAAAGAGCAACCCTTTCAGCGATGCGATAGCGCTACAGAGTACCAATTACCCTTCGTAACGCAATTTATTTTCGCATCGCATTGCTTTTCGCATCGCATTACAGAGTAAGGGCCCAGTTTCATGTTTAACCGCCCAGCTTAAATGAAAAACTTCACTGCATCGAGCACATTGAGTTTTAGCTTGGTTCCGTTCAACCTTTAGCCCACATAAGCAGGGCATTTGATAATTTTATTAAATAGATATTTATTTAAAAACAGAGTTGCTGTCTCATACGCGCAAATTTTCAAATTAATTAACTGTTAAATTATAAAATTGCAGCTTAGTAAGCACGAAAACTGTAGAGCAAAAAAAGAACACGTCCGTACTCACTGACATACACCCATTTATTGATGATGACATTGATGAAGAACAACCAACCACTTCAAGAGCCACTGTTGCTACCATAGACCAGCCTAGTAGATTGTCAGGTTACATGAAACAGCACACCCTTCACGATATAAAAGCAACAGCAAAGAAATAGTTTCCCACAAGAGTATGTCATGTTTGCAAATCTCTCAATTAAAGAAGCGAAACACGACATATCTGTAATTTTTGTAAAGTACCATTACACAAAGGTAACTGCTTTACAAAATATTATACAGTAGAAAATTATTAGACTTATATTAGGGCTTTTCAGTAAGAGCGCTTCAACTTTTGAACTTTTTTGAATAAAACACAAACGGTTTGACTTTTTTAACTAATTTTTTTTTTATTATCGAGTTTGAACATATACATTTAAGTATGAAATTCGATTTCTTTTGCATGACCACCGCGTGCACGTTTTACGAAGTCCAATCGTTGAACCCAATTTTCGACCACTCTTTTGCATAAATCGGCCGAAATTCCAGCAATTTCGCGTTCAATATTGGCTCTGAGCTCACAAATCGTCGCCGGCTTGTTACTGTAGACCAATGACTTCACATAACCCCAAAACGGGACGGATTGTTAAATGGACCGTAAAATGGCCGTAATGCTCTTAAAGTAGCAGCAACAGAACGATTATTTTCATAAAATATTTGCACAATTTGCAATCGTTGCTCAAGTGTGTAGCGTTCCATGATGAAATGTATACTAATGAAGTTTACAAATGACAAGCGAAAAATAAAAAATATTGCGTCGTTCGCCCTGCGTGAAGATGTTGTTGATACAAATGCATGATAAGTGGGTGAACAAAGGGATGCGATTTTGGCAATACGATAGGATGTTTTTGATTGAAGGTGAGTGAAGAGTTTTTAAGCGACCTCAAACTCTGATGACTCCATGGCACAGGAATAATGATATTTGCGATAACGGCGACTCCCGATGAACAAGGCGGTCAGTTTGAAGCTTGGATATATCAACGAAAAATTTGCTACTTTGGGTGATGCGACTAATGGTGAGAAGAGCATCGTTTATTTCCGATGCGGTGGTGCTATTTTGGTGGGTGCGAATTCCACGCGAAGCATCTGCAAATGCACATAACACATTATTCGAAGAAGTTTATTGTAACTCGTGACAAATTTATGCTCGCTGATGATATATGTTGTTGGATTTGTTAGCAAAGCGATATTGTGTGGACGCTACTCTGGTATATTGTTGTCGCTGAGGGTATTGGATGATGGTGGTGGCCAGTGTTGAGCGTCCTGGATGAGAAAATACTGGCCAGGAAACCAAAGGCAGTCGTCGATGTGTTTGTCAGCTTTCGTTCCGCGTGAGAATATGTCAGCAGGGGACGTGGTGCCACTGATAGTCTTGAGTGAGCAATTGTATTTTGGGTACTCGCTTGCAGACAAAAGCAGTCCATCTAGACGGATCTCCCTTTATCAAGCTCAACGTAATCATCGAGTCGGTCCAGAAGTGAACATTCCCAGGGTTGTGGTAGATTTTCTTACACACGAACTCAAGCAACTCTGCCTGGAGTACTGCAGCACTGAGCTCTAGTCGAGGCTGATATTTGTGTAGTTGCCCACTCCGTCTTCAGTGTGCAATCTAATGCGATTGGTCTAGATGGCATTCATCCCATTTTTTTTCTATTTTTTTAAAGCTTAAATAACTAAAAAGAAGTGAGAGCAAGCTAAGGATAAAGTTTTCTTATATTGTCCTCTACGTTGTAGATTAGTGATGGTAGACCTGATTCTGTAGGGATATTTTTAATCCCGTAAAGTTCGCCCGTAAAGATCGTCGGACAGCTGTATATATATATGATATGTGGTATTTCTACCCTATAGCTGATAGAGGATAAAAACGCGCCTTTGTAACGTTGACCAGCAATTAAGAGTTCATAATCGAACGTTTGCTAGATACATATTTGATAATGTCCATTGAGTAAGTAATAACATAGAGTCACAATCTCGAACAAAAATTATTTTGAATAGGGGGTGGCAGTACTGGCTCCTCTCAAATAGACTGTCCATCTCCTTTTTACATAATGATATGCAAATCATTGTGTCGAGTAATAGAGGCGACCAATGATGGCTTTGCTCGTAAACACATCGAGTAAACGCTCAATAAAAACCGTGGGCAAAAATAGCACAAATTTTTAGAGGGCAAGACCACGCTGAATCCTTGATATTCGGGTTTAATTTTTGGTTTTTCATAGTTTTAATATGTTTTTTTTTTATGAAGTATCAATCAACAACAAACATTCAAAATCCGTTGTGGCAACCAGACTGAACGGACGACTTGATGGCAACCTTGACAACAAGAAGACAACAATAAAAAAGTAACTGAATAAACGCTACAGTTAGAATAAATCGTCGGCGAAGACAGATACCTTTTACTTTCACGCACTTATCATATTTTTCCTAAGATCTAATTAATTTAAATGTGAACTAAATATACGACGCGGAACCGTGTTTAAAAAATTTTTAACACCCCCAATTTTTTTATAAATCGCTAAAAAACCGATTTTGGGTGTTTTCCGACACTTAAAAATTCGTAGCTCGTCTGCATTTTATCCGATTTCCAATCTTAAAACAGTTTTGTTGAGGTAAATGTTAGTCCTTCTGACGTATGCCTTCTATTTTTCACGCTAAGTCCTCATCTGGGAGCGCTATTATAATAAATTACTGTCAGCGCCATCCGCACAGCCAGTGCAGCCCTGTAGCTGCAAGTGCCACATATTTCGGCGTGATATCTCCACCACATGCCCGGATGCGCCTGAGATAATAAGCGCGATCAAGACGCTAAAAAATAACAAAGCGACTTGGCCTGACAACTTCAACCCGGAATCACTTAAAGCTGACCCCGAGCTGAGCGCTCGTATTCTGTTGCCCCTACTAAATACCATTTGGAGATCAGAAAAGATACCATCCGAGTTCAAAGAAGGAATCGTCAATCTTCTCCCGAAGAAGGGTAACTTATCCGAGTGCAAAAATTGGAGAGGGATCACGCTGTTAAGTATGATAAATAAAGTTTTAGCTCACATAATTCACAAAAGGCTATCCAACTTATTGATGCAGGGATAACGCAAGGAGCAAGCCGGCTTTCGCCCACATTGCGTGTTCGTTGATCATGTTAACACCTTGCGAGTATTTGCGGAGTAGTCAGTAGAGTGGCGGACGCCTCTTTATTTATGCTTCATCGACTTCGAGAAAGCTTTCGATACTCTTAAGCACGAAGCTATCTGGAAAGCGCTCGCCTGCAAAGGAGTGCCTAAAAAAATAATCAATATCATCAAAGAGCTTCAATTTAGTTCTGGATTTAGTAATGCGGCAAGCCTGTGCGACTAACAGAGGCATATCCTGGGGTATGTGTGGCCACCTGGAGGATTTAGACTATGCTGACGACATATATCTGCTGTCGCATAAATATTCGCACATATCAGCAAAACTTCATGCGGTGAGAGAGACCGCAGCACAAACTGGACTAAAAATCAATATCGCGAAGGCTAAAGTTATGCGCATCAACACCAGCGAATCGCAAGCTCTTCAGATTGCCGGCACACCCTTGGAAGATGTAGATGAATTCTATTACCTAGGGAGAATTATCTCCACAACCGGCGGGTCAGCCGCTGACATACGTAACCGTATATCCAAGGGATGCGCTGCATTTGGCATGCTGGATAAGGTGTGGAGAGCGTCTCACATCGCCAGGCATACCAAACTCAAGATTTTCAATGCCAACGTGAAATCCGTAGTGTTGAATGGGTGTCAAACTTGGAACATATCGGCATGTGTACTACAGTCGCTGCAAGTCTTTCTTAATCGTTGCCTACGCAAGATTATGCACATATATTGGCCCCAGGTTATTAGTAACGCTGATCTCTGGATCGTGACCAAGCAAACACCAGTCCACATAGAAATTCAACGCCGTAAGTGGAAATGGATCGGTCACACATTGAGAAAGCCCCACGATGACATAGCAAGAACAGCACTGGATTGGAACCCCCAAGGCAGCCGCAGACGTGGGAGACTAGCCAATACGTGGAGGCGTCAGGTCGACGCAGAAGCACGGCCTGCTTCGTGCGTGGAACGAAATTATATGTTTAGCCTTAGATAAAATTAATTATAATTTGTTTATTGAGCCCTCTGCCCCATCTAGAAGCTGAAAAAACTCATTGATGACAATACATCCTTGCAACTGAAGTCGATAAGCATACCCAACTCAGATTTTAAAATATGCGCAACAACAAAACTCATCAAGACACGTTTTATCTGGAGTATGACTGCAGAAACAATCGCTAAAAAGCTAGTTAGCGTTTGGTTCTCACGATTTGGTATACCCGCATGAATCACTATCGATCCAGGTAGACAATTCGAATCACAGTTATTCAACGAGTTGTCGCGCATGCTAGGCATATCACACTTACGCACAACGGCATACCATCCGCAAGCGACCGGAATCACCAAACGTTGGCACCGGTCGTTGAAAACAACAATAACCTGTAATGAACAACATGACTGGATTAATCGCCTGTTTATAATCCTCCTAGGTCTGCGTACAGCATTTAAGCCTGACATCGGAGCAATAGCCGCACAACTTGTATATGGTGCTAATCTCCGGTTACCTGGACAATTTTTTCATGATCGCCATATCAACCAGCCACAATCGGATTTTGCCAAGCAGCTCATTGACATAATGCAAAAAATACGACCAGACACCCGAAATATTTCACCATCCAAATCAACAATAACAAAAGTAACATTTCGATAGACCGACTGAAACCAGCCTTTATCCAAACGCATCAATCAGATATCCAACCACCAAAAATTTCAACTCAACAAAATTCAGACCAGTCGCAAACAACACCATTACCATCAAATCAGATATCTGCAAGCAATCCGCGAACAAACCGTATCGGACGAGAAATTAGACTTCTCGTACGTTTCAGAACGTGAAGTCTGGGTGAACCTATGTGGCAACCAGACTGATCGGACAACTTGATGGCAACCCTGACAACAAGAGGGCAACATAAAAAAACGTAACTGAATAAACGCTACAGTTCGAATAAATGGCCGGCTAGGACAGACACGTTTGACTTTCACGCACTTATCATATTTTTCTTAAGATCTAACTAATTTAATTGTGAACTAAATATTATTTACACAAATAAGATACTTAAAATAAAATACGTTTTATTGAACCGAATAGAATTATTTGCACTATACCCACAGTCGTCTAAATTTCGGACAACAATTCTTTTTATTTATGCCCGCTGTTTCACTGTTATAAGCAAAATGTACAGGGTTTGATTGAAAAGTAACGAGCCTTCCCGCGCGGAGCGTCTGCCAAGCGATCAACCGAATCTGCTGGTGGGGGAAAATGATCGTTGGACCTTCCCCTTTCACTAGAAACCGGTCCCAGTTCGATGGCAATTTGCAGTGAATGTTAGGATTTTGCAGTGGCGAAAATGCAGCGATCGTTGGAGCAACGTTACTCGATCAAATTTTGCGTAAAGCTAAACAAAACGAGTATCGAAACCATTGGGCTACGGGGGCTAATCTCTGTCGAGTGCTCAGGTAAAACGGTGGCACAAGTCGTCCAAGGAAGGCCGGGAGGACGACGAAGACGAACAGCGATCTGGAAGGCCTTCGACGACGCAAACAGACGAAGATGTAAACCGAGGCGAAGATGGGGGTTCCGGTGCCACCCAACCCTCCCTACAGCCCAGGCCTGTCCCCTCCGGACTTCTTGTTCCCGCGCCAGAAAAGAAATCTGAAGAGGAGGTGTTTCGACTCCATCGAGGCGATCCAAAAAACTTTGACAGCCGAATTGAACGTGATTCCGGCGGATGAGTTTAAAAAATGGTTGCTGCAGTGGAAGCACCGCTACCAGCGGTGTATTGACACTCAAGGGTCTTATTTTGAAGAATAATAGTTGTATAAGCCAAAAGGTTTAATAAAACTGCTTAAAAAAATAAGGCTCATTACTTTTCAATGAAACCCTGTACATATGTATATACGAAGATGCCGGTACTTGGCACGACAAAAATTGACGGTCCACCAAATATGTTTGTCTTTCTCAAGGAAAATAGGCTTTTAGACAACTCAGACGTGTGAGGGAAAATGTGGTGGCCTTGTTTTATGAATGAACGAGCTTTGCTTTGAGAAATATGCGCTTGCATTTATGAATGAAATAGAATTTGTTGTATTAAAGAACATTTTAGAATGCTACTTCTGCGCCTATGAAAGTATTTGGTTGTTGTAAGTACAATATTTAGAATATCAACTGGACGGTAAATTTCATTGAATAAATACTAAATAAAGGGCATATAATTTTGATCAGCCTTCATAGATAAATAGAAATATGTATGTATGTATGTACATGTAGGTATATAAGTCAATACTAAGTCAAACCTTTGACCTCTTGATATATAAGATCCTCCTTGAGGATGTTCCTCTTGGAGCATAGGACGTCTAATGGTAATGTATGGTAGGTATACAATTATCTATTGTACTTTTATGCGAAATAAATATTTAAATAAAACAGTAATAAAATAGTTCATAAACAAATCATCACGTGGCTCATATTGTAGAGTTGCGACAATTTTTTGCGGTGTAACCAAGAATCTGACAAAAAAAGATAAAGTTGTCAGCAGTTTCTTTTCATCCAGAGCTCTGATTCGAAGTTCAGAAAATATATTCAATGGAGAAATTTTACGTTTTTTCGTTTAGCTTTAGGAGATGGAGACAGCAGAGGGAACCTATATTTCCCAAATTTAGTGGCTCCAAGGGCCACCATTCGAAATTTAAGTACTATATATATATCGAATCGAAGTTCATTTCCTACAGGGTTGAAGGAGTTAATACCTAGATTCACCTGTAGCTCTGCGATATCTGTGGTATAATATCGGCAGAGCTTCATTATTTTGCACCAATTTTTTTTTTTTCAAAATAGATAAAAACCTCGGTTGGAATAAACCCATGTTCCAGAGAGTTTTTTATGAATTCTTCGTCAATGTATAATGACCCATTTATGAGATTATTCATATCGCAGTTTATATGTGCTTCCTTATGAGGTTAATCATGTAACATAATTATCTATTCTGAAGTCTACACACAAGCACATGCGGACGACGTTGCCTGTTTGTTAAAGGGCCCTTCACTTATGAACATCTGTAGAAAAGTTCAGAAGACTCTGGATATAATTTACACTATAGGCAAAGCCCACCAAAACTGGTATTGTCCTCTTTACCATAAGGAGGAAGCTTGATGGACTCGTTCTGCCTAAGCTAAAAGGAGTCACAATCCAACTATCCAGAGAAATCAAATATCTTGGAGTAATCCTCGAAAGTAAACTTCTTTGGAAGTCACACGTTGAAACAAAGGCATCGAAAGCACTGACAGCTCTATGGCAGTGCAAAGGTGTCCTTGGGAAAACATGGGGTCTTTCTCTTAGCAAGGTCCTAAGGATCTACACGGCTACGATAAGACCTATTTACACCTATACATCAGTGGTCTGGATGATAAGATTCTCTCTCGTGGGAGTCAGTAAGACCTTATAGAGACTAAAACGCACTGTGGCCATCTGTTGCACCGGAGCTTTACCGACTACTTCAGGCCCGGTATTGGATGCTCTGATTAGTCTACCACCACTTGATGCTTTCATCCAAGGAGAGGCCTTGCAGGCCATATGCAGATTGAAAAACAAAGGAAAACAGAGAAGGCATGGACTTCGATCCAACGATTCTCTCCATGCCTTGACTTCATGCCATCAAGAGTCGTACCTGAAAAGCGATACAGTGGGGTGCTGCCAGAGTCTCAGTTGGGGTCAAACTCTGAAATTGAGCTCGGCAAACACTGTTTTCGCATTTTCACGGATGGCTCCGCCCCGCAACCACATCAGCGGTAGTCAAGTCCTGTAAATCCAGGCTGAACTATGTCGGTAGACATAATAGCCTGATGCTAACATGGGTCCCGGGACACGGGGGTATCGTGGGTAACGTGACCTCTGACTCCTTTGCTAAGATGGACTCCGAGGCCAACTTCTTGTGTCCGATCGAAACTTTGGCACTGATGTGTTAAGAAACGACCACCTTGGCTCCTTGAAACCACAAACTCTACTCAGATTTCTTCAGAGACCGGGTAGATTTAAAGAAAATGTAAAGGGAATCTGAGTTCAATTGTTGTTGTTGTTGTTGAAGTGGTTAAGTATTTCCACTGAAATACTCCTAATTAGTGACCAGCACCGTTTTACTACCACTGTCCTCGTGTAATGATATTTTTTTTCTTTTAAGTCTGACTATTTGGGAGTTATTGTTTGGGCATAAAGTAACGTCTAAGACCTCTTCCCAGCCTAGAAAATTTTTCGAGCTCTGAAAAGTAAAGGTTGGGGTGGTCCCTACATTATATATGTTGAGGTTGGTGTTTAAAAAGAATTCAAAAAGAGACTCACCTCTTTCATTCGTCTCCGACTACCCCAGAGCTCGTTTCTGGCGTTTGCGTCGCAGCCCATTAATAGTTTTCCGTGCTGTTTAGTGTTGATAGTAACCGATCCACTTCGTCTGGCGGCGCCGGTTTATCATGTGGCATGTATACTCAACTTGTAAGTGTTTTTTAGTGACTATGCATGATAGGGGCTTACCATCTGATTTAGTGTAGAATATGTTGATGTTGTTGTTGTCTTGGAACTCTTTAATATCATTGCCCCTGACCCAGGGTTCCTGAATGAATCCGACGCCGATGTCCCCCTCCCTGAGGAAAGCATCCAAGGTTTCTGTAGCACATTTCCAGTGCTGCAGATTCACCTGCATGGCTTGAGGCATCTGGTTGGTTGTCGTCTTCAGCTAGGTAGAGATTAAAGAAATTGATCAAATCCACACTCCTCCTATAACTGAAAATGTTCTAGTTCTCTATTAACATCTACAACAAAGACCACCACTACAGCAACAGCCTCCGCAACAACAGCTACTCTTGCTCTCGCAACACTCACAACAAACACCAGCACGACAACGACAGCCTCAGCAATAACAACCACGGTATCATCAGCGACTAACGCAAAGTCTATTATGTGCACGACACTAAAAACATCTATTGCTGAGCAACCCAACAACTCAAAGAAAAGCCAAACAACCAAGCATTTACGCAGTTCTCCAGAAAAAGCAGAAATAAATGCAAACAAGAAAACAAGGAAATTGTCCTCAAAACAACAACAGCTCACATATTGAGTAAACCACCGTCAGAGAATAGATTTGATATACTGGACCAAGAGAACGAGTTAGAAGAGAATGAAAAAGAAGAGACGCAAACTCTTAATTCAATAAAAACAAAGCCCAAATATGTACCAAAGCCACCACCGATCTACGTACAAAAAGTCCAAGTATTAGGCACTCTTATCAAAGCTCTTAATGAATGTATACAAAATAGCTATGAACGAAAAGTACTTAAGAACAATGAAATAAAGATACAAACGAAGGAATCAACGCATTATTCAGCAACAATAAAACTACTTAAAGAACGAAATACTCAATACTATACATTCCGACCAAAGGAAGAAAAAGGGTTTAAAGTAATTCTGCGCAATATGCATCATTCTACAGACATAAATGACATTAAATCTGAACTCGCCGAATACGGTCATGATGTAACAAATATTTTCAACATCCTCAAAAGCGACTCAAAACAACCTCTACCTTTATTCTCAAATCAAAACAAATAGTAACAACAAAGATATATACAATATAACAAATCTATTGCATTGTAAGGTAAAATTCGAGCCCCCACGTCAAATAAGGTCTCTTACACAATGTCTCAACTGCCAAAAATATGGGCATAGGCTTATGGAATGAAAACGGACTAAATCTTGAAACAAAAACTTTTATTGACCAATACAACATTGACATACTATTGGTGTCAGAAACTCATTTTAATGACAAAAGCTACGTTACTATTCCCGGCTACAAAATAATATGCCCCAATCACGCTGACAACAGAGCACACGGCGGAACAGCTATCATACTGAGACAAAATATTATGTTTAACAAAATGGAAGAATATCAAATGGACCACCTGCAAGCAACGACGATACAAATAAATGACACTCTAGGCCAGCTTACCATATCAGTTGCTTACTGCCCTCCGAAACACAACAACAAAACAACACAATACGCTAACTACCTTGAAACACTTGGAAGTAGATTTATTGCCGGAGGAGATTATAACGCAAAAAATATGATGTGGGGTTCAAGATTAACAAACACGAAAGGAAAAGCATTACTTGACGCCATCAGAGCGCGTAATTGTAATTATATAAGTACCGGAGAACCCACTTACTGGTCCTCTGACATTAAGGAAGTACCTGACTTACTTGACTTTTTTATCATGAAATCAATTAATCCAAACGTACTGACAATTGAATCTTGTCTTGAGCTCTCTTCTGATCACTCGCCAATTATACAAAGAACCCAACAACCACCGCAACAAAACTTAAATCCACCACTTTACAATCATCGTACAGACTGGAATGCGTTTACTGAGCTTTTGGAATCATATTTAGACACAAAAGTATCTTTGAAAACAGGCGATGAAATTGAGACAGCTATAGCTTTTTTTAACTACAAAACTATTAAGGCAGTTAGTAAATCTACACCCTCTTCACCAACTAAAGAAAATAATGGCTACATACCTGATACGATAAAAAAGAAAGTAAAACAAAAAAGAAAGCTTAGTAAGAAATGGCAGAAACAAGATTTATAGACGACAAGAAAAAGCTAAACAAATTGGGAAAAGATATAAGAGACCTACTTCAAAAGGAAAAAGACAAAAAACTTAGCAATTATCTCAAAAATATTGACGCAACAAAATCTTCAAACTACACACTTTGGAAGGCGACGAAAAAAGTGGTGGGCGCCACAATACATTTACCACCAATACAAACAACTAAAGGGAAATGGGCCCGAACCACTTCAGAAAAAGCAACGGTCTTAGCTCAACATTTTAAAGATACTTTTGAAAATAATAATAACGACATAAATCTCACTTATGCAGCAAACGAGAATAAGAAGCAAATTAAAAAAATCACACTTACGGAGATAAAACAATTAATAAAAACTATAAAGAACAATAAATCGCCTGGATACGATCAAATTTCGGGAACAATTATGAAGCATATGCCTGACAAGGCATTAATTTATCTAAGAAATATTTTCAACGCTGCTATAAGTCTCAAATATTTCCCTAGTACCTGGAAAGTAGCTGAAGTTATAGCGATCCCGAAACCTAACAAAAACGGTACACTAGCGACATCATATCGACCAATCAGCCTATTACCAACAATATCAAACATTTTCAAAAAAATAATATTTGACCAGATAAATCCTATTATAACAAGCATGAATCTGATACCCCAACACCAATTTGGATTTAGAAAAAACCATTCAACAATCCAATAGATTCATAGAGTAGTTCACAAAATTAATGATGACCTGAATAAAAAAAGAGTGTGCATGTCCATATACCTCGACGTAGCTAAAGCTGTTGACAAAGTGTGGCACCCTGGGTTACTCCATAAATTAAAAACACAACTACCTAATGACTTTTACCTTATGCTTAAGAGTTACATCCAAGACAGGAAATTCTATGTTAAATATAACGACGCATGTTCAGACATTCAACCTATGAACGCAGGCATTCCCCAAGGCAGTGTCTTAGGACCAACATTGTATCTATTGTACACGGCTGATCTACCGGAACCGAAGTCAGAAAACAGCATGATTGCAACATTTGCGGGCGACACAGTCCTCATGGTATCTCATAAAGATACAAACAAACAGTCGCAAAACAAAATTTAGAAAACGAATTAAATGTGACATTAAACTGGTTCAAAAAATGGAACATCGAAATTAACGCTGACAAAACAATACAAGTAAACTACACAAACCGAAGGACAACCATTGAACCAGTTATCATTGGTAATTCTGACGTGCATATTGACTCCAAAGCGAAATACCTGGGTATTACGATCGACTCGAAATTAAACTGGCTACTTGGAAATTGTACTGGCTAGTTGGACCTCAGTCCAATCTATCATTGCAAAATAAAGTACTTATTTATCGAACGATAATTGCTCCGATCTGGAAATATGGAATTGAGACTTGGGGCACTGCTGCAAAAAGTAATCTAAGTATACTTCAACGAGTCCAGTCTAAAATACTTAGGACCTTAACTAATGCACCATGGTACATACCTAACGCAGATATTCATCGCGACCTTGATATCGATACTATTGATGAAACAATACAAAGCGCTAGCAGAAGACACATTAATAGCTTATTAACGCACACAAATCCTATGATGAGAAGACTACCAAATAAAGAAAAATCTATCCAAAGTCGGTTTAACCGTCAAACACCAACAGATCTTGCAAAATCCATGTAATCAATTGTCAACTAATCGTATGTGTCATTGTTTGTTAACCACTTGTTTTTAAATAATATGTATATTTCTTCTATATGAGCTTGGGGGCATTGGCCCTTCAATATCACTCTCATTTCATTTTTTGTAAATCAAATTACTTATTGTCTAACGACAGGTGTAATATCACTGTGTGACAAAAAAAAAAATTAAATATACTTTTATGGAGACCTAGCACAACTTGTGGGCATAGAAAAACTAAAAAAAATGGTAAAGCAGAAATTTCCAATACACCCCCAAAATCTCATTTTATGGCCATAAAACCGTTTTTCAGTAGGTTGATGTGAAGAATCACTCCTAACTTCGCCAATTTCCATCCGATTTCGAAATTGTTTTTTTATTTCGAAAGAACAAAAACAAACCTTTTTGACAGTGTGTTGACAATTTTTCTGAAATGACAACTGACGAGACTGTAGACGGAAGTACTTGGAATTGTTTTATTTTTTCTCTATTTTTTCAACTTTGACATAATTTTTACGATATTATCCGTTAGTGAGGATTTTTTTTAGTACACCACTGTTATAGTAAATTTAATTTTGCGTCGAATGAGCTATATTTGACTGTAATTGAACTAAAATTAATAGAGTTGTGTGAGTTTTAAGATTTTAGTTTTTTTTTGTACTAATTTGGTATGTAGGTATAACTTACGCTAAATCGGAATAAGGACGTGTGTTTTGATGCGTTATTATAGATACATAATATTTATTGGAGTATATATGTATACATAAGAGTACACTGTACTGCATACAACAGAACTGGTTAGAATTTACGAAAATATCTGACATATTATAGCACATTTTTTTTTTCAATAGAAATATGAAAAAGCTCCCAAGTGTAACAAAGTTCACACTGTACATTGATTAACAAAAGAAGTTTGTTATTATAATTTAACCTTATTAAAACGTCAAAGTTTTATTGTTTGTTTCATTGAAATTCAAGAGATATATATCAAAACGTTGCCAGAAAAGTCGAATTTCTCAATATTCTCCGATGATGTGGCATCATCAGCCTTATCATAAACCAGATGATTGTTATTTTTATAAAACGGACGTAAACGGTCATCATTATAAAGCTCGAAAGCACATAAAGTATGCTGATGTTGCAACTGTTAAGAACCCCGTAGTCTTGGACGATATGATTGACTCAACTGCAGGAACTGAAGGAAGTTCAACTCATTGCTGATGATGATCAAGCTGATAACAATAAACCTGATGATGAAGAGTACTTTCCGTCTTGTTCTAAGTCTTCAGAACGACACATTGTATCAAATTCAGATTTTCAGGATCTTTCTCGTGATTTACTTCTATCGGGAAGACAATCTGAAACGCTCGCTTCTCGATTTAAACAATGGAATTTAGTTGATGACGACAGATGAATGATGATGATCGAATTTCTTACAGAGAAGTATTCAAAACTGATGAAGAGAATGACAAATATACCGTACCATACTAAACTCCAAAGGGCCGTTTCCAATGCATTTTTAAGTTTGGAACCAGTTCCGTTGTATACTGCACCGTATCGCACCGTACCATACCGTACAGTGCTGCACTGCACAATACTCCAATAAATATTATGTGTTTATAATGACACTTCTTATCATTTTCATGCTTCGTTGCCTACATACCAAATTAGTAAAAAAAAAATAAAATCTTAAAACTCACACAACTCTATTAATTTTAATTCAATTACAGTCAAATATAGCTCATTTGACGCAAAATTAAATTTACTATAACAATAGGGTACTGAAAAAAATCCTCACTAACGGATAATATCGTAAAAATTATGTCAAAGTTGAAAAAATAGAGAAAAAATAAAACAATTCCAAATACTTCCGTCTACAGTCTCGTCAGTTGTCATTTCAGAAAAATTGTCAACATACTGTCAAAAAGGTCTGTTTTTGTTCTTTCGAATTAAAAAAACAAATTCGAAATCGGATGGAAATTGGCGAAGTTAGGAGTGATTCTTCACATCAACCTACTGAAAAACGGTTTTATGGCCATAAAATGAGATTTTGGGGGTGTATTGGAAACTTCTGCTATACCATTTTTCTTAGTTTTTCAAAACCTACAAGTTGTACTAGGTCTCCATAAAAGTAATATATAATTTCACTGTCGCACAGTGTATTTTATGGAAGAAAAAAAAAACAAAAAACAAAGATTTTCTGAGTACTGCTAGGCACTCATCGTTAATCTGCTCTATCGCGGCTTTTCTGATTTCACGATTGTCCAGTCGTCCATCAGCACCGCAGGGTTGTGCGAGATAAGGTATTTCAGCACATATGCTCCGCTTAAGTCCATCACTGGTAGCCAAACGCGAGCGCGAGGTGGCCAACGTATGTCCCTGGCCAGAATGAGCTTAAGCCTTAAACCTTCCAGTGAGCTGCTGATCTCAGCAACGCACTTCCCTAGGACAACCCTTGACCATTGACCAGTCGTAGTCGCACTTGATTACCCTACAGCCTCTAAGTACTCCTGCAGAATCGAAGGAAGGGAGAGCTCCACCCTGTGCTCCAACTACATGCTCCAACACGAGCTTGGACATTTTGGCCTCCACCTTCCCCCACTTCTGCAGGGCTACTCTGCCGCGGTTAGTGATTTAGTCGATCAGTGCATAGAGGAGGTTATCTTTAACCACCTGACTGAATGGTTTTTGATTTGTCGTTTCTTCGATGCTGTTGGACACCTTAGGTCTCTTCGCTGCCTGATCGATCACGTCCTGTGACCTGTTTCTCTTCGTCGCAACGCCTTTTTTGTTGTTGTCTGTTTTAGGTTTCTTGGATATGAAGTCTTCATACTCCTTGACTACCTGTTGGTATTTTACTTTGTCAGCCGCGTCACGCTCATCAGTCACTCCAGCGAGTTCATTCTAGCTATCCTGCTTAGAATGAATCGCGCCTTCATATAGCGAGACTTCATGAAAGCGCCGTCTGACTTGGGTTGTTTGCGGTCTGGCTCTCTCTGTGAGTGCCATCTACCGCCTTTTGCGATGTTGGTAGCACCAACTTGCTTGGTAGGGGAGTGCTATGGCTGGCCATTTCCTTACTCTTTGCTGACTCAGTCATATCTTGACTGGAAGCTAGCAGGTTATCCTCCTCGGAGGAGTGTATTGTGTCGCTGAGCGGCACGAATTTTTTGCTTTTATCTTAAATTAGAGTCATCATCTAGTTCTTGCGGTTGCTTCACCTGACGGCGTCAAGCTCCAAAACCTACGAGTTTCAAGGGGAAATAATGGAGTCCCCCGCGGCAGCACCCTTTACTACGGTAAGGCCACAATTACTCTCGAAGGCGACCAGGTATTCGAGAGGGAAATTCCGTTCGCGATGCACATATTTCAATTCCCTGCACCATTCACCAAGAATACCTTGACTTGGCAATGTGTGTACTCTCCGTATAGATGATTGGTCGAACAGCCCACGCGCCGTCTCGTGAATGGATGGTCCTCCAATCCCTATACGGAGCTTCCCTCTTAGTTCATGGTGGGTTAAATTCCTAAATAGAATTTAACCTCCATTTAAGCTCCATCCCCGCGGCAAGGAGACCAACATGAAAGGGTGTCGTACAATGGACTTAATTGTGTCTGAGTACTAAACTTGCTAATCTGTTCCGACAAAAAAAAATACTCGGGATGCTAATACTTCCAAGAAGACATCAGCAGATTCCATGCTAGAGGATTACTGTTTCTTGGATTCGGAAAGGCCGACAGGAGTCAAAGATCTCCACGAGGAGCCCGACGAACTAGACTCCGATGAGAATGAGGGCGATATTACGATGGTGAAGATGGAGACTGCAAAGCTTGATGGGCATTAAATGTTTGCAGATTAATCTCCACTATACTAAATCGGCTTCTGCCGGCTTACTGATCCGCTTAGCAAATCGTGTATATTATGTTATTCTCGTCCAGAGCCTGCATTTTTGCAAGATCTACTCTGGATATATTCATTTTATCGAGTGATAGCGATCTGGTGGAAGCTAGCCTAGAGCTCAACAATTTACATATTGGGTTGCCGTGCGCCTATTTGGCTCATGATCATATTTAATTACCGTTAGAATTTTTGAAATAAACGAAACAAGAAACTAATAGATTTATAAATAGTTGGGCTGATTTAGGGATGCGATGCTAACGCTCGCCACTCCTTGTGTGGAAGTAGCGATAGGTATAAATGAAAGGGGTGAATTACTTGCAGAATTTATCCTAGTACCCAGGTTAAATTGTAACAATTGTACTTATTTGGAACAAAGGGGAGGAACGAACTTTTGTCGCTAGAGAAATGAAGGAGGTTTTGGATATCCCATTGGACTCAGATGCTATCTGCACCTTAATAGATAGTTACAAAAAAGAATTCGTCTTCAGATCAAAGCTATATTGAGATAATTCCTACCACCATCGATATTTCGAAGAAATATTAAAAAGGCTAATTGGATCATGTACTTGAAATAACTTGAAGAAGCGCAGGTGCTAAGTGTAGAGACAAGAATCAGTCTCAGTGAAGTAGTAGATCACTAGTCGCTGCAGCACTTAATGTGAACTGCCCTTTAATCAAAAACAAAGGGAAACAACAACCCCTTGGTGATCGCGAGAATTAAATAATCGGACTAAAACTGCTATACCGGTAGACACTTGGGAACGTCCTAAAGATAACCTTAGAATCTATAAAAGTGCCTTTAAAAAACCAAAACATAGTTTGTTGCGAAATTTTTGTAGCTCAGTTGATGGGTGTATGGAAACCTCTAGGCTTAGGAAAGTATTGGAGTCGACGCTTATGTGCCAAGGTTCATGTCAGGATTAAACACTAACTTCAGGCATCCTTACTGGATCTGCCACCCCAGCGTTATATCATAACGAAGAGTGCAATAATGAACATTATACTAGAAGTCGTTTTTGAAACCAATATTCGATGGTTGGTTAATAGTTTCAGACCTTATAAGTCCCCTGACACTGACAGAATCGCTCCAGTAGAGCTTCGGAGAATGCTTGATCCGGCGATGGTATGGCTTTTGGTAATTTGTAAAAGTTGCCTCAGGCTGCCATATATCCCTGATAAGTGGAGAGAAATCAATGTGGTTTTTATTTCCATAGGACTTTAGACCAACCAGCTTGCCACCGTTCCTTCTAAAAACTCTGGAACGTTTGATCGATCTTCACATAAAGGTTGCTTGAACATTGGTAACTTCTCGGCAGCTCAACATGCTTACATTAAGGCTAGGCTCACCAAGAAGAATTGCGCTTTTGTGTGGCACAAAGAAGAAAAGGAAGCGCCCCAGCAGCTGCTGAGCTTCTTTGTACTGCGCCTATGTTAGCGTATCCGGACGACGCACAGTGGTCAAGTAGCCCGACGTTTTGGTCAGAAAACAATAAGTCAAAGAGAAATAGTACGATTTTTATGAAATTTTTACATATAGGATTTTTTGTGTCGCTGATTCTGAAAATGAAATCAGAATTTCAAAGTTCAAAATGGCGGACATTTTTCGCGAAAAGTGTTCAGATTTTACTAAAATTCACATTACCGAGGTTTTTGGGGTCGCTGATTGTGAATATGAGATCAGAATTTCAAAATTCAAAATGGCGGACCCAAAATGGCGGACAGTTTTTGCGAAAAGTTTTCAGATTTTACTGAAGTTCACATTACCAAGGTTTTTGGAGTCTTTGATTTCGACAGTAGACGTACGATTTTCAAAAGAATATGCCACATTAAAAGGGGGGAAAATATGTCGTGAAAAATAATACACTTAAACTGAAAGTGACGTATCATACATTTATTTATGAAATAAACTTAAATTTTAATAGGAAGAACATACATTTATTCATATCTCCTCTTCATTGTTCACATCAAGGATGCTGTCTGAAAACTTCATTAATGTATATAAATTAATATACAATAAATATATTTACCATATATTAATGTAAATTTATATAAACTATTCACCGTTACGCTCGTTGAATCGTCCAACAAGCTTTTATTATTCTCCAGGAAACGATTTTTCGTACTGCGAGCATCTTTCCATTTCTTTTTCAAAACAGAAATAACTTTAATCAAACCCATTTTTGATTTTTCTTGCGTCGTCCATTAGTTTATTATTATTATTTATTTAATTTGTATTAAATTATCAAATTTTTCTGACAGAAAAACATCATGGATGGCATCGAATATTTTCCTCCTTGTCCATGAAAAAAGTTTTCTCTTGAATCCTATTAAAAAAAAAAAAAATACTTAAAAATAATAATATAATTACCATTTAAAAATACTTATTACATTAATTATTTTATTATTATCATTATATGATTTTTTAATATTATCAAAACATGATTTTTATCACTCTTTTGCATTTATTAATAATTATTTATTGTTTTAATAACAATATTCACTATAGAAATTGAGATAAAAGTAGAAATAAACACTCTGCATATATTACATTCATTCCTAACATTTCCCAGGCATACACACAAATAAAACCAGTTTCGATCGCCCCCCGCGGCTCAAATGCCCCAACGCGCGCTTCAAGCTCGGCAGCGACCAGCTGCAAAGAAAGCGTATTTTTGACGAGCGGGGATAGCGCGGGAGCAAGATCTAAACGGATTCGAAATCTGTATACTTTTCTGCACTAGGAAACGTAAATATCTCCGCGGCAATTCGTGGCAATAAAAATAATTATCTACGAGAAGAAGTGCAATTGAAAAAAAGGGGAAAAAGGCTTGTATTGCGTCATTAATATTGCCTCTAAAAATACAACAATATGGTTACAGTAAAGTACTTTCGTAATCTACATACCTTTCCGAACAACATCCTTTTTAGTTTGCCCTTTTTCGTTGAAAAATGGTGAATCTGCAACTATTTTTGTGTGACGCTCGAAAACGTGCATGCGTACTGTCTCGCGCGAGTCCCGACAAATGACACTTTTGAGCGTTCACCACGGAACATCTGTTCAATGTAAACATCTGTCCCTTTGGATTTTAATGCTCCAGTGTCATCTGTTGACGAATATATGAAGCTTTACCTCAAACGGTAACTTTCGATTTTGGGATTTTTGGCCAAAACGTCGGGCTACTTGACCGGTGCGGGCTACTTGTGCGACGGTGAAATATTCGTTGTAGATACAGACGCTAGCGCATACGCAAAAGGAGTAGTACTGTCACAGATCATCAATGGGCACGAAAAAGTGATCGCACACTATAGCAGAGTGCTCGGGAAGTCGGAGATGAACTCCTGTGTGACCAGATGGGTTAAGTGCGAAAAACATATCCACATACACCTGTACGGGCGACTATTTCAGTTATTAACAGAACTTGCAGCATTGAGATGGTTTCTCAAGTTCAAGCTTACGGAAGGACAGGGGATCGAAAGACTGAAAATTTACGACTTCGAGATGGGGACTAGGTTTGGAGTATCTATTGAGTTGCATTCAGACCGAGGAAGAAACCTCGAGTCTGCAGTATTTAAAGAGATTAGTAGTAGTGTAGTTTTTTGAGGATTAAGAAAATACGTACAACATCTTTGCACCCGCAATCAGATGGAATGGTGGAAAGATTCAAATGCACTCTGTAGCTGCACTTGCACAGGTTGGTTTGAAAGTGAAAACGAAACTGGGACAAACATGTCCAAATGTTTCTGTTGACCTATTGCTCAGCTGTACATGAAACTACTGGCTAATCGTCTACAATAACCATCAGGGCTTCCGGGTAATTTAGGGTTCGAAAGAGGGCTCACTCCTGCAATGGAGGACGGTCATTGGGAAATACTGCAAGGTGTTACAGGCTACACCATCAATTGGGGTAACATGCCCAGCTAAAAGTAACATGATGAAGGATTGATTTGACAGTGCTGTGAACTATGAAGTATTTAGCGAAGGTAGTTTGGTATTTCTTGATAGCCCGAAAAGAAATAAAGGAGCTTCTCCAAAACTGCAAGCGTCCTGGGAACGCCAATACGAAGTCATTAAAAGGTTGAATGATGTGTGTATCATATACAGCAGCACAAAACTGGACAGGGGAAGGAAAAATAGCTCATCTGGAGGGATTGGCTCTATTTGGATCGACGAATTCGATGTCTAATCGGAACGATCCAACTTAAGCGGAGTGTAATACACTAAATTTTGCGACCCGACTAGCAACTGCGGTAATACCAACCAAAAGCGATACTAAAACAAAAACAATAATCCGTTTTGACACCAGATGACAAGACAAAACAGGAAGAAAAAGAAGTGGCCAGAAGATACGAGTTACCAAATCTAGAAATTACGATAGTTATTAAGCAAATATATAGTTATAAGCAGAGGTGTACGCGCATAGGTTACTCAGCGTTAAGTTAAGCATGTGGGCGTGCAAACGAAAAGCAAAGCAATGAAGTGATTCAATAAAGCAAGCAATTTGTGTTGCTATTAATTTATGACTTTTATTAGGAATCCAGTGACCAAACTCAGAGGAATAGTTTTAAGGCATTTTATTGGGTAAAAACGTAACAAATTCGCTCTCTCATATTGGCAGCCACGTCATTGTTGCCAGTTATGATTTTGGGGTTATAAGAGACTTCCTTTATTTAGGAGCCAGCATTAACACCGATAACAATGCCAGCCTGGAAATCCATCTCTCTTGCCAAGAAGTGCAACTTGTCACCGCTGCTTTATTTGTTAGATGGCAGCCAACTTTTATTTTCTTTCTCAAAAATAAAAGACAGTACGTCCTCTAGGCAAACGCGTCATGTTGATGTAGTAGATCAGCTCACATCAAGCATACTGCATATCCCAGGAGCTGCTAACATAATTGCAGATACACTTTCGAGCTTCAACGCACTCTATATCATGGCAACCTGTGCCATCCACAGCGAAGAGATGGATAGGTCGCACACAAAAATGCAATCAAACAACACAACACTATAGTTCAAGCAAAGTTAATTATATCCAGATACTACGCTTATCACCTGCGACGTTTCCGGCAGTTATCACGCTCTTATATACCACCTTCACAACAACAAGCTATCATGGCAAAGTCGCACAATGCGGCGCATCATGGAAAAAGAACCACCGGGATGTTAATGAAGCATCACCTTTTATAGGAGAGTACGAAATCCGAAATTGGTAGACATGTAACTTAAGGCATGCCATGACAATGCTCAAAAGTGGTCAGGCACGTCGCTGCACCAATGGAAATACTATGAGCCTACAGTTTGAAGCCGAATCCAAACGACATATATTTTTTATGAGGAGCTTTTTCATTGCAGAAATATTTTGGGAGGTTTGCCATTGCCTGCTTACGCACGAGCCCCTACGGCGCCCGCCTAACGATTATCTATAGATTTGCACTATTTGAAACCAACAGACACAGCTACCACCACCACAATCGCAAACCTTTCCTATAAAACGAACCCGAATCCGAACCCAAAGAAAACGTTGTAGAGCCTACGTCCTCCAAGAGAAAGACATGAGCCAAATGTTCAGATAGGCTCCCTTCCCGCTACGCGACCTAAAAATATGGGGAGAGTATTAGGCTGAACACAAGTGCTACTCTGCTCAGTCTAATTGACAACTAAAGACTCTTTTTCTTCTTTCGACACGACGAATTATATACATATATTGGGTGTTTGGCCGAGTCTTGAAGTTGGAGTTCTTCATTCCTCAGGCAACAGAGATACCATAAAGTCAACAGCATTATAAATTGTTTACATTGAAACTTAAAGTCTACTCTGATAAATGAACTAAAAAGAGGTTCAAGTGTGTCTGAAAATGAGAAGTTAAAATATATGTTAAGTACTTTGCCCGAGTCTTATAAAGGATTTAATTGACACACTGAAAGTAAAGGATTAAAAAATGTAAAATGCGAACCAGAAAGAAATCTTCGGATGATTGTCAAATGTATTCCTTGCAACTAAGAGCCGCCAGGATCGAATTTCTTATGGCTGGTCATTTCCAGAGGCACTGCAAACATGGAGACCCAGCATCAGGTAGTAAAAGCACATGACGTTCATCATGTGGTCGACAAGTAGCCGGAAGAGCAAAAGAACAATACCTGGCTTACATTGGTTGCTTGTAAGATGCTTGAAAAACCAGTAAATATTTATTTAGGTGATAAAAAAAGTTGTAAAGGCCACAAAAATCGGTAAGGCTTTTACTAAAATTACTTAATTCAAATTGTAATCTTTAAAAGTTTCATTAAGGTAAAATCCGAAATTTCTGTTAAATAACCAAAAAGGTATTAGGTGCGCTACTAAGTTCCCGCTGTTTGTCAATAGTTGCTGCCAGCAGTGTGTGCTAGTCGATTCTAACATAACCTAAACGTCATAAACCAAGCTTAGACATATGCTAAACAAACTGCTTTGACACATTAGTCAATTTGTTTTGGTATCATATACTTTTGGTTTTGTGAAAATGTCTGATTTTGCGCCGAATCATCGTAATTTGCGAGAAGTGTTAATTTAAGTCTTTCATTGGAAAAAAACGGCGGCTGAAGCGCATCGAGAGCTACAAAAAGTTTATGGGGATGCTGCTTTAAGTGAAACAACGTGCCGAGATTGGCTCCGTCGCTTCAAAGACGGTGTTGACGACCGTCCGCGTGAAGGAAGGCCAAAAACCTTCGAAGGCGCTGAATTGGAGGCATTGCTCAATAAGGATCCATGTCAAACGCAAGAAGCTTGATTCAGTATTAGGAGTTACCCGCCAATCCGTTTCCAAGCGATTGCATGCTTTGGGAATGATTCAGAAACAGGGGACTTGGGTTCCTTATGAGTTAAAACCAAGGGATGTTGAACGTCGTTTTTTCGCCTGTGAACAACTGCTCCAGCGGCAAAAAAGGAAGGGTTTTCTTCATCGCATCGTGACGGGTGATGAAAAATGGATTCATTACAGCAATCCAAAGAAAAGAAAGTCATGGGGACTGCCCGGTCATGCTTCTACGTCGTCGCCTCGGCCGAATATTCACGCTGGGAAGGTTATGCTATGTATTTGGTGGCCGGCTATCGGTGACCCCCATGGCATTCAACGTGTTAAATGAATATTGGCTGGTTGCGAAATTAGATAAAAACACCGCACACATCCGATAAACATTTTAAAGTGGTTCTGCTTATTCATTTGTATCCTTATATTAATGCTTAAAACTAAGATTAAAGGAATACCAGAAACGAAAGAATAGTAAGTGGAGAGTTAGAGAGAGTATAGGTGAGAAAACTGGTTAGTAAATAGAAATAAGACGAACGAAAGTATAGCTGTAGAAATAAAGTCAATGACCGAAAGTAAATAGCGAAAAGTAAGGAAAGCGAGAGACATTAATGTATATAATTATATATAGTATTATATATAGAAAAATAACTTAATACATATTAAGATTAAATATAATTTACATTAAGTAATTAAAAACTAACATTAATATTAAAAACTAGTGTAATAATTAAAAATTACAATCTAGTTAACAAAGCTAATATATTTATATGTATTTGAGGTTTTGAAAGAAGTTATATTGGTTCTTGTTTATATATGTATTAATGAAAATGGAAAATATTCTACTGAAAAATTAAAATTTTGTTGTCTAAAATTTTGTTGTCAAATATAGTTAGTCAATAGCTAGAACGTATAAGTTAATAAAACACTATGGGCTTTGTTTTGTTTAAATTGTATTTTCCTTGCAAGAGAAACAGCCGATTGTGTCCGGTGAGTAAACAGTTAAATTCGACAACTTTTCCTAAATATTTAATTTGCCCAACAGTTGCTGCACATTATTGTCTGCGAGATTCGAGAATGAAATTTACCGCTTACGCTGTTGTTGCCACGCGCAAACCTGTAAATACGTCGTCAGCAATATTGGTGGGAATAGAGTTTGGCCGGATGTGCGCTTGCTGGTGTTAACTACTCCCCCTTTTTTAAATGAAGGCGTTCTCGGGTTCTTTTATAATGTTATTCAATAGTTATTTATTTTTCCGTCATTGCTTCACTAAGATGGCTATACTTGTAGCGATGGGTAATATGAGGAGAAGACGAGAGCGCTTCCTGATTGTAGGGAGCTGGGGTCGATGAGATACCGCAGGTGTGCATTTTAGTGCATTTCCAAGAATACTTATATCTCGGGCATATCGATGTTGCATTTTCCGCGTCCAATAATCTCAATATATCGGTCGCGTCATTTTGAAGAATTTGTTTGGCCTACAATTGTGGAAATTGGTTTAAAATCTTGTTCGTTTATTCAGCTATTGCTTCGAACTCTGACAAGTTCGTTTTTTGGAGTAAAACTGCTTGTTATAGTTAAGTATCTTCATATTAGCCAATGGTGTATTAAAATTATAGTTACCCTATGGGTAAAGATGATAATTTTCAATGTTTTATTTGGCTTTGTGCACTTTCCGTCTGTCAATTAAAACAGGTATCTTTGAACTATTTTTTTTCAGTATAAAGTTTAGTAAATTTGTTTCCTATTAGTTTTTAAATGAACTATATCCAGATTTGTATTGCAGTGTTTGTCTTGCTGCGTTATGTCTCTGTAAATCTGTTTGTTGGGTACGTGTAAGTCTATTTTTTATTTGGTTTACCAATTCTTCCGGAATTGCGTGGATGACATCTATGGGCTTTTTATTCGTTACAGAATGATGCAGTTGTATTTGGTTGTTTGAGGTATGATTAATTTTTGAAGAGTTTCTCCTAGTATTTTGCCTCATGACATATTTTGAAGTTCGAAATTATTTCAATTAGGACTTTTCGTACATCGGGAAAATAATAGCCCTTCAGGACTTATTGTTCGTCTTCCCGAAGAGACCTATGCACTCGATTATGTTCGGTTTGGAGGATTTCGCGCTGTTCTTCCTTGTTATACACGTGATTACCTGATTCGAGGTGAGGCGGAACTTTACTGCTGGGAACACTGTGATTAGTTCATTTTGCATTCGAGCCAAAGTGGAAAATCCCCATACCAACCCGGTAACAACGTTCGGATTAACATACTATTTTATGAATTTTGTTAGATCACATAGACTAATAAAGATTATTCGATGCCTCACTTTTGATTATTGTCGTGCTAATTGATAATGCGCTGTCTTCCTAAATAATAATTTGAATATGGAAGCAATTAATGGGGTTTCCTACTGTGGGTGTTGTTTGGGTAAGTGACACCTTGTTGCCGGAAGAGTGCATCGACGAAATTTTCTTTTCCTAACTGGTTGAAGTCAGTATAGATGTTCAAGTGTTTTACGCCGTACAGATAATTGGCAAGTTTTTGTACAGCCCATACTATCGCCAACAGCTCTCTTCCTTTCTCTTATTGATTGCATACATTTCTTCTGTTCAAGAAAGGGTTTTCGAAATCATGGAGACAGGTCTCCCATTTTTTGATAAAACGGCGCGTACAGCATGTGAAGAAGAGTCCGTGGTCAAGTCAGAGGGTTATTTGTAGTCAGGGTAAAGGAGCAGTACTTTTTCTGATGCAAGAATCCCTTTAATTTTGTTAAATGTTTTAAGTGCTTCCTCGTCCGTAATTACTTCTCTTGTCCGAGATTTGTTAACACTGATATTTCTAGGCATTTTTGTAAGCCAAAGGAAGGCCTACAATGTTCATATTTGCCATGCTCTCTTCTTAATTGGCGCAATAACCGCTTACGCGATTTTCGCCGAGATTAACAAAGCGCGCCAGTCGTTTCTTTCTCGTGCTAACCGGCGCCAATTGGACACACCAAGTGAAGCCAAGTCCTTCTCCACCTGATCTTTCCAACGCAGAGGAGGCCGCCCTCTTCCTCTGCTACCACCAGCTGGTACCGCATCGAATACTTTCAAAGCCGGAGCGTTTGTATCCATTCAGACGACATGACCCAGCCAACGAAGCCGCTGGATCTTTATTCGCTGCGCTATGTCTATGTCGCCGTAAAGCTCATACAGCTCATCGTTCCATCGTCTACGATATTCGCCGTTGCCAACGTGCAAAGGTCCAAAAATCTTACGCAGAATCTTTCTCTCGAACACCCCAAGCGTCGCTTCATCGGATGTTGTCATCGTCCACGCTTCTGCGCCATACGTTAGGACGGGCATGATGAGAGTCTTGTAGAGTGTTAGTTTTGTTCGTCGAGAGAGGACTGTACTGCTCAGTTGCCTACTTAGTCCAAAGTAGCACTTGATGGCAAGAGAGATTCTACGTTGGATTTCAAGGCTGACATTGTTATCGGTGTTAATGCTGGTTCCTAAATAAACGAAGTCCTTTACAACCTCGAAATTATAACTGTCAACAGTGACGTGGGTGCCGATACGCGAGTGCGCCGATTGTTTGTTTGAAGACAGGAGGTACTTCGTTTTGTCCCCGTTCACCACCAAACCCATTCGCTTTGCCTCTTTATCCAGTTTGGAGAAGGCAGAACTAACAGCGCGGTTGTTAAGGCCGATAATGTGAATATCATCGGCATACGCCAACAATTGTACGCTCTTATAAAATATTGTGCCTGAGCGATTAAGTTCTGCGGCTCGTACGATGCTCTCCAACATCAGGTTAAAGAAGTCACACGACAGCGAGTCCCCTGTCTGAAACCTCGTTTGGTATCAAACGACTCGGAGAGGTCCTTCCCAATTCTGACGGCGCTGCTGGCGTTGAGCAACGTCATCTTACATAGCTGTATTAGTTTTGCGGGGATACCAAATTCAGACATAGCTGCATACAGGTAACTCCTTTCCGTACTGTCGAATGCAGCGTTGAAGTCGACGAAAAGATGGTGTGTGTCGATTCTCCTTTCATGGGTCTTTTCCCAGATTTGGCGTATTGTGAATATTTGGTCGATGGTAGACTTTCCAGGTCTGAAGCCAAACTGATAAGGTCCAATCAGTTGGTTGACGGTGGGCTTCAGCCTTTCACACAATACGCTCGCTAGAACCTTATAGGCGATATTTAGAAGACTAATCCCGCGGTAATTGGCACAAATTGCAGGATCGCCCTTCTTATGGATTGGGCAGAGCACACTTAAATTCCAATCGGCAGGCATGCTTTCATCCGAACATATTTTGCATAGAAGCTGATGCATGCACCTTACCAGCTCCTCGCCGCCATGTTTGAATAGCTCAGCCGGCAGTCCGTCGGCGCCCGCGGCTTTGTTGTTCTTTAGCCGTGATATTGCTATTCTCACCTCGTCATGGTCGGTCATATTTGCCATTGTTGAGCGAAAATGACGTTTTTTCTCGATCTTTTTCCATTAGCTTAATTAGATGAAATCGGATTTTTATACAGAGAGCGGGATGGCCTTATTTACCGTCACGCAAGAGGTTCGATATCTCTTTGTTGACGCACTCTTCAGAGGCTATAAGGTATGCTTGATATAGTAAATATTACAATCATTCTATTGGCAACTACCTATGTACAGAGGGTTATGAAAGTGAAGCAAAATGCATTCCACGCTTTTAACTCTAATTTGAATTGTTCTATTTGTATCTTAATTTTTGTTATAATTCTGTTCTGAGGTAGTTGTCTATGACTGATCGTTCGATTTGCTATTACTTCATTATAGGTCTCTTTGTCATTAAATTAATTTATTTTCTACTTTTTAGTTCGATTAGCAATAAAAGCGTGTTTTTAGTTTTTTTTAAACTATTTTTTATTATAAAGATTTATCGAATAGCTGAATTATATTGAGTCATTAGCTAGAATGTATAAGTAAATAAAACACTATGGGTCTAATTTTGTATAAAATTCATTTCGCTTGCTTCGTTTTTAATAATGCCGGACAAACACACAGAAGGTGTTCCAAAGTTTCCTCAACATCCTCTCTGTATTTCCTGAATTCGTCCGTGTTGGCAATCCTTATCTTGTACGCATGTGCAGCCAGTAGATTATGACCAGTTAGCATACCTATGATAGTTCTGCAGTCCTTTCGCGAGAGCTTAAGTACGAATTGAGTAAGTTTTTTGTTGTTAGCTCTACACATGACTTTTGCTGTTTTGCATGTGGTCAGATTAGTCCACCTAGCTTCCACTCGCCTTTTCATGTGGTCTCCATTTCATTGTATATTGTATTTAGCGGTTTTAGTAAATCGTTCTCTTGCTCAAAAGGTAGTCTAACAGCACTTTTTGCTATCTCATCTACTATTTCGTTCCCCATAATGCCTTTGTGACCAGGTACCTAGTAGATATGCAGCCTACTGTTTGCGTCTAGCCTTTCTATGGCCTCCCTGCTCCGTCGAACTTTTTTGGACTTAATATATATACAATCTGAGCTTGTTGCTTTTATTGCTGCTTGACTGTCCATGTATATATTAATTGTTGAATTCTTTCTTGTTCTAGTGTAGACTAGCTCCGCGGCTTTCCCCACAGCAAAAACTTCCGGTTGGAAAATACTGCTGTGGTCTGGCAGCTTGATAGGCTGCCTTATCCCTAGTTTTGAGCAGTAAATACCCGCTCCCACTCCATCTGAAGTTTTAGAGCCGTCTGTATAGATGTGAAAAGTTCTATGGCAATGCTTCATGCATTTGTGCCATCCCTCATCTTCAATTGCAGTGCGAAACCTTCTCTCCCAACTAAAGTACGGAGTCATGTGGCATGTGCAACTTGAGCTCCACTTTCCCATTGAGCTGTGACCGAAGGTTCTGTAGGTGAATACTCCAGCAGCAATCAACCTCCCCGCGGATTTCGCTGCTAGGTTTTCCGCCATAACGCAGTCCACCATACTAAGGCCCTATACAGCAATATCGGTCTAACTACTGGCGTGTAGCACCAATGCATCAGAGAGGGTGATAGACCCCAAGTAACGCCCAGCATTCTTTTACATGCGTACAACGTGTATCTAAAATAGTATCTTTCGTCACGTTGTTAAAGGCCCCTGATATATCTAGAAATACTACAAGAGCGTACTCCTTATATTTTAAGGCCTTTTCTATATTTAGTACAAGTGAGTGAAGTGCAGTTTCAGTAGATCTGCCCTTGGTGTAGGCGTGCTGCGCCTTGGTTATACGTCCGGCGCAATTGTATCTCTAATGTATGTATCTAGAATATTCTCTAACGTTTTCAGGAGAAATGAGGTCAGACTAATGGGCCTGTATTCCTTCGAGTAAAGAGGGTTGCTTTTTCCAGCTTTTGGAATAAACACAACTCTCACTTCTCTCCACAATATAGGAACATAGCTGAACCTCAAGCAGGTGTTAACTTTCGACAACTTTACCGCTTGCATGTCAATTCGGGTTTCACATTAAGTGCGATTGGCTTTTCATATATATATTATTAACCAAATTATCTGAATAAGAGTCAATTCAACTCAAGTAAAGCAAGTGTAGTCAGACGGTAAATTGCAAACCAACGGGAAAACTAATGATCAAACTGTGAGTACACCAAACACACAAGGCTCTACTCAATCAAAAGAATCAGCAAATGGGTGGTTGAAGCAAAGTTTTCTCTAAGCAGATCTCCTACCACAATTCAAGAAGAAAAGCTCTCGCGCGAAAGCTCTAGGAAAGCTTTCATTAATAACTGCCCATCTGAGAGTAAAATTAAACAGTCGATCATACAGACTGGGTTAGATCGCTACATGAATATTCAGCCAAAGCGTAAGCTGAGTCCGCAAAAGCAAACAGCTGATAAACAAAAAGCAAAAACTACGAAAATTTGTGAAGACGACTCATTGCACTCGAACAGATTTGCTATACTAATTAGATAACAGTGATGAAATCACCAAGAGCAGAAGTTCAAGCAGCAGTAATTCTAAACCACCCCCAATATACTCAACTCAAAAAAATTCCAACATTATTGTAAATAATTTAGCAAAGTTATTAGGTGCAAACAATTTTCATGTTGTCTCTGTTATGAAAGGCAACGTGCATGAGAGCAAAAACTAATTCTAGGAGTAATCAAATTTTACCAAGTTAGTAAATAATTTCGATTAGCTTAAGAAACAGCTTAAAAGCAGTAAGGGTCTTCTAGTAATTCTGAAAGGAGTTGAACATAATGTAGATCCGCCCGAAATAATTGGCGCACTAACCGCTTACGTGGTTTCGGCCGAGTTTAACAAAGCGCGTCAGTCGTTTCTTTCTTGTGCTAACCGGCGCCAGTTGAACACACCAAGTGAAACCAAGTCCTTCTCCACCTGATCTTTCCAACGCAGAGGAGTCCTTCCTCTTCCTCCTACCACCAGCTGGTACCGCATCGAATACTTTGAGGGTGGGAGCGTTTGTATCGATTCGGACGATATGACCCAGCCCACGTGGCCCGTGGATCTTTATTCGCTGAGCTATGTCTATGTCGTTGGGTTGGTGCGTGACTACCAGTCGAAATGCACAGAGAGAACGTTGGTTCGAAACTCGGTGAAACACCAAAATTAAGAAAAACATTTTTCTAATAGCGGTCGCCCCTCGGCAGGCAATGGCAAACCTCCGAGTGTATTTCTGCCATGAAAAAGCTCCTCTTAAAAATATCAGCCGTATGTCCCTCCATTTGTGGAACAACATAAAGACGCACATCACAAATAGGAGGAGGAGCTCGGCCAAAAATGGTGTACGCGCCAATTATATATATATATATATATATGTCTATGTCGTCGAAAAGCTTATACTGCTCACCGTTCCATCGCCTGCGATATCCAAAAACCTTGCGCAGAATCTCTCTCTCAAACACTAAAAGCGACACTTCATCGGATATTGTCAGCGCCCGCGCTTCTGCGCCCTACATTAGGACGGGCATGATGACAGCCATGTAGGGTTTTCCTGTCGAATGCAACTTTGAAGGAAAGGATGGTGGGTGTCGATTATCCTTTCATGGGACTTTTCCAAGATTTGGCGTATTATGAATATCTGGTCGATGGTGGCCTTTCCAGCTCTAAAACCACACTGACAAAGTCAAATCAATTGGCTGATGGTGGGCTTCAGCCTTTCACACAATACGCTCACTAGAACCTTATAGTCGATATTTAGAAGACTAATCCCGCGATAATTGGCACAGAGTGCGGGATCACCCATCTTATGAATTGGATGGAGCACACTTAAATTCCAATCGGCAGACGTGCTTTCATCCGACCATATTTTGCATAGAAGCTGATGCATGCACCTTGCTGCAACCAGGTAATGACCTAAATCATTGTTGAATCCTCGGATCTTATGTACATCTAAAACACTAGAAGCGGTTCCTCCTTCTATTACAACATGAGCGATCAGGTCTCGCGTTTTTCGATCAGGGACAGCTTCGTAGCTTGGTGTAGCTTATTGTGCGGGAATCTGCAGACTACCATGTTTCGGGCCCCGGCGAAGTCGATCAGCCTCTGTCCTTCATCGGATGCTTCGTTGTGCAGGCTGAGTTTTCCGACTGTGGGACAAAAATTTCCCTCCTTACCCACCCAAGATAAGCACGGGTTTTATGCCGTGGCGGGGGCCGTGCTCATAGGAACGTTCCAGGCGCTCATAGAAGAAATCTTTAGTCGCATCGACCTTCTCTTCCATTAAGGTGTGAGCGCAAAAGAGCGAGATGTTGAATAATCGCGCTTTGATGCGGATTACTGCGAGATGCTTGTCCACCGGAGTGAACGACAGTACTTAGCAGCGAAATCTCTCTCCCACAACAAATCCTCCACCGAATTTGTGCTCCTTCACATGGCAGCTGTAGTAAACGTCGCACAGTGGTTCTAAATCGACGAAAAGCGGAAACAATTCAATATCTTGCAAACGGATAGTCCGAATGAGCTGAAAATTGGTACACTGAAAATTCATAAAATGTCTAAGCTAAAACTAGAAAAAATTTTGGAAATTCTAAATAGTTTTGAAAAACTACGGAATTGAAAATAATATTTTACAAAAACTTGTCCTTTTTCTATTATGAATAAGAATAAAAACGGATTTCAAACTCGTAAAAATAAATTGTTAACCCTTCTAACTGCTTATTTGTCAGGGTTGAAGTGACCCAAAGGTCGTTTAATTGCTAAAAATAAATAAAACTCAATTGCATTATTGTTTTTTATGTTTTAACTTATGTACTAAATCTAGTCGCAGTAGAAAAGTTTAAAGAAAATCATAATTTCAAAAATTAAGTTTAATTTCAAATGGTTTTAGTAAATATGGCGTTAATTAGCACTACTAATATTTTTTTGTTTTTGTGTTTTATTTTAAAAAGATTTTTTTATAAAGATAATAAAAAATCATTATGAAAAGGTATTATTATTCCTTAAGAAAAAAACGAATATTATTACTTTATTCGTTATTGTTAATATCGCGTAACAAGTTTTTTGCCTCATCACTTAAAATAAGAAATTTCTTTTTTGGAGTCGGTCTTAATTTGTTGATAAAAGGGTCAGATGATAGCAGCATCATGTGCATAACATCTTCATTTGTTGAAACCCTATCACACTTTCTTGTATGCAGATTCCGATAGCGTTTATAATCCTTGTTTCTACATTCTTGAGCTTCTTCAGAAAGCGCGCCAACAGAAAATGTACAGTTTTCAATTATTTGCTTACCATGCAATAATACTTTATGTACTGATGATGGCATGTTATACCATCCATAGTTGGCGACTAACATTTTTGCAGTATCATATGCATAATTATCAAATTTACAACTATCCACCGGTTCTGTGCAGGTTATTGCTTCTAAAATCACAGCACATCTATTAATTATTTCTTCTTTAACACCTGTTATTTCAGAAGCTAACGCAGGATTGGCAAAAAATCTCCTGGATGTGTTGCCACCATTGGTAGTTCCCTTACCTTGCTTTACCATATCTAATCTAAGTCCAGTTTTCTCCGCAAATTCATTCTGAATTTGTGCTTTTCGCTTTTCTTTTATTGGACGCGTTTCGGCATTCGTTTTCCAGCACATTATTGGTAAGTTATATGCTATATGTAAAATGTATTCCATAAATTTGATACGCGCGTGTAAAGGAGACATACCAAATTTGATAGCTTCAGGATTTATAGGCCGAGCTTTACTTTTTTCTAAGCAATTCATTTGAGATGTGGTTGCGAGACATATGAAGCAAGAAGAAGATGCAGGAGTTTCGGTTACAGCTTGAGCCGTTTTGCCATCCAACATTGTAAAGAAAAACTCATGCCGAACTTTAAAAACTCGATTTCGTATATCAACAACTGAATCTTGTATTTGTGCGATTTCCGCGTCTACTCTATTTTTTTCAGCTCGAATCTTTTCAGGGGTTTCCTTTGCGAATTGAAATTGGATACATCGACAATATCTCGTAGAAGAAGGACGTTCGTTTTTCCATACTACGTTGTTGTTTATTCGACAGGACAAATTTAATGGCACTATTGATGTCATAAATAGATTAGAATCACATAACTCTTTATCACCAAGTTTTTGGCTGTATTCGCATTGTCCAGACGCACCATCACAACCCCATTTAGAATACATTATTAATGATTCATCGTCAATTTCAGCGATTTCATCCTCAGTCATCGAATGAAGCAGCCGCTTTGATATGTGGTCTATAAGTTCTTGTAAATCAATAGACGCTGAAGTATCCGTAATTGTCATGCTTTCAGGATAACACCTTTTCTTCGCATCCAAAATCTTACTATAAGGAGGAAGAATATCGTGGCCCTCTTTTTTTAAACCTTGTCTCAAAACTTGGTATTGGTATTTCGACATTTCCGTTTGTATAAATATAGCAAGTGCTTTGTCAGCGTCGATATGGTGCATTTTTGGAGCCTTTGTGCGTGATTTAGCAGCACTTTTAATTTGCTCATCGGAATATAATGAACGAACTAGACTTATTTTATATCGCTTAGCATGCGTACAGCAATTCTCAAACTTTTTTTGAGGTCTACCGACTCTTTTTGTAATTTTTTTTGAAACAGAAGCACACTCTACATCTAAATTGAAGTGAAAAACTCCTTCAAGCCAACTACTATACTTAGCTTCAAATTTGGCTTTTGTCCTGCTACAAATATTCCATTTTTTATTGAAGTGTGGTAAAAATCGCTGTTTTATTTGAAATAAAACTTTTTGAATTTGAGAATCGCTGACGTTAGGGTAAGTATTTTTAAAGAATAACTGTAATTTATCAAGATCGCGATTATTATCAATGATCTTTTTATACAAAATTTTATAGGAAATCGAAAAATTTTCCATTTCAATAAAGTAATTCAATAAATTCTAATTATTTAAATAAGTATACTCGTATAGAATCTACGGAATGTTTGGTTTGTAAGAAGGAGCGAGTATTTTCCTAGTAAGTGCAGTATGTCAATGAACTTACACAAAAAAAGATGGCATCAAAGTAAATCCAACTGCATTAATCAGAGACTGAACCCATTACAAAATGTTGTCTAAAAAGCTAAAAATTAATGTCAGGGTTGAAACTTTGATAAGATAGAAAATATTTATTCATTAACCAGTACACAATATACTTGTAAAACAAATTATTTACATGAAATATGAAATTAAGCAAAATGCAATTAGAAGAATGTTTTCTTGCTAATTTCGAATAAAGGCAGCTAAATTATATTTGTCGAACTCTCCAAGATAACGCTGCGATTCGCCGGTGGCTACACTTTTTAATGACATTTATTTCAACTCCTTAACTTTATTCTCAAAAACATTTTTTTATTATTCCAAATGCTACTTCGACCAGTATTTGTATTTCATCAACAAGTGCTTTTACACAGTACATAACACAATTGATTTCATCAAGATTTTGAGCTAATACGAACATTTAAAGACCTCAAACGGCCAAGGTGGCAGCTGGTGGCAGCTGATTTTACATCTATCTGATTGCGCAGAATGTACTTAATACTAAAATATAGTACTCAGCTTGGAGAAGAGTGGAGCTTTTTTTATAGACCTCCTAATCGCATACTCTTTTACATATTTTCTTTCGATTAACTGATTTATGTTCTACTAAGACCATGATAACTGGAGGAACGATATTATATATTCTATCTAAGGTACTATCCATACCTAATATAAAAATCATAAAAGATTTTAAATATTGTTCATCCAGCTAAGGAACTTATTAATCAACCTTTTATGAAAAATATTCAGAAAAACCTGCTGCCAGCAATGGTACAACTTTGGCGATTTTTCCTGCGCAGCACATATCATATAAATAAATGAATTTCTTTTTTTCAGAAACCTCATTAAATTAGCTATTCAGAAAAAATTTTTTTAAATATTTTTGTTAATTTTCATCATTTGGAATTTTTTCCGCCCAGAAACCACTGTGCGTCGCAAGGTAGTATGGTTTTCTTGCTTTGCCTCGTCATGTGCCTTGAATGGCAGTGATGCCAGTCTTTACTGTCACGAGGACATCACCCAGCCGGGCAGAGGCATTTTTCCCAATAAGGGGCCGGATATTCCAGGTGCATGCCCTCTAATCATAGCTCTTGTTTCGTTTGCAGGGTTCGTCATCAGTATAGACATCCGAGGCTTTTTTCGTGCTTTCATTTCCAGCGCATAACCAGCTATCCTGGGAGTCTTCGCCTTCTCACGTTGACTCGCTCCCGAACGGGTTGTCGGAAGCTACCCTGAGGATACTTGGGCTAATCCCGGGTGTTGTGAACTGCTTGAGTCATATGCAGAAGAATCGTCCTGGCCATTCCCAAGTGAATGGCAATCAGTAACTTTCCCCACTTACGTGGACTTCTACATACGGAACCATCCTGAAGAAGAATACCTTCAATCCACTGTTATTTATCTGCCAGAATTTTCCAGTACGATGACTATCGTAGCTGTGTACTGCCCACCTTCTCAAATTATAACCGAACCACACTTCACAGAATTGGTTGTCATACTTGGACCAAAGCTTATGGCTGCAGGTGACTTCAATGATTAACACCACTACTGAAGTTCTGGACTAGTCACACCTAGAGTGAGACAACTTTTCAGTTGCATACTAAATTCAAAACTTGATGTAGTATCTACAGGACACACAATGTATTGGCCATCTCACTGCCGGAAGATGCCTGAGCTGATTGGTTTTGGTGTTATACAGAGAAGTGATGGCAATATTGTAACCGCATCTTCATCACCAGAATTGTCCTCCGATCAATCTCCGTCTATTATAACCTTGGACGGTAGTTCTTAGATACATATGTACATTGGCTGAACTAATGCATGGAGCTGTTAGGGCAGCAGTGTAATTTAGAGGAATCGATAACCGCCAATATCCCAACTTCGGTTGCAGTACTAAGTTCCGACATCCTCAACATTGTCACAGAAGCCAAGATAACTTGGGCTGTAGAAAACTTCCACCCATATAAAATATCGGGGCCAGACGGGATTATCCCTGCGCAATTACAACAGACAATGGGCAATATTATGTAATGGCTGATAACCATATTCAGAGCAACATTACTACTACATTATGTCCCCCTAAGGTGGAGAGAGGTCAGGGTAGTTTTTATACCAAAGGCTGGTAGGAACTCGCATTCGAAACCTAAAGACTTCAGACCTATTAGCCTTTCCTCATTTCTATTAAAGACGTTAGAGCGATTAATAAATGACTTTATAAGAGAAAACTTGAAACCGTCGCTACTCGCGTGATCACAACATGCATACTCTAAAGGTAGATCCAAAGAGACTGCATTAAATTCACAAGTTTCAGAGATAGAGAAATCAATAGATAATAAAGAGTATTCTCTGGTAGCCTTCCTAGACATAGAGGGCGCTTTCAACAATGTCCTACCGGAGGGCACAACAATCGCGATGACTGATTTGGGTGTCGAGGAGGGCCTTGTGTAATTTACGGAACAGTTGGTACTAGGCAGGTTCGTAATTTCGACGTTGGGCCCCTCGACGATACGCAGATCCGACAAGAGGGGCATTCCTCAGGGCGGTGTACTTTCTCCTCTGCTGTGGATTCTGGCAATGAATCATTTGTTGAAGAATCTAGAAGAAAGTAGAATACACCTAGTCGCCTACGCAGATGATGTTGCAATATTAATTAGAGGGAAGTTCCCAGATACCCTCTGCAACATAATACAAAATGCTTTGAACGATGTAAGCCGGTGGGCTGCATCGAGCGGTCTTGGGGTAGATGGCAACAAAACAGAACTAATCATGTCCACCAGGAAATACAGGATACCTGTTCTAAACCCCCCTACCCTTGAAGGAATCACAATGTCAATTGGGGAAGAGGCGAGCTACCTACGACTAGTATTAGATAGGAAGCTCTCGTGGAAACAAACGATTAATGATAGAGTAGAAAAAGCGGCCACAGCACTCTATACGTGCAAAATAATTGGGGGGGCAAAATGGGGCCTAACCCCAAAAATAGTACACTGGCTATAATGACATACGGTGTCTTAGTCTGGTGGCCAATACTTGAGAAAAGAACAACAGTAAAACGCCTAGAAAGTATTCAAAGTGGTGCTAGTCTCTGCATAAGCGGGGCACTAAAGACTACGCCCACGGCAGCGATAAATGTCATGCTGCACTTATTATTGATTGAGGTCTACAGCCAGGGCCGTAGAGAGCATATCCGGGCCCCGGGGGAAAATCCGGGCCCCGGGGGAAAATTGCAAATGCGGGCCCTTTCCAATGATGTCTAATTCATATAAATACGTATAATCTCGAGTCCGGGCCCCTCTGAAAACTTCGGGCCCGGGGGAAAAAGTACCCGATCGAGGACAATAAATGAATGCATCGGCGCTTTGACAGAACTATCACAGTACTTTGTAATAAACCTGCTCTGAGTGCCGGGTCATAGAGACATAGAAGGCAACTGCAAAGCAGATGAACTATGGTCTCAGTCACTGACCTGTGCAACTAGTACAATGACGGGGCCGGAATGGAATATGGGCCGCACAAACCGACTGTTGAAACTAAACAGGAAGAACATGAGATATCTTCTCGGGGTCCTAACAGGGCATTGTCTGATTAGCAGGCATGCCAGCAGACTGGGAGCACCCTATAGCGACTATTGCAGAAGCTGTAACAATATTGAAGAAGAAGAGACTATAGAACACTTTCTATGCGGGTGCATGGCTCTGAATAGAAGAAGGTTCAATATTTTAGGAAAAAGTTCCCTGAATAACTTGGCAGAAGTAGCCAATATAAAAAAAAATAAGCCTTGTTAGATATATTAAAGCCACAGGTTGGTTCAATGAAGACAATGTAGAGTAAAGAGAGGGGAGAGCTCTGGTGGTATCACAATAGGCCTACAGCAGGCTTAGGTGTGTCAACCGACAACCACTATACCTACCCACCTAGCAGTGACTACAAATAGCAAAAGTCGTGTTACCTCCCATCGGAACATTGATGAGACTATAGAAGATTTAGTTCAAAAGTAACAAGAGCTGAGAAATTCTGGGCAACAATATCGTTCTCCAAAATAAAATAAATTATTGTCTGAACGCACAGTTAAGTTGCGTTCCGCTCTTAAAAAAGAAAAGGAGAGTTATCTTAGCGATTTTCTTTCTAGTCTAACTCCTATTGACCAAACAGGTTATGCAGTGGGGAAAGCAAAAAAACATGTATAAATCAGTAATGCTAACTGGGCACGTACGGCAATGTGTCTTCCCTGTCATAATGTGGACTACTACCTGCGAAAAAATTTAGGGAAGAGAAAACCATCTACAGCCATCCAGTGCTGTTGATGTAGTGGAGGAGAGAAAAGGCTGGAGAGTTTACTCAAGGCATCCCCAAAGGGCACGCTAAGGAATTTCAAGGGCCTACCCGCCAGAGCCAGACATTTGCATATAAAGTGATCAACTGTCTCTTTCTCTGCAGGATCCTCACAATGGCAAACCTCCGAGTGTATTTCTTCCATTAAAAAGCTCCTCATAAAAAATATCTGCCGTTCAGAATCGGCTTAAAACTGTAGGTCCCTCCATTTTGTGGAACAACATCAAGACGCACACCACTAATAAGAGGAGGAGCTCGGCCAAACGCCCATGAAGGGTGTACGGACCAATTATATATATATACAATATATATATATGATCGCGAAGACCTCTGCTTGAAAAACGCTGCTCGTTTCCGGCAGTTTAAAGGAGACTGATATATGGCGCACTGAGCAGCAATGGATTTAACTTGAAGATCCATGGGAAGTAGGTGCTGAATGACATTGAAGGCAGCAGTGGGACATGTTTTACATGCATCTGTGTTGCCCACACATGCAGTTCTCTGCACTCCTTCTAGTTTACTGGTCTTTTAGTCCTTCTGAAAGGCTACCCACCAAACTAGGCAACCATATGCCAAAATTGGCAGAGCCACTAAGTAGTATATCCAGAGTACGACACGTGGCTTGAGACCCAATTTTTTGCCCAACATGGATATACAGGCGTAGAAGGCTATACTGGCCTTCTTAACTCGATTTTCCATGTGTAGCTGTCAGTGGCTGTCTCCTGATCGGAAAACGCGAAACCAGATCGATCATGTTGTGATAGATGGAAGACACGCTTCTAGTGTATTAGATGTACGCACGATCCGAGGACCCAACATCGACTCGGATCATTACCTTGTTGCAGCCAAGCTGCGCACCTGCCTCTGTGCAGCAAAAAACGTACATCTACCTGCGCAAAGAATGTTCGACATCGAAAAGCTGCAATCACGACAGACAGCCAGAAGATTCGCCACTCGACTCTCACTCCTGCTCTCGGAGAGCACTGCCCAACAAACCGGCATGCGCGAGCAATGGAGCAACATTTCTCGTTCCCTACGTACCGCCGCCGAAGAAGAAATCGGATTCCGGCGAGCCCGAAAAAAACAATTGGGTCGACGAGGAATGTAATGCTGCCGCAGAAAGAAAGGATGCCACCTATAGAGCCACGCTGCGATCGAGCGCAACGCGAGCCATGTGGGATCGCTACAGAGAGCTGAAAAAGGAAGAGAGACGTATTATCCGACAGAAGAAACGAGAGGCCGAAATACGTGAGTGCGAGGAGCTTGAGATGCTGGCCAATAGGAACAACGCCCGAAAATTTTACCAGAAAGTTCGGCGGCTTACAGAAGGTTTTAAGACCGGGGCGTTGTCCTGTAAGAACAAAGACGGTGATCTGGTGACTGACGTACAGAGCAATCTTAAATTATGGAGGGAACACTTCTCGAACCTGTTAAACGGTGACAGCTGCGCATGTCATAGAGAATGTGAAGATCCCGATACCCCAATCGTTGACGACGGAATTGTCGTTCCGTTACCCGACCATGACGAGGTGAGAATAGCAATATCACGGCTAAAGAACAACAAAGCCGCGGGCGCCGACGGACTGCCGGCTGAGCTATTCAAACATGGCGGCGAGGAGCTGGTAAGGTGCATGCATCAGCTCCTATGCAGAATATGGTCGGATGAAAGCATGCCTGCCGATTGGAATTTAAGTGTGCTCTGCCCAATCCATAAGAAGGGCGATCCTGCAATTTGTGCCAATTACCGCGGGATTAGTCTTCTAAATATCGCCTATAAGGTTCTAGCGAGCGTATTGTGTGAAAGGCTGAAGCCCACCGTCAACCAACTGATTGGACCTTATCAGTGTGGCTTCAGACCTGGAAAGTCTACCATAGACCAAATATTCACAATACGCCAAATCTTGGAAAAGACCCATGAAAGGAGAATCGACACACACCATCTTTTCGTCGACTTCAAAGCTGCATTCGACAGTACGGAAAGGAGTTACCTGTATGCCGCGATGTCTGAATTTGGTATCCCCGCAAAACTAATACGGCTATGTAAGATGACGTTGCTCAACACCAGCAGCGCCGTCAGAATTGGGAAGGACCTCTCCGAGCCGTTTGATACCAAACGAGGTTTCAGACAGGGTGACTCGCTGTCGTGTGACTTCTTTAACCTGATGTTGGAGAGCATCGTACGAGCCGCAGAACTTAATCGCTCTGGCACAATTTTTTATAAGAGCGTACAATTGCTGGCGTACGCCGATGATATTGACATCATCGGCCTTAACAACCGCGCTGTTAGTTCTGCCTTCTCCAAACTGGATAAAGAGGCAAAGCGAATGGGTTTGGTGGTGAACGAGGACAAAACGAAGTACCTCCTGTCTTCAAACAAACAGTCGGCGCACTCGCGTATCGGCACCCACGTCACTGTTGACAGTTATAATTTCGAGGTTGTAAAAGACTTCGTGTATTTAGGAACCAGCATTAACACCGATAACAATGTCAGCCTTGAAATCCAACGTAGAATCTCTCTTGCCAACAAGTGCTACTTTGGACTAAGTAGGCAATTGAGCAGTAAAGTCCTCTCTCGTCGAACAAAACTAACACTCTACAAGACTCTCATCATGCCCGTCCTAACGTATGGCGCAGAAGCTTGGACGATGACAACATCCGATGAAGCGACGCTTGGAGTGTTCGAGAGAAAGATTCTGCGTAAGATTTTTGGACCTTTGCACGTTGGCAACGGCGAATATCGTAGACGATGGAACGATGAGCTGTATGAGCTTTACGACGACATAGACATAGCGCAGCGAATAAAGATCCAGCGGCTACGTTGGCTGGGTCATGTCGTCCGAATGGATACAAACGCTCCGGCTTTGAAAGTATTCGATGCGGTACCAGCTGGTGGTAGCAGAGGAAGAGGGCGGCCTCCTCTGCGTTGGAAAGATCAGGTGGAGAGGGACTTGGCTTCACTTGGAGTGTCCAATTGGCGCCGGTTAGCACGAGAAAGAAACGACTGGCGCGCTTTGTTAATCTCGGCCAAAATCGCGTAAGCGGTTATCGCGCCAATTAAGAAGATGAAGAAGCTGTCAGTGGAGCCTGGGGTCAAGTATTACACCAAGATACTTGACTTCCGATGCGAGTGTAAGGCACTGGTTGTTTTGTCTTGGAAGCCAATAAGATTTAAAACAAATAAAAAAGTTTCAGTTATTAGTCAACTTAAACCTAAAAAAGTACCAGGTTACGACAAAATCACACCAAAGATGCTAAAAGAGCATTACAATATAGCCGTTCTTCATGTAACCCATATATTTAACGCCATCTCTCGTACTGCATACTGCCCGAAATCACTATGAAAGACTTAAGCCAAGTATCTTCATACCGGCCAATTAGTCTATTGTCTATACTTTCGAAGCTTTTGAAAAGTTGCTCTTGCAGAAAATAGAACCCTTTATTCATGAAAACATTTTTATTCTTCAACACCAATTTGGATTTAGAGCAAAACATAGTACAATTATGTTCAATGTACAAGTTCATCGCATAGTGTCCTTCATATAATAAGAAAGTCCTTTGAGAAAAAACAGTACTGCACTGCACTGTTCTTAGACGTAGCACAAGCACTCGATAAGGTTACCTAATTCGCAAAATTAGTTATTTACTGCCTACAAATGTACATATCTTGCTGCAAAACTAAAACTACATCACTAATAGGGAATTTGCTGTAAAGCAAAAAGATTTTTTCTCTCGGCTTTACAGAATAGACGCTGGTGTTCCACAGAACAGCGTTATAGGTCCTGTTTTATACGTATTATATAATATAAATCTGACATGCCATCGACGAGCCAAACAATGAGAAACTGGAGAATAAAGGTTAATGAAATCAAATGCGTGCATATTACTTTTACTCTAAGGAAAGAAACTTACCCTGCAGGAACAATTAATGGTCAGTATATACCACAACAAAATGAAATAAAATATCTTAGAATTAACTTAGATAGAAGACGGAAGCATATTAAAAATAAAGTAACTAATATTAAGATTAAAATGAAAAACCTATATTGGATGATTATTTCGAAATCAGCATTACCTCTAGCGTACAAAGCGCTACTATATAAAGACATGCTAAAACCATTATGGATATATGGTATAGAAATGTAGGGAACTCCTACGCCTTCAAATATCAAACAACTTCAGAGAATGCAATCTAAAGCCTTGTGGATAATTATAATTTCCATACCTCGTGTAGCCGATGAAATAGTACTTACGGTTGAGCAAAAAATACCTACAAAATCTAGAAGACCATCCCAATAAACTAGCCCGAAATACACTTGAAATGAAGGTCACACTAAGACATTTTCAAGCCTGCACTATCTTAATATCTCATCTTGCCCGAGTGTCTGTCCACTAAGGCAACGGAATCTCGGTCATTCCGACTTTCAGTACGGCCTCATCGTCATGAGAGATAAAAGCAATTTCAAGGGAGACTGAACACTGGGCCTTTGCAGCTCCCTCCATCTAATTCCATCACATCCAAAAAACAAAGAAAAAAGAAAAAAAAGCATTCGCACACAATCGTCGTGAAGGAAAACGGAAGCTTTAAAGGCGACTGGGAGCCCGTCCCTCTGGTCCCTCCATTCATTCACTTCCATCACATGTACCATCATATATGTATGTACATATATATTTCCTTTAAACAAATAATTAGTTTCTTAGCACTGGCACTTTAGTTTTTCATGGCTTTTATATTTTCGATGAAATTAAGTCTAAAGAATTTTTCAATACCAAATATTATATGCCTACCTTTCGGAAAACCAATTTTTTGCGCCTGCTCAGAAACCACTGTGCGATACAACCAAGCAACAGCCGTGGTGGGCGCACAATAAACTACAGCAAAAAAAAGCAGAACTGTTATTTCAAAGTAAATTTCTAACTTCACGGCTATACGAGTATTACTTATTCTGCATTATTTTTTAAATAAATTGGATAATCTCATTCATTAAGTATTTATCTACTGTGAAAGAACAAAAGGAAGTGGGCTCGGAATTTTTAATAGTAAAAAATGTCAAAGACGACATAAAATCTTGGACCGACTAGAAATTATTCAATACTGACTTCTAGGGGTCAGTTTTCAAAGGCCCATGACAATAACTCACGGTTTACCGAATATTTTTGTTTTCGGCAAGAAAAATAGGCCTTTGAATAGCTCCCGCCCGTTTTATGAATGAATTAAAGAACATTTCAGAATGCTGCTTCTGCGCCTATGAAATTATATTGTTTTTTGAGCATAATGCACTACAAAACAAATCCAATACGCGTTTCACTAACACTACTTAAAATACGAATTTCATTATGACTGAATATTAGTGATAGTGAAAAAAAATTAAGTATCTCTAAACTTTTAGTGATAGCGAAAATAAAATTGCATTACAACTAAATCTTTAGTGATAGTGAAAAAAAAATTGCACTACGGTTAGCACGAGAAAGATACGACTGGAGCGCTTTGTTACTCGGCCAAATCGTGTAAGCGGTTATCGCGCAAAGCCGATTGGTTACTGTGTGAACTCTATTCGGAAGTACGTAAGTTTGAATCTCCATGCCTGAAACACCAAAATTAGAGAACATTTTTTTCTAATATCGGTCGCCTTTCGGCAGGCAATGGCAAACATCCGAGTGTATTTCTACCTGAAAAATCTTCTCATAAAAAATATATGTCGTTCGGAGCCGCCTTAAAACTGTAGATCCCTCCATTTGTGGAACAAACACCCAAAAAGGGTTTAAGCGCCAATTATATAGTTATGAAACCATCTGGTCATCTTAACAACAAATCATGTACTCCAATTATTCATACCCCAAATACCATTATTCATTTATATCTGTTCCCACACTCTCGGGAACAGGTTACTAATTATTAAGTAATAGTTTCTTAACCAGGATCGTTCTTAAGATCAATAAATAAAGTACTTATTGCAAACTCTTTTTATTTCTTAATAGACGCAGTCGAACTGAAACGCGAAAACAGCTTAAACCACGTGAATTAATACTGTGGTACTAAACTTTGTGAAAAACAAATAAACCCTCAAACTAAAAATAAAAACAAACCAATGAGGAAATAGTTAAGTTTAATTTTCTATAACATCAACATTTACGCAAAATTAAAAACCAATGAGACATTGCAAACCGTTTACTGCTGAAAAAGCCAAAATAATACAATTTATCTATTGTGTTGAATAATGTGAATAAAAATATTAATGGAATAAGTGTTTTGAATAATCACAATTGTACTGAAAGGAAAAGTGAATAAGTAACATATTAATGTGAACTCTACCTATGAAACCTTCATTCAGCTATGAATTAAAGAAAAAAATTCATTAACCAATAAAAAATTACAGGAAAAAAAGTTAATGAAATTCAGATAAAAAACATCAATGAGGTAATTTAATAAGTGAGTAGTGTGCGTATGCTCCCATCAACGGGAATAAGAACAGTTACATATAAGCCCGGAATAAGAACACAAAGCAATAACTGTAGGCAGAGGATAACTCAACTGCGGCTTCACCAACAAAAAGAGAGTATACTAGAAGCGCACGACGAATTGGAAAGAAAAAGAAATATGGAAAACCTTGAAGCTGGTTCCAGATTTAAACATTTTTCTTCTAGTTTAAGTAGTATAACAGATTTCGATGACGATGGAAATTCTTTCATCAATTTTATTAAACGAATAGATTCCATGGCTTCTATTTTTGACTTGTTTGTTGATATCACTGGATCACAAATTTCAACTTTTTTTCTGCACCAGAGACGCCGTTATGAAATTCCTATGTAAAATCACCGTCTGATTCCGAAAATCAAGGTTATTTTTTATTCTATGGTAACGTTTTCGAGATATTTACGAATTACCGTTATTTCAAAAAAAAAAAAAATTCGGCCCACTTAATCATATACAGTGAAATTCCCCATTACGGACAGTCCTTATAACCGGACAGCTCCAATAACCGGACAAATTTTGGGCACACAGGTTTTTCATTCATTTTTTCATACAAATATCATCCTAATAAACGGACACTCTAATAACCGGACGCGGACAAGGTATTTCAAACCATTTTCATAAAAAAATTTCTCATAAACGGACAAAATTCAAAAATATCACAAGCAAGCTTTGTTGTTCATTATAAAAATGAAACAGGTGATTCCCCTTTTAACATGTATACACTCATTCAAGTCCTGTGTTTTAAATTAAGAGTAGTTTTCCATTCAGTTTGTTAAGTCAGTTGCATGCGAATGGTTGCGTTCAAAGGTTTTCTCCAAATGGATCAAAATGTTTTCACTGAGGACAACAATATAGAAGTTCAATTTGACCAACAAGATGATACTATGGACATAAGTGATTCAGAAGATGAATTTTCAGAAAAAATAAGTGAGCCTATAACATCATAGGATGAGGCTTTAAAACTTGTTGCGGGCTTGAAACAATATGCAAAAAATGACTATGTAGCTTTTCAGCACATTAAAAATATCGAGAGTCACTTTGAAAATGAACATTTTAAATTAAAGCAATCAAGCATTACCTAATTTTTTCAATCAAACTAGTATTGAAATGTAAAGACTTGTACAATGTATTGTACTTAATCGCTATATGTACATATATGTATTTATATGTAATACCAAAGTATGCAAATATTCTTTACTTCCAAAAATTTCTTAAATAAACTATGTACAATTCAATTCATATGTGTGGTATATATTTTGTGACTTCATCCCTTATAAGCGGACATCTCCCATAGCCGGACAAAAACACTGCGACGGTGAGTGTCCGGTTATAAGGAATTTCACTGTATATCTCGAAAACGAATTGAGGGATTCCAAAACCGTTTAAAGCTTTTAAAAGGTAATAAAATTTGCTATAAACTGCGTGTAAAACACTTTTTGCTAGGCCCTGCAGATTCAAAGATAACGAACTATCATAACGGATTTTTTAAATTTTTTTTGTAAAAATATAAAAAAATTTGTACTTTGAGAGAAAGGATCTTTAAAACTTTTTATTTTTTCGTATATTTTTTGTTTTCACTCTAAGCTCTGTTTTATTACAAAAAAAATAAACTTTGATTCAATAAAATCGATGAACTAATACAAAAGTTACAAATATTCAAGTAAATATATCCATTTAATATTTAAGTACCCTACTGGTAATATGTGTTAGTATTCGCATGTCAGTTAGTCACATGTAGATTTTGGAAGGGTTATTAGATACAAAAAATTGTTAGTGTCGTTATCTCACACACAGATACATTTCAAGCAAGTTCATATGTTTAAGGCAGGTAGTGTTTTCTATGTTTAACTAGGGAACCTTTTTGTATAGGTAGGCTTGCATTTTTAGCTGAATTATACTTACATAGGTATAAATAATAGTACATGTGCCTCGTTCCTTCATAATTTCTGCAAGGATCGCCGGATACTGGTCACTTTATAATTACAGTTTATAATCCGTCATTTACTTAAAAATATAATATGAATAAAAGGGCGTGAGAGTTTGAGTGTAAAAATGATCCAGATATGTTTTGTTTCATCTGCGGGGAATTTATCGTTAAAAGGATGCGACGTGTGTTTTCAAATCCTTTGAAATTTGCATACCATAAGTGTTATGGAATTGAGCCTAGAAACAATGAAAAACCATGGACACCGAATACTGTGTGCACCACATCTCGAGTCGAATTGATATTTTCGGAAATCGGAACCAAAAGGTACATCGTAAAAATTAGGAGTTTTCTCTCTTTTAATGCATATCTGACTAATTTCTTAAACTATCTATTTAGGCGACATATGAAATTTATTACACCAATGGAGTGGACGGAACTAACTTGCCATTCAACGGACTGCTATATTTGTACTACAAAAGTATTTGGGGTTGGAAAGTCAAGAAAAGTAACCTATGCGAGCGTATCTACAGTGTCATTACCAGAACTAAATTCAACGGAAGCTACATTGCCAGAATCAAATTTAACTTTAGTTCCGGCTCCAGTTTCATTTGTCAAGGCTTTGGACAAAGAAGACGAAGCTTTTCATTATTTGAAAACAATCTTTCCACAGATTTCAGAAGCAAAAATAAAGAAAGGGATTTTTGTGGGGCCGCAAATAAGGAAAATAATGGCCAATACCCATTTCAAAGAACTATTGTCACCAGTGGAGGCAGCGGCGTGGGACTCTTTTGAAAAGGTCGTTACTTCTTTTTTAGGCAAACACAAAAGTCCTAACTTCGAGCTGATAGTGAACGATTTAATCAAAAACTATGCGGAAATGGGTAAATAAAAAACACATATAAGACCGTTTTCTCAGTTAACTTTAAAACTAAACAAAAAATTTGAAAGCAGAATATATAGCCCTTAATCTGAATTTGTTGCCCTGCTCCGAACAAACAAGAACGACCAAAATTTGTTCTGAATTGGAAGATTAATCCAGCCTAAGAAAATTATATGCTAATGTGTCACTTATGTATTTATCTAATTCCCTTTTTAATTTTCTTTCAGGAGTAGATATGTCTTTAAAAATTCATTTTCGGCACTCCCATTTAAATTTTTTCCCGCAAAATCTTGGCGACGAAAGTGACAAGCATGGCGAAAGGTTTCACCAGCAAATGAAAATGATTGAAAGTCGGTATCAAGGATTCTGGGATGTCGCTATGATAGGTGACTACTGTTCCTTATATAAATAAACGTCAAAACAAGACATATAACTTTTTGAATTATAAAATAAGATCATAGAGTTAAGACAGAATCATATGTACATATGCTATTATTTGTAGGGAACTTAAGTTTTACTATATGGATATATTTACTTGAATGCTTGTAACTTTTGTACTAGTTCATCGATTTTGTTGAATCAAAGTTTATTTTTTTTGTAATAAAACAGAGCTTAGAGTGAAAACAAAAAATATACGAAAAAATAAAAAGTTTTAAAGATCCTTTCTCTCAAAGTACAAATTTTTTTATATTTTTACAAAAAAAATTTAAAAAATCCGTTATGATAGTTCGTTATCTTTGAATCTGCAGGGCCTAGCAAAAAGTGTTTTGCACGCAGTTTATAGCAAATTTTATTACCTTTTAAAAGCTTTAAACGGTTTTGGAATCACTCAATTCGTTTTCGAGATATATATGATTAAGTGGGCCGAATTTTTTTTTTTTTGAAATAACGGTAATTCGTAAATATCTCGAAAACGTTACCATAGAATAAAAAATAACCTTGATTTTCGGAATCAGACGGTGATTTTACATAGGAATTTCATAACGGCGTCTCTGGTGCATTTTGGCTGTAAACCAGTGTATTTATAAACAATTATTGTTAGGTATTATAAAAAACAAAATTACTCGGGATGCGAGAAAGTCTTCTATTTAACGGGAATGTTAGCTCCTGGCCCCAAATTAAAAAAAAAATTAACAGAAAACCGTGGTGAAAAAGATTCTCCTGCCGAGCTTATTGATAATGTAGGGTCTGAAAGCGCTTTATCGAATTAATCAAACGAATAGCAATTAATTTCACAAAGTTTAAAATTTATTAGTTGAACTGTGCAAAAAATAAATAAACCGAATTAACGTAGTATTACACAAAGCCTTGGTGGCATAGATTACTAGACGCTGAAAAATGTGCATTTTTTATAACATTCGTCAGTAATGACACACCGGAAGAAACTTTGAATGGGTATTTTTTAAACAAAAATTGGGAATTTTTAGTTTCTACACCGCCATTGAGGTTAGTATATAGTGCGCGGTTGCCCAGTAGCCTTATATCACCCGTATACTCGTACACCTACATATAATAAAAATAAGCACAATCAGTATAAAATACATAAATAAGCTAAAAAATCAAAACTATATGAATGGAATTATTCAAAATTGATATACGAATGCTATATAATAATAATAAAGTAATGAACTCGAAAATGTATGAACAAATACATAAAATATTGCAATTTTTTAATAAAAGAATACAACTAAAACAGATAATCTTTAAGTTTTTATTACCAAAATTAGTTAAGTATGTTTACAAAATATTTCAATCTCAAATTTAATTCCCTTACCTCAGCTTTTTAACCATAAAATACCTACATATATACAAATTTACAGACATAAATCAATACACAGTTTTCAATAAAATTACATGTATGTATGTAAAATGTATTCAGATATGTACACAAGACGAATTAAAAGTAGAAGCCGAAAAGGAAGCTTTGAAAAATTCTAATAGGACTATCAATAAGTTCGTGCGGTTTTACAACAGATGGCGTAACTTGATTATTATTCCATCGATCCACATTTCCAAACATTCATTGGAGAGCTACTGTCGTAAGGCACAAACGTCAGTATAAGTTTTTTATTTGAAGCGTAAACAACAATATTTTTACCACACTTGAAAATGTCGAATTTCGTGCCAAATAATGTGTTTTTGCGGGGAATTCTTCTTCATTATTTTAATATGAAGAAAAAAGCAGCCGAAAGTCATCGTATCTTGGTGGAAGTTTATGGTGAGCATGCTCTATCTGAGCGAACGTGCCAGAAGTGGTTTGCACGCTTTAAAAGTGGTGATTTTGGCTTGGAAGACGAAGAACGCGAGGGTGCGCCGCCAAAGTTCATGGATACCGAATTGGAGGAATTGCTCGATCAAGATCCGGCTCAAACGCAAGAAGAGGTTGCAAAAACTTTGGGAGTTGATCAATCAACCATTTCCAAACGTTTAAAAGCCATGGGAATGATCCGAAAGGTAGGCCATTGGGTGCCGTATTAATTGAAGCCAAGAGACGTTGAACGCCGTTTTATGGCATGCGAACAACTGCTTCAACGGCACAAAAGAAAGGGTTTTTTGCATCGAATTGTGACTGGCGATGAAAAGTGGGTCCATTACGACAATCCAAAACGTCGGGCAACGTATGGATACCCTGGCCATGCTTCAACATCGACGTCGGCGCAGAATATTCATGGCCTGAAGGTTATGCTGTGTATCTGGTGGGACCAGCTGGGTGTTGTGTATTATGAGCTACTGAAACCGAATGAAACGATTACGGGGGATGTCTACCGACGACAATTGATGCGTTTGAGCCGAGCACTGCGAGAAAAACGGCCGCAATACGCCGATAGACACGACAAAGTTATTTTGCAACATGACAATGCTCGGCCACATGTTGCACAAGTGGTCAAAACATACTTAGAAACGCTCAAATGGGATGTCCTACCCCACCCGCCGTATAGTCCAGACCTTGCGCCATCCGATTACTATCTCTTCCGATCGATGCAACATGGCCTGGCTGACCAGCACTTCCGTAATTACGATGAAGTCAAAAAATGGATCGATTCGTGGATTGCGGCAAAACCGACCGAATTTTTCACAAAGGGAATCCGTGAATTGCCAGAAAGATGGGAAAAAGTAGTAGTAAGCGATGGACAATATTTTGAATATTAAATTTGTAACCATTTTACGTCAATAAAGTTTCAAATTTCGAAAAAAAACCGCACGAACTTATTGATAGTCCTATTAGAAACTCCCTTCAAATTCAATTATTATGTTTCAATTAAATTAATTTTAAGACAAATAATTAATAATATTTATACATTAAATTAATAATTAATAATTATACAAATAAAAATTTCAATCGCGTAATTTCTCCACTATGCAAAAACGAACTCTTTTCGCCTATCAGCTGTTCAAAATTCCATAATGTGTGAATGCTGCCAAGTTTTGAATCGAGCTCATGGGCGCGCTCTCTCTCAAAATGAAAGAGTTTCACATCTTATTATCTATGCTTGGTAGTCAACAGAATACTGAATTTATTTTCAACTATCAAATTAATGTAACATATATGTATATGTTCAACAATAGAAATAACATGCATATGTATTTACAGTTGCATATGCATACGAAGGAATAATAACATTAACGGAAAAATTCCAATGAACGCTTATTAGAGCATCAACGGGACATGTTATTTTACATAAATCTGTATATACTAATATTAGTAACTGCACATGCCGGTGTTCGCAACCTACGGTGTTTTGCAGGGTGTTTCGTTCGGCTACCAAACATCCCAGACCCCTTGAAAGGATTTTCAAATAGGTAGTACTGCTACTTTCTGGATAGGGCGACGAAAGATTTCCCTCGCAGTTTTGACGATTATTTGAACTCGCGCATCTCTTCCTGAAATGACATCTATCACACGACCCATTGGCCATGGGTGACTTGATGACTGTGTTTGACTGTATTTGTCGATTGTTATTGATGTTGTCTGCCACTGCCACTGCTCGCTCCGGAAGAGATTTAGCGCACTCCCAGTTATAAAGTGACCTGGTGTCAAAGCTTCATAGTAACTGCGGTCAGAAGAAAGAGGTGATATAGGCCGCAAATTAAGAACAGCTTCTATTTCCACTGAAACTGTGGTGAGCTCCTCGTACGTAAGTCTGACGTTGATGATGGGGCGGTTCAGATATCCTTTGACTGATTTCACAGCAGCCTCCGAAATGCCGCCAAAATGGGATACTCTAGAGGGAGAAAAATTAATTTCAGTTCAGCGAGTTTGCGTTGACTATCCAAAACTGTAAGCGAATTAAAGATACCAATGCTTTAGGTCCAGCGTTGATGGTTCTTGATGTGCAAGTATCGAACATATCGTGTGACGAATTTACACTTGCTAGGTAGCAAAAGAGGATGTTTCTGGCCTTCAGAAATATCTGCCAATTCAAGTCGTCCGCCAACCTTTAACAGTTCAAATCCAAATGGCATCTCCTTAAAAGGGTTTAGGTTGCGTAGTGGGCCATTTGCTCTGGATCCCTTTAATTTTCGTAAAAAGTCGAGTGAGAAATAGTGCACCGCAAAGCTCCAACTTTGGCAGCGACTACCGTTTAGTGGGGGCTACCCGTGACTTTGGCGTAAGAACGCGAGTCATACCAGCGATATTTATGATCCGGGTGTAAAGTCCGCAGCCCTATGCACGAATTGATGAATCACACAATCCATGTATTTGAAGAGATTGCTCATTACTGGACAAGCAAGATCCGATAAACTATTCACAAACGCTAGGCAAGCCAATTGAACACTCTGCGGAACCGATTCACCCTAATCGAGTTTCAGCAACCACATCTCCTGAAGGAGAAACTTAGCAGTGACGATGACTGGTGCCAAGAGGCCGAGTGCGTCGAAAAGCAACGATGCAGTTGACAGTAAAAGATAAAAGTTATCTTGGATCTGCACTAATGACCGAGGTATCGAAGCTCAAATCATTATCACTGAGTTTGACCCTAAAACGCTGATAATGGAATGCCATTTTGCTTGCTCAATTCCACCCAATTTTAACAACTCTTTTATCTCCTTTTTTATCCGCTAAAAGCTCTGTAAGGGAATTATCGCCACACAGCATGCCATCAACGTATAACGTTCTCGTCATGATCATGTTGCGTGACTCATTTTTGCGCAGTATTGCTGCGAACACTCACCGACGTAAATGCGATCAAACTAATGACAGCCCCATGTAAGTGAAAAATTACTTCCCTTCCATATCGTAGATTTTATCGCAGGATTTTGGAAAATTCCCGTAGAACCGTGTCAGCTGATTGCTCTCTCACCACAAACCGCCAAAGCAGTACATTTTGAAATCATTTACAAAATAAACTTAGTAGAATTTTAATTTTTAATAAAATATAATTACTTAAAAACAATGTAGAATAATGTTAATTATAGATAAATAATCTATTTGCATTTGTTGGTTTTTGGCTTTGGTTTATTAAACAATGAAAAATTGTAACTGATAACCCGGATGTGTGGAAAAGTGTATAAGCAACAATATCAATGGTAACATTGTGTAGATACAACCAAACAGAAACACACACAAACCAATGTATTGTGTAAATATGTAACTAAAAGGACGCAGTTGTTCTCTACGGGATGAGTTTTGCTCAATTTTGTGTTCCCTAGGGTCTGCGGTAAGGGACGACGATACGTCAGTCAGTGGAATGAACAGCAAATTGAAAAAAAATGGCATGTTGTGGTGCACTCTGGTTGCTACAATATTTTATTGCTTCATTGAGTTAGTACTTACCCAATGATTGCTTTTGTACGATTCTTAGATGTTTGGCACCAGATTCAAATTCTGGAACCGACAACTCCGTACTTTCGCTTTATATTTTTTATTTTAATTTAATTTGTTTGAGAACTATTTTTTTCAAAAATGGTCATAAAAAAGTTAAACATTACTTTTAATTATGTTATTAAATTATTTAATAAAATATACGTATTTATGTAGATCACATACATATACATACCTATGTACTTACATATACATACATGTAATATATTGCTAACTTCGCAAAATATTGTAGATCTGTTCCGAATTTGGCAAATGGTGGTATTTTTGCAGTGGCGGGTGCGTGCCGGTGCATATACATATGTATATGTATGCCGACTTACATATATGTACGTACATACATATGTATGGATTAAAGATATTAGAATATTGTAGCATAGTGTTTGTTTTTCTACGTTCCCATAAGAATGATGATATTTCGTATGCACGTACACACATACAAACACATATATTTATAAAGACAAATATGCGATATGGAGAAAATTATGAAATTTGTTTAAATCTGAATCAGAAGAACTTGGAATTAAGGGGTCCCGGTGGTCTAGAGTTCGAAAATTTTGGGTATTTTCAGGAATTTTTTTTCAATAAAAAAATTAAAAACGATATTTAAATGTTTTAGGCTTTTTATTTAACTTCTTTTACATACAGAAACGGAATTTTATTTTTTTTAATCTAGCTTTAATAATTTTAAAAAAGACCCTGAGGTTGACCCTTCCGAAAAATTGGACCTGGACGCTGTTGTCCATTTTGGCTCTTCTATTTATTTGAAACACAACAACCAAACAAATTATTAATCAGTTTGACCGTAGCTATGTCCCGTACTAGAATAAAAAAAAGCAAAATTTGACAAAATGTCGAGGTTTTGAATTTGACACTATAAAAATCGTTTTTTATCAGTTTTTTAATAAAAAAAAACGAAATAATTAAAATAATAATATGATTCTAGTACGGGCGATAGCCATTGATGTTGTGAACAACATATTAAAATTTCAGACGATTCGGTTGAGATAAGTGAGTTTAAAGTTTGAGATACAGGAGCGCGCGTACCGCTCTCTACCTAGTTAATGGGCTGTAGAAGCTATAATTTTGGGAATTTTCGCATGAAAATTTCACAGTAGATTCTTGAGATACTATATTTTCGAAATATCGAAAAAACAAAAAATCGGTTTTTTGAAATTTCGAGTCCACCGAGACTTATAATTGACAAATGTGTTTTATCTACACCTGGCTGGTTTACTGGAGGGAGTGAGGAACATAAAATTATTAGACTTTTCCGTTATAGTGCTTCTGCGAAATCGACCAAGTAATATTGCCGTATTCTTCTTCTTCTTAATTGGCGCTATAACCGCTTACGCGATTTTGGCCGAGTTTAGCAAAGCGCGCCAGTCGTTTCTCTCTCGTGCTAACCGGCGCCAGTTGGACACACCAAGTGAAGCCAAGTCCTTCTCCACCTGATCTTTCCAACGCAGAGGAGGCCGCCCCCTTCCTCTGCTACCACCAGCTGGTACCGCATCGAATACTTTCAGAGCCGGAGCGTTTGTATCTCGGAGGAAATGACCCAGCCAACGTAGCCGCTGGATCTTTATTCGCCGCGCTATGTCTATGTCGTCGTAAAGCTCATACAGCTCATCGTTCCATCGTCTGCGATATTCGCCATTGCCAACGTGCAAAGGTCCAAAAATCTTACGTAATTAATCTGCCGTATTAGATCGTGTTTATTTCGAATTTCAAAGCGTCTTGGTTCGACGCCGTGCATTAAGATATGCAAATCATGGTGCCGAGCAATGATGGCTTTGTTTGTAAACACAAAGAGTAAACGGTCAATATAAACAGTGGGCAAAAATGAATGAATTTTGATAAAAAATTGTTTCTTTATTTCATATTTTTACATTTTCAATGAAACTGAGTGTACTAACTAAAAGTGTATTTTTTTCTGAAGCATTTCAACAGTCCGAATACGGACAATAAAATATTTTATTTATGCCCGCGAAGAAGACACTGTACGACCCAGCCATGCAAGTTATGCGCCGGACGCACAGAAAAATGTATATGTAAGCTTAGATACTCTACAGCAAAAAACAAAAAAAGCAGCAATCTGGTTTCAAAGTAAATTTCTAACTTCACGGCTATAATACTTATTTCGTACAGTTTTTGTTCATTGGATTTTCTTTTTTTTTTTTTAATTTGAAAAGGTCGAGCCAAGGAGCACCAGGAGATTTGGTGGCTCCTAAAACACTCAGGCTAAAGAGATCATTGTATTTAAAGCTCTGGAAAGGGGGTAGATAGTCAAGGAGGGAAGGAGAAAAGTATCAAAGAAAGAGATAGGAAAGAATAGAGACAGGGATAGAGATAGTAAGTCCTGTGCGAATTTTCCAGATTCTTTGGCAAATCTGTAAATATCCTCCAGTTTTAGAGAACGAATATTACTCATTCTCAGGACATCTGAATCCAATGCTCGTAGCCGCGCTCTAGCAAAGGCAGGACACTCACAGAGAAAGTGCTCAGTGCTATCCGCCTCCTCCAATCATGGCAGGCATACCGGGTCCTCGATGATTCCAATGGTGGTCACATGCTGACCCCATGGGTTGTGTCCTGTAATGATGCCGACCATCAACCGAATATCTTTCCTTCTAAGTTTTAGTAGAAAGTTTGACAATTTTCTGTTCGGACTTGTCACAAAACACTCTGCAGTTCTGCAGCGTTCTAGACCGGACCATCGCTCTTTATATAGATTGCCTACATAATCGCTGATCCAATTCTTGATTCCTGCGGGACTGATTCCGATTATTGGCTCTGGCCCCTGTGGGGGCACCGCTGATCCGCGGTTGGCCAATTCGTCGGCAATTTCGTTTCCTTGAACACCGGAGTGTCCCAGAACCCATATAAGTACAAGCCTGTTTTGTCTTGCGACATAATTAAGCTTCTTCTTACATTCTTGAATAATCTTTGAGGTTTGCTTCGCGTTCTCCAGGGCCTTCAATGCAGCCTGACTGCCACTGAAGACTCCAATCTGTTTCCCGCTCCATCTCCTCTCGATTATCCATTCGGCTACTTTTAGGATGGCAAAAACTTCTGTTTGGAGAACAGCTGCCATTCCCCCATAGCATAGTGATACTTATTACTATCGTTTAAGTACCATCCGGCTCCAGACCCTATTTCATTCTTGGACCCATCGGTAAAGAAAATATCCGTCAACCCTCTCGGCATGCATTCTGCATTGCTCCATTACCTGACATCAAATTTCCTTCCAAATGAAACTGTGGGTATCAGGTCATCTTTAGGTGCCAAAAACAGTGGATACTGCTCCGATAGCAACTTAAAGACTTCTCTGTGTCCCGAAGTTCCGTCTTTGTAACAGAAACCATATTTATGAATCCTACACATTGCTTTTATATTTTCCTGTTGTATCTTAAGATTTAACGATGTCAAACTGATTGGTCTAAAACTTTTTGCTAGCGAATAGTCATCTTTTCCTGGTTTCGGAATAAATACTACTCTTACGCGTCGCCATTGGGATGGTATATAACCAAAAGCAAGACAGGCTGTGAAGATCCTTTTCAGGGCCTCAAGCAACCTGTCTCCTCCTTTTTTAAGCATTGCTTGATATACATATTCCGTCAGGTCTAGGGGACTTAAAGTTCTCAAAGGAAGACAAAGAAAACCTTATTGATTCTTTTGTCACTATCCGACTAGCAATATACCAGCTGTACCTAGAGGATCCAACCTTGCTACCGTTATTGTTCATGCCACTCTCTACTTCAGAGAGAGTTCTACACCCGGAAAATGGGTTTCGAGTAGAGCATTAAACGTTTCCGATTTGGAAATGGTGTATGAACCATTAGATTTTCGAATGGAATCCAGCCTTACTGAGCGGTCTAAACGAAGGACCTTACAAAGTCTCGCTGTTTCCCTCATTTCTTCGACGTTACTGCAGAAATTTCTATAGGATTCAAGCTTGGCTTTCCGTACTTTTTTCTTATATTCTCGCTGTGTAAGTCGATGATTAGCCCAGACCTCTTCTGTTTGGGTCTTTAAGGCCTTATTAAGAAGTGTTCTGGGCCGTACACGAAGCTTCGACAGATCAGGGTTCCACCAAGGAACCGCTTTCCCCTGTCTGTTTTGCCTGAGTGAGCATAGTTCCTCAAAGCAATTGACTAAAGTACCTTCTAATTTCTTAGTAGCATCTTCAATCATTTCTGCTGATTTTTTTCAGGTTTGGTAATCGCTCTGTTACATGCTCACCATACCTGTCCCAGTCGACATTTCGAGGATTCCTACCGGAAGGTATTGATATTGTATCAATTCCCAGTCGGAGTTCGATAAGACGATGATCAGAAAGAGAGTCCTTTTCCAAAACTCGCCATCGGTTGATTTGATTTCCAACTGACCTATTGGTAAGTGTTAAATCAATCACCTCTTGTCTCCTTCTGGTCACAAAAGTTGGTTTGTTACCAGTGTTTTGAATGACCAAATCGGATGACAGGATGAAATCCAGTAACTTGAGACCTCTGGGGTTGCATTTGCTGCTTCCCCACACAATGTTCTGTGAATTTGCATCACATCCCATTATTAGACCCAGATTATTGGATCCTGCATACTTGACCACTTCTCTTAGCTCCCTCGAAGGAGGTGGCTGTAAAGTGTCGTAGGGTAGGTAGGCCGAAACTATGATAGCTTCGACACTATTCCCACTTTTCAAGTACTTTATTTTTGCAGCAACGATATCTCCGGAGCATAGCTCTTTTAACATCGTATGATCGATCAACCTCGGCAGGATAATACACGCTCGCGGTCTCACATTCCCTTCACAATGAAGTATTTGTCCCCCGAAATATGACCTAGACCACAGATACACTTGTGACATACCCATGGTTCTTGTATTAGTATTATGTGTGAGTTTGTTTGCAGTTTTGCATGCCTACGGCACAGGAGAGCCGTAGACGCTTTGCTATGCTGCAGATTTATCTGTGTAAATATTACTTCAGTCATGAGACTGAGTATATTTACGCTTTGTCCTCCACCTTATCCTGGACACGGAAATGGACTCGCCCCAGATGTAGGTGAGGACGGCACCCGTACTTCGACTTAAGAACCTTGAGGGACCCAAGATCGATACCCAGTACCAGATGGGAATCCGCCTCCGAAGTGGTAGTGGTTTTTTTGCCTGGTGCACAAGTATACTCTCCAGAGAGTCGTGTCAAGATCTTTGTATTGAACACGGATGCGTGTGAGGAGTTCTGCTGAACTAGAGGTAGGACCCGGAAACCAGACACTCGCTCGTACCAGCCTTTCTTTGCTACTCGCAACAAGAATGAACTTGCTGTTTTCGCAGGCTGGAATTTTTGCTATCTCTTTTTCCAGCCATTCTCGGGAAAAAGCATTGGAACAGTGCACCTTTACGATGCCGTCCACCACGCTTTTCCCTTCGAAAGTCGGCGCGGCTTTCGACCCACCGATAGCTCTCTAAAGATAGCTGTCAAGATGGTCTTGCTGCCCTTTGGACAGTAGACCGTTTTGTTTGTCGGTATGTATTTCCACCGTCATTGCCTTTGCTGCCATTCTCGCGAATGATTCGCCAGACGTTGACGGAAGACTGTCATTCGACATTTGAGGTCCCTTAGCCTTTGCCTTGTCAGGCTAAGGTTTGTCTGCCTTGGATTAGGTCGAGGATGCAGGCATTTCCAAATTCCGTCTCTCGACTTTCCTCTTCTTTGAATTTCTTCTCTTCCCGGTCGTTGGCACAGACCCCGTTTCGTTTCCGGAAGAGCGCAGCGCTACAGAGGAATCCTCTGTTCTGCCACGCTTTCCCGTTTCCGTTACAGGTTCCGAAGTTGACGGAGCTTGGGTCCTTGCCTTAGCTAGTGCTTCGGCTTGCTTCGCCTTCTGTCTTCTTCGTTTGATCTGCCTTGTGGTTAGACCAACACCTGCGTTCGACTATCCAATAACTTCAGTCTTTTTACTGGTACTTACCTGATTCGCACCAGGTTTAACCGTTGTCAAAACCTTACTCGGTACCAGGGATCCGTCTGAGTCTACTGAGAGATTGTTTGCCATCTCTACATCCTCCGCAACTTGTTCAGTTGCTTCAGATCGTTTCGACGACGGTGTATCGCTCACACTCACTCGGCTCCCCATTGGCATAGCCAATGTGCCATGTTTCACCACTAGTAGTGCGCTTCCCCCGGAACCCTGGGTGTCGGTTCCGGTCATAGGGGAGTGTGGGGTTCGGGCCTGCACATCCGATGCCCGAACCGTCGGCCGAACCGGAGGATTTCCCGAAAGTGGGTTACCTCTTGCAGAGAGATCTTTTGTTAGCCTCCACATTGTGATAAAATGCATTTTAGACCTCCTGCCAGGTTGTCGGTACGGTACTCTCCACATAGTACTTGGGTGGCCACCAATTCCGCCGTTCCGCGGATGAGTGGATACCCAATTCCTATATGGAGCTGCCCTCTTAGTTCGTGGTAAGTTAATCTCCATAGCATGGGGTTAACTCACCACTTAAGCCTCATCCCCGCGGCAAGGAGACCGACATGACAAGGGTTAATTGGATAGTCCCATACGTGAAGATATATCTTTATTAAGTATTTTTCTTCCATAAGAGAACAAACAGTAATGGATTTAAAATTTTCAATAGTACGAAATTGAGAAGACGTAATCTTATTTTGAGCAATGACGCGCAATTGACGCGCAACAGCTAAAACAATCACCATTCGTTATGACTGCCACGCATTAAAAAGTCATATTTATATACATATGGACATGCATACATATGTATATACGAAGTAAGTATACATCGGACACGTTTACAATATTCTCCCAATCGATGCCTTCAAACAACCTAAGTTATAATAAAATTTTGTTTTGTTTACATGAATGAAATACAACAATCATATTTAATCCAAATAATGACAAAATTTTAAAAAGGAACAAAATTATAGCTTTTTATATTCAACTTTATAAAAATTCATGTCTCAAAATAAGTATACAGTTCATCATATTATTAATTTGTGAAATCAAAAAAAACATAATTTAAATCAAAGTTACAGCTGGTGGTATTTTATTCCATTCCTCTTGAAGGACGTTTTTCAGTTGATCCTTATTTCTAATCGGATGTTTACGTAGTTGCCGCTTTAAATGTTCCCATAAATGTTCGATTGAGTTGGTATCCGGGGACTGAGGCGTGTTTTCAGCGGTTTTCGCACATTGCATAACAGCCACTCTCATACAATGTTGGATGTGTGCTTCGATAAATACCAAGTTTCCAACCCTGTTCGCAGCCATACATCCCCAAACCATCACAGAGCCCCCTCCATGCTTCACATGCCGGCACATATTGTTTGGATCCAATTCCGCGTTAACTTTTCTCCAAACTTTTTCACAGCAATCAGACCCACAGATACTGAACTTACACTTATCAGAAAATATGACTTGGTTCCAAAACGTTTGGTCATTTTTTCATGATCTTTTGCGAATGAAATCTGATTGGCACTACTCACGAAGGACTTTTTCCTAACATTTGCTCATGATCACTAGCACTATGCAAAACCCGTCGAATAGTTTGGGTGCTAAATTGTTTTCCAGTCTCATTTTCAACTTCAGATTTCAATTTGTGGGCACTTATTTTGGGGTTTGTCCTGATTTTCCGTACGACTAAGATTTTTTCTCTGGGACTTAAGAGCGGCGGACGCCCACAAAGCTCTTTATTAGTGGTTCCTCCCGCACATCTGTACTTATTCACAATATTTTGAACTGTAGCAAAACTCCTATCTATCAAACGACCGATTTCTGGCAATGATTTATGTACCTATGTTCCTTGTGCTATTTTATAATCAGTTTCTTTAAATCGTCAGAAAGCCCTTTTCCTCTTGGTGCCATTACTAAAAATGTCGCAAAAATTAATACAAAACGAACTTCCCTAAATTTTTATATATATATATATTACATATATACATACATATACATATATATTTGTGACATAAATTTCGCTGGCATCAAAGACAAAGCAAGCGTGGATAACGGTACATAAAATTTACAGCTTATCCCATTTAAAGCTTATCCCAGTACACAATTACGATGTGTTAAATATTTTGATTGCATATTAAGGAAAGCGTTAGCGTCAAACAATTCCATAAATCAGGCTCCTGTATACTTATTTATGCTACTAACTGTATTAACAATATTTGGAATATCAACTGGGGGATGGCAAATTTCATTAAGTAGATAATAAAAAAAGGACACACATATATTTACGTAATATAGGTACATGTAAGTACAGGGTTGGCCATATTAAACTGACCCATGTGATTATTAAAAAAATATGGAAAAAGAAACATTTTTTTGTGTTTCATTGTGAAAAACATTTAATTTAGTTCAAGGAGATTCGTTTACATCACTTTTTGAATATGATATCGCGCAAGTGGTCGCCCTTAGCTCGTATAGCGTAATGTGCCCGTTTTTCGGCGTTTTCCATAGTTTTGGCCAGCGTCTCGGCCGATATGGCGGCTATTTCCCGTCGGATATTGGCCTTAAGTGCGCCTAGTGTCTTTGGCTTGTTGACGTAAACCTTAGATTTCAAATAGCCCCAAAGAAAAAAGTCCGGTGGCGTCAAATCCGGTGATCGTGGCGGCCAGTCAAAATCGCCGCTTTTTGATATCAAACGGCCAGGGAACAAAGTCTTCAATAAGTTGACGGTGGCTCGTGCTGTGTGTGGTGGTGCGCCATCTTGCTGAAACCAGAAGAGCTCCATACCATTTTCACGAACAATCGGCATCACAAAATCGGTTATCATGGCCCGATAACGCTCTTGATTGACGGTCAATGGTTGGTGTTGACCATTTTCAAAGAAGAACGGCCCAATGACCATATCAGCGCAAATGCCACACCAGACTGTAAATTTTTGGTCGTGGAGAGGTACCTCTTCAATAATTTGAGGGTTTTCAGTGGCGTAGAAACGGCAATTTTGCTTATTTACGGTTCCGTTCAAGGAGAAATGGGCCTCATCACTCATAATGATTTGATGCCAAAAATCCTCATCAGTTTGGGCCATTCGGACGACAAAATTGGCATATTCCAAGCGACGAGGCTTATCGGCCGGCAACAGTTGTTGATTTAGTTGTATTTTGTATGGGAATATCCCCAAATCCAATCGAATGATACGTCGTAGAGTGGTCCGAGGGATGTCCAACTGAGCAGAACGACGATTACCTGACGTTCGCGGCGATGACTCGATACTGGCTCGTACGGCCGCGATATTTTCGTTAGATCGTCTTGGCCGCTTTTTATTTGGACGTCGGGTATTAGCCACAGTGCCGGAAGACAAAAATCTTTTGTGCATTTGCTTGATTGCGTTCTTTGACGGCGCACTTTTCACTTTATTTTTTTTTCTCCACGCACGTTGCGTTTTTACAATCGAGAAGGAATTTTGAATGTACAGCTGAACAATTTCAGCGCGTTCTATTGGGGTGTACTGTTTCATGGTATAAATCTCCTTCGACTGACGCTTCCAACGCGGTATGTCATTAGCTGATCTGAAATTACAGTAAAAAGTTATAGGGTTACTCAATGGGTCAGTTTAATATGGCCAACCCTGTATATGACATAATGGTGCTCACAGTCACTAACGTAAACGCAGGCCAATGTCAGCTGACATGATGAAACTAATGAGAGCCCTATGTAAATGAATTCTTACCACCCTTCCATTCCGTAGTATCGTAGATTTTATCGTAGGATTTTGGATAGTTTCCGTAGAATCGTGACAGCTTATTGCTCTCTCACCACACAGTGCTCCCAAACAGTACATTTCGAAATCATTTACAAAATAAACTAATAATTAAAATAACTTAAAAACAATGTTGAATAATGTTAATTATAGATAAATGAACAATTTGCATTTGTTGGTTTTTAGCTTTGGCTTATTATACAATTAAAAATTGTAACTGAGAACGCGGATGTGTGAAAAAGTGTGTATGTAAAAATATCAATGGGAACATTGTGTCGATACAACCAAACACAAATACACACAAACCGATGTATTGTGTAAATATGTAACTAAAAGAACGCAGTTGTTTTCTTCGGGATAAGTTTTGATCAATTTTGAGTATTCTACGTGTTGCGGAAAGGGAGTGCGATACGTTGATGAGTGTGAGCACCATAACTCAAATCATTCATCTTTTGATATATAAGATCCTCTAACTCCTAGTTGAAGCAAAGAACGTTTGATGGTAGTGCATGGTAGGTATACAATCTACTTTCATGCGACATAAATATTTAAATAAATTTTATAATATAATAATTAAAAATAATTGCTGCAATTAAATCTAGAACACTGGCTGCTAGGGCCGTCGGCTAGGTAAAAAGAAATTAGTATACCTAAGTAATAATATTTAGAATGGAAAGATGTATTAATGGTTGTATTTATAACTGATGTACCGATATTTGATTATATGCTTATTTGACATAGAGCTACAAAATGTGATGAATGGTAGTCTGCAGCATCAGATTCCAGCATAAGAAGATACACCAAGCTACAAGGCTGTCTCCTGATTGGAAAACGTGAAACCAAATCGATCATCTTGTGATAGAGGGTCCAAGATTAACTCGGATCATTACCTTGTTGCAGACAAACTGCGCACACGCCTCTGTGCAGCAAAAAACGTACATCTACCTACGCAAAGAATGTTCAACACCGAAAACCTGCAATCACAACAGACAGCCAGAAGATTCGCCACTCGACTCTCACTCCTGCTCTCAGAGAGTACTGCCCAACAAACCGGCATGCACGAGCAATGGGGCAACATTTCTCGTTCTCTACGTACCGCTGCCGAAGAAGAAATCGGATTCCGGCGAGCCCGAAAAAACAGGTATGACGAGGAATGTCATGCTGCCGCAGAAAAAAATTATGCTGCCTATAGAGCCACGCTGCGATCGGGCGCAACGCGAGCCATGTGGGATCGCTACAGAGAGCTAAAAAATGAAGAGAGACGTATCATCCGACAGAAGAAACGAGGGGCCGAAATACGGGAGTGCGAGCAGCTTGAGATGCTGGCCAATAGGAACAACGCCCGAAAGTTTGGCGGCTTACAGAAGGTTTCAAGACCGGGGTGTTTTCCTGTAAGAACAAAGACGGCGATCTGGTGACTAACATCCAGGGCAATTTTAAATTATGGAGGGAACACTTCTCGATCTCATTAAATAGTGACAGCTGCGCATGTCACAGATAATGTGAATATCCCGATGACCCAATCGTTGATGATGGTATTGTCGTTTCGCTACCCGACCATGACGAGATGAGAATAGCGATAGCGCGGCTAAAGAACAATAAAGCCGCGGTCACCGACGGACTGCTGGCTGAGCTATTCAAACATGGCGGCGAGGAGCTGGTAAGGTGCATACATCAGCTTCTATGCAAAATATGATCGGATAAAAGCATGCTTGCCGATTAGAACTTAAGTGTGCTCTGTCCAATCCATAAGAAGGGTGATCCTGCAATCCGCGCCAATTACCGCGGGATTAGTCTTCTAAATATCGCCTATAAGGTTCTAGAGAGCGTATTATGTTCAAGGCTGAAGCTCACCATCAACCAACTGATTGGACCTTATCAGTGTGGCTGTAGACCTGGAAAGTCGACCATCGACCAAATATTCACAATACGTCCAATCTTGGAAAATACCCATGAAAGGAGAATCGACGTACACCACCTTTTCGTCGATTTCAAAGGTGCATTCGACTGTACGCCGCGATGTCTGAATTTGGTATCCCCGCGAAAGTAATACGGCTATGCAATATGACGTTGCTCCACACCAGCAGCGCCGTCAGAATTGCGAAGGACCTCTGCGAGCAGTTTGATACCAAACGAGGTTTCAGACAGGGTGGCTCGCTGTCGGGTGACCCCTTTTACTTGATGTTCGTACAAGCCGCAGAACTCAATCGCTCAGGCAGGCAATGGCAAACCTCCGAGTGTATTTCTGCCGCGAAAAAGCTCCTCAAAAAAATATCTGCCGTTCGGAGTCGGCTTGAAACTGTAGGTCCCTCCATTTGTGGAACAACATCAAGACGCACACCACAAATTGGAGGAGGAGCTCGGCCAAACACCCAAAAAGGGTGTACGCGCCAATTATAAACATATATATATATTGATATCATCGGTCTTATCAACCGCGCTGTTAGTTCTGCCTTCTCCAAACTGGATAAAGAGGCAAGGCGAATGGGTCTGGTGATAAACGAGGACAAAACGAAGTACCTCCTGTCATCAATCAAATAGACAGCGCTCTCGCGTATCGGCACCCACGTCACATAACTGTCAATATGATTTCGAGGTTGTAAAATACTTCGTTTAATTAGGAACCAGCATTAACACCGATAACAATGTCAGCCTTGAAATCCAACGTCAAATCTTGCCAGCAAGTGCTACTTTGGACTAAGTAGGCAAATGAGCGGTAAAGTCCTCTCTCGACGAACAAAACTAACACTCTACTAGGCTCTCATCATGCCCGTCCTAACTTATGGCACAGAAGCGTGGATGATGAAACATCCAATGAAGCGACGCTTGAAGGGTTTGATTTTTGGACCTTTGCACGTTGGCTACGGCGAATATCGCAGGCAATGAAATGATGAGCTGTATGAGCTTTATGACGACATAGACATAGCGCAGCGAATAAAGATCCAGCGGCTACGTGGGCTGGGTCATGTCGTCCGAATGGATACAAACCCTCCGGCTTTGAAAGTATTCGATGCGGTACCAGCTGGTGGTAGCAGAGGATGAGGAAGGCCTGCGTTGGAAAGATCACGGGGGGAAGGACTTGGCATCACTTTGTGTATCTTACGATGAAACTAATGAAATCCTGATGTAAATGGATTCTCCCCACCGTTCCGTTCCGTAGTATCTTAGATCGCTGTTTGATCGTGTCAGCTTATACGGGCGTACGTTTACGTTGGTGAGTGTGAGCACCATTAGGCAAGGACAAATCGACGCATTCGCATGAACTTTGTGTTGACTTATGTTTGTGTATACAAGCAAAGACATCGTTTCTCGCGTCTCGAGCTTATTACAACGGTTCGCCCTTGCGAAAAATTGAGTGATTGTGACTCTGTCCTATTACTTACTCAATGGTTAAACTCAATAACACAATCATACCCAAGGTAATGTTACAAAATATCTCGGAATTCATCTTGACTGAAAGCTCATATGGCAAACCCATATGAGGAATAAAACTTCGAAGCCTTTGTTGGCTGTTAAATCGCAATTCCATAAACTCTAACTGTATTCAGCTGTCCTAAAACCAGTATGAACATATGGCATACAACTCTGGGGCACCGCAGCTAACTCAAACATCAAAATACTTCCAATCGAAAACTCTCTGAATGATGGTACAAGCACGATATTACTATATATCACAAATGCCCAAATTCACCGTGATATCAACGTTCTCACAATAGCTGAAGAAATCCAAAATCATGCCTCATCACACAATATAAGGCTTCAAAGGCACCCAAACCCACTAATTACAGAAATTACCACCAATTCCATTTCCTTTAACAGGTTGAAAAAGAAATCAGCAATAGATCTCATGTGCTGAAAAGCAAAAATTGAGGAATGGTTGTACCACTGGGTGATTTCCATGCATGCCGCGTAGAGTATCTTAGTTTTAAGTATAAATATTGTTAAATGTTGTTAAACAGATCGCAGTAAATAAATGGATAATAAAAAAAAATATTTCAGTGAAAACAACTAAAATTTGTATAATCAATTTTCAGTGCAGGGGAATTACAACAGAAATGTTCGCCAGCAAAGGCAAACAAACAACTATCAAATAACACTAATAGATCTACAATAACAAAATTATGGTGACAATCAACTTCAAAAGAATTTTTCTACACAAACTAGACAAACACAATCTACACCAATAAGGCAAATAACAATAATACGAACTATCCTAAATTTGAAAGCTAACAATTCTATAAGATCAGACAACGCAAATAAAGATATGCATCAACGAAACTGGTCAGAATTTTCCGGAAATCAGCCTAGGGTATTACCCTACATAGTTGTAAATGCACCAAAATGATATTTTTTTTTCAAATCTCTTCATACGAGGAAGAATATAGATGTATAAAGAAGCTATTTGCAGGCCATTTGAACTCGAAAGACGACGAGGTCCTAGAAAAATTTTTAAAAACAAATAAATATCTATTTTTTAAAGATAAAGAGCCAAGGAAGTCGCTTCTTAACAAATCAGTGCCAAAGACCTCATACCTGATTCGAGCGAAGGCCGGACTGATGCTCAGAAAGTGGTCCGCCGTATCAACCTCCTCTTTACATGCTGGGAAGAGTGCACTGTCTGATACGCATTCCTTTCCCATTTACTTCACTCATAGAAAGTGGCCTGTCATGAGTCCAACAAGCTGCCTACAGTTCCTTCTGCTTAATGAAGCATCTGCGACATTCGGTCGGACATGACAGGTAACATCACTTTTGTCTATCTGCAGCCTCTCTCAACCTGCCAAGCTCGCTTGTGTGTTGAAGTACCCCTTTGCTAACCGGGGATTTGATGGCTGCAGGAGTGAGTGGCACAACTTGCTCCAAGCCAAAGAGGTTGGCTTCAGAGCCCATGCTAGCAAAAAAATCAGAGGTCTCGTTACCCGCGATACTCACTCGTCACGGGACTCTTGTTCTCCTTCTTCTTAAGTGGCGTGATAACCGCTCGTGCGATTTTGGCCGAGTTTAACAAAGCGCGTCAGTCGTTTCTTTCTCGTGCTAACCGCCTCCAGTTGGACACACCAAGGGATGCCCAGTCCTTCTTCACCTGATCTTTCCAACCTCGGCCTTCCTCTTCCTCTGCTACCACCAGCTGGTACCGCATCGAATACTTTCAGAGCCGGAGCGTTTGTATCTCGGAGGAAATGACCCAGCCAGCGTAGCCGCTGGATCTTTATTCGCTGCGCTATGTCTATGCCGTCGTAAAGCTCATACAGCTCATCGTTCCATCGCCTGCGATATTCGCCGTTGCCAACGTAGAGAGGTCCAGAAATTTTAAAGATTTCTGCACTTTTTTACAGAAGTTCATAAGCAAAGGCCTGTTAACAAACAGGCAACGTATGCTTGTGCGTAGACTTCGGCATTATTTAAGGTGGTGAGTAGAGGATCGATCACCATGCACCAGTGCAACGGAGGCAGCATACCGCCTTGGAGGTAGCCTCTATTAACCCCGGATGAATCCAGTAGGTCTACCTCTGCACGCATCGTGACGAATCTGTTAGCCGACATCGAATGAATCCAATTAACTATCACCCGGTCTACGCCGTGCCGACTAGCAGAGTTGCACATACATAGCGTAGTCCCTCTGTCGATGGCCTGCTCTACCCTAGCAACAAGGTTTTGCTGTGCCAACTCGCAGGATTTTCCACTTTTATAGGCATGCTGAATTGGAGACAGAGGGTGGTCCTTCAGTGACTTCTAACGTATGCACAATTCCACCAATCGTTCGAGACTTTTCAGCATACTGATGGGTCTAAATCTTTTGGGGCTGGTGTAGTCATCTTTCCAAAATAGGGATGAACGCGACCCTCACCATCCCCCAAGAGCGGGGTATATAGGCCACTGCAGTTACGGACTCTTTGCCTTCTTTCAGCATGGTATGATGTATGCCATCTGGTCCAGGTGACTTGTATCAGCCAAAAGATTGTAAGGCAAATCGAACTGCGACATCATTCATTACAGATCTGGCAATGTACTAGTCATGCAAAGAAGATATAGCAGCTCTGACAACAGCCTCTTTCAATAAGTGCTGTTGCCGGCCAACGTTTATATGATTACCTGGAAAGCAAGCTGAGTGTCCCAATTTGCTTCTCCGTAAAGGAGCCCTCTAATTTTCTAAGTTACAACTTTCCGGTGATTTCCTTCTTCAGGATCCTAACCAATTTCGCCGTCTAACTCAGAGATTCAATACCTCTGCGGAATTCCCTATAAGAAGCTCTTTTCGATTCCCGAATAAGCTTGTTGTAGTTTTTCTGAAAATTACGGTATCGTTCCCAGCCCTCAGCAAGATTATTCTTGAGGGCCCGGCTTACAAGTTTTTTCGACTCACGCCCCAATATCTGGAGGACTCGATTCCACCAAGGAACAGGAGGCCGGTCAAGGAGAGGTCGAATTGGACAGGTTGACTCAAAACATTCAGTTAAGGCAGTGTTGACTCTCTCAACTGGTGCCTCAATGCCCTGTTATTTTCGCCAGTCTGTTTTTCTGGGGTTTCTAGAGGGCAATGGCATTTGTGTCTCCTGGTCACACTGAAACTCAATATACCTTTTGTCTGAACACGAATCTTCGGCAAGAAATCTCCAGTTCTTGACTGTCCACCCAATCTTTGAATTCGATGGGGTGAAATCAAGCACCTCCTGCCTTCTAGCAGTTACAAACTCGAACAACTGAGAGCCTCGTCCATTGCCTTTGCTACTGCCCCAGATTGTATGCGGGGCATTAGCATCGCAGCAGAGAAAAAGAAAGATCCAGATTGTGCCCCTCACAGAACCATACGAGACTGGTGGCCTTCCCAGTTGGTAGCGCTTCCAAATCTCAACCATCCGCTTCTACCCTTATAACACACTTCATCAGCTACCAGGTCATGGCAACAGAATTGCTCAAGACCCGTTAGATGGGTCCTAAGTCTACTCGAATTCCTGTCATATAATACCGTGGCCCCTTTCAACGCGCCAAAGCAGTAGAGCCGACCTCTAAAAACCCCGACTCTTCCACTGTTGTTATGTGGTGTAATGTGTGCAGCTACTATTACCCACATAACTATTTAGAGTAAGTTATTTAGATATACAGTTAAACATCGCGAATAAATTGACACATGAATAAAGCAAATGCTGTATAATTCGCCATTGTGGATGGTGCCGAAAAAAGAACAAGACAATTGCGGTGATATGAAATGGAGAGTTGTAATTGACTGCAGAAAACTGAACGAACAGACCGTAGACGATAAATTTCTTATCCCGAATATGGAAGACCAATAAGTTGGAAAAGTTCAGAACAATTGATCTAGCAAAGGGCTTTCATCAAATAGAAGTCCACCCTGAGCTCACCGCATGACGTTCAGACAGCCCCAGCTACCTTTCTAATCGTCAATTGATCAATACAGTCCTAAGAGAATACGTAAACCAAATTTAGATGGTGGAAGTTTTCAAGAACATCTTGACTCTTTAAAAGAGTTTTTAGTAAGCTTCGCGAATATAATTTAAAAACTCAGATCGACAAATGTCATTTCGCAGCATTAAGTACAAAGTTTTTGGGCCACGTTGTTTTAAAGGACAGTATAAAACCTGATCCTTCGAAAGTTGAAATTATCGATACCATGACGCCACCAACAAATGAAAAAAAATTAGGCAATTCCCCGGTATTACTGGATATTATAGAAAATTTATTCGCGAGATTCGAAGACTCAGATTACACTGTGCGACAGTGAAATTATACTTTTATGGAGACCTAGTTCAACTTGTAGGTATAGTAAAACTAATAAAAATTGTATAGGAGAAATTTCCAATACACCCCCAAAATCTCATTTTATGGCCATAAAACCGTTTTTCAGTAGTTTGATGTGAAGAATAACTCCTAACTTCGCCAATTTCCATCCGATTTCGAATTTGCTTTTTTAGTTCGAAAGAACAAAAACAAGCCTTTTTGACAGTGTGTTGACATTTTTTCTGAAACGACAACTGACGAGACTGTAGACGGAAGTATTTGGAATTTTTTTATTTTTTCTCTAATTTTTCAACTTTGATATAATTTTTACGATATTATCCGATATTGAGGATTTTTTTCAGTACCCTATTGTTATAGTAAATTTAATTTTGCGTCAAATGAGCTATATTTGACTTTAATTGCGTTATTATAGATACGTAATATTTATTGGAGTACATATACACATAAGAGTACACTGTACTGCATACAACAGAACTGGTTAGAACTTACGAAAATATCTGACATATTATAGCACTTTTTTTTCAATAGAAATATGAAAAAGCTCCCAAGTGTACCAAAGTTCACACTGTACATTGATTAACAAAAGAAGTTTGTTATTATAATTTAACCTTATTAAAACGTCAAAGTTTTATTGTTTGTTTCATTGAAATTCAAGAGATATAAATCAAAACGTTGCCAGAAAAGTCGAATTTCTCAATATTCTCCGATGATGTGGCATCATCAGCCTTATCATAAACCAGATGATTGTTATTTTTGTAAAACGGACGTAAACGGTCATCATTATAAAACTCGAAAGCACATAAAGTATGCTGATGTTGCAACTGTTAAGAACCCCGTAGTCTTGGACGATATGATTGACTCAACTGCAGGTCATGAACTGAAGGAAGTTCAACTCATTGCTGATGATGATCAAACTGATAACAATAAACCTGATGATGAAGAGTACTTTCCGTCTGGTTCAAAGTCTTAAGAACGACACATTGTATCAAATTCAGATTTTCAGGATCTTTCTCGTGATTTACTTCTATCGGGAAGACAATCTGAAACGCTCGCTTCTCGATTTAAACAATGGAATTTAGTTGATGACGACTTCAGATGAATGATGATGATCGAATTTCTTACAGAGAAGTATTCAAAACTGATGAAGAGAATGACAAATGTACCGTACCATACTAAACTCCAAAGGGCCGTTTCCAATGCATTTTTAAGTTTGGAACCAGTTCCGTTGTATACTGCACCGTATCGCACCGTACCATACCGTACAGTGCTGCACTGCACAATACTCCAATAAATATTATGTGTTTATAATGACACTTCTTATCATTTTCATGCTTCGTCGCCTACATACCAAATTAGTAAAAAAAAAATTAAATCTTAAAACTCACACAACTCTATTAATTTTAATTCAATTACAGTCAAATATAGCTCATTTGACGCAAAATTAAATTTACTATAACAATAGGGTACTGAAAAAAATCCTCAATATCGGATAATATCGTAAAAATTATGTCAAAGTTGAAAAAATAGAGAAAAAATAAAAAAATTCCAAATACTTCCGTCTACAGTCTCGTCAGTTGTCGTTTCAGAAAAAATGTCAACATACTGTCAAAAAGGCTTGTTTTTGTTCTTTTGAACTAAAAAAGCAAATTCGAAATCGGATGGAAATTGGCGAAGTTAGGAGTTATTCTTCACATCAACCTACTGCAAAACGGCTTTATGGCCATAAAATGAGATTTTGGGGGTGTATTGGAAATTTCTCCTATACCATTTTTTTTAGTTTTTCTATAGCCACAAGTTGTGCTAGGTTTCAATAAAAGCATATTTAATTTTTTTGTTTTTGTCAGACTGTGTTATGCCACATTCCTAATAACAAAACTTTTAAAACAGGACATTGCTCTTGACATCTTGACATTAATGGTAAGGATTACTTAAAAGTATTTGAAAATTAAAAACGATTAATAACAAGCGACTCTGTTCTTCAACGAGATTTCGAAAAAAAACATTTATTTTATTAAAAAAATAATAAATTGCCAGTATCAAAATCATATTACTGTCACAAAAAATTCCGACTCAAAAGCATTAATTACTACAGGTTTCGAATATGTTTATTGTGAAAACGAAACTCTTTTTGTTACATTTAAAAAAAAGTATGTTCAAAACTTTACAATTCTAATTTAACCCTTTATAGGTCTAATATAAAATTGATTGATTGATATTAGGGACAAAGATGAGGCCTTAAAAATTATCGAGGACAAGCATTTAAGAAGCGAGCTTAAAAGCAAATACTTTTACTAAACTATTTGAAACTATTACGTTGGTAATCAACCATTGTCAAGTGAGTAAATTTTCTAAACATGAGAGACGTCCAAATAAGCGAGACTCAGACACATGTTTATCACATTATGCACACGGACGTTTGGTTTCCTTCCAGAAATCTTATGTACTTGACAACATTTGATAAATTGATAAATTTTCTATGTATGTAACTTTTCATAAATTAAATGACAGGACCTGGATTAGTATTTTAGAAGCCTTGAAAGAGAATGGTATTTCTAGAAAAAATGAAAAGGCTTATATTCGACAATGAGAGATGCATACTAAACAGCGCTGAGGAATTATTTTTAAGTGAACAAAATATAGAAGCTCATAACACAACACGGAGAAGGACGGTGGCTGAAATCAGTACACCTCCCTGCCCTGCGGTTGCCGCCAATGGCCGAGCCACGACCCCCCAAGGTACGAGCGCGGTCTCGGCGTCAGTCGATGTGGCGGGAAAAGGTTCTGCTGAGCCGCGTCCCTATCGGCGCCTCGACAAAATGTCCAGCACAACTGTTTGCCCGGCGAAATCTTCGTCAGTGGAGGATGGGGAGCTGGACCTTCGCCCAAGCACATCCAACGGTGCGGCCAAGCCATCCTATAGCGAGAAGGCTGCTGGCCCACGACCTGTGGCTGTGATTGGTATACTGGGGCCTGACCATCAGCTGACGGATGCAGAAATCAAATACTGCAAAAGTCAACTGACGCGTCAGGTTTTTGCCTCCGGTCCTGAAGCCAACGCGATGGGCTTTGAGACAAAGGACGGCACCATAAAGGTGGCGTGCGCGTCTTTGGCCAACTTCGAGTGGATCAGGACCGTGGTCAATAACGTGCCCCCCATGGGGACCACTCACTTCGCAGTCTACAGTGAGGAGAGTGTATCCCTCAGGAAGGCCATCTGCTGGATTCCGGATCCAGACCTGTCTACGGCGGATGTCCTATCCTGTCTACGTGCCCAGAATCCGGGCACTTCTTCCCTAGACATATATAACAAGTGCTCACAGCTAACGTTTGTAACAGCTAGAAGGCAGGAGGTGATTGATCTCACCCTATCATACTCAAAACTTGGGTGGTCAATCAAGATCTGGAGAGTCCTTGCCGAAGATTCGTGCTTGAACCCACTTCGAAAAGAACAGGCCATTGAGGCACCTGTTGAGAAACTCAATGCTGCCCTAACTAAATGCTTTGAGTCAGCCTGTCCAATTCGACCTCTCCCTAACCGGACTCCCGTTCCTTGGTAGAAATTGCGCATACGTCAGAAGTCGCTGAAGGCTCACCCTCTGTCTCCATTTCAGCATACCTATCAGAGTGGAAAACCCTGCAAATCGGTACTGCAAAACCTTGTTGCTAGGGTAGAGCAGGCCATCGACAAGAGGGACTACGCTATTGGCATCCTTTTAGACATAGAGGGGGCGTTTGATAATGCCACTTATGACAGTATGTGTAGCTCTGCTAGTAGGCACGGCGTGGACCGGGTGCTAGTAAATTGGATTCGTTCGATGCTGGCCCAAAGAATTGTTTCGGTGCGGGCTGAGGAAGATCTGCTGGTGTCATCCGGGGTTAATAGAGATTGCCCCCAATGCGGTGTGCTGTCTCCATTGGTGCATGGTAATCGATCCTCTGCTCACCACCTTAACCGATTCGGCAGTCTACGCACAAGCATATGCGGACGATGTTGCTTGTTTGGTAACGGACCCTTCGCTTATGAACATCTGCAGGAAAGTGCAGAAAACTCTGGATCTGATTGACACGTGGTGCTGTGCGAATGGCCTATCGGCAAATCCCGCCAAGACTGGCATTGTCCTCTTCATCAGAAGGAGGAAGCTTGATGGACTCGTTCTGCCTAAGCTAAAAGGAGTCACAGTCGAGCTATCCAATGATATTAAATATCTTGGAGTAATCCTCGATAGTAAGCCCCTATGGAAATCACACGTTGAAACAAAGACATCCAAAGCAATGACAGCTTTCTGGCAGTGCAACGGTGTCTTTGGGAAAACGTGGGGTCTTTCTCCTAATAAAGTCCTATGGATATACACGGCTATGATAAGACCTATTATGCATCAGTGGTCTGGATAAGTAGACTCTCTCTAGTGGGAGTCAGGAGGACCTTAACGAGACTACAGCGCACTGTGGCCATCTGTTGCACCGGAGCTTTTCCGACTACTTCAGGCATGGCATTGGATGCTCTGATTGGTTTACCACCACTTGATGCTTTCATCCAAGGAGAGGCCTTGTAGGCCATCTGCAGGCTGAAACACAGTGGGAACTGGTACGGCCCCTGTCCAGCATTGGGACACAGAGAAGGGATGGACATCGATCCAACGATTCTCTCCATGCCCCTTGACTCCATGCCATCAAGAGTCGTACTTGAAAAGAGATACAGTGTAGTACTACCAGATGCTCAGTTGTGGGAAGACTCAGAAAATGAGCCCGGCAAACACTGTTTTCGCATTTTTACGGATGGCTCCAGGACTGAGCATGGCTCCGGCTCTGGGGTCTACGTGGAATCCAGCGGGACAAAACTGCACTTTGCTCTTGGAATGCATGCATCTGTGTTTCAAGCGGAGATGTATGCAGTTCAAGAAGCGATGAACTTTGTTGTGGAAAAGCGATCGAGAGGCAGACCTATATGTGTCTGCAGTGACAGCCAAGTTGCGCTTATCGCCTTAGACAACCCTCCAACCACATCAGGGGTATTCAAGTCCTGTAAATCCAGGCTGAACTATGTCGGTAGACATAATAGCCTGATGCTAACATGGGTCCCGGGACTAGGGACACGATATCGAATGTAAAGTATCGATCATGTACTCATGAGTAGTATCAAAAGAAAAGCATCGTACTCATTAAAATATCGGAACTTAAGTCTCGATGTTGCAAGGTATCGACTATTTATTTATTTGCGCCAAATCTATTTTTTTACATTATTTTTAAATATCCCACTCCTGCTTCGTACAATTCCCTAGGAACAGCAGCTTGTCAAGCCTTTTCGGTGAAAGTCGGTTGCGAGTTTTTGTCACAGTACTCCTAGCTTTAGAGAACAAACGTTCAGAGGGCACAGATGTCGCAGGAATTCCCAAATACTTTTTTGCCATGTTGTATAGTTTTGGATATACCACTTTCATGTCATCCCATTGTTTTAAAGGGTCGATAGAGAGCGGCGAAACCTGGGCAGAAAGGTACCGACTTAATTCGCCATTATTTGTAACGTTCATTGCAGAACATGATTTTTTATGCAGCTTCTCTGTGTGCGCCAACTTCTTATAGTGACTCCAAAAATCGTATGCTGATTCTATGGAAGAATCACTTTCATTTTTCATTTCAGTGAACACTTGAACTGGATGTTATATATTGTCTTAGTAACTTAATTGATTTCGCACAAGCTAACTTGTCTTTAAAAGGGATATTTTTGAATCTCGGATCCAGTAAACAAGAAATTGAAATTAAGTATTGTAGTTTTCTTCAATGCATCCGAATCGGCGTTCTATTTGTTTAATCATTTCTTTTTTTACCGCATGTAGTACTGTCATATCATCGTAGTCCTCACCTACAGACACATATACATCATTAATCTGCGCCTTCAGGCAATTCACAATCGGTATAATTTTGCTTATAGTCACACATCGTTCACCCGACAGCTCTTTGGTAACATATTCTAGTGGTTTCAAAATACTCATCAATGTTTTAATATTTTGAATTTCTAAAGCTGAGAGTGTGGGCGGTGCTTTAACATTCAACATTAAGGCTTGATGTACTATAGGCGTTAGCTCAATAAATCTCTGGAGCATATAATAAACGGAATTCCACCATATCTTTACATCCAAAATCAGTTTAAGAGGTTGAGAGCGAGCTTGCTTTTCTCGTAACGCATCGCTGGCAATTACACTGTTCTTGCAGTATTTTACAATGTCACGCACTTTGCTTATTAATAAATTGCAATCATTAACTGACATTGCAGATTCAGCGATGATATTTAGTGTATGGGCAAAGCAAGGCAAGTGATGGTTTTTCCCAACAAAAATTGTTGTAGCTGCTGTTATGTTCGCGCCGTTGTCTGTCACTATCGCAGATATTTTTTCTGTATTGATGTGCATGCTTGTACAAATTTCATTCAATTTTGCAGCTATGTATTCACCAGTATGCCTTTCATCTAGAGCAACGGTGGCTATGCAACGAGACACAGGACTATCATTATGCAAAAAATGAGCAGTAACTCCTAAATAACTGGTAACAGTCATCATCTCGGTCCAAACATCACATGTTAGTGCCACGTGAGCTACATTTTCAAATGTGCTTTGAATTTTAGAATGCATTATATAATAGTATAAAAATCATCCAATTGAGCTTTTAGCGTATCAACGCTTGAAATTTTAAATGATGGGCAGGCTTTCTTCATCAATTTGTTAAATCCACGCCCTTTTACGATATCAAATGGTCTTTTGTTGGCGCAAATAAAGTAAAGCAACAACTTGCAGAGTTTTGTATTGTAGTATGATTATAAGTCGGATATTCCTTAACATTAATATTCATAAACATTTATTGTTTTGTTTTGGTTTTAAAATAATTTATTATCCACTTATGCATTCACTTTGTTGTGCCGTTTAAATAATATCATATTTCTTTAAAAGGTTCATTACACTTGAAACTAAATGCAAACATAGCTAACGTAATTATTTTATGTGCGGCGCGTGAATGCTAGAATCATATTACATAAGTAAACACCGAAAAATTATTATTGGTTTGCATTGACTAAAATTCCTATAAAAACGCTTGTACGTAGTATGTAAGAAATCAGAAATAAAACAATTGCTTTACAAGCTGGATGCCCAGCTTGAAGTAATAATAAAATAAATAATAAAAAATTATTAAATAAATTATTTCATTACATGGCGATCCTGCCAGCTTGGTGCTAAGATTTTTTTGCACAAGTGGCGGAAAGCGCAATGCTAATTCCAAAGTCCTGCTTGGTGCTAAGATTTTTTTGCACAAGTGGCGGAAAGCGCAATGCTAATTCCAAAGTCCTGGTATTGATCAGCCGATAAGATCTGCCAGTTGCGTAGAAGTTCCTGGTCTGGCCAATAGACCAGAAGATAAATGACCACAGAAGGGCCGAAAGCTATCTCCATTGAGGAGTATAGGAGAAGAAATAAACTAATAAGGAAACCAGCCGAAATAGTCATCCCAATCGTAAAGAAGCCAAAGCGCAGAGGCGGCTATACCCAGCGCATTAAATGAGAGATTGGATATCTACTCCGAGAAGTCAACACTCAGCCACCACCACCTTGGAACAAGGCTTGCTCCATTTGGGAACGCATCTCAAAATTGGAATTCCTGCTGCAACAGCGTAAGCAGATTAAATAAATACATACAAAACCAAAAACTGTGCGTGCTTCACGCAGACAGTATAGGCTGACAAGCGTTAACCGCTCGCAGAAAAACAAAAAAAAAACTGTGCGTGCTTCACGCAGACAGTAAAGGCTGACAAGCGTTAACCGCTCGCAGAAAAACAAAAAAACTGTGCGTGCTTAACGCAGGCAGTATAGGCTGACAAGCGTTAACCGCTCGCAGAAAAAAAAAAAAAAAATTTTAAATTTTCATCTAATAAAAAAAAAAAAATTGTATTCAAAATGTTTATGCACACATTGTCGTTTAAAAAAAAAAAAATAAATAAATAAATAAATTCAATGTAAAACAAAATTTACAAATTATTTGATTACATTATAAATTATATATCCTTACATTATAAATTATTTGATTTACGGTATAAGGTCCCCAATAGCTAATTTTTCAGTAATGGGAAAAACTTTATCGAAAGTTGATAAACCCAATGCCAATGTAGTAAACGAAGTAGTCGTTAATACTGGCTTAAATTTAATCGAAATTTGTTTAATTATAATCACGGTAATAACCTTATTGATATTAGCATTAAACTTATATGCTATGCATAATAAAAAATTGAAGAAAAGGTATATGAGTAGATCTAATGAGTTAGACAAAATATAATGAACAAATGGTCCGAAATTCATAAAACTTTACTTATAGAAAAAGAAAATTTTAAAAAATCGTTTAAATGCATTAATAAAAATATGCAAATAAAGCAGGAAACAGTTAAAAAACATTTAGAAAATTTAGTGTTAGCATTAGAATCAATTAGAAATTTAACTCATATAAATTTCGAGCGACTTACAAAGGATCATCAAAAAGAAGCTCTTGACATATTTTGGCAACTACGAGATCAATTAGTAAAAGTATTAGTCAAATACAACATTCAACAAGAAGTATCTCATTCGATTAATGAGAAAATTTCAATAAATATTATTGAAAACCTAACCTAACAGCTAATATAGTAACAAAGCTTGAAACAGTTTCTGAGGAAACAGATTGTCCAATTACTAATTCAGAAATAGAATCAGAAGAAGAATGCGAAATGACGCAAACAGTTGTGGAGTTTCTCAGCACGGCTGCAAAGCTAGTGACTGAATTCGATGGTAAACCGGAAAATTTACGGTCATTCTTAGATTCCTTAAAATTAGTTGAAGTGATCAAGGGTGAGCACGAAACTGTTGCTGTTTCACTCATAAAAATAAAATTAAAAGGGAATGCCAGAAATCTCATAGACACAGAAACAACAATTTCTGAAATAATTACAAAACTTAACAGGTCGGTTAAAGGAGAATCGGTAGAAGTATTAGCTGCAAAAATAATGAGTATCAGACAGAACAACAAACCAGCTAATAGTTATTGTAATGAGATAGAAGCTCTTACAAAAACCTTAGAAAGTGCCTATATCACAGATGGGTTGTCGGCAGAACTTGCAAGCAGATACTCGACACAAACTGCAGTAAAAGCATTGACCAAAAACTGCAGCATTGAAAAGGTCAAATTAATAATGGAAGCTGGCCATTTTACAAATATGAACGATGCGATAAGCAAATTCATTGGTAGCTGTACTGAAGCTACAGGACAACAAAACGCAATACTACATTTTGGTCAACGACCATTCAATGGACGATTTGCAAGAAATGGAAGGTTCCAAAGAATAAACAACTTCTCCAGAAATCAAAATCGTTCAAATTTTGATAATTTAGGAAATAATAATCAAAATAAAAATCGTTACCGACAAGGCAGACCAAATTTCCACCGGAACATGACACACAATGTACGAGTTGCCCAATCGGACGAAAACAACTCGGGAAACTAATCTACTCCTCTAAGATACATACGCTTAACCTTAACTTTAGCATTTTTGTACAACTTAAAATAGCAGATTTAAATACAAACATTACACTACTTGTAGATACTGGTGCAGATATATCACTCTTAAAATTCAATAAATCCACTTTTCAAAAAATAAACACAAAACACATTACAGCATTAAGCGGTATAGGGCAAGGCAAAATCAGTTCTATTGGTACAATATTTTTTGATTTAAAATATACGAACTTTTTAATTCCACATAAATTTCACGTTATCCCAGATAACTTTCCAATCCCATGTGATGGTATAATAGGCATGGATTTCATGAAAAAATTCAATTGTGTATTAGACTTTACTCAAAATTACGATGCTCTAATTCTGAGACCAGACAATTTAACACAAATTATAGAAATACCAATAACAACAACATGTAACGACGAAATAATTATTCCCGCAAGGTCAGAAGTTATACGAAAAATAAACTTACCTAATACCTTGGATGAAGCACTGATTCCAAATCAAGAACCACACCCAGGAATATTTATAGCCAATACCTTGGTAAAATCTGACAACGCCTATATCCGCATTTTAAATACAAATTATAATACAGTATCTTTAAAGCAAAGTAACATTTTAACTGAAAATGTTTCTGATTACGACATAATAAACAATGACACAGGTAATGCACAAAGAAAAACGGATATTCTCAACAAATTGAGAAAAAATTTTTCTAAAACATATGAAAAACAATTGACAAAAACAATAACAACAAATAATTTTTATAAGCAAAAGTTAATGGTTAAAGACAAACAGCCGGTATACATAAAGAACTACCGTATACCCCACACGCATAAGGATGAAATTGAGAGACAAGTAAACAAACTTATAGAAGACAAAATAGTCGAACCATAATTTTAAGAATACAATAGTCCAATACTATTGGTACCAAAAAAGTCTCTACCGAACTCAGTTGAAAAAAGATGGAGATTAGTAATCGACTACAGACAAATCAACAAAAAATTAATTGCAGATAAATTCCCGTTACCGAGAATAGATGACATTTTAGACCAATTCGGAAGGGCAAAGTATTTTTCATGTCTCGATCTAATGACTGGATTTCATCAAATAGAACTTGATAAATATTCAAGAAATTTAACATCTTTTTCAACCAACAACGGTTCATACAGATTTACTAGACTACCATATGGCTTAAAGGTAGCACCTAATTCATTCCAAAGAATGATGACAATTGCTTTCAGTGGCTTAAAACCAGAGCAAGCTTTCTTATATATGGATGACTTAGTAGTCCTTGGTTGCTCTGAAAAACATATGCTTTCAAACTTGAAAAATGTTTTCGATTTATGTAGAACACATAATCTAAAATTACACCCTGAAAAATGTTCATTTTTTATGCATGAAGTAACCTACCTCGGGCATAAATGTACAAACAAGGGGATACTTCCAGACGACAATAAGTACTCGGTAATAAAAAATTATCCTACACCCACAGACGGAGATAGAGCAAAAAGGTTCGTCGCCTTTTGCAACTACTACCGCAGGTTTATTAAAAACTTCGCTGAATATTCAAGACACCTAACAAGGTTATCAAAAAAGGGAGTTGCTTTCGAATGGACAAAAGAATGCAATGATGCGTTTGTGTACCTCAAAAGGGCATTAATGAGTCCTACATTGTTACAATATCCCGACTTTAAAAAACCATTTTGCTTAACAACAGACGCAAGCAAATACGCGTGTGGTGCAGTACTTACTCAGGAATATAAAGGAAAACATTTACCAGTAGCATATGCCTCCAAAAGTTTCACAAAAGGAGAAAGCAACAAGTCGACAATTGAACAAGAGTTAGCTGCCATACACTGGGCAATAACTCATTTCAGACCTTATATCTATGGTACAAAGTTTTTAGTTAGAACCGATCACAGACCCCTGTCTTACCTGTTCTCAATGAAGAATCCAAGTTCAAAACTAACACGAATGAGACTTGATTTAGAAGAGTATGATTTCGTAGCAGAATATCTTAGAGGAAAAGATAATCACGTTGCGGACGCTTTGTCTCGCATTACAATCAATGACTTAAAAGGAATAAATGAAAAAAATCAAAATATATACAAAATAGTGACTAGATCAATCAAAAATAACAGCAGTCCAACTACACAGCAGCACAGTAAAACATATGATAAGCCCAAAATATATGTCCCAATTAATAACACTGACGTCAGGAAATACAACAAATTAAAGATTACACCCACACGATGTTACATCAAACGAGGAAAATCTATAATGGCATATATAAAAATTGATGACTTATATGTTAATGGGAAAATTGACTTAGGACAATTCTTCTCTAGGCTCGACGAAGTGGCCGACAAATATGGCATTAATAATTTACAAGTGGCACCTAGCGAGAAAATTTTCGAATTTGTCTCGATTAATGATTTTAAAAATAAGGGCAATATGATCTATATATATAAATGTGAAAATCTGTCCCTATGTTCGCTTATAACTCGAGAATGGCTGAACGGATTTATCTTATCTTGGTCTTGAATTATTCGTGGAGGTCTAGGGAAGGTTTAAAATGTGAGAAAAATTCGAATAATTGCCGGGAAAATGGTCAAAACGTGGACCCGGGTAACCTTCGGATGTGTATATACAATATGGGTATCAAATGAAAGCTGTTGGTGAATGCTTTAGTTCAGAGTATTTTTCATGCCGCTCCGTGACTAGGGTCTCGAGATAGAGACCAAAACGTGGACCCTAGAATGTGTTTGTACAATATGAATATCAAATTGAAGCTGTTGGTGAATGCTTTAGTACAGAGTATTTTTCATGCCGCTCCGAGACTGGGGTCTCGAGATATAGGTCAAAACGTGGGCCCGGGTAACCTTCGGATGTGTATATACAATATGGGTATCAAATGGAAGCTGTTGGTGAATGCTTTAGTTCAGAGTATTTTTCATGCCGCTCCGTGACTAGGGTCCCGAGATAGAGACCAACACGTGGACCCTAGAATGTGTTTGTACAATATGGATATCAATTGAAAGCTGTTGGTGAATGCTTTAGTACAGAGTATTTCTCATGCCGCTCCGTGACTGGGGTCTCGAGATATAGGTCAAAACGTGGGCCCGGGTAACCTTTGGTTGTGGATGTGCAATATGGGCATCAAATGAAAGCTGTCGATAAGTGCTTTAATGTGGGGTAATTTTCATACCTATTGATGACTAGGGTCTCGAAATATATGCCAAAACGTGGACCCGCCGTGTCTTTAAACCGAATTAAACCAAACTTACACACATTGTTAAGTAGGTATTGAAGATGGTTTCCGTATAGTTTGAATACCTATTGGTAGATAGGGTCTCGAGATATAGGTCAAAACGTGGACCCGGGTAACCTTCGGATGTGTATGTTCAATATGGGTATCAAATGGAAGCTGTTGGTGAATGCTTTAGTTCAGAGTATTTTTCATGCCGCTCCGTGACTAGGGTCTCGAGATAGAGACCAAAACGTGGTATTGAATAAATAAATAAATAGTATGAGAATAAAGAAATAAATAATATGAAAACCATATCTTTTCTGTTCTAAACCATATCTATTCTATTTTAGTGTGCCCAGCGAAGCGGGCCGGGTTTGCTAGTCTATATATATAAATGTGAAAATCTGTCCCTATGTTCGCTTATAACTCGAGAATGGCTGAACGGATTTATCTTATCTTGGTCTTGAATTATTCGTGGAGGTCTAGGGAAGGTTTAAAAGGTGAGAAAAATTCGAATAATTGCCGGGAAAATGGTCAAAACGTGGACCCGGGTAACCTTCGGATGTGTATATACAATATGGGTATCAAATGAAAGCTGTTGGTGAATGCTTTAGTTCAGAGTATTTTTCATGCCGCTCCGTGACAGGGGTCTCGAGATATAGGTCAAAACGTGGACTCAGGTAACCTTCGGATGTGTATGTTCAATATGGGTATCAAATGGAAGCTGTTGGTGAATGCTTTAGTTCAGAGTATTTTTCATGCCGCTCCGTGACTAGGGTCTCGAGATAGAGACCAAAACGTGGTATTGAATAAATAAATAAATAGTATGAGAATAAAGAAATAAATAATATGAAAACCATATCTTTTCTGTTCTAAACCATATCTATTCTATTTTAGTGTGCCCAGCGAAGCGGGTCGGGTTTGCTAGTCTATATATATAAATGTGAAAATCTGTCCCTATGTTCGCTTATAACTCGAGAATGGCTGAACGGATTTATCTTATCTTGGTCTTGAATTATTCGTGGAGGTCTAGGGAAGGTTTAAAAGGTGAAAAAGATTCGAATAATTACCGGGAAAATGGTCAAAACGTGGACCCGGGTAACCTTCGGATGTGTATATACAATATGGGTATCAAATGAAAGCTGTTGGTGAATGCTTTAGTCCAGAGTATTTTTCATGCCGCTCCGTGACTAGGGTCTCGAGATAGAGACCAAAACGTGGACCCTAGAATGTGTTTGTACAATATGAACATCAAATTGAAGCTGTTGGTGAATGCTTTAGTACAGAGTATTTTTCATGCCGCTCCGAGACTGGGGTCTCGAGATATAGGTCAAAACGTGGACCCGCCGTGTCTTTAAACCGAATTAAACCAGGCTTACACACATTGTTAAGTAGGTATTGAAGATGGTTTCCGTATAGTTTGAATACCTATTGGTAGATAGGGTCTCGAGATATAGGTCAAAACGTGGACCCGGGTAACCTTCGGACGTATATGTACAATATGGGTAGCAAATGGAAGCTGTTGATGATTTCTATAGTATACAGTATTTTTCATACCGTTCCGTGACTAGGGCCTCGAGATAGAGACCAAAACGTGGAGCCTTGAATGTGTTTGTACAATATGGATATCAAATGGAAGCTGTTAGTGAATGCTTTAGTTCACAGTATTTTTCATGCCGCTCCGTGACTAGGGCCTCGAGATAGAGACCAAAACGTGGAGCCTAGAATGTGTTTGTACAATATGGATATCAAATTGAAGCTGTTGGTGAATGCTTTAGTTCAGAGTATTTTCCATGCCGCTCCGTGACTAGGGCCTCGAGATAGAGACCAACACGTGGACCCTAGAATGTGTTTGTACAATATGGATATCAATTGGAAGCTGTTGGTGAATGCTTTAGTTCAGAGTATTTTTCATGCCGCTCCGTGACTAGGGCCTCGAGATAGAGACCAACACTTGGACCCTAGAATGTGTTTGTACAATATGGATATCAATTGGAAGCTGTTGGTGAATGCTTTAGTTCAGAGTATTTTTCATGCCGCTCCGTGACTAGGGCCTCGAGATAGAGACCAACACGTGGACCCTAGAATTTGTTTGTACAATATGGATATCAATTCGAAGCTGTTGGTGAATGCTTTAGTACAGAGTATTTTTCATGCCGCTCCGTGACTAGGGTCTCGAGAGATAGGTCAAAACGTGGACCCGGGTAACCTTCGGATGTGTATGTACAATATGGGTATCAAATGGAAGCTGTTGGTGAAAACTTTAGTACAGAGTAGTTTTCATGCCGCTCCGTGACTACGGCCTCGAGATAGAGACCAACACGTGGACCCTAGAATTTGTTTGTACAATATGGATATCAAATTGAAGCTGTTGGTGAATGCTTTAGTTCAGAGTATTTTTCATGCCGCTCCGTGACAGGGGTCTCGAGATATAGGTCAAAACGTGGACTCAGGTAACCTTCGGATGTGTATGTTCAATATGGATATCAAATGGAAGCTGTTGGTGAATGCTTTAGTTCAGAGTATTTTTGGTGCCGCTCCGTGACTAGGGTCTCGAGATAGAGACCAAAACGTGGTATTGAATAAATAAATAAATAGTATGAGAATAAAGAAATAAATAATATGAAAACCATATCTTTTCTGTTCTAAACCATATCTATTCTATTTTAGTGTGCCCAGCGAAGCGGGCCGGGTTTGCTAGTATTAAATACAGTAAAAGTAGCGCTACTGAATGAGGTGACCCACATTAATGATGCTAAAACTGTAATGGACATTCTAAAAAGATACCACGATGACCCTATAGAAGGCGGTCATTGCGGAATTTTCAGAACACTTATGAAAATTAAAAGACATTACTTCTGGAATAAAATGTCAAAAGATGTTGCTAAGTACGTAGAAACTTGCGAAAAATGCCAAAAAACCAAAATAACAAAGCATTTAAAAAGCCCAATGACTATAACACCAACATCTACAGGTACATTTGATATAGTTTTTGTAGACACAATAGGCCCACTACCTACAACAATTAATGGCAATACATATGCAGTCACAATAATATGCGACATGACAAAATATTTAGTCACGATACCCATCCAAGACAAAAATGCCAAGACAGTTGCGAAAGCTATATTTGAAAAGTTTATTCTTACCTACGGTCCAATGAAGACGTTCATTTCGGACATGGGTACAGAATACAAAAATTCAATACTAACAGAGCTATGTGAATTGCTAAAAATAGAGAAACTTAATTCAACTGCCTACCACCACCAAACACTAGGAGTAATAGAAAGATCACATAAAACTTTCAATCAATACGTAAGATCTTACATATCGATTGACAAAAACGACTGGGATGAGTGGCTACAATACTTCACATACTGTTTTAACACCACTCCTTCTACAGTACATGACTATTGTCCGTATGAATTAATTTTTGGAAAAACACCAAACATGTTTCAGCAGTTCACAAATGTAGACCAAATTACTCCATTATATAACATAGATAACTACGCTAGAGAAGTAAGATTTAGGCTAGAAGTAGCACATAAAAGAGCTCGCAATATGATAGACATAGCTAAAATTAAGCAAAAAACATTTTATGATAAAAATAGTTTAGATTACAATTTTAGCATAGGCAATTTAGTTTTACTTAGGAATAAAGTGGCCCATAAACTGGAACCCCAATATTGTGGGCCTTATACCATTAAATCAATAGATAATAAAAATAATGTTACTATAGTCGATAGGTTATCTTTAAAAGAACAAATAGTTCACAAAAATAGGCTTAAGATTTATCAACAATAATTAGTTTTATAGACGCGTCTAAACTTAGAAAATTAATACAATATATACATATACTAGCAAACCCGGCCCGCTTCGCTGGGCACACTAAAATAGAATAGATATGGTTTAGAACAGAAAAGATATGGTTTTCATATTATTTATTTCTTTATTCTCATACTATTTATTTATTTATTCAATACCACGTTTTGGTCTCTATCTCGAGACCCTAGTCACGGAGCGGCACCAAAAATACTCTGAACTAAAGCATTCACCAACAGCTTCCATTTGATACCCATATTGAACATACACATCCGAAGGTTACCTGAGTCCACGTTTTGACCTATATCTCGAGGCCCCTGTCACGGAGCGGCATGAAAAATACTCTGAACTAAAGCATTCACCAACAGCTTCAATTTGATATCCATATTGTACAAACACATTCTAGGCTCCATGTTTTGGTCTCTATCTCGAGGCCCTAGTCACGGAGCGGCATGAAAAATACTCTGAACTAAAGCATTCACTAACAGCTTCCATTTGATACCCATATTGTACATACACATCCGAAGGTTACCCGGGTCCACGTTTTGACCTATATCTCGAGACCCCTGTCTCGGAGCGGCATGAAAAATACACTGCACTAAAGCATTCACCAACAGCTTCCAATTGATATCCATATTGTACAAACACATTCTAAGGTCCACGTGTTGGTCTCTATCTCGAGGCCCTAGTCACGGAGCGGCATGAAAACTACTCTGTACTAAAGCTTTCACCAACAGCTTCCATTTGATACCCATATTGTACATACACATCCGAAGGTTACCCGGGTCCACGTTTTGACCTATATCTCGAGACCCTAGCCACGGAGCGGCATGAAAAATACACTGCACTAAAGCATTCACCAACAGCTTCCAATTGATATCCATATTGTACAAACACATTCTAAGGTCCACGTGTTGGTCTCTATCTCGAGGCCCTAGTCACGGAGCGGCATGAAAACTACTCTGTACTAAAGCTTTCACCAACAGCTTCCATTTGATACCCATATTGTACATACACATCCGAAGGTTACCCGGGTCCACGTGTTGGTCTCTATCTCGAGGCCCTAGACACGGAGCGGCATGAAAACTACTCTGTACTAAAGCTTTCACCAACAGCTTCCATTTGATACCCATATTGTACATACACATCCGAAGGTTACCCGGGTCCACGTTTTGACCTATCTCTCGAGACCCTAGTCACGGAGCGGCATGAAAAATACTCTGTACTAAAGCATTCACCAACAGCTTCGAATTGATATCCATATTGTACAAACACATTCTAGGGTCCACGTGTTGGTCTCTATCTCGAGGCCCTAGTCACGGAGCGGCATGAAAAATACTCTGAACTAAAGCATTCACCAACAGCTTCCAATTGATATCCATATTGTACAAACACATTCTAGGGTCCAAGTGTTGGTCTCTATCTCGAGGCCCTAGACACGGAGCGGCATGAAAACTACTCTGAACTAAAGCATTCACCAACAGCTTCCATTTGATACCCATATTGTATATACACATCCGAAGGTTACCCGGGTCCACGTTTTGACCTATATCTCGAGGCCCTAGTCACGGAGCGGCATGAAAAATACTGTGAACTAAAGCATTCACCAACAGCTTCCAATTGATATCCATATTGTACAAACACATTCTAGGGTCCACGTGTTGGTCACTATCTCGGGACCCTAGTCACGGAGCGGCATGAAAAATACTCTGAACTAAAGCATTCACCAACAGCTTCCATTTGATACCCGTATTGTATATACACATCCGAAGGTTACCCGGGCCCACGTTTTGACCTATATCTCGAGGCCCTAGTCACGGAGCGGCATGAAAAATACTGTGAACTAAAGCATTCACCAACAGCTTCAATTTGATATCCATATTGTACAAACACATTCTAGGCTCCACGTTTTGATCTCTATCTCGAGGCCCTAGTCACGGAGCGGCATGAAAAATACTGTGAACTAAAGCATTCACCAACAGCTTCCAATTGATATCCATATTGTACAAACACATTCTAGGGTCCACGTGTTGGTCACTATCTCGGGACCCTAGTCACGGAGCCGCATGAAAAATACTCTGAACTAAAGCATTCACCAACAGCTTCCATTTGATACCCGTATTGTATATACACATCCGAAGGTTACCCGGGCCCACGTTTTGACCTATATCTCGAGACCCCAGTCTCGGAGCGGCATGAAAAATACTCTGTACTAAAGCATTCACCAACAGCTTCAATTTGGTATTCATATTGTACAAACACATTCTAGGGTCCACGTTTTGGTCTCTATCTCGAGACCCTAGTCACGGAGCGGCATGAAAAATACTCTGAACTAAAGCATTCACCAACAGCTTTCATTTGATACCCATATTGTATATACACATCCGAAGGTTACCCGGGTCCACGTTTTGACCATTTTCCCGGCAATTATTCGAATTTTTCTCACCTTTTAAACCTTCCCTAGACCTCCACGAATAATTCAAGACCAAGATAAGATAAATCCGTTCAGCCATTCTCGAGTTATAAGCGAACATAGGGACAGATTTTCACATTTATATATATAGAAGATATAAAATTAAGATTACTCCTATGTACATATTTTTATTTTGAACAATTCAATGTAAAAGAATGTTCATACAAAAAAAAAAAGTTGTATGAGCATTCTTCTGAAGAAGGGAGGTGTAGTATGATTATAAGTCGGATATTCCTTAACATTAATATTCATAAACATTTATTGTTTTGTTTTGGTTTTAAAATAATTTATTGTCCACTTATGCATTCACTTTGTTGTGCCGTTTAAATAATATCATATTTCTTTAAAAGGTTCATTACACTTGAAACTAAATGCAAACATAGCTAACGTAATTCTTTTATGTGCGGCGCGTGAATGCTAGAATCATATTACATAAGTAAACACCGAAAAATTATTATTGGTTTGCATTGACTAAAATTCCTATAAAAACGCTTGTACGTAGTATGTAAGAAATCAGAAATAAAACAATTGCTTTACAAGCTGGATGCGCAGCTTGAAGTAAAAATAAAATAAATGAAAAAGAATTATTTATAAATTATTTCATTACAGTTTTGAATGATCTTTTCCGCCATCCGAATACGAAAATTTGCGTTCCATTGATTGTGTAATGGACAGTTGCCTTTTTTTTTAGGTGACTCACATATATTTTCCGCATAGATGTCATTTTCGGCATCAAGTGGTGTATAAGCTTTTACAAATTTTTCCAAAGCAGATTTTTTTGATAAAATTGTTGATGGTTGCGGCTCAGTTTCATGTCTTGATGGACTCAGCAGATCAAGATCTCTTGTAAAAGTGGTTTGTTGTTTTCCAGTTTCTGTTGCACTAAAGAAATATAAAACATAACATAATTTTTTTTGAGCACATATGTACCATGAGGCAACAATATACATACATCGCATCGGGGTGGCTCTTTATATGCTTATGCATGTTTGAGGTGTTTCCTGATGAGTTGATAGTTTTGAAGCAGGTCTTGCACCTCACCTCGATGTTGGATAGTTTGGTAAAATATCCCCAAACATTGCTTCGGCTTGGCGGCATTCTTCTAACGACACAAATTTCAATAAAGTGCTCATAATAATAGCTTTAATACAATACTTACTTTAACTTTAAATCAAATTTACTTAAATGATAGTTAACTTTTTTCCTGTCGTTTATGAAGTGGCGTCGCAAATTGAGTGGCGTGGTTCACGTAGTCCCGCGCATTTTTTTTTACTCGATACCGCTCCAGAGATACTTGCTAAGTACAAATAGCGAAACAAAAGTATCAAGTATAAAATATCGGTATCAATAACGAATATACTCGATACCAATAAGTATCGATATTTTTTTGGTGTCCCTACCCGGGACACGGGGGTATCGCGGGTAACGAGACCTCTGACTCCCTAGCTAAGATGGGCTCTAAGGCAACTTCTTTGGCCCAGAGCCCGTTTTGCCACTCTCTTCTGCGGCCATCACAGCCACGGTTAGCAAATGGGTAACTACCACTCACAAGCGAGCTTGGCAGGCTGAGGGAGGCTGCAGATGGACTAAACTGATGTTACCTGTCATGTCCGATCGACTGTCGCAAACCCTTCTGTCATTAAGCAGAGGGGAGTGCAGACGGTTGGCTGAACTGATGAAGCACAGGGAAAGGTTGGGCATCTCAGACAGTGTACTCTGCCCAGCTTGTGAAGAGGAGGATGAGACGGCGGACCACTTCCTGTGTGTCTGCCCCGCCTTCGCTCGAATCAGGTTTGAGGTCTTTGGCACTGATGTGTTAAGAAGCGACCATCTTGGCTCCTTGGCACCACAAGATCTACTCAGATTTCTTCGGAGATCGGGTAGATTTAAGGAAAATTAAAAGGGAATCCTAGTGTAGTACAATGAAAAAAAAAAAACACACAACACCATTTCTCATAATCAGAAATTCTGATATTGAAAGAATTTACGAATTATGGAAATTGATACAAACAAAACACTTGAAATAGATGATAAGCTTTGTAAAATATTCACAACTTACAATAACACTATATATTCAACAACAAAGAAACGGCTGGTGAAGAATATGCGAAAAATAAAAAAGATAGAACCAATAAACCATACAAAAATAGAAACTATGAAATTCGTTAATTGTTGTAAATAATAGGCAAATAGCTAAATACAAGCCAAAATACAAGGAACTTATTAGTGTCAATAAACAGGGTTATTATACAATAGACTCATCAAGTAAAAGGAAAACAAGATACTATAAGTCCCAACAAAACGTGTATACAATTTACAAAAAGAATGAAATATTTAACTGTTAACAGGAAGTAGAGAATTATATTGTTAAAAAACATAATTAAATTTTATTTTATTGTTAGAAAACATACCATACTTTTCTTTGTAAAGAAAATTAAACTCACATGTAAATATAAAATAAAATTAAGACATAAACGGTGAAATGGTGAAACGACTTTTAATGGTGTAGCCAATATCAGACCAATAGCCGACTCTCCGCGAATTTGACAGAATCAGGTATGGGCTGACGTAGCAGGAGTGAATCGGTTTGTTTACGAAAAAACTAAGAATTTGTTAGTGACATACGAAAAAAATTAACACAATGTCACTTCGTTGCCGTCTGAACAACAATAGATTTGAATGCGTGAATATGTGTAAAATTATAGTGCTGATTTCAGCTGGCGATAAGATTGTTTAGTGGGTTATGAAAAAAAACAATACTATATCGCTTATGTTGCGTCGTTGCTATACAAACCATAGATATAAGATGCGAAACTCTTTCATTTTGAGAGAGAGTGCGCCCATGACAGAGAACGTTAAATATAGAGAAGTCTCACGAGCTACGAATGGTGTGAATTGTCAAAAATGAAGTCTAACCGCGGCCGGGGTTTAACAGAGCTGATTGCAGTGAATTCTCTCTTCCTATATTGGCTCTGCACACAGAGAACGGTCTCTGTATATCATAACGTTCTCTGCTTTTGCTTCTGTAGAAAATCAAATTGACGATTAGCCGACGGCATTTTGCAAAGAATTTGCTTGTTCATTTCTACATATGTATGTTCCCTTGATGAATGAAAATTTATTCAACTAAATGATTATTGATGAATAATTTGAATATTTATTATATGCGCCAACATTTCAAATCAAAGTAACTTTAATATTTTGATTTAATTTAAAAAAATGCACTATAAAACGACCTCTCACATCTTGGTATGTGCATTTTAGTAAATTGAAAACTATACAAATTTGATGAAAATTTTTACATACAAGTGCTTTGGTATTTTGACATATGTATGTAAATATATGTATATCAATATATACATACATATGTATATGTATTATGTTAGCTATGTTTGTGCAAAAGTTCAATTGGATCTTCAATTCTTATAGTGTTACATATGTATGTACATACATATATATCATATTTACATTTGAATATGCATTCATTTGTTCCTTTGCAAACGAAATTTTTTTCAATTTAGATTTATTACTTGGAATAATATATGTATGCGTTTTATAGATAGTATAAAACTTTGAAATTTAAAATAAATAAAAGAAAACTTCAAAGAAACGTATGTATTTGCATATACAAAAAGAAATTGGGCATTGTTATACATACATTTGTTTGAAATAAAATTGACCGACAGCATTTTGCAAGGCATTTGAGGCATTACGTTTTTATTTCTGTTCTGTAATTTTTCATCCACATCCGCAGGAGGTATACAAGCATGGTTTGTATACAAGTTTTGATATTCAAAATAAATAAAAGAATAATTTTAACAAACCTAAGATATCCTCCATATTTACATATTTTATAGGATAAAAAAGCATATTCGTATGTTACCGTAAGTATGTATATTTGGATTAGTAACAAAATCTGTTTAAACTGTTTCTTACTACAAACATATGTATGTACATGTATGCATACACATGTAAGAAACAATTAAGCAAAAGTTCAATGTACTGAAGCAACCATGACCTACCTCACGTATTGGCATATTGATGCCCTATTGTATGTATGTCCGTACATACATATACATACATTCTCGACTCCCAGCAAAACTATGCTTATTAGTATATACATACATATGTATGTACATACAACAGCACACACAAAGCACTGGCTTTATGCCTCTGCACGCGTATGTTTCCAAAGCTAAAATTATAAGCCGAGCGACTGCAAGAACAAAATACATTCATAGGCGCAGTCGCAGCGGTCAGATTTTTTTAGTCGCAACGACGCTGAAAAATCCAAAATATTCTATAACACTAAGTTCGAGCTCATATGCTCATATGCCCATATGACAATTTTCTCGTCAATTCGAAAATAGTCAATATTGTAATATTTCCCGTTGAATTATTTGCCAATATTTGGTAAATCTTCAATTTTTGTCAAGTCAAGTGGCCGCGGCTCCGTACATATGTATGCATCAATATATGTATGTAAATATGTGTTCTAAATTCTCGACAACAATAGCAAATCGAAATATTTTTTCTGTCGCAAGTGCTCGCAGCTTCATATGTATGTATGGCTATGGCAGTTTGTATGCATGTATTTATGTACTATATACGTGTGTTTGCTTTTGCACGTCCATAGGAACGATTTTTCATATGCAGATATTTATTTTATTGAGCTGAACGAATATATTGATATTGTAAAGAAATCCTGTCGAATTATATTATTGGTATATGTTTCTTTAAGTTCCTCTTACCAAATAAATATTATTATCCTTAAGAAAATGAAATACTAGTTTTTTTAATTTTAATTTTTTATTTTTATTCACAGAAATTTATGTATATGTATATTATATATATTACAATGCTATAAATAATAGGTAATTACATTTCCTGAAATGAAAAAAAAAAAATATAATTATTTTTATTCACAAGTAATTTAAGTATTCTTATATGTATATGTATATTATATATATTACAATGCTATAAATAATAGGTATTTACATTCGTACAACGTATGACCCTTTTCCACCACGCAACAGCTCCGTTGCTTCTTTGGAATTGTACAGCTGTATGTAGGGTCATCGTCGTGCCCTATTAAGAAAATTTATTTTGTAATATAATATAAACGTATAATAATTCAAAGAAGGTTATAGGCATGTTTTTATGATGGAACTCCCTTCCCACAGCCCCCAGGCCGCGCCACCACTCTCATTCATCACTAATAATCGAATATTGCTGAATGTACTTTAAATCTCTTCCTATTAGTCCCTACTCCTACTATGTACTACTATTTTTACCTTACTTTCCTTTTAATACTTTATCTTTACTACTATCTGTAATTTTAATTTTAATTTTGATTTTACTGTTAATCTTTTTATGTAAATTATTCTTAAGGTCAATCATTGTAAAAATAACCTATGGTTGTATGTTTTGACTTAGTAATAATAAATAATAATAAATAAATAATATTTGCTTAAATTTAATCTAAAAACTCTTAGTTTTCCCTATTTCCCACTATTTATAGCACACTCTAGACTTCATAATCCGCATAAGCTGTTCAAATGCAAAGTTCAAAAACGGTTTGAGATAGAAAATTAATAAAAATAATTTTGCTTGATATTTTTCTGATTGGTTGTTTTGATTTTATTTAACAAGGCATAGTAACGGATGCCGGGTATTGTAATAATATATTATGGTTATTAATAAAAAAATATTTTCTATGAAATATATGCACATACACATTCAAAAATATTTTAAATTTCTTAACTTCCTCCACTTTCCTGCCTCAAAACTCGAATGCTACCAGTTAGCAAACCTCACCCTCAATAAAACCTATCCACCCTAATATTATATCAAATGTATGCAATAAAACCTATCCACCCTAATATTATATCAAATGCATGCAATACATATGTAGGTATGTGTGTTTGATATTCTTGTAGGTTCGCTTTAGCGAAATATAAAAACACACATACCTACTTATGTATTGCGCAAAAACTTACCTAAACGAAGGGTGGGGATGGCACCCTTTTTCAAACATTGTCCCCCCACAACACATGCCTCAAAGTGTTTTACACACACAAATGAGTTGTGGGGTGGAAGATGTTCCGTCCTGGCAATATGCAAATTCTGCCTCCATTTGTCTGCTATTATGGGGTCCTGTGGGAAAGAAAATAATTTCACTTCACTGTTTTTTAAATAACACCCGCGCACACGACACGTTCTGCTCATTTTTAAATCGAAAAAGTTTAAAAAAAATCGGAAAATCGACAGCGTATGAAAATTGCGCGACGTCAATCAAAAGTGTTTCTCAAACTAAAGTTCATTAGAATCTTTTGGTTTGACATGGAAATTTTGGCGCAAATTACGCAAAATCAATTCAAATTCAAAAATGAATTTTCATGCAAATAAAGAGACAAAAAGCACCTGTAACCTAACTTTGGCACAAAACGGAAAGTTTCCAAAAAAAAAGCTCTTAATTCTCAAAAGCTGTTAAATTTCTGCAGTTGAGCATATTTCTGTTAACGTTCTGTGAAAAATGTCGCTGTTGTGTACCACGCGCGCAAAACGAGTACCCCTGAAAAGTGCTGCCATTTCAGTCATTGAGACTTCTCTATATTTAACGTTCTCTGCCCATGAGCTCATTTCAAAACTTGGCAGCATTCACACATTATGGGATTTGGAACAGCTGATAGGCGAAATGGCGGGCTGCCAGAGAAAACGCGCCAAAAATAACTAACGAAAACAGTTCGTTTGTGCTTAATAGAGAAATTACGCAATTGAAATGATGTTGATTATTTGCCTTATAATTAATTTAATTGAAACGTAATAATTTAATTTGAAGGGATATTTTAATGAGGACCTTTTTCATGGCAGAAATACACTCGGAGGTTTGCCCCTGCCTGCCGAGGGGCGACCGCTATTAGAAAAATGTGTTTCTGCAAACATACTTAGCTATTTTTAGGTAATAAAAACTTCAAGGTTATCTGTTTTAGATTTATTCTTATATTTAAAAATGGCAATATTTTATGTATTTATTTATACATTTTCAAGTTCATTATTTTATTATTATTGTATAGCATTGGTATATTTATGTATTTTACGCTTATTGTAGGTAGAGGTATACGGGTGATATAAGGCTACTAGGCAACCGCGCAATATGTACTAACCTCAATGGCGGTGTGGAAACTAAAAATTCCCAATTTTCGTTTAAAAAATACCTATTCAAAGCTTCTTCCGGTGTGGCATTACTGACGAATGTTATAGAAAATGCACATTTTTCAGCGCTCTCACAAGAAAAAGAGTTTCGCATCTAGTCATCTATGATCGATTGGAAGAGCGCAAGACGTACCTATACAAGGTGATATCAGTTCTTGCTTTTCTGGCACAAGCGTCAAAATAATTATTTCCAAGGCGAATTGTATTGTGAGTAGTTAATAATCGCAAGCAAAGTTTTTCGAACGTCGCTTTAAATTTTTCGAAGTATCATACATTTGTGTTACTAATAGCAAAAATAATTAACAACTAGGATTATTATTTACTCCTGAGCAAAAAGTTACAGCATTCATTATAATAAAGTGTTCAATTTTGTTATTAAATGAAAATTGAGAGCAGTTAAAACAAAATGTGCGGAGATATAGGTATAAAAGTACATTTTGAATTTTATTAATATCTTGCAGACACAAATTATACATGTGAATCATCATTATCAACATTTGTGGGTCTGCGTTGTGGTGATGTGCATGTAAATGCAAGTAAGTAAGGGAATACTTACATACCTCTGCTTCCATTTACAATATCATAACTCCAAATTAAAAAGCTGCCGAAAAACTAGTGAATAAAAGGTTGCTATAAAAATTACCGACAACTTTTATTTATATAAATTAAAGATTAATAATCAAATAGATTTAGTTTTCTATACCAGCTGTAGAACTATTTATTACGTTATAAATCGTCCTTAAGCCCATAATTTATTACATACTATGTATATGAAAAAGAAAACACGAAATAAAATGGTATTCTTAAAATACAAAAGAAGCAAATCATTCCTTTCTGAACAGTTTGGAAAAAGGATATGATTAAAATGTCGAATTAGCAAGTTTTATTTGAGCTTAAAGTTTTACAAACTACTTATGTCTTTTTGACGTTATAACGTCTTATAATTCAATGTAGCCGGCTGCACGCGCCAAAAAAAGCGTCGTTATCTTGATCATGCGTCGTTACCTTTCTTGAACTGCAAGCGAGAACGCGGAACGAACGACAAAGACGCACAATCGGCCCCCGCGTTCGGCAACGTTCGACATCGGGCTCTCTCCTACTTGAGTGAGCATATATATGTACATATGCATATGCGCATATTTATATAAATTCACATATTTGTATTTGCATATGCCTTCTTCCTGTGTGTATGGTAATGAACCATTTCTCTGTTGAGAATTGGACGATGATAGGGAAAGTAGGAAATGCAAGGGAGTGTTTCGAGGGTAATGTGTATTGAAAAAGTCAAATCGATGATGGTGCCTCTTAGTGTTGTTGACTTATTAAAGTCTGATGGACAATCGAAACTGAACCTATCTTTCCTGAATTTGATAAATGTTTCGTAATCTTTCACGTTTGTGTAAATGTAACTTGATCAATTCCATTGCGATTCCATTTACGTCCTTCTCTATATCCATACAAAATATATATCAAACAAATAAAATTAAAATTTTCTTTTAAAATATGCAACCATTCCATCAGTATTTTCTTATGACGTTGTCACGTTAAACTATCTCAGTAAACCGACTTTACACACAACCTCTTTTTTATTTCAATTTCTTTACTTTGCTTATAGACTTGATGTTGACTATGAGTATGAAGTTGTCGGATAACTATATGAATTACATGCGTTGTGTACTACGCAAAGCTGGCGTTTTAATGATACGAGTATAACAAATAGATATGTGGCTATGAGGAGAACACATACATACCTATGTATATAAATTGGTCTACATGTAGGGGAAAACTGTTTGCTAATTTATAAATTAAAAGTGGATTTGTTCGCAAATACGTACATTGAATTAGTTTTTTTCATTTAATATTTTCTACTTCCTTCAAAGAGCCTCTTGGCAAAGTGTTCTATTTGTAACGTAACCCCCAATTGAAGCTACCACACACCAAAGTACTTGCGTTCTATTCAAACGTATCAGGACTAATGAAATCCATAACCCGTACTGGTATAGTGGAGTTTTCTTGCTTCACTGCGTGGACAAGAAGTTCAGCCCACTGCTGGTTGACTTCAATATTTCAGTAAAGGAAACCAAGCACATCGCCTTCCGCAGCATATGCCTCTACCATTAGAAGATCTGAAACATAAATTGAAACACATAAAACAAAAATATGGCATACTCGTAAACAACTTTTTAAAATACTTACGCATAAACCTTGTTCATTTCGAGGAACATCGCTTCTAACTGAAGGTGGACTAAACATACATAACAATATAGAAACAAAGAAACTCGTCCAAGAGGAATTAATCAACTCTTCTAATGATACCACCTTGTATATGTAGATACGCCTTGGACGAGCGTGTGAATATATGTGAAATTATCATGTTGATTTCGGCTGGGTAATACTTCCGTAACGTGGCAACCGAATAGGCCTCTCCGTTCCGTCCGTTGCGGCAACTATTTTGACTGACAGCAAAATAGATTACGTGTATTTGAGTCGAAAGCGCCACATACGGGCCGCAGAGAACGTAAATTCATAGAGAAGGCGCAGGAACGAATGGACAGGTTAAATGTCAAAACACATCAAAACGAGGGTAGGAAGTTAACAGAAGAGAGCGGAGCGTAGTCAACAGAAATAAATATAGCGTTTGCATTGAAATGTAAAATGCCATGATTTGGTGTTAGGGAAAAGAAAATAACAGAAGACTTGTATATTTTTCTTTCATGCTTATTTGCCGTCGGCATTTTGCATGCGCAAATAGATTATTTCTTGTGAGATGAATAAATTAATTCTAAGTAACGCAATAGCACCGTAGGCCTAAGTAGCTAGTGTGCTCTATCAATTAGTGTTATATTTCATATTTCTCTAATAAATAATAATAATAGTAATTCTAAGTACATATATGCATGCATGAATATGAAATTTTAGGTATCTAATTCACTAAATTGTATTGAATTTAGGTCTATTATGAAAATTATTCAAATATCATAACACAAAAAATAACTTTGTAAACCATTCATTTACATCAAGGTTTATTATTCAGCAAAGTGTTGAATTAATATCCATATTCATGTGGGCAGAAAAAAACATGACTTGCCTCAAAACCCAGCTCATACACCTCTCATACACATCTACATATAAAGAATTCAAAGCAAATAGACAAACGTATGCAAACATATTTCTAATATACATATGTATGTATGTATGTATGCAAAAATTACATTTCTTTTTCATGCTTATTTCCCGTAGGCATTTTGCATGCGCAAATGGATTATTTCTTGTGAGATGAATAAATTAATTCTAAGTATATGCATGCATGAATGTGAAATTTAAGTATCTAATTAACTAAATTGTATTGATATTAAGTGCATTATCAAAATAATTTCAAAATATCCACATAAAAAATTGGCTTTGTAAACCATTCATTTGCATCAACGGTTATTATTCAACAATATGTGTCCTTTTTAAATTTTTATATCCATATGTATGTATATTCATATTCTAAATAGATATAACATCTACCATCCATATTCATGTGGGCAGAAAAAAATCTTGACCTGCCTCAAAACACAGCTCATATGTATCTACATATAAAACATTCAAAAGCAAATAGACAAACGTATACAAACATATTCCTAACATATGCAAAAAAAACTCATCTAAACGGTATTCGCGAACATATACATATGTATGTATACATGCATATATGAATATATATGTTGGGACAATGTACATATGTACGTAAATGTTTCTATTCTAAGCAAAACAATGAATATTCGTATATACCTACATATAACCGCACATACTTACTTTATGCCTCTACATGTGTATGCTTCCAAAACTAAAATTCTAAGCCTAGCGACTACAAGAACAAAATGCATTCCTAGGCGTAGCTGGTGCGGCCATGATTATTTACCCGCGACGGCGCTGAACAGTTTCAAATATTAAAAAGCACAACAAAAACAAATTCATTGATAAGTTCGAGCTCATATTTCTACGAGCAAAGTACTTTCATTCATAAAACGAGCCGCCCATATGCCAATTTTCTCGACAATTCGAAAACAGTCAATATTGGAATATTTCGCGTTGAATTATTTGCCAATATTTGGTAAATCTAGAATTTTTGTCAAGTCGAGTGGCCGCGGCTCCGTACATATGTATGCATCAATATATGTATGTAAATATGTGTTCTCAATTCTCGACAGCAATAGCAAATCGAAATATTTTTTCTGTCGCAAGTGCTCGCAGCCTCATATGTATGTATGTCTATGGAAGTTTGTAGGCATGTATTTATGTGTATGCGTGTTAGCTTTTGCACGTCCATATGAACGATTTTTCATATGCAGATATTTATTTGATTTAGCTGAACGAATATATTGATTTTGTAATACAGTGCACTCGCGATAACTCGAACTAATTAAAACAGGCGCTGTTCGATTTATCGAATTTGTTCGACTTATCAATTGAGTGTGCTATGTTAAAAAAACAGTCATCGATATCGATTTTTCGATCGATTGTTGAAAATGGAAGCCAGTAGAAAATTTCTGTAGTATAGTTTCGTTATACGAATTACATTTTGGTCCATTGGCTGGATCAATGGTGTCACATTCGGCGGCATAAACATAGTTAAAATTAAACCATCCTCGGACTTTAATTCGATTTCGTTGGGATGTGATGGGGCATTATCAATTAGAAGAAGAGCCTTCTCAGGTAGTCCCCCATCTTTCAAATATTTTCTTACCTAAATATTAAAGTCATTTAACTTGGTTAAAAAAATTGTTTTAATGAATCTGGATTTTACCTGCGGCACGAACGAATTATGAAACCAGTCTTTGAAAATCGCCGAAGTCATCCAGGCTGATTTGGAATTTTTGTACTCCACCGGACAGTTAAAATTTTTGAAAACACGAGGATTTCTTGCTTTGTCAATAACGAGAAGTTTAAGCTTATGGTTGCCGGTAGCGTTAGTGCAAGCCATAAATTGCCTTATCTTTCTTTTTTATAAGACTTATGGTGGACTTGGCTACCCCATATTCCTTCGCTAGAGAAGTAACACTACGTCCACGTTTAATTTTGTTAAGGACTTCAGCCCTCTCTTTTAATGTTAAACACTTCAACCTTTTACGATCCATTACTCACGTGCACTGATACACTACAAATGACAAATTTAAAGCAATTTGGTCAATGCAATATGTTGTTCCCAGAAAACTAACGGGATATTAACGCCGAAATATTCATATGGACAATACACTAGTATACACATATTACATATGTATCTATGTACAAAGTGTACATGTTTGAAAAGAATGTGTGTACAAATAAATTTGTTTTTTTGTTCGAGTTATAGCGCTTTTTTATTGTTCGAGTTACAAAGAAGTCAATAGGGGAAAAAATGTGTTCGAGTTAGCACGTCGTTCGACTTAGCGGCTATTCGAGTTACCGCGAGTGCACTGTATATTGATTTTCGACAGGATTGAATTAAATTATTGGTATATGTTCATTTAAGTTCTTCTTACCAAATAAATATTATTATCCTTAAGAAAATGAAATACTAGTTTTTTTAATTTTAATTTTTTATTTTTATTCACAAGTAATTTAAGTACTCTAATATGTATATGTATATATATTACAATACTATAAATAAATGGTATTTACATTTCCTTAAATGAAAAAAAATATATATAAAATTGTGAAAGCACGAATTACGAAATTGTTCTCATTCTATAACAATTTCTCACACGACTTCGATATTGACATCGATTAAGTCATTGCGATTTACCTGATTTTTAAAACACTACTCTCAATCCATCGTGATTAAGTGAAAATTGTAGTGGTTTAAAAATCTAGGCTCAAGTGCTACCTGAAAAAGAAGATAAAAGGAAAACCTGAAAGATAGAGAAAAATCTGAAAGATGGAGAAAACCCTGAAAAATAAAAAAATTTGGAAAATAGGAAAAATAAATATAAATAAATACATATAAGAATAAACAATAAATAAACGCTGGTTTTACTTACCCTAAGGACCTGCGGAACTCACCTTGTTGGACCCTGACCTACAACGTACGACAACTTTTTTAATTTATCGTTGCGCTTCTGACACCTAACTTGGGTATTTTCTTGCCGTAAAAGCCATTTCGCATTTTTGAATAGCAGTACATATATCAAAAAATCGAGTAGCTTGATGCGATGATCTTGACATTCGCCAGATATTGCGAACCAATGGGGAAATACTTCTTCGGTTTTTTGTTTTATAACTGGCAACATTAGATTGCGAATATTACCTACGTGAGCATATTTTGCAAAAAGCTGACGGTACCACATCATCTGAAGGCGACACACTTCGAATACCCTGTCTTCAGGATTCACCAGTCTCAAATCGGTGTCATCCGTGAAATTTTTAGACCTTATCAGGGCTTCGGAATGCAATTTTAAGTCTCCTTGTGTTTTCATCATAATGTGGGCGCATTTGTCGCATTTTAGCTTACACAATAATTTTTGGTAATTACCATAGCCAGTGTAATAACGCTGCACCTGTACCTCAGCTATATTTTGTTCTTCGGCAAAATTCTCGTCTGCTACCTCTATATTTTCTAAAACGAGTTGCTCATTTAGCGGTTCTCCTACTTCTTCCTCCAGATGATGATCCTCAGTCCCTAAATTCCAGTCTAAATTAATATCATCATCATCTTCGCAATTATTGCCTTTGTTTTCGAACCGCTGTCGTAAAATTTTCATAGATATCAATCGCGCTACTATATACTGTACTTCGTGTGCTGTGGGATGAGTATTAATACCCTGACTAGCTCGGACCCGATAAAAGAAATTTTCTAGACAATCTTGGTTTAACTTTCCAAGGAAAATAAATTTTAAATTTTGATGCTGTTGAAAAAGTTCCTCGCACAATTCCAGCATCGATTTTATGGTAGTACGAAAGCCTTGGATACATTTAATAGTGGAATATGCACGCATTGTAGACATTGGACTAAAGAACTCGAAGTAACTTAAAGTCTTTCAACTTTGCCCCTATCATCCCGCTTCAGGGGAGACCTTAATGGATTTGTTGACTGGAAATGCTTTGCATCGAGTTCATCAAAAAGATCGTTCATTTCTTTAACAAATATCTGCGTGGGCTTGGCAAAATTTATCAAGTTTTCGTCATTACCAAATAAATTTTGACTACACATCATGTCAATACCTGACGCTACCGAGTTGCTCAATACTTGTGTTGCGCGTGAAACGTTCATTTTTTCGAAAATGCTTGGATAAATATGAGCCTCCGTCAATTTTGGGCAAATTTTAAAATTGGAATTCTTTTGATCAATATCAAATAACTTCCTAATGACCTTAAAGCTTGCAGTGCCATGAGCGGTTGGAATATCATATTTCATAAATACATTATGGATGGACTTTATGAGATGGCAATAGTCAAACATACAAAAAATTGTATTGTTCTCGTGCATGAAAAAAGTGTTAATTTCAGAAATCTTCAATTGATTAAATAAAGTTATATTCGCGGGCCCTTGATCGCAAATCATAACTTTTATATTCAGTCCAATTTTCGTAATTGCGGAAATGTTACTCATCACAATTTGGTGTAACTCTGTACCATTAAAACCATTTTTGGAAATATAGTAGGAAAATACATACTTCCACTTAGAGCACAACCCTTTAACCATAAAAAAACAACATTTGTTCCCTATTCTGCTTTGACGTTGGCCTTCCCCATGGTCCACAAACCCATCAATTATATCCCTACTTTTATTATAAGTAAGATCCGGCTTGATGCTAATTTCATCAAATAATAAAATGCATATGCGTTCTGTGCCGGAAATTTTGCTAGCAATTTTGCTTAAATTGTTAACGACATTGGCATCGAAACCTGGAACAACATACCTGATGGGGCGCCAACGCAAAAGAGATGATTTGTGTGGTAAACAAAAACCTAGATCGTCACGCATAAAAGAATATGCTTTAGTGGACATATAGTTCAAATTTTGTGCCAATGCCTTTTCGTCCTCATTATACCAACCTTTTTTGGTACTGACGATCATTTTTGCAAAAGTTAAAGCATCGCTGCTACAACTTTCTTCCGCAATTATTGCACGTTTCAACAACTCAAAATATTTATTTTTTAGGTCATTATTTTCTTTTTCAAGCTCCTCAATACGTTTATTTAATTTGACCGCGTTGCTCTGATAATAGCGAGCAGACTGAGCAACCCGTTCGCGAGTGGTTGTGGTTTCTAAGTCCACGCAGATCTGATTACTATAACTAGCCTGCCTGTTTTCCTCTAATATCGAATATTTCTCAAACTCTTCCAGAGTTAAATCTTCTTCTACTTGCTTAACTACCTTACTATAAGTTGCAGTGACGGGCGGGCAAACCCAATCAGAGCCAGCACTAGGCGAGCGACTTCTATTTACTGGCTCTAAATTGAAGCAAGGAAAAGCCCCTTTCAAGAGTTTATATTTTGTAACCAATGTGGGTTCAAAATGGCGTTGGCAAAGAAAAACCCTGTCAGTGCTTGACACTTGCACGTTGCAAGCCAAGGCCCAATTCTTACGGGTCTCTTCGTCCCTAGGAAACGCAAAAAGTATAACTTTATCCTTAGGCACGCAGCTCTCGATACAGCAGCTCCTTTTTTTCTTTTTTTCGGTCCACTTGTTCGGTGGAACATCATCATAGCCTAATTAAAATTTTTATTTTAATTTTTACAAAATTTAAATTTAGGTATATTCAGTATAATCATATACATATATCCCCTCCGGGGATTTATAGTTTTCATCTAACATCTCAACCAAGTTTCATTAAATAAATCATTATACTTGGCCTAAAATTGCCCATACGGCATTATCCTAAACCCGATCTTTTAAATTCAAAAGTTTTTTATAAATATGTAAATAAAATATTGAGAAAGTGCGCATTCTAAATAAATAAATCCCTTCTCTGCTTTCTATTTCTTGCATGCATGCATGGATGTGTATATTAAGCTTTTCAATAGGCACGAAGTATTGAAAACGACATCCAAGCATACGATTATCAGTTTATGTATGTACAGTGAACCAAAAAGAAACTGAGACACTAATATTTAAAAAAATATTCACAGATTTATAAGAAATAATAATATTGACGGTAACTCCGTTTATTTTTTTTTTTCACTGTACATACATATATGGAGACATAATAATAAATTAATTTACTTACCCAAGTTTAAAGTTGGAACCGCTCCATTCTTGAGATATTTTGGTCCCACGGCATCCTCCTCAAAATGCTTAATGCATACAAATGAATTGTGCATTGGCATTTGCATTGAGGGTGAGATCCTCAAATTCTCCTTCCACAAATTTAATAATTCCCGATTTTTGGGAAATGCAAACGAACGAACATTTTGTTCACTACATATAACACTCCCGAACACGACATTTCGAAGCTTTAGGCATTTTTTTTCTTTTATTAATTGCTTATTAACAATTTCAAAATGTTTGCTTCACCGCGCACGTGCACTTCAATTGACTTTCTTTTCGAATTAAAATTCAAACCAAAGTTCAATTGGTGACAAGCAATCACAAGAGCTTTCCAATATTTTGGCGCAATTTTCATATAAACCTAATATACATACATATGTCCTTTGCTAATATACGTATATAAACATGCATACATAATATTTCGCGCAATTTTCATAACTTAATTACATATATTACATAGGTATGTCCTATGCTAATCTATATATATAAATGTGAAAATCTGTCCCTATGTTCGCTTATAACTCGAGAATGGCTGAACGGATTCATCTTATCTTGGTCTTGAATTATTCGTGGAGGTCTAGGGAAGGTTTAAAAGGTGAGAAAAATTCGAATAATTGCCGGGAAAATGGTCAAAACGTGGACCCGGGTAACCTTCGGATGTGTATGTACAATATGGGTATCAAATGGAAGCTGTTGGTGAAAGCTTTAGTACAGAGTAGTTTTCATGCCGCTCCGTGACTAGGGCCTCGAGATAGAGACCAACACGTGGACCTTAGAATGTGTTTGTACAATATGGATATCAATTGGAAGCTGTTGGTGAATGCTTTAGTTCAGAGTATTTTTCATGCCGCTCCGTGACTGGGGTCTCGAGATATAGGTCAAAACGTGGACCCGGGTAACCTTCGGATGTGTATGTACAATATGGGTATGAAATGGAAGCTGTTAGTGAATGCTTTAGTTCATAGTATTTTTCATGCCGCTCCGTGACTAGGGTCTCGAGATAGAGACCAAAACATGGAGCCTAGAATGTGTTTGTACAATATGAATATCAAATTGAAGCTGTTGGTGAATGCTTTAGTACAGAGTATTTTTCATGCCGCTCCGAGACAGGGGTGTCGAGATATAGGTCAAAACGTGGGCCCGGGTAACCTTCGGATGTGTATATACAATATGGGTATCAAATGGAAGCTGTTGGTGAATGCTTTAGTTCAGAGTATTTTTCATGCGGCTCCGTGACTAGGGTCCCGAGATAGAGACCAACACGTGGACCCTAGAATGTGTTTGTACAATATGGATATCAATTGGAAGCTGTTGGTATATGCTTTAGTACAGAGTATTTCTCATGCCGCTCCGTGACTAGGGTCTCGCGATATAGGTCAAAACGTGGACCCGGGTAACCTTCGGATGTGTATGTACAATATGGGTATCAAATGGAAGCTGTTAGTGAATGCTTTAGTTCAGAGTATTTTTCATGCCGCTCCGTGACTAGGGCCTCGAGATAGAGACCAACACGTGGACCTTAGAATGTGTTTGTACAATATGGATATCAATTGGAAGCTGTTGGTGAATGCTTTAGTGCAGTGTATTTTTCATGCCGCTCCGAGACAGGGGTGTCGAGATATAGGTCAAAACGTGGGCCCGGGTAACCTTCGGATGTGTATATATAATATGGGTATCAAATGGAAGCTGTTGGTGAATGCTTTAGTTCAGAGTATTTTTCATGCGGCTCCGTGACTAGGGTCCCGAGATAGAGACCAACACGTGGACCCTAGAATGTGTTTGTACAATATGGATATCAATTGGAAGCTGTTGGTATATGCTTTAGTACAGAGTATTTCTCATGCCGCTCCGTGACTGGGGTCTCGAGATATAGGTTAAAACGTGGACCCGGGTAACCTTCGGATGTGTATATACAATATGGGTATCAAATGGGAGCTGTTGGTGAATGCTTTAGTTCAGAGTATTTTTCATGCCGCTCCGTGTCTAGGGCCTCGAGATAGAGACCAACACGTGGACCCGGGTAACCTTCGGATGTGTATGTACAATATGGGTATCAAATGGAAGCTGTTGGGGAAAGCTTTAGTACAGAGTAGTTTTCATGCCGCTCCGTGACTAGGGCCTCGAGATAGAGACCAACACGTGGACCCTAGAATGTGTTTGTACAATATGGATATCAATTGGAAGCTGTTGGTATATGCTTTAGTACAGAGTATTTCTCATGCCGCTCCGTGACTGGGGTCTCGAGATATAGGTTAAAACGTGGACCCGGGTAACCTTCGGATGTGTATATACAATATGGGTATCAAATGGGAGCTGTTGGTGAATGCTTTAGTTCAGAGTATTTTTCATGCCGCTCCGTGACTAGGGTCTCGAGATAGAGACCAAAACATGGAGCCTAGAACGTGTTTGTACAATATGGATATCAAATTGAAGCTGTTGGTGAATGCTTTAGTTCAGAGTATTTTTCATGCCGCTCCGTGACTGGGGTCTCGAGATATAGGTCAAAACGTGGACCCGGGTAACCTTCGGATGTGTATATACAATATGGGTATCAAATGGAAGCCGTTGGTGAATGCTTTAGTTCAGAGTATTTTTCATGCCGCTCCGTGACTAGGGCCTCGAGATAGAGACCAACACTTGGACCCTAGAATGTGTTTGTACAATATGGATATCAATTGGAAGCTGTTGGTGAATGCTTTAGTTCACAGTATTTTTCATGCCGCTCCGTGACTAGGGCCTCGAGATAGAGACCAACACGTGGAGCCTAGAATGTGTTTGTACAATATGGATATCAAATTGAAGCTGTTGGTGAATGCTTTAGTTCAGAGTATTTTTCATGCCGCTCCGTGACTAGGGCCTCGAGATAGAGACCAACACGTGGACCTTAGAATGTGTTTGTACAATATGGATATCAATTGGAAGCTGTTGGTGAATGCTTTAGTTCAGAGTATTTTTCATTCCGCTCCGTGACAGGGGTCTCGAGATATAGGTTAAAACGTGGACCCGGGTAACCTTCGGATGTGTATGTTCAATATGGGTATCAAATGGAAGCTGTTGGTGAATGCTTTAGTTCAGAGTATTTTTCATGCCGCTCCGTGACTAGGGTCTCGAGATAGAGACCAAAACGTGGTATTGAATAAATAAATAAATAGTATGAGAATAAAGAAATAAATAATATGAAAACCATATCTTTTCTGTTCTAAACCATATCTATTCTATTTTAGTGTGCCCAGCGAAGCGGGCCGGGTTTGCTAGTATAAGTATATAAACATGCATACATACAATTTCGCGCAATTTTCATAACCTAATTACATACATATGTCCTATGCTAATATATAATATGTATATAAACATGCATACATACCTGCATTTCTTTTCGAATTAGAATTGAAACCAAAGTTCAATTGGTTACAAGCAATCATAAGAGCTTTTCAATATTTGGCGCAATTTTCATATATGTATTTACATATATACATTTATCCAATCAAAATCAAATCTAATGCAATCATAAATTTTTTCCAATATTTGGCGCAATTTTCATATATGTAAAGCTAATATACATATGTCGTATGCTAATATATGTATATAAACATGCATACATACAATTACGCGCCATTTTCATAAAAAGACCAAAAAGAACAAATCTGTAAACATGCATACAAATCATATGGACATATCAAATGAACAAATCTGTTCTGTACGCAAGCAAATGTAAGCTAATGTAAACTACATTTTTTCACACTTGCGTATCACTCTCTCCCTCTCATTTCTCTCCGGCAGCCATATTAATTAATTTCCTACTGTTAACGTGTGCTGATTTCATTTTCCTTCCCGTATTTTGTTAGGAGGAACGGTCCGGGACTGCGCCTTCTCTATGAATTTACGTTCTCTGCGGGCCGTACGCTATACCGGATAGCACAAAAATGGGCAGTTTTCTACTTTTGACGTATGGCAAATGCGGCGAAATTGGCAATTGTTTAAAGAAGCACAATTTTTTATCGCGCAAATTAGTATCCATGGTGTTTTTTGTTATTGATTATTAAAGTGTAATTATCATTAAATATATAATATTTTATTAAATATGTAAATTATAATAATTAAATAAAATGAAGGAAGTGAATGGAATTTAACTGAATTGAGTCTATTCAAATGCACCATTATCTCTTTAATAATAACTAGAAAGAGTAAAGAAAAGGCTAAGCTTATCCAAGATGTCTGGAAAAATGAATGTACGTCCCGATTGCGAAGTTATGGTCTCCCCACCGTCTACGACTACCATAAATTCTATTAAAACTTTCTTTCGCTTCAATAAGCTGCTATTTTATAATATATTTCACTACCATCAAAAACCTGCTTATACACAACGAAATATGATAATTGCTTTCACGACGAGAACATCTTTTTTTTTTTGTCCTCGTTCACCACCAGACCCATTCGCTTTGCCTCTTTATCCAGTTTGGAGAAGGCAGAACTAACATCGCGGTTTTTAAGGCCGATGATATCCACATGATCGACATACGCCAACAATTTTACGCTCTTATAAAATATTGTGCCTGAGCGATTAAGTTCTGCGGCTCGTACGATGCTCTCCAACATCAGGTTAAAGAAGTCACACGACTGCGAGTCACCCTGTCTGAAACCTCGTTTGGTATCAAACGGCTCGGGGAGGTCATTCCCAACTCTGACGGCGTTGCTGGTGTTGAGCAACGTCATCTTGCATAGCCGTATTAGTTTTGTGGGGATACCAAATTCAGACATCGCGGCATACAAGTAACTCCTCTCCGTACTGTCGAATGCAGCTTTGAAATCGACGAAAAGATTGTGTGTGTCGATTCTTCTTTCATGGGTCTTTTCCAAGATTTGGCGTATTGTGAATATTTGGTCAATGGCAGACTTTCCAGGTCTAAAGCCACACTGATAAGGTCCAATCAGTTGGTTGACGGTGGGCTTCAGCCTTTCACACAATACGCTCGCTAGAACCGTATTGGCGATATTTAGTAGACTAATCCCGCGGTAATTGGCACAAATTGCAGGATCGCCCTTCTTATAGATTGGGCAGAGCACACTTAAATTCCAATCGGTAGGCATACTTTCATCCGACCATATATGCATGCACCTTACCAGCTCCTCGCCGCCATGTTTAAATAGCTCAGCCGGCAGTCCGTCGGCTCCCGTGGCTTTGTTGTTTTTTAGCCGCGTCATCGCTATTCTTACCTCGTCATGGTCAGGTAGCGGAACGACAATTCCGTCGTCAACGATTGGGGTATCGGGATCTTCACATTCTCTGTGACATGCGCAGCTGTCACTGTTTAACAGGTTCGAGAAGTGTTCTCTCTATAATTTAAGAATGCTCTGTATGTCGGTCACTAGATCGCCGACTTTGTTCTTACAGGAAAACGTTCCGATCCTGAAACCTTCAGTGAGCCGCCGAAATTTCTGGTAGAATTTTTGGGCGTTGTTCCTGTTCGCAAGCATGTCAATCCCTTCGCACAGTTTGGCTGCAACACGGTAATGATCCGAGTCGATGCTGGGTCCCCGGATCGTATGTACATCTAATACACTAGAAGCGTGTCTTCCATCTATCACAACATGATCGATCTGGTTTCACCTTTTCCAACCAGGAGAAAGCCACGTAGCTTGGTGTATCTTCTTATGCTGGAATCTGGAGCTGCAGACTACCATGTTTCGGGCCTCGGCGAAGTCGATCAGCCTCTGACCTTTACCGGATGTTTCGTTGTGCAGGCTGAATTTTCCGACTGTGGGACCAAAAATTCCCTCCTTGCCCACCCTGGCGTTGAAGTCGCCAAGCACGATTTTTATGTCGTGGCGGGGGCAGCGCTCATAGTAACGTTCCAGTCGCTCATAGAAGGAATCTTTGGTCGCATCGTCCTTCTCTTCCGTCGGGGCGTGGACGCAAATTACCATCCTTCCTTTCAATGCCAAAGTGACTGTGTCCGTTGCTGTTTGCGAGGGTATCAGCTTGGGGATTTTTGAACGCAGTGCGGGCTGGTTCGCTTCCAGCTGCATTTAGAGTGGATGCGTTCTTTCCCCGCGAGGATCTTAGCAGTAGGCTACTTCTTCTGAAGGCTGTTCTTGGATCCATGGTGTCATTTCGACCGTCTCTGTTTCCTTCTTCAATTTTTTCCTCGGATGTTTTTTTTTGTTTTTAGTAAACATATTCAATTCTTTTGAGTCCCAATTTCAGGCCGCTATCCTCACACGAAAGTGCAGTTTCCCTATTATTATTATTATGATTGGCTGTTGCACTTCGACCTGAAAAGATCTATTGTGCAGCCATGTAGCCTACTCAAACAGGTTTAGTCAGTTAAATCGTAAGTGGGATGTGATATAAATGCTCGCATGTCCAGAAATCCACTAAATTTTGCTGCATCCTAACCCAAAAATTAATGAAATCGTCGATTTATTTCATAAGAGTGCGCGAGAAAAGGACTAGAATTTATGTTGCGATCTGCACACCTATCACACTGCAAAACATTTTTAAAACCAAGTCCTCGTTGAGAAGCAGTTTGAAACTTAGCATTTCCGTTACAGATCTTACATTTCACCTATTCAGCTGCTGCAAACACTGCTATTAAATTAAAAATGCGTTCCAAGTAAGCGCTGCCTTGTACTTTCAAGCACTCTGAAGCGCCTTTTCAATTGTGCGTGTAACTTCGAAAATATTCGTCGAAACGATGTTAAATGGGGAAAACACACAGAAATTCTTAAATATATGTACAAAAATAGACAAAAAATCGATTTTTTGAAAATTCTAACCCCTTAATAAATCCTAAAACTGCTGTAGGCTTATTTTCCATCAGGGGGCTTGGATCTATAGCCCCATTTCCAGATAATTTAGTCTGCGTCATGTCACTGCTGGGAAATCACATAGAACATGTTCTGCTGTTTCTTGTGCCTCTTTGCAGAGTCTACAAGAATCGTTTTCTATCGCACCTATATTTTTCATTTGATAAATAACCAAGTCTCGAACGGAGCTTACGGATAACTGGCGCCCTCCGTAATAACTAGCCTTACCCGTGTAGCTCGGAGCTATGCACGGGCGGACATCCTTTCTCCGACACTCGTGGGTCCAAATATGCAAGACATTTCAAAAATAAATAAAAAAAAGGAGATCGGTCCTCCTTCGAAAAGACCGACAGGAACAAACAGTTCCGCAATAAGAGCAACGGTCGCACCGAGCTCAAAGAGAACTCCATCCATCGGCTTAATAGTCGATCGAAGCAAATAACGACAGCCACAGCGAAAGCGAGGCCAGTAGCTACACAATCAGTACTGGACACTGGTCCAAGTACAAGAGGGGTTCACTAGCCCAGCAGTCAACTGCGATTCAGCCCCCAAAAACGGTCCCGACCGGAAGCACTGCTACTGCTAGCTCCGGTACCGAAGGATGGCCGCTTGTGAGGGTGGTAGATCCAGCGAAAGCGAGCTACCAGGATCGCAGAAACGCAGCTAGGCTCCTAAGGAGGGTGTACGAAACTCGCCCAAAAGAAAGCGAAATGTCACAAGAGTTGAAAGAAGCGATTGGAAGAGCGAAAGCGATCATTCCTGATTTCAACCCCGACTTTTAACCTGTACAATCTGCTCCAAAGCCACAACGGTCCTTGGAAGAAAATAAGCCAAACGCAAAAAGGCATAAAACAATGGGCGTGACGCCCAGAAAATCATTTTCGAAGGTTGCAAAAGACCGCATTATTATAGGAGTCCTGGACGAGAACCATCCTGAAGGTATGATCCCCAGGGCCCAATGGAAATGGATCAAGGCCGAGCTGACGAAAGTGGCACTGAAGGTTATTCTAGAGAGCCCCGGCCCCCCGCCTGCGTGCGAAGATTTAGGCTGGCACCAAAGCAAGATAAAAATAATAGCGTGTGACGAGATCGGTTCAGCTGTATAAAGAGGCCATCTCCAAAGTCGGCGAAGTGTACCCAAATGCCAAGCTAGTGGTCGTGGACAGGAAGTATATTTCGTCCAGCCCGCGAGCAAGGGTCCGGTTACCTTCAACTGTCGAAGACCCGGTAGAGATAATGAAGCCCATTCGCGTCTGCAATCCGGACATCCCAACGCAGGAGTGAAGATATGTTAAAACACTAAGCAACAAGAGCAGCGTGGAAGAATCGAAAGAACAGAAGCGCGCCACCAGGCTCTCCTGCTCTTGACTGAAAACTCAATTGAACCGTTAGCGAAATGCGATGGGCAACTGAGATACGGTTTTGTAAAAGTAAAGCTTCACATCTACAAAACTGATACGGAAGCAATAGAGTTCCTCACCACGAAGGAAAGTACAAAGCCCATGAGCGAAACAGAGCCAATGAGCGAAGACGACCATCATACCGAAGAAGAATACGCCTCTTCATGCTCAGAAATGGGCTTAGGGAGGTTGTATTTCCAACGGGAGAGTAAATATTCCGTACAACAGCGTAAGTATTCCGAAAGGGAACTTTTATGCGAAATAAAGGAAGACCTAGACATAACAATAACAGCTGATGCATCTTCTTCAGATAAACCTACACCACTGTAAGGAAACCTGCCTTGCTCTCCTGGATCGTCTGGCAGAAGATCAGCCGGATGTAGACCTCATCCAGGAACCCTGGGTACGGAACGGCGAAATCTGCGGCTTGAGGATATCAGGTTACAAGGTATATAAGACCAATTGTGTATATAAGACTGCCTAAAAGAGCATGCATAATTGCAAAAACACATCTTAATATATTTATGATTCCAAATTTCAGTAACGCAGATACTACGACGGTTAGCAGGGAAGTGAGCGGAAGCAACATCCGGCTAACCTCGTTTTATTTTGCCGGAGACGACTCAGGTCCCCTGCCATCGCCGCTGATAAAAAATCTTGTGGAAGACTGCAAAGCACACAACCGCGAACTATGTAGTTCTAGGAGGTGACGCCAATGCCCACCATACCAAACGAACGTGGTGAGTCTCTCTTTAATTATATTATATGTAGTAAGCTTTTAGTTTGTAACAAAGGCAACGAACCCCCATTTATTACGCGCAATAGACAAGAAGTTCTTGATGTTACGCTAACATGTCACACCCTCTACGGAAAGATGACGCAATGGAGGGTTCTGAACGAACATTCTTACTCCGATCATCGCTATATAGAGGTGAAATTTGGGGAAAGCAGCTCACGGGCCCCGCCTGCCAGCAGGAACTTGAAAAAGACCAATTGGCACATATATAAACGGGAACTTAAGGAAAGACTTCCTAATTCCCGAAATGTCACTATTGAAGATAGAGAATCACTGAACGAACACGTACAAATCCTTACGGAGGTTTGTTGAACTGCGCTAAATAAGGCCTGCCCTATAATTAAGTATAAGTGGAAGAAAAAGCCGCCCTGGTGGTCAGAAGACCTGACAACATTAAGAAATGGCAGCAGAAGAAAGTTTAATAGAGCAAAAGCGACACGAGAGAGTAAAGACTGGGACTGCTATTACAGTAAGCTAAGAATTTACAAAAAAGAAGTTAGGAAAGCGAAAAGGTGTGGTTGGAGAACGTTCTGTGGAGAAATCGAAGGAATCATAGAGTCTTCTAGACTGTGTAAAATCCTTTCAAAAATACACTATTCCTCCGGATACCTCCAAAAACAGGATAAGAGTTGAACTATCTCGAGTGACGAAACTCTGAAGTTGCTAGTGGACACACACTTTCCCAGAAACGAATCATCTAACGTATTAATCAACAATAGTACAGAAAGACCTAATTCTGACATTGAAGAAATAATCACTGAATCCAGGATTACCTGGGCAGTGAACACCTTTCAACCATTTAAATCACCGGGTCCAGATGGATTATTCCCGGCCCAAATACAACATTCACTCAATTACATTATGGAGTGGTTAACGGCTATATTCAAGGCTGCTCTGAAACTTAAAAGTGTCCCATCAGTATGGAAAGAAGTAAAAGTTGTCTTTATTCCTAAAGCGGGGAAAAGTTCACACACAACACCTAAGGATTTCAGGCCAATTAGCCTATCCCCTTTTTTGCTAAGCTTAGTATCTCACAACATGCGTACTCTAAAGGGAAATCTACTGAAACAGCACTTAACTCACTTGTTACAGAAATCGAGAAGTTAATTTATAATAAAGAATTCACACTGGTAGCCTTCCTTGATATCGAGGGCGCGTTCAACAACATCCTACCGGATACCATAATAAAGGCACTGACGGATTTCGGGATCTCTGGTGCTCTGGTTGAGCTCATCAAAAACATGCTCTTGAGCAGATTTGTGATCGCAACCCCAGGGACCTCAGAGATCAAGAAAAAAGTTAGCAGAGGAACACCTCAAGGCGGTGTGCTGTCCCCTCTCCTATGGGTGCTGGCATTAAACTCCTTGCTAAAGAGCCTAGAAGAGAGAGGACAACACGTCGTAGCATATGCGGTCGATGTTGCAATGGTAGTAAGAGGGAAATTTTCCAATACACTTAGAGAAGTCATGCAAGATTTACTAAACATGGTTGAAAACTGGTCAAAAGCAAATGGGCTAAGCGTGAACCCCAATAAAACTGAACACATCCTATTTACCAGGAAACATAAAAATCCAAATATAGCTCCCCCGACTCTAGGTGGAACGGCACTGTCATTTAGTGATGAGACCCGCTACTTAGGTCTAATACTATACCGAAAACTAACTGGGAAGGCAAATGTCGAAGATAGAGTAAAAAAGGCGACAATAGCACTATACTCTTGTAAACAGCTGATAAGACTAAGTTGGGGTCTCTCTGCATCTACGTATATTGGCTTTACACAGCAATTGTCAGACCAATCCTAACATACGGCATATTAGTATGGTGGCCGGCTTTAGATAAATTACACATTAAAATAACCATGGTATATGTACAAAGAATGGCCAGTCTTTGCATCTGCAGGGCCCTTAGGACCACACACACAGCTGCACTAAATATTATGCTTAACCTTTTACCAATAGAGCAATTCGGTAAGCAAACAGCTGCCAAAGCAGCTCTCAGACTAAGAGAAATCGGTCTACTCAGAATGAACCAAAGAGGACACTCTTCAATTTTAGAAAAATTCCCCTGCATTCCTGGCACAACGGATTTCTGTAAGACCAAGGACATAAATTTAAATAAATCCTTTGTCACAATAAGGAATGGGATAACGGGCTTATTGTTAAGAAATATGATTTAAACATCTACACAGATGGCTCAAAACTGGACAACAAAGTAGGTGGAGGGGTTTACTCCGATAAACTCGGAGTATACCAATCATTTCGCCTACCTAATCATTGCAGTGTATTTCAGGCGGAAGTCACTGCCATAAAAGAGGGACTTACAGAAATAAAAACGAGAGTATTATCCACAAATGAAGTCTTCATTTACTCGGACAGTCAAGCGGCAATAAAAGCGCTTGAATCAAAAAAGGCACTCGTCAAAAACAGTTCTAGAATGTTTGAAACTAGTAAATGACGTTTCTAAGTGCTACAAAGTGCACTTTGACGGCACTCGTCAAAAACAGTTCTAGAATGTTTGAAACTAGTAAATGACGTTTCTAAGTGCTACAAAGTGCACTTTATCTGGGTGCCAGGCCACAGGAATATAGCAGGAAACTGCAAGGCGGATGAACTTGCTCGAACCGGTACAACGCTCGATCCCAAGCCGGATAAGGCTCTGATACCCATGACTATAGTCACTTGTAAATTACTTATAGACAGAGAAACCATCAAAAAGGTAAATACAAGCTGGCATAACCTCACAACATGCAAACTAAGCAGACAGACATGGCCGAACTGGAACAGCGGTCGATCGAAGATCTTGCTAAGATTTAGCCGAGAATCTATAAGAAAAATTATAGGTGTATTAACTGGTCATTGTTTAATAGGCAGCCACGCTAGAAGGTTAGGACTCCCGTACTTCGATTTCTGTAGAAGCTGTCTTAATACAGAAGAAGAGGAAACAGTCAGAAACCTTTTATGTGAGTGTGAAAGCTTAGCTATGAGAAGGCTGCGCACTCTTGATACAGCATTTTTAACCGATGTAGCGGACATATCCCATCTAAAACCAACAAAGCGCTGCTCGTTTATTAAATCTACCGGATGGTTTGAAAAGGAACACGTAGGGTAAAGATAAGCTCCAGTGGTATCACAATGGACCTGCGAAAGGTCTAAGTGTGTCTTTATGACAACCACCCTACCTACCTACCTTGATTGGAATGAACAGCCATCCTCCGCCTGGAAAATGGAAGTGGCTTTTCCCATTGCAATTGTTTTTTTGAAATGTGATCCGATAATTCCCGCCCCTGCACTACCGTCTTCCATTTTGGACCCATCAGTAAGCCACACCTGTGCGTCCTGTTTCACGCCGAGGGGTCGCTAATGATCATTTTTAAGTTCTTGGAGAATTGTACTCGTAGTTTTCTTGCCATCTTGTCATGGACTGTCGGGAACGGAGAGTTCAGAATGGAACCCAGTATTCTTGCATGTCTTGTAAGATTGCCTTCTTTGAGACGGAATAGATTAGGAAGCCTTAGGGCTGCCCTGACTACCGACCCTTTGGCTATAAGATAGAATGGAATGAGTCCAGTGACCATTCCTAAAGCCGTTGTGGGCAGGTTCGCATTGTTTAAGGGCCCCTAAACTTAATTTCCTTCTTCGGGTGAAGGATACCACATATGTTTTGTCCGAACAGGGTACACACACATTTTTTGTCGAAAGTCCTTTCTCTCAACACCAGTTTTGCGTAATGATGGGAGCTAGTTGCATGCGATCAGTTATAGTATAGTCGAATTTGCCTCTAACCATCATAACTAGAACGCCAGCAAAGCCCTGAACTTCATATACAAGATCATCGAGAGTCTATAGAAGCTCGTCAATGATCAATAGCCAAGGAGCGGTGATAAAACGCCACCTTGGGGGCATCCTTTGGTAGGCTTGACACATAATCTTTTAGGCCCAGTTTCAAAGATTGTTGTTATATTCCTCAGCATATCGAAACCCACTTTATGATTTGTCTATCTATTTCCTTCCTAACCATACCTTCCTCAATAGAGCTGAAAGAAGCATTGTCGAATGCTCCCGTAATGTCAACCGATGTACAGAGGGCAATATCCGTACAAGCCAACGCCTTTTCGATCTTGGTCGTAAGGCTATGTATGGCAGTTTCAGTCGAGTTGCCTAACTGGTAAGCGTATTGTTCAATATGGAGAGGCGTATCTAATGTATTGATCAATTTTTTTTCCATAGCTTTGAGCAGGAAAGAAGTTAGCTTATGGATTTTGGGGTGTGGTCCGCCTTTTTGCCTGCTTTCTGAATGAAAGCTACCCCGTCTTTACTCCAATTTTTAGGCAATATGCCTAAATCCAGGCTTATCCTGGATATATTTGTCAAAAACTGTGATAATACATTCACGCCGTGCTGTAGTAGACACGCCTTCAAGTAAGTGATTTACATGGACTGAAGGTGGAGATCGCCCATTTAGTTTTGTTCACTGTAAAAATTTTACGGCCAAGGGAGAGTTCCCTTCGTGTAGACATTAAAAGCCGGATGTCCCCAGTGTATTCACTGTCCTCACCCATACTGACAAAGTGAGCGTCCAGCAAAAGCTGTCCCGTTTCCTCCAGACTCTCCGTAAAACTTCCGTTAGCCTACTTGAGAATAGAAAGGCCATTTGAGTGATCTTTGCTGAGTGACTTTTGAAGTCTATTAGCCGCTAGTAGGAATTCAATCTCCTCACACTCCTTCCTCCATGAGTCTCTCTTTGATTTTCTTAGCTCCCTATTATCCAGCGCTAAGGCGCACTTGAAGAGGTGACGGGCTTTCCTCTGCAAAACTTTCAACTCCTTACTCCTTCATCTCCTTACTTCTTCATAACCAGTTCGCAACTGTTCTCGAAGGTTGCCGTTATTAAGTTCTATAGTTTGTTAACTTCAAAGTTAAGTTCTTGAGAGTTAGTGATTTTTCCGCTCAGAGTCCTATGTTTTGCTCCAATTGGAATTGATATAACGATCAATTGGTTTTTTAAATTTTTCTAATCTGAAAGATATCTTCAACTTCCCCCATTAGACCAAATCGAATATACCGATGGTCCGACAAGGATACTTCATATAACACCCTCCAAATCGAAGTGCTATTCGATATAAATGCGTTAGTGAGAGTGAGATCCAGGACCTCCCTTCTTATCACATTTATAAAAGTTGGCTCATTGCCTCTATTTGCTACCACTATATTATTAGTAGTAATAAAATCCGGCGGCAGCCGTAGCCGAATGGGTTGGTGCGTGATTACCATTCGGAATTCACCGAGAGGTCGTTGGTTCGAATCTCGGTGAAAGCAAAATTAATAAAAAAAACAACATTTTTCTAATAGCGGTCGCCCCTCGGCAGGCAATGGCAAACCTCCGAGTGTATTTCTGCCATGAAAAAGCTCCTCATAAAAAATATCTGCCGTTCGGAGTCGGCTTGAAACTGTAGGTCCCTCCATTTGTGGAACAACATCAAGACGCACACCACAAATAGGAGGAGGAGCTCGGCCAAACACCTAACAGAAGTGTACGCGCCAATTATTTATTTATTTAGGTATTTTTAATAAAATCCAGAAGTGACTCACCTCTTACATTGATGTCCGAGCTACCCCAGACCGTGTGATGTGCGTTAGCACCGCAGCATATGACCCACTGCAAACTTCGTTTGCGGCAATAGGCCATAAGCTGCTAGAGTTCGCAGAAAGCAGCATCCTCCGCATTACTTGGAAGGTATAGCGAGACCAAGACAATAACTCTTCTTCTGAAGAGCTGACCAATTTGCTGGTGTCACCATCAGCAAGCCTAATGACTGACCAGGAATCGTAGAAGGTCTACTTTCAACCTGTGCGCTGCAGGTAGTAATACCTGTTTTTGTTTTTGAACGACCAGACATTGTTCGCCCGCGGGAGGTGTTTGATTTCAGGATAGGAACTACAGGAACCAGGACAGGAACTACTCAGGATTTCTCAACTGAGTTTGCACCACCAAATTTATGGTGACGTGTGAGGAACGTACCCGAAGACTTGGAAGAATTTTAGCGGGATTGAGGCGATTGCAGCACTAGCGTATCAGTCAGAGGTGTCACCCTACTGTACTGAGGTGATAGAATACTACTTTGACCAGCCCATAGACGGTCTAATCTAAAATATTTCCAGTATACCATAATCAGGATCTTACTGGTCTATGAATGCAACGTCCCTGGCTACATTCGAGCAAATTGTCCTACGTGCGATAAGTGCGATAAGTAGTAATGTTCCAGCAGCAATTGGCGTTGAAAATTTTAATTACACATCTCACACAAAATAAGGGAAAAGTAAAATTTCCTAAATTTATTAGTGATTTGTGAAAAGCTGTATCTCGTGAAAATTGGGCGCACGGAGTTCCGATAAAAATCATTTAGAAGCTTTAAACTTCTAGTTTTAAGATCTTTAAGCAAACTTTTTTTTATTATTTATTGTGTAATGGTCAGTTAAAGGGCGACACAAAAATTTTCGGAATTTTTTCCTTTTTTTTTTTTTGATTGCACGGGCTTGAAAAAATTCGTCCAACTAAAACTAGCCATACAGTCAACTAGCTTGATTATTTAGCTTCAATTTGCTTTTTTTTATTCTCGCTACGATCATTTCTCTCTGAGATATCCGCATTTTACGAAAAAAGACCATTTTATCTTTGATCTCAACAACTAATATCCCCACAATAAATTAAACAATGGTTTTGGAAAGTGGAATAAATTTCCTATAAGATCCTAATTAAATTTTTTGAGAAAAAAAGTTGTTTTTACCCTTAACGTTGGTTTGAAGTGAACTCAAAAAAACGCCTTTTTACGGTTTTTCAGAAAATCTATCACTCACTTACAAATATGTATTAATGCGGGAACTCATGTTTCCAGGGATTTTTACAATTTAATATTTCCTTGTGGAACCCTGTAAAGTTTTAAATCGATCCATCAAGGCGTTTTTTCGAACCGATTGATCAAAGTTTCACAAAAGAACTTTTTTCGCATTTTTGCAAATTAAAAAAAGAAAAATCAAAAAAAAAATTTAAAAGTTTTTTGAAAAAAATTTTGAATAATTTTATCTTGATAAAAGATTAGTTTTGAAAAAAACTATTGCCTGGGCGTATATTTGGTCAGTAGAAATTTTAATATGTAAATTTATTGCACGAATTCCGTAGATCGAGTACTGAATAATGTCTTGTGGGTATCAATTTACAAAAATAAACATTAGTAAAATTAAGGTACGCAACGGTTAAATAGTCTCAATAAGTGCTCAGTATTCTTGATGAACACAATTTTTTTTGCAAATTAAAAAAAAAAAAATTTGAAAATTTTTGAAAAAACATTCGAAAATTTTTGAAAAAAATTTGAAAATTTTGGAAATGTAATAATGTTTAGCCAATTTTTAAAAACAATGCACTTGTTCCTATAATTATTTTGTAAGATTTTGATCAATCGGTCCGGAAAAACGGCTTGATGGATCGATTTAAAAATTTACAGGGTTTCACAAGGGAATACTAAATTGTGAAAATCCCTGGAAACATGAGTTCCCGCATTAATATTTGTCACTGAGCGATAGATTTTCTGAAACACAGTAAAAAGGCGTGTTTTTGTGTTCACTTCAAACCAACGTTAAAGGGAAACACAACTTTTTTTCTCAAAAAATTAAAAAAGATCTTATAGGAAATTTATTCCACTTTCCAAAACCATTTTTTGAGTTATTGTGGGGTTATTAGTTGTTGAGATATCAATGATCAAAGATAAAATGGTCTTTTTTCGTAAAATGCGGATATCTCAGAGAGAAATGATCGCAGCGAGAATTAAAAAACAAGCAAATTGAAGCTAAATAATCAAGCTAGTTGACTGTATGGCTAGTTTTAGTCGAGATACAGCTTTTCAAAAATCACTAAAAAATTTTGGAAATTTTATTGTTAACTTAATTTTTGTGATTTGGCGACTTCAACGCCAGGGTGGGCAAGGAGGGAATTTTTGGTCCTACAGTCGGAAAATTCAGCCTGCACAATGGAACACCCGGTAACGGACAGGGGTTCATCGACTTCGCCGGGGCACAATACATGGTAGTCTGCAGCACCAGATTCCAGAATAAGAAAATACACCAAGCAACGTGGCTGTCTCCTGACTGGAAAACTTGAAACCAAATCGATCATGTTGTGATAGATGGAAGACACGCTTCCAGTGTTTTAGATGTACGTACGATCCGCGGACCCAACTTCGTCTCGGATCACTACCTTGTTGCAGCCAAACTGCGCACGCGCCTCTGTGCAGCAAAAAACGTACATCTACTTTCGCAAAGAATGTTCGACATCGAAAACCTGCCATCACAACAGACAGCCAGAATAATTGCCACTCGACTCTCACTCCTGCTCTCAGAGTGTACTGCTCAACAAATCGGCATGCACGAGCAATGGAGCAACATTTCTCGTTCTCTACGTACCGCTGCCGAAGAAGGAATCAGATTCCGGCGAGCAAGAAAAAATAGTGGGTACGACGAGGAATGTCATGCTGCCGCAGAAAGAAAAGATCCTGCCTATAGAGCCACGCTGCCATCGGGGGCAACACGAGCCAGGTGGGATCGCTACAGAGAGCTAAAAAGGAAGAGAGACGTATTATTCGAAAGAAGAACCGAGAGGCCGATATACGCGAGTGCGAGGAGCTTGAGATGCTGACCAATACGAACAACGCCCGAAAATTCTACCAGAAAGCTCAGCAGCTTACAGAAGGTTTCAAGACCGGGACGTTTTACTGTAAGAACAAAGACAGATATCTGTTGACCGACATCCAGAGCAGTCTTAATTTATGGAGGAAACACTTCTCGAACCTATTAAAGAGTGATTTCTGCGCATGTCACAATCGCCAATCGTTGATGATGGAATTGCCGTTCCGCTACCCGACCATGACGAGGGAAGAATAGCGATAACGCGGCTAAAGAACAACAAAGCCGCGGGCGAGGACGGACTGCCGGATGAGCTATTCAAACATGGCGACGAGGAGCTGCTTCTATGCAAACTATGGTCGGATGAAAGCATGCCTGCCGATTGGAATTTAAGTGTGATCTACCCATTCCATAAGATGGGAGATCCTGCAATCTGTGCCAATTACCGCGGGATTAGTCTTCCAAAGATCGCCTATAAGGTTATAGTGAGCCTAATGCGTGAAAAGCTGAATCCCACCGTCAACCAACTAATTTTACCTTATGAGTGTGGCTTTAGACCTGGAAAGTCTACCATCGACCAAATATTCACAATACGCCAAATCTTGGAAAAGATCCATAAAAGGAGAATCGACATACGCCATCTTTTCGTCGACTTCAAAGCTGCATTCGACAGTACGAAAAGGAGTTTCCGGTATGCCGCGATGTCTGAATTTGGTATCCCCACAAAACTAATACGGCTTGGCAAGATGACGTCGCTGAACACAAGCAGCGCCGTCAAAATTGGGAAGGACCTCCCCGAGTCGTTTGATACCAAACGAGGTTTCAGACAGGGTGACTCACTGTCGTGTGACTTCTGTAACCTGATGTTGGAGAGGATCGAACGGGCCGCAGAACTTAAACGCTCAGGCACAATATTGTATAAGAGAGTAAAGTTGTTGGCGTATGCCGATGATGTCGACATCATCGGCCTTAACAAGCGCGCTGTTAGTTCTGCCTGGTCTGGTGGTGAACGAGGGCAAAACGAAGTACCTCCTGTCATCAAACAAACAGTCGGCACACTCGCGTATCGGCACCCACATCACTTTTGACAGCTATGACTTCGAGGTTGTAAAAGATTTCGTATAGTTAGGAACCAGTATTAACACCGATAACAATGTCAGCCTTGAAATCCAACATAGAATCTGTATGATCTTTACGACGACATAGACATAGCGCAGCAAATATTGATCCAGTTGCTACGCTGGCTGGGTCATGTCGTCCGAATGGATACAAACGCTCCGGCTTTGAAAGTATGCGAAGCGGTACCAGCTGGTGGTAGCAGAGGAAGAGGAAGGCCTCCTCTGCGTTGGAAAGATCAGGTGGAGAAGGACTTGGCCTCACTTGGTGTGTCTAATTGGCGCCGATTAGCACGAGAAAGAAACGACTGGGCGCTTTGTTAAACTCGGCTAAAATCGGGTAAACGGTTATCGCGCCAATTAAGAAGAAGAGATAAAATTCATTATTTTGCCAAACGCCACCCAAAATTGTTCGTTGCTTCGAGCCAATTTTTTTGAACAATCTGCTATTGTGTTGAATATAGGCCAAAGGTATTGGTTCTTTAAAGATACGCCCAATGTCCACTATGACATTGCCAAAGTATGGCCGCTGAAATTAAATTTGGTCGAAACCGTCAAGTTAGCAAAGGTCCATTAGAGGAAGCCCCCCGAAACAATAGTGGCCGAACCTAAAGAGTAGAATCGTGATATTTATCTCTCCGAGTTTGAAAACTACGGTCCGGAAATCCGAAGAACGAACTATTCTCCACATGCAATACATGTAATTTTTATAGATTCGCTGCGTGACAACGACACTACACCTGAAAGGAACACGAAACGTGGACTGTTCAATGGAGTCGTTTACAGCTATAGTGAGTATAATGATGTTTCTACACATCTTAGTTTGATTAATTTCAGAGTTTTAAAGGTTACTGATGGCGTACATTTAAATGCTGATCAATATATTGCTCCAGTTTTCAAGAGAGGCATTAATAAAACATGTTTCACCAAACCTTTACGATTGTTTTAGTTTAGCAGAATGCCGTTGGTGCTGAAAAACTCTCCAGCTACCTTTCAGAGACTTATTGATTTATTCAAAGCAGCAATATACCCGAGATAAATTTGTTTGCTTATTTAGATGACTTAATTGTGTATTCAGCCACATTTGATGAAGACTTGCGAAAACTTGATATAATTTTTGAACGACTCGGAAAGTTTAATCTGCGTGTGAACAATGATAAATGTCGTTTTTGTTGCTCGGAAATGAAGTACTTGAACATTCGCTTACGCCCGCAGGTGTCTGTGTAGATCCGGAGAAAACCAACGCAATAGCATTAGGTCGCGAACCAAGGAACCTTAAAGAATTGACTTAACGATAAAGAACAAACCAATTTTGTAGTGGATTCGTTTATTTTATTTCAATAAATAAAATATAGCCAGCAAATGTTAATACAGTACAGCTAAACACCGTTACCGTCACGGCACAGTTATTACACAGTTCTCTTCGTCATTCGATCGCCAAATGATGGGGGAGACCATTTTACATTTCCTTTTATAGCTTTACAAATGAACATTAATAGATTCAGGGTTGTATCGAAATGATTTCATATAAGGTATTAAAACTAGGTGTCGCTATTAAATCTAGAGCAAGACGCTCTGTTGAATCACAGAAATCCTTACTGGAATAACCCAACACAGAAATTACTACTGGGACAAAGCAGCACATTAGCGGTGCAGTCACAGAACCATAGCAATGCACTGAGTGCATTTCACTTAGCGGTAGGTCAGTTTCTTTGTTCGATTAGATGTCCTGCTAATCAGAAGCCAATACAAAAGTGCGTGCATAAAAAATGTATTTACGGCACGACAAATATCACGCCACCGCTTGTATCACCGTTTTGCTTTTCGTTTTCGTCACTCAACATTCTTTATCACCGCCTACCTACTGCTAATAGTTCTTAGACATATTCATTCTTTGCTTGACGGCGCAACGCACCTGAGCTTTTACTTGCATCTAATTATAAAGATTTTGATATCTTATAAATAAATCGGAAACAATTTATAGCTAATAAATTTTCTAATATTCAGAACTAGAAAAAATCTTCTAGTTCCAACACGCTCATTACAATAATATTAGAACTAGGTGTCGCTAATAACTTGAAACTAAAACAGCACACACGTTACAGGTCGTATTTTCATAGGAGTAAGTGCTGAATTGTTCAGTTTTACTTCATTCCAGTCGTTAAGTGCAAATGTATTTTTGTAAATAACGATGCACTGTGATTTGTTTGGATTTAATTGCAACCCATTGTCACAGGCCCACTTGCTGGCGTGATCTAAGTCCATGTTGAGCTTATTAATACAATTATTGACAGATACAAAAGGGCAGCTGACATATAATTGGACATCATCCGCGTACAAAACGCAATACAAAACAAACGAACAAAACCAACAAAAGTAGGAGAAATTACATGTTTGTGAAAATTCAGTAAATGGCTTGGTAGTATTGTGATTTGTGAGATTTAAACTAATCAAACTAATGAAAACGAAGTGCCGTGTGTTAAATTGTGAAAGTACAAAACAATGTAAAGGCTCCAAATACAGTTTGTTTGCGTTTTTATGCGGCGTGGCAAGAAAGTATGTGTGTGTGCGAATAATTTCTTGTGTTTAGCTATTTCCATTGCCTGCGCCTACTCTTCTTCTTCACAAACAAGTAATTCCCCCTCCTTTTGCTTGTTTATTCACAGGAGTTGTTTATTCGAAGAGAAATTAAACAAGATGCTAAGTTTCAAAACTTGAAGCTCATGTCGAAAGTTTTTGAGTGAACCAGTGTTAATAAAGTTACACGATCATTGTCAATGTTGAGTCTGATGTCATCCGATACCCTAATTAGCGCCGTTTTACACTTCGGTTGGATCTAAAACCAGATTGGTACCGATTAACCAGTAGATTTCGAATCAGAAAAGAATTTATCTGAGCATGCTTTATGCGCTCAAGTACATTGGACAAAAAAGATCGTATTGCGATGAGTCTAAAGTAAGTGAGGAAAAACAGACGTAGCTAAAATGCTGTTTAGGACATAATTTACACAAGATAAAAGTTAGGCAACACAAATTTTAAAAAATTGGAATAAATGCCATCTAGACCAATCGCATTAGATTGCACACTGAAGACGCTCTGGGTAACTATACAATCATCAATATTAGAGAAGGTAAGACCAGGCATTGCTCCATTCATATGTTCACTATACATTTCACGACATATATTACTGCTACAGCCGGATAACTGCACAAAATTCTCGTTCAGCTCATTTACGTTTATATTTTCGGAAACATGATTACTTTTGTTGCCAATCCCTATTTCACGATTGAAATTTCATGTTTTTTTTTAGCGATGTGTGGTATGATCCACCTGTTATACTCTCTGGTGTGTGCCAAATTACCGACACCACACTTATATGTTTACTTCAGAACGTTTATTACTTCTAATTAGTTAACAATATTAAATGCTATACCAAATACAATTCAATTAAAGTGTTTAATTAATTCAGCTTATTACGATCGACTTGTGCAAAAAATAAAAAAATAAGAAGCATCAGCAACGTGCTAGTCTGTCATCTCAATTATAGTGCTTTTTGACATTTTAGATCAGGGTTGTCATATTACTATTTCGCATTCCTCAACACCTCCCTTTGTTAGGAAGTATCATACTCATTCAAATATGCTGGTGGTCTACGAATCCTGCGACTCGTTGATGTTCCTCTATTCGTTCCTGAATGTGCATTAGAACCAGATGAGGTGGTTTCCACTAGGGGAGCGACTTCAACAGTTTCTGGCTGTAGTACGGGTTGATTTTCTTCATTGAAGCGTGGTAGTTCTGTGAGATCAAAAACGTCGCATAAATATTTAGTCAAATTGCGATTGCCAGTATGGTTTCCATACCGTTTTACCATTTTATTTGCATGTGCTCTAATCAGTTTTGAGTTGCCCTTTACTTCAATTCTGACATTGTAGTTCACAGAACCAATCCGTTCTATGATAACGCCAGGAACCCAAAACGTATCATTGCCTTGATGCCATTTAACGTTTACAAGGTCTCCATTCGAAAATTCTCTAGATTTTGCTCCGTGTTTGACATTAAACTGCTTTTCTTGTTTTAAATTTCGTTGTTTGATTTCCGTTGTTTGTGGCTTAGTTAAGTCTAACGTTGTTTTGATTTTCCGGTTATGTTCGAACGCTCCGCTCGTAAATTGTGTGCCGTTATCGGAGACCAGTGTGTCACAATCTCCGTAACGTGAAAACGTTTCATTTAGCTTGCTAATGATTGTTTGCGTTGTGATATTCTCTATTTGAAAATTTTCAGGCCATTTTGAGAATGCATCTACGATTACGAAGTAATAAAAACCATTGCATGGTCATGCTATATCAATGTGTAACCGTTCCATTGGTTTTGTTGCTAACGGCCATGATCGTAGTGTATGTTTTACAGCCATTTTTGCTGTTGATGCACAAAGTTGACAATTTCGTGAATACGAGACTATATCTTCGCCCACACCAGGCCCATACACGTAACTCCTTGCTAACAATTTCATCCGTTCTCTACCTGGATGTCCTCTGTGTAGTTGACGTAAAATTCGTGGTTGTAATTTCTTCGGAATCACTATGCGTTCATGAAACATTAGGCACTCTTGAATCACGCTGAGTGCATCTTTCCGTGCATAAAGTGGCTGTAATTCTGGTGTTATTTCTTGCTTCCATCCATTTGATAATGCGTTTATGACAGCTTGGGCCGTTGAACATTGCTTTGTAGCTTTTCTTATCATTTCAAAACTCACCGCAAGTTTTTCACATTGGTCTTCAATAATCGTGTTCATTTCTTCTTCCATTTGCGTACAAGCTATCACCATGTCTTCGTCTTGCTTTGTGTGATTGGCTATAAGGCGCGAAAGCATGTCTACACATCCAAATTCTGTTGTTTTAATGTATTGGATATTGAAGTCGTACATCATCAATATTAGTGCCCATCGCTGAAGAATATTTGCTGCGTACGTTGGGATGCCCTTATTTTTACCAAATATTGCGATTAGCGGCTTATGATCCGTGCACAATGTGAACTCACGTCCAAAAATAAATCTGTGGAACTTCTTTAGCGCAAAAACTAATGCTAAAGCTTCCTTTTCAATTTGCGAGTACTTTTGCTCTGCATCCGTTAAAGCTTTTGAGGCGTGTTGTATAACCTTCTCTGATCCGTCCGGAAAAACGTGACAAATAAACGCACCGATTCCTCTATTGGAGGCGTCTGCTGCCACTTTCAATGGTAAATTGGGGTTATAATGCGTAAGCATTAAATGTGAATTTAAAATGCGTTTGAATTGCTGGAAGGCTTTTTGGCAATCAGCGTTCCAATTAAACTTTTCATTTTTATGAAGCAATTTGTCCAAAGGTGCTCTGATTTTGGACATGTCTGCGATGAATTTTCCATAATAGTTTACACTGCCCAGAAATGCTCGGACTTCTGACATATTTTTGGGTTCTGGTAGTGCTAGAATCTGGCTTATTTTGGTGGGGTCAGGTTTTATACCTGTTTTGCTGAAAATGTTTCCCAAATATTTTACTTGTGCAGCAAAAAATTTGCATTTGTCGAACTGGACCCGAAATTTATACTTCTGTAGCTGTTGCGCCACTTTATGAAGGTTTTTCGACATGTTTCTCAAAGGTTGCACCGCCTATAATGATGTCATCTATGTAAGCGACGGTGTCATCTATGCCTGCCAATATGGTGTCCATGATTTGTTGGAACGCTCCTGGAGCGCTTTTGATACCTGGTGCGAGTCGATTGAACGTAAACAGACCCATATGCGTGTTAATGGTGAGCAGGTTGGCTGACTCTGCTGTGACGGGTATCTGTAGATACGCGTCTGATAGGTCTATTACGGTAAAACAATGACTTCCCGCGACCTTTGCGTAAATTTCTTCTGGCGTGTGCAGCGGATATTGATGCGGTTCTAACCATGCGTTTAGCCCTGATGAATAATCGCCACAGATCCGAACCTTGCCAGACGGTTTCTTCACTGCGACGATAGGCGCTGCCCATTCAGAAAATTCTACAGGGGCGATAACCCCTAATTGATGTAATCTATTTAGTTCTTCTTCAATGTACGGTAGCATGGAATATGCTACTGGCCTTTTTGCGCGAAAAATTGGTTTAGCATCCGGCTTTAGATGCAATGCTGATGTAACTGTGCTACAACTTTCCAGACTTGGCTTGAATATGTCCGCATAGTCTTGCTGTATATGCTTCAAAATAGTAGATTGTTGATCTTGAACCGATATGATGTTGTTACAAATGAGATTGAGAGGCTTTTCCCAAATATGGAAAATGTCACACCAGTCAACTCCTAAGATGTTCAAAGAATCAATATTTGTTACGAATAAATTACAGTATTGTACTTCCCCGTTTAGACTAGCTTCACAAGAAAATTCGGCTAGTAGTTGAATCTTATCTTTTGATGCGCTGGTAACGTATTTGTTCTCCAACCGTATTCCCGGTTGACCCATTTGTATCCATGTGGACTTTCCGATTAGCGAGACGTCCGAGGCGGTGTCCACCCGCATTCTGACATCACACGACGGAAACGATGAAGTTGCGGTTTCTATCGGCTTTATGCTTACTGTTGTGTATTTGCGTCGATTAACATGCGTTATTGAATTTACTTGTAAGCAACTGTTGTGACCTTTGTTGCTCGTTTGTTGTTGCTTGTGTCGCTGAGGTTTTGTGCTTTTGCTTTTGCTGGCGCTGTATGAATTACAGTACCCCTCCTTATGACCGTATTTGTTGCACTTGTTACACTTTTGATTGCGATATGTACAATATTTTGCATAGTGCATGTCTCCGCAATTCCAACAGGGTGTTTTTGGAATCTTCGCTTTATTTGTTTTGCTATTTTTAGTTGCATCGTTCTTGCTTTGGCGTGTATTTGCATGTATTGCGTTGGTTATTACGGCTTTTGTCTCTTCCACCATTGCTGTATCTTTCTTTAGATTGATGAATTTTTGCGCATGGCTCACCAGAGAGTTTAATGTTTGCTGTGAATCTTCTTCTAGTTTTGCCAATATTTTTATACGAATGTCGGCTTCTGTGTGTGCTTGCAACCCAAATACATAGATGAGGCATTTGAATTCATCTGACGAATGTTCCGACAGTCTAAATTTTTCACATTGAGCATTGACCCTGGCTGCATACGATACCAGGTCTTCCTGTTGATTCTTACTAATTTGCAAACATTTGTATCTTATACTGAAGAGCGATTCATTTGCACCGAACATTTCTCCCAGCTTGGAGACTGTTTCTTCGAATGTGAAATCTCGTGGATTTTTTTGGTAAAATATATGTTGCTTACTTGTTATACGCAATTGGATTTAGCTTCCTCATTAAGAGGCGAACACGTGATGCTTCGTCCAAATCTTTGCCATCGACCAAGAAAACGTCTTCGTGACGTGCATACCACGTGTCGAATGTGAGTGCGTTTGTGGCATCATAGCAAAATTCTGCTATGCTTTTTGCCAATGACTCCATCAACTGTTCCTTTGAATTTTCTACTGGCTGCTTTGATCTTTGAGTCAATTGCTCCAGTAATTTGCTTTGCATCTGCAACAGTTTCATAAGTTCCTCTTGTTCTGGCATTTTCGCTTATGTTCCTACTTTGCAGTTTTGTAGGTTATGAGACCAATTTCCTCGTCGCCACCTGTTGCGATGTGTGGTATGATCCACCTGTTATACTCTCTGGTGTGTACCAAATTACCGACACCACACTTATATGTTTACTTCAGAAAGTTTATTACTTCTAATTAGTTAACAATATTAAATGCTATACCAAATACAATTCAATTAAAGTGTTTAATTAATTCAGCTTATTACGATCGACTTGTGCAAAAAATAAAAAAATAAAAAGCATCAGCAACGTGCTAGTCTGTCATCTCAATTATAGTGCTTTTTGACATTTTAGATCAGGGTTGTCATATTACTATTTCGCATTCCTCAACACTGTGCTAAGGTGATGGTCGTACAATTTCAGTTTTTGCAGTTTAATCGCTGTCGTGACTTGTCTTCTGTGACCCTGAAGACATTATAGGCTGCTTCACATTTCAAGTGTTTCCACTTTCGATATGCCTTGTTACGCTTTTGAATAATTGTTGAAACAAGGCCATTTACGAACATTTATTAATTTTGTTACAAACGGCACATACTGTTCAAATAGGGAACTAAATATATTGGTTGGACAAAATTATTCTGCTCGTTTGTGGACAACAGGGTATGGCATTAGTAGCTTCTTCTAGTTGCTCATAACTAATATGTATAAAATCTCTATATGAATAGGAAACTGTGTTACAAGATAACTTAAAATCCAATTTTAGGAAAATAAGGTAATGTTTCGAAAAATTTGGGAAGGAGAGCTAGTCAAAGATTAAAATTTTCAATGTATCACTTACAATATGTCCAAGACCGTGCAGTTTGTTTGAGGAAACGTGTAGGAGTTGAGAAATTTACTTGGAAAAAACCTAGATTTTACATTGCCAGTGAAAGTTTATTTTCAGTAAGCAAATCACTGTTAAAATCTTCAGCTGTTCGAATGTCGTTATAGCTGAGGATAAGATTTTCAATAAATACCATACTGTCATCGTAAGTGAAGTGTTTCTGAGGTCTATAAACAAATTTTATTAGTATTTTTGTATGATGAGACATCAGTTCAACAAAGAGGTATTCAATTGAACTATAAGGCTCTGATGTACATTTAATTTTACAGGACAAACCAGATTTAACAAACACAGCCACTCTACCACTATGCCTAAGTCTATATGAACGAAAAAGGTTATATCCATCAACACAAAAAAAAATGTTACAATGGTTATAGAACCAAGGCTCGGAAACACATACAACATCAATAACATATGATTCAAAAATGTATCTGACCTCATCGAGTTTGTTTACCTGTCATAGTCTTTGGAACGGGATTCAAAACTACAAAATTAAAAATATCGAGGACATTGCACTTTGAGGTTAAGCAAAAAGCCACATAAAATGGCAAACAATTTGCAGTAAGAGTAAACGGGAGGGCGAAAGAAGATAACACATGGAAAGTTAGAAATGAAGTGAAATGTGAGAAACGCATACATAGAAACATAAGGTAAACAGGAGTATAAATTAACATTATATTACGTTCTAAACTGAATAATATTTAAGAGAGAAAAAAAGAAAATGTTGATAAAGAGGCGTGAGTGTATTGAATTTTTTTTTTGTTATGCCTATAAGAGTATCCACTGCTGCACCATAGTTGGCGCTCTTCGTTAGGCTTTCGTCTGATGGAAACTTAGCCCCCGATGGAGAACGCTGACATTAGTAGCTTTTTTCTCCGGAGTTCAGAGGCATACGCCATTATCTCACACAAGGCCTTTGGCAACCTCTCATGCAGATATACAGCCCCATATACGGGCTGATCAATGTCGGAGAGTTTAAGAGATCCTTTGCGGGACTTGCACAAGGCAGCAATTGATTTAAATGGCTGCGCGACAAACGGAATACGTTTTACATATTCCGCTCAATGTTTTAACACAAAGTATACTTTTTAAAAAGTTATTGATGATATTCGATTAATTATTGGACTATGAATAAGTTCGTGCGGTTTTTTTTCGAAATTTGAAACTTTATTGACGTAAAATGGTTACAAATTTAATATTCAAAATATTGTCCATCGCTTACTACTACTTTTTCCCATCTTTCTGGCAATTCACGGATTCCCTTTGTGAAAAATTCGGTCGGTTTTGCCGCAATCCACGAATCGATCCATTTTTTGACTTCATCGTAATTACGGAAGTGCTGGTCAGCCAGGCCATGTTGCATCGATCGGAAGAGATAGTAATCGGATGGCGCAAGGTCTGGACTATACGGCGGGTGGGGTAGGACATCCCATTTGAGCGTTTCTAAGTATGTTTTGACCACTTGTGCAACATGTGGCCGAGCATTGTCATGTTGCAAAATAACTTTGTCGTGTCTATCGGCGTATTGCGGCCGTTTTTCTCGCAGTGCTCGGCTCAAACGCATCAATTGTCGTCGGTAGACATCCCCCGTAATCGTTTCATTCGGTTTCAGTAGCTCATAATACACAACACCCAGCTGGTCCCACCAGATACACAGCATAACCTTCAGGCCATGAATATTCTGCGCCGACGTCGATGTTGAAGCATGGCCAGGGTATCCATACGTTGCCCGACGTTTTGGATTGTCGTAATGGACCCACTTTTCATCGCCAGTCACAATTCGATGCAAAAAACCCTTTCTTTTGTGCCGTTGAAGCAGTTGTTCGCATGCCATAAAACGGCGTTCAACGTCTCTTGGCTTCAATTCATACGGCACCCAATGGCCTACCTTTCGGATCATTCCCATGGCTTTTAAACGTTTGGAAATGGTTGATTGATCAACTCCCAAAGTTTTTGCAACCTCTTCTTGCGTTTGAGCCGGATCTTGATCGAGCAATTCCTCCAATTCGGTATCCATGAACTTTGGCGGCGCACCCTCGCGTTCTTCGTCTTCCAAGCCAAAATCACCACTTTTAAAGCGTGCAAACCACTTCTGGCACGTTCGCTCAGATAGAGCATGCTCACCATAAACTTCCACCAAGATACGATGACTTTCGGCTGCTTTTTTCTTCATATTAAAATAATGAAGAAGAATTCCCCGCAAAAACACATTATTTGGCACGAAATTCGACATTTTCAAGTGTGGTAAAAATATTGTTGTTTACGCTTCAAATAAAAAACTTATACTGACGTTTGTGCCTTACGACAGTAGCTCTCCAATGAATGTTTGGAAATGTGGATCGATGGAATAATAATCAAGTTACGCCATCTGTTGTAAAACCGCACGAACTTATTCATAGTCCTATATTAATCGCCTTTATTAGTTGCTAATAAAACCCCAACAATTTTCCTAATTGCTGTTGTATTGAACTGTTTTAACGGGTGTGTACTAAAACCGAAACTTAAGGGCTAATTATAAGTTGCGTTAGCTAATATTTCAAGTTCGATGTTACACACTTACAGCTAGAATTTAACAGCGGAAGTTCTCTTAATAATGCTCTTACTCATTAATCGAATAAATATTGGCTAGCTTAAGTTAGTTAGAGCGAGAGTAAAAAAATAGGGAAAATTACAATAAAATTCAGATTGTGGGCTAAGTAGGTATTTATCCATGATGGAAAGAATAATGAGATGGCACCTATCGTGGTCCCGTTACTTTGCTCTCAGCGAATTTGACAACGAGTTACGTGATTTTAGCTCCAGTATGGCCAGATTACCATTTTCGTCACTTGATTTAGCATTTTTTTTTTTGTTATTTAGTCTGAGAGTTTTAGTTCTTTCTTCATGATATTTTTCCAACCTGTTCTAATTAAAAGTAATGTTTATAATTCTGTAAAATATACTTTTTTTTAAATTAGTTTAATAATTCACTTCGTTTTATTTAGCTTTACTTTTTTTAACATCTGGTGGCATTGCCCGCGGTTGCAGGTGTTGTTGGTGTTCTTCTGCTTTCGGCAGTCAAATCTCTCTCTCGCCACTGCAGTATAGCCTACCTTTGGATATAAAAACGCCCTAAAATTCCCATTCAAAGAAAATAACACAACAAATTTTTATTGAATCATTTAAAGATCTTTGTATGCGTGACAAATTCTCTTTAGAATGTGCGTTTTGGTTTTAATAAATGTGTTGTGCTTATGTACAATTTAATTTATAAGTTATTTCTGTCAAGCGAGACTTTTTTGTTAAGGGAACGACTTATTTGCTATATTTGAGGTTATGTAACTAGATAATGTACTCTTTTTGTAAAAATGTCAGTATGGTTTCTTTAGTATTTTCTGGTATTTGGTTGCTTATTTTTACAATGAATACATCTCTTGATGTTCTATATTTCATTAAGGATTGATGGCCGGAAGAAACGATTACACCTCCATGGTTTTAATCCACATTCAGTAAATTCAAACGCCTTTTGAAATGTGTAAAAAGGTTTTCAATCTTAAGAATAGTTGAGAGAGGGACATTTAATATTTTTGCATAACCTTAAAAGGAGCAAAAAGTTAAATTCACACTTTCAAATTTTATAAGAACCAACTAATTTTCATTAGCACTAAAATCTTCTCAGAGTGGCCTTTTTTAACCTTCTTTTGTATAATAATACAGTTTTCTTTTAACCTAAAGTTTCGGTAGCTTTAAATTAAAAAAAAAGAAACCTTTTTACACATTTCAAAAGGCGTTTGAATTTACTGAATGTAGATTAAAACCATAGAGGTGTAATCGTTTCTTCCGGCCATCAATCCTTAATGAAATATAGGGCATCAAGAGGTGTATTCATTGTAAAAATATGCCACAAAATACCAGAAAATACCAAAGAAACCATACTGACATTTTTACAAAAAGAGTACCTTATCTAGTTACATAACCTCAAATATAGCAAATAAGTCGTTCCCTTAACAAAAGAGTCTCGCTTAACAAAAAAAAATGCATAAATTAAATTGTACATAACCATAACACATTTATGTAAAAAAGCGCACATTTTAAAGACAATTTATCACGCATACAAAGTTCTTTAAGTAAATCATAAAAAATTTGGTGTTTTATTTTCTTTAAATGGGCATTTTAGTGCGTTTTTATATCCAGAGGTAGGCAATACTGCAGTACCGAGTGAGACACATTTTAAAGACAATTTATCACGCATACAAAGTTCCATAAGGAAATCATAAAAAAGTTGGTGTTTTATTTTAGTTAAATGGGCATTTTTGTGCGTTTTTATATCCAAAGCTAGACAACACTGCAGTAGCGAGAGAAAGATTAAACTGCTGAAAACAGAAGAACACCAACAACAACTGCAATCGCGGGTAATGCTACCAGATGTTAAAAAAAGTAATGCTAAAAAAAACTGAGAGAATTATTGAACTAATTTTTAAAAAATTAAAATTATAAACATTTATTTTAATTAGAAGAGGCTAGAAAAATGTCATGAAGAAAGAACTAAAACTCCGAGACTAAATAACAAAAACAAATGCTAAATCAAGTTACAAAAACGGTAATCTGGCCATACTGGAGCTAAAATCATGTAACTCGTTGTCAAATTCGCTGAGAGCAAAGTAACGGGACCACGATAGGCGCCATCTCATTATTCTTTCCATCATGGGTATTTATTATTAACTGGACTTACTCTTAGAAGTAAGAGAGTATGTAACTCCTCCCTCCCTTGACTTCAAAATACTCCGGGATTTTAATTGTGCATTGGCGTTGTATTACATTTAATCTTTTTACTTTGCTTTGTTCTAGTTTTTGTATTTATGTATGTATGATTTCACATAGCTCTATGAATTTTTAGTATACCGTATACATATACTTAAGGCAAATAGGCATGTATTAATACGCAAAATATGAATACTAGCTTTAACCCGCGGCCCCGCTCGCGTTGGAGTAGTTTTGAGGGATTTAAGATATGTATATAAGGGAGTTACAAACAATAATTTCATAGAAAATATTTTTTTATTATTAACCACAATATTACAATACCTGGCATCCGTTGCTATGCCTCGTTGAATAAAATCAAAACAACCAATCAAAAAATCTCAAGCAAAATTATTTTTATTAATTTTTTATCTCAAACCGTTTTTGAACTTTGCATTTGGGTCATAGTTGAACAGCTTATGCGAATTATGAAGTCTAGAGTGTGCTATAAATAGTGGGAAATAGGAAAAACTAAGGTTTAACCCGCGGCCCCGGTCGCGTAGGAGTAGTTTTGATGGATTTAGGATATGTATATAAAAGAATTACAAACAATAATTTCATAGAAAATATTTTTTTATTAATAACCATAATATTACAATACCCGGCATCCGTTGTTATGCCTCGTTGAATAAAATCAAAACAACCAATCAGAAAAATATCAAGCAAAATTATTTTTATTAATTTTCTATCTCAAACCGTTTTTGAACTTTGCATTTGGGTCATAGTTGAACAGCTTATGCGGATTATGAAGTCTAGAGTGTGCTATAAATAGTGGGAAATAGGAAAAACAAAGATTTTTTAGATTTAATTTAAGCAAATATTCGATTATTAGTGACGAATAAGAGTGGTGGCGCGGCCTCGGGGCTGTGGAAAAGGAGTTCCATCATAAAAACATGCCTATAATCTTCATTGGGTGAAAATATGAATGTATAAAAATTTTTACGTCATTTGGTGTTGTCGTTTCGTAATGATGCGCGGACAACGTACAGACATTCACCTTTATAGTATAGATATACAATGTACATATGCACTTAGTATATAACGATTTGTGAGTAAAATAGTCAAATATGGGTTACTTTAAATAAAAATAGCAATTGAATAATTATACCAGCAGTATATTTACGGGCAGAAAAAAAAAATGATTGTACTGATGAAAAAAAATTTAAATATGTAATAAAAAAAAAAATTGATTGATAGACTTTTCGTTTATCGGCTTGCACTTCGCTTAAACGGCCTTTTGATATTTGATTCGTGAACATTCGTTAATTTAATTTTTCTAAATTTTGGTTGTTCTTTGTGTCGAACATTTAATAATTTTTGACAAAACCCTCACTTCTATTCTCTACATACTTATCTCTTTTTTCATTTGCTTGGGATATTTTCTATAATTTTTTTTTCAGTTTTCTCCTATTCTTTATTCGTGTCCGTTTTGTTGTTGTGGACATTGTTGGGCATATTTTCAATCGTTAAATGGAACGTGTTGTTGTAAGGCTCTATTGCTTTACTTACTTGGTCTTTTATTGGCATCTGTTTTTCTAAATTTAAAGCTCTGATTCTTTCACTTAAAGTGTTGTTAAACCTTTCCACATCAGAATTGCATGTATGGCTTCGATAAATGTAATTCTATTTCCTCTATTCTATTCCTCTTTACAAAATTGTTTTACGTTAATAGAGTTAAATTCGTTATCGCAAACGATTTTTTTCATTTTACCAAAGGCCGAAATGTACAATCTTATTTTTTCTTCAAAAGTAAGACTATTTCTGTCTTCAAGGAAAAAAGAGGTTGTCTGTAAAGTCGGTTTACTGTCGGTAGTTTAACGTGATAACGTCATAAGAAAATACTGATTGAATGGTTGCATTTTTCAAAAGAAAATTTTAATTGTATTTGTTTGATAGATATTTTGTATGGATATAGAGAATGAGTTAACATTAACATAACATAATATACTTTAACATAACAAAACATAACATAACATAACATAACATAACATAACATAACATAACATAACATAACATAACATAACATAACATAACATAACATAACATAACATAACATAACATAACATAACATAACATAACATAACATAACATAACATAACATAACATAACATAACATAACATAACATAACATAACATAACATAACATAACATAACATAACATAACATAACATAACATAACATAACATAACATAACATAACATAACATAACATAACATAACATAACATAACATAACATAACATAACATAACATAACATAACATAACATAACATAACATAACATAACATAACATAACATAACAAATTACCCCGTATTAAAGCACTTATCAACAGCTTTCATTTGATACCCATATTGTACATACACAACCAAAGGTTACCCGGGTCCACGTTTTGACCTATATCTCGAGACCCTATCTACCAATAGGTATTCAAACTATACGGAAATCATCTTCAATACCTACTTAACAATGTGTGTAAGTTTGGTTTAATTCGGTTCAAAGACACGGCGGGTCCACGTTTTGGCATATATTTCAAGACCCTAATCATCAATAGGTATGAAAATTACCCCGTATTAAAGCACTTATCAACAGCTTTCATTTGATATCCCTATTGTACAAACACATTCTAGGGTCCACGTTTTGGTCTCTATCTCGAGATCCTAGTCACGGAGCGGATGGAAATACTCTGAACTAAAGCATTCACCAACAGCTTCCATTTGATACCCATATCGTACATACACATCCGAAGGTTACCCGGGTCCACGTTTTGACCTATATCTCGAGACCATATCTACCAATAGGTACCCAAACTATACGGAAACCATCTTCAATACCTCCTTAACAATGTGTGGAAGTTTGGTTTAATTCGGTGCAAAGACACGGCGGGTCAACGTTTTGGCATATATTTCCAGACCCTAGTCATATATAGGTATGAAAATTACCCCGTATTAAAGCACTTATCAACAGCTTTCATTTGATACCCATATTGTACATACACATCCGAAGGTTACCCGGGTCCACGTTTTGACCTATATCTCGAGACCCTATCTACCAATAGGTATTCAAACTATACGGAAATCATCTTCAATACCTACTTAACAATGTGTGTAAGTTTGGTTTAATTCGGTTCAAAGACACGGCGGGTCCACGTTTTGGCATATATTTCAAGACCCTAGTCATCAATAGGTATGAAAATTACCCCGTATTAAAACACTTATCAACAGCTTTCATTTGATATCCATATTGTACAAACACATTCTAGGGTCCACGTTTTGGTCTCTATCTCGAGACCCTAGTCACGGAACGGATGGAAATACTCTGAACTAAAGCAATCACCAACAGCTTCCATTTGATACCCATATTGTACATACACATCCGAAGGTTACCCGGGTCCACGTTTTGACCTATATCTCGAGACCATATCTACCAATAGGTACCCAAACTATACGGAAACCATCTTCAGTACCTCCTTAACAATGTGTGGAAGTTTGGTTTAATTCGGTGCAAAGACACGGCGGGTCCACGTTTTGGCATATATTTCCAGACCCTAGTCATCAATAGGTATGAAAATTACCCCGTATTAAAGTACTTATCAACAGCTTTCATTTGATACCCATATTGTACATACACATCCGAAGGTTACCCGGGTCCACGTTTTGATCTATATCTCGAGCCCTATTTCCAAAATAAAATATAATCCATGTTACTCGTGATGTAGCTTTCGAATGGTGAAAGAATTTTTAAAATCGGTCCAGTAGTTTTTGAGCCTATTCATTACAACCAAACAAACAAAGTTTTCCTCTTTATAATATTAGTATAGATATGGTAAATATTACCATACATTTTTTCCTTCATATATAATAAAAAAATAATAATAATAACATTAAAACAACAGGTATTATTAACAAACTTGGTTTTATTTTAAATTCCTCAAGTAAATCAAATTAATAATAATCAATAAGAAGGCATATGCAAATACAAATACGTGAATTTATATATGTACATATGCGCATATACATACATATATACGCTCACTTAAGTAGGAGAGAGCAAGATGTCGAACGTTGCCGTTCGTTTGCTTTGTTTGCTTTGTCGTTCCTTCCGCGCTTTCGCTTGCAGTTCATTCAATGCAATGAGCAAGGTAACTACATATGAGCAAGGTAGCACTAATATGAGCAAGGTAACACTAATGAGCAAGGTAACACTAGAGAGCAAGGTAACACTAATGAGCAAGGTAACTACATATGAGCAAGGTAACACTAATGAGCAAGGTAACTACATATGAGCAAGGTAACGACACATTTTTTCGTGCGTGCAGCCTGTTAAATCGAATTATAAGACGTTATCACGTCAAAAGCTACAGCATGTTTTGAAAATTGATCAAGGAAAATAATAAACGAATGTTTGGAATTAACGTATCGGATGGCGTTTCCGTGATATGACATTTTTTCTTTATGGGATTTCGGTCAAACTTTGATGCTGCGGAAATATCGCAATTATTTATTACTTTACTGATAATATTCTTTAAACTTGGGTGATACATTTTTCCCTTTAAACTTTCGTAATTAGGGATTATGCCCGAATGGCCAGATTCTTTAGTATGAAAAATGAATATTTGCTTCATGGCTTCTTCTTCAGTTTTTACGTCTTTAGCCATGTATGAATATTTGAAAAATTTTGCACTTTTACTGTTTTCAAATAATTCGATTAACTTTAACTGGTCGGTATTGTAAACTGAATCACTGAGCTCAAAATATATTCCTACTTTACCCGATAGCATGCTTCGCCTAACTATGACGGATATAAAATCAGGGATATCATTTTCTTGAATATATATTCGCTTATTTCCGAGTATGTACTCTTTTTCGATTGATTTCTCTTTTAATAAAATAAATTGAGTTTTAAAGCGGTTCACAACCGTGTCTAATATTGGGAAGTGGTCATTATGATCTGGCTCTTGGCAATGTATGGTTGCCATGGTTGAAAAATTTTAATTTTCTTCACTAAGCATATTACTTTCGTTGGTGATGGAATTTATTTGGCTGAGAAAATCGGAAATTTTATTATCTTTTCCCTGAATATATTCCATTTTCGCGCCGTATTCTCCTAATTGGATAGCGACCTTTGAAGACGTGGATTAATATCCTTACCCCTATACTTCACTTGTAACCACTTAAGCGGTTGATGATCCGTTTGCAGATCGAATTCTTTACCGAAAACATATGGCCTAAAATAGTGAAAAACTGTACTAAGTAGCTCTTTCTCGACCAGGGTGGCCATCCTGGGATAAAACAGCCCCAAGAACAAAGTTACTTAATATTAAAAGTTAAAGTTATTAAAATTTTCAATTTCTCAAACGCTGAGACATAATTTGGATCATTAGGATTAATTTTTCTTCCTTTCTTCAGATAATAAATCATCGGATACGCTACTTTCGCGTAATCTTTTACAAATTTACGGCAATAGCCGGTAATAGCTAAGAATGACCTAATCTGTTTCTCAGTAGTTGGTAATTTAAGGTTTCGAATTACATCAATTTTGTTGCCATTAGGTTTAACTCCTTCATGAGTTAGGATATGGTTTAAATACTCTGTTTCTTTAGATAAAAAATTACATTTATTCAGCTGTATCTTAAAACCGGCTTTTCTTAATGATTCAAATATTAGTTTCAAGTTTGTTAAATGTTCTTCCAAAGAGGTAAAATTGAAATTGATTGGTGGCTCCTAAAACACTGAGGCCAAGAAGCCCATTGTGTTTAAAGCTCTGGAAAGGGGGTAGATAGTCAAGGAGGGATGGAGAAAAGTATGGAAGAAAGAGATAGGAAAGAATAGAGACAGAGATAGAGATAGTTAGTCCTGTGGGAATTTTCCAGATCCTTGGCAAATCTGTAAATATCCTCCAGTTTTAGAGAACGAATATTACTCATTCTCAGGACATCTGAATCCAATGCTCGTAGCCGCGCTCTAGCAAAGGCAGGACACTCACAGAGAAAGTGCTCAGTGCTATCCGCCTCCTCCAATCATGGCAGGCATACCGGGTCCTCGATGATTCCAATGGTGGTCATATGCTGACCCCATGGGTTGTGTCCTGTAATGATGCCGACCATCAACCGAATATCTTTCCTTCTAAGTTTTAGTAGAAAGTTTGACAATTTTCTGTTCGGACTTGTCACAAAACACTTTGCAGTTCTGCAGCGTTCTAGACCGGACCATCGCTCTTTATATAGATTGCCTACATAATCGCTGATCCAATTCTTGATTCCTGCGGAACTGATTCCGATTATTGGCTCTGGCCCCTGTGGGGGCACCGCTGATCCGCGGTTGGCCAATTCGTCGGCAATTTCGTTTCCTTGAACACCGGAGTGTCCCAGAACCCATATAAGTACAAGCCTGTTTTGTCTTGCGACAGAATTAAGCTTCTTCTTACATTCTTGAACAATCTTTGAGGTTTGCCTCACGTTCTCCAGTGCCTTCAGTGTAGCCTGACTGTCACTGAAGACTCCAATCTGTTTCCTGCTCCATCTCCTACCTATTATCCGTTCGGCTACTTTCAGGATGGCAAAAACTTCTGTTTGGAAAACAGTTGCAATTTCCCCCATAGCATAGTGATACTTATTACTATCGTTTAAGTACCATCCGGCTCCAGACCCTATTGCATTCTTGGACCCATCGGTAAAGAAAATATCCGTCAATCCTCCCTGCATGCATTCTGCATTGCTCCATTGCTCACGCAATGGCAATCTGACATCAAATTTCCCAATGAAACTGTGGGTATCAGGTCATCTTTAGGTGCCAAAAACAGTGGATACTGCTCAGATAGCAACTTAAAGATTTCTTTGTGACCCGAAGTTCCGTCTTCGTGCCAGAAACCATATTTATGGATCCTACACATTGCTTTTATATTTTCCTGTTGAATCTTAAGATCCAGGGGGAGCAAATCAAGCATAGCATTTAGGGCATCACCAGAGGTTGTACTCATGGCACCCGTGATGCATAAACATACATTTCATTGCAGCCTGTATAGTTCCCGGATTGTGGACTTAACCATGCTCCGTCGCCACCAGACCACAGAAGCGTAAGTGATGATTGGTCTGATTAATGCTGTGTATATCCATAGGACCACAGCAGGTTTCAGACCCCAGGTTTTACCAAAGGCTCTACGGCATTGCTGAAAAATCTTGAATGCACGATTCACCTTCAGTGAAACGTGTGTCTGCCAAGTCAGCTTCTTATCCAAGATATTCGACTTCATCGGAAAGACCAAGTGTCACACCTTTCAGTGTTGGAAGACTGAGTCCATCCAATTTCCGTTTTCTCGTAAACAAAACTATGGTTGTTTTGTTCGGATTAACGGAAAGACCATGTCTCATGCACCAGTCATCGGTTTTGTCAAGAATCCTCTGCACTTTCGTGCAAAGCCTCCTTAAGGATTTATCCGATGTTAGCGCACAGACATCGTCCGCATATGCTTGGCCGGGAAAACCGAGTTCCTGCATCTCCACTAGTACAGAGTCTACGACCAAACACCACAGCAGCGGAGAAAGAACACCCCCTTGGGGACATCGTTGCTTGGCCCTGACTGTGATTTGTTCGTCACTGCTCCCACCAGCGGTTAACAGCCTCTCAGAGAGCATGGAATATATCCATTTTACAATGGTTTGATTAACTCCGTGTCGTTCGGCAGAAGAACATATTGAGTCGAAAGCCCTCTCAATGTTCACGAACACGCCCATTGTGTATTCGTCAGCTTCCAGCCCGGCTGCAATCTTGCTAACAAGATCGTGTAAGGCTGATTCACATGATTTTCCACTCTGGTAAGCGTGTTGATTTCTGCTAAGTGCACTTCTCGGCAATACCCCCACTCGAATATGTTTCTCCACCACTCGTTCCAGACTTTTCAACATGAACGATGTCAAACTGATTGGTCTAAAACTTTTTGCTAGGGAATAGTCATCTTCTCCTGGTTTCGGAATAAATACTACTCTTACGCGTCGCCATTGGGATGGTATATAACCAAATGCAAGACAGGCTGTGAAGATCCTTTTCAGGGCCTCAAGCAACCTGTCTCCTCCTTTTTTAAGCATTGCTAGATATATTCCGTCAGGTCTAGGGGACTTAAAGTTCTCAAAGGAAAACAAAGAAAACCTTATTGATTCTTTTGTCACTATCCGACTAGCAATATACCAGCTGTACCTAGAGGTTCCAACCTTGCTACCGTTATTGTTCATGCCACTCGCTACTTCAGAGAGAGTTCTACACCCGGAAAATGGGTTTCGAGTAGAGCATTAAACGTTTCCGATTTGGAAATGGTGTATGAACCATTAGATTTTCGAATGGAATCCAGCCTTACTGAGCGGTCTAAACGAAGGACCTTACAAAGTCTCGCTGTTTCCCTCATTTCTTCGACGTTACTGCAGAAATTTCTATAGGATTCAAGTTTGGCTTTCCGTACTTTTTTCTTATATTCTCGCTGTGTAAGTCGATGATTAGCCCAGACCTCTTCTGTTTGGGTCTTTAAGGCCTTATTAAAAAGAGTTCTGGGCCGTACACGAAACTTCGACAGTTCAGGGTTCCACCAAGTAACCGCTTTCCCCTGTCTGTTTTGCCTGAGTGGGCATAGTTCCTCAAAGCAATTGATTAAAGTACCTTCTAATTTCTTAGTAGCATCTTCAATCATTTCTGCTGATTTGAGTTTTTTCAGGTTTGGTAATCGCTCTGTTACGAGCCCACCATACCTGTCCCAGTTGACATTTCGAGGATTCCTACCGGAAGGTATTGATATTGTATCAATTCCCAGTCGGAGTTCGATAAGACGATGATCAGAAAGAGAGTCCTCTTCCAAAACTCGCCATCGGTTGATTTGATTTCCAACTGACCTATTGGTAAGTGTTAAATCAATCACCTCTTGTTTCCTTCTGGTCACAAAAGTTGGTTTGTTACCAGTGTTTTGAATGACCAAATCGGATGACAGGATGAAATCCAGTAACTTGAGACCTCTGGGGTTGCATTTGCTGCTTCCCCACACAATGTTCTGTGAATTTGCATCACATCCCATTATTAGACCCAGATTATTGGATTCTGCATACTTGACCACTTCTCTTAGCTCCCTCGAAGGAGGTGGCTGTAAAGTGTCGTAGGGTAGGTAGGCCGAAACTATGATAGCTTCGACACTATTCCCACTTTTCAAGTACTTTATTTTTGCAGCAACGATATCTCCGGAGCATAGCTCTTTTAACATCGTGTGATCGATCAACCTCGGCAGGATAATACACGCTCGCGGTCTCACATTCCCTTCACAATGAAGTATTTGTCCCCCGAAATATGACCTAGACCACAGATACACTTGTGACATACCCATGGTTCTTGTATTAGTATTATGTGTGAGTTTGTTTGCAGTTTTGCATGCCTACGGCACAGGAGAGCCGTAGACGCTTTGCTATGCTGCAGATTTATCTGTGTAAATATTACTTCAGTCATGAGACTGAGTATATTTACGCTTTGTCCTCCACCTTATCCTGGACACGGAAATGGACTCGCCCCAGATGTAGGTGAGGACGGCACCCGTACTTCGACTTAAGAACCTTGAGGGACCCAAGATCGATACCCAGTACCAGATGGGAATCCGCCTCCGAAGTGGTAGTGGTTTTTTTGCCTGGTGCACAAGTATACTCTCCAGAGAGTCGTGTCAAGATCTTTGTATTGAACAGGGATGCGTGTGAGGAGTTCTGCTGAACTAGAGGTAGGACCCGGAAACCAGACACTCGCTCGTACCAGCCTTTCTTTGCTACTCTCAACAAGAATGAACTTGCTGTTTTCGCAGGCTGGAATTTTTGCTATCTCTTTTTCCAGCCATTCTCGTGAAAAAGCATTGGAACAGTGCACCTTTACGATGCCGTCCACCACACTTTTCCCCACGAAAGTCGGCGCGTCTTTCCACTCACCGATAGCTTTCTAAAGATAGCTGTCAAGATAGTCTTGTTGCCCTTTGGACAGTAGACCGTCTTATTTGTCGGTATGTATTTCCACCGTCATTGCCTTTGCTGCCATTCTCGCGAATGATTCGCCAGACGTTGACGGAAGACTGTCATTCGACATTTGAAGTTCCTTAGCCTTTGCCTTGTCAGGGAAAAGTTTGTCTGCCTTATAATGGGTCAAGGATGCTGGCATTTCCGAATTCCGTCTCTCGACTTTCCTCAAGCACAAACCCCGTTTCGTTTGCGGAAGAGTGCAACGCACCAGAGGCATCATCTGTTCTGCCACGCTTTCCCGTTTCCATTACAGGTGTCGAAGCTGACGGAGCTTGAGTACTTACCTTAGCTAATGCTTCGGCTCTCTTCGACTTCTGTCTTCTTCGTTTGATCTGCCTTGCGGATAGACCAACACCTGCGTTCGACTCTCCAATAACTTCAGTCTTTTTACCGGTACTTACCTGATTCGCACCAGGTTTAACCGTTGTCAAATACTTACTCGGTACCAGAGATCCATCTGAGTCTACTGAGAGATTGTCCTCCATCTCCATATCCGTCACAACTTGTTCAGTTGATTCAGATCGTTTCGACGACGGTGTATCGCTCACACTCAATCGGCTCTCCATTGGCATAACCAATGTGCCATGTTTCACCACTGGTGGTGCGCTTCCTCCGGAGCCCTGGTTGTCAGTTCCGGTCATAGGGGGGTGTGGGGTTCGGGCCTGCACATCCGATGCCCGAGCAGTCGATTGCTCGACGGGAGGACTTCCCGAAAGTGGGTTACCTCTTGCAGAGAGATCTATAGTTAGCCTCCACATTGTAGAAAATGCGTTTTATACCTCCTGCCAGGTTGTCGGTGCGGGCCTAGAGCTGCCTTCTTAGTTCGTGGTAAGTTAATCTCCATAACATGGGGTTAACTCACCACTTAAGCCTCATCCCCGCGGCAAGGAGACCGACATGACAAGGTCAAAGAGGTACTGAAAATCGAAATATCGTCTATATCGTAACCACATATATTTTATTTATGTTCTTTTGGAGAACTACAGTCATTAACCTTTAGAAGGTTAATGGGGCGTTTTTACGCCCAAATGGCAATCTGATGAACTCAAAATGTCCATGAGGGGTTGAAAACGCAGTCTTTTTCCTGTCATCGGGCTTCACTACAATTTGATGGAAGCCTTTCGCAAGGTCCAATTTAGTGAAGTATATTGCTCTTCCCAATTTTTCTAATATACCGTCTATATTAGGAATTGGAAACTTATCGGCCACTGTATTTTCGTTCAGCTTCAGATAATCGATAACAATTCGCTATTCTCTCGAACCTGTTTTATTCTCTTTCTTGGGCACAATCCACAAAGGACTGTTATACGGCGACGAAGATGTCGCTATGACATTTTGCTTAAGCATATCATTTATTTGGCGACTTATCTCTTCTTCGTGAACTTTGGGATATCGATAAATTTTCGAGTAGATGGGATTGTTAATTTGCGTAACTATTTCGTGCTGTATACAATGAGTAGCCGTCAGATTCTTTCCTTCTTTATAAAATAAGTCTTCGTACATCAATAATAATTTTTCGAGCTTTTCGTGCTCTTCACTGCTAAGGTGATCCAAAATTAATTTGGTTAGTTTGTCAGGTTGTACTGGCTTTAGTAACAATTTATTGCCATTTATTTCTATAAAATCGTTTGCGAAATCAATTTTGGCGTTATAATTATTATTATTTAAGTTAGCTACCTTCCAAGAAATAGTGCCATTATTACGATTGAATAGTCCCTATTCCTGAACCCCGAAGAATTGCTATTATCATATAATTGACTCGTTTTTTTATGGTGTTGTTGTGCTGGACTATCTTGTTGCTTATATTGATAGTTTCTAACTTGAGCATCACGTTTCTGTAATTCACTATTATTTACAAGAAATTTATACATCTTATTATTATTTTTAAACCATTGGTTAACATTTTCTCCCTCATATTGCTGCTTTAAATTGGAATTGCTTTTAATTTGTGTTTGTTGCCTTCTATGCCTAAAGTCTATGCATCTGGTATCGTCCAGCAGTTTAAAATTTGTGTACCTTACAATAACCTCATTCAAATTATTGCTCTCTATAATATGTGCTCTAATAGGGGCATCGATTTTCTCGAGTAAAATATCAACTAAATCCCTATTAATACTTTGAGGAGAATAAAGTATTGACTTTTTACCATCAAACTCGTATAGTTCATTTAGGTCAAATTTGGCCTTTTCAAAAAAACAAAATAATTCTCTTAATGTGAATACTTTTACAATTCTGCAGCTGTTGAAAATTTCTCCATTGTTCGTCGTGGTCTGAAATGCTGCTTCAAGTGCGATTTGATAAGGTTCCAATCAGCAGCATCTTCTAACTCTTGTATACTCCTGCCAGCATCACCCATAATTTTTTCGTTTCTTATAATTTGAATTCCAAAACGTGTCAAATCCTCATTACTTCCACAAAGCTGTAGTACATTTTCGACGGACTTGAAAAAAGAACATACTGGTTGTGTGCCAGTAACGGTCGAATGTGACGAAATTGTTGTAAAACGTCTTTAGTACTTAGTTGAAGAAATTGATTTTGCACTACTTCTTGTTGTCTGTGCATATTTATTTGTTGTTGTTGTTCCATAATTACAGTTTGTTGTAGTTTCATAGCTGATTCCATTGCTGCCAGCAATTTTTTAATTTAATTCGTCCATCATTTTATCTATTTTTATTAATTCTCTATTTTCGTCGAATAACTTTGTCGCTGATTGTTCATAAACACATATATTACATAAATATGTATTGTGTTTGCAAAAGTAAATCAATTGTTTTTGCTTTTGGTCGCTTCATATATACTATATATTTTCTTTTTCCTTATAACGGAGCGAACGGTACTATTTTCAATGTCTGAAAATTTCTGTTTTCCGACTGCGCCACAAACGGAATACGCTTTACAAATTCCGCACAATGTTTTCACACAAAGTATACTTTTTAAAAAGTGTTTGATACGGGAATAAATGCAAATCAATGCGGATAATTCGTTGTAAAGTGGTCTGAGCAATGCCCAATTGCTGAGAACGGCGATCTTGGGATGTCTTTGGCGACGCCTTGATCGGTTTTGATTTGGCCTCTTTATATTAGAAAGAGCATCACCAGTCGAAAACCTTTCGTACAAACGTTTAATGGTGTTCTTAGAAGGCGCACTTTTCACATTATTTAATTTTTTATACGCACGTTGAGTTTTCACAATTGACTTCTTTTGTTGATTGTAAATTTCAACAATTTGGGAGCGCTCGCGTGGCGTGTACTGTTTCATGGTAAAAATTTGCTTGGACTGACGCTTCCAACGCGGTATGTCATTAAGCGAGCTGACATCTCTGTCAAAAGATACAGGGTTGCCAAATGGCTCCGTTGATTATTGGCAACCCTGTAACTCGCGCGGTCATACGAAGAGAACAGTTAAACGACGGTTGGTGCGTTGCCAAGGCGAATTTATTACAAGTGACAGCAACCACATATAAGTAAAACCCTACATGTATTAGTTGTTGCCTTTGGTCCAAGCATCACGTCAAAATCGGCTGTTTGTTTTGAGGGTAATTTGCTTGTGAAACGTATGCTGGAAATAATCACAAAATAAAGAGTCGCCACATTTCCCACAGTTCATTGAAGATTTAATATGTAGCTTATGTGTGAATTGTAAGTTCTTGTGGATATGAAAAAAATTATCTACCTTTGCGGTATTTGAAATATTAATACATATTTCAGAACTTGCCACGGGCATGCATAAACTGAAATTGAATGTAGAGAGTGAAGTTTGGACACAGAAAAGTTTCAAATAGAGAAACATAACGCAAAAAAACTTCGAAGCAAGGGCAAAATTAAAGTCTCACTGCGGACAGAAAGTAATGTATGTAATATTGAGCTCAATTGTATTTGTATCACATTTTTAATTTGCAATTTTTACATGCGTAAATCTATATCCTCATAGGATATTGCTGAATTTCAGTGACTATGATGACTTCATACTAAATACTGTTGAGATGCGCATACCATATTGCATAAACACGTTTGCTTCATGTTTTTTGTGGAAAATCGATCGCTATGATTTGCATTTAAAAATTCTGGATAACAAATTTGTAATATGCTTGTGAATTCATTTCATATAATTCACCTTTATTGATGCTTATAGCCTGTATTTAGAGCATAAGTTCTTGAACTTTGAAAAATTAATGGAAAAATAAATTATTTAATTTAATTTAGACTTATATTAATTTTATTTAATCCATTTGGATTTAATCCTCTGCTGTGCGCTGTACGGTATCGATATTGGTTTGTATGACGTCCTCTAATTCTGTAAGCTCCTATGATATAAAAAACAAATGATTATTTATGCCTATTATTCGAATTATTATTATGCATACCTCCTTATACTCGATATCTGAATTATCATTCAATTTCAATCCCTGCAACAAAAAATCTAATGTATTTCTTGGCAGACAAAATTTCTTGGTTTATAATCGCAATTGTATGTTTAAAACGGAAATATTTGCTTCTAGCTTCCAACAGTGCATTTGGTAATTCGGCAGCTTAAATTAAGGGATTATGTTTCACGAACAAATACAATAGCTCTGGACAATTCTCCAACTGTTGGTAAGCATGTTTGTAATAAATTATGTCAAACGTTTTTAAAGCCAATGTCATACCTTGTAGTTATTATATAGCCATTGCGGTATAAAAACGTTGAGACTTAGCAGCTCGTTTGCTATATATTTACGTACGCAGAATTTTGTTACTCATAATCATAAATTTGTATGGCCCAGTGACCGGGCCATATTGGTTGCTTTATTGCGATGAGGCAAATCTAAATTATAGAAAAAATCATATAGCAAAGAAAATGTTTGTACAGAAACTACTTTTTCTCACCAGCCATTTTATTTTCTTGTGACCACGCTCATGCTTCATTGGCGCTTTCTGAAGCCAGTAAGCAGCAACCAGATAAAATTATTGCCAATCCTTGTGGACCTTTGTACGTCTTTTCGATAAGCAGCGTGTCGAACTAGTGCTTTATATGATTCACCACGATCTAGCAATGATACAGCCACAATAAATTGTCCTAAAATTTTAAATTAATTAAATTAAAGGACAACCGCGAGTCAATAAATTGGCATGCGTGAATAAAAGTTCCATTTGCACCAATAGCTCAGCAAACACAAATGTAAACATATGTATGAATGTATATGTACATACCAATACAAACAAAGTATAACATTTTGACGTAAGCCATATCTACGCGAAAAATTCAGCTAGGTGATTGCTGTCACCCTTAATAAATCCACCTTGGTGCGTTGCTGTTGTTATTTCACGTTTTGCCTGTGGCACTTCGCAATCTGATCGTCTCCCGCTGTGTCGATGTTTTGTAATGTGCTGCACTGCGCAGCTTAGCGAAGATGTCAGGTAAATTCTCATCTCTCTCTTCATGGATATCGTTTATTACAAAGTCTGTGGCGCCTGCGTTGCTTTGTAATTCAGTGAGCTGGGCGCGAGCAGCAACAAGTTCTTCATGTATATTATATTTTTAACCTTGGCGCAGGAGTTCTCAACCTCAGTCACTCTCGTCTCAATAGCGATTATAAAAAGTTTTAAATTTGAGATTTCAGCAACAACCCGTGAGTTTTTTTGCATGACTCGTGTGGAATAAACACGCTTTTTAGGTAATGTGCCAATGTGTTGGCTTTTTCAACATCCCTTTTGCCCATTGATTGTTTTCAATTCTGATTACGGATTGTGCCAGTATCGGCCTTTTTAATTATTTTGCTGCTTTCCAGATTTCTTTTACCTCTTTCATTAGCATGTTTAATCGTTTTTTGCCGCTAAGATGTTTAGTTTGCTGCCACTATTGCTGCCAGATAATTTTTCTTTTGGAAGATGAGAGATTCTTGTACATTGTGGCTTGCTTAGAATTGGAATAGGTTTCCAAGCTGCTCGTTGGATGCAGGCATTGAAGTGTATAACAACTATAATGACTATAGTATGTGTCATCACTAGATGTTAGTGAGTGTTCAGATTAAGAGTTGCAGATATTAATATTTGGAAGAGACTCCAATCAGTTTTTTTGTTGTGAAGCCCATTACGGGAGAATGGTCAAAGGATAAGTCGAAATACGAATTGCATACTATTTCAAAATCTGCTATAACTTTGATAACACAGAGGTCTATTAAGTGAAGAATTTTATTTATATCACTTGGCCAATACGTTGGTGAGCCTTAGGAGGTTGATCGAAAATCGAAGATTTATTCTTAGAAGAGCTGATGGCCTTTAGGGTAGATGAGCCGAGATCCCCATTATGAGTGTTTTGCGGTGTTGAAACATCATAATGAAGAAACAGTTTTTTTCTAATAGCGGTCGGCCTCGGCAGGCAATGGCACATCTCCGAGTGGATTTCTGCTATGAAAAAATTCCTCATAAAAAATATTTGCCATTCGGAGCCGGCTTCAAACTGTAGGTTCCTGCATTTGTGGAACAACATCAAGACGCACGCCACAAATAGGAGGAGGGCTCGGCCTAATACCCAAAAATTGTGTAAACACCAATTATATATATAGGTACATAAATACAGCGGAGGATGTAATTTGGCCCCTACTGTCCTCGATGGCTATATTTGTATCTAGAATTGCTTCTGCGTAGCATGAGTCAATATTATAGTGTTTAATGTTGTTTTTAATTAATATAGCTGAACCAGTGTAGGTGCACTTTATGATAGAGGTGTGGCCGCCGTAGCCGAATGGGTTGATGAGTGACTAGCATTCGGAATTCAGAGAGAACGTAGGCTCGAATCTTGGGAAAGGCCAAAATGAAGAACAACTTTTTTCTAATATCCGTCGCCCATCGGCAGGCAATGGCAAACCTCCGAGTGTATTTCTTCAATGAAAAAGCTCCTCATAAAAAAAATATCTGCCGTTCGGAGTCGGCTTAAAACTGTAGGTCCCTTCATTTGTGGAACAACATCAAGACGCACAATACAAATAGGAAGAGGATCTCGGTCAAACATCCAAAAAGGGTGTACGCGCCAATTATTTATATATGTACCGTATGATAGAGCTTGTATAAGGTGGGCCATGTAGAATTTGCTTTTTGAATCGGCTATAAAAAAAAAACGAATAAATATTTTTTCAAACTTTTTCTTTATTTTAAAGATTGAACATTGTCATTTATGAATGAAAAATAATATTGATTAAATGACTGCCACGACTGGCTTTATAGTAGGCCATACGATCAACCCAATTTTTAAGCACATTTTCGATTGTTTGGGCTCCAATTTCATGAATGACAACTTCGACTTCGTGTTTTAAAGCATCAATCGTCTCTGGATGGTTCGCATAGCATTTGTCCTTAACGGCTCCCCACAAAAAATAGTCCAACGGGTTTAAATTCCAGCTCCGAGGCGGCCAATTGATATCGGAATTCAAAAACGGTAGCCAAAATTTCGAGTGTAACTTTGGCAGTGTGACAAGTTGCACCGTCCTGTTGAAACCAAATGTCGTTTATGTCATCCTCTTCAATTTTTGGAAACAAAAACTCGTTGAGCATGTCACGGTAACGCTCGCCATTTACTGTAACCGCAGAAGAAGAAGAGGACTCACCACTTTGGAAATAGGTTTTCAATATTTCCCAATATTGTTCAAGCGTGTAGCGTCCTATTTCGTAAATGTCAAACCTTTAAGTAAATTTTGAACACATTTGACATGTCATTTGTGTTACCATTCTCAAAAAAATAGATGGTGCAAAAAGCAAACGCTATATGGCCCACCCTGTTCGGGATTTGAAAATAGCTCATTTCGGTGAAATGGGTTTCAGATATTAGAAGAATATCTATGTTATGAGATTTAAGCTTCGTTTTCACTTCGAGTAGGTGTTTTGACAGCCCATTCGCATTCCACAGAAAATTATTTATGAGACTGTTGAACTGCTGGGTTTTGTCGAGGAGGCTCATAATTGATGAGACTTGCCGCATGACTAGCTAGAGGAGCGCGATCAATTCTGGCATTTTACTTGAGGATTCAGAGGCAACTTTTTTTTTATTAAGAAACTGAATTATTAGGGCTCTCACTTTGCATGGTTTTTACTTAGGTGCATTTATGGGCGTTTGCGAAGTTTTGTGTGATGAAGCTGATTGCTTCTGGCAGGCACTTATTGATATTTTTGTGTACCGCGCAGCCTTTACTTTAAAGTTTGTTTGTAAATTTTGTGGTTTCTGTGCTGTTTGATGCTGCAGAGGAGATTGCTGTTGTTTTTGTTGTTGTAGGTTATTTCCATTTTGTGGTTTATATATACATATCAGTTCCAAAATTTTTGTAATTTATACATAATATAAATATTTTTTTTTTATTGTCTGCTGGGATATATGTTTGTTTAAACACGTACACGTAGGTTCCATTTAATCCTATATTTTTTTTTCTTATATTTTTTTCAAATTAGGAAGGGTGTTTATGGGTCTAAGTTCCTCAGGTTTAATAGTACTTTTCACCTTCTTTACTGGTACTATGGTGGAAGTTTTCCATTCCATAGGTACTGTTCTTAACCTAAGCCTACTATTTACTAATATGGCGTAAAAGTGACCCATATATTCCACTGAATCCTTAATTATCATTTCTGATAACAAGTTGTTTCCACCCAATTTTCAATATGAACGATATCATCTGCGCGTATTTCTTCAAATTTGAACGTAGTTGGGAGTTTTTCCTGACTAATCAATTCGTAATCAACATTTTCTATGTTACTATTTATGTCAATAATACTATCCACAAAGAATTCGTTTAAGTTATTTGCCATCTCGCTATTAATTCTATATATTTTCCCTTTGATAAGCACCTCTTTTTGTTTTCTTTGTCATCTGTGTTATTAACAACATTTTTTTAAATTAGCGTTTGCTTTTTGAACTACCTATTTTTTTGAGAATGGTAACACAAATGACATGTCAAATGTGTTCATAATTTACTTAAAGGTTTGGCATTTACGAAATGGGACGCTATACCCCTGAACAAAATTGGGAAATATTGAAAACCTTCTTCATTTCTGATTTCTCTGTTGATCGCATTTCTAGCCACTCTATATGGTATCCTTTTTTATAAACAAAGATTGCAATAATGGTGATTACTACGACCAGCAATAACACTATTGGTTGAGTCGCCACGTAAAAATCACGCCCAATCAAAACGAAAACGAAGCCTCGGATGAGAACTACCTATATAATGACAATCAGTGTAAACGCGCCTGGAATGTCCGGACCTTTGATGGGGAAGGTGCCTCTACCCGGCTGGTTGATGTCCTCGTAACAGCAAAGGCTGACATCACTACCATTCAAGAGATGCGATGGACGAGGCATTTAAAAAAAACAAAGGACCTTGCGACGTCTACTACAGCTGCGATGAAAAGGTGTTGGAGAGACTTCGTCGTCAAGCACTTACGTTGACTCCAGTGAACAAGCGTCTCCCGATAATCCGCATCAATAAGAGAACCATGAAACATGGTAGTTTGCAGCTCCAGACTCCAACATAAAAAAACACCCCAAGCTACGTGGCTGTTTCCTGATCGAAAAACGCGAAACCAGATGGATCATATTGCGACGCTACTAGTTTTTTTGATGTACGTACGATCCGAGGACCCAACATCGACTCGGATCATAACCTTTTTGCAACCAAATTATGCGCACGCCTCCGTGCAGCAAAAAACGTACATCTAACTACGCAAAGAGTGTTCGACATCGAAAAGCTGCATTCACAACAGACAGCAGGAAGATTCGGCACTCAACCCTCACTCCTGCTCTCAGAGCGTAATGCTGAACAATCTGACATGCACGAGCAATGGAGGAACATTTCTCTTCTTTACGTACCATCACCGAAGAAAAAATATAATTTCGGCGAGCCTGAAAAAACAGTTAGTTCGACGAGGAATGTCATGCTGCCATGCAAAGACAGGATGATGCCTATAGAGCCACGCTAAGATCGGGCGTAACGAGAGCCATATGGGAACACTACCGGGAGCTGAATAAGAAAGAGATACGAATTATCAGAAGGAATAAACGAGAAGTCGAAAGGTCCGAAGTAAAAGCAGAGGCTCCATGTTTAAATTAGCGAGATGTTCTTCCATTTTTTTACCTAATGAACGCCGAGACGTACAGTCTCTTCAGCAAGGATGCGCGGAAGCCTTTGACTTGGTAGAATAAAACACCGCAAGACAAAGTAAATATGTGCTTGGAGTGTATGAGAATATTGCGGAAGCAAATCTGTTTCCATGCGAATCATATAATTCCTAGTGTTTGGCGGCAAAAAAAAAAATTAATAAAGAAACGTAGAAACGGCTCTCTAATGAGTCGTATTCGTCGACGCCCCACACTAGCGCCCCACGAAACATGAACGATCTTGAGCACGCATCATAAATTTATAATTTATTTGAAAAGCAGAAAAGCTTCAGGTTTAGGAGTTTCTCCCAAGAGAGTTCGTATGAAAGCAGCACGCCCAGATATTAATATTCGTTAACATTCTTGATATTCCCGCCGCCAAAGTTCCAATTGTAAGAAAAAAGGAACTCTGCCCCACTCTCTAAACTTAACTCAAATTTACTTTAAAGCCCCATTGAATGCTATAATCGCGGATTACAACAATCATATCCTGCAAATCATTCGGAGATTCGGCAAAAAGCACTAAGTCATCGGCGTACATAAACAGTTTGACATGAAGACTAGCCACTTAAACCCCACCAAGTAGGAAATCGTTTTAATTATTGAAATACAGAGGGAACAACGTGGGGTTTAGCAGATATCCCCATCTTACCCCTTGATTTACGTAAAAAGGGAGAGAAAGTTAGTCATGGAGCCAAATATGATTTCAAGTGTCTTCGTATAACAGTTTTAATATTTCTTATTTCATAAGGGTCGAAAGGCTATAAGGTGCCATTTTGAAAAAATGAAGTGTGCGTATCAAAGGCACTTGAAAAGTCAACCAAGAAGGCGAAAGTGTTCTTTCTTGCTTTGAAATTCAAATTCACAATTGACGACAGGTTGAAAAGGTTATCTGTTGTAGAGTATCCCTTGCGAAAACCAGCTTGAAATATCGTAATGATATTGTTCAAATCAAACCTGATTTGCTGCCACCTCAGGTGTTCCGCAAGGAAGTATCTTGGGACCGTTTTTATTTGTGTTATTTATTAATGACATCAAAAGTTGTTTCACATTTGCTAAATTTTTGCTTTATGCTGATGACCTTAAGATCTTCTCAGCGATCAAGACGCAAGAGGATGCCATTAAACTTCAAGCCGATATGAATAGGCTTTACTTGTAGTGCCAGAATTCACGACTTTCGCTGAACTTTTCTAAGTGCTTCCAAATATCTTACTCGAAAACATCTAACATTTTGTGCACTAAGTACAGGATCTCGGCATGTGTCCTGCAGTGTGTTAGCGAGTTTAAGGACCTTGGCGTCATCTTCGATAACAAATTCTCTTTTAATAGCCATATAAATTATATTACTTCTAAATCTTTTTCGATGTTGGGCTTCGCCAGACGGAACGCCACTAAGTTCTCTGATCCCTATACCATTAAGTTACTCTATACATCTTTTGTTAGATCTCATTTAGAATATGCTGCTTTTATTTGGAGACCTTGTAGTCAGCAAGCTATCAATAGAATCGAACGTGTGCAAAAAAAAATTTCTCAAATATGCCCTTCGGTCCCTGAATTTTATTGATCCCATGCCATCATATTGTGCTCGTCTCATGCTTATACGTCTCAAGTCCTTAGAGATTCGTAGGTCTATACTGTGTCTGTCTTTTACTCATAATATTATTATTGGAGTAACTGATTGTCCCTACTTGTTGGAAAGGATTCGATTTAATGTTCCCCAGCGATCTCTTAGGAACTTCTACCCTTATTATGGGGGAAACTTTAAAACTACGTATGCCAGTAACGCTCCCATTACTCGTGCTTTACGGGAATTAAATGCCGTTCATAATGATGTTCTTCTTGAATTCTCGCTTTCAAGAACAGCATTTTTAAATCTTTTGAATTCTATATTATAGTTAGTTAGTAGCTAGTATAGTTTTTAAATACATGTAATATATTTGTAGTTTAATCTAAGCAACTTTTGTATCATAGTCTGTAAGGATTGTGATTCATAGACTTAAATAAATAAATAAAAATAAATAAACCAAGCATTAATGCATGTTTACAGAGCCCAGTAAATATTTTATATAGAGTGTAAAGCAGAGAGAGTCCTCTATAATTTTTCGCGAGACCGGGGTCACCTTTTTTAATAGATACACCACCAGTGCCTTTCGGAACGAGGTGGGCATTTGCTTCGAATTGAACGTATTTAGTATCTGAGACAAGACTGGTGCAGATTTATAAAATTCATGACTTATCCGATCCAGGCCAGGCTTTATTATTTTTTGCTGTGCTAAGTCCAAGTATCTAATATTTCGTGTAGTTCAAGAGGAACATCTACAAAAGGGTCTAAAAAGACTGGCATGCACCAGTGAATAGAAAGCCCATTATTCTGGCGGAATTAAAGTGATTGAAAATGTTCATAAAAATCAGACAGAGTAAGAGAATTATGTACCCTGGATGAAACTTTTTTCATAGAATTTGCGATATGCCACCAGTCACTGCTATTTTTGACTGTATTAAAGCGTTCAATCTGGCTGCTGTGCCACTCTAACTTCCTTTGACTACATAACTTCAAGTAAGAGAATCGGTTTTTAAGTACTCGATCGGATTCCAGATTAACTATGTTTAAGAGGTTAAGTTGGTCCAGCATTTTATATCGAGTGTTATAACACTGACATTCAAACCATTCATTTTAGATTTGAAAACTTTTTACTTAACATTTTATCTGCTGGATAATATTTGTCAGGGCGATTTGGATACCATTTTAACTTGGGAAGAACAAGTTCGAAGGATATTGCAATGTGGTCCGAAAAGGCTTAGATCTCGACTTGAAAATTCCGAACAAAAGACAATAAGTTGAAAGAACATATTAGAACATAGTCGATAACCGAGTTACCTACGACGCCGCAGAAAGTATATTCTTCCCTCGCGTCTCCAGGGACTTTACCATTTAGAACAACACCTCCCATTTCGTTAATTAGACTTAAAAGTTGTTTACCTTTTTGATACAGGATAGAGTATTCTGATTTTCTCTCAGCAAAAATTGCGGAAGCCCTCCGAAGCAATGATTTTCTACCATCTGCCCAACACGTGCATTTAAATCACCCATTATGCAGAATTATGAAATACGTGACCTCTATAAGAACTCCTCATACTTGGTAAAGTCGTTCTTTCAGCTTGTGCAATTTATATATTCGGGTATGAGCAGTGAATTTGAGTTACTACAAATAATGGATTGATTGCCAAACAAATCAACAAACTTTAAATCAAACATCAAATTGGTGTACATGCATACTTAAAAAATTCAGAAAACTTTAATTTGCTGTTTAAATAAGCAAGATAATATAACAAAATAGTGCATGAGTTTACATATTTAACTGATACTTCCGAACTTCTAATATTTTTTGTTCGGTTTTTTGGATTTTTTGAGTTTATTTCAGCTAATATAGTGTGAAAATCAATTACTCTCTCTCCTAGCATTTTGTGGTACAATTCAGAGAGTACTTTGGCCCCACATTCTTTACCCAACATAAGATCTTTCTCGTTGCCCAACCTAAATCACCTATTTTGTTGCCCAGTACCTGAATTGTGTGCCTTTGGCTGATAGACAATAAACTGCATTTTATTTCCATGAAGACAGGCTTTTCAATCCGTTTGTCGCAGTTTCCGCCTTCACTTCAGCTTCCGAAGAAAATTCCACTTTTACCATCATTTTTGTATCCTGTTCATACAGCACTCTTGCGTCAGATATGGTTGATGTCTCTATGCCAAAACTTTTCCAGCAAAGTTTGCTGATGCAAGTTAAAGGTGCTGAATTTTTCGCCAATCCCCAGAATATTAGGTTCTTTCTTCTGTTTTTATTTTATTTTTATCTTCCTTCAGTGCCTTATTTTCTTCTGCTAATGCATTCACTCATTCGAATCTCAGTGGTAACAGAGGAAGGAGAAGGCCTCCGCTGCGTTCGAAAGATCAGGTGGATAAAGACTTGGCTTCACTTGGTGTTTCCAACACGGGAAAGAAACGGCTGGCGCGCTTTTTTAAACTCGGCCAAAATCGCGTAAGCGGTTATCGCGCCAATCAAGAAGAGGGAGAAGACTAGTGTCTATTTCAGTTACTTGATCGAATTGGCTGATCACGATTTTACTTGATGCCTTGTGGTTGTTAAACAACTGTTTTACGCATGTGGCATCTGGTTTTATTTTGCAAGAACTAGTAGTTGGTTCTGCCGTGCAATTGGTGACAGGAATTGCTAACTTGAATAGCCACGGGAAATATCCTAACTAAACAACAAATTTCTTGGGTTTATGGAAATATAATGCAAAGTAAATCAAATCTTCACTTTGTAAAATTTTTAACATAGAACTAATTCCGACTATATCTACAATTGCAGAAAAACTTTTACATGACAGAATTACCCCAATACTTGATACGAAAAACATCATTCCAGATCATCGATTCGGTTTTCGAAAAAAACACTCAACTATCCAACAAATACATCGAGTTACACAAAAAATAATTTCAGACATGGAAAAATAAAGGATACTGCGTTGCTGTATTCTTGGACGTCGCAAAAGTTTTTCACAAAGTTTGGCACAAAGGCCTCTTGTATAAAATTAGGACAATATTACCACTGGACTATTATTTAATTATCAAGAGCTACCTTACTGATCGATGCTTCTACATTAAATACAATGACAAATACTCACATATACATCCAATAACAGCAGGAGTTCCTCAAGGCAGCGTTCTAGGACCACTGCTATATGTCTTATTTACCTCTGACATACCACTCCCAGACGAAAATAATTCTACTATAGCAACATTTGCAGACGACACAAATTTATTGTCATCTGACTAAAACCTCTCAATCGCAACAACAAAATTACAGATGTATACCAACAATGTAAAGAAGTGGTTTGACAAATGGAGTTTAAAAAGAGGGCAAATCTGTACAAGTAATATTTACGACAAGAACAGAGATTGCTGCTATGCCGATTAATCTCAACAATAAAAATATACAAATTGAAACATCTGCAAAATATCTCGGAATCCACCTGGACTCAAATTAACTTGAAAAGATCATATCAAAGAGAAAATAAAACAAATAAAGGAAAAATTTCGACAATTGCATTGACTAATAGGAAGAAATTCTAAGCTCAATATTTTCAACAAACTTTTAGTATACAAGGCGGTCATTAAACCAATCTGGACGTACGGACTTCAAGTGTGGGGAACTGCAAAAAGAACTCACATAAACAAAGTACAGCGACAACAATAAAAAATCTTACGTATAATAACAATGTCCGACAGGTACACAAAACATGATGACATCCATACTACGTTCAATATACCATTAATCGACGAAGAAATAAAAGCGATATCAACAAGGTATTTTAACGAAATAAACCAGCACAAAAATAGAGAAGACAATACATTCTCACAACTTCAAAGAAGAACTTTATTTAATAATTTTCCTAACTAATTGTTAAAAAATGTACTAGATGTCAGTATGACAGATGTATGATTAGTGTAGGAAATAAAAAAAAAGAGCTACTTATTGTATCGCTTATGCAAACGTTAACGCTGTAGACCTTAACCTGTCTCTAGAGAGAAATTAAATGAGCTTAACTTGCAGCTTCAAGGCAGGGATAAAGAATTAGCGGAAATGATTTCTGATATAAATGCATTTATTACAAAACTTGAATTTTGGGAACAAAACCTAAAAAACCACGATACTAAGCATTTTCCTATTCTTTCCGAAAAGATATCCAAAAATCTAATATATTAGAGCCCTATGACAGTAAATATCATATGGAAATAGTTTCTAACTTGAAGGAAAACTTCAAAAATCGTTTCAAGGATTTCAGCAAAATTGCTTTAGTGACGCAATTTGTTGTTTCACCCTTCATGGGCATTGATATACAACAGTTTGCAACTTGTGTTATGAACAACTTTGGTGAAGACATTGCTGTGACAGAAATGGAACTGATTGCTTTTCAAAGTGACTTGACTTTAAAATCTTTAGGTTCAAATACAAAATGTATATGGACTTTAGTAAGTAAAGATAAGTATTCAGTTTTATGTCGTGTTGCGTTGAAAGTGAAAGCGTTATTCAGTTCAACTTATTTGTGTGAATCTTCTTTTTCCAATATGAAATTTATTAAAAATAAATACCGCAATCGGCTTACAGATATACATTTGGATAACTGTATTCGAATGACTGTATCAAATTATACTGCAAATATTAAAAAAATTATCGATGAGTCAGAATGTCAACCTTTCATTAAATATGCTCTTTTTATCTGCCCATATTTTATTTATGTAATAATGTACTATTACTGTTTTGTTGTTTTTTTAAGTCGCTTGTGATTTGCATTATGACTGCAAAAAATTTTATTACGACTGATAGGTGTGAACATGGATGTAGTTATGCATAAGTATAAGCACTATAAGTCATAAGTTTATTATATATAGAACGTATATTAGTAAAATAAATACATGTATTGTATGTCGAATATAACTGTGTATTATTTAATTTATGTTGGCTTGTGCAAGTAGCTCGCTGTTTATTTCAAAATCTTGAAAGTAGCTCAACACATTGAAAAGGATGGCGACAACTGTGCTAGAGCCTTCATGAATATTATTAAACAACTCACACGCCGGGATATACCAATTAAATTAAAAACACGATTTTATGTACGAAATGCTATTGATGGACGACACTTTTATATCGATGTGGAGCCTGAACGTTGAAAGTTACAAGCATGTGGTGCGATAGAAAAATTATGAGAGTAAGCTGGACTGACAAAATATCACATAACAAAGTGCTAAATAGGATGCAGACTTTAAGGAACATGCTTACGCTTATTTCGAACATACATCAAGAGGTAACACATAAGATATTTGACCACTACTGAAACAAGGAAAATCTGAAGGGCAAAGAGGAACTGGCAGAAAAAAATGACGTTGCTTTACAACATCAAAGAGTGGACAGGTCTTAAAAAATTTGGTGAACTATCAGTGGCAGCGAGAAAGAGACACTAATTTAATGACATGGTTAATAATATGACCCGACAACCGTAAGGCTAAGATTAATATAACGTTTATATATCATCGCGAACATACAGCATGGTTACGCCGATCAAGAAAAAGAAGATTTAAAATTAAGCATAACTTGTTTCCCAAAATTGTATCAGGACAACTGCAGTAGTATATGTAGGAGAATTGCAACCATATCACTTAAGGAATAACGATAAGACCGGCTGTATTTTAACGGCGCCTCCCTAACACCGGGCCGCCTTAGGGAATAAGTGTGGCCTTGCTACGGTATGGGGCGCTGCCGTGGTGGACCACTAGAATTCCCCTTTATACCACTTAGACCAATGCGCTTGCCTTGTCGACCAAGTGGTCCTATTAGAAAAAACTATTAGAAAAATGTTTTTATTAATTTTGCTTTCACCGAGATTCGCACCAACGACGTCTCTGTGAATTCCGAATGGTAATCACGCACCAACCCATTCGGCTTCGGCGGCCGCAAGCGTGAATACAAACGAAGAAAAAGCTTTAATTCGCCCTCCGGTGAAGCTTGATGGTGCCAATTCTGTGAGTAAGAAAGAGCCTGGAGCTAAGCCCACCAAGGAGAGGATGAAAGCGAAAGCACGCTACAAGGCTTCGGTCAAAATCTGTGACCATTTTAGTGGCATGACTAATCTGACGCAAGCTGAAGCTGAACGATTGGCATGGACTAAAAAGAAGTTGAAAAGGGCCGTGCTCCCTTTGCAAATCGCGCTGGGTGTGCTACATTAAACCCAGAGTTCGCCTACAAGGTTGAGGAGAGACTTGCCGAAAAAAGGCAGCAATCGACCTAAAGCGAAGGTAGGATGCCCACCACAAAAAGTAAGTGCAAAAACGTTGATGCAAAGCCAAACGGGAAGCACAGCAAAAAGGACGTCGAAAAGCCGACAACGTCCAAAGCAACGGCAGCGGCCAATGAGATTGCCAAAAAGCACTTGACAGTGACACTTATTGATCGTGGTAACCCGCTAGGGCAAATGTCGCAGGAGCAGTGGAAAACAGTGGAAATGAAGCTGCTGAAGCAGGATGGTTCCAATAACGAAACCCAACGGATGAAAACGAAAACACGCTCAAACCTGGAGAGGTGGAGAAGGATCTCAGCCACTGTTAACATCTTGGACGAGAAGGTGGATGAGCTGGAGCAGGTATCCTACCCCGTGAAGGAACCAAACCACAATACATACTTTCTGAATGCTACGAACCGGTAAGAGCAATATTACTTGTTAGAGAGAGTGTATGCTCCTACTTTAATACCAATCTATCTTCAGATGGCCTGACAGTGGTGACTATCCAGGGGTGCTGGAATGAAATACTACTTCTTGAGTCCTGTTATATATCACACGAGAGGGAAGCACCCCCGGACGAGCGAAGGAAGCTAGCTCTAGTTGAAGGCTCCGATGCAAACTCTCATCACACTCTCTGGGGAAGCTATGACATAAACGATAGAGGTGAGTACCTACTTAACTTTATTTTACAAACCAGCCTAGAAATAGCAAACCGGGGTGGGGAATCAACATTTATTGGACCCAGCTCCAAAAATGTTGTAGACTTAACTCTCTTTACGAATAACTCTACGATTATGGAAGATTGGAGAGTATTAAAAACGCCATCTTTCTCCGACCACCAATACATACAATTCAAAATAATTCTTGCCCAAGCTAAAGGGCAAAACCTTCAGAAATTCTAGAAACGCAAACTGGAATCTGTGTAGGAAAGTGCTATTGCAAAAACCATTGAGACCTTGCAGGTTCAGCTTATATGTTGAAGTGGAAGAGAGTGTTAGAACAGGAACAAGGGCACTTAATAAAGCATATCACGCTTAAAACGCAGATCAAAGCCACCTTGGTGGAATAAGGAGCTGGAGTCAAAAAGCCGCAGCGTAATAGAATTCTATAAGTTGGCTCGAGTAGTAGATAATGAAGCCTGCTGGAAAGAGTATGATGATCTACGACGAACATACAACAAAGCGGTGTGTAGAGCGAAGAGAGAGTCATGGAAAGACTTCTGTGGCAGTATAGAAAGCACAAACGAAGTGGCTAGGCTTAGGAAACTGTTACCAAAACACCCGACTATGCCCAACTTAATACGTAAGTCCAACGGAGACTGGACTGACAATTGCACGCATTTTTTAGGATAAATAGACTAATTAGGCCAGAAGCCTGTAAGAAAAAAAGTAGCAAACATCCCGAAAGGCATTATTATAACGCAAAAAAAAAGAATGGGAATAAGCACTTTGGACCCATTTAGACGGAATTTTTCCAGTCATGCTCCAAATGTTGGGCAATCTGTTGATATCATGGTTAAAAGCGATATACACAGGATGCCTGAGGTTGAACCATGTGCCAATACTCTGGAGAGGAGCAAGGGTTGTGTTTATACCGAAAGCAGGTAAAAGGAATATAGGCCCATCATTTTGACCTCATTCCTTCTGAAAACGCTTGTGAAAATCCTCGATGCCCTCATTAGAGAAAATTGTATGACAGACTTTATGTCTAAGGCACAACACGCATGTACTAAAGCAGATCCCCGAGCCTGCGTTACACTCGCTAGTGTTAGTTATAGAGAAAGCTCTAGAGTAAAAGGAATACGCTTTAGGAGTATTTCTAGGCATTAGTGGTGCATTCAACAATGTGTCGAGGGATATAGAGATATAGAGAACCCGCTGTACCTTTTAGGTTGTAGAATAATACGTATGGAATTTGACGAAGCTGAACTCACTAAACCAGCATGTGACGGTACGCCACAAGGAGGCGTTCTATTGGCACTTCTCGGGTTACTCGCAGCTAATGAGCTATTAACGAAAACTAATAGCATATGTAAATGACATAGCCATAGGAGTGATAGGCAAATCCCTAGATACTGTAAGCGACATAATGAATAATACACTCGCAACAGTGCATCAATGGGCAACTCAGACAAGCTTGGGGATAAACGCAGATAAAACGGTATATGATGCTTTTTACTCAAGGTACAAGATCCCGAATTGGCATCCCCCGAAGCTAAACGGCGTAGAACTGACCGTACCAAAGCCAATGTTATTCTATGGTGCTCTAGTGTGGTGGACTGCATTAAGAAAAACGACACACAAAACCTATGGAAAGTATTCAACGGCATCACTTGAAAGAATACTCAACCTACAACCGGTTGACATTGCGGCAGAAATTCTAGCCTAGATCTGCCACAAGACTTAACGCAACGGGTGAATTTACCTGTAAAATATTCGGACATAGCTCAATAGGTATGAGTTATCGGACCAATACGGACTATATGACTCCGAAATACAATTGGGGGAAGAAATTTCGAACAACAATAGAAGAAGAGGGGTGGAAAAGAGGTATGACAACTAGCCCCAATACGCTCAATATATTAACTGACGGCTCGAAAATGATAAACGGAGTATGTGCAGAGGCTTATTGCGAAGAGCTAAACCTCAGGCAGGGAGCTCATTTGGCCCCTGACCACTGTAGTATTTTAACAAGCAGAAGTATTTGAAGTAAGAAAGGCTGCAAAAATAGCACTGGCAAAGACATCGAGCGATTCCAACATGAATATATACGTTGACAGTCAAGCGGCAATAAAGGAAATAAACTCAAATGAAATTTCATCTAAAAACTTTCTTAGGACCAGGGAATCCATAGAGAGACTAGCCGCAGACGGATGGTTACACATCTATTGGTTACCCGGACATAAGGGCATTGCAGGACACGAAATTGTTGATGAGATTGCCAAAAGCGCTGTTTACATACTATTCGAACAAGAAAACGACATGCTGAAACCTTTAAATATGGTATGCAATGACATCGCTGCGGACATGAATATATGGATAGACAGGAGGTGGAATAATCTAGCCAAACCCGCAAATAGCCCTGTCTAGAAAGGAAAGCAGAACTATCAGGCCACAATTTGTTAGCGACACACGCATACAAGATCGGAATTACAAACAATGAAAGGTGCAGATTTTGCTATGAACTAGAAGAGAGCGAAACTCTAGAACACCTTCTTAGTTCTTGCTTTGCATTAGTTAGAACCCGAATGAAATGTTTAGGAGCTCTACAATATGAGAGGCTAGAATGTCTCTCGGGGTTAGAGCTTCGAAGCTTACTTAGATTCGCAAAAGACGCATACTTATTACAAGAAGCCTACTATAAGGAAACGTAAGGTCAAGCTCCATCTGGACCAATAGGTCTATGTGATGGTTTCCATGTTTTCATCTGTTACAATGTCAATTTGGTGGATTCTCATTATAGTCTATTGGATATATGGGGCTGCCTCTAATACAAGAAAGCTTGGAAAATGCGACTGTATAAGTAATTCCAGTGTTTCTTCACTGTTAGCTATCCAATTTCCATTCTCCTTTATGAGAAAGCTAGGGTTGTAAGAACTCATAGATAATACTATACGAAGTCTGCTGCCCTTCGAAGTGCGATATTTTTTCCACCCTTTTGGCATACTCATATTTGGGTTGGTAGCCATTATATTCGCCCCAAAAGTTGGACTCCTTCGTTAAATTATACATAGTTCTGCATTTCTTCCTAAGGTTTTCTATGCCAGTGAAAATTTTGGTTTCGGCATTTTCCCCTGTGGAAAGCAAGCCGCTATTGCTGCGCCCAGAAACGCTGAAATCATTTAATCTACCGACGTTTTCATCGAAGCTCTATTTCCAATCATTATCTCAAAGATTTATTTATTTATTTATTTATTACAGTCTTATGACCAAGGTTAGAGGACGGGGAGAGGTGGTGGTGATGTGGTTAGCAGGATGGGCTTAGAGTGTGTGGATTATGAACATGACTGTGCTGCGTTTGCGTCAACCACTTTCGGCTGCTGATGAAATTCATCAAATTTTTAATGTCAACGCCTGCTATATCAGCAGGCGTAGCAAAGAAAGAAGAGCCAAGATACTTGGATCTTAACCCTGCCAGAGCAGGGCAGCTAAGGAGTAGGTTCGGAGATGATTCCACCTCATCCGCTATATATCCAACGCAAAAAGGACTCGAGGTAATTCCAAGTCTCACAGCATGCATTCCTCGCACATAGTGTGCTATGAGAAAACCCACGAGGCTCAAGAACTGATATTTTGTCAGCCTCAGAAACTCGCCCGAGCGCCCCCGATCACGTGGACAGAAGGATTTCACGACCTTACAAGCTTGTGTACTTGCCCAATGCTCACTGAGTTGGTGCGAAGCCCATCTTTCCAGGATCAGACCGCATATAGTCAAGGGGATCCCAATTCTCTTCCTTCGCGGGGAAATCACCTCTCATGTCCTTTGTCTGACCAGCTCATCCGCCTCACAGTTTCCCGCAATGTCGATGTGACCAGGAACCCAGATGAGGCTGATGTCAAAGAATTCGGGCGCAGTCGAAAGTGAGGTCAGGCATTCCCTGACCAGTTTCGAGTGCACCGTCACTGGCTGTCGGAGTAAATATTTACTTTCCTGACTGTTACTACGCATGTGAGCAGCCAATCAGCTGCCTCCTTGATTGCGGCTGCCTCTACCTAGAACACACTACAGTGGTCCGGTAACCTAAATTTGAATCTGATGGGGAGCTCCTCGCAGAAACCTCCTCCACCAACCTTTCCTTTTAACTTCGATCCATCCGTGAACAAGTTCGCCAGACCCTGTCCCCAAGTGTGGCCCTGGTCCACTCTTCCCTTTATGGATTATGAATGGAGAAGGTTCCGGTTGGACTAAGCGAGGGTATACACTGGTCCGTTGGCAGGGGGATGGACTCGAAGTTTCTAAGGATGCTTGAGTGCCCATAAGTGAGGTTGTACGTGTAGCGGCAATTCTGACTGCGATGTCTACGGGTACCACATTTAACATTGCGTTGAGCACCAGAGTAGGAGTCGTTCGAAGCGCCCCACTGATTCCAATGTGTGCCGACCTCTGAACTCTTTCCAGCTTCTTGACCAATGTCGTCTTCTCTAGTAAGTTCCACCAGACTATGACTCCACACAATAAGATAGGCTTTACACTAGTATTATATAGCCAAAAACCAACTCTAGGCGAAAGGCCCTTGCACCCATACAAGGCTATTGTTGCCTACCCCACTCTTTCCTCAATATTGGGCTTTCACGTAAGCTTGCTGTCAGGGATAATACCTAGGTACCTCACCTTCTCAGAAAGCATCAGAGGAGCGCCCCTAGTGCGGGAAGTTGAGCTCCGGGTATTTTATATTTCCTCGTAAATAGGACGAACTCCGTCTTAAGAGGATTCACCTACAGGCCGAAAGCCGTTGCCCATCGAACAACTACGTTCAGATATCCCTGCATGAAATTGTACAGAGTATCCACAAATTTTCCTCTAACAATTAGTACCACGTCATCCGCGTAGGCAATTACCTGCAGCCCCCTCTCACAAGCTCCTCCAGCAAGTCGTTCACAACAACAATCCAGAGAAGTGGTGAGAGAACACCTCTTGGCGGAGTGCCCCTCCTCACCTGCCGGCGGATGGAGATGCCGCCCCACTCTGCCGCGACTATTCCGTCGCTAAGCATACTGTAGAAAAATCTTATAAGGTCGATTCCGACCCCCAGTTTACCCAGACCCCTAGAAATTGCCTCCGGGAGGACGTTATTGAAGGCCCCCTCAATGTCGAGGAAGGCGCCCACCGCAAACTCCTTAGAAAAAATAGACTCCCCAATCTCTTTCACAATTGTATGCTGGGCAGATTCCACTGATCTGCCCTTACAATAAGCGTCTTGATTATGCGACAACCGACCTCGAAGGATTACGCTTCTTATGCGCAAGTCAATGAGTCTCTCAAGGGGTTTGAACAAGGAAAATGAGGGACTAATTAGCCTAAAGTCCTTAGGGGAGACATGCGAGCTCTTCCCTGCCATGATCTTGGTATATAGCCCTTGTCCATGCAGCTCGCATGGATACGGCTCAACCAACGGCATGATACCTCCACAGATTTTTGCAGTTGGGCAGGAATGATGCCGTCAAGACCAGGCGACTGGAAGGATCTAAAGGAGTCAATGGCCCAATCCAGGTGGCGCTTATCCAGCAATCAGCCTCGACCCCGAGTGCTGGTTGATATGCATTCCAGGCAGGCGCTTGTAGGTGCTGGGCTCGTCGGAAAAAAGGCGTCGAGAAATAACTTCAGTGACTCCCAGCAGCCAGCGTCCCAATTCGTCTCCTAAGTACCCTAAGGAGCGGAACTCCTCGTGAGTACTCGACTAAACCTGGAGAACTCATGGCAGTCCTCCACGCTTTCGCAGAAGTTTCTCCAAGAGTCCTGTTTAACCTTCCTAATTTCGGACTTATATATTCCTAGCCCTACTTAATATAGTTCCCATCGGCGTCCCAGCTCACAAAATTCCGTTAGCCACCAAGGCGGTTTTGTCCACCAAGCTAAGGCGAAAGTCTCCACCAGTTTGTCGATCGCTTCTTCCGATAGACCTAGATTTTCTCCCGGAGAGGAGCAGGTTCAGCAGGTTTCTGCAATATGTATCCCAGTCCATCCTCCTCAGGTTCCTGTTGGAGGAGCTTATTGGACGAGTTTCAGTGATAGGGAACTGAATATACCTTTGATCCGAGAAGAAGTGAGCATTTCTTCCTCTTCTTCTTGTTGGGCACGATAACCGCTTACGCGATTTTGGCCGAGTTTAACAAAGCGCCCCAGTCGTTTCTTTCCCGTTCTAACCGGTGCCAGTTGAACACACCAAATGAATCTAAGTCCTTCTCCACCTGATCTTTCCAACGCAGAGCAGTTCTTTCCTCTTCCTCTGTTTTTACCAGCTGGTACCATATCGCATACTTTCAGAGTCGGAGCGTTTGTATCCATTCGGACGACATGACCCAGCTACTTCGTTTTGTCTTCGTTCACCATCAGACAAATTCGGTTTGCCTCTTTATCCAGTTTGGATGAGGCAGAACCAGCAGCGGTTGTTAAGGCCGCAGTTAACACCTTTTCGTACTGTCGAATGCAACTTTGAAATCGACGAAAAGATGGTGTGTCTCGATTCTCCTTTCATGGGGCTTTTCGAAGATTTGGTGTATTGTGAATATTTGGTCGATGGTAGACTTTCCAGGCCTAAAGCCACACTGAAAAGGTCCAATCAGTTGCCTGATGGCAAATTTAAGTATGCTCTGAATGTCAGTCACCAGATCGCCGTCTTTGTTCTTACAGGACAAAGCTCCGGTCTTAAAACCTTCTGTAAGCCGCCGAGCTTTCCTATTGGTCAATTGGTATTCAAACTCCTCGCGCTCACGTATTTCGGCCTCTCGTTTCTTAGCTCTCGGTAGCGATCCCATATGGCTCGCGTTGCGCCCGATCGCAACGTGGCTCTATAGGCAGCATCTTTTCTTTCTCTGGCAGCATGACATTCGGCGTCGTAACAACTGTTTTTTCGGGCTCCCTGGAATCCGATTTCTTCTTCGGCGGCGGTACATAGAGAACGCGAAATGTTGCTCCATTGCTCATGCGTTCCGGTTTGTTGGGCAGTATACTCTGAGAGCAAGAGTGAGAGTCGAGTGGCGAATCTTCTGGCTATCTGCTTTTCGATGTTGAACATTCTTTCCTTAGTTAGATATACGTGTTTTGCTGCACAGAGGCGTTTGCGCAGTTTGGTAATGATCCGAGTCGATGTTTGGTCCTCGGATCGTACGTACAGCTAATACACTAGAAGCGTGTCTTCCATCTTTAACAACATGATCGATCTGGTTTTGCGTTCTTCGATCAGGAGACAGCCACGTAGCTTGGTCTATCTTTTTATGCTGGAATCTGATACTGCAGACTACCATTTTTCGGGGCCCGGCGAAGTCCGTTACCGGATGTTTTCGTTGTCCCTCATTGCTCACCCAGACGTTGGAGTCGCCAAGCACGATTTATGTCGTGGCGGGGGCAGCGCTCATAGGAACGTTCGAGTCGCACATGGAAGGAATCTTTGGTCGCATCGTCCTTCTCTTCCGTCGGGGCGTGGGCACAAATGAGCGAGATGTTAAAAAATCGCGCTTTGATGTGGATTATTGCGAGGCACTCGTCCACCGGAGTGAACGACAGTACTTGGCGCCGAAGTCTCTCTCCCACAACAAATCCAACACCAAATTTGCGCTCCTTTACATGCAGCTGTAGTAGACGTCAGAAGGTCCTACCTTTTTCTTGCCTTGTCCCGTCCATCGTATCTCTTGAATATCAGTGATGTCAATCTTTACTCTAACGAGGACATCATCCAGCCGGGCAGTCCTTAGTTCGTTGGAAGGGTCGTCATCAGTATAGGAAGTTCTCATCCGAAGATATTTTAATCTTTTCATCGGGGAGGATTTTTAAGCGGCGGGTCCCAAACCCAGCGCACAAGCAGCTATACTGGAATGCTTCGCCGACAGTACTTGGCGCCGAAGCCTCTCCCCCACAACAAATCCAACACCAAATTTGCGCTCCTTTACATGCAGCTGTAGTAGACGTCAGAAGGTCCTACCTTTTTCTTGCCTTGTCCCGTCCATCGTATCTCTTGAATATCAGTGATGTCGATCTTTACTCTAACGAGGACATCAACCAGCCGGGCAGTCCTTAGTTCGTTGGCAGGGGTCGTCATCAGTATAGGAAGTTCTCATCCGAAGATATTTCAATCTTTTCATCGGGGGGATTTTTAAGCGGCGGGTCCCAAACCCAGCGCACAACCAGCTATACTGGAATGCTTCGCCTTCTCACGTTAGCTCACTCCCGAACGGGTGTTCCGAAGCTACCCAGAGGATACTTGGGCTAATCCCGGAAGTTGTGAGTTGCTTGAGCCATATGCAGAAGAATCGTCCTCACCACTCCCAAGTGAATGACGATCAATAACTTTCCCCACTTGCGTGGACTTCTACATATGGATCCATCCGGATTTAGCACTCTCCAATCGGAGATTCGGTTTATTAATAAAGAAGAAGTCAGAGTGAGCTCAAACACTTTTTCTCTGGCTGCGGTAATAAAAGTGTGATCCTTACCCCTGTTACAGATAAACCACATTGTATCATACAATAAAGTATTGTATGTATATTATATGTTATCCTTTTTTATGATTTTTTGTGAGTTACATACAACATGATTTATTTATAGATATACTAGCTGACCCGACGAACTTTGTTCCGCCCTAGAGGCAATAAAAAAGCAGATTTTTGATTTTATTAAGTTTATTTTTTCATTAATCAAGTATTTCAATGAAGCTTTAATAGATTGTACTCTTCAGTTAAGCACCTTGCGATACACAACATTTTTTTGTTTTATTATCAGGTGCAAGAACAAACAACGCAGATGGTTTGCCAACCCGTGAACATGCCACATATAATTGGCTTTGTGATTTGTTAATGGTCATGGCGAATGCAAGACGGATCGGAAATTGAAGTATTTTAAACTCAAACGGAAGATCGGTTGGGATCTTCGGAATGAGAAATTCTTCACCTTAGAATTTTCCTTTGAGTATCGTCGCGTAAATCACATTGTTCATCAATTTATTTACCACCAAACGCGTACCGTTGCAAAGTTTTAGTGGGCTTATGTTTCGAAGCATGATTACTACGGAGCCAACTTTTAGGCGTAAATTGTGCGGTGGTAAGCCAGGCACATCCAAGGAGTTTAAAAATTCAATTGGATAGTTGGTGGCTTCATCTTCATTTGTTACACAGTCAATGGATTTGAATGAATGCATTGTTCCAATGATATCATTTTGAATTATGTAGTCATCTATATCTGTATTCTGAGCCGCTAAAATTGCTCGCTCACTCAACCATTCATTTTTTTTTTGAAGTGAAAACTTCTTTAGAATCGTTGGGAGTGATTTGAGACTCGATGAAACGAAATAGCGACACCAAGAAGAAGAAGAAAAAAGATATACGTATATATATGTATGTATAGAAAATGCTTCATTACCAGGCACACAGAAGGATGGCATAAGCAAATTTAAATTTGTGAATTTATATATGTATGTATATATGCGGATATATGTATATATGTTGTGTGTATGTACATATGTGCCTCGCCACAGCAAAACATACGGTAAAATTTCTCAAGAAATCCAGCGCGCATTCATAGGCACAGCATTGCATATACAGTAGGTCGGGCCGATTTAAAAATCGCTCATTGCTCTATGAAAATCGTATTCTAGGGATCAAAATAAGAAACTTTGCCGAAGGAACCATACCTCTAAAACGAATTCTGATGTCCCCCAATTTCAAAATATCACCATTTTTGGCCTTTACATGAAAAAATCAGCTAAATGGCTATGTTTTTTTTTCTCTATTTTTATTTATTTATAATATTATCTATTTTTTCTCTTAAGAAATTTATTTAGTCAGAACATATGTAAATGAATGAATGTGAGTTATAGAAAAGAAACTAAAAAGTTCGACCCATATTGGGGGGCATCAGAAATCGTTTTAGAGGTATGGTTCCTTCGGCAAAATTTCTTATTCTGATCCCTAGAATATGATTTTCACAGAGCAATGGGCGATTTTTTTGCCTTCCCACAAATGGACCCGGCCTAATGTACAGTAACCTTGAACAGGCAGCTGCGGTTGTCGAGCATTTAGAAACATATATTTACATACATATATGGGTGCAAACATATTTACGGAGCCGCGGGCACTCGACTTGACAAAAATTGAATATTGGCAAATAATTCTACGCGAAATATTCCAATATTGACTATTTTCGAATTGTCGAGAAAATTAGCATATGGGCGGCTCGTTTTATGAATGAAAGTACTTGCTCTTAGAACTATGAGCTCGAATTTATAAATCAATTTTTTAATGATGAGTTTTTGTGGCACAGTACAATAGTTGAAACTGTTCGGCGCCGCCGCGACTGTTCAGCGCTATGGCAACTAGGATGATGGCCGCTACGCCTGCGCCTATTAATGCATTTTGTTCTTGTAGTCGCTAGGCATAGAATTTTAGCTTTGGACGACATACGCATTTACAGGAATAAAGTGAGTGGCCTGTGTGTGCGGTTGTATGTAGATGCATATGCGTATATTAATAAGCATTGTTTTGCTGGAAGTTCAGAACACAAATATGTATGTACGTATATAGGCTAGGCCATAGTATAGCATACATACATATGTATAAAAAATTCAAACCAAGCGTCCTACGAATGTTTGCGTGTATGTTAGTACGTCTGTGTATTATACGCGTTACGACGCTCATAATAGCAACCGCGTGTGCTGTATTGCGTCCGTATTTTTATATTCGTAAATATTTTCATTTTTAAATATTTACCGCAATTATGCCGAAAAATAATGCAGAAAAGTGTCGTGAATATCGACAGAAAAAAAAACAAAAAGAAAATAAAACTTAAACAGTTTTAATTGTGGCAATTTATATTTCACCGAATCAATCAATAAATAGCATCACGGAATTCATTCACGAAAATTTAATAAAGTATACACCAGAAGTATCGCGGATACTTAGAAAAGATTACGATAAAGTTCCAATGATTTTAAGTGGCGATTTTAACGTAAATTTTGCATTGGACACAGCGGTTCCTTTAATTGACTTTCTCAATACAACATTCAATTTAAAAATGTGTAACAATCGCACTGAATCGACAACACGATCAAAAACAACAATTGACGCGGTATTTCAAAGATATGTTGACAACATCGAAACCAAAGTATTTATATCATATTTTAGCTATGATAAGCCACTCGTATCATTTGTTGAAATTGAAAACATTGAGGATGAATAATAATAAAATGAAGAAAATAAGATATGAACTTTATAGCAATATTATAATGAACCTATAATTATCCCGCTCCTAATGCTGCTTTCGTCTCATTCTCTCTCAGTTTGTTTTACGGAAGGTTTCACTTCTATCGCGTCTAACCGTTAGACTGGTATTTCTTTTTTGTAGTTATTAATGATGATTGGGAATACTTTATTGATAAGTTCGTCTTTCAATGAGACAAAGTTACAGAAATTCTGAGGAAAAGAAATCAATCCGCTCGATTCGTCGAGAGGTACTCTACCATTACCGATAGTCAGTAATTGCTCAGAGAAATCTTCAGTAATGCAACTCTCATATTTGTTGTCAGCTGAAGTTTCTTCACATAGCGCCATAGATTCGATGATTTGAGGCAAGCGATTATTTCGTCAGCAGCCGAATGATCTTGGAATTACTGGCAGGGTTTGGCTTAAGTCGCTAGACAATAAAATCATTGCGCCTCCAAAAAAGTCAATAATGGCAATTTCACTCTTCCACTAAGGCAGCACAATCCGGGCGTTTCTCCGGAAAACTTCAATGCGCCAAAATACTCGCAAACAACGTTCATTGGCCCAATGCAAACGCTAGGATGCAAGCAGCTGCTCGATTCAAATCAGCACTTGATAATTCTCTTCTTGTGCGTCGAAAATTATCTACTTGTTTATCTCTGTTATTCACTCGACGATTTTGCATTGCCAACCCAGCCATTTCACGGGCTGCCTCGCTTTGCTCTTGTGATTGAGAAGCACGAAGTCGAGCCATACTAACGCGGCGCTCTTCACGAGCAATTCCTTGTGCTTCTTCAGTCGTTTCATTCATTCGCAATGTTTCGTATCCTTCTTGCATTACGGCTTTGTCGGGAAAGATTCGATCGTCTTGGTCGCGGCATTGATAATGATGATTCAAAGAGAATACAAATTACTGTGATTATATATTTCTGACAAAATTTATATTATCAAATTTTCTACTTAACCATAGACAAAATTACGTTTAACTGTCCTTTGCGTTTTGTTATACCACATTTTATAGTGACTTCACGGAAACGCGTTCGAATGGGATAAAAAGTATCCTGTATCCGTCTCCTGGTCATAAGCTTCCTCTCCACCGATTTTCAGCCAAATCGGTTAAGCCGTTCCCGAGTTATAAATAGTGTAACTAACATCTCTTTCTTTTATATATATAGATGTATGAATAACTCTATGGAACAAATTCAGGTTAGCAAAAATTAGGTCCATTCTGAGAGTGGCGGGTGAAAATAGAGGCGAAATTAGAAGACCCGTATCGCGCCGTTTTTTTATGTTAGTTCGAATTTTTTTTTAATCGGCCTTCGAAGTTCGAAATCGGAGCAAAATTGTTTATATGACTAGATGTACTGCTGACAGAGGAAAAGGCGAGGTACCAAAAATAAAGTTCAAATATAACTGACGAAACAGTTCGCTTTTACGTTGTTGTCGCGATTTATATATTTTGCAGGAATTTATTTTCAACCAAGAGGGAAGAATAAAAAGTTTGGCAGCGATGGGGTATTTTTTTCTGCCACATGGCAATCGTTGGTTTTGCGTTTTGCACATCTGTTAAAACATATGTTTGTTGAGTTATGGCGGCAGGTGATCAATTGCGGAAAGATGCAAGTTAAATAATGTTTCCTGTTTTTCGAAGCTTAAAGGCTATTTTTATTTACAGCGTTTGAAAATAAAAGGTTAACCTTCCGATAGAGGTAAAGACCGTAATTATAGGTAGGATTAAAACTGTCGTTTTAAAACTCCGTTTGCGGTCTGTGAAATAGCTCCCAATTTTTCTTCTAATATAGCTAAATGCCCCTTTTTTTGCGAGGGTTTCTAGTTTTAGCTGCCTGCTAGCACTGTTAAAAACAATTCTAACGTCCAGAGCTACCACAACGCGGTATTCTTTTTTCCCGCCACAACAAATTCAAACATTGCGGCATATTTTGATGCATGCACCTTACCAGCTTCTCGCCACCGTGTTTGAATAGCTCACCCAGCAATCCGTCGGCTCCCGCAGCTTTGCGGGTAGAGGAACAACAGTCCAGTCGTCCACGATCGGGGTATCGGGATCTTCACATTCTCTCTGACATGCGCAGTTACCCCTATTTAGCAGGTTTGAGAAGTGGTCCCTCCATACTTCAAGCACGCTCTGTATACCTGCGTTGTGCAGGCTGAACTTTCCGCCTGAGGGACCAAAAATTCCCTCCTTGCCCAGCCTGGCATTGAAGTCGCCAAACACCATTTTTATGGTGTGGCGGGGGTAGCGCTCATAAGTACGTTCTAGGCGCTTATAGTGGAATATTGGGTCTCATTATCCTTCTCTTCCGTCGGGGCGTAGGGGAAAAAGAGCGAGATATTGAAATATCTCACTTTGATGCGGATTATTGCGAGACAACCGTCCACCCGAGTGAACGACAGTACTTGGGAACGGAGTCTCTGTCCCACAAAAAATGTAAATTACACCGAAGCTGCGTTCCTTTACTTGGCAGCTTTTGGGGACGTCGCAAGGTCCAATGTTCTTCTTGCCTTGCCCCGTCCCCTCTTGAAGGGCAGTGATGTCAGCCATTACTCTCACTAGGACATCAACCAGACGGGCAGAAGCATCTTCCCCATTTAGGGACCGGATATTCTAAGTGCATGCCCTCAAATCATAGTCCTTAGTTCTGTTGCAGAGGTCTTCATCAGAATAAGCAGTTCTCATCCGAGGCTTTGTGGTCGTTTTCACTGGGGAAAGATTTTTACGTGGCTGGTTCAAAACCAGACACCCTGGTGCTTTGCCTTCTCACATTAGCTCGCTCTCAAACGGATTTTCTTGAGCTACTCAGAATATGAGATCCAGACTTCAGCTGCTAGAATAAATAGATATGACTACTTTCCATGCCAAACCTTTGAACCCCAGGTGAATTCATGAACGTTTTGTTCATTAGAATGCCACGACCAAACAAATTATAGTAGAACAAAATGAGTAAATGTACAAAAATTAGTATACATTGCAACTGTTTTTTTTTATTTTACACTGTTAATGGGGAACGTCTTCGTTTGTAACACAGTATTTGAGCACATCATTACACATGCATGTTTATAAATGTTTCAATCCAGTATTGTTGGGGGGCAATGGTCGTTGGAAGACTTTGACACAAATTACCCTGATTAAGATTTTAACACTGTACAAGGCTTCGCTATATATAATTGTGCAAAATGTTGCAAGCCGTTTTCAAAATGTCACAAGTTTTAACTGAATCTTCAATGGGCCAATGGAAAATCCGAAATTGTGCAATTAACTTTCCAAAGAGAATTTCAAAGGTCATTCCGGCACTGCTTAATCTGTAGTTAAAAAAATTTTAACCGAGATGATATTAGAATTTCAATTGTAGCCTTTCATCAAGTAGCGACTCATTCCGAAAATGTCATCTCCATTGAATGAAAAAGACGTTTTAATGACTTTTTAATTTTTACTTTTGAAGACTTGTCACCCGGAATATTTAATCTCCAAGTCGGTAGTGCGTTATTGCGTTGATAAATCTTCTGGGAAGAAAGTGATGAAGCAGAGAATTAAGGGTTAAGATATTGTGCGTGTAGTAGGTGAAAATAAAATATCCGAGCTTGATTTCGCTATCCGCTTTAAGTGGCTACGGCTATTCTCATTTTACCGGCTGTTACACCTATTGGCATAATCGATTACGTGGCAGGCATAATCCTGGCATCGATAAACACTCTTTATCCTTCTTCAAATTGAGAAACAAGTTTCGGAAGACTCTACAATAAGAATTAACTTTAAGCTAGAAGTTTCTGAACCATTTTATAAAGACACGCTACTGTACCTCCAGTCCGTTTTTCCCCAAAAGAGGCGAGGCTACAGCTGCCTGCGTATCCGATAATAAATCGGATAACAGCGTCACTCTACCGATATTCATCGCCCGAAACTCATCTTATAAATCTTAATAAAGTGTTTACTTTCACAAGGCTGGAGGCGGACGAACTAAAGCCAACTCTGTCTATTTGGCTGTACCGGAGTAAAGCATCGATATCATTGTATTGGTGGAGATTGGGTTAACTGCCGGGTTTCTTTCGTCCGAATTCTTCAATTCCCAGTACGAAGAGTATCGAACAGAACGAGTTTTACAACATGGGACTGAAAGAGGTTGAGGGGTCCTGATCGCGATCTCCAATAAGTTCGGTAACCGTGAAGTTTTACTCTCGTATGTGGATGCTAGTGTGTATTGCTATGAATAATATGAGACAGCTGAAGAAGGAATTAAAATTAATAATAAATTATTCTTCGTTGCTACTCATGTTCCTCCAAACAGCGATTATGCAGTTTATTAAACTCATAATAACAACATGAACGTGCTTGTCAATTCGCTACAGCTCTCTCGCTACAAGCTCTTCAACGTAGGCTCTATTACATGGAGATATAACGATGAAAAAAGAAACCACAATAAAGATGTGGAATGTTTGTTATGTACTCTTTATATGTGCTTGACTTATTTGGAGTTAGTAGTATTGGGAACGATCTCAATAGTTTTTATGAATAGTGAACAGCGAATAACAAATCGATTTTTAGGTGCGACTTACCTCTAACTTGGCATGGGGCGCTGCCGTGGTGGACCGTTTTGAATTCCCCATTATAAAAAAAAACAACTGCGCTCGCCTCGTCGAGCAGGTGGTCGTAAGAAAAAGATGAATACCAACAAAAATTTAAGTAACAAAACCTCCACTGCAGCGGGAGCAGGCTACAGTGGTCGTAATTCTACTGCCAAACACACGAATAACGCTCTTCAGCGTGGAGGTGCCGTTGTCGACGAAGACTCGGACCACGAAAGCGTCGGGAGCACTAACACAGCTGAGGAAGAGGCTCTTCTGCGTTCTCCGGCTGGGTCCAATGGTGCTGCTTCGGATAGCAAGAACAGACCAAGGATCAAGCCTGATAAAGAGAAGCTGAAGAAGGCCAAAGCCCGATACAAGGCCGCGGTCAAAGTTTGTGACCTATTTGGCAGCAAGTCCAACCTGACGAAGCAAGAGGAGGAACGGTTGGCCTGGGCCAGAGAGGAGATCAAAAATGGCCGGGCCTTCTACGCGGCAAAGCCAATGTTCGCGGCTTCCAATCCGAAATATGCGAACAAAATCGAAGAAGAGCTAGCCATCGAGAGGCAGCGTTCTGCGGATAGTGAGGCCTCAGGGCCATCAAAAAAGCAGAAGCACAGGCACGAGACGGCTAAACCGAAAAACGGAGACGAAAGACCTACGACGTCGAAAGCAACGGCAGCGGCCAGTGAAATTGCCAAGAGACACCTCATAGTGGCAGTCACTGACCGTAGCGACCAGCTGGGGCGAATGTCGCAGGAACGGTGGAAGGTAGTGGAAATGAAGCTACTGTTGATCGCAGCTGCATTCCCTCAATACCGAAGGCAAAGGTTTTCATTCCGCGAGTGGTAAAACCGGAATATGCGCTGCGACTACTACAACGACAAAACACGGACGTGCCGACAGACGATTGGAAAGGGTTGAGCGTGGCAAAACCAGCAACTGCTGATGGTGGCCAGGACTACATCATCCAAATCAACAAGCCGGCAGAGGACCTGCTTTACGCGCGATTCGGGAGGATGGCTTGGGGAGTTGGTAGCGTGCACCTTCGCCTCAAAAAGCGCAACCCGGCGTATGACAACCACAACACGCTCGCTGCGGGGGAGGTGGAAAAGGATCTCGGTATAGAAGAGATCCTGGAAGCCTCCCTCAATATACAGGAAGTGGAGAAGGGTGACTTGGAGGTAATATCCAACCCCGAAAAAGTACTGAGGCCAGATGCTGAAAGTCCTTCAGATAAACCTCCACAAAAGTAAGAACGCCTCAGCCGAGCTCCTGCTCAACATAGAGGGAGTCGGCTACGATGTGGCTCTAGTCCAGGAACCATGGATAGCATCGGGCAACATAGTCTCCGGTCTAAAGTCACACAACTACAACACGTGCATCCCGATTGTAAAAAAAAGGAAATAGCTAATAGAGGTGAAGAACCAACATATGTGGGACCAACCTCGAAGAATGTACTCGATTTAACACTCTACACAAGCAGGCATGTTATGGTTCAGGAATGGAAAGTGTTGAGTAGGCCCTCATTCTCTGATCACAGATACATAAGCTTTCAGGTTTTATTCCGCTCCAAAAACAAGCCTACATCCTTTAGAAATCCTAAGAATACAAACTGGGACTTGTATAGGAATATACTATCAAAAACACCAATGATACCCCGGAAATACAAGTCACACGTCGCGGTTGAGAAAGGGGTTGAATTGTTTGCAACTACTTTTGTCAAAGCCTTTAAAAGATCCTGCCCTCCAACACGTAATAGACGCAAGGTAAAGCCTCCTTGGTGGAACAGGGAATTAGGAGCACAAAGACGTAGAGTACATGAATTCTATAGGTTAGCCAAAGTTGCTGACAATGAGTTCTGTTGGAAAGAGTATAAGGATCTACTAAAAGTATATAAGAAAGAGATACGTAAAGCCAAGAGAGAGTCTTGGAAAGACTTCTGTAGCAGTATGGAAGACACTAACGATGTGGCTAGACTCAGGAAACTGTTATCCAAGAATCCGTCTATGCCAAGAACAATACGACAAATTAACGGGGAGTGGGCTGACAGCTATGAGGACTCTCTAGAAGACCTAGTCAGTACACATTTTTCAGGGTGTGCGGACACTGCAGATCTCGAACCTAGAGGAGATACTGTGCACGAAATCCCGACGAACGTAATTACGACCAACAAAATAGAATGGGCTATACAAAGTTTCGACACATATAAATTGCCAGGACTGGATGGAATCTTCCCAGCCATGCTCCAAAAGGTAAGCCATTTTGTGGTACCATGGTTAAGACGACTATTCAGGGGATGCCTGAGGTTCAGCTACGTTCCTGTATTGTGGAGAGAAGCGAGAGTTGTGTTTATTCCAAAAGCAGGCCTCAAAAGAATACAGGCCCATTAGTTTGGCTTCATTTCTCCTGAAAACGTTAGAGAAGATTCTAGATACATACATTAGAGACGCAATTGCGCCGGACGAGTTATCCAAGGCGCAGCATGCTTATACTAAAGGCAGATCCACTGAAACTGCACTTCACTCACTTGTACTAAACATAGAAAAGGCTTTAGAATATAAGGAGTATGCTCTAGGAGTATTTCTAGATATATCAGGGGCCTTTAACAACGTGACAAAAGATGATATTTTAAATAGCATAGAATCACTTAATGTGCAACCCGCGGTTTATCTATGGATAAGGCAGCTATTAGCTAGCAGAAAGAGCGGAGTGGAACGATGCGAGCGTCACCAAATATGCATGCAGAGGTACTCCGCAAGGTGGGGTACTATCGCCGCTATTATGGTTACTTGTAGCAAATGAAATTCTTAAGAAACTTGACAGAGGGGCACCTAAACTAGTGGCATATGCCGATGACATAGCTATAGTAGTTACGGGAAAGTACCTGGACACCATCAGTAATGTAATGAACAGCACTCTCAAAACGATACACCAATGGGCATCTCGCGCAGGGCTAGGGATAAACGCGGGAAAAACGGGCATGGTACTTTTTACCAGGAAGTACAAAGTTCCGGCGTGGAACCTTCCGAAGCTAGGCAACAACGAACTACTTCTCAAAGATTATGCAAGGTACCTCGGAGTAATACTGAACAGCAAATTGCTGTAGAAGCACAACGTTGAGGAGAGGGTGAAAAAGGCCAGTAATGCGTTGTACGCATGTAAAAGAATGCTGGGCGTTACTTGGGGTCTATCACCCTCTCTGATGCATTGGTGCTACACAGCAGTAGTCAGACCGATATTGCTGTACGGAACCTTAGTATGGTGGACTGCGACAAAAAAACTGGCATACTTAATGCCACTGGAAAGGATTCAACGACTCGCTGCTCTGTGCATAACAGGAGCGATGAAGACCACTCCAATGGCGGCGCTGGAAATGATACTCAGCATGCCACCTATTGACCTCATGGCGGAAAACCTGGAAGCGAAATCCGCGAGGAGGTTGATGGCTGCGGGGGTATTCACCCACAGAACCTTCGGTCACAGCTCAATAGGAAAGTGGAGCTCAGGTGGCACAGACTACATGACTCCGTACTTTAATTGGGAGAGAAGGTTTCGCACTACAATTGAAGAGGAGGGATGGCACAAAGGCATGAAGCCTGGCCATAGAACCTTTCACATCTATACAGACGGCTTGAAAACTCCAGACGGAGTGGGAGCGGGTATTTACTGCTCAAAACTAGGAATAAGGCAGTCTATCAAGCTGCCAGACCACAGCAGTATTTTCCAAGCGGAAGTTTTTGCTGTGGGGAAGGCCGCGGAGCTAGCCTACACTAGAACAAGAAAGAATTCAACAATTAATATATACGTGGATAGACAAGCAGCAGTAAGAGCAATAAGCTCATATTGTATTAAGTCCAAAAATGTACGACGGAGCAGGGAGGCCATAGAAAGGCTAGCCGGAAACAGCAGGCTGCATATCTACTGGGTACCTGGTCACAAAGGCAATATGGGGAACGCAATAGTAGATGAGATAGCAAAAAGTGCTGTGAGACTACCATTTGAACAAGAGAACGACATACCAAGACCGCTAAACACAATATACAACGAAATGGAGGACCACATGAAAAGGCAAGTGGGAGCTAGATGGACTAACCTGACCACATGCAAAACAGCAAAAGTCATGTGTAGAACTAACGACAAAAAACTTACTCAATCCGTACTTACGCTCTCGCGAAAGGAATGCAGAACTATCATAGGTATACTAACAGGTCACAATCTATTGGCTGCACATGCGTACAAGATAGGGATTGCTAACACGGACAAATGCAGAAAATGCAGAGAGGACGTTGAGGAGACTTTAAAACACCTTCTGAGCGTTTGTCCGGCATTATCAAAAACGCGACTAAGATGTCTGGGAGCCCCAATGTTTGAGGGTCTGGAAGACGTCTCAAAAGCGGAGCTCCCATCCCTACTTAGATTCGCCAAAAGCGCTGACATCCTACATGATGTCTACTTTAGGTATTCATAGAGGTCGGTCTCCATCTGGTATCGCTAGGGACCAAAAGGTCTATGCGTGGCTTATTGCCAACCAGGCTAACCTAACCTACCCCTAACTTGCGAATGGGTTTATCATAACGCCTTCGTGTTCTTCTTTTTACAGAAGATAACGGTTCCATTGTTCTGGAGCGCTATTTTAAGTTCGCTAGAGCAAATTATGTCGCCAAAAAAAACGTTATCGACTCTTTAAATGGCGAACTTCCCGAAATCATTTATATATATATATATAATTGTACACCCTTTATTTGGTGTTTGGCCGAGCTTTTCTCCTCCTATCCTATTTATGACTTGCGTCTTGATATTGTTTCACAAATGGAGGGACCTACAGTTTCAAGCCGACTCCGAACGGCAGATATTTTTTATGAGGAGCTTTTTCATGCCAGAAATTCACTCGGAGGTTTGCCATTACGTGCCGAGGGGCGACCGCTATTGAAAAAAACGTTTTTTTCTTTCTGGTGTTTCACCGAGATTCGGAACTACGTTCTCTCTGAATTCCTCTGAAACCATTTAGATCTTGGACATATGGTATGTATCTAACTTTCAAAGTTTCTACGGTTCAATCAAAGATTGCTTAAAATCAAAAATCGGATTAACAAAGCCCATACAAATTTCAAATTAACTGCTGCGGAGGTAATTTCATAGTCATTTTTTGTCCGGAAAAAAAGAAAGCAGCTTCTCCAAAACTGCAAGTGTCCTGAGAAGGTCCATATAAGGTGATTATCCAAATGATGATGTGGTGTATGGTTGAATGATGAGGTGTATAGTGTGGTAGGTAGGTAAGATGGCAAGAGTACAGGTACACTACAAGTAGCACTTACGTGCCGTTTTGAAACCATAATCTGGACCACTATCTGCGAAAAATTGTGGGAAGAGAAAGTATCTACAGCCATCCAGTGCTGTTGATATAGTGGAGGAGAGAAAAGAGATCTAGGCTGGAGAATTTCCTCGGGCCATCTCCAAAGAGCACGTTAAAGAATTTCAAGCGCCTCCCCGCCAGAGCCGGACATTTGAAATAGGGGTTGCGCGGAAGTCTAAGCTTCTCCGCATGAGATCCGATCACCCAGCGACCAGTGAAAACCGCAATGTGTTTGGAGAAAAAATACGGGTAATTCCCATCACCTTAGGCGTCCTGTTTCTGTCGTATTAAGGCCACATGGTTTTTGTAAGGTAGCACACGATGAGACAAACCTCCATCTGTCTTGTGCTTTTTTGAGAAAGAAATTGTGTAGTTTCCCTTTGACAACGATCAACGGGACACGGATATCTGGGATGGGGACAACTGAAACCGGTTTCGTCGACCCCTTCCTGGCAAGCTCATCAGCAAGTTCATTTTCCCCTATATTTCTGTGCCCAGGAACCCAGATAAGGGAAATGTTTTCTGCACGTTCGCGATGTTTAAGTTACTCCTTGCAGGCGGTGACAAGAAGAGAGCTGAAATACGGCGACGACGGCATTTTGCATGCTTGCGGATCACGAAGGCCTCTGCTTGAAAAACGCTGCTCGATTCCGGCAGTTTAACGGAAACTGAAATATTGGCTGAGTTAGATAAAACCCCCGCCCCCACTCCAGATTCCATCTTGGATCCGTCAGTGAAAACCGAAGTACTTATATTCATGCCGACTCTCCCCTCCTTTCAGTCTTGCCTGCTCGGAAAGATAGCCTTAGCACAACCCTCAAAGCCCAGTTTGCGGATGAAGCGATCAGTACGAAGCACAGGGAAGGAAGGGAGATCTGTTTCAAGATGCTACCACGTCCTACAGGAAGTTGCCAGAGGCCAATCTCCTTCAACCGTATAACGCTCTGAGCAGCAATTGATTTAACTTGAAGATCCACGGGAAGTAAGTGCAGAAAGACGTTGAGGGCAGCGGTGGGGCATGTTCAACATGCACCAGTGATGCCCACACATGCAATTCTCTGCACTCTCTTCAATTAGGGGTTGTTGTAGCCCTTCTGAAGAGCTACCCACCAAACTAGGCAACCATATGTCAAAATTGGCAGAACCACTAAGTTGTACATCCATAGTACGACTCGTGGCTTGAGACCCTATTTTCTGCCGAACATAGATATACAGGCGTAAAAAGCAATACTGCCCTTCTTAACAAGATTTTCTAAGTGCATCTTCCAGTGGAGCTTGAGGTCAAGTATTACAGCGAGATACTTGACCTCCGACGAGATTGTAAGAACTGATTTTTTAGTCTTGGAAACTTGAAAGGCGAAGGATTGTATTTCCTGGCGAAAAGCATCAACTCCGCTTTGTCAGGTTGACTCTGAGACCGCAACTGGCATTCCATCTACTGAGTGTAACCAATGCACCTTCCAAAATTTCAGCCATTATTGATAGGGAGGGCCCTGAAACCATTACGACCAAGCCATCATCATATGCTACCACCTTTACCCCACCCCTGTTTAAACGAGTTGAAGCGTCGTGAATAGGGACTAGCCAAAGGAGAGGCGAGATGACGCTGCCCTGCGGTTCACCCAAATGTACTTTGGCCAAGACGTGGCCCCTTCTTCCTGCCTTAGGAATGAAGACCACCTTGGTTTTCTTCCAGCTAGCAGGAGCGTGATTTAACGAGATACACGCCAAAAAGGTCTTATAAAGGACGGGAACCACCAAGGTTTTAGCCTTCTGAAGCATTACTGGCATGATACCATTCGAGTTTAGAGATTTGAAATGTATCGATTGCCCACTTTATTCTGTTGACGGACAGGACAGATGTCAGGGAAATCTCAGGTAAACCCTCCTGCCGACTCGCGCCTTCGTGACAGACTGGAGCAATCGAATTTTCCGGGAAATGGGCATCAACAAGGATTTTCAAAGATTCTCCTTTTGATGATAGTTTTACATGAATGGTCATTGGACCATTCAGCTTCTTATATTCTTTCAAAATTACTCAGTAAGCTTGAAAATTTCTAGTTTGATAGCATTTATTGTAGACCCTCCTAACCTTCTCTTTCAAGCCGGTCATCAGAAATAACATTGATTATTAACAAGAGTGATAGAATACAAGGAAGCGTCTACCGAATTTGCAGTGTCGTCAGGAGCCATCAATAGCGAAAGGAAGGGGAGCTACTTGTTTGTGAAGAGTAAGAATAGGCAACAGCAGTGAAAACTACATGACACAAGAAATTATATAGAAACATACACATATTCGCTTTCAAGTCGGTCATCAGAAATTACGGTGGTTATTAACAAGGATGATGGAATACAAGGTAGCGCCTTCCGAATTCGCCGTGTCGCAAGAGCTGATGAACAAACAAGCCAAAGGAAAGGGGAATAACGTGTTTGTGAAGAAAAAGAGTAGGCGAAAGCAAAAAAAACAACAACCAAACATAAGAAATTATACGCACACACACATACTTTCTTGCCTCAGTGGCTTCCACATAAAAATGCAAATAAACTGCATTTGGAGGCTTTATACTAATTTGTAATTTGACAATTTAACACATGGCACTTCGTTTTCGTTAGTTTGATTAGTTTAAATCTCACATATCACAATACTACTCTCCTTCTTAATTGGCGCGATAACCGCTTACGCGATTTTGACCGTTTGTTTCTTTCTCTTCCTAATTGGCGCCAGTTGGACCCACCAGGTGAAGCCAAGTCCTTCTCCACCTGATGTTTCCAACGCAGATGAGGCCTTCCTCTTCCACTGCTACCACCAGCTGGTACCGCATCGAGTACTTTCAGAGCCGGAGCGTTTGTATCCATTCGGACGACATGACCCAGCCAACGTAGCCGCTGGATCTTTATTCGCTGCGCTATGTCTATATCGTCGTAAAGCTCATACAGCTCATCGTTCCATCGCCTACGATATTCGCCGTTGCCAACGTGCAAAGGTCCAAAAATTTTAGGCAAAATCTTTCTCTCAAAAGCTCCAAGCGTCGCTTCATCGGATGTTGTTTGTTGTATCAGCATAAACATTCCCCTTGCATATACGAGGAATGCTACTGAAGTTACAGTCCTTGGCCGGATATAAATCCGGGTCGTTCCGGTTACGTAGAACCGACTGTCGTGGGAAGGCATCGCATGTTGTCATCGAACAAGCCTCTGCGCTATATGTTAGGACGGGCGTGATGAGAACCTTGTTAAGTGTTCATCGAGAGAAAACTTTACTGCTCAGTTACCTACTAAGTCCAAAGTAGAACTTGTTGGCAAGAGAGTCTACGTTGGATTTCAAGGCTGATATTGTTATCGGTGTAAATGATGGCTCCTGAATAAACGAAGTCTTTTGCAACCTCGAAATTATAACTGTCAACAGTGACATGGGTGCCGATACGCGAGTGCGCCGACTAATTGCTTGAAGGCAGGAGGTAATTCATTTTGACTTCGTTCACCAGCAGACCTATTCGTTTTGCTTCTTTATCCAGTTTGGAGACGACAGAACTCACAGCGCGGTTGTTAAGGCTGATGATGTCAATATCTAGTTCTGCGGCTCGTACGATGCTCTCCAACATCAGGTTAAAGAAGTCACACGACAACAAGTCACCCTGTCTGAAAGCTCGTTTGGTATCAAACGGCTCGGAGATGTTCTTCCCAATTCTGACGGCGCTGCTGGTGTTGAACAACGTTCGGCGGCGGTAAGTAGAGAAAGAGAAATGTTGCTCCATTGCTTCTGCATTCCGGTATTTTGGGCAGTACTCTCTGAGAGCAGGAGTGAGAGTCGAGTGGCGAATCTTCTGAGGTCTGTTGTGATTGCAGCTTTTCGATGTTGAACATTCTTTGCGTAGGAAGATGTACGGTTTTTGCTGCACAGAGGCGAGTGAGCAGTTTTGGCTGCAACAGGTATTCTGTTACCTATGTTAACAGTTGTGACAATCTGCAGAAATGGCTTTCAGGCTAATGCCAAGTTTGCCCCCGTCCCGTTAAAACCCTGGCAGGACTCAGAAAACGCTGTCTATTCGTCGTCATTAAGTTGGCCGCGTAGGCTCAGTTGATTTAATCCTGACTAATACCGATCTGGCTCTGAGCACAATTCTTCATAAGAAATTGTGTCAACCCTCACATGGTCTCCCTGTTTACATAGATAACCGTGTGATCAAACAGGTAACTACGCAGATAAGTAAAGATAACGGCTCTGAGTGAGGGGAAAAAAGCATGGAATAATTAAACCTAAAAAAACAAACGAAACTAATGAACAAAACATTAAAGAAAAACAAAATATGCTTGAGTCGGAAGACATAGATCCCTTCAGGAAAAGCTCACGTTGGTTCATTCGCCGGCAAGATCTCCCACGGATCGCGTCGGTGAGCCTTACGGGTGCTGGCTCACCCGCTAAGAGATCAGCGCAGAAACCAGATCTGGAAACAGAAAACTCGTTACGTAAGCTGGGGAAGAAATATGAGCTCTCGTGAACATGCTGAATGAAAACGAAGGAACACGCCGTACCATTCATCAAGCTATGAGAAACGTTATATTTAGCATAAAATCCCTCTAGCACCGGGCTGCCAAGGAAATGTGTCATTGCAACTCTAGCGGACTACCCTGCCATGAGAGTAGCACACAAACATCTCCCAGGCCAAGAACTACCACAGGGTTTAGACGCCAAAAGGCTGATAGTGAGGTTTCGCCGTCATGTAAAACAAAAAAAGCAGAAGCCATGGGTAAAATGCAGGTTCACGTACCAGCATCTTCTCACCCAGTCCAGGCGTAGCCTACAAACGATAATAATAATACGAGCTAATAATAAAAGTACGGGAAGAGTAAGACCCGACGCCATAAAAATTGAAAAAAACGAAAGAAAGCGACGAAATTAGAGCAGATATTGTCATGATAAGTAAGACATACATGTGTTTAAACCACAGCACATGGGCTTCCGAAGCAAAAACTGCGTGGTCATCTGGCTTTGTGGAGGGCTCCCTTTCTAAGAGAATCATAGTGCTGGTGAAGGGTTCGTGCGATCCAAAATAAATGGATTCAATTTCGTTTTGACTACAGTGCAGTAAGAACAGCTTCTTCAAAACATTGCACTGGAAGCTAGTGGGAAATCGCCTTTATTTATAGCGGGCGACTTCAAAGCCTGGGCAACCGAATGGAGCAGCCGGCGCAAAAACAAAAGAGAGAGAGATGCTTCTTGAAGCATTCGCTCCTCTCCACATTACTGTTCGAAACAGCGGGTAAATTTTCACCTATCGTAAGATGGGAATGGAGTCAAAGATATTACCCTGCCAAATGATTCGCTTGCTAAAAAGATTAAATGGAGAGTGAGTGAGGGCTACACCCACAGTGCCCATCAAGCTATCATATTGGACATCACTGAAAGGAGGCTTAAAATTGCACCCAAGCCGACACGTCCAAAGTGGAAGGACGAGATACTTGATAGCGAAGCCCTAAAATATATGATAGAGCAACTTCGACCCCCTGCAGGTTTTGCCGAGAATAGGACGAAACTTCTAGTAGAAGGACTAAGAGAAGCTTGTGATGCCTCCAAGTCTAAGCGAGTAATGCGCCAACGCATATACCCATGCTACTGGTGGAACGAAAACTTCAAATCACTCAGATCTCAATTGCACCGCGTTAGACGCAAGATGCAGCGCAGTAGAGGGAGACCTGACTTTGTCAAAAATGTTCAAACTCTTGGATCAGCCAGGCAGGCGCTAAAAAAGCCATTAAAACTAGCAAGCAAGAAAGTTTCAAGAAGCTTTGTGAGGAAGCTGATATTAGCCCTTGGGGCACCGCGCACCGGGTGGTATTATCCAAAGCGAGAAGCGTACACACACCTCATATTACTTGCCCAATTAGGCTGCGAAAAATTTTTACTACTCTTTTTCCTCAAGATCTGAAAACATTTTGCCATCCTGCACACAACACTAAGCAGGCGACATCCCTCGAGAAAATTATCTGCGACAGGTTGTCGTCTTTCGCTGAAGAAAAAGGTATTCTATCCACATACCAGTTTAGCTTCAGGAAATCCGGCTCAACAGTAGATGTTATCAAATGCCTGGTAGATTTAGCAACAGAAGCCATTGAAGGCAAGAGATGGCGCAGCGGGAAAAAAGAATAGTGCGCTGTGGTAACTCTGGACGTTAAAAATGCTTTTAACACAGCTAGCTGGCAGCGTATACTAGAAATCCTCGCAAAAATAAGGTCGCCTGATTAAATAACTATCAAAATAATTGAGAGCTATTTCAGGGACCGTAAACTGAGGTCTAGAAGTGACAAAGGCGTGGGGAGTATGTAGTGTTAGCAGGGGTTCCTCACGGATCAGTTCTGGATCCACTGCTATGGAATCTAATGTATGACAAGGTTCTAATACTGGATATGCCCCCTAGAACTAAAGTCATTGGATTCGGGGATGACATCGCGGTGGTAATCGTAGCAAAACAAATCCACGAAATTGAGAGGATCGCCAGCGGATCAGTAAGCAGGATCAAGACTTGGCTAAGATCTATGAAGCTGGAATTAGCTGAGCATAAGACCGATGTAGTTCTAATAAGCAGGAGGAAGATAGTAGAAACTATAAATGTAAATAGACCCAATATTTACCATTAGTAACCATTAGTTCAGAACCTGCTATAAAATACGTAGGAGTGATGGTTGACAGCCGTTTAAGCTTCAAAACGCACCTGGAATACGCTGTGAAGAGGACATCGAGTGTGCAGTTCTGCCTGTCGCGAATCATGCCAATCAATGGCGGACCTAGCCACAGCAAAAGAATGCTATATAGCAGGGAAATCAGCTCAGCTCTTTTGTATGCCGCACCGATCTGGGCTGATGTATTGAACTTAAATAGCTTCACAAAACAACTCACAGCCGACTAAGCGCTTTACGAACTATCTCCGTCTTCCGTACAATTTTGGACGCTGCTTTCTTCTTATATTAGGGTTAGACCCCGTAGACAGACAGGCGAAAGAAATGCATGACGGTAGAGCTAGTCGTAAAACTATTGCAGAAACGCTATGCTCCCGAAACTTGCGGTAAATCAAACGGAGAAAATATAACAGATTTTATGCTAAAATCGAGCGATAACTGGAAGAGAATCTGCGCGCATGCAAAATATATCTACAATGATCTAAGGCACGCGTTCGTCGACGAAATAAGTACCAGCCTATGAGCTAACCAGCCCCGTGAGGAAATTCCCTCTTGGACAGTTCCGCGGGGAGAGTGGTAGATAGTGGAGAGGTGTTTAGTACGTAGGTGTAGCTGTGAGGCTACAAGTCGAGCATACTGCTATGCCGATATAGCAGTACTCATGAGAGTTCCCTCTTCACGGGCGTCATATCGGAAAAGAAAAAAGGTAATGATCCGAGTCGATGTTGGGTCCTCAGATCGTATGTACATGTAAAACACTAGAAGCGTGTCTTCCATCTATCACAACATGAACTGGTTTCGCGTTTTTCGATCAGGAGACAGCCCCGTAGCTTGGTCTATCTTTTTATGCTGAAATCGGGTGCTGCAGACTACCATGTTTCGGGCCCCGGAGAAGTTAAAGAGCCTCTGTCCGTTACCGGATGTTTCGTTGTGCAGGCTGAATTTTCCGACTGTGGGACAGAAAATTCCCTCCTTTCCCACCCTGCCAGCGCTCATAGGAACGTTCCAGATGCTCATAGAAGGAATCTTTGGTCACATCGTCCTTCTCTTCCATCGGGGCGTGGGTGCAAATGAGGGAGATGTTAAAAATCGCGCTTTGATGCAGATTATTGCGAGGCGCTCGTCTACTGGAGTGAACGACAGTACTTGGCGACGAAGTCTCTCTCCCACAACAAATCCGTCACCAAATTTGCGCTCCTTTACATGACAGCTGTAGTAGACGTCGCAAGGTCCTATGGTTTTCTTGCCTTGTCCCGTCCATCGCATCTCTTGAAGGGCAGTGATGTCATCTTTTACTCTCACGAGGACATCAACCAGCCGAGCAGAGGCACCTTACCCGTTAAGGGACGGGGCATTCCAGATGCATGCCCTCAAATCGTTATCCTTAGTTCGTTTGCAGGGGTCTTAACTCGTCGAAACTTAAAAACAGTGATATTAAAGGTTTTTGTAAATTTTTAGAATTTTTGCATTAAACTTGTTTCCACGAGGGCGGACGCGCTTCAGTAATATAACCCTCATCAATCCATCAACAGTAGTTTCGCGTAGAACTCCTTTCCACGTTAAAACCATTCAACCCAAAATTAAAACGCCATATGCGTGTGTGTAGTAAGGAGGCACAGTAACCCTCATCCTCATCATCAAAACTGAAATTAAATACATAACTTTTGTTCATATTTTCATTTGCATGATTCCCGCAACACTACACTTTTCCCAATTCCAATGAATTGTTATTCGCGTTATAAATTGGAAAGCTATGATATGGGTAAATGCATTCGAATATAAGTACAAAAAAAGTTAAAACGCGCGGGAGAGTGTTTATTTTGTGAATTTAGAAAAATACATATTGTAATGTGGCAAACTGGTCGGATTTGGTATAATGGACCTCTTCTTTTCGCCACGACTTATCAAGTGGCGAATAGATGAAGCAACTGATACAAATGAACATATCTCGGCAACGCGGGAAGAGAGTTGCCTTAAATTACATGTGCTGGTAAGACAGTGCGGCCTAATAAGCTATAACCATACTCGCTAGCGGCGAATCTTACTCGATAACTTTATTGTTACTTTCGCATGTAAATTTTTCATCAGTTAATCCATAGCGAGCGGGGAAATGGCGAATAGAAGGGGCTTAATGTAACATGGGTAATTTAAGACATTGTATAATTTCTTATTTCAAATCAGCATTCGACAGTACGAAAAGGAGTTATCTATATGCCGTGATGTCTTAATTTGGTATCACCGCAAAACATTACGGCTAGCCAAGATGAAGTTGCTCAATACCAGCAGCGCCGTCAGAATTTTGAAAGACCTCTCTGAGCCGTTTGACACCAAACGAGATTTCAAACAAGGTGACTAGGTGCTCGTCAAATCGAATAACTCAATCGCCCAGACACGAGTTTTTATAAGAGCGTACAATTGTTGGCGTATGCCGATGATATTGATATCATCGACCCTAACAACCGCGCTATTAGTTCTGACTTTTCCAGACTAGATAAAGAGGCAAAGCGAATAGGTCTGGTGATGAACGAGGACAAAATGACGTACCTGCTATCGACGAACAAACAGTTGGCGCGCTCGTGTGTCGGCACTGTCACTGTTGACAGTTATGGTTTCAAGGGCATGAAAGTATTCGTATACTTAGGAACCAGCATTAACACCTATAACAATATCAGCCTGAAAATCCAACTTTGAATACCTTTTGCCAACAAGTGTTACTTTGGAATAAGTAGGCAACTGAGTTTACTACTCCTCTCTCGGCGAATAAAACTAACACACTACATGACTCTCACCATGCCCGTCCTAACGAATGGCGCAAAGGCGTGGACAGTGACAATATCCGATGAAGCGATACTTGGGGTGTTTGAGAGAAAAATTCTACGCATGGCGAATATAGTAGCCTATGGAACGATGAGCTGTATGAGATTTACGACGACATAGACATAGCGCAGCGAATAAACATCCAGCGGCTACGTTGGCTGGGTCATGTCGTTCGAATGGATACAAACGCCCCAGCTCTGAAAGTATTCGATGCGGTACCAGTATTCCTGGTAACAGAGGAAGAGGAAGGTCTTCTCTATGTTAGAAAGATCAGGTAGAGAAGGACTTTGCTTTACTTGGTGTGCCCAACTAACGCCGATTAGCACATGAAAGAAACGATTTGTGCGCTTTGTTAAAATCGGCCAAAATCGCGTAATAGTTCGTTCACATATAAGTAGATGATCTACTTTTTCGCGCTTAACTCAAAATCAGTAATTAAAAGGTGCGATTTCCCATACTAATTTTCTCTCGCAAAATCTGAGATTATTAAGTAATTCTAGACCCTGTGGTTTCTGTGTTATCTATAATTATTGTTACGAATGTAAGGAGAAACATCAAAATATAAACTAAACATAACATAATTCTAATAAAATTTTTGTTAAATATTATTAATTATGGATTCATTTTACAGAAAAACGCCTGTGTTCATAAACGTTTCTTCCTCTTATTACTTATTATGAAATGTTATATAGAATTTCCCATGCGTATTGCTGTCATAATTTTTTGCAACCTCAGTAAACGTCGCATACGGATTTCCTCTAACTGTTTATTATTAGCAGCCAATCGCGCAATTAAATTAGCTAATGCTTCTTGAAGCATTCGCTCCTCTCCACATTACTGTTCTAAACAGCGGGTAAATTTTCACCTACCGTAAGATGGGAATGGAGTCAGTCATAGATATTACCCTGCCAAATGATTCGCTTGCTCAAAAGATTAAATGGAGAGTGAGTGAGGGCTACACCCACAGTGCCCATCAAGCTATCATATTGGACATCACTGAAAGGAGGCTTAAAATTGCACCCAAGCCGACACGTCCAAAGTGGAAGGACGAAATACTTGATAGCGAAGCCCTAAAATATATGATTGAGCAACTTCGACCTCCTGCAGGTTTTGCCGAGAATTGGACGAAACTTCTAGTAGAAGGACTAAGAGAAGCTTGTGATGCTTCCAAGTCTAAGCGAGTAATGCGCCAACGCATATACCCATGCTACTGGTGGAATGAAAACTTCAAATCACTCAGATCTCAATTTCCCATGCGTATTGCTGTCATAATTTTTTGCAACCTCAGTAAACGTCGCATACGGATTTCCTCTAACTGTTTATTATTAGCAGCCAATCACGCAATTAAATTAGCTATTCCTGCTCCTTGTATTTTCTTCATATCGTAAGTAATAATTAAAGAAACCAAAAACGCCGAAATATTCCACTTAAACAATTTTTATGAAGAAAAACCTATGAAAGCAATATTGAAGGCTAATTGTCAATTTTGCAGGTAATCTGCCATATGTGAACGGTTAGATTAGGTTAGGTTAGGTTAGATTAGGTTAGGTTAGGTTAGATTTGGCAGCCGCATCGCACATAGAGACAACGATGCCACTTAGACCACGAAATTGGTCCGTTGGGAACCGCGAGGGCTAAGCTACATATCACAGTCCATATTAAACCATCCTGAGCTTTTGACAAAGCGTAAAAGGTTGTTGATACCTAAAATCTATAAATTATCTATATTCGTTAAGAAGTAGGATTTTAAAAATCGGTTCCTACTTCTGGCTAGAGCTGGGCATGTGCAAAAAAGGTGTTGAATTGTTTCCAACTCCTCCTCATTTCTGCAGCTATGACAGAAATCATGCGTGTGAACGCCTAATTTCTTTGCATAATTTCCTATGAATCAATGTCCTGCGAGGGCCCCTACTAAGGTCCTGATTTGAAGTCTATTCAGTTTTATAATACTCTTGGACAGACGTAAATTTAGCCTTGGCCATCTTTGCCTAGCAATTTCACAAGCGTTAACGCTAATCCATTTTTGATTTGCAGACCTGATTAATGCGTCCTTAATGAGAAGCTTGAGAAGCTTACAAGTTGCGAGAGGTATCTCCATAAAATTACTTATGTCTGGCAAACAGGTACCTTCTCTTGCAAGTTGGTCTGCCCTACAGTTCCCTGGTATATCTCTGTGGCCTGGAACCCAGCATAAGATTATACGATATTGTTTGGCCATCTCATTCAGAGATTGGCGACAACGTAAGCACTCCTTGATGTTGTTTGGAAAGCAGCTAGGGCAGCTTGGCTGTCTGATAGAATGCAGATATTCTGTTTTAGCCGTTTTAAGGCTTCATGAATAGCGTTTATTTCCGCTTCAAAAACACTACAGTGATCCTGTAGTTTAAGGGATTCACTAATAGAAAGCTCTTCGCAAAATAACCCTGACCCTACACCGGTGTCGTTTTTAGACCCGTCCGTGTAGATCTTAACGGGTGTGTCGGGTGTTGCATCTTCTTCAAGCTATTCCAGTCTAGAAGGGATTTTCATTAGGAAATTCCTTTCGAAGAAAAGAATGGGAGGGTGATAATCACAGTCACTGGGTATATCCGTGTAGGAGTCTAAGACGGTTGAATGTCCATGTGTGACAGTCTTCCATTGTGAGCTCGCTTTGAGCCTTAAAGCGGAGCAGGCCGCTGAGTATTTGCAGAAGAGATCTAGGGGTGGCAGATGTAGCATGATATCCAAAGCCATGCATGGCGTGGTTTTCATGACGCCACATATTGCTAATTCCGCTGATCCCTGCACCTTATTCAATAAATTAGAATAGGTTTTTTCTGCATAGCACACCACCAGACAACATTTCCATATAGAAGAATGGGTCTGAGGACAGCAGTGTAAAGCCAATGAGCAACCTTAGATTTAATTCCCCAGGTCTTACCTGAAGCTCTCTTACAAACATAAAAAGCTAGGTTCGCTTTCCTGATTCTTTCTAAGATGTTTGAGTTCCAAGTCAGTTTCCTATCTATGATTAGTCCCAAGTACTTGGTTTCTTCCGAAATCACAAGAGCATAGTTGGACTTAGTTGAGGGATTTTGTGTTTCCTAATGAACAATATGAGTTGTGTTTTGTCTGGGTTGACTCCTAGACCACACTTTTCTGCCCACCTAGAAAGTATGTCTAGAGCATTTTGTATTAGGTCTCTTAATGTAGATACAAATTTAAGCTATCACCTTACAGCCCACCGATTCCAGTATTAACAGAAGTTTATTTACAACTGCGTTCCATGGAAACGGTGAGACGACTCCACCTTGCGGTGTACCTCTACTTACCAATCTCCTGAGCACCGATTCTCCTAGTTCCGCTTCAATGATTCTGCTATTTAGCATTTTGCCAATGAAGCCTACCAAGCCCGGTTCTACCCTAAGATCAGTGAGTGCTGCAGTAATTGCGGTCTTTTGCAGTTCCACTGGGTAAATACCATCTGGACCCGGTGATTTAAAGGGTTTGAAACTTTTCAATCGCCCATAAGAGCCGATCCTCAGATATAGCATATATTCTGACTTCACGACAGTGTACTGTATCTTCCATGTCATGCCCAGTAATGTCTGAGCAGCCTGGAAAATGAGTGTCGAGTAAAAGTTCTAGAGACTCTTTACTGGTTGTGGTGAACGTGCCATCACTTTTCTGTAGCAGTTCCCAATTTTGAGGACATCCCGCAAAAATCTTACGAAGTCTGGAGGTCTCAGTTGCCCCCTCAACCTCTTCACAAAAGGATTTCCAAGATTGCCTTTGGGCATTTCTGATTTCCTTCTTGTAGATTTTCAGAGCATTTTTATAGCCTTTCCAATCTTCTTCGAGACGTGTTTTCTTTGCCTGATTAAAAGCGCTTCTGCTTGTTTTTTGAAGCTTGCTTAGTTCAACCGTCCACCACTTAGGCTTGGGTTTACCCCTCATTCTTCTTATGGGACAGGCATCCGCTAAGGCAGCATTCATGTTGTAGGTAATCTTGTCAACCAAATTCTCTAGTCCTTCTATGCTTTGTGGCACCGCAGATGGACATGTTCCTAGGGTAACCCCGATACAATCTACATAATTTTCCCAGTCTGTTTTCCTGATATTTCTACCAGGCTTAGGTTTCGGTAGATTTTTACTAACCTCAAAAGAGATATATCTATGGTCAGTGAAGGAATGTTCTTTCAAAACTTACCAGTTCCTAATTCAGTTATTAACGGAGTCAAAAGCAAAAGTAGCGTCTAACACTTCCGGTCTATTACTAATGACAAAAGTAGGTTTATTACCTTTATTGCAAATCTGTTGTTTAGTACCTATCAGATAATCAAAGAGACACTCACCTCTAGCGTTAGTATCAGTACTGCCCCATATCTCGTGATGCGCATTTACATCCGCACCAATAATTAGCTTTGCGCCAAGCTTCTGCGCCTGCGCTACCAGATCTTTGAATATTAATCTCGGTAGCTCCTCATGGTCATGTGCGAGGTAACAGTAAGATAGCGCCATCCGTTCATTTCCCGACTCCAGGCTTGTGGTCAGTTGATCGGTGTCGCTGTAATTGGAGAGCTTGAAAGCATTTATCCATTTTCTTATTAGTACGCACGCTCTAGGGTTACCTTTGTCGCGAGCATACATCAGTTTATATTTTTGAGTCCTTAGTCCGCACACAAGTCCATGTGATACCCATGGTCCTTGAGTCGGGACAATATGATGTCCACCTTTGGCCAGGTGGATTATGAGGTTGGCGGGCGCAACCTTTGAGTGGTGAAGGTTAATTTGAAGAACCTGTAACATCGTGGTTACTGGGCTTCCTCCCCACCACCGTTTTGTTGGGATCATCTGGGTCTGACGCCAGTAGCTTCTCCTCATCAGTGAGAGTTGGTTGGTTGGTTGGTTAGAGTGGTGATTCATCCAGAATCCAACTAGCGCTTCCGCACCATTTTGTTGCCACATCCTCGTTACCAAATTGCTTAACAGTTATTTACAGCAGGACTATATCCAGTCTGTGCGGTTTAGGAACCTTATTAGGTTGTTGACTCCTAAGTCAGACAGCTGCTCGAGACGCTCGAACAGCGGTTTGCGCGGGGTTAACATTCTGTCCTTCCATAGGGCAGGGCATTCACAGAGGAAATGGAAGATTGTTTCTTTTTCCCCCGGTTGTTTACAACTATGACAGTATGTGTTATGAGGGATGCCCATTTTGGCGGCTTGTTCTCCGATAGACCAGAAGACAGTTATGACTGCCGTAAGTCTACAGGTGTCCCGTCGTTTCATGTTTATTAATGTCGACGATTGCTTGAGGTTGTAGGTGGGCCATAACGTTCTGCTGATTTTGCATTTCGTATGGTCTCTCCATCTACAATCTGCAATTCGAAGGTATTTTAGTGAAATTGCATTCTTGACCGCACCTAGTGGAGTGAATTCTGGTACTGCAATAGCGTTATTCATGGCAGATCCCCCTCTTGCCAGTTCATCAGCTTTTTCGTTACCTTCTATGTTCCGGTGTCCCGGGACCCAAATTAAGGTTAAACGGTGGTTTTCACTCAAGTTAGTGAGGCTATTCCTACTTTGCTCCACCACTTTCGAGGTTGTTATAGTCGCGTACAGCGCCTGGATTGCAGCTCGGCTATCCGAAAGAATAGCGATATTGCCCTTGAAAGAGAAATCTGCGATTAGTAACCTACAGGCTTCCCCAATCGCTAGTACTTCCGCTTGGAAGACGCTGCTGCTATTAGGGAGACTCACAGATTTTTCAATACCAAGTCTATGAGAATATATACCAGCTCCAAGACCACAATCCATTTTACTGCCATCTGTATAGACTGTGGTATCGAAGTTGTTTAGAGAGAATCCCTTATTCCATTCTTTTTTAGATGGAAAGAGTGTGGCAAAATTCCTATTGAGCGTTACCATCGGGACGATGTAGTCAGTCCTCACCGAGGTTAACTGAGTTTGTCGCAATAATAGACTAGCGTGACCATAAGTTTTTTCTTTCCAGTGACCTGCTTCATTTAACCTAAATGCACTCATGGTTGCCGTCTTCTTTATATGTAGGTCTATTGGAATAACGTGTGTCAGAGCATTGAGAGACTCTCTAGGACATGATCTGATTGCACCGACCGTTATTGCACAGGCTGATCTTTGTATTCTGCCGAGTTATTTGGTATTGTACTCTCTCCCTAGAGCTTTCCACCAAACTACCGAACCATACGATAGAATGGGTCGTATAACCGCCTTATACAGCCATAATGTATGCTTAGGTTGAAGACCCCATCTTCTTCCAAGCATACGTTTGCAGGCATATAAAGCAATTTCTGCTTTCCTTACCCGTTCTTCGACGTTTAACTTCCAGCTAAGTTTGGAGTCCAGAATTACTCCTAAGTACTTTGCACTGGTTGATAGTGACAGAGTTTGTCCGTTGATATTTGGTAGGGTGAAAGTTGGTAATTTGTATCTGGTGGTAAAATGCATAAGTTCTGTTTTACGCGGGTTTAAACTTAGCCCACATCCTGTGGCCCAAGAGTTAAGCTCGCCTAACGCCCTTTGGATGATCCCACTGATCGTATTTGGACACAGTCCTGACACCATTAAAACCACTTTTACCCCACCTCCGTCAAGTTTTGTTAAGATTTTGCTGAAGCCAAAGAAGTGGAGATAATACTCCCCCTTGTGGAGTGCCCCCGTGGACCTTCTTAGTTATGTTGATATTAGCTTTAATGATCCTGGTTTCTAGCATGGAGATGACCCAGTTACTAACGCAACTGTCCACCTCCAGTGGTGCGATTCACTAACACATTTTATCGATATTCGCTTTGTTATCTTTCCTTAACCACAATTTTAACGATTTTGCTATTCAGTAACCCATTTCATTACGAAAATCGACAAGACAAAATTAGCTGTTTGGTTAACCTGTCGATTATCGCGAACTAAACGACAATAATTTTGGTGTTGTTAAATCAAACGATAAAGAAGAATTAGTGATTTTAATCAAAACTGCGAAATTAGATGAAAAAAAAATTATTTAAAAAGCGTGTGTATGGCGTTTGAGTATTTGGCTTATGATTTATCGCGTGGAGAGGAGGAAGTGAGCCCTCAAATAGTTGATCGAAGTTTGCTCCGGCATGTGGACAATCCTTTCGATTTGGATGCAGGGGAGTTCCAGAAGTTATTCCGTTTAACTCCAGACTTCACCGAGGGCGTAGTTTCGCAGCTTGACAGCCATCTTAGAGGTTCAAGAATAACAGCGATTTCGACTGAAAAACAGGTCAATTTGGTAACATTCAAGCTAATTCAGTTCTAAATTCTGCCTTTATACAACTAGGTTCTAGCTGCACTGCGATTTTTTGCAACCGGGTGTTATCAACGACCCGTAGGTGAGCAATGGGGAATATCTATGAGCCAGTCGTCCGTTAGCCGTAGCATTCATCGGGTAACAGCTGCATTCAACAGCTCCATGTTTTGCGCAAAGGTGAGATTTCCCATGACCCAAGTGGAGCGGCAAGCGGCAAAAGAAATTTTTGCTTCAGCAATCTCCCCGTTTGTGGGAGGTACCATTGGAGCTATCGATTGCACGCACGTGTCAATTTTGGCCCCGAAACGTCATGAAGAAGCGTATGTCAACCACCACGGCTACCATTCGCTTAATGTCCAAATGGTAACAACATAATTTGTAAAGTATTCAAGAATCAAGATTCCCTTTTAATGTTTTACAGATATGTGATCCTACACTTAAAATTTTAAACGTAAATGCCAAATTTCCGGGAGCACGGCACGATTCATATATTTGGAGTTCCTCTGCGGTGCGAATGGTTATGCAACGGAATTTTGAAATTGGAAACCATAACTTGTTTTTGATTGGTAGGCTTTTTAATCTATTAATAAATATATTTAAATAAAAATAAGGGAATTAAAAATCAAAAATTCTCTGCAGGTGATTCCGGGTACCCTTTGGAGCCTTGGCTGATGACTCCTCTAACAAACCAACCGGAAGGTACTCCGAAATTCTTGTACAATGAGGCATTGTGCAAAGCTCGTAACCCAGTTGAGAGACTTTTTGGTGTTCTTAAGGCAACGTGGCGGTGCTTGTCTCAACAAAGGACACTCTTGTACGATCCAGGATTTACTGGACAAGTAGTTAACGCGTGCTCAGTTTTACATAATATTCGTTTAAGAGAAGGAATATACCAGACCGAAAATAAATTCACAGAGCCCAGAACAAACGACATTTTTGTAAACCAAGATGCACCATCCTCAACAGCAAAGCGCATCCAAGACCGACTGATTGCTAATTTTTTTACTTAAATACTATTTTCACTCATAATCATTCCGCATACATATCTATGTGAACACTCGGGTATAAAAAGTTAAAACATTTTCATATTTATTGTAAAAACCTTTTATTGAACAAAATTACATGCAGATTCAATAAAAACAATTCAGTCTTTAACTTCAGTTTACATACAGTTTTAGGTTACAGGCACATAAATCTATTTATGTATATAGGTATGCATAAGCGTATGTACACATGGTTTATAAATTCAAAGGTCAGTCTATTTGTAAAAACGAAAACAATACATTCTAATTCATTTAATTAATGTTACTTAACATTAGCACAGCTTGTTTACTTATGTAATTCAAATAAAAAGTAACTTCAGGTACTAAAATAAACATTTGGTATATATGCACATAAAAAGGTAATCAGGAACTGCGGAATTGGTTTCTAATCTACATACGATATATTGCATTCGTTAGATTGTTGAATGCTTCTGCGGTAGCGCTTAAACCATTCCCCAATACGGCTATTGCCTCCGCCATCATTTTATTCGCCTGGGCACTTGCAGAGCTGCTTTCGGCTAAGATCTATTAAAAAATAGAACAATTAACTATTAAAAAACAATCACCAATGGAAAAACATAATAAAATTATTTTACATTAAGTTCAAAAGAAATTACCTTTAGTGCATCTGCCTGTTTTTCTGCTATTTCCAAAAATTTCTTCCGAGCATTACCGTCTTCTTCCATGCGCTTTCTTTTCAAGCTCGCCCGTGGTGTTCTCCTGTCTGAGATGTGCGAATTACCTGACCTCAGCGTGAAATTTTCTGCAAGTGGCTTCCGTAAAGGCGACGGGGCTTCCGAAATCACCCTTTCATCTTCCACTTCGATACCCATTTGGATTACCTAAAAATTTACACACCAGTAAGTTACACTTTAAAACATACACTTCATGCAATTTACCTCCTCCAGTGGAATATTTTCAGGGGTTGAATCGTGGCGCTTCATATACTCCTCCCCTATAAGAGCAGACACCCGCCTCTCGAATTCCGTTAGGGGCTCCTCACTGATAGGCCTGTTTCCAGTTAAAGCTTGTTGCCTTTGCCGATTCCGTGCTTTAATGCTGGTGCGGCTTTTTAAGTCCCGCCATACCTTTTTAGGGAAATGATTAACATCACTCTACTTTTAAGTAATATAATAACACAATATTTTCTTACCGTTTGCCATTGATTCACCGTCTTCACTGCTCCACCCAGACTATTTAATTTTGTTGCTAGCTCGCTCCACTTTTTGTCGCACTCGAACTTACCATGGAGGCTGTGGAACCTAGATCCTGCTAGACCCGGGACTTCCATTAGGTAGTCAAGCAGGCGATTTAGCGCTCGGGTGTGGCACGGCTTCTTTTAGTAGCTGTCGATGTCATCCTAAAGCAATATACAAAAATTATTAATAAAACAATAAATTGAAATAAACAGTTATTTTATTGTACTTACTTTGTACATATATTATTGGTAAAAAACACTCACAATTGCATTTAACAGTTTGGCTTCTATGTTTTTTTGTTTCTCTTCTTCATGTTATTCGCTCATTCTGACATTTAATTTGACAAAGATGCCACTCTCTATCAGTTTGAATATATAGAAGAAAACAGCTGTTCAGTGTTAGTTAACATAAGTTGGTGAATAGCACAATCGACAGTGCAATCGATAAATACTGAAGAGAAAAATAACAATTGTCGAATCGATAAGAGTTAGTGAATCGCACTACAGGTCTATCAACGCCCGTTGGATGGTATCTGTGGTAACATTGTTAAAGGCGCCTTCGATATCCAGGAAGCCGCCACGGTATAATGTTTGCTCTCTAGAGAGCCCTCTATAGTTCGGATTACCTCGTGAAGCGCTGTCTCTGTAGATTTGCCTTTAAGGTATGCGTGTTGTGCAGTTGATATACCAGAGCTCTCCAAAGAGCTTCTGAGGTGCATATCCAAAAGTCTTTCAAAAGTTTTTAACAGGAAAGACGAAAGACTGATTGGCCTGAAGTCCTTCGCTGATTCATGTCCTCTTCTACCTGCTTTTGGTATGAAGACGACCTTGACTAGTTTCCAGCTATCTGGAATATGGCCTAAGTTTAAACACGCTTTAAAAATTTCCTCTAGCCATGGTAGGGTACGGTCCAAGGTTTCCTGTAACATCTTTGGAATGATCCCATCTGGCCCCGGAGAGTTAAAGGGTGAGAAAGATTTGATTGCCCATACAACTTTTTCTTTGGTAATAATTTCATTTGCAAGATGCTGTGGATTATATTGGCTCCGCCTAATGTTTCCCCTCTCACTTTCGTAAGCGCTGCATCCCGGGAAATGCGTGTTTAGCAGAAGCTCTAGCGATTCTTCTGCTCTAGCAGTCCAGGTTCCATCAGGTTTCTTGACCCAAGAAGCCATTGAGTGGTCTTTAGAAAGAACACGGCTGAGCCTAGCGGAATTCCTGGTGGATTCGATTGACGAACAAAATTCCCTCCAGCTCTCTTTTTTGGCGGCCCTGATTGCCTTCTTGTACTGTCTCCGACTTTCTCTTAACAATTCCCAATTTCCCGTCGAGTAGCTGAGGTTAAACGTTGATCTAGATTTTTCCCTTAGTTTGAAGAGCTCACTGCTCCACCAAGGAGGGTGAGTTTTTTTGCTAAATTTTATGGGGCAGGACGTTTTGTAGGCCCTACTAAATGCCTTTTCCAGTGTTATGACCCTACTCTCAAGGTTTTCCGTGAGAGTGATTTGAGGGATAGGAATCTCTCCTATCCTCTTGTTTACTGCATTTTTGAACCTCTTCCAGTTGGTTCTTAAAGGATTTCGATACGGTAAGGGTGGATCTACCTTAAGATCTAAATCGTAGAGGATCCAACTATGATCAGAAAAGGGCCTTTTATTGGATACCCTCCAATTATCTACCCTTACTAAGCTAATTTCAGATAGTAGAGTACTCCGTACTAGGAAAGGTGAAAAAGGGAGTGTTACCCCTGTTACATACCGATAAGTTAGTATTAATAATACAATTATATAAAGACTCACCTTCAAGCACAAGCCCACAAGCCTCCTCGGGCGGTGCTGGCCGATCATGTGCCATATAGATGGATGCAAGTGTGATGCTGACACCGTCAGCAGCTTCCACCTCAACGGCCGTCACATCCTGTGAACTGTATGATGGGATTAAAAATATGTTTAAGTGTTTTTTGGCTACAATACATGATCTAGGATTACCTTGAGTACGCTTATAGTACAGATTGTAGTTTCTTCCCGGGAACCCCTTCACCTCGTTGCTCCGCACCCAGGGTTCCTGGATTAAAGCTATGTCAACGTTCTCATCCCCTAGGAAAATGGTTAGGTTGTCCGTTGCAGTTTGTGAGTGCTGCAGGTTAATTTGGACAACCTTTAAAACCATTTTTTATTGGTTTGCTTCCGCAGGTTCGGCGTCATTTAACTGCATGCCGATCAGCAGTTCGCTGGTGCCGTCGACCCCATCCTGCTCCTCCTCCGGATTCGCAGAACGGAATATCTTCAGCTGGGCCTTCCGTAAGCCAAACCGAAGTTTATTTTCCACTTTTTGCAGTGGTTCAAGGCTCTCTTCTGTGATTTGAAGGAGGAACGACACGCTGTGCTTTTGCGGAGCCTCCGCTTTGATGATCGACCAATCGGCCATCGGCACTGCGCGGTTGTGAGCCTGGAGATAGGGAATCAACTGATTGGCTTCAAACTCCAGATGCGAGCCTTCGGCCTTCGTGGTATCTCGCTAGCTGGAATGAGCTTGAGCCTCAAGCCATCCCAGCTGTTCTGAATTTCGCCAATCGCGTTTGTCAGGAAATGCAATGAGTACTGGTCATCACATTTGATTACCCGGCAACCGCGAACCACTTCCACCGAGTCGAAACCTGGGGATTGACCCTCCGGGTTCGCCATGACATGGTCGACGATTATGCGAGACAACCGAGCCTCAATCTCCGACCATTTGTCAAGCACAGGCTTGCCGCGGTTGGAAGTTTCGTCCACCGGTGCCATTTGAAGATGGTCCCGTGCCACCTCACTGAATTGTTTGGTAAGTTTGGGGACAACCGCACCCTGATCTGAGATCTTGTGCTTCTTTGTTGCCCTCTTGTTTTCGTCCTGCGAACGGTTACGTTTTTTGGCCTCTGTCTTTCGGGCGGTTTGGAATGTCAGGTATTCGTCCACCACCTTTTGACACCTTGCCTTGTCAGCCTCATCTTTGGGATGAGCTTTACCTTCGCTCTCGTTCTTACGAATCCTGCCAAGGATAGCGAGAGACCTCTGGTAGAGCTTATACCTTGATGGGCCTTTATTAGTGCGCTTTTGCCCCATGGCTTTAGCGGATGTTGTCGGTTCATTTATGGTTGTTGGCGTGCTGTGGCCCACAGCTTTACCCTCTAGCCAGGAGCTCATCCTCGGAGGAAGATCCGATCCCCAGTTTGTCATGGGTGACCGATTGTTTGTCCTGTCGCTTAGTATGTCTGTCCGTTTGTCTGTCTTGTGCTGTCAATGCGTCCGTTTGTCTTACCGTCACTTTGTCCGTCTGTTTCTCGCCACTATCCGATTCTTATTTTTTATTTGGTTTAATTTTTTCTGGTTCGTACGGTCACCTGCCCCGCCCAAGGAGCTGCGCATGTCGCCATGCGCGGTGACCAAGGAGGAATTAGGGGAAATAACCGGTCGACCATGGCAGCGCCCCATACCATGGCAAGGCCACCGTTACAACCTGAGGCGGCCTGATATCAGGTGGGCTCCGTTCGAAGACAGCTTTGTTTAGTCCCCCGGCTGCCAAACCCACCCAATAGGCACGGGTCGCATCACACCTTGGGTTGAGGGAGTTTTTTTAACGAAGTTTACGTCTTCGGCCTGTGTGGTTCGCGGGAGACCTACTCTCCTACCTTCCATATCTGGGAGGTGTTCCCCTATCCACCACCCGGGTACGCGCCCTCTAGGGATAACAGGCTCCCCCAAGGGCATCAGTGAGTGTAGTATCAAGTACTATATCTAACAAGAAAGAGATACTGCCGTCAGCAGATGCTTTTCGCAGCGCTGTAGCAGTATTAGGACCGGAGCCAGATTCCGCCGTGGGGACAATCTCAGCTCCAACCGGGTCCTTTAAATTAGACGTCTTCTCCTTATTATAGACCCTCAGTATTATGGACCAGAACCCATAGCTTACTACACCGTCTGATCGCGCCAGTGCGTCCACCGAGTCCTTGCTGACTACGAAAGTAGCGCTTCAGTACTCACCTTTGGGATCGTCCAGCTTTGTGACCTTCCACGACGATGTAGGAAGCTCCGGATTACATACCCGAAGCATTTCAAGGATCCTCTGAGGGTCTGATGGCTCCACTGGTAACCAGGCCCTAGCTCTTGGTAAACTGGCGATGTCATCCCTTGAAATTACCTCGAGTTTAGACACAGGCCATACTTCGCCGATCCTTTGAAAGGCTATTTTATAAAGATCAGTTGATCTCTGATCGGCATAGGCGATAAACTTCACGTGGCTCTGATGCCATCCACTATCGCGACAACGGTTAGATTAATTTGGTGGATTTATAGGTGATTAATGCATATGTGAACGTATTATAAGTATAAAACTATTGTATCCGGAATAATTGGGATTTATAAACGTGGCTTCTGTACCACTCCCTAACATCACCACATTCATTAAATAAGTCATTAAATTTTGCCTGAATTTGTCCATGTTACATCATAACAAACGCGTCACGAAATGTCTGGTTCTTATTAACATTTTAAAGATTTTTATTTTTTTTATTTTTTAAGTTTGAGTAAGAATTATCTGTAAGGTCTGTAAACCTTTAAGGTTTTTCGCATAATAATTCTGGCAACACTAATTACTGAACCGTTTTAAAATGAGTAATATCAACCATCGATTATTATTACCCATTCTTAGTGATTATTCATAAATTTACCTGTACGAATTTGAGCTTGTTTGATCGTACTAAAAATTTAATAAATATGTAATTTATTAGTTTTTAGATTATTCATTATTCGAGTTTTACTTCGAAACTTTAAATTCTTGCATCAAGTGATGAAGTGACAAGTTGGTTTTTTCGAAAAAATTAATATGCAAGTAACTAAATAAAGTACTTCATGCACAAATTACAAAAAAGTACTATTATTGACAGAAGTGATGTGTTATCATTTTGGATAGAGTTTAAACTTGCAGGAGCGTTTCTTGTATAATCAGTTTATTCCATAGTGTTAAATTAAGGGACATTGCGGCATATCTAAATTTAAATATTGGGATTTCGACGAAAGTTGGAAAGAGGGTGTGCAACCCCAAAACATCTCTTCAGATGCATCAATGTAAGCTTTTCGAGAATTTGGACGTGGAAGTTGCAAAACTGATTTCTGAGTGAAATATCACAATTTTCACTACACACTTCAGCAAAGTGTAATAAGAAAGAGAGAAAGAAAATTGTTAATTGTGTCAAACTAAAATATAATGCTACTTCTCGCACACCCTATTAAAATTTACAACTTTTTGGTTGCTGTTCAATTTTAGTCAAATTTTTTACTACCTTTAACACTTTGAGGCTTTTTCATAAGCCCTGAAACACGTGTTTCGTTTCCAAGAATAATAAATAAATAAATAATTGGCGCGTACACTTCTGTTAGGTGTTTGGCCGAGCTCCTCCTCCTATTTGTGGTGTGCGTGTAGATGTTGTTCCACAAATGAGAGGTAGGAAAATATGTAACTTGATGGTATTGAGTCTTTCGAACTCCCAAATATTTAGTATAATGCAACACGCTTTGAAAAAAGGTCAAACAGGGCAAGGGGGGCTAACTGAAAACCGGACCCTCGGGAGGCTTATAGTTTATAGTAATTGATTGTTAAAGTTGTGTAATTTAGCGAAACGTTGGTTTTGCGAGACACCTCAAACAGAGAACGTTAATGTATAGATAAGTCTCACGAGCTACAAGTAGTGCAAATTGTCAAAAATGATGTGAAACCGCGAAGACTTTTTCACCTCGATCAATTCGACAGAGGGGGAAATTCTTAACAGCTGATTACAATGAATTATGTACAAGTACATTGGCTCCGCTCAGATTTGGCTTCTGTATGAAATCAAATTGAAGAATAGCCGACAGCATTTTGCAAGGAATTTGTCTTGAGCATTTCTATGTTCCCTTGATAAACGAAATTTTATTCAATTTATATATTCAAACAAACTTAAATGATTCATGAAAGTTTGAATTATGCGCCAACGTTAAAGTAACTTTAATGTTCGTTGCTTTAATTTAAAAAGAAGAATGGCTAGGTCTCGTGATTGCCCGGCACTTATTTTGTGAGAAATATTACGACTTCCAATGAAACGCACAAGAGATGTTGATTTGAGGTTATTTTGCTAAAGCTAGCACCAACACTATTCAGTTAATAATAGTTTTTAAGTTATTTGTTAATAAAATTTGTCTTCTACATTCACCAAATTTTTATACAATAAGTCCACTTATCACATTAATTTTAATAATTATTAAAACTATGTCACATACACACACGTTTCTAACTCTTTTTATTGATATATACCATAAATTAACATTTTAAGTTGCAAATTCCAAATATGCCTGCCAAATTAACAATAAATAAAAAGCATCGCTGAAATGGAGTGCTGCCAGAAGCAAAGAAAACAATGTGAGTGCGAATTAAAACGAAGCAACATAGGAACATGATTTCCACACCGTCTTCTATTAGAATAATGAGGTGATTTTCGACTGCAGTGTTATATATTTTTTAATATAACATATATATATATATATACATGCCCCACAAAGTCTGCGTTCACCCTACAATAACTTTTTAGTGAATGAAACACACAACCTGATTTTATAATTTTTATAAATTTGTATATATTTATATGTTTAAGTTTCAAAAACAAAAATAAATTTCAAGATTCCTCACATAAATTTTTAGATAACGGTGAATAATGGCTGTAACAAGTAAATAACGCGACCATAAAGTCTACTTCCCATGGCAGCCGGTTCTACACGACCGGAATGACTCGGGTTTTTATTCCCGACCAAGGGCTGCCGCCCCAGTATACTAGCCCTGTCTAGTGTACCGTATTTTACCCAAAATCTTTCGTCACTGGAGCAACTCATTGCAGCCAGTTTGCTCCAAATACTTCTCTTCCGGGCTGGCGTCGAACCCAACCCCGGACCTGAAGTATTCTACTGCTGCATTTGCCACAAACGGCTCCACCCGAACTCCACCTCGGTTAGGTGTAACCAGTGCAACGGGTGGTGCCATCTTAAGACCTGCTCAGGCCTTAAGACACACAGGGAGTGGTCCACAAGGAATGTGGCCACGTGTTGCTCCCGCTCACAGGCGGTCCCCGCCTCCACGGCTACACTGCCCTCAGTGTCGGCACATCACACTTCCGCCACTAACAACGCCTCAACGGTCAGGAGCCCCCAAGAGCAACACAACTCCCTCTCCAACCCACAACCCTCCTGCTCCTACCCCAGTGCGGGGACAAACCAGCAGCTCTTGGTCCCCCGCACAGTCTGCTCCGTGTGCCAGACCGTAGTTCCTCGGAACTTGACATTTGTCCAATGCAATTCTTGCAGTGACTGGTGTCATTTTCGGAGGTGCTCCGGCCTGCACACCACCCGTGAGTGGACACGCGACTACCTTGCCCCCTGCTGCAGAGCTCTGCACCCGCAACCGCCCCCCGTGGCGCGGCCATCTGACAACATCAGGCCGTTCCCCATTTTGCGGAGCGCACAGCAGGACCAACGCAGACAACATCACGCATTCCCTCACCCCCCGAATTACGACGACACTCCCGCGAAGCTTTAAGCTTCTGCAACGGACTCACGAGCAAGATTGACGAGATAGTCGACTTCATGAGTCGGTTCGGAATCAAGATAGCTGCGGTCCAGGAGACAAAACTGCACGCTAGCTCCCGCCTGATTACCAGGGACGGCTATAATGTGCACCGAAAGGACCGCGAGCGAGACAACGGTGGTGGTCTAACGTTCATAGTACACCATTCAGTGCAGTATCGTCTTATTGATGAAGGCATCGACCGCAGGGACAGCACCTTAGAACGTCGGTGACTTTAACGCGCATCACGATCTTTGGCATTCAAGCCTGCCAAATGATAGTAGGGGACAGCTATTGGCAGAGCAGATAGACGATTCGACGTTCAGCACTGTAAACGACGACGCCCCCACTAGGGTAGTGGGCAATTGTAGCAGCTCGCCTGATATAACAATTGCTAGCGCTGGACTGATAAATAGCATAACCTGGCGACCTATGCTATCGCTTGCATCAGACCACTTGCCCATTATCATCTCGATCGAGAGACCTGCCCATTTTGTTTCCGCGGATCACCGGTCACACATCAACTTCAACAAAGCTGATTGGACCAGATTCGCGGAATTTACTGAGAACATCTTCGCAGCCCTACCCACTCCCACCGATGTGCGCGCAGGCGAACGCGCATTCCGCAAGGCGATTACAGCCGCCGCGGCTCGCTTCATACCTGCTGGACGGATCCGGAAATTACGTCCCAATTTCCCAGCCGAAGCAGCCGTTATGGCAAACGAGCGTGGCCGCCTACGCCAGGCCGATCCCGGGGATCCTCGTATAACGGATCTCAATTTGGAGATCCGGCAACTGGTCACCCAACATAAGCGGACCAAATGGGTAGAGCATCTGAAGTCCTGTAACTTCACATCTGGTGTGAGCAGGCTCTGGTCCACCGTAAGGTCCCTGTCGAACCCGACGAAGCACAACGACAAGGTGGATATCACCTTCAACGGTCGTACTTCGTCGGACCCGAAGAGATGCGCGAGCTATTTTAGCCGGCAATTTATATTGCATCCTCCGGTCGACAGATCCAAACGTTGTGCCACCAGACGGCTGCACAAACTGCCCTACAACAGTGCACCTCTTGTTTTCACCAGTGACGAGGATCAGGGGGCGATCAAACACACGAAACCATCTAAAGCCATTGGCCCCGACGGGCTAAACATGCTGATGCTGAAAAAGCTGGGTCCATTGGGAGTAGAATACCTCACAAAGGTCTTCAACCTGTCCTTGGCCACTCTCATTATTCCTGATAAGTGGAAATTAGGGAGAGTGGTCCCACTGCTGAAGCCTGGGAAACCCGCCAACCAACGGGAGTCCTATCGTCCGATAACTCTCCTTTCCCCAGTAGTGAAGACGCTTGAAACCCTCCTACTCCCACTCCTTACAGAACACCTGACTCCAGCCTCACACCAGCATGGTTTCCGAAGAGTGCGCAGCACCACCACGGCACTCACCCCCATAAACACCCAGGTAAACCGTGGACTAAACCAAAACCGCCCCTGCGAGAGGATTGACTAGTAGCGTTGGATTTACAAAAGGCTTTCGATACAGTCAGCCACGCCACGCTACTAGATGACATTTTTCAGTCGACACTCCCGCCAGGGCTGAGGAGGTGGACCGCGAACTACCTGAGTGGTCGTCACTCGTCGGTGATATTTCGAGGCCAAACGTCTAAACAGAGAAAAATAGAGCAAGGAGTAACGCAGGGTGGTGTCCTTTCACCCTTGCTTTTTAATTTCTACATTTCGAAACTCCCCAGCCACCAGAAGGAGACTCACTGGTCTCATACGCCGACGACTGCACGATAATGGCGTCGGACAATGACACTGATGGCCTATGCACCAAAGTAAACGACTACCTCGCCCGCCTTTCTCGCTTCTTCACTGCGAGAAACCTAAAACTTTCCCCCACTAAATCCACGGCGACCCTTCTTACCACCTGGACAAAGGAGGTCAAGCTGCCACTTCAGGCCGGCGGGCCAATTAAAAGGTCAAAAAATCGTTTTTTTTTTTCCTGAAATCAATAGCTTAGATATTCAAGAGCATGAGACACAAATTTTCAGAGTTAAATTCCAAGTATTTGCAGAGCTACAGAGCCGAGCGTAGTGCGGCGTCGAGCAACCGTGCGCTTATTGTTGTAGTTTGAAGCGCGTTTTCTCGGCTTTCCATTTTCACGATTTTACCTAATTTATGTACACGATTGCAAAAAAACTAAACGAGCTATCCATTTCATTCAAAATGCGTTATCTTCAGTATTGTTTTCTCTTCTATGTGAACTAAAAAAAACATCCAAAAACTTTTTTTAAGCGACTTTTTTACCCAGTTGAAGAGTTTTTTTTTCCTTGAAAAACCACTTTTTTTTCTATATTACCTTCCCCAAAAATTTGAATTTTACGTGTTTCTCCCAATTTTCTTAGTTCACATCGAAGATAATTACATCAAAATTAATAATCTTTTTTTTTTTTTGTTTTCAGATGAAAATTGCAAGTTGTATCTTGTACAGAAGTTGGATACTTCAGTGGCAAGGCGCTCTGGGAATCTATTGATAACTCGGCTTACAATATATTGTTGGAGATTGTACAAATTTTTTTTTTTTTTAGTTCAAATATATATTAAACTATCCCCAAAACTTCATTTGGCTAATTGTTTTTTTTCTCATCCTACAACGCTTCGCGAAAACTACTGAATTTAGGACATCTAATTGGCCCGCCGGCCTTCAGGTGCACGTCGAAGATACCCCAATACCGACGGTAAACAACCCCAGAATTTTGGGAGTCACCTTTGACAGCTTGCTCTCCTTCTCAGCGCACACAACCGCTATTGCAACGAGAGTACAGAATCGCAACAAGGTCCTCAAGTCGCTCGCCGGCAGCACTTGGGGAAAAGACAAAGAAATGTTGCTGTCGACTTTCAAAGCAATAGGCCGACCGGTTCTGAAATATGCAGCGCCTGTCTGGTCGCCCGGAACCAGTGATACGCAGTGGACGAAGCTTCAGACCTGCCAGAATACTGCCATCAGGACCGCGACAGGATGTCTCCTGATGTCCCCTATCCAACATTTACACGACGAGGCGCACATGCTCCCGGTTAAGGAGCACAACAAAATGCTCGGCAAGCAGTTTCTGCTAGGGTGTCACCGTAGGCCTCACCCATGCAGACACCTGCTCGAGCCTGAGCCACCTCCCAGGCACATCAGGAGACACTTCCTCAACTACGTGGAAGAGATCCAGGACAAAACGGACAGACCACTCCAGGATCAGACAGTATACAGACAGGCAATTAACGACATTCATCGGGAGACCCTTACCACCTGCTTAAGCTCCCGACCCCCGAATGCCGTTATCGGAGTCCAACCACCACCTATCGCAGACGAAGAGCTCCAGCTTCCTCGAGAGTCCCGCGTAATCTTGGCATAACTACGTTCTGGATATTCTAGCAGGTTAAACTCCTACCTATCCAGAATCGACCCTGACATACTAAACATATGTCCAGCATGTGAAGGTACCCCGCACGACACTAACCACCTCTTCACATGCCCCATCAAACCTACTCATCTAACACCTCTCTCCCTCTGGACCCAACCCGTCGAAACTGGGCCTACCATTAGATGAGCTAGACGAAGACGACCGGTAATCTACACTACACTGACAGGGCGAAGATACTGCTACTACAACAACAACCATAAAGTCTTTAACTTCTACATCTCGAAGCTCCCCCAACCACCAGCGGGAGTTTCCCTGATCTCATACGCTGACCTGACGACTGCACGATAATGGCGTCGGGCAATGACATCGATGGACTGTGTTCCAAAGTGAACAACTACCTCACCGACCTTTCTCGCTTTTTCACTGCGAGGAATCTCCAACTTTCCCCCACCAAGTCCACGGCGACCCTATTCACCACCTGGACAAAGGACGTCAAGCTGTCCCTTAAGGTAAAAGTCGACGACACACCAATTCCGACTGTAGATAACCCCAAAATTTTAGGTGTAACCTTTGACAGCTTGCTCTCGTTCTCTGCGCATACAACCGCAATTGCCACAAAAGTCCAAAATCGCAACAAGATCCTCAAATCGCTGGCCGGCAGCACTTGGGGCAAAGACAAAGAACTGTTGCTTTCGACTTTTAAGGCAATTGGCCGGCCGGTTCTAAACTATGCTGCGCCTGTCTGGTCGCCTGGAACTAGTGATTCGCAGTGGACAAAGCTTCAGACATGTCAAAATACCGCCATTCGGACAGCGACCGGGTGCCTCCTGATGTCACCCATCCAACATCTTCACAACGAGGCACAAATGCTCCCAGTAGCGGAGCACAACAAACTGCTCAGCAAGCAGTTCCTGCTTGGATGTTACCGCAGGTGTCACCCCTGCAGACACCTGGTTGAGCCTGAGGCGCCTCCCAAGCACGTCAGGAGACACCTCCTAGACTACGGTGACGAACTCCAGGACAAAACTGACCGAAACCTACTGGACCGGACAGTATTTAGACAGTCAATAAACGACATTCACCGGGAGACCGTTACCACCTTCATGAACTCCCGTCCTGTGAATGCCGTAATCGGAGTCCAACCACCACCTATCGCAGATGAAAAGCTCCAGCTTCCCCGTGAGACTCGTGTAACATTGGCACAATTACATTCTGGATATTGTAGCAGGTTAAACTCCTAGATATCCAGAATCGACCCCGACATACCAAACACACGTCCGGCATGTGAAGGCACCCCGCACGACACTAACCACCTCTTCACATGCGCCCTTAAACCGATTCATCTAACCCCCCTCTTCCTCTGGACCCAACCTGTCGAAACAGCATGTTTCCTGGGCCTACCCTTAGATGAGCTAGACGAAGACGACCGATGATATACTTACACTGACAGGGCTACCTATGCTGTTAAAACAACAACAACCATAAAGTCTGCGTTCAGTCTTAAAGTCTAATACAAAGACATGATATGCTATATGCAAAAATTAAATCTAATATAGTTGTAATTAGTAATTAGTTGGATATTCACGTTGCTTCAGGACGTCACCCAGCCTATTTGGCATTGAACTTACTACTTTGGCATTTCCTCTGCGGTTATCTTCCTCCATTCTGCCTGCATGACACTCTGCAAAACCTCTTTACTAGTAATCACTTCCTGACGAATTCTTTTTTCCAATAGATCCCACAGATGCTCGATGTACAAGAGCCAAAGCGTTGTACAAGAGCCAAAGCTTAACGATCTCGGCTGTGTGCTTCAGGTCGTTTACTTGTTGACACCAAAATGTTCTTGATAAGCCGAGGTTTTCTGCACTTTGCTTTAAATTCCGCTTTAATATGTTCAAGTATCGCCATTTATCCATCGTAGAATCAATAAATTCTGACTGACTTACCCCATTTGCCGCCTTGCAGCCTCAAACCATAACTCCGCCACCTCCGTGCCAACAAGATTTTGCTTTTCAAGAGCAGTTCCAGGTTTTCGCCAAACAATTTGACGGCCTTTTATTCCGAATATACAAAATTTACTTTCGTCACGCCAACGCAAGAAAAGAAATACTAAACTCAGAACAAATAAGCGACATCCTCGCCATTCCCAGTCATTCAAACATCGAAAAAATAAACAGATTCATTAAAACTATCGAAATAACAATATAACAAATAATCCAGACACCCACAGACGACACAGAGCTGATGGCCTCTGCAGCCAATGCTCAAACATAATTTTAGTACTGGTATTCATACCAGTCACTAAATAATAATAATAATAATAAAATACTTTCGTCTGAAAATATTACTTTTTTCCAGAACTCGGGAGGGAACACATTTACGTTTGTTCACAAGAGAAATGAAAGGCTTTCTTCGGGCGACTCTACCATGGTATCCAGGTTGACGTAGAACTTTTCTGGCAGTTTCAGCGCAAATACTTTTTTTAAATGTTTGGTTAATGTTTTCAACTAATTTTGAGGATGTAATCCGGGGGTTAACCTTTGCCAAGTTGATTATAGAACGCTCTTCCCGGGTCGATAATTTTTTCGGACGCCCTGACCTGGGCTTAGATGTAAAAACTCCAGTTTGCCGAAAATTGTTTACAACTCGCTGAATAGAAGAATACGTTCTCCCAATAGATTTTCCAATATTTCGGAAACTTTTTCCGTCTTTCCACATTTTTATAATTATTTTCCTCTCAAAAACCCTTATTTCTTTTCTGTTACCTTCCATGTTCTTTAATTATCTCCAGTTATAAATAAAATGTTCAACTAAGCTTTGTTAACATTCAGTCGAAGTAATGCGCAATCAAAAATTAATATAAACAATTAAGAATATCTTAAAATTAACGGTATCATTAAAATAAACAGGCTGAAAGCAGACTTTTTGGTGCCACATTTACATGTTATCTAAAAGTGAAGTGGGGAATCTTGTTTTTTTTTTTTTTTGCCCTTGAAAGCTGGGAATGTAGTGAAATAAACAAATTGTAAAGATATCAATTTAATCATAATATTCTATATTGTTTTTAATAAATTTAAGAAGGCTATTCGGGTGAACGCAGACTTTGTGGGGCATGTGTATATGTATCAAATATTAATAATATAGTGAAAATTGCGCTATTTTTATTCCGAATTTTTCCAGCAGCGCTTTTTTTTATTAAATAAAATATATATATATGTGTATATAGGTATATATATATCATTAGGGTGGTCCAAAAATGCATGGGAAAAAATTTATATTAAAATTTTTATGCTGCCGCCCCCCATAATGGTAAAGAATGAAAAATAAAAAGACCCGTATTTTTTTTTTTTAATCAGACCATATTTAATGGTGCCGCCGGGGCTTTGAAATATCCCATGTATTTTGCATGGGGAAAAAATACTTTTTCGTAGATTTCATGTAAAAACTTGGAAAATGAATATATCTTAACCGGATACCTCAGTTTCTCTTCATAATTGGTCTGCATCTGTTGCTATGCCTCGTTGAATAAAATCAAAACAACCAATCAGAAAAATATGAAGCAAAATTATTTTTATTCATTTGCTATCTCAAACCGTCTTTGAACTTTGCATTTGGGTCATAATTGAACAGCTTATGCGGATTATGAAGTCTAGAGTGTGCTATAAATAGTGGGAAATAGGAAAACCTAAGATTTTTTAGATTAAATTTAAGCAAATATTCGATTATTAGTGACGAATGAGAGTGGTGGCGCGGCCTGGGGGGTGTGGGAAGGAAGTTCCATCATAAAAACATGCCTATAACCTTCATTGGGTCAAAATATGAATGTATAAAATTTATACACATTACGTCATTTGGTGTTGTCGTTTCGTAGTGATGCGCGGACAACGTACAGACATTCACCTTTATAGTATAGACTAGCAAACCCGGCCCGCTTCGCTGGGCACACTAAAATAGAATAGATATGGTTTAGAACAGAAAAGATATGGTTTTCATATTATTTATTTCTTTATTCTCATACTATTTATTTATTTATTCAATACCACGTTTTGGTCTCTATCTCGAGACCCTAGTCACGGAGCGGCATGAAAAATACTCTGAACTAAAGCATTCACCAACAGCTTCCATTTGATACCCATATTGAACATACACATCCGAAGGTTACCTGAGTCCACGTTTTGACCTATATCTCGAGACCCCTGTCACGGAGCGGCATGAAAAATACTCTGAACTAAAGCATTCACCAACAGCTTCAATTTGATATCCATAATGTACAAACACATTCTAGGCTCCATGTTTTGGTCTCTATCTCGAGTCCCTAGTCACGGAGCGGCATGAAAAATACTCTGAACTAAAGCATTCACTAACAGCTTCCATTTGATACCCATATTGTACATACACATCCGAAGGTTACCCGGGTCCACGTTTTGACCTATATCTCGATACCCTAGTCACGGAGCGGCATGAAAAATACACTGCACTAAAGCATTCACCAACAGCTTCCAATTGATATCCATATTGTACAAACACATTCTAAGGTCCACGTGTTGGTCTCTATCTCGAGGCCCTAGTCACGGAGCGGCATGAAAACTACTCTGTACTAAAGCTTTCACCAACAGCTTCCATTTGATACCCATATTGTACATACACATCCGAAGGTTACCCGGGTCCACGTGTTGGTCTCTATCTCGAGGCCCTAGACACGGAGCGGCATGAAAACTACTCTGTACTAAAGCTTTCACCAACAGCTTCCATTTGATACCCATATTGTACATACACATCCGAAGGTTACCCGGGTCCACGTTTTGACCTATCTCTCGAGGCCCTAGTCACGGAGCGGCATGAAAAATACTCTGTACTAAAGCATTCACCATCAGCTTCGAATTGATATCCATATTGTACAAACACATTCTAGGGTCCACGTGTTGGTCTCTATCTCGAGGCCCTAGTCACGGAGCGGCATGAAAAATACTCTGAACTAAAGCATTCACCAACAGCTTCCAATTGATATCCATATGGTACAAACAGATTCTAGGGTCCAAGTGTTGGTCTCTATCTCGAGGCCCTAGTCACGGAGCGGCATGAAAAATACTCTGAACTAAAGCATTCACCAACAGCTTCCAATTGATATCCATATTGTACAAACACATTCTAGGCTCCACGTTTTGTTCTCTATCTCGAGGCCCTAGTCACGGAACGGTATGAAAAATACTCTATACTATAGAAATCATCAACAGCTTCCATTTGCTACCCATATTGTACATATACGTCCGAAGGTTACCCGGGTCCACGTTTTGACCTATATCTCGAGACCCTATCTACCAATAGGTATTCAAACTATACGGAAACCATCTGCAATACCTACTTAACAATGTGTGTAAGTTTGGTTTAATTCGGTTTAAAGACACGGCGGGTCCACGTTTTGGCATATATTTCGAGACCCTAGTCATCAATAGGTATGAAAATTACCCCACATTAAAGCACTTATCGACAGCTTTCATTTGATGCCCATATTGCACATCCACAACCAAAGGTTACCCGGGCCCACGTTTTGACCTATATCTCGAGACCCCAGTCACGGAGCGGCATGAGAAATACTCTGTACTAAAGCATTCACCAACAGCTTTCAATTGATATCCATATTGTACAAACACATTCTAGGGTCCACGTGTTGGTCTCTATCTCGGGACCCTAGTCACGGAGCGGCATGAAAAATACTCTGAACTAAAGCATTCACCAACAGCTTCCATTTGATACCCATATTGTATATACACATCCGAAGGTTACCCGGGCCCACGTTTTGACCTATATCTCGAGACCCCAGTCTCGGAGCGGCATGAAAAATACTCTGTACTAAAGCATTCACCAACAGCTTCAATTTGATATTCATATTGTACAAACACATTCTAGGCTCCACGTTTTGGTCTCTATCTCGAGGCCCTAGTCACGGAACGGTATGAAAAATACTCTATACTATAGAAATCATCAACAGCTTCCATTTGCTACCCATATTGTACATATACGTCCGAAGGTTACCCGGGTCCACGTTTTGACCATTTTCCCGGCAATTATTCGAATTTTTCTCACCTTTTAAACCTTCCCTAGACCTCCACGAATAATTCAAGACCAAGATAAGATAAATCCGTTCAGCCATTCTCGAGTTATAAGCGAACATAGGGACAGATTTTCACATTTATATATATAGATAGATAGATTTAGTGAAAATTTGGATTTTTATTCCAAATTTAAAATTTTTTTAATAAAATATATATATGTATATATATATCATATAATAATAATATAGTGAAAATTTGGAATTAAAAATCGCGCAATTTTTATTTCAAATTTTCGCCTGCGCCGCTATTATTTTTTTGTTCAACTAAAACCTATATACATACATACATATTAAATTTTAATGAAGTATTTTTGTTGTAAATAAAATATATGTCTAAATATATATATATATAATATATATTTTATATTATATATATACATATATCAAATATTATCTGATATTTTTTTAAATAAAACATATATATGTATGAAATATTAATAAATAACTTTTTTTTGTTTGAATACAAATCTAAATACCATACACCCACCAAATACAAATCCGTAAACTCAAAACGCATATATATATATAGGGTTTTTCAATAAGGGCGGGTATGCATGCAGATTGTCAATGTTGTTGTTGTTGTTGTAGCCGTATCTTCGCCCTGTCAGTGTAGTGTAGTTACCGGTCGTCTTCGTCTAGCTCATCTAACGGTAGGCCCAGGAAACTAGCTGTTTCGACGGGTTGGGCCCAGAGGGAGAGAGGTGTTAGATGAGTGGGTTTTATAGGGCATGTGAAAAGGTGGTTAGTGTCGTGCGGGGTGCCTTCACATGCCGGACATATGTTTGGTATGTCGGGGTCGATTCTGGATAAGTAGGATAAACTCCTACTACAGTGTATCTGGATCGTAGAACCCTTCATCAATAGAATTCTTTTTTTTGTTATTGCAGTATAGTAGAACACAACTCTTTCTCTAACCGCAGTTTCTCTCTCTAACTGCCGCTTTCATAACATTTTTTAATATTTTCTAAAACACATAAATAAGAGTTGTTTGTTGTTGTTGTAGCAGCAATACTAAATCCTGTCAGTGAAGTGTAAATCACCGGTCGCCTTCGTCAAGCTCTTCTAACTGGAGGTAATCATCTGCTGTAGGTAGTCACTGGACTCGGATTACGTCGTTTGTGCGTCGGGGGCTTAAGAAGGTGATCTCCCGATGAATGTCATTTATTGTCCATCTAACCTCCGTCCGGTCCATTAATTGTCTGTTCGTTTTGTCCTGGATCTCGGCGTAATTGAAGAGGCGGCTCTTGACGTGCCAGGGAGGCGGCTCTGGCTCAAGCAGGTGTCTAAACCTGCGGTAGCACCCCAGCAGAAACTGCTTGCTGCGCAGTTTGTTGTTCTCCTTTACTGGTAGCATCTGTGCTCGTTGTGAAGGTGTTGAAGACCGGACATCAGGAGGCAATCCGTCGCTGTTCGAATAGCAGTGTTTTGGCAAGTCTGGAGCTTTATCCACTGCGTGTCACTAGTTCCAGGCGACCAATTGCCTTAAATGTCGATAGCAAGATTTATTTGTCTTTGCTCCAAGTGCTGCCTGCGGGCAAGCGTTTTGAAGACTTTGTTGCGATTTTGGACTTTAGTGGAAATTGCGATTGTGTGTGCAGAGAAGGGCAAACTGTGGAAGAGTACAACCAAAATATTGAGGTTGTTGACCTTAAGTTGCAGTTTAACCTCTTTTGTCCGGGTGGCAAAGGGGGTCGCCGTGGATTTAAAGGGGGGAAGTTGTAAATTTCTTGCAGTACAAAACTGAGTAAAATTGATGAGGTAATCGTTCACTTTGGCGAATAGGTCGTCAATGTCATTGCCATTATCGCGCAATCGTCATCGTAGGAGACCAGGGAGACTCCCTCTGGTATCTGCAGGAGCCTGGTCAGATAGTTACCGTACCAGCTTGTTATTGCATAAATATTCCCCATACTTTCAAACGGGGAATGCTGCTGGAGTGAAAGTCCTTGCCCGGATATAAATCCGGGTCGTTTCGGTAACGTAGAACCGACTGTCCTGGAAACGTAGCGTACCAGCTCTTCAACCCTGACGGGAGTGTCAACTGTAAAATGTCATCTTTTTAAGTCCAACGCTATTAGGACAGTCCTCTCGCAGGGGCGGTTTTAGTTGAGCCCGCTGTTTATCTAGGTGTTTATGACGGTGAGTGCAGTGGTGGTACAATACACTCTTCGGAAGCCATGCTAATGTGGGACTTGGATCAGATGTTTCGTATAGAGTGAGAGCAGGAAGGCTTCCGGAGTCTTCACTACTGAGAAAATGATAGTTATCGGCCGATAAGAATCCCCTTGTAGTGGGACCACTCTCACTGATTTCCACTTGTCAGAAATTCTGAGAGTGGCCACGAACAGGTTGAAAACCCCACGCTCGTTCGCTAAAACGACTGCTTCAGCTGGGGAAATTAGGACGTACTATGTGGCGGATCCTTTCAGCAGGAATGAAGCGAGCCGCAGCGGCTGTGATAACTTCGCGAAATACGAGTTCGTCTACGTGCACATCTATGGGGATGGGGAGAGCGGCGAAGGTGTCCTCTGTAAATTCCGTAAAGCTGGCCAAATTAGTTTTCTTAAAGTTTTTTTTCTATAATTGAATTTCGGGCAAGACGGACGTGTTTTCGAATCGCTCTGCGAAAAAGATAATTAAAGAAGTGATATCTAAATCAAAATATACATTCACATTGATACAAAGTGAGATAGAGACTCCGTATCGGTGGCGAATAAAATTGTGATCTTTTTTAATTGCTCACGTTAAACTGAGCTGAAATTAAATAGCACTTAAATAGCAAATAAACAGTGAAAATAAAAAGAACAGTGCGGTAAAACAAAACAAAAAAAAACAACAAAATCGGCGCAAAAAGTAAACAAACGGACCAAAATGGCAGATAACGAAAAATGTGTAAAATGCAAACTGCCAATACGGGGTGAAACGGGATACCGGTGCGAAGGCGTATGTGGGAAAATATACCACTCAGCAACAAAATGCTCAGGACTGGACAATTATAAAGCGACCATAATCGGACCACATCCCATCGTGAAATTCATTTGCGAGGAGTGCGTTACATACATTCAAAACGTTGATCTAGTCATACGGGATATTCAGGAGAGCGTCAATAAAAATAATATATACCTAAAGGAGTACAAGAGTGACTTTGAAGAGGCACTAAGACCAAACAAGAGAGAGATGACACAACTGTTACAAACGATGGATGAGAAATTCAACGAAAAAATGGCAAGTCTAAGAATCCAACAGGAGGTATACAAACAAAATGTTGAAGAAATAACAAAAGTAAGAAAGGTAGCGGAACAAAATGCAAACATGTTAAAACTCAACAGTAACCCAAACAAAACAAAGGATATACCTGAATTAAAAAAACGTGTGCCTATTATAATAAAACCAAAAACAAAACAAACAAGTGATAAAACAAAACAAGACTTGAATAATAAAATTAACCCTAAAGAGCTAAACTTTGCTGATATAAAAACACGTCAAAATGGGACTATGATATTTAATAGTGTGAATAATGAGGAAAGAAATAAAATTAAAGCAATAATGGAAAAAAATATAAGTGACCAATACGAGATTAAGATCCCCCGACCACTTAAGCCAAAACTGATGATAACAGGTATGTCTTTCGAAAAGAATAATGAAGAGTTATTAGAATGCTTGAAGAAGCAAAACAAATGTATGGAGCAAGGTGAAATAAAGGTCTTGAAACAATACGCGGTCCAAAAAAATAACAAAACGTACTACAATGCTATACTGGAAGTGGATGAAGAACATTTCTCGAGCGCCCTAAAAATTAAAAAAGTCAGTATTGGATAGGAAAAATGCAAGGTGTATGACGGAGTTGACGTGACGAGGTGCTTTAAATGCAAAGGATACAACCACAAATCACTAGAATGTAAAAATGAAGAAACATGCAGCAGATGCTTTGGAAAACATAAAACAAGCGAATGCAAAGACGACCTCAAAAATAAATGTATTAATTGTATAAGAGCAAACGAAGCTCATTTAATTCAATTTGGGTTTAGACGACAGCCATGCATATACAAGTAAACAATGCCCAGTGTATATAAGACATTTAACGGCAAAAAAACAAAAAATAGGATATTAGCGGTCAAAAACTATTGTAATGAATAATCCTTCAGAAGGCAACGGGAAACCACTGAAGGTACACTCTCCCATGACAATTACATACAAACAACACACAAATAATAGGAGTAAAAATATTAGAAAACACTTAAGGAACTTAAATATTGCGACATGGAACGTACGAAGTTTATACGAATCAGGTAAATTAGACAACACAACCAGTGAATTTAATAGACTGAAACTTGACTTTCTTGGTATAAGCGAAACATCGTGGCAATCAAACGGCTGCATTAAAACAGACGTACACTTTTACTACTCAGGAAATGATTCTTCAAGACATAGAAGAGGAGTAGGCATTATGATCGCGAAAAAGCATTGTGGGAAAGTTAGCGAATTTATTCCATACTCTGATAGGATGGCGATCCTAAAATTGAAAACAAATCCAGTTGATTTAAATATTATCCAAGTATATGCTCCCAATGCTGACTGTACTGATGACGAGATTGAAAGTTTTTATAATGACCTTAAAAAAATTCTAATGATGACTAAGAAACATGACATAAATATAATCATGGGCGACTTCAATGCAAAAGTAGGAAAAGAGGAAACAGCAAATATGACTGGAAAATTCGGTCTAGGAGACAGAAATGAAAGAGGAAATAGACTAGTGCAATTTTGTCAAGAAGAGGAATTCATAATTGGTAACACGTATTATAAATTACCAGAGAGACGACTGTACACATGGAAATCACCACAAGACGGAATGAGAAATATAATACGTAATCAAATTGACTACATCTTTAGATTTAAATCATCTATGATACGGGCAAAAACACTACCAGGCGCAGACGTTCCTTCTGATCACAACTTATTGCTGGCAACGATACGATCTCGATTAACATCACGGAAACCAAAACAGAAAAAATCCCATATCGATATGCAAAAACTGGAAAACGACGATATTAGAAATGACTTCCAAAACAAGCTAAATAAATTATTGACAAGCTGCAATACTGGGGAAAATCCGATTGAGTGGTGGAATAATACTGCTGACAAGATAAGAATACTGACAACTAATATACTAGGAACAAAAATTAATGTAGCAAAAGAAAAATGGATGAATGATGAAATTCTGAACTTGATGAATGAGAGAAGGAAATATCGGAACATAAACATTGACGAATATAAACGTAGAAACAAGGAAATCAGAGACAAAATAAGAGACGCAAGAAACCAATGGATGGGCAAACAATGTGAGGATATAGAGCGATTGGAAAAGTTACATGAGAGTTTTAATTTACACAGAAAACTAAAGGAAATATGCAACCTGAGAAGATACAATGCATTTAATACATTATACGACACAAACGAAAAAGTTATAACAGACGAAAACGAAAAACGCAATATTTGGGTACAATATGTCCATGAATTATTCAAAGACGATTCAAGAGATGTAAATATCAGCACAAACGACTCAACAGACGATCCACTACTTAAAATAACTATGTCTGAAATAAAATATGCGATAAAATTATCAAAACCAAAAAAAGCAACAGGCTGTGACGAAATCTCAGCTGATATTCTCAAACTTATAAATGACAGTGGAATGTCAACCCTAATGAAAGTTCTTAACCACATATATGAAACTGCTAATTATCCAAGCTCATAGTTAAAATCCACGTTTATTGCGATACCAAAAAAGACCAATGCAAAACAATGCAAGGACTATCGGCTAATAAGTCTAATGAGCCATACGCTAAAAAATTTTCTTAAAATCATTCACAACAGAATTTATCAGAAATGCGAGGCCGCTATAGGAACAACACAATTTGGCTTTAAGAAAGGGTTTGGGACCAGAGAAGCAATATTTAGTCTTCAAATGCTCACACAAAAATCACAGGACGCCAATCAAGATATATGCATGTGTTTTATAGACTACGAGAAAGCCTTTGACAAAATACCACATAACAAGCTATTTGAAATAATGAAAGATTTGGACATAAACAAATATGACGTCAAATGTATACAAAACTTATATTGGAATCAGACTGCAGAAATCAGATTCGGAGACAGCACCACAAGAGAGACAAAAATCTACAGAGGAATGAGACAAGGTTGCATTCTATCGCCACTATTATTTAATGTGTACGCAGAAAAAGTATTTGAAGAAGCAATAAATGACGCAGAATTAGGTATTAAAGTTAATGGCATATATATAAATAACATTCGCTACGCAGACGATACAACGTTAGTAACAAACAATTTCCAGAATCTCCAAACTATTGTAAACAAAGTTGAAAAACACAGCAAATACTTCGGGTTAAACATAAACATTGACAAAACGAAATTTATTATTGTAAATAAAAGCAACACAGACTATTCCTATGCGAGACTAACCATAGGTGGCAAAACAATAGAAAGAGTAAAACGTTTCAGGTATTTGGGTGTATGGCTGAATGACCAATGGGACCATGATCAGGAGATAAGAGGGAAATAGAAATGGCTAGAACAGCCTTCATGAAGATCAAAAAGATACTGACACGCTGGGACATACCAAACGGGTTAAAGACAAGATTTTTAAAATGTTATGTATGGTCAACACTCTTATATGGATGCGAGGCCTGGACACTGAAAACCGTAAGCATACACCGACTAGAATCTTTCGAAATGTGGTGTTACAGAAAAATGTTGAAAATAAGCTGGAATGACAAAATATCAAATGACGTAGTGCTAAATAGAATGCAAACCGCTAGGAACATGCTTACGGACATAAAAAGGAGGAAAGTCGCTTATTTCGGACACATAACAAGAGGTGACAAGTATGATATTTTAAAACTGCTGATGCAAGGAAAAATTGAAGGACAAAGAGGAATTGGTAGGAAGAAAATGACATGGCTAGACAACATCAAAGAGTGGACAGGCCTCAAACAATCGGCGAACTAACAGCAGCAGCGAAAAACAGACAAAAATATAATGAAATCATTAATAATATGACCTGACAACCGTACGACTAAGATCACAATGACGTTTGTATGTAATCGCGAACATCCAGCATGGATACGCCGATTAAGAAGAAGAAGAAAGTTAATATATTGTAAGACCGGTGATCCGCGGGAACGAAGTTAGCAGGCTCCTCTATCGAGAGGATAATGGGCAAGCGGTCTGATGCAATTTTAAGCAATTTTCAGACCGGTGCTAGCAATTGTGATGTCAGGCGAGCTGCTGCAACTGCCCACTACCCTGGTGGGGGCGTCGTTGTTGTTGTTGTTGTAGCAGTATCTTCGCCCTGTCAGTGTAGTGTAATTACCGGTCGTCTTCGTCTAGCTTATCTAACGGTAGGCCCAGTCAACATGCTGTTTCGACATTTTGGGTCCAGAAGGAGAGAGGTGTTAGATGAGTGGGTTTGATGGGCATGTGAAAAGGTGGTTAGTGTCGTGCGGGGTGCCTTCACATGCCGGACGTGTGTTTGGTATGTCGGGGTCGATTCTGGATAAGTAGGAGTTCAACCTGCTACAGTATCCGGAACGTAATTGTGCCAAGGTTACGCGGGACTCTCGGGGAAGTTGGAGCTCTTCGTCTGCAATAGGTGGTGGTTGGACTCCGATAACGGCATTCGGAGGTCGGGAGCTTAAGAAGGTGGTAAGGGTCTCCTGATGAATGTCGTTAATGGCCTGTCTGTACACTGTCTGATCCTGGAGTGGTCTGTCTGTTTTATCCTGGATCTCGTCCACGTAGTTGAGGAAGTGTCTCCTGATGTGCCTGGGAGGTGGCTCAGCTCGAGCAGGTGTCTGCCTGGGTGAGGCCTACGGTGGTGAAAAGGGTCGCCGTGGATTTAGTGGGAGAAAGTTTTAAGTTTCTCGCAGTGAAGAAAGGCGGGCGAGGTAGTCGTTTAATTTGGTGCATAGGCCATCAATGGAGACCAGTGAGACTCCCTCTGGTGGCTGGGGGAGTTTCGAAGTATAGAAATTAAAAAGCAAGGATGAAAGGACACCACCCTGCGGTACTCCTTGCTTTATTTTTCTCTGTTTTGAAGTTTGGTCTCGAAATATCACCGACGATTGACCACTCAGGTAGTTCGCGGTCCACCACTTCAGCCCTAGCGGGAGTGTCGACTGTAAAATGTCATCCAGTAGCGTGGCGTGGCTGACTATATCGAAAGCCTTTTGTGGGTCCAACGCTAGTAGGACAGTCCTCTCGCAGGGGCGGTTTTGGTTTAGTCCACGGTTTACGTAGGTGTTTATGACGGCGAGTGCCGTGGTGGTGCTGTGCACTCTACGGAAACCATGATGGGGTGGGCGTCGTCGTTCACTATGCTGAATGTCGAGTCGTCTATCTGCTCTGCCAATTGATGTCCCCTACGATCATTTGGTAGGCTTGAGTGCCAAAGATCGTGATGCACATTGAGGTCACCTACTACCAATAGTTTTTCACCCCTGATGAGCGCACCTATATCAGGGTGATATCCTGCCGGGCAGCAGGTGACAGGGGGTATATAAATGTTGATAATTGCGAGCTTCACCTCGCCTGGCAGGACAAGTAATCCTTGGCATTCTAAGGTGTTGTCCCTCCGGTCGATGTCTACGGCGATAAGACGATATTGTATTGTATGGTGAACTATAAACTCAAGGTCACCACCACTGTCTCGCTTCCGATCTTTATGGCGCACATATGAGTTCGTCTTCTTCTTTATTTTTTATTATAGGCTTTGCCTGCTTTTCTTTACACAAAAATTAGGATACATAATTATTTGTACGTTAAAGTTTACATATATACATTGATACATAAATACATTTTATTATTAAGGGATATTTCACATAAACTGCTGAGGTAGATATCTAACTTTCTGCCCATCGTTTTGGTGGTCTTCCAATGTTGAATGCTCTTATGAATTTTACAATGTCGGTCACCCCTGTCTGTGTTCTTATCTCCTCGTTTCTTATATGGTCTAGTCTAGTTTTTTCAGCTATGGCCCTAAGGGCATGCATTTCAGTAGTCCGCAGCAATTGTTTCGTTTTCATGCACGGGCTTCTGCTCCATAAGTCATTATCTGCTTTTGAATTGTTTTGTAGATTCGTCTTATATTTTGCGTCTTCATATATTAGGTGTGCAATTAAATTCTCGCTGTTTTTTTTTTGATGAAAATACAACTTTATTCTGAACAAATGGTTACAAGCGAATCATTGAAAGTATTGCCCATCGGTGGCTACTACTTTTCCCCATCTTTCTGTTGGATCTCGTATACAGTCGCGGTAAAACTGTTCATCTTTTGAGGCTATCCACGGACCAAGCCATTTTTTGATGTCTTCATATGAATGGAACTGCTGGTCAGCTAGACCATGTGCCATCGATCGGAACAGGTGATAATCGGATGGCGGGTGGGGTAGGATTTCCCATTTCAGTGTTTCCAGGTAGGTTTTAACGGGTTTGGCAACGTGAGATCGAGCGTTGTCATGCTATAGAATCACTTTTTCCTGCCTCCGTGTATTGCGCTTCTCGCACAGTGCTCGGCTCAATCGCATCAATTGAAGTCGACACTGATTCCCGGTGATGGTTTCGCTTGGTTTTAACAGTTCATTATAAATAACACCAACTTGATCCCACCAAATACATAGCAAACCCTTCGCAGCGTGAATATTCGGCCGATGCGATGACGTAGAAGCATGACCGGGCAATCCCCATGACTTTCTTTTCTTTGGATTGCTGTAATGCATAAATTTTTCATCACCCATCACGATGCGATGAACAAAGCCCTTCCTTTTTAGCCGCTGGAGCAGTTGTTCACAAGCGAAAAAAACGACGTTCAACATACCATGGCTTTAATTCATAAGGAACCCAAGTCCTCTGTTTCTGAGTCATTCCTAAAGCTTGCAATCGCTTGGAAACGGGTTGGTGGGTAAATCCTAATACTGAATCAAGCTCTTCTTGCGTTTGAGACGGATCCTCATTGAGCAATGCCTCCAATTCAGCGTCTTCGAAGGTTTTTGGCCTTCCTTCACGCGGACTATCGTCGACATTAAAATCACCGTCTTTGAAGCGACGGAACCAATCTCGGTACGTTGTTTCACTTAAAGCAGCTTCTCCATGAACTTTTTGTAGCTCTCGATGCGCTTCAGCCGCCGTTTTTTTTTTTTTTAATGAAAGAGACAATCAACACTTCCCGCAAATGACGATTATTCGGCACAAAATCAGACATTTTCACAAAACCGAAAGTCTATGATACCAAAACAAAATCACTAATGTATCGAAGCAGTTTGTTTACCATATGTCTAAGCTGGGCTCATGACGTTTAGGTTGTATTAGAATCGACTAGCACACCCTGCTGGCGGCATCTATTGACAAACAGCGGGCCCTTAGTTACGCACCTAATACTTGTTTTTCCACACGATTTTTCGCAGGAATCCTGATATCCGTGCACCGCTTGCGCTTCTCTCTCGCACATCTGTTATTATATAGTGTTTTGATTGCTAGATACATTTACACCCAAATAGTTAAATTGCATTACTTGTTCTATCATATGCCGGCCAATCTTCAACCTGCATCTTTTAGGTTTTTTTTGATATTTCTAAAGATTTAGTTTTTTCAGTGGAAACTTCCACGTTGTATTCTTTGCAAGTTTTAACAAAGCGATGCAAAATCCTTTGCAGATTACCTTCCCAATCAGCTACCAAAACAGCGGCGTCTGCGTAACATATTATTGAAATGTTTCCGCTGTTCATTTTGTACCCAGCCAATTGCCTTGCCTCTGAGATAATTTTATCCATAATAAGATTGAAAAGTTGTGGATTTAAGGAGTCACCTTGCCGTATTCCGGTAGCGCATTTAATACTTTTGGTATATTTACCATTTACCATTCCTTTTGTTGAGCACGTAGTATTGAGATCGCTGATGACTTTTAGGATTTGTCGAGGCGCCTTTCTTTCTTTAAATATTTGCAGTACATTCTCAAGTTTGACGCGATCAAACGCGTTTTTAAGATAAACAAAACACATAACAGTAGAATTATCAAACTCAATTGACTTTTCCATAATTTGTTATAAATCAAATATACAATCCGTTGTGGACCTGTTTTGATGAAGCTTCGCTGCTCCTCTTGTTCTTGTAGGTAAGGACGTAGTTGCGACAACAAAATCTTAGTGAAAAGCTTTTGAACTAAGCTTAGCAGGGTTATACCGGAATAATTCTTTGTTATAAATCAAATATACAATCCGTTGTGGACCTGTTTTGATGAATCTTCGCTGCTCCTTTTGTTCTTGTAGGTAAGGACGTAGTTGCGACAACAAAATCTTAGTGAAAAGCTTTTGAACTAAGCTTCGCAGGGTTATACCGGGATAATTCTGTGAATCTTTCTAACCTTTTTTAAAAATTGGTATCGAAACGCTTTTCATGGAATGAAATGTTGAAGAGATGTGCTAACTCTTGATGAAGATTCTCTCCACCATATTAAAGCATTTCATATGCAATAGCGTCAGGACCAGGAGCTTTTCTATTCTTGAGCATTTTATTGCAAGTTCAATTCCGTAGTAGTTATATTTACAACTCTAGATTCATAATTGAGCACTCGCTATTATTGTTGTGTCATTTTTGTATAAGTCTTTAAAGCATGATTCCCATTTATTAATTTGTATTGTATGCATTTTTAATGTGCATTCACTTCTATCGACTTCAACGCCAGGGTGGGCAAGGTGGGAATTTTTGGTCCCACTGTCGGAAAATTTAGCCTGCACAACGAAACATCCTGTAAGGACAGAGCCTGATCGACTTCGCCGGGGCCCGAAACATGGTAGTCTGCAGCACCAGATTCCAGCATAAGAAAATACACCCAGCAACGTGGTTGCCTCCTGATAGAAAAACGTGAAACCAGATCGATAATGTTGTGATAGATGGAAAACAAGCTTCTGGTGTATTAGCTATACGTACGATCCGAGGACCCAACATCGACTCGGATCATTACCTTGTTGCAGCCAAACTGCGCACACGCCTCTGTGCAGCAGAAAACGTACATCTACCTACGCAAAGAATGTTTAACATCGAAAAGCTGCAATCGCAACAGACAGCCAGAAGATTCGCCACACGACTCTCACTCCTGCTCTCAGAGCGTATTGCCCAACAAACCGGCATGCACGAGCAATGGAGCAACATTTCTCGTCCTCTACGGTCCGCCCCGAAAAAGAAATCGGATTCCGGTGATAACGAAAAAACAGTTGGTACGACGAGGAATGTCATGCTGCCGCAGAAAGAAAGTTCTGCTTTCTCCAAACTGGATAAAGAGGAAAAGCGAATTGGTCTGGTGGTGAACGGGGACGAAACGAAGCTCCTCTTGTCATCAAACAAACAGTAGGCGCACTCGCGTCACTCTTGAGAGTTATATTTTCGAGGTTGGGAAAGACTTCGTATATTTAGGAACCACCATTAACACCGATATCAATGTCAGCCTTGAAATCCAACGTAGAATATCTCTTGCCAACAAGTGCTACTTTGGACTAAGTAGGCAAATGAGTAGTAAAGTGCTCTCTCTACGAACAAAAGGTAACACTCTACAAGGCTCTCATCATACCCGTCCTAACGTATGGCGCAGAAGCGTGGACGATGACAACATCCGATGAAGCGACGCTTGCAGTGTTTTAGAGAAAGATTCCGCGCAAGATGTTTGAACATTTGCACATTGGCAACGGCATATATCGCAGACGATGGAACGATGAGCTGTATGAGCTTTACGACGACATACATAGGCATAGCGCAGCGAATAAAGATCCAGCGGCTACGCTGGCTGGGTCATGTCCGAATGGAAACAAAGAAAGTGTTGTTGATTCTTAAATTATTATGCGCGCAAAAGTTTGTTAGCATTCCACCGCTATCATTTATTACATCTTCATTAAATCAATGCTTTATACCGGTCTAGGCTGTTCTGCCTATCCTAGCGTTCAAACCACCCATAATTATAACCTGTTCACTACTCTTTATTGTATCCATCTGTTTCGGAAGCATTGCGTAGAACTCAAGACGTGTCTCTTTCGATTTTGTGATGTCAGAAGCATAAACACTGATTAGGTTAATGTAATTTTTTAATCGTACATGCAGTAGATGCTGATTTATATAAAAAATGTCACTAATATTTGGTTTCATTTTCGCATTCATTAAAATTCCAACTCCCGCTATTCCTCTCATGTTCTTGCTGAATCCGCTATATATAAGAATATAGCCATCACCTGCTATATTGCCTTTTGCTTTAATTTTAGTTTCTGATGAAGCATATATACTGATTTTCTTTTATATTCTCTTCGATAATTATTTCTTTCTCATAATGTTTCTTTGTTTCATTCGCATAGTCCTTTGTCGTTCCTGTTTCGTTGCCATTAAATCGTTGTAGTTGTATCCGAGGCTTTTTGTAGTTCTGTGAGCATAAAATTAGCAGTAAAGTAGGTTGGTAGCTTGGCTATCTTTATGAGGTTTACGGCTGGCGGCCGCCGTAGCCGAATGGGTTGGTCCGTGATTACCATTCGGAATTCACAGAGAGAACGTGGGTTCGAATCTCGGTGAAACACCAAAATTAAGGAAAACATTTTTCTAATAACGGTCGCCCCTCGGCAAGCAAACTCAAACCTCCGAGTGTATTTGTGCCATGAAAAAAGGCTCCTCATAAAAATATCTGCCGTTCGGAGTCGGCTTGAAACTGTAGGTCCCTCCATTTGTGGAACAACATCAAGAGGCACACCACAAATAGGGTGTACGCGCCATTATATATATATATATATTACAATATTTGCAATAGTATATACCCATATATATATATATATATGTACTCCCCATTCTTGTTGGTCCGCGGAAGGTATGTTATTCCCCTTCTACCCATCACTTGTTGTTTAGACTTTTATATGATAAAGAGTATATACTCTTTATATAATAAAGAGTCAGACCAGCAAGCGACGAGTGTTCATTGCACTTAAATTGTAGTAGCTTAAAGTTTCTCGGAAGGTAGGTCGCTTTTCGGAGAGTGAGGGACGTGTGAGGTTGCCTCGTTAATCCTGCTGTGCATGCCGCCGTTGTTGTTGTGGCGCTATGGTGGAATAGGACTCGCCAAACGAGATAGTTCTACAACAGGGGGCAGCTTAGTCGCTTATCCAATCTCTAGCGATGTGATCGTTCACAGAACAGGCAGTGTTGGCGACCAAGAGCTGCTGGTTGGCTCTTACAGGGAAATTGGATCGAAAAGCAGGTGAGGATTGGGGGTTCTGTTTGTGTGGCTTGCACTGTAGAAGCACTAGAGCCTCTGCGTACCTGATGGCGGGAGAAACATGTAACCTCAAATCGTGTGGACCGGTCCTTGTAGGTCTTCAGCCCCAGCAGGTTTTATGATGGCACTGATTGCATCTACACGGGTCGACCCGTTTTTGACAAGATCAGAGGAAATAAACTTCGAGTGTAGATTTAGAGTCGGTGTCATCGCTAAGAATTTTTGGGAGCAGCCTTGCTACATAAAACTGCACCAGTGACGATAGGCAAGGGATGAGGTTCCGCGCACTAAAGAGGGCTAGTTTACTGAGTTATTCGGACATGTAGAACAGTCTTGAAACCCCCTGGTGCAAAAAGGAGCTAAACCACCATTCTTTATCCCTCTCTGCTGAATGATTGATCTCGAAATTTTACGATCGTTTCGCGACCACATGGGTAATTCACGGCCACCTCTCTGAGCGAGAGCAGAGCGCCTAATGTCAATTAATAGTGCGGCATCACTGACAGTATCGCAAGCCTTTAACAAATTTTACCAGGACCGTTCTCTCAAAGGTGCGGTTTTGTTAAAGCCACGATTTATCTTATGGCGTTAAGTTCTATACTAGTACTATACTGGTACTGTGTACTTATCGGAGGCCATGTTGATGCGTAGATGAGGCACATGCTTCGTGAAGAGCGGGGGTAGTAAGGCTTCAATTGTCTTTACTGCTATCGAAAGAACCATTCTTCTTACTTTCGACATTTTACGGATTTTAAGAGTGCAAACTCTTCTTGGAACAGAGGGCTTTTGCATCTGCAAGTTTATTCCGTCGGAACCTATTGCCAATGTTGTAATTGGTATAGGTTTGTAGTTTGTTGTTGTAGTTGCAGGTTGTGTAGTTTTCCTTTATACGAAACTTGGAAGGAGGCAGAGCAAATTGTATATTAAAACAGCTCGCGCATCTCTTTAGGTCCGACGAAATACAATCATCGAATGTGATTACCTCCTTGTCAGTGTGACTCGTCGGCATATATTTTTATGGGGAGCTTTTTCATGGCAGAAATACACTCGGAGCTTTGCCATTGCCTGCCGAGGGGCGACTGCTATTAGAAAAATGTTTTTATTAATTTGGTTTCACCGAGATTCAAACCAACGTTCTATCTGTGAATTCCGAATGATAATCATGCACCAAACCATTCGGCTACAGCGGCCGCCTATTATATCATATCCAAAAAGCCGATACATACCCATATTAGCCAAACACGATTGTATGCCCATAAGAGATTTAATCTCTATACACTAAAATACTATTACGTATTTTATCTTGACTGCTCCTCAGAGCTACAATGCGCTCATTGCAGAGGTTTCTCCCTAAATTGCTCTCTGCGCTTAGACAGATGGTCTACACTTCCGCTTAGAAGGTATTTTGAGAACCGCCAATTGTTGGTTTATTTATTGTAGGAGCATAAACATTTCCCATACATGTACGGAGATAACCTCACGTCATCACGGACAGCTTTGGAACCAAGTCTTCCAGAGCCTATGCCTTAGGGTGTTTTTGAGCCATTTGTATATCAGTGTATGGTACACTCGTGAAGTGTCCTGTCAAGAAAAGAATACTCTCATGTGCCTATTGTCCAGTTCAATCCTAAACTTTTTTTTTTTCAAATTGTAGGACAATAGTGATATTATCTGAAAAAAATTGTATGATTCTAAATATTTTCTCTTTTTTCTCTTCTTCTTCTTAATTGGCGCGATAACCGCTTACGCGATTTTGGTCGAGTTTAACAAAGCGCGCCAGTCGTTTCTTCCTCGGCGCCGCTGGTATTGAGCAACATCATCTTGCATAGCCGTATTAGTTTTGCGGGGATACCAAATTCAGATAACTCCTTTTCTTACTGTCGAATGCAGGTTTGAAGTCGACGAAAAGATGGTGTGTGTCGATTCTCCCTTCATGGGTGTTTTCCAAGATTTGGCGTATTGTGAATATTTAGTCGATGGTAGACTTTCCAGGTCTAAAGCCACACTGATAAGGTCTAATCAATTGATTGATGGTGGGCCTCAGCTTTTCACACAATACGCTCGCTAGGACTTTATAGGCGATATTTAGAGAACTAATTACGCGGTAATTGGCACAGATTGTAAATCACCCATCTTATGGATTGGACAGAGCACACTTATATTCCAATCGGCAGGCATGCTTTCATCCGATCATATTTTGCATAGGAGCTGATGTATGCTCCTAATCAGCTGCAGTCCATCGGCCCCGCGGCTTTGTTGTTCTTCAGCCGCGCTATTGCTATTCTCCCCTCGTCATGGTCGGGTAGCGGAACGACAATTCCTTCTTCAACGATTGGGGTATCGGGATCTTCACATTCTCTGTGACATACGCAGCTATCACTATTTTACAAGTTCGAGAAGTGCTCCCTTCATAATTTAGATATGCTCTGGATGTCAGTCACCAGATCGCCGTCTTTGTTCTTTCGGTCGTTGTTCCTATGGCCAGCAGCTTCGCACTTACGTATTTCAGCCTCTCGTTTCTTCAGTCGGACAATACGTCTCTCTTCCTTTCGTAGCTCTCAATAGCGATCCCACATAGCTCGCGTTGCGCCCGATCGCAGCGTGGCTCAATAGGCAGCATCTTTCCTTTATCCAGCATGATATTCTTCGTCGTACCAACTGTTTTTTCGTTATCACCGAAATCCGATTTCTTCTTCGGCGGCGGTACGTAGGGAACGAGAAATGTTGCTCCATTGCTCGTGCATGCCGGTTTGTTGGGCAATACGCTCTGAGAGCAAGAGTGAGAGTCGAGTGGCGAATCTTCTGGCTGTCTGCTGTAATTGCAGCTTTTCGATGTTAAACATTCTTTGCGTAGGTAGATGTACGTTTTTTGCTGCACAGAGGCGGTTGTGCAGTTTGGCTGCAACAAGGTAATGATCCGAGTCGATGTTGGGTCCTCGGATCGTACGTACAGCTAATACACCAGAAGCTTGTTTTCCATCTATCACAACATTATCGATCTGGTTTCACGTTTTTCGATCAGGAGACAGCCAGTTAGCTTGGTGTATTTTCTTATGCTGGAATCTGATGCTGCAGACTACCATGTTTCGGGCCCCGGCGAAGTCGATCAGGCTCTGTCCGTTACCGGAGGTTTCGTTGTGCAGGCTAAATTTTCCGACTGGGCGCAAATTAGCGAGATGTTAAAAAATCGCGCTTTGATGCGGATTATTGCGGTCGAGCCACCGGAGTGAACGACAATAACTGGCGACGAAGTCTCTCTCCCACAACAAACCCGACACCGAATTTACACTCCTTTACATGGCAGCTGTAGTAGACTCCGCAAGGTCCCATGGTTTTCTTGCCTTGTCCCGTCCATCGAATTTCTTGAAGAGCAGTGATGTCAGCCTTTACTCCCACGAGGACATAAACCAGCCGGGCAGAGGCACCTTCCCTATTAAGGGACCAGACATTCCAGCTGCGTTTTACATCTTTTCATCGAGGGGAGTGTCGAAGTGGTGGATCCCAAACCCAGCGCAGCTATTCTGGAATGCTTCGCCTTCTCACGTTAGCTCACTCTCGAACGGGTGTTAGGAAGCTACCCAGAGGATACTTGGGCTAATCCCGGAAGTTGTGAGCTGCTTGAGCCATATGCAGAAGAATCGTCCTGGCCACTTCGAAGTGAATGGCGATCAGTAACTTTCCCCACTTGCGTGCACTTCTACACATGGAACCATCCAACCTTATGAGTAATGACATTAGTAAATAAATGTAATAAATCAATCAATCCTTGCAGATTGGGGCAAGTGAGAACCATAAAGCCCTTAGTTGCTTTAAACAACGTTGGTTGGACTAGATTACATAGATTTTATAAGAGGTTTACACTTCGACCTCATGGTCGTTGGTGCCCTCTACTCATCACAGTACCTCGTCCAGACCCAGTTTCCTTATTAACCTCAGGATAGAGCAGGGCTGGATTGAGCGTATGTGCTCTTTCTCTGGCTGCAATTGGCCAAGATGTCTCAACCTTGTCCCCGCTATAGCACTGCATTCCAGGAAAAAATGTTTTGGAGTCTCCTGAGATTTTTCGCAAATATGACAAGGGTCCGTAGACCAAATCCCGATCATGTGCAGATGACTTCGCAGTGTGCAGAGGTTTGTGAGTTTGCCCGTGAGCGTTCTTAGATTGTCCTTGGGGAGGGTTATAAGTTTTTTAAACCCTCTCAGTAAGGACTTCGCCTGATGTAGCTGAATATTTTGGTGCCAACAAGCCTCCATTAGCCCTAGCTCTTCGCTCCTGGGCTTCTCCTTAATGAAGTGTTGTCCCATAGCAAAGAAGGGTTCGAATCTTATTAAAGGCGGGGCCACACCCGCTGTCGCCAATGCGTCAGCTATTTCGTTTCCAGTTATTCCCCTTTGTCCGGTTACCCAAATTAGCCGCATGCTGTTATGCGTTCCTAGTAGATTAAGTTTACCGATACACTCAAGGGCCGGTGAGGATTTGATCTCACAGGACGATAGGGCCATGAGCACCACCTGACTGATACTCAGAATGGCATTACGCCCATTCTTAACATTTCTGGCTAAGTTTATCTCTGCACATAGACAAATGGCATACATCTCCGCTTGGACGATGCTTGGAAAACTGAACATCGGCACAGAGCGTTTGGTTCTAGGGCCGTAAATTCTTGTGTGCCATCTGTATGCCATCAGGGTACACTCCTGGAGTTTCTTTTCAAATGCAGGTCTACTCCAGTTAAACTATTGTTCAGTTCAATTCTGAACTTCTTTTCAAATTTGATCATCTTAGTGATATCATCTCTGGGTAGCTGGGTAAGTGGTAGCTGCAGCATTAGCACTTCCATGTACTTAGATGACATGACTTTTCCTCTCCCGACGCCTTTCCTGGTAATATTCAGCAGGGCACGCTTGGCTGATTGTTGAATAACTATATGCAGCGGTGTCAGTTCCAGCATCACTTCCATCGCAGCTATAGGGCAGGTCCGCATCGCTCCCGTGATACACACGCGTGCCAAATGCTGAAGCTTAGTTAGGGCTGCCCGAACGTCGAGAAAGTGACTCTCGATGCCCAACCGACCGCTCTATATGTCACTATTGGTCTTATTATCATGATATACAACCATCTGAGGATATTTGGGTTACAGCCCCAAGATTTTCCTGCTAGACGTTTGCAGATCATGAGAGCCTTTGTTGCTTTCGACAGGGTTGCTTTAACATGACTCTTCCAATTAAGCTTGGCATCCAGGACAAGGCCAAGATACTAAACTTCGCTGACGAAATCAATAGCAACCCTGTCTATGCTGATCTCTTTCATTTCTGGTAAGGCTCCTTTCCTGGTGAAAGGGATGATAGCTGTTTTGGACGTTTTTATATCCAGACCCACCCCAGCACACCATCTTTTTGTCAGGGTTAAAGCTCTTTGCAGTATATCGCAGAGAGTGTTCTCGAACCTGCCTCTCGCTATAATTACAACGTAATCGGCGTATTCCTAACAACGGATTCCGTTATTTGTCAGCAAGGGAAAGAGGTCCTCTGCTACTAGGCTCCGCAGGTGATAGGACTTGAGATCTGAGTTACGGCTCCCAAAAAATGTGTGGCCCGCATGACTTTTGCTCTTTTCACTCATTGCATCCATTCATCTGTATTTTTAATACCTAGTTTGATGTCTACTCTCTCCTCCGCAATGAAGGTTGAGGTGATTTCCTCACAGAACTTTCTAAATCTACCTCTTTGTTTTCCTAATATCCTTACTATATGCGTTTAGAAGGATAGGATATTCATTTGTTTGTTTGTTTGTTAACAGTAGTAGTAGCCCCGCCAGTGTCGGGTATATCACCTGTCATCTTCGTCTAGCTCATCTAGGGGTAGGCCCAGGAAACATGCTGTTTCGACGGGATGGGTCCAGAGCGAGAGGGGTGTTAGATGAGTCGGTTTAAGAGGGCATGTGAAAAGGTGATTGGTGTTGTTGTTGTTGTAGCAGCATAAACATTCCTCATACATAATGCTGCTGAAGTGACTGTCCTTGGCCGGTTATAAATCCGGGTCGTTCCGATAACGTAGAACGAGGTGGTTAGTGTCGTGCGGGGTGCCTTCACATGTCGGACATATGTTTGGTATGTCGGGGTCGATTCTGGATAGGTAGGAGTCTAATCTGCTACAATATCCAGAACGTAATTGTGCCTGGCCGATAATGGCGGTGAGTGTAGCGGTGGTGCTATGCACTCGTCGGAAGCCGTGCTGATGTGGGGCTGGGACCAGGTGGGTCGTGAAGAGTGGGAGTAGGAGGGCTTCAAGTGTCTTCACTACTGGGGAAAGGAGAGTTATCGGCCGATAAGACTCCCCTTGGTTGGCGGGTTTCCCAGGTTTCAGTAGTGGGACCACTCTCTCTGCCTTCCACTTGTCAGGGATGATGAGAGTGGCCAGGGACAGATTGAAGACCCTTGTGAGAAATCCTACTCCCAAAGGTCCCAGATGCTTCAGCATCAGCGCGTTTAGTCCGTCAGGGCCAATGGCTTTTGATGTTTTTGATTTGTTGATAGCCCCTGGAACCTCATCACCGGAGAAAGCGAGTGGCGAGCTGTCTTTCGTCAGTTTGTGCAGCCTTTTCGTTCACAGTGCTGAATGCCGAATTGTCTATCTGCTCTGCCAGTTGCTGTCCCCTACGATCATTTGGCAGGCGTGAATGCCAAAGATCGTGATGCGCATTGAAGTCACCTACAACTAATTGGTTTTCACCTCTGATGAGCGCACCTATATCAGGGTGATATCCTGCCGGGCAGCAGGTGACAGGGGGTATATAGACGTCAAATACTGCCATTCCCATGGCAGCCGGTTCTACGTTACCGGAATGACTCGGGTTTTTCCCGATCAAGGGCTGCCGCCCCAGTACACTAGCCCTGTCTAGTGTATCGTATATCACCCCACCCCTTACGTCACAGGAGCAAACTCTCGCAGCTAACCTGCTCCAAATACTTCTCCTCAGGGCTGGAGTCGAATCCAACCCTGGGCCAGAGGTATTCTACTGCTGCGTCTGCCATCAACGGCTCCACCCGAACTCCACCTCGGTTAGGTGCAATAAGTGCAACGGGTGGAGCCACCTTAAGACCTGCTCAGGCCTTAAGTCGCACAGGGAGTGGTCCACACGGTATGTGGCCACGTGTTGCTCCCGCCAACAGGCGTCTGATGCCTCCACGGCTACCACACCCCCTGATAGGCCGGCACTACCAACCGCCACCACAACCCACACCTCCACGGTGAGGAGCCTATCGGAGCAACACAACTCCCCTTTAACCCCTCCTATCCCTTCCTGCTCCAACCCCAGTGCGAGGACAAACCAGCAGCTCCTGGTCCCCCGTACAGTCTGTTCCGTGTGTCAGACCGTAATACCTCGGAATCTGGTATCAGTCCAATGCAATTCCTGCAGTGGCTGGTGCCATTTTCGGAGATGTTCCGGCCTGCGCACCACCCGTGAGTGGACAACTGCCTACGTTGCCCCCTGCTGCAGAGCTCTGCACCCACTACCTCCCCCGGAGGCGCGGCCGCCCACCATCATCAGGCCGCAACAACCACAGTGGATTGCACAGCAGGTCCAACGTAGACAACCCCACGCGTCCCTCACCCCCCGGATTATACTGACCTCACCGAGAAGCTTCAAGCTTCTCCAGTTTAACTGCAACGGACTTACGAGTAAGGTCGACGAGATAGTCGACTTTATGAACCGGCACAGTATCAAGATAGCTGCGGTCCAAGAAACAAAGCTGCACGCTAGGTCATCTCTGATCACCAGGGATGGCTATAACGTGCACAGACACGATCGCGAGCGAGACAACGGTGGTGGCCTAGCGTTTATAGTCCACCACACTGTGCAGTATCGTCTTATCGATGAAGGAATCGACCCCAGGGACAGCACCTTAGAATGTCAAGGCATAGCTGTCCGGTCAGGCGATTCCGAGCTCGAAATTTTTAATATAAACATACCCCCTGTCACCTGCTGCCCGGCAGGATATCACCCTGATATAGGTGCGCTCATCAGAGGTGAAAACCGATTGGTTGTAGGTGACTTCAATGCGCATCACGATCTTTGGCATTCAAGCCTGCCAAATGATCGTAGGGGACAGCAATTGGCAGAGCAGATAGACGACTCGACATTCAGCACAGTGAACGACGACGCCCCCACCAGGGTAGTGGGCAATTGTAGCAGCTCGCCTGACCTAACAATAGCTAGCGCGGGTCTGATAAATAGCATAACGTGGCGACCTATGCTATCGCTTGCATCAGACCACTTGCCCATTATCGGCTCGATCGAGAGACCTGCCGATTTCGTTTCCGCGAATCACCGGTCCTATTTTAACTTTATAAAAGCTAATTGGGCCGGCTTCACGGAATTCACCGAGGACACCTTCGCCGCTCTTCCCATCCCCACTGATGTGCGCGTCGGCGAACGCGCATTCCGCAAGGTGCTCACAGCTGCTGCGGCTCGCTTCATCCCAGCTGGATGTTATGAGGACATCTGTCCTCACTTCCCAGCAGAAGCAGCCAGTTTAGCAAACGAGCGTGACCACCTACGCCAGGCCGATCCCGGGGATCCCCGCATAAGGGATCTCAATTTGGAGATCCGGCAACTGGTAAATCAACACAAGCGGACTGAATGGGTTGAGCACCTGAAGACTTGTAACCTCACCTCCGGAGTGAGTAAGCTCTGGTCCACCGTTAGGTCCCTGTCGAACCCGACGAAACACAACGACAAGGTGGCTATCACCTTCAACGGTTGTACTTCGTCGGACCCGAAGAGATGTGCGAGCTATTTTAGCCGGCTGTTTACACTGCATCCTCCGGGCGACAGAACCAAACGTCGTGTTACCAGAAGGCTGCACAAACTGACGAACGACAGTGCGCCACTTACTTTCTCCGGTGATGAGGTTCAGGGGGCCATCAACAAGTCGAAATCATCGAAAGCCATTGGCCCTGACGGACTTAACGCGCTGATGCTGAAGCATCTGGGACCCCTGGGAGTAGGATACCTCACAAGGGTCTTCAATTTGTCTCTGGCCACTCTCATCATCCCTGACAAGTGGAAAGCAGGGAGAGTGGTCCCACTATTGAAACCTGGGAAACCCGCCAACCAAGGGGAGTCTTATCGGCCGATAACTCTCCTTTCCCCAGTAGTGAAGACACTTGAAGCCCTCCTACTCCCACTCTTCACGACCCACCTGGTCCCAGCCCCACATCAGCACGGCTTCCGACGAGTGCACAGCACCACCACGGCACTCACCGCCATAAACGCCCAGATAAACCACGGGTTAACCAAAACCGCCCCTGCGAGAGGACTGTCCTAGTAGCGTTGGACCTAAAGAAGGCTTTCGATACAGTCAGCCATTCCACGCTACTAGATGATATTTATCAGTCGACACTCCCGCCAGGGCTGAAGAGGTGGTCCGCGAACTACCTGAGCGGTCGGCACTCGTCAGTGATTTTTCGAGATCAAATGTCAAAGCAGAGGAAGATTAAGCAAGGCGTACCGCAGGGTGGTGTCCTTTCACCCTTGCTTTTTAACTTCTACATCTCGAAGCTCCCCCAACCACCAGCGGGAGTTTCCCTGATCTCATACGCTGACGATTGCACGATACTGGCGTCGGGCAATGACATCGATGGCCTGTGTTCCAAAGTGAACAACTACCTCACCGACCTTTCTCGCTTTTTCACTGCGAGGAATCTCCAACTTTCCCCCACCAAGTCCACTGCGACCCTTTTCACCACCTGGACAAAGGAGGTCAAGCTGTCCCTTAAGGTAAAAGTCGACGACACACCAATTCCGACTGTAAATAACCCCAAAATTTTGGGTGTAACCTTTGACAGCTTGCTCTTCTTCTCTGCGCACACAACCGCAATTGCCACAAAAGTCCAAAATCGCAACAAGGTCCTCAAATCGCTGGCCGGCAGCACTTGGGGCAAGGACAAAGAACTGTTGCTTTCGACATTTAAGGCAATTGGCCGGCCGGTTCTAAACTATGCTGCGCCTGTCTGGGCGCCTGGAACTAGTGATTCGCAGTGGATAAAGCTTCAGGCATTTCAGAATACCGCCATTCGGACAGCGACCGGGTGCCTCCTGATGTCACCCATACAACACCTGCACAACGAGGCACAAATGCTCCCAGTCGCGGAGCACAACAAATTGCTCAGCAAGCAGTTCCTGCTGGGGTGTTACCGCAGGTTTCACCCCTGCAGACACCTGCTTGAGCCTGAGCCGCCTCCCAGGCACATCAGGAGACACCTCCTCGACTACGCTGACGAACTCCAGGACAAAACTGACCGAGACCTACTGGACCGGACAGTATTCAGACAGTCAATAAACGACATTCACCGGGAGTCCGTTACCACCTTCATGAACTCCCGTCCCGTGAATGCCGTAATCGGAGTCCAACCACCCATTGCAGATGAAGAGCTCCAGCTTCCCCGTGAGACTCGTGTAACATTGGCACAATTACGTTCTGGATATTGTAGCAGGTTAAACTCCTACTTATCCAGAGTTGACCCCGACATACCAAACACATGTCCGGCATGTGAAGGTACCCCGCACGACACTAACCACCTCTTCACATGCCCCCTTAATCAGACTCATCTAACCCCCCTCTCCCTCTGGACCCAACCCGTCGAAACAGCATGTTTCCTGGGCCTACCCCTAGATGAGCTAGACGAAGACGGCAGATGATATACCTACACTGACAGGGCTAACTATGCTGTTAAAACAACAACAACAACGTCAAATATTTCGACCTCGGAATCGCCTGTCCGGGCAGCTATGCCTTGACATTCTACGGTGTTGTCCCTGCGGTCGATGCCTTCATCGATGAGACGATACTGCACTGTGTGGTGGACTATTAACGCTAGGCCACCACCATTGTCTCGCTCGTGATCGTGTCTGTGCACGTTATAGCCATCCCTGGTAATCAGAGAGGACCTAGCATGCAGCTTGGTTTCCTGGACCGCAGCTATTTTATTACTGTGTCGGCTTATAAAGTCAACTATCTCATCGACCTTGCTCGTGAGTCCGTTGCAGTTGAATTGTGGAAGCTTGAAGCTTCTCGGTAAAGTCGGTGTAACTCGGGGGGTGAGGGACGCGTGGGGTTGTCTACGTGGGTGTTGTCCCGGCGGAGGCGGTAGCGGGTGCAGAGCTCTGCAGTAGGGGACAACGTAGTCAGTTGTCCACTCACGGGTGGTGCGCAGGCCGGAATATCTCCGAAAATGGCACCAGCCAATGCAAGAATTGCACTTGACTTATGCCAGATTCTGAGGTATTACGGCCGATAGGCTCCTTACCGTAGAGGTACTAGTTGTGGTGACGGTTGGTAGTACCGGCCCATCAGGGAGGGTAGTAGCCGTGGAGGCATTAGACGCCTGCTGGCGGGAGCAACACGAGGCCACATACCGTGTGGTCCACTGCCTATGTGCCTTAAGGCCTGAACAGGTCTTAAGATGGCTCCATCCGTTGCACTTGTTGCACCTAACCGAGGTGGAGTTCGGGTGGAGCCGTTTATGGCAGACGCAGCAATAGAATACTTCTGGCCCAGGGTTGGATTCAACTCCAGGCCTGAGGAGAAGTATTTGGAGCAAGGTTGCTGCGAGGAGTGGCTCCTGTGACGCAAGGGGTGAGGTGATATACTGTTCACTAGACAGGGCTAGTTTACTGGAGCGGCAGCCCTTGGTCGGGAAAAACCCCGAGTCATTCCGGTAACGTAGAACCAACTGCCATGGGAATGAGTCATTCCGGTAACGTAGCACGGGTTGCCATGGGAATGAAGCATATTCAACCGGTTTAGGAGGCCGAAATTTTGAGTTTTTCGTAAATTTTTTTAACAAGAAAGGAATAATCAGAAATTATTTAAACTTGGAAGGTATTTTATTCAAATTTTAAAGTACACTTTTAAATTTTATCAAGCCATTTCCGTCGATGTCCATGTAATTACAAAATAAATTCAGTCCTTGTCTGCCAACACTAAGAGCCGCATGACAAATACGATCCTACGATATATCTCAAACCCGGTGTTGATTAAACGACCTAAATTGTTTTGTTTCGATCTCCAGTGGCAATTGACAACAAGCTTAGAACCAAGACCACGTTTTCCCAGTTTCTTGAATTTGCACTTTTGGACACTCTGTCGAAATATCATAACCATTTGAGAAAGATCTACAATTTTTTAAGGAAGAACATCAGCCGAAATTCAACTGTCTCTATTGTTCCGTACAACTGATTAATGCTCGCTAAGGGGGCGTCCATAAATTACGTAAGATGTTTAAGGGGGGGGAGGGGGTCGAGTCAAATCTCATCTAATCTTACGTTGGAGAGAGGGGGGGTCTCGGCAAATATCACGCAATTTTTTTTCTGATTGAAACAAAAAAATTGTACATGCTTAAGATTTAATCTCAAGCGTAATCGTAGTATGATTAAGATCATTCACTAATTCGTTCGAAAGAAAATAATTTCATTCATACTTCGACGTTATACATTACTACTGTCAAACCACCATATTTGTTTTATACCAAATAGCTCAATTTAATCTGAATTTGCGGTACAGTGTAGCCCGTCGGTTGTTTTCGCGCCACTATGAGCCGAACGCCCTATCACTCAGGTTGACGTTTGACAATTCCGGACTTTAAAGAACATGACGGAAAATCATTTGCTCCATTTGTAATACGCGTACCGATTCAACCGCTGAATGCCTTCATCAGCACGCCTATTGATCTCTATTGCCCAAGTATACGTGATGATTTAGAGAAAATATGCTGCAGTACATGCGGTATTTACTTCGCATCTATCACAATTTTTTTTTCTTTTTACAATAACAATCCAACGCGTTTACATAAGAAACCCACATTTTGAAAAATCTCACGTGAGATTGGAGGATGGGGGAGGGGGTTGAATAAAATCTTACGACATCTCACCAAGGGGGGAGGGAGGGTCCGAAAATTGAAAAAAACACCTCACGTAATTTATGGACGCCCCCTAACTTGTGCGTCTGTTGGAGTGGTAAGGGTGGTGAAGTAAATTCCATGAAGTCCACCCAGTTACATCAAAGATAGTATAGATTGCCATGTTGTGGTACAGCCGCAATGTACCTTATAGCCATGGCTGTTATGCTCAAATCGTTCTTTCAACACTCGTATATGCGATGGAAAATCTAATGAAAACATAGTAATAAATCGGGTTTGTTTTAGTATCACAAAAGCGACTTAGGTTAGGTTAGGTTTGGCGCCGCATCGCACATAGAGACAACGATGCTCTTTAGACCACGAAATGGGTCCGTTGTGAGCCGCGGGGGCTGGCCTACATTTCCCTCTCCATATTGAACCATCCTGAGCTTTTGACATAGCGTAAAAGATTTTTGATACCTAAAGTGTATTGATTATCTATATTCGTTAGGAAGTTGGATTTTAAAAATCGGTTCCTACTTCTGGCTAGGGCTGGGCATGTACAAAAAAGGTGTTGAATTGTTTCCAACTCCTCATTTCTGCAGATACGACAGTAATCATGCGTGTAAACGCCTACTCTTCTTGCATGATTTCCTATGAAACAATGTCCTGTGAGGGCCCCTACTAAGGTCCTGATTTGAAGTCTACTCGAATTTGAATTTGAAAAGGTCGAGCCAAGGGGCACCAGGAGATTTGGTGGCTCCTAAAACACTCAGGCTAAAGAGCCCATTGTATTTAAAGCTCTGGAAAGGGGGTAGATAGTCAAGGAGGGAGGGAGAAAAGTATCAGAGAAAGAGATAGGAAAGAATAGAGACAGAGATAGAGATAGTTAGTCCTGTGTACCGGGTTCTCGATGATTCCAATGGTGGTCATATGCTGACCCCATGGGTTGTGTCCTGTAATGATGCCGACCCTCAACCGAATATCTTTCCTTCTAAGTTTTAGTAGAAAGTTTGATAGTTTTCTGTTCGGACTTGTCACAAAACACTTTGCAGTTCTGCAGCGTTCCAGACCCGACCATCGCTCTTTATGTAGATTGCCTACATAATCGCTGATCCAATTCTTGATTCCTGCGGAACTGATTCCGATTAATGGCTCTGGCCCCTGTGGGGGCACCGCTGTTCCACGGTTGGCCAATTTGTCGGCGAAGTCTACTCAGTTTTATAATACTCTTGGACAGACGTAAGTTTAGCCTTGGCCATGTTTGCCTAGCAATTTCACAGGTGTTAACGCTAATCCATTTTTGATCTGCTGAACCGATTAGTGCGTCCTTAATGAGAAGCTTACAAGTGGCGAGAGGTATCTCCATAAAATTACTTATGTTTGGTATACAGGAAGTTGGTCTGCCCTACAGTTCCCTGGTATATCTCTGTGGCCTGGAACCCAGCATAAGATAATACGATATTGCTTGGCCATCTCATTTAGAGATTGGCTACAACGTAAGACACTCCTTGATGTTGTTTGGAATGCATCCAGGGCTCGTACGGCAGCTTTGCTGTGCGATAGAATGCAGATATCCGTTGATGATATTCTGTTTATCTTTAACCATTTTAAGGCTTCATGAATAGCGTTTATTTCCGCTTGAAAAACACTACACCTATACCGGTGTCCATTTTGGATCCGTCCGTGTAGATCTTAACGGGTGTATTGGGTGTTGCATCTTCTTCAAGCTATTCCAGTCTAGAAGGGATTTTCATTAGGAAATTCCTTTCGAAGAAAAGAATGGGAGGGTGATAATCACAGTCACTGGGTATATCCGTGTAGGAGTCTAAGATGGTTGAATGTCCATTTGTGACAGTCCTCCATTGTGAGCTCGCTTTGAGCCTTAAAGCGAAGTAGGCCGCCGATTATTTGCAGAAGAGATCTAGGGGTGGCAGATGTAGCATGATATCCAAAGCCATGCATGGCGTGGTTTTCATGACGCCACGTATTACTAATTCCGCTGATCTCTGCACCTTATTCAATAAATTACAATAGGTTTTTTTCTGCATAGCACACCACCAGACAACATTTCCAGAATGAGTCTGACGCCAGCAGTGTATAGCCAATGAGCAACCTTAGGTTTAATTCCCCAGGTCTTACTTAAAGCTCTCTTACAGACATAAAAAGCTAGGTTTGCTTTCCTAATTATTTCTATGATGTTTGACTTCCAAGTCAGTTTCCTATCTATGTTTAGTCCCAAGTACTTGGTTTCTTCCGAAATCACAAGAGCTTTCCCTTTGAGCATAAGTGGACTTCGCTGAGGGATTCTGTGTTTCCTAGTGAATAATATGAGTTGTGTTTTGTCTGGGTTGACTCCTGGACCACACTTTACTGCCCATCTAGAAAGTATATCTAGATCATTTTGTATTGGGTCTCTTAATATATATACAAATTTATTAGAGACACCAATAGCAACATCATAGGCGTAAGCAATAACCTGACAGCCCACCGATTCCAGTGTTAACAGAAGTTTATTTACAAATGCGTTCCATAAAAACGGAGAGGGGTCTCCACCTTGCGGTGTACCTCTACTTACCAATCTCCTGAGCACCGATTCTCCTAGTTTCGCTTCAATGATTCTGCTATTTAGCATTTTGCCAATGAAGCCTACCAAGCCCGGTTCTACCCCAAGATCAGTGAGTGCTGCAGTAATTGCCCCCAACCGTCGGCGGCCTTTTGCAGTTCCACCTGGTAAATACCATCTGGACCCGGTGATTTAAACGGTTTGCAACTTTCAATCGCCCATAAGAGCCGATCATCAGATATAGCGTCTATTCCGACTTCACGACAGTGTACAGTATCTTCCATGTCGTGCCCAGTAATGTCTGAGCAGCCTGAAAAATGAGTGTCGAGTAAAAGGTCTAAAAATTCTTTACTGGTTGTAGTGAAGGTTGGGTTAGGTTAGGTTAATGCCGTTGTCCTGTGGGACACACTCAGGCTCATAGCCCATTGTGATGCCTCGTGGGGAGTTCTCCCTATTTCTCCTAAAACCATTGTGTGCTTTTCAAAAATTCTAGAATATCTCCTTTTTCTGCGGATCTGAGATCTTCCAATTCGTTAAAAAATTGTGTGCCTAGATCTCCGTCTGGATAGAGCAGGAGAATGGAACAGAAAGTGTAAGATTGTCTCTTCCTCTTCCTCATCAAGACAACTTCTACAGATGTCATGTGCTTGCACACCCATCTTTTTCGCGTGCCTACCTATTAGACAATGTCCCGTTATGACTGAAATCAGTGTGCTAAGACTGTGTTTATTTTGGCTTAGCAAAGATTCTGTACGTTTAGCACTAAGAGTCGGCCACAGTTGATGGGCGATTTTGCAGGTGGCTTCATTACGCCATCTTTCGTTTGTTTTCCTTACGATTTCTTCAAGGATAAGTAGCTTACATGTTTGTAAGGCTATGCCTATGTCATTGTCTATGTACTCATCGGTCAACTTGGTGTTGAGTCTCGCTAGTTCATCGGCTCTACAGTTACCCTCAATGTCGCGATGGCCAGGAACCCATATTATCCTTAGGCGAAATGACTCAGCCATCTCGTTAAGAGATGTGCGGCATTTCATGGCTACCTTAGAGGTTGTCGACTGTTCTGTGAGGGATTTTATCGCCGCCCGGCTGTCAGTGAAAATGCAGATGTTATTTCCGGATATCGCATCACACTATACCAGTGTCGCGGCTTTCGTTTTTGCCATCAGTTCGGCCTGAAAGACACTACAGTAGTCGGGAAGACGAAAACTGAAGGAGATCCCCAGATGCTCGGAATATACACCTCCGCCCACCTTGCGCTCGAACTTTGGGCCATCTGTGTATACATGGATAGACTCGCCCTGTCTTACATCGTCCCGTTCCCACTCTTCCCTTGCTAATGCTTTCGATGGTGTGGTTGACATCGCGCTAGTTATGTTAACAGAGGCTAGTCTCTGAACCTTGTCAAGTTTTTTTGATGTTCACCCCTTTCTCAGGGGCATTCCACCATAGTAGAGAATAGGCCTAACCACTGCTGTGTGCAGCCAGTGTTCCAATCCCCATCTCTTTCCAATTAGCCTTCCGCAGGAGTACAACACCATCACAGATTTGCATACTCTATCTGCGACTGTGAGCCCCCAATTTAGCGTCCTATCCAGTACAAGTCCTAGATATTTCGCCTTTTCTGTTACTCTTAGTGGTCTCCCTCCTAGGAATATGTGTTTAGGAGCAGGTGCATTATGTTTTCTGCTAAATAAAGCGTTTTTCAGTAAGAGCGCCTCAACTTTTTTTTTGAATAAAACACAAACGGTTTGACTTTTTTAACAAATTTTTTTTTTATTATCGAGTTTGAACATATACATTTAAGTGTGAAATTCGATTTCTTTTACATGACCACCGCGTGCACGTTTTACGAAGTCCAATCGTTGAACCCAATTTTCGACCACTCTTTTGCATAAATCGGCCGAAATTCCAGCAATTTCGCGTTCAATATTGGCTCTGAGCTCACAAATCGTCGCCGGCTTGTTACTGTAGACTAATGACTTCACATAACCCCAAAGAAAATGGTCTAAAGACGTCAAATCACACGAGCGCGGCGGCCATTCGACCGGTCCATTTCTGGATATAATGCGCTCATCGAACTTACTCTTAAACAAATCAATTGTAGCGTGTGCTGTGTGGCTTGTGGCCCCGTCCTGTTAAACCCAATTGTCGTCTAAGTCCATACCATTCAATTGCGGCCAAAAATAATCGTTTATCATGTCGCGATATCGATTTCCATTCACAGTAACATGGCGATCGTTCTCGTCAACGAAAAAATATGGGCCAATTACGCCGCCGACATGTAAACCGCACCAAACAGAGATTTTTTCGGGATGCAACGGTGCCTCATGAATCACGTGTGGATTGCTTTCTGCCCAGTAACGCATCTTTTGCTTGTTGAAAAGCCATTGAGCCAAAAGTGAGCTTTATCACTGAAGATGATTTTTCGACTTTAAACTTTCTTAACAGAACACGCATTTTTATAATAAAATTCAATGATTTGCAAGCGTTGCTCAAGTGTGTAGCGTCCCATGATGAAATGTATACTAATGAAGTTGACAAATGACAAGCGAAAAATAAAAAATATTGCGCCGTTCGCCCTCCCTATCGGAAAAAAGTTGAAGCGCACCTATTGAAAAACGCTATAGTATCAGATCCGTTTTTTCCGGATTTACTTCAAATCCTCGACTTTTACACCAAAGTGATAGTTTGTTGAGGGATCTTTGTTGAAGATCGTATAAAGTTGGAAGGTGTTTCCCCGAGATTGCTATAACAATATCATCGGCATATGAGATTATTTTCCCTCCCTTTTTTTCAAGTTCTTGAAGAAGATTATAGACATTAAGTTCAGAAGTGGAGAGATTACCCCAACTTAAGATGTACCCCTGATCGGGAATTTCTTGGTGGATGTGTCACCCAGATTTGCGATAATCGTTCGCCCAGTTAGCATTCGTTCTATAAACGAGACTAGTGCCCTGTTTACACCCATTTCCGTTAGCGAAGGTGTAATAGCTTCCGGTGTATGTATATTATTGAAGGCACCCTCGATGTCTAGAAAGGCAGCGAGGGCGTGTTCCTTATAGTGAAGTGATTTCTCAACCGTGTCAACTAGCGCGTGGAGCGCTGTTTCCATTGATTTACCTTTGCTGTATGCGTGTTGGGACGGTGATAACTTATTGCAAATTCCTCCGTTGATATGCATATCTAGTAAACGGTCTAGGGCTTTTAACAGAAAGGATGATAGGCTAATCGGCCTGAAGTCTTTCGGTTTCGTATGTGTTGTTTTCCCTCCCTTGGGAATGAATACCACTTTTACTTCCGCCCATTTTTTGGGGATATAATTGAGTCGTATCGCCGCCTTGAAGATTAAGACGAGTATAGGTGCGATCATATCTCTTGTATGTTGCAGATCAGCGGGGATGATTCCGTCTGGACCTGGCGATTTGTAAGGTGTGAAGCTGCCAATGGCAAAGTTTATGTTATACTCCGTTATGAAATCTGTTGGGGGACTCCCGTTGTGAACTATAGGTTGAGTTCTACTGTCCTCGTTGCAGAGACAATCTGGCAAGTGTGTCTGCATTAGTAATTGTAGTGTTTCTGCACTGCTAGTTGTCCAGTTGCCGTTCTCTTTTATGAGGTAGCTAAGGTTGCTTGGGCTCGTTGATAGGACTTTCCGGAGCCTACTAGTCTCCGAAACCCTTCGTATCTTTTGACAGAAGTCTCTCCAAGACGCTGCTTTTGCTGCCCTTATGGCATACTTGAATCTACGTTCGCATTCTTTGTATCTATCTCACGTGTTAGTTCTCCTCGCTTCGTTATACATAGTTCTGCACTCCTTTCTAAGGTCTGCTATATCAGTGGACCACCATGGAGGTTTCGGTTTGCCTCTTCTTGTTCTCTGAGGACATGCTGCTTTCGCAGCTTGTTGAAATGCTGAGGTCAGGTCATCAACGGCTGAGTCGAGGTGTAGCTCGGAGTCAATTTGGTATGTCACGCCAGGGAGTTTGCTGGCCAGTTTGGTTTCAAACACGCCCCAGTTTGTGCGTCTGCGGTTATGACCGGCTTGCACTGCTTAGTTGGTAATGAAATATTGTACATTAGGTACCTATGATTTGAGAAGGAGTTGTATTTAGATACTCTCCATTTTGGAAGCATTGACACAAGTGATGTCTACAACTTCCCTTCTTGTATTATTTACAAAAGTAGGGGTATTGCCTATATTACTAATATAAAGATTGTTGCACATAATGAATTCAAAAATGTACTCACCACGTGCATTTGTGTCTGAACTGCCCCAGACATGATGATATGCATTCGCATCTGCTCCCAGTATGAATGGGGTACCACATGTCGATGCTTGCTCAGTTGCACTTCTTATGAGGGGTGATGGAGGTGGTGCCATATTGCCACGTCGTGTGCCATATGTGAGGAGGCAATCCTCATCGTCCTTCCGCAGGACTCCATCGATATGATGACGTTATCCGCATCGCTAAATTGTATTAGTAAATATACATTAATATATTTCTTTGCAAGTATACACGACCTGGGTTTACCTTTGTCAGTGACATAGATCAATTTGTATTCTTTATTGTTCAAACCGCAAACCTGATCTTTTACGACCAATGGTTCTTGGATGAGCACTATCCTCTTCTCTTTCTGCGAGACGGAGGATGAGTGCGGCCGAGGCCCCCTTACTGTGGTGAAGATTGATTTGTACAACCCTCACCATCGCTTGTATGCGTTATTGAAGGGCAGCCAACCATGGCTTGGTCGGCGTTCTCTTCATCGGATGTAGGGGGTAGAGACTGCTCATCCTCCATAGTGGAGAGATCAGAGTACTCCCCCATATCCTCTAAGGTAACCCTTTCAAAGAGTTCACCAACCTTGCCGCAGTTGGATGCCACCTCATCGTTGTCTTTGACAACCTCGTTCGCCTCTGCAGATGTGGTCGTATTTTCTGTGGAGGTGTTCTTACTAGCTACATCCTGTCTGTAGACATGGAGAGTTAGTGCTTGGAAGCCATAGTTTATCTTCCATTTGCTGTTGGCGAGTGGGTTCAATGATTCCTCGTTTAGGACTATCACGGCTAGTCTTCTCTTGCCATCCACTTCGCCAATCTTTGCTAATCTGTTCCAGTACTTCCTCTGGGTCAGTATCTGGTATCCAGGCTCTCGATCTTGGCCGATTGGGGATGTCTTCTCTAGGGACGACATCAAGGTGGGCCCCCGGGCAAGGTTCCCCTATGCGATTAATCGCCAGAGTGTAAAGGTCCACGGATCGCTGATCAGCGCACCTTATTAGTTTGACGCGGGATTGAAACCATTCCGCATCCGAGCAACTGGGTGGAGCTCCTGGATTCTCTTTCAGGATGTCCCTGTACACCTTCCAAAGAGTCCTGTTTATCAGGTCCCAGTTTTCTTGAGAGATCGCACCATCGTGGGAACTGCGACCAATCACCGCCCGTATGTAGCTTTCTTTCGCTATATCCGCGAAGGACTTCTTTGCCGTGACATTTATCGTCTGAGTCCCGAGCATCTTGGTTCTTTTGGCTACCCGGTGTTCGGTGATGATAGCTTCAGCCCACGCCTTGGAGTCTGACTGTTCCTCAGTCCTCTAATCTGATGTCCTTCAGTCTCTCCAGGATTCTGAAGGCGGATCGCCTAGTACGACAGTACTTTTCTGCGGCACTTATTGGCTTCCGGGGGTGGGTACTACCCGGGGCAGTGATAGTGTCAGAAAGGCAGGCACCAGGAGCCATTGGCGTCTGGAGGTCTTAGTTGCCCCCTCAACCTCTTCACAAAAGGATTTCCAAGATTGCCTTTGGGCATTTCTGATTTCCTTCTTGTAGATTCTCAGAGCATTTTTATATCCTTTCCAATCTTCTTCGAGACGTGTTTTCTTTGCCAGATTAAAAGCGCTTCTGCTTGTTTTTTGAAGCTTGCTTAGTTCAACCGTCCACCACTTAGGCTTGGGTTTACCCCTCATTCTTCTTATGGGACAGGCATCCGCTAAGGCAGCATTCATGTTGTAGGTAATCTTGTCAACCAAATTCTCTAGTCCTTCTATGCTTTGTGGCACCGCAGATGGACATGTTCCTAGGGTAACCCCGATACAATCTACATAATTTTCCCAGTCTGTTTTCCTGATATTTCTACCAGGCTTAGGTTTCGGTAGATTTTTACTAACCTCAAACGAGATACCTTCTGCTCAAATATGAACGAGACGTTATCAATAAAACGGTCCGCGGATTACATATGGTAAAAATAAATTTTTTGTTTTTTGGTAGGACTGTTATAAGCTTACATGGCAAATTTCAGCGTCATATGTCACATAGTTTGTTTTCTGTGCTACTGTAAACAAGTCAGTCAAGAACCCCGATACAATCTACATAATTTTCCCAGTCTGTTTTCCTGATATTTCTACCAGGCTTAGGTTTCGGTAGATTTTTACTAACCTCAAACGAGATACCTTCTGCTCAAATATGAACGAGACGTTATCAATAAAACGGTCCGCGGATTACATATGGTAAAAATAAATTTTTTGTTTTTTGGTAGGACTGTTATAAGCTTACATGGCAAATTTCAGCGTCATATGTCACATAGTTTGTTTTCTGTGCTACTGTAAACAAGTCAAGCTCGAGTGTGTTCTTCGAATTTAACGATGGAAATTCAAGTTAAACAAAAAATTTGTTTGAAATTTTGTTATTCCAACAAAATTTCGGCTTCAGACGCCTTAAAAATGTTGCAGACAAGCTATGGGGACTCTGCTCTATCGCGAGCACGTGTTTTCCAGTGGTACAAATCGTTCAAAGAGGGCCGTACATCGGTTGAAAACTTGCCTCATGAACGTCGTCCAGCAACATCAGTAAACGACGAAAACATCGGAAAAGTAAAGGAAATTGTGCTTGAAAATTGCACAAATCGCAAACTCGGTTAACGCTGAATATTATTGAGACGTTTTAAAGCGTTTGCGCGAGAACATTCGTCTTAAAAGGAAGGAATTGTGGGACAGCAAGTCATGGTTCTTACATCACGATAATGCATTTGCTCACACATCACGTCTTGTTCGCGATTATTTGAACAAAACTAATGTTATTATCGTTCCGCAAGCACCGTATTCGCCTGATATGGCTCCACGTGACTTTTTCCTGTTTCCCAAGCTCAAGTTGCCGCTCCATGGAAAACATTTTGAGACAATTGAAGTCATAAAAGAGAATTCGAAGACTACTCGCGTTTCCACGACATTCGGTTCTACGTTACCGAAACGACTCGGTTTTATATCCGGCCAAGGACTGTCACTCCAGCAGCATTCCCCGTATGTAAATATGGGGAATGTTTATGCTGCTACAACAACAACTATACTCGAGCTTGACTTGTTCACAGTAGCACAGAAAACAAACTATGTGACATATGACGCTGAAATTTGCCATGTAAGCTTATAACAGTCCTACCAAAAAACAAAAAAAATTTTTTTGCCATGTGTCATCCGCGGACCGTTTTATTGATAACGTCTCGTTCATATTTGAGCAGAAGGTATATCTATAATCAGAGAAGGAATGTTCTTCCAAAACCTTCCAGTTCCTGATTCTGTTAATAACGGAGTCGAAAGCAAAAGTAGCGTCTAACACTTCCTGTCTATTACTAGTGACAAAAGTAGGTTTATTACCTTTATAGCAAATCTGTAGTTTAGTTCCTATCAGATAATCAAAGAGACACTCACCTCTAGCGTTAGTATCAGTACTGCCCCATATCTCGTGATGCGCATTTACATGCGCAACAATAATTAGCCTTGCGCCAAGCTTCTGCGCCTGCGCTACCAGATCTTTGAATGTTAATCTCGGTAGCTCCTCATGGTCATGTGCGAGGTAACAGGAAGATAGCCACATCCGTTCATTTCCGGACTCCAGGCTAATGGTCAATTGATCGGTGTCGCTGTAATTAGAGAGCATGAAAGCATTTATCCCTTTTCTTATTAGTACGCACGCTCAAGGGTTACCTTTGTTGGGAGCATATATCAGTCCGCACACAAGTCCATGTGATACCCATGGTTCTTGAATCAGGACAATGTGATGCCCACCTTTGGCCAGATGGATTATGAGGTTGGCGGACGCAACCTTTGAGTGGTGAAGGTTAATTTGAAGAACCCGTAACATCATGGTTACTGGGCTTCCTCTCCACCACGTCATGTTAGGATTATCTGAGTCTGACGCCAGTAGCTCTCAAGGAAGAGATACTGCTGTCAGCAGATGCCTTTCGTAGCGCTGTAGCATTGTTGGGACCGGAGCCAGATTCCGCCGTGAGGCCCATCTCAGCTCCAACCGGGTCCTTTAAATTAGACGTCTTGTCCTTATTATACACCCTCAGTGTTATGGACGAAACCCCATAGCTTACTACACCGTCAGACCGCGCCAGTGCGTCCACCGCGTCCTTGCGGACTACGAAAGTAGCGCTTCGGTACTTACCCTTGGGATCGTCCAGCTTTGTGACCTTCCACGACGATGTAGGAAGCTCCGGGTAACATACCCGAAGCATTTCAAGGATCCTTTGAGGGTCTGATGGCTCCGCTGGTAACCAGGCCCTAGCTCTTGGTAAATTGGGGATGTCATCCCTTGAAATTACCTCGAGTTTAGACCCAGGCCATACTTCGCCGATCCTTGAAATTGCTATTTTATAGAGATCAGTGGATCTCTGATCGGCACAGGCAATAAGCTTACGTGGCTCTGATGCCATTCGCTATCGCGACAGAAAGGAGCTGGACCAGGATTCTCTTTCAGAAATTGGAAGAAAACGCTTGAGAGCCTGGCTTCCACTTTGTTCCAATTGTCAGGCGAAATAGTGCCGTCAGGGTTGCTTTTATCAACCAGCGCCCATAACTGTTGGCCTCTGACAGCTTCGCTGTATGTAGCTGGAGAAGTCTTGGTGTGTCGGGGCTTCTTCAACGTGCTGGGGTTGCTGGGGGGGTCGTCCGACAACTGACGTTTTGGGTTCGGTTCGAAACCCCGAGGGGACTCCTCCGTTACCCTTGTCGCCCAGCTGAATGAATGCTTCTGTTTGACAGACCACTCCCCTTCTGGGATCGTTATTAAGCGCTCCAGTAGCCAGAAGACAGCACGTCTCTCCTTGTAGCCATGCCGTGCAGGTGGAGAGGAGATGATGGGGGTTTAGGATTGACAGGGGATCTTCGTCGGTATGGTTATCTTCATATGGTGATTGGATGACCACCAAATACGCCGTAAAGCAGATGGATGACTAGCCAATCCCTATATGTAGCTTCCTTCTTAGTTCGTGTTGGGTTGGTCCCCATGATATGGGGGTCAGACCATCACTAAAGCCTCATTCCCGTGGCAAGGAGACCAACATGATGAGGCAAAAGTGACTTACCATCATAGCATTGGCATTATGCTAATTTTCTCTAAGAGAAGTACATGTGCTCACCCACTGAGGATTTTTGCAGTCCGCTATATGTGTCACCAACCCAACCAATGATTCAAAAAAAACTTAATTAATATTCTCAAACTTCAACCAAGTAAAGTTTTTATTCACTCCCAGGTGGTCTATATTCGTCTGCAAATCACTCTTGGTGGTTACTGTTGTTTATCTTATTCATTAATGATATCTTTTCCTATTTCTCATTATCTACATATCTTCTATTGCAAAATGCGGCTGATTAACAAAAAAGAAAAAATGACGTCGTCAAATTGAAAATGCCATTTACGGTCCCTTGGTTATAAACTTCGTGCGTACAATTTCGCTGATTTTCATTGAAATATATTAATTTTTTTCTCAAGTTATCATGCACACAGACTGATGGACAGATTGACACGCCTGGTAAATCAATTATTCTCCTCATTCTGGGCATTTTCGTATATATTTGGTATTTATTGCAAACTTATTCTAGTTTTAAGAAGAAAAAAATATTTACAATAATTTAACGACATTTATTGTTTGTGAAAAAGCATTATCTGGTTTTCTGTTTTTAAAATCAGTTAAACGCTTGTATATATTAAGATATTTCTGTATCTAAAAGCATATTTAATAAAACGCAAAAATTTATCCGAATGTTCATTTTCCCCATTGAGAATCTCAATCAGTTGTGAATCATTTAATGTAAATTTTCCGGAAAAAACTATCTTTTAATTATATTCTCTTAATATTGAGCAGTATGCCAGGTAATGTGCTATGTTTTCAAGATCGCCTAAATTACACATTGAGCTAGTTTTATTTTCTGTGTCAAATCTGTTGTTATTTAAAATTACCATGCCACTTCTAGCCCTCATTATCCACATAGTCCGTAGCCAGCGACAGATTTTCACGACCAAGTTCCTCTCAGTCGATAATTCGTAAACTACCTCAGATAGTTGCATTATAAAGCGTTGTAAACGTCAGCTGCGGCTCCGAGGGTGGGTTGAGCAGTTATAGCCACCCTCGCACGTAAAAAAAAAAATTGTTTTTAGTCATTTCCTCCCGATTAAAACATTGATCAAATTAAAGTTAGACTAATATTTTGAAGAAATAAAATTGTCAGCTGATTATAAAGTGGTGGATTATAAAGGGTGTTTTTTTAGAGGTTAGGTTTTCAAGTTGGCACCACTTTTTTCGTAGATGGTCTTTTTGACAGCTGTCACTTGATTTATGCTCAGTTTGGTTTGCCATTTCATAATGAATAGACTTACACCTGAACAACGTTTGCAAATCGTGCAAATTTATTACGAAAATAATTATTCGGTTCGCGCAACGCATCGAAGAAAATTTTGTTCAGCGTTGAAGCTCACTTTTGGTTGAATGGTTAGTCAATAAGCAAAATTGTCGCATTTGGAGTGAACATAATCCACAAGCCATTGCTGAGAAGCCGTTACATCCTCAAAAAGTCACTGTTTGGTGTGCTCTATGGGCAGAGGGAATCATTGGTCCATATTTCTTTAAAAATGAAGCCGGCCATAATGTTACAGTCAATGGAGAGCGCGATAGAGCCATGATTAATGACTTTTTCGTGCCTGAATTGGACGATGTTGATGTGGACGACCTTTGGTTCCAACAAGACGGCGCTACATGCCATACAGCCAACGCAACAATCGATTTATTGAAGGAAACTTTTGGTGAGCGCATTATCTCGCGCCGTGGACCTGTGGCGTGGCCTCCAAGATCGTGCGATATAACACCGTTGGACTATTTCTTGTGGGGCTATGTGAAGTCGCTTGTCTACGCAGATAAGCCCGAGACGATTGACGTCTTGGAAGAAAATATTCGGTGCGTTATTGCTGCAATACGGCCCCAATTGCTGCAAAAAGTGGTCGAAAATTGGGCCTCTCGGCTGGAATTTATTCGAGCCAGCCGCGTCGGCCACTTGCCCGAAATCATTTTTAAAACATAATGGCAAACCCTTATCTTTATAATAAAGCTAAATTCTTGGCCATAACATTAAATTATATACGTTTTATTTCATCTTGAAAACCTAACCTCTAAAAAAACACCCTTTTCGTCAGCTGGTCACACAAATATGAAAAAAAAAATATTTTTTCAGTGATTTCCTCCCAAACGAAAATTTATCAGGTGATAGCTTATGTCTTGTTTTTAATAAATAAATAAGTCAGCTGGCTATATGTGTCAATGTTGGGGGAAAACTCGTCAGCTGATATATTTACTTAGGCTATAAATGTTTCCGACTAGCTCCTACGTTGCACCTTCAGGGCATCAGCTGACGCACATTCCACCTACATATAGCCAGCTAATTTGTTTTATTACTTACAGGATCATTTCAACAATCCGCACAAACATTTTTTTTCGGGAGGAAATGACGTACTTGAAGTTATTCAACATTACATTTAATGTGCAAACTGAAATGTATAATTTTATGGCAATGTTTCGATTATATCAAATTTTTTATGGGAACTTTCCGATTCTTAAGAATAGAAATAAATAAATATTTTGTTAAGCAAATCAACTAATTTATAATTTTTCAGTACTTAAATTAATAATGTTTAAGATTTAATACAAAAAGTTATTTAATTATGTTTGGTAATTTAATCATTTTCATTTTCGCTTCTGCTCATCTCACTTTCTTCTCTTTCTGACTCACTGCCAGAGTCGCTGTCAGCGCTGTTTTCCACCATGTCTTCATTATCGTCATCTGTTTAAAAATACAAAAAAAAAAAATTAGGATACATGTTTAACGTTACACGAATAAAATTAAAAAAAAATTCTTTCCTTCTTCTGATTGAGTTATTTGATCGATGGATGTTGGTAACTGAGTACCAGAAAACCACATGAACTCATATCTGTTATTTATTTCTACCCAGCCATAGTCAGAAGGCTCATTGACAGTTGGTACTTTCAGGTGTGCCTGAGACCAAACTTCCGAAATATAATACGTCCTTAGAAAATGATTATATAGTTCCGTTTTGCACGGCGGAAGAGATGAGCCAGCAATACCTTTCTTAGGTAATCGAAGCGAATTGTCATTATCAAGAAATTTGTATGTCTTTTGAAACAATGCTACTCTCGCCTCATTTATAAATTTTAATCGTTTCAAACCATATACATTACATACAAACTCTTGTATTTTGTCAAAAAAGTCAAGTCTCTTCTCAGATGGTTGTGACAATTGGATGAAACATTCAGTGAATTCTTCAGATTTTGACATTATTGAAAATGGGCAGTTTTTGCCCTTCTTAAAAAAGGCCGGGTTGTAATCGCATCCTGTGAATGCGTGAAATACAGGAAGCGCTGCACTTAAATTTACTCCTAATGCTTTATGTACTTTTGTTATGTTGATAAATCTTTGATTTTTTCTGACGCCGACTTCCATACAAATTTGAATATCTTCTGCAATATTACCCATATTGGCTAACATAATTATTAACGGCGGCCGCCGTAGCCGAATGGGTTGGTGCGTGATTACCATTCGGAATTCACAGAGAGGTCGTTGGTTCGAATCTCGGTGAAAGCAAAATTAATAAAAACATTTTTCTAATAGCGGTCGCCCCTCGGCAGGCAATGGCAAACCTCCGAGTGTATTTCTGCCATGAAAAAGCTCCTCATAAAAATATCTGCCGTTCGGAGTCGGCTTGAAACTGTAGGTCCCTCCATTTGTGGAACAACATCAAGACGCACACCACAAATAGGAGGAGGAGCTCGGCCAAACACCTAACAGAAGTGTACGCGCCAATTATTTATTTATTTTTATTTTTTTTTTTTAATTATTAATACGTCAGTATCCGAGCAACGAATCGTTACATTTGCATTAAAATCTAACTGGCAAACGTGGAAAATTATTTTTGTGTCGGTTTCTTCGTGAGCTGGACGCGAAAGTGTTTTTTCTACCGTTTTTACCACTTTAGAATCTGTAACTACGTACTACGTAAGGCGTTATGCTCGACATTTTTATTTTCTGTTCGACCGTCACTGTAATAATGCTTCTTGGTGAATCGTGAAGTCTTTTTCACGATTTTAAATATTACAAAAACAAGCGCTTAAAAATTTTACCTCGCTTATTTTTTGAGCTCTGACAATAGAATAATTCTTATTACTAAATTAAATATATGCATAACCTAAGACGCTTATGGTAATAGGACTATGAATAAGTTCGTGCGGTTTTTTTCGAAATTTGAAACTTTATTGACGTAAAATGGTTACAAATTTAATATTCAAAATATTGTCCATCGCTTACTACTACTTTTTCCCATCTTTCTGGCAATTCACGGATTCCCTTTGTGAAAAATTCGGTCGGTTTTGCCGCAATCCACGAATCGATCCATTTTTTGACTTCATCGTAATTACGGAAGTGCTGGTCAGCCAGGCCATGTTGCATCGATCGGAAGAGATAGTAATCGGATGGCGCAAGGTCTGGACTATACGGCGGGTGGGGTAGGACATCCCATTTGAGCGTTTCTAAGTATGTTTTGACCACTTGTGCAACATGTGGCCGAGCATTGTCATGTTGCAAAATAACTTTGTCGTGTCTATCGGCGTATTGCGGCCGTTTTTCTCGCAGTGCTCGGCTCAAACGCATCAATTGTCGTCGGTAGACATCCCCCGTAATCGTTTCATTCGGTTTCAGTAGCTCATAATACACAACACCCAGCTGGTCCCACCAGATACACAGCATAACCTTCAGGCCATGAATATTCTGCGCCGACGTCGATGTTGAAGCATGGCCAGGGTATCCATACGTTGCCCGACGTTTTGGATTGTCGTAATGGACCCACTTTTCATCGCCAGTCACAATTCGATGCAAAAAACCCTTTCTTTTGTGCCGTTGAAGCAGTTGTTCGCATGCCATAAAACGGCGTTCAACGTCTCTTGGCTTCAATTCATACGGCACCCAATGGCCTACCTTTCGGATCATTCCCATGGCTTTTAAACGTTTGGAAATGGTTGATTGATCAACTCCCAAAGTTTTTGCAACCTCTTCTTGCGTTTGAGCCGGATCTTGATCGAGCAATTCCTCCAATTCGGTATCCATGAACTTTGGCGGCGCACCCTCGCGTTCTTCGTCTTCCAAGCCAAAATCACCACTTTTAAAGCGTGCAAACCACTTCTGGCACGTTCGCTCAGATAGAGCATGCTCACCATAAACTTCCACCAAGATACGATGACTTTCGGCTGCTTTTTTCTTCATATTAAAATAATGAAGAAGAATTCCCCGCAAAAACACATTATTTGGCACGAAATTCGATATTTTCAAGTGTGGTAAAAATATTGTTGTTTACGCTTCAAATAAAAAACTTATACTGACGTTTGTGCCTTACGACAGTAGCTCTCCAATGAATGTTTGGAAATGTGGATCGATGGAATAATAATCAAGTTACGCCATCTGTTGTAAAACCGCACGAACTTATTCATAGTCCTATTATATTGGAAACGTCCTGCTATTTCACCTGTTACAATATGAAGGTCACATATCGTATGATTTTCTGAAATAGCAGGAAAAAATACAATGAGCGAAAAGAGTTCGACAAACTTATGCTAATGCTGTTAGTTATTAGGCAAAAACAATGCATAAAAGAAGGTGTGAAGATAGAGTGGAAGTAAGTAAACGGGAGCTCCAGCGATGAGAATAGCGACGACGACATCAACTGCAGTGATGAGAGGGTTTGAATATAAATTTGATAGCTGTAACGACAATTGGAAGTACAGGGGCGACGACGATGAATTATAAAGAGGGGCGCGAACATTTCTATTCACTAACACGTATAATACTTCAAAACCCAGAACTATGCCTAGCCTTGTGTGAGAATAGATATGCCCAAACCGTTACAACTAATATAATACGAGTTACCACCGCAAGGGGCGATGGAGGAATATTTGGGGAGAAACAATGAATCTCAAAGACATGAGAGAAGTGTGGCCAAATCGGGATATTTTTATCCCCACTTTTTGACATACTCATCAAATGTAATGTTGAATAACTTCAAGTACGTCATTTCCTCCCGAAAAAAAATGTTTGTGAGGATTGTTGAAATGATCCTGTAAGTAATAAAACAAATCAGCTGGCAGTATGTTGGGGGAAAACTCGTCAGCTGATACATTTACTTAGGCTATAAATGTTTCCGACTAGCTCCTACGTTACACCTTCAGGGCATCAGCTGACGCACATTCCACCTACATATAGCAAGCTGACTTATTTATTTATTAAAAACAATACATAAACTATCACCTGATAATTTTTCGTTTGGGATTAAATCACTGAAAAAATATTTTTTTTTTTTCATATTTGTGTGACCAGCTGACGTATAATCCACCACTTTATAATCAGCTGACAATTTTATTTCTTCAAAATATTAGTCTAACTTTAATTTGATCAATGTTTTAATCGGGAGGAAATGACTAAAAATAATTTTTTTTTTACGTGCGAGGGTGACTATAACTGCTCAACCCACCCTCGGAGCCGCAGCTGACGTTCACAACGCTTCATAATGCAACTATCTGAGGCATTTTACGAATTATCGACTGAGAGGAAATAACTGACAAAAATTAGCACCTGGCTCACGGACTAACATGTTTGATTCTGAGTGATATTTTTTTTAAATAAACCAGACCTTTTGACCAATCTAATTCCGGTGGCAGCCGGTTCTACGTTACCGGAATGACTCGGGTTTTTCCCGACCAAGGGCTGCCGCCCCAGTAAACTAGCCCTGTCTAGTGTACCGTATCCCACCCCCAATTTTCGTCACAGGAGCAACTCATTGCAGCAAGTATGCTCCAAATACTTCTCTTCCTGGCTGGCGTCGAGCCCAACCCCGGACCAGAAGTATTTTACTGCTGCATTTGCCACAAACGGCTCCACCCGAACTCCACCTCGGTTAAGTGTAATAAGTGCGACGGGTGGTGCCATCTTAAGACCTGTTCAGGCCTTAAGACACACAGGGAGTGGTCCACAAGGTATGTGGCCACGTGTTGCTCCCGCTCACAGGCGGCCCCTGCCTCAACGGCGACACTTCCCTCAGTGCCGGCACGTCACACTGTCGCCACCAACAACACCTCAACGGTAAGGAGCCCCCACGAGCAACATAACTTCCTCTCTGCCCACAACCCTCCTGCTCCTACCCCAGTGCGGGGACAAACCAGTAGCTCTTGGTCCCCCGCACAGTCTGCTCCGTGTGTCAGACCGTAGTTCCTCGGAACTTAACAACTGTCCAATGCAATTCTTGCAGTGGCTGGTGCCATTTTCGGAGGTGCGCCGGCCTGCACACCCACCGGGAGTGGACACGCGACTTCGTTGCCCCCCGCTGCAGAGCTCTGCACCCGCAACCGCCCCCAGTGGCGTGGCCGCCAGTCAACATAAGGCCACAACCAATTTTGCGGAACGCACAGCAGGACCAACCCAGACAACATCACGCATCCCTCACCCCCTGAGTTACGACCATACTCCCGCGAAGCTTCAAGCTACTGAAACTGAACTGCAACGGACTCACGAGCAAGATTGACGAAATAGTCGACTTCATGAGCCGGTATGGTATGAAGATAGCTGCGGTCCAGGAGACTAAACTGCACGCTAGCTCCCCCCTAATTACCAGGGACGGCTACAACGTGCATAGAAAGGACCGCGAGCGAGACAACGGTGGTGGCCTAGCGTTCATAGTCCACCATTCAGTGCAGTATCGTCTCATTGATGAGGGCATCGACCGCAGGGACAGCACCTTAGAATGTTAAGGCATAGCTGTCCGGTCAGGCGATGCCGAGCTCGAAATATATAATATCTATATACCCCGTATCACCTGCTGACCGGCAGGATATCTCCCTGATATTGGTTCGCTCATCAGGGGAGAAAACCGATTGGTAGTAGGTGACTTTAAAGCGCATCACGATCTTTGGCATTCAAGCCTGCCAAATGATCGTAGGGGACAGCTATTGGCAGAGCAGATAGACGATTCAACATTCAGCACTGTAAACGACGACGACCCCACTAGGGTAGTGGACAATTGCAGCAGCTCGCCTGACATCACAATTGCTAGCGCGGGTCTGATAAATAGCTTAACCTGGCGACCTATGCTATCGCTTGCATCAGACCACTTGCCCATTATCATCTCGATCGAGAAATCTGCCGACTTTGTTTCCGCGGTACACCGGTCATATATCAACTTTAACAAAGCTGATTGGACCAGATTCGCGGAATATACTGAGGATATCTTCGCAGCCCTACCCATTCCCACCGATGTGCGCGCAGGCGAACGCGCATTCCGCAAGGTGATCACAGCCGGCGCGGCTCGCTTCATACCCGCTGGACGGATCCGGGACATACGTCCCAATTTCCCAGCTGAAGCAGCTGTTCTGGCGAACGAGCGTGATCGCCTACGCCGGGCCGATCCCAGGGATCCTCAAATAAAGGACCTCAATTCGGAGATCCGGCAACTGGTAACCCAACACAAGCGGACCAAATGGGTAGAGCATCTGTGCAGTGCAGCGATTGCTTTCTCCAGCGACGAGGTTCAGGGGCCATCAAACATATAAAACTATCTAAAGCCATTGGCGCTGACGGACTAAACATGCTGATGCTGAAAAAGTTTTTGTCCACTCGGAGTAGAATTTCTCACCAAGGTCTTCAACCTGTCTATGGCCACTCTCATCATTCCTGATAAGTGGAAATTAGGTAGAGTGGTCCCACTACTGAAGCCAGGGAAACCCGCCAACCAACGGGAGTCCTATCGTCCGATAACTCTCCTTTCCCCAGTAGTGAAGACGCTTGAAACCCTCCTACTCCCACTCCTTACAGAACACCTGACTCCAGCCTCACACCAGCATGGTTTCCGAAGAGTGCGCAGCACCACCACGGCACTCACCCCCATAAACACCCAGGTAAACCGTGGACTAAACCAAAACCGCCCCTGCGAGAGGACTGACTAGTAGCGTTGGATTTACAAAAGGCTTTCGATACAGTCAGCCACGCCACGCTACTAGATGACATTTTTCAGTCGACACTCCCGCCAGGGCTGAGGAGGTGGACCGCGAACTACCTGAGTGGTCGTCACTCGTCGGTGATATTTCGAGGCCAAACGTCTAAACAGAGAAAAATAGAGCAAGGAGTACCGCAGGGTGGTGTCCTTTCACCCTTGCTTTTTAATTTCTACATTTCGAAACTCCCCAGCCACCAGAAGGAGACTCACTGGTCTCATACGCCGACGACTGCACGATAATGGCGTCGGACAATGACATTGATGGCCTATGCACCAAAGTAAACGACTACCTCGCCCGCCTTTCTTGCTTCTTCACTGCGAGAAACCTAAAACTTTCCCCCACTAAATCTACGGCGACCCTTCTTACCACCTGGACAAAGGAGGTCAAGCTGCAACTTCAGGTACACGTCGATGATACCCCAATACCGACGGTTAACAACCCCAGAATATTGGGAGTCACCTTTGACAGCTTGCTCTCCTTCTCAGCGCACACAACCCCTATTGCAACGAGAGTACAGAATCGCAGCAAGGTTCTCAAGTCGCTTGCCGGCAGCACTTGGGGCAAAGACAAAGAAATGTTGCTGTCGACTTTCGAAGCAATAGGCCGACCGGTTCTTAACTATGCTGCGCCTGTCTGGTCGCCCGGAACCAGTGATACGCAGTGGACGAAGTTCCAGACCTTCAAAACTACTGCTATTAGGACCGCGACAGGATGTCTCCTGATGTCCCCAATACAACACCTGCATGACGAGGCTCACATGCTTCCTGCGTGCAGACACCTGCTTGAGCCTGAGCCACCTCCCAGGCACATCAGGAGGCACTTCCTCAACTACGTGGACGAGATCCTGGACAAAACAGACAGACCACTCCAGGATCAGACAGTGTACAGACAGGCCATTAACGACATTCATCGGGAGACCCTTACCACCTTCTTAAGCTCCCGACCCCCGAATGCCGTTATCGGAGTCCAACTACCACCTATTGCAGACGAAGAGCTCCAGCTTCCCCGAGAGTCCCGCGTAACCTTGGCACAATTACGTTCTGGATACTGTAGCAGGTTAAACTCCTACTTATCCAGAATCGACGTCGACATTCTAAACATATGTCCGGCATGTGCAGGCACCCCGCCCGACACTAACCACCTTTTCACATGCCCCATCAAACCCACTCATCTAACACCTCTCTCCCTCTGGACCCAACCCGTCGAAACAGCTAGTTTCCTGGGCCTACCGTTAGATGAGCTAGACGAAGACGACCGGTGATCACACTACACTGACAGGACGAAGATACTGCTACAACAACAACAACCAATGTTATTCCTTATATATCTTGAAGATGTAGATGAAGTTATCAGGGGCACTTTTTAAGAACTCGTATTGAATTCTCCGCCACTCAGCTACCTTATATATGTAAGAATCAGTGTAAATAGATAAGCTTCATTTTTAATTATACATAGTCTTCCAAAAAGACTAATGCGACTCGAAGGTTTCCAAAGTGATTCAAAACCCCGAAAATATTTTTTATAACTTTTCAATTTTATCTGCACTTATGTGTGTTTCAAGTGATATGAAATATTAAAAGACTTGACATACCTATTGAAAAAAATCTGGTTGCAATGATTTGTTTTCCAAACCATGCACGCTATACGAGAGTACGAATATATTCAGACCAGTCTTGAGCTCTTCATTTCTTTTGGTATATTTTTCATTAATTATGCCTTTACATAAGTTTGTGTTTTCACAAATAATTCTCGTTTAATTATTTAACGCCTTTGTTTTATAATTTCTTAGTTTTTTGAGTTTACTTATGTTCTTTCATTTTTAATACTAAATTATTAAAATTAAGATTTAAACCGTTTTTTTTCTATTTTCATCCTGTTCCCCAATACTTAAATTTCATGCATTGCATCAATGTTACGAACTTCTCTTTTAAGTTGAAGAAGCCCTTTTGAGTTCATTTAAACAGTTGCATTCTTATTCTCTTTAACGTGTTTTTCGCCGCTCGTTCATTTACGCTGTACGAAAGACTATCGGAATTTCTTGGATTGTCAACTTTTTATCTAAATAAATAAGTTTATCAACGGGATTAATTGTGAAACTTAAGTGCTTCCTAAAAAAGAAAAGCGCCGCAACAGTACCTGTTCTTCCTCTCTCTTGCCCACTCTTAAGTCGTTCTCAACGGAAATAATAGTATTTGGATGTTTTTAAAGATTGCTCCAACCGCTGCTTCTGTAGAGAATTCTACCTTAACTGTTAAGAATTCTACCATTGCTGTCATCAATGAATCGTTTTATTTCAGTCTTCTCGCTTTCAGCATGTTGACTTCAGAACCCAACTCTTTGTTTTCATCAGTTAAATCCTTAATTTTTTCAGTTAGGTCATAGACATTTGAAGATACTAGATCGTTTTTCGTGGCTAAATTTTGCAAATTCTCCTCAAGCTAATTTTTCATAATCCACTTTAACTCCTATACATCTAAACTTCTCAACCACCTCTTTTCTGCTTCCGGTGAGATTTTTTTCTTGACATCCCTTCATTAGTTGTTGTTTTTGTTGTTGTTGTAACAGCATAAACATTCCCCATACATATATGGGAAATGCTGCTAGAATGACAGTCCTTGGCCGGATATAAATCCAGGTTGTTCCGGTAACATAGAACCGACTGTCGTGGCAGCTTCCTGCTATTAGTATTTAGTGGCAGTGTTCGTTGCATACTTCCAGGCTTATAAATTACTGATGAATCTTAATTTTTTTTCTCCCTATTGTGAATGATGTTTCCCGTTGAGAAGTTATGTCCACAGAACCAAATCCTCAAGCTGCTGGAGCAAGATTAACTTGTCTCCCGGCTCCTGTTTCCTCGTCAGGTCGGTTGCACTTGTCAACTATGCGTGTGTGCAGCCGATTTGGTCTTCGTAGACAGTCCTAGTTATACGCCAAACTTACGCTGGAGCCTTTGGACAAATAAATTGCCGTTTGCAGTGTAATTTTTCTGCAGCAATTATCAGCAGTTTCTTTCGTTCTTCAAGTTCAATCGAGTGGTCTTCTTATGGTTACATTTGGGGCTGTAGCTTGCGTAGGTGTTTACGTCACATTTAATTTCCACCAAATAATTAATAACCAAAAAAAAAAATTAATTAAAGCAAATAAAATTCTTCGACACACTTTTATGTTTCACTTTCACATTTGTGTTAATTTTCGCCTTCTATGAGGATATATTTTGGTATATTTGTATATGTACAGCTGTGTTCAAAATAATAGCAATGCTCATGCCAATCACAGTGTTTTAGCGCGTAAGAACATCTACATAATGCTCTCTTCTAGCGGACTCCCGAAGTAAAATTCGAAACATTATCTTGAGGTAGTTGCTATGAAATTATTTTTACACCTTCATTTCTGCACCGTACCTTACTTCTTATCCATCGTTACAGGAGCAATCCTATGCAGCAAGTCTGCTCCAAATAGTTCTATTCAGGGCTGGTATCGAACCAATCCTGGACCAGAGGTATTCTATTGTTGCGCTTGCTATAAACGGCTCCACCCAAACTTCACCTTGATAGAGGTAACAAGTGCGACGGGTAGTGCCACCTTAAGACCTGCTCAGCCCTCAAGACATATAGGGAGTTGTCCACATGGTATGTGGCCACGTGTTGCTCCCGCCATCAGGCCCCTGCCTCAACGGCTACCACATCCTTCCTTGCAATATATGTATACCCCCCGTGACCTGGTGCCCTGCAGGATATCGCTCTGAAATTGGTGCGCTCATCAAAGGTAAAAACCGATTGGTAGTAGGTGACTTTAACGCATCACCATCTTTGGCATTCAAGCCTACCTTCTGATAGAAGCGGACAGCACTTGGCAGAGCAGATAGACGGCTCGACATTCGACACAGTAAACGACGACGGCCCCACCAGGGTACTGGACAATCGCAGCAGCTCGCCTGAAATAATAATTGCTAGCGCTGGTCTGATAAGTAGCATAACCTGGTGACCTTTGCTATCGCGTTTCCACGACAGCATTCCCCGTATGTAAGTATGGGGAATGTTTATGCTGCTACAACAACAACAACAACAACAACCTATGCTATCGCTTGACTCAGACCACTTGCCTATCATCGTCTTGATTGAGAGACCTGCCGACTCTGTTTCCGCGCATCAACCATCATACATTAACTTCAACAAAGCAAATTGGGCCGACTTAGCGGAATTTAAAGAGGACACCTTCGCCGCTCTCCCCGTCCCCACCGATGTACGCGCAGGCGAACGCACATTCTGCAAGGGGCCCACAGCCGCTGCGGCTCGTTTCTTTCCTGCTGCAAGGATCCGGGACATACGTCCCAATTTCCCAGCTGAATCAACCGTTAGCAAGCGAGCGTGACCACTTTCTCTAGGTCGCATAAAGGATCTCAATTTGGAGATAAGGCGACTGGTCGCCCAACATAAGTGGACCAAATGAGAAGAGCACCTCCGTTCCCACGACAGTCGGTTCTACGTTACCGGAATAACCTGGACTTATATCCGGCCAGGGACTGTCACTTAAGCAGCATTCCCTATATATGTATGGGAACGATTATGCTGCTACAACAACAACAACAGAAGGGCACCTGAAGACCTGCAACCACTAGGGTGAGTAAGTTCTGGTCCACCATAAGGTCCTTGTCGAACCCGACGAAACACAACGGCAAGGTGGCTATCACCTTCTGCATCGTTGCACCAGACGGATGGACAAACTACCGAACAAAAGTGCACACTTACTTTCTCCAATGATGCGGTTCAGGGGGACATCAATGGAACAAAAGCCTCTAAAGCCATTGGCCCCGACGGACTTAACATGCTGATGCTGAAAAACCTGAGTCCTTTGAGAGTAGGGTACCTCACGATAGCTTTCAATCTATCTATGGCTACTCTGATAATTCCTGAAAGGTGGAAATTAGGAAGAGTGGCCCCACTACTGAAACCTGCAAAACCCACCAACCAAGGGGGAATCTTATCAGCCGATAACTCCAGTAGTGAAAGACTCTTGAAGCCCTCCCACTTTCACTCAACACAAAAAATCTGGCCCAGCATCGTCAGCATGGCTTCCGACGAGTGCACAGCACCACAACAGCACCCACCGTCATAAATACCCAAATAAACCCCGGGATTAACCCAAACCGCCACGTCACGCTACTAGATGACATCTTACAATCGACACTCCCGCCAGAGCTAAAGAGGTGACACGCTATCTGAGTGGTTGAGGATAAAATAAAACAATGTGTTTCGCAGGGTGGTGTCCCTTCACCCTTGCGTTTCTACTTCTATATATCCGGCTCCTGCAACCCCCAGAGGGAGTCTCTCTGGTCTCCTAAGCCGACGACTGTACGATAATGGAGTCGGGCAATGACATTGATGGCCTCTTCACTGCCAGGAATCTACAACGGCGACCCTCTTCAGCACCTGGACAAAGGAGGTCACCGCAACTTAAGTTGAAAGTCGATGACACACCAATTCCGACTGTCAACAACCTCATTTAAGGCAATGGGTCGGCCGATTCTAAACTACGCTGCGTCTGTCTGATCGCCTGGAACTAGTGACACGCAATATACAAAGCTTCAGATTTGCCAAGACATTAATATTCGGACAGCAACAAGATGCCTCCTGATTACCCCCCTGAAACACCTACATAATGTTGCTTCCAGTAAAGGAGCACAACGAACTGCTCAGCAAACAGTTTCTACTAGGATGCTACCGCAGGTTTTACCCATGTAGACACCTGCTTGAACCAGAGTCGCCTCCCAGACACGTAAGGAGACATCTCCTCAATTACTCCGACGAGATCGAGGACAAAACAAATCGACAACTGCTGGACCAGACAGTGTGTAGACAGAGAATTAACGTCAGTCACCGGGAGACACCACCTTCTTAAGCTCCCGACTCCCGGAGTCCAACCGCCACGCATAGCAGACGAAGGGCTCCAGCTACCCAGAGAGATCCGCTTAACCTTGGCACAATTACGTTCTGGATACTGCAGCAGGTTAAACTCCTACCTATCCAGAATTGACCCCGACATAATAAACATATGTCCAGCATGTGAAGACACCCCGCACGATAATAACCACCTTTTCACATACCTCATCAAACCCACTCACTAACCAAGATTGCAATGCTGCCGTACGCCGATTGGAATATGCCATTGAAGTGGCTGTTTCAGCAAGATAGCAACCCCAAATATAAAAGTAAATTTGTCAAGGAGTGTTTTCAGATCAAGGAAGTAGAAGTCGACCCTAAAGAAAATCTATGGACGTATATTAAAAATAGGATAGACCGTAGGCATGACAGCAAACTCCTCTCAAAACGTATCGTGATCTCATCAATTCCATACCACGCAGATGCGCCGCAGTAATAAAAAATCGTGGCTATTCAACTAAATATTAAGAGAACTAACGCAAATAACTACTAATGAGTAGTTAAATATTATTTACTATTTTAATTCTTGTGTTCTTCTTCTTCTTGATTGGCGCGCTAACCGCTTGTACTATTTTGGCCGAGTTTAGCAAAGCACGCCAGTCGTCTCTTTCTCGGGCTAACCGGCACCAGTTGAAAAAACCAAGTGAAACCAAGCCCTTCTCCATCTAATCTTGGCAACACAGGGGAGGCATTCCTCTTCCTCTGCTACCACCAGCTGATGCCGCATCGAATAATTTCACAGCCGAAGCATTTGTATCTGTAAGGTTATATAACCTTTATATATCCGGAAAAAGGAAACGCACGTGTAAATGCTACGGTTGCTTTATTTCAACTAACTATACATATGAAAAGTAAGAATAACGATTGAACAAAATGTACATGGCAAACTATGATTCTTACAATCATGGTTTGCTATGATTCTTACAATCATGGGCTGCTATGATTCTTACAATCATGGTTTGCTATGATTCTTACAATCATGGGTTGCTATGATTCTTACAATCATGGTTTGCTATGATTCTTACAATCATGGGTTACTATGATTCCTACAGTATCCATTCGACCGACACGACCCAACTAATATACCGTTGGATCTGGTCTATGCACTATGTCTATGTCGTCGTACAGCTCATACAGCTCAGCGTTCTATTGTAGACACAAAATCGCAAAGGTCCAAAAATCTTCCGCAGAATTTTTCTCTTAAACACTCCACGGGAATCCTCATCAGATGTTTTCATCGTTCAAGCTTCTGCGCCATGAATAGAGCCTTATAAAGTGTTAGTTTTGTTCGTCCAGAGAGGACTTTACTACTGAGTTGCCTACTTAGCCCAAAGTAGCACTTGTTGGCTAGAGGGATTCTGCGTTGAATTTCAAGGCTGACATTGTAATCGGTGTTAATGCTGGTTCCTAAATTAACGAAGTCTTTTACACCCTCGAAATCATAACTGTCAACAGTGACGTCTTCGTTTTGTCTTCGCTCACCACCACACTCATTCGCTTTGCTTCTTTATCCAGGATGGAAAAATCAGAACTAAGAGTGCGAGTTCAATATCACCCCATGCGAGTTCAATATCATTGGCATACGGCAACAACTGTACGCTCTTATAAAAAAATTGTATCGAGTGATTAAGTTCTGTGGCTCGCACGATATTTTGCAGCATCCGGTAAAAAAGTCACACGAGTCAGAGAGTCACCTTGTCTGAAATCTTGTTTGCTATTAAACAGCTTCTGTCGGCACTGTAAGTATTGAGCAGCGTCATTTTGCACAGGCTTATTAGTTTTGCGATGATGCCAAATTCCGACATCGTGGCATAAAGGAAACGTCTTTGCGTATTGTCAAATACAACTTGGAAATCGACAAACACATGCTGTATGTTGATTCTCTTTTCATGAGTATTTTTCAAGACGTGGCGTATTGTGAATATTTGCATAAGACCACAGGCATGCACCTTACCAGCTCCTCGCCGTCATGTTTGAATAGTTCAGCCGGGAGTCTGTCGGATTTCGCGGCTTTGTTGTTCATTAACCGCGTTATCGCTATTCTCACCTCGTCGTGGTGGGGTATGGAACGACAGTCCCGTCGTCAACGATTGGGGTATCGAGATCGTCACATTATAGTTGTCACTATTTAGCAGGTTTGAGAAGTGTTCCCTCATTAATTCAAGTACGTTTTGGATGTTATTCACTAGATCACCGCGTTTTTCCTGTTAGCCAGCATCCCAAACTCCTCGCACTTACGTATTTCGGTATTTTCTTTCTTATAATACGTCTCTTCTTTTTTAAGCTCCCGGTAGCGATCCCACATGGCTCGCGTTGCGACCGATCGCAGCGTGGCCTTATAGGTAGCATCCAGTTCTTTCCGCGGCAGCATGCATTCTTCGTCGTACCAATTGTTTTTTCGGGCTCGCCGGAATCCGATTTCTTCTTCGGCGGCGGTACGTAGAGAACGAGAAATGTTGCTCCATTGCTCATGCATGCCGGTTTGTTGGGCAGTACTCTCTGAGAGCAAGAGTGAGAGTCAAGTGGCGAATCTTCTGGCTGTCTGTTGTGATTGCAGCTTTTCGATGTCGAACATTCTTTGCGTAGATAGATGCACGTTTTTTGCTGCACAGAGGCGTGTGCGCAGTTTGGCTGCAACAAGGTAATGATCCGAGTCGATGTAGGTTCCTCGGATCGTACGTACATCTAATACACTAGAAGCGTGTGTTTCATCTATCACAACATGATCGATCTGGTGTCGTGTTTTTCGATCAGGAGACAGCCAGGTGGCTTGGGTTATCTTCTTATGCTGGAATTTGGTGCTGCAGACTACCATGTTTCGGGCCCCGGCGAAGTCGATCAGGCTCTGTCCGTTACCGGATGTTTCGTTGTGCAGGCTGAATTCCGCGAGTGTGGGACCAAAAATTCCCTCCTTGTCCATCCTAACATTGAAGTCGCCAAGCACGATTTTTGTGTCGTGGCGGGGGCCATGCGCATAGTATCGTTCCAGGCGCTCATCTGTGGGATGACCTGGAAACTTTCCTCGCATCGTCCTTCTATTCTGTCGGGGAGTGGGCGCAGGTGAGCGAGATGTTGAAAAATCTCGCTTTGGTTCAGATTATTGCGGGACGCTCGTCCACCGGAGCGAACGGCAGTACTTGGCGAAGTTTCTCTCCCAACACCAAATTTGCACTCCTTTACGGTACAGCTGTAGTAGACGTCGCAAGGTCCTATGTTTGTTTTTTTGCATTGCCTCGCTCATCGCATCTCTTGAAAGGCAGTGATGCCAGTCTTTACTCTCACATGGATAACAACTAGCCGGGCAGAGGCACCTTCCTCATGAAAGGACCCAACATTCCAGTTGCATGCTCTCAAATCATAGTCCTTAGTTCGTTTGCAGGTGTCGTCATCGGAATAAGCAGTTCGCATCGCGGCTTTGTTGTCGTTTTCATTGGGGAAGGATTTTTACGTGGCGCGTCCCAAGCCCAGCACACAATCAGATATCCTGGAATGCCTCGCCTTTTCACGTTAGCTGGCAATCAAACGGATCTTCCGGAGCTACCCAGAGGACATTTGGGATAATCCCGGAAATTGCGAGCTGCTTGGACTGTATGCAGAAGAGTCGTCCTAGCCACTCTCAAGTGAATGGCAACCAGGAACTTTCCCCACTTGTGTGGACTTTTACACACTGAACTATCCTCCAGTCTTGTAATATTTTGAACAGTGGATTATTGAGTTCTTGTATTTTTGTTTATCTTATTTTTGTTAATATTAGTGGAAATTTTAAATGTATGGAGAGTCTGTATGAAATGAACAATTTGTGGTAAAAGTATTACTGAATAAAACAAAATTTTTTTTGGAAATTACAAATTTTTCTATTATGTTGACGTCATATTTTGAACACAACTGCATATATCTCTCCAGATTTCTTTATTCTGTTACATGTTAAGTGCGTTATTAGATATGAATTTATAATATTGTTTTCAAGGAATGAATATTACAAAAAAAAAAAAACAAATTTTAAATTTTCATTCGAAATGGTCACCATATGTTTTTGCACAAGCCTTCAAATGATTAGACCATTCAGTTATTGCAGCACTCACGGTTTCCATGGATATTGACCTCGCTGCTCGAACCAAAGTTTGTTTGAGATTCTCCAAATTTCCTTGAGTTCTTCGACAGGCTAGGTTCTCCAATTCTAACCACAAACTGTAGTCCAATGGATTCAGATCTGGACTTCCAGACGGCCAATCGCTGCGGCTATGAACCCAGGAATATTGTTTGTTAACGGCTGCTTGGTGGTTTTTGCCTTATGGGCTGGAGCGGGATCTTGCTGGAAGATCAACCGCTCTTCATTAAAGAGGATACTGCTCAACTGCTTCACCACGCCTTCTAAGACATCCTCCTGGTACACATTTGCCTCGGTCTTAACCACTTTTTCGCAGAAATGAAGAGATGTAGGCACTCCCCATCAAACCATTGCCGAGACCGGATGGTGGTCCTGAACTCTTGAAACAACATTTTTTGCGTCTCTAGAAGTCTTAGCATAAGTTTTGTCAGTTTTCTTATTAAAAATTTCTGCAACAGAGAAAAGAATATTTTCATGGCCGTTGACCGCGTGCCACCGAAGAAGCTGCTTGCATATTTCGAGTCTACTTATCTTCAAGGGCGTTGTCAAAAGATGACCTGTTGAGCAGCGGAAGGCTTTCGTATGGATATCATCTCTAATTCTACTTTCTAAGGGGGTATTTGCGAATTCTTTCTCGAACGGCTTTTATGGCTGCACTGGTTCGAACCACGCGATTAAGACTGTAACTTCAGATGTTTGGGAAAAACGATTGATCGTACGGTAAACAAACATTCTCGAAATATAAAGTTTTTTCAGCAATTCGTAAATCTCACTTGCACTTTTACCACACTCATGTAATGCAATCACTGCAATGCGAATTCTCTTAGCTCCCCGCTCCATTATTAACAAGCGAAATTTAATACGAAACTTAGTAGATAATGCATATGAACAAAAGCAAAAATAACGGAACTTTTTTTTGAGAATTTGTTCTCACGGTAATTTGTCGCATAATTTATGGCAAAACTAAGTATATATGTAATATATGTATATGGTATGCACGTAGTTTACGCTTTAAAGTTAACATTTCATAAACTTTAAACTTTACATGGTATAAACTTTTAGATGGGATCGACGCACGACCCGCATGGTATGCATAGACGTTCTGATTTAATAGGGGTCACCAATATGTGGTGATTATGTAAAATCAAACCCAATCATTTTAGTAGTAGTTAATAGTAAAAATAAAATTTAAACTAATTTAAAATAACCAAAAATGTATTGTACCATGCTTCTGTGTAATAAGCGAACAGTATATAGCGAAAGAATTTTTTGAATTGCCAGGAACTAGTGTTAATCTGATAGTCTGAACTAGGTCGATTAGGTCTCGTTGACCTGCATGGAGCAATCAGTTATGCGCGCAAAGTGCCTTTACGCGTTATGTTTGCCAAAAATCATCTGCACCTAAGGCAAAAATGTATTGTACCATGCTTCTGTGTAATAAGCGAACAGTATATAGCGAAAGAATTTTTTGAATTGCCAGGAACTAGTGTTAATCTGATAGTCTGAACTAGGTCGATTAGGTCTCGTTGACCTGCATGGAGCAATCAGTTATGCGCGCAAAGTGCCTTTACGCGTTATGTTTGCCAAAAATCATCTGCACCTAAGGCAATACCATCGTTTCAGTTAAAATCTACATATGTCCTTGAGTTTATAGATATACTGAACTTTTTAACGCGTGTAATTACATTCAACTCCTATCTGTCCCGAGGCACAAAGGCATGGACGGCAACGAGGTGGTTGTCATGGCAGCCGGTTCTACGTTACCGGAATGTCTCGGGTTTTTCCCGACCAAGGGCTGCCGCTCCAGTAAACTAGCCCTGTCTAGTGAAAAGAATATCACCCCACCCCTTACGTCACAGGAGCAACTTTGCTCCAAATACTTCTCCTCAGGGCTGGAGTTGAATCCAACCCTGGGCCAGAAGTATTCTATTGCTGCGTCTGCCATAAACGGCTCCACCCGAACTCCACCTCGGTTAGGTGCAACAAGTGCAACGGGTGGAGCCATCTTAAGACCTGTTCAGGCCTTAAGACACACAGGGAGTGGACCACACGGTATGTGGCCTTGTGTTGCTCCCGCCAGCAGGCGTCTAATGCCTCCACGGCTACTACCCCCACTGATAGGCCGGCACTACCAACCGCCACGACAACTAGTACCTCGACGGTAAGGAGCCTATCGGAGCAACACTACTCCTCCCCTGACTTAACCCATCCCCATCCCTCCTGCTCCAACCCCAGTGCGGGGACAAACCAGCAGCTCTCGGTCCCCCGCACAGTCTGTTCCGTGAATTGCACTTGACTGATGCCAGATTCCGAGGTATTACGGCCTGCGCACCACCCGTGAGTGGACAACTGACTACGTTGCCCCCTGCTGTAGAGCCCTGCACCCGCAACCGCCACCCGTGGCGCGGCCGCCCACCATCATCAGGCCGCAACAACAACAGCGGATTGCACAGCAGGCCCAACGTAGGCAACCCCATGCGTCCCTCACCCCCCGAGTTACAACGACATCACCTAGAAGCTTTAAGCTTCTTCAATTTGACTGTAACGGAGTCACAAGCAAGGTCGACGAGATAGTTGACTTCATGAGCCGGCACAGTATCAAGATTTATTCAAGATGTATATACCCCCTGTCACCTGCTGCCCGGCAGGATATCACCCTGATATAGGTGCGCTCATCTGAGGTGAAAACCGATTGGTTGTAGGTGACTTTAATGCGCATCACGGTCTTTGGCATTCAAGCCTGCCAAATGATCGTAGGGGACAGCAATTGGCAGAGCAAATAGACGATTCGACATTCAGCACTGTGAACGACGAAGCCCCCACCAGGGTCCTGGGCATTTGTAGCAGCTCAGCTGACCTAACAATTGCTAGCGCGGGTCTGATAAATAGCATAACCTGGCGACCTATGGTATCGCTTGCGTCAGACCACTTGCCCATTATCGGCTCGATTGAGAGACCTGCCGACTTTGTTTCCGCGAACCACCGGTCCAATTTTAATTTTAAAAAAGCTAATTGGGCCGGCTTCACGGAATTCACCGAGGACACCTTCGCCGCTCTTCCCATCCCCACCAATGTGAGCGCAGGCGAACGCGCATTCCGCAAGGTGCTCACAGCTACTGTGGCTCGCTTCATCCCAGCTGGAAGCTTTAAGGACATCCGTCCTCATTTCCCAGCCGAAGCAGCCAGCTTGGCAAATGAGCGTGATCACCTACGCCAGGCCGATCCCGGGGATTCCCGCATAAGGGATCTCAATTTGGAGATCCGGCAACTGGTAGACCAACACAAGCGGACTAAATGGGTTGAGCACTTGAAGACCTGTAGCCTCACGTCTGGGGTGAGTAAGCCCTGGTCCACCGTTAGGTCTCTGTCGAACCGGACGAAGCACAACGACAAGGTGGCCATCACCTTCAACGGTTGTATTTCGTCGGACCCGAAGAGATGCGCGAGTTATTTTAGTCGGCTTTTTATACTGCATCCTCCGGCCGACAGATCCAAGCGTCGTGCTACCAGAAGGCTGCACAAACTGACGAACGAAAGTGCGCCACTCCGGTGATGAGGTTCAGGGGGCCATCAATAAATCGAAAACATCAAAAGCCATTGGCCCTGACGGACTAAACGCGCTGATGCTTAAGCACCTGGGACCTTTGGGAGTAGGATTTCTCACAAGGGTCTTCAATCTGTCCTTGGCCACTCCCATCATCCCTGGCCAGTGGAAAGTAGGGAGAGTGATCCCACTACTGAAACCTGGGAAACCCGCCAACCAAGGGGAATCTTATCGTCCGATAACTCTCCTTTCCCCAATAGTGAAGACACTTGAAGCCCTCCTACTCCCACTCTTCACGAAACACCTGGCCCTAGCCCCACATCAGCACGGATTCCGACGAGTGCATAGCACCACTACTGCACTCACCGTCTTAAACGCCCAAATAAACCACGGGTTAACCAAAACCGCCCCTGCGAGAGGACTATCCTAGTAGCGTTGGACCTGAAGAAAGCTTTCGACACAGTCAGCCATTCCACACTACTAGATGATATTTATCAGTCGACACTCCCGCCAGGGCTGAAGAGGTGGTCCGCAAACTATCTGAGCGGTCGTCACTCGTCAGTGACTTTTCGAGATCAAACATCAAAGCAGAGGAAGATAAAGCAAGGTGTACCGCAGGGTGGTGTCCTTTCTCCCTTGCTGTTCAACTTTTATATCTCGAAGCTCCCCCAACCACCAGCGGGAGTTTCCCTGGTCTCATACGCTAACGACTGTACGATAATAGCGTCGGGCAATGACATCGATGGCCTGTGTTCCAAAGTGAACAACTACCTCACCGACCTCTCTCGGATTTTCACTGCGAGGAATCTCCAACTTTCCCTCACTAATTCCACGGCGACCCTCTTCCCCACCTGGACAAAGGAGATCAAACTGTCCCTTAAGATAAAAGTCGATGGCACACCAATACCGACAGTAAACAACTCTAAAATTTTCGATGTAACCTTTGACAGTTTGCTCTCCTTTTCAGTGCATACAACCGCAATTGCCACTAAAGTCCAAAACCGCAACAAGGTCCTCAAATCGCTTGCCGGCAGCACTTGGGGCAAAGACAAAGAACTGTTGCTATCGAAATTTAAGGCAATTGGTCGGCCAGTTCTAAACTATGCAGCGCCTGTCTGGTCGCCTGGAACTAGTGACACAGCTTCAGACATGTCAAAATACTGCCATTCGGACAGCGACCGGTTGCCTCCTGATGCCCCCGGTTCAACACCTACACAACGAGGCACAAATGCTCCCAGTAATGGAGCATAACAAACTGCTCAGCAAGTAGTTCCTGCTGGGATGTTACCGCAGGTTTCACCCCTGCAGACACCTGCTTGAGCCTGAGCCACCTCCCAGGCACATCAGGAGGCATTTCCTCAACTACGTGGGCGAGATCCTGGACAAAACAGACAGACCACTCCAGGATCAGACAGTGTACAGACAGGCCATAAACGACATTCATCGGGAGACTCTTTCCACCTTCTTAAGCTCCCGACCCCTGAATCCCGTTATCGGAGTCCAACTACCACCTATTGCAGACGAAGAGCTCCAACTTCCCCCAGAGTCCCGCGTAACCTTGGCACAATTACGTTCTGGGTACTGTAGCAGGCTAAACTCCTACTTATCCAGAATCGACGCCGACATACCAAACATATGTCCGGCATGTGAAGGCACCCCGCACGACACTAATCACCTTTTCACATGCCCCCTTAAACCGATTCATCTAACACCCCTCTCCCTCTGGACCCATCTCGTCGAAACAGCATGTTTCCTGGGCCTATCCCTAGTCGAGCTAGACGAAGATGACAGGTGATATAGCCGACACTGGCGGGGCTACTATTACTGTTAACAAACAAACAAACAAAGGTGGTTGATGAATTGACTACAAGGTTTCAGCTCTTAACATATTATATAAAGAATGTTTACATGTATCCTCACAGCTCACTGCAGGCTGTGACTCGTCGCCAGAGACTCCAGCGTACCTCATCCTCAAATGTGGTACCATTTCAAGAGGAAGAAGAATATATTTCGATCTGGTGTCGTACAGTGCGGCCGATTCCCGAAAAGCTGGCCAAAACTCAAAAAATTAAGTAATTGATTCAAAATTTCTTACTCGGGGGTTGTCGGGGTCGCTGATTACGAATTTGATCTTAAAATTTTGAAAATCCACCCCCTTCCACCCCTATTGGCCACCCCCTCACGTGAAATAGCGTATATTCTAGAACATAATCAAGATGCATGTTAATTTATGTTTTCAGGGTCGCTGATTACGAATTTGATCTTAAAATTTTGAAAATCCACCCCCTTCCACCCCTATTGGCCACCCCCTCACGTAAAATAGCGTATATTCAAGAACATAATCAAGATGCATGTAAATTTATATGTTTTCGGGGTCGCTGATTAGCAAGTGGTAGCAGCTGAATCTTGTTTTATTCAGTAACCATTACTTTTTTGAGTAACCTTTAATAGGTTTCAAAGCAGCATATGACGGCGTTGTATTACTATACAGTTTAAAAACTCAAATTTTATAAAACAAATTGCAAAAAATGTATCTACGTATTGCTGCAACTAAAAATTTTGTGTCGAGGTATTGATATGTACTAAAGATTTCTCGTATTTTACTAACCTTCCGAAGATGATTCCATTCGGTTTTGTTCAATTTACTCCATTACAAAATCTTCCAAATGTGTACAACTTTCACTATTCATCGACAGTAATACGATGCTCAAACGAAGGCCACGTTGCGTCTGAAAATACAGAGGATACTTAGGGTACAGGACGTTGCTATGAACGGTTTTCACTACTCAAGGCATTACTGTAGCCAACCCAAAGACAAAAAAACTGTATCTAGAAACTTTTTTTTTCGACTTTTGGCCAGCTTTTTGGGAATCGGCCGCACTGTGTGTCGTCATGAAAAATGCACATTCCACACATACATCAATTCAGTTCAATTCAATCTTAGATTTCTTAAGAAAAATAGGCGTGGATAAATTTTGCGATCTTTTGGTTGTTGTTGTAACAGCATAAACATTCCCTATTAATGTTTGGTGAATGCTGCTGGTGTGAAAGTCCTTGGCTGGATATTAATCCGGGTAATTTCGGCAAAGTCAAGCCGACTGTCCTGGGAACGAGACTCTTTGGTTTAAGGGTTTACTTCTTTCATATTTTGCCTATTTCAAATTTGTTTTGATTTATTGCTATCAAGTAATGTGCACTAAGATGTTCAGAATATTAGAAGACAATAAAATTAAACATTTACATTTTCAGTGCTCACAAATACTGAACTGAAATATATACCATTTTAAAATTGGCCAATATAAAAAAGACAAAATAAAACTGCTAGAAATCTGCGTAGAAACTCATATCAAACTTCTATATACGTATATATGTACATATATATATATATATATACCTATATTATGTTATATATATATATATAGTTGGAAAATCAAAAACAGTTGAACAATTCATAAACCGGATGTACCATAAGCGATCGTCGTGGCCAAGGTTTTAAAAAACAACATGTCACGTTTGCCAAACTCGTTATATGGTTTCGCAATTGGTCTCCTTGTATTTTGGTGTGGCACTTGGTGTGTTCATCTGTTGGCCATTTGCTACGGGTAAGCATTATTATATAAAACATATGTATATGTCTATTGTATATATATTTATGTCCATTATTTAGGGGTCTTCTTTAACTATAAGAAAATAAAGTTTGACATTCTGTGTTGGCATATTCGTGTAATTATGACTTCTGATCGAATTATTTCTCTATGAGCATTTTTAACATGTTCTCATTTGCGGTGAACCCTTCTTGACTTAATTCAGGTAGCACAAAAAATAATATCGTGTGGCTAATGTCAGCATAAGTGTGTGTGCACGGCAAAGTCCGAGAAAAGGACCGTGTTATAATTCCATTTTCATTCACCGCGTACAGATGTGTTTCGCCTTTTGTGTATTGTGCAAGTCTAATTCACCGAGAGTGGGAATAAAGTAATTTAACGCTTAACATATTTGCTTTGTTTCTTTTCTCAAGTGACTGTGAAAAAATGTATACCACTGGTTGTAGAAAAAAACATGCATCGGGTTGAAACCCTCAAAAATTATTTTCTCAAAAACCTTAATTCAACACAAAGACGAATCTACTCAAAAAACGGGCAAAAGTACTTTGCGGAGGACAATATCCTTTTCATGAAATTTTCAATAATCAAATTGGAAAGTGGCTGCCTAATGTCCTCGATAGTCTCACGAATTCCATCTTTGAGATCTTGAATCGACCATGGGCTGTTGGCGTAGACCTTCTCCTTCTCGTGGCCCCAAAGAAAAAAGTCACAAGGTGTTAAATCGCAAGATCTCGATGGCCAAACTTTTCCCGTAAAAGATCAATAGTTTCGTTGCATGTGTGGCACGTAGCGCCGTCTTGTTGAAAATAAACGTTGTCCAGATCAATACCATCCAATTCCGGCCATAAAAAATCGTTAATCATCTGTAGTATGTTGTATGCCTTGTAGTATGTTGTATGCCTAATAAGCATATGCCCACAGTATTGTAGAGTATACAATACATCAAGTGGTCATATGCCATACTCACAACATAGCGACACTTTGTTGCTATGTTTATACAATCAAATATATAAGTGCAGCAATATGATACGTCACTTATGCGGACTGGCCTGCAGCGTGGGATCTGCAGTGCAAGCACTTTGACGCTTCGACCGTTCGGTCCCAGCGCATTATATATATGCCTTCTGCATGTATATACAATAACATACATACATACATGCATACTACGCTCTCCCGTTCTGTCGCTGCTCTCAGCGGCAGAACTCTATGTATAAGCAGCATGTATTTAGCCTAAGTAATTTTTGAAATAAAAGATTGGATTCAGTTCCATATCAAAAGACAAAGAGTAAACGTGTTTAAAGATAACGAACCACCTTTTTTCCTACATGGCGACCGTGACAAGTTTTTAGTTTTCGTTTAAAACGTTCGCGCGCCAACATACAACAAAATTAAATTTCAACCAAATGATTTGGCCAAAATACTTAAAGTGCCCAAAGTCGTAGTGGGAGGTGTGAAGCAAAGTGGACAACAACAGCTACAACAACAACAACACACAAAAAAAAAAAAAAAACGGGGACGCCAGTCAGCGACAGACGACGGCGATGGAGGGATAGCTGTGGATGTCAAAATTAGTATCTGAGTGAGTAGAGTGTAGATGGATAGGAATAAGAAACAAAAAAAGCGCGGCGGAATAAAACAAAAACTGAGGTCGGAAATTGACCGTCTCAGCAAAGAGTTGAGCAATCAAGCCAACCCGCCAGCATGGAACGATTCTGTTTCCATGCATGAAAAGCGCTCGTTTCACGAAGCACAACTAGTGCAATTGATAAATAAAAACAAAAATCCATCTATCACCTACCACCAGATTAAAAATTTGAAAAAGAAAATAATACCTCCATTACCAACAGCTATCCCAGAATACAAGCGACAGTGCCCGGATGACTGCGAGGGACCGCTGGACAGCCCATTCTGCAACTACACGTGCAAATATTGCACAGCAGCCTGTGCGACCAGCACCGGCACCGCCTAGCGTTACAAGCTAGGCCAAGGACAAGGACACCACCGAGGACCGACAGCGCTCCCAAGTGCGCACACCAATATATTTTAATTTTCATATATTATTATAATAAAAAAAATACATTGTAAAATTGAGCGAGAACTCGCCCGATTAGAGTACATGTCGGAAGGCTGTACAAAATATAGGCAGGAAACATTGTAAATTCACCTGCGAGTGAATAAAATAATAACAAAATTTTTTTAAAGTAAAAATATATAAAAATATATTTGTAAAAACAGCAAATATAAGTAATGAAAAAAAAAATTGATTGAAAAACAAAAAAAAAAAAGGGATTAATAAATTGTATATATATATATATATAGAAGAAACGAAATGACAAATCCATAACTAAAACAAAAAAAAAAAATTTTAAAGAAGACAAATAGATATTTTAAAAATGGGAGGAAAAACTTCCAAAGTTGAGGATAACACAGCCAATGTGCTGAATGTTATATCAGTTGTCGATACAACCAATCATTTAGACATTCAAATTGTTCTTCTTGCTTTAATAGTAGCAATTTCGGCAGCAAATTTATTAATCAAAATTTACTTAATGTACAAATGTACTTTAAAAAAACGATATCTAAGCCGTGCAAACGACTTAAATAAAGTCTAAAATTCATTTTACTGATTTAATTTTTTTTTTCAAATTCAAAATATATTAATTCATTGCTGTCAACAATAGTTTTAGTAAAGTTGTATCGCTAAGAGTGATGGAATGGAAAGAATTATATTAGCAAAACAAATTAATTCAATTAAGGAAAAATTTGAAAAATCTTATAAATGTATTAACAAAGATACAACAATAAGTGTAAATGCGCTAATCCACCATACAACCATTCTAGTAGCTGAATATAACAATATCAGTCAATTAGCATCCTCTTACAAATACAAGATATCAAGTTTACATGTAGATCAATGTCTTAAAATATTACGCTCATTACAAACAAGATTGGAAAATGTAAGTGTAAATTACCTTACAAATACCAACAAATCCCTACTATCAAATTGAGTTTGACCCAAATCAATTCCAAAATTTGGACAAATCAAAACCAATAATTGAAGTAGAGGGTAAAGCGGAAAGCGACATTGATACACTTGAAGAAAGCGAAACAACAATAGCAATGGCACAAACAATTGTAGAATTCCTTAAGCTAGCCTCATCACTCATACCTGAGTTTGATGGAAAGGCCGAAAACCTACAAAGTTTCCTAGATGCGCTGAATCTAGTAGATTCCCTTAAAGGCACACATGAAGCAGCAGCTATAAGTCTAATAAAGACAAAGCTCAAAGGCCATGCTAGAAACTTGATTAGTAATGAAGACACAGTAGCTGCAATAGTTGCGCAACTGTCAAAAGTAGTGAAAGGAGAATCGGTAGAAGTAATATCTGCCAAACTTCTAAATCTGCAACAAAAAAGTAAAACAGCTAATCAGTATACCCAGGAGGTAGAAAAATTAACTAAATCTCTTGAGGGAGCTTATATCAGTGATGGATTGTCACCTGAATTAGCCACTAAATACAGCACAACGCTTGCTGTCAAGGCCATGACACAGAACTGCGCTTTAGGTAAGGTAAAACTTATCATGCAGGCAGGCACATTCAATAATATGAATGATGCCATATCCAAGTTTGTGAACAGCTGTACCGAAGCAACAGGACAGTCAAATACTGTACTGCACTTCCAACAGCGCCAAAATGGATATTATCGAAGTAACCGAGGTAATTACCGAGGAAGAGGTAATTACCAAAACAACGGTTATAATAATAACAATAACAGATATAACAATAGAGGAGGTCGAGGTAATAACAGAGGTAGAAATTATTCTAACAGAGGCAACGACCAAAACAGAAATAATTATAATAACAATAATGTCCGAGTTGCCCAAAATACTTCGGGAAACTCCCAGACACCTCCAGATACACAAAATTAAATAATAAAATATATACTGTTAACTTAAGTCTCAACAATTTCGTATCATTCAAAAATGTTGCAACAAATAAAAAGATAACATTTTTGATTGATACAGGTGCAGACATTTCAATTATAAAAGAAAATTCTGATGTCTTTCATGACATCCAAATCAATAGAATTATAGACATTCGAGGCATAGGAGAAGGAGTAATAAACTCCAAAGGACTAGTCTCGATGGAATTACAAACAGACAAATACATTATTCCATACAAATTTCATCTACTTCATTCAGATTTCGCAATCCCCTGCGATGGAATAATAGGATTAGATTTCATAAAAAGATTTAATTGCCAATTAGATTACAATAGTTCAGAGGATTGGTTTATAATTAGACCGCAATAAATATGAAATCCAAATAAAATGAAATCCAAAAGAAAAAAGAAAGGAGTCTGTAATTAATAAATTAAAGAAAAATTTTCCAGTTTTGTTTAAGAAACAACTTGAAGAAATATGCACCCAGTATAGTGATGTGTTCGGACTTGAAACCGAACCAATCACAACAAACAATTTTTATAAGCAAAAATTGAGACTTAAGGATGATGAGCCAGTATACGTAAAAAATTATCGATGTCCGCATAGCCAAATAGAAGAAATCCAGCATCAAGTTGGAAAATTAATTGAACAAAATATTGTTGAACCGTCTGTCTCACCATACAATAGCCCACTTTTGTTAGTCCCAAAGAAAGCTCTTCCAGGCTCTAAAGAGAAAAAATGGCGATTAGTAATTGATTATCGCCAAATAAATAAAAAATTGCTGTCAGATAAATTTCCACTCCCCAGAATTGACGATATTCTCGATCAATTGGGTAGAGCTAAATATTTTTCATGCCTTGACTTAATGTCAGGTTTCCACCAAATTGAACTTGAGGAAAACTCAAGAAACATAACGTCTTTTTCAACAAGCAATGGTTCATATCGCTTCACGCGATTACCATTTGGTTTAAAAATAGCGCCTAACTCATTTCAGAGAATGATGACAATAGCATTCTCAGGCCTAGAGCCTTCACAAGCATTCCTTTATATGGATGATTTAATCGTCATTGGCTGTTCTGAACAACATATGATTATAAATTTAACAGATGTTTTTAAAATTTGTAGAAAAAACAATCTAAAATTGCATCCAGAAAAATGTTCATTTTTCATGCACGAGGTGACGTTTTTAGGTCACAGATGCACAGATAAAGGAATCCTACCAGATGACAAAAAATTTGATGTTATCAATAATTATCCTGTCCCTACGGACGCAGATAGCGCTAGAAGATTCGTTGCATTTTGCAATTATTACCGACGTTTCATTAAAAACTTCGCCGATTATTCACGGCACATAACTAGATTATGTAAAAAGAACGTTCCTTTCAAATGGACTGCGGAATGCCAAAATGCATTCCAGTACTTAAAAAATAAACTTGTTCAACCAAATTTATTACAGTACCCAGATTTTAGCAAAGAATTTTGCATAATCACAGATGCAAGCAAACAAGCATGTGGAGCAGTTTTAACTCAAAACTATAATGGACTCCAACTCCCAGTCGCATATGCATCTAGAGCATTCACTAAAGGTGAAAGCAATAAGAGTACTACAGAACAAGAACTAGCAGCAATACATTGGGCAATAACACATTTTCGCCCATATATATATGGCAAACATTTTAAAGTTAGAACTGATCACAGACCTTTAACATATTTATTTTCTATGGTAAATCCAAGTTGAAAGCTAACACGCATGCGACTCGAATTGGAAGAGTATGATTTTACAGTAGAGTATCTGAGAGGGAAAGATAATTTCGTGGCAGACGCCTTATCAAGGATAACAATATCCGAACTAATTGACATGAACCGAAAAGTCCTGAAAGTCACTACCAGGCAACAATATAGGCCCCTATTATGAGCAACATTCGATCTTCGACTGTAGTCGAAAGTGCTGATCGAAGGAATTTTCATTTGGTATTATGGTGCTCATTCGTTGAAGAATAGGACTATTGTGAATTTCGATCGCTCGACGCATTTACAATAGATAATTTTTTCTCAGCTGATACACCAAATCAAAATAAAAGAAAAACCGATTGTGTTGAAATTCTTTGCTAACATTATTTTTAAAAGTTAAAAAAAGTATTTTTTGTGAAAATGAGTACAACGGAGTTGTGGTTCGACGATTCATCGGACGATGAAATATTAGTGGAACTAGCTAGAAGTAGAAAACAGTTGAGGGACGCATCCAAACCCCTGGAAATGGCTTCCACTGAGTAAATTTAGAATTTTCAAAATGTGTTGACGTACTTAATATTACTGAAATTTCCTTACAGATTTTTAAAGAACTTTAGATTATCTAAAGAGGCATTGGTGAACCTACTGTCCAGTACAGAAAACCTGTTGCAGCAGTGCACCCGAGTTAAATTGATTCAAATATTTTAAAGCTAGCCACAGTTCTGCCATTTTGTGCTCAGGGATCGTACCAATTGAATATTGGTAATGAAGGTATGCTAGGACTTGCTCAACCCACTGTGTACAATGATGCTGAACATATTGAAGTGGAGTCAAATAACGCAGAAGTAGAAAACATAAGAAATGAAATTTTGAGAATATTATAGAAAAATCTAAAAAGTATTAAATAGAAATCTTTACGCCACAGTTTCTGTTTTATTTTTGTTATAAATTTTCTTTATTCAATTATTCGTCATTCGAAAAAAATATGTATTTCAGTTCCTCTACGTATTTCAGCCCATGCCTGCCAATAAAATATATTTCTATAAACATCACAAAAAAAAACCATTATTAAGCTTAATCCATTTTGCTGCCGTTCTCACTGGTGGTCCCAAGCAATTCAGCTCCGTTGTAAATTCCTCCCATTTTTTTGCTGCTTGAAGTTTGGTGCAAATCCCTTTTGCGAATTGTGGATTCGCCTTTCTAATTGTTGTTTGGTACTCACGACTTTCGACCTGCATAAAATTAACAAAATTAGTATATATTTATTATTTGGTTACTATAAAACCATAAATAATCGCAAATAACTTACACTTTAACAAGTTTTCCCACAATACGCTACACAATCGAAAGCAAAATTGCATTCGACTCTAAATTCGGTAAACAACGAAAATTTTTATAGGGTTGCACCGCTCATAATACCAAATTGACATTCGATTTTCGATCTTCGACAACCAACGAATATCGAAGATCGAATGTAACTCATAATAGGGGCCATAGACAGAAAAATTCCTGCGCAGGAAATGTACAAGTAGATTTGCCTACGCAAACTCTTGACAACGCTTCTAAGCCCAACGTATATGAAGTCATTTGTAATGACGAAGTACGAAAAGTAGTGGCCTTGCTAATAAAAAATGAGATATGTTTTTTGAAACGTGGAAGAACAATTATAGCAAGAATTGATGTTAGCGATCTGTACACCAATGGAAAACTTGACTTAGGTCAGCTCTTCCAAAGGCTTGAAATGCAAGCCGGTATACTTAAGATTAACCAACTCAAAGTGGCACCGAGCGAAAAGATCTTTGAATTAGTTTCAATTGAATCTTTTAAAAATATGGGCAATAAAATTCTGAATATTTTAAGAGTAGCGCTACTCAAGCCGGTGACCCTAATAGATAAAGAAAAAGATCAAGAAGCGATACTGTCTAAATTTCATGACGATCCAATTCAAGGAGGTCATAATGGCATTACAAGAACGCTAGCTAAAATAAAAAGACATTACTACTGGAAAAACATGACTCGTTATGTCAAAGAGTACGTACGTAAATGTCCAAAATGCCAAAAATCCAAAACAACAAAACATATAAAGACCCCATTGACATTAACTGAAACACCAATTATAGCTTTTGATAGGGTAATTGTAGATACTATAGGTCCATTACCACTATCAGAGAATGGCAATGAATATGCAGTTACGCTAATATGCGATCTAACAAAGTATTTAGTAACCATTCCAATTTCAAACAAAAGCGCAACAACTGTTGCCAAAGCTATATTTGAAAACTTTATTCTAAAGTACGGTCCAATGAAGACGTTCATTACGGACATGGGAACAGAATATAAGAATTCAATAATAAATGATTTGTGCAAATATTTAAAGATAGATAACATAACGTCTACCGCACATCATCACCAGACTTTAGGAACAGTAGAACGAAGTCATAGAACATTTAATGAATACGTTCGTTCTTACATATCAACAGACAAAACCGATTGGGATGTTTGGATACAATATTTTACATACTGTTTCAACACAACACCCTCGGTAACACACGGCTATTGTCCATACGAACTAGTATTTGGAAGATTACCAAGACAGTTCACAGATTTTAATAATACAACTAAAATAGAACCATTATATAATGAAGAGGATTACGCTAAAGAAATTAAGTTTAGATTAGAAATAGCATATAAAAGAGCAAGAATAGCACTAGAGAATAGTAAAGAAATAAAAAATTTTATGACAATAAAATATCAGATGTAAGCATAGAAATAGGAAATAAAGTTTGGTTAAAAAATGAAGCAGGACACAAACTAGATTCTTCATATATAGGACCATTTGAGGTCATAGATATAGATAATAAAGATAATATAACAATAAGAAATAACAAAAATAAAGAACAGAAAGTTCATAAAGATAGGTTAAAATTGTTTAATAAATAAATAAAGACAAGAAAAAGGTCTGATCAACCAAAAAAAAAAAAAAGAAAATTAAATAAAAAAAAAAAAGAAAATATATATATATATACAAATAATATTTCCACTAATTTATAATACTAAATAAAATTAAAAATTTACATACATATATATACAAAAACGTTATATATAAATAAAAAGATTTGAAAAAAAAAAAATAATAATAATACATTAAATATATATAATTAACAATACATATAATTATAAAATTAAATAACTCCATAATATTACGTTATTTTTTAAAAAAAGGGAGGTGTAGTATGTTGTATGCCTTGTAGTATGTTGTATGCCTAATAAGCATATGCCCACAGTATTGTAGAGTATACAATACATCAAGTGGTCATATGCCATACTCACAACATAGCGACACTTTGTTGCTATGTTTATACAATCAAATATATAAGTGCAGCAATATGATCCGTCACTTATGCGGACTGGCCTGCAGCGTGGGATCTGCAGTGCAAGCACTTTGACGCTTCGACCGTTCGGTCCCAGCGCATTATATATATGCCTTCTGCATGTATATACAATAACATACATACATACATGCATACTACGCTCTCCCGTTCTGTCGCTGCTCTCAGCGGCAGAACTCTATGTATAAGCAGCATGTATTTAGCCTAAGTAATTTTTGAAATAAAAGATTGGATTCAGTTCCATATCAAAAGACAAAGACTAAACGTGTTTAAAGATAACGAACCACCTTTTTTCCTACACATATCTCGATACCGCAATCGATTCACCTGTTATTGGAAAACCCTTTAGTTTCCTTAGACCGCACACACCGGTTATTGAAATCAAAACTGCACAGACCGGTTATTAAAATCAAAACTGAAGTCCGGTGCACTGAACGTGAAGCCTAGAAGGTGAACAATAGCAAGCCTGTGACATAATCTAATAAGCCTTCATCAGCAGCAAACCAAACAGAAACCAAGAACCACCCTACTTCACCAGTTACCCAACCTATAAATAACATTCGAAATCAAGAAAAAATAAAATAGTAACAAACAACCAAACTAAAATCAAAACCAAATAAGATTCAAAGAAAAATTTTATCTATCATTGTAGCATCACATACAAAAACATCGGACGAAGTTAAACAAAGCACATCAAGAATGACACCAATAAGCAATACAAGCCAAGAAGAAAATACCGTATACACACAAAGCAGTGACATGAGAGAAATGTCACCTTCCAGACAACATTTCTTATCGCGAAATCGCTTTCTCACCTTCCGGAAATACTGTTCTCCGTAGACGTTATGTCTATAAAGACTCGCATGCGATACTTCCGAAAGTAACTTCTTAGTGTCGTAAGAGTGAAGTAAATACTGCTTCTAGAAGTTTTTCTCTTCATTTTCAGCTTCGTTACTGTTATATTCGGCCCTGTCTCAAAATTCTTTTCACATATCAGCAAAATAAAAGATGAAATAAATGAACATGACTATTTTCATGTTAACAGCATCTACTACCGATTGTAACCTCCTGGGAATTGATAAAACTAGTTTTTTTCGAACGGCGGTTTGCTCAGGGCTAAATTCTGCCCTTCCATAGGGTAGGGAATCCACAGAGAAAATGGAAGACTGTTTCCTTTTAATTCGATTGTTGACAACTTGGACAGTATGTGTTGTGAGGGGTGCCCATTTTGGCTGCTTGTTCTCCGACAGACTAAAAGCCAGTTATGACTGTCGCTAGTCTCCAGGCGTCCCGTCGTTTCAATGTTGATGATTGTTTGAGGCTGTAGATGAGCCATAATGTTCTGCTAATTTTGCATTTCGTCTGGTTTCTCCACCTACAATCCACGTTTCGGAAGTATTTTAGGGAAATTGTATTCTTGACTACACCTAATGGTGTGAATACCGATTCTGCAGGAGTGTTATTCATGGCAGATCTCTCTCTTGCCAGTTCATCTGCTTTTTCGTTACCTTCAATGCTCCGATGTCCCGGGACCCATATTAAGGTAACTTTTGTGGTTTTCACTCAAGGTGGTAAGGTTATTTCTACTTTGTTCCACCACTTTAGAGGGTGTTGTAGCTGAAGCCAGTTCCTAGATTGTAGCTTGGCTATCCGAAAGAATAGCTATATTGTCTTTAAAAGAGAAATCTGCGATTAGTAACCTACAAGCTTACCCAATTGCAAGTACTTCCGCCTGGAAGACACTTCAGGCATTAGGGAGACCTATAGATTTTTAAATTTTTAGTCTATGAGAATACCAGCTCCAATACCACAATCCGTTTTAGAGTCAACTGTATAGACTGTAGTGTCGAAGTTGTGAAGTGAGAATCCTTTAGTCCATCCCTCGTTAAATGAAAAGAGAGTGGCAAAATTCCTATTGAATGTTACCGTCGGGACGATGTAGTCAGCTTCTCCGAGGTTAAGTGAGTTTGTCGCAATAATAGACTGGCAAGACCGTAAGTATTTTTTCCAGCGACCCACTTCATTTAACCTAAATGAACTCATGGATGCCGTCTTCTTAATAAAGGGTTTTCCAATAACATTAATAAAAATGGAACGACACACGCTTAAACAACGCATTGAAATTATTAAAATTCACTATAAAAATGATGGCAATTTGGCAGAGACATTTTTGGGTCATCGTTAAGCACCTTAACGGACCGCAATACAGAAATTGGTGCAAAAATTTGAGCTGTTGGAACAAGTTAGTGATATGAACAATAAAACCCGTGCACGTCGCTCAAGAACAACCGAAAATATTGCTGTTGTAGCCGAAAGTGTTGAGAAAACCCCAGGTTTGTCCATTCCTTTTCGTTCTTTGGAATTATGAAGTCCAGTTAACACAAGAACTCAAGCCGGCCGATCATCAACAACGTCCTGTCTTTGCTGATTGGATCGTTAAAATGCTTAAAAAATGATCCGGAATTCCATCGAAAAATAATCTTGAGCGATGAGGCCCATTTCAACCTCGGTGGCTTCGTCAACAAGCAAAATTGTGATCTGGGGCTCAGAAAATCCAAGAGTTATTCTTGAAAAGTCTCTCTATCCTCAACGTGTGACTGTTTGGTGCGGTTTATGGTCCGGCGAAGTCATTGGACCTTACTTTTTCGAAAAGGAAACTGGAGCAACAGTTACAGTGAATGGATTGCGCTATCGAGAGATGATTAACGAGTTTTTATGGCCGGAATTGGATGGTATTGATCTGGACAACGTTTATTTTCAACAAGACAGCGCTACATGCCACACAAGCAACGAAACCATTCTTTGAATATCAAAATAGCACCTCTTATTGGAAAGCCCTTTATATAGGTCTATTGGAATAACGTGTGTCAGTGCATTTAGAGGCTCCCTAGGACATTATCTGATTGCACCCACCGTTATTGCACTGATCTTTGTATTCTGCCAAATAATTGTTATTGCGGTCTCTCCCTAGAGCTCTCCACCAAACACAATGTATGCCTGTGGCTTAAGAGTTAAGCTTGCCCAACGCTCTTTGGATGATCCCACTTATCGTATTAGGACACAGTCCTGACGCCATCAGCACCACATCATCAGCGTACGCCACCGCTTTTACCCCACCTCTATTAAGTTCTATTAAGATTTTGCTAATGACACATAACCAGAAGCGGAGAGAATACTCCCCCCTGTGGAGTACCCCTATGGACCCTCTTAGTTATGTTGATATTACCCATATTAGCTTTGATGATCCTGGTTTCTAGCATAGAGATGATCTAATTGCTGATCTAATTTTTTAGCCACAAGGTATACTAACGTCCTTTGGATAGCATTAGTACTAACGTTATTAAATGCGCCTTCTATCTCTGGAAAAGCTGCAATGGTATACTGTTTGTTTACGAGAGACTCCTCTATGAAGCGCTGTCGACGTATATTTGCCTTTGAGGTAAGCGTGTTGTCGAGTTGATATACTAGAGCTCACCAGAGAGCTTGTAATGTGTATGTCTTAAAGCCGTTCAAAAGTTTTTAAAAGGAAACGAAAGACTAATTGGCCTAAAATCCTTCGCTAATTCATGTCCTCTTCTACCTGCCTTTGGTATGAAGACGACTCTAACAAGTTTCTAGCTATTTGTGAAAATGATTTGATTGCCCATGCAACCTTCTGTTTCGTAACTATTACATCGTCAAGATGCTTTGGGTCATATCGGCTCAGCCGGATTCTCTCAACATCACTGTCATGAGCGCAGCATCCCGGAAGATGGGTATTTATGAGAAGTTCTAGAGATTCTTCTGCAGTAGAAGTCCAAGTACCATCTGGTCTTTTGACCCAAGAAAGCATTGAATGATTGTTGGACAAAATACGGCTAAGCCTCGCAGAATCTCTGGTAAATTCGATAGAGGAACAGAAATCTTTCCGGCTCCCTTTCTTTGCGGCCCTGATTGTCTTCTTGTATTGTCTCCGACTTTATCTGTACAATTGCCAATTGCCTGTTGAGTAGCTGAGATTAAATTTTCATCTGACTTCTTCCCTTAATTTTGAGAGCTCATTGCTTCGCCAAAAAGGACAGGATTTTTTGTTATATTTAACTGAACACGACGTTTTGTAGGCCCTACTAAATGTCTTCTCCAATGTTGTGACCCTACTCTCAATGTTTTCTGTGAGAGTGAATTTATTGATCTCGGAATCCTTCCTATCCTGTTTCCTACTACTTTCGTGAACCGTTTCCAAACTCCAAGATCCAGCTATGGTCCGGAAAGACTTTCTGCTTGAAAACCTCCAATTTACCATCACCTTCCCCCTTAGGAGGACATCGGTAAGAAAAACGACAGCTGCTTTAAATTGTCACCACATCCGTGATAACATACGCAGCGCCGATCTGGGCAAATGCGAACAAATAGCGTATGAAAGAAATATGAACCACACATAGACTAAACGCGCTTAGATGCGCTTATCGCATTGTTTCAGATGATTTCATATCGAGGAAAATCCCTATACCATATATCTCTCGGTCAAAGAGCTGCAGAAGCTGTATAATCTAGCGCGAGAAATACCGCTCGGTGTTATTAAAGAAGAAGAAAACCATCAAAGAGTGGCAGCAATGCTGGGACCTTTCAAAAAATGGTAGTTGGACACACAAACTGACATAAGGTGAAGTAACGAAATGGTATCGAAGGAAGCATGGGAAAGTTGTCTTCTATGCGACGCAACTGCTGAGCGGTCACGGATGTTTTAAAAAGTACCGAAATATATTAGCATAGCATAGATCATATCGCAGTTAATTTCTTCTGCCAAATCACAACTGGTTTGGCGATCGTTCTCCTTCAAAAGTGATTTCAGACGTTCTTAATCGGATCCAGAAGGCCTTCCGCTGCGGTACGAGTCATCGACGTCAAAGTCGCCATGTTTGAACTTTGCAAACCATTTTCGTGATGTAGACTTGCCTATGACAACTTCTCCATGCACGTCGCAAATGTCCCGGGCTGCTTCAGCAGCTTTTTGACCCTGAGGAAAAGCATAGGAGCAGGTGTCGAAAACGTTGATTTTTGGCTCCTGGTTATTCCATTTCTAAGCCGCAAAACAAATAAAAAATACATCTAACATTGTTTTGTAGAGCAGAAAAAGTTCTATCGAATGAATACTTTGCCAAACGGTAAACAAATAGTTGTAAAATAAAAGAAAATAAAAAAATGCTATGAACTTATTCCCCAACCCAATATATATAAAACTCGTTCTAGCCTTTTAAGGAGGATGCAGGTAAGACTAATCGGTCGAAAATCCTTCGCTACTTCGTGTTTTTTCTTATCCGCCTTAGGTATGAAGACTACCTGAACTCTTCTCCAGCTCTCGGGGATATAATTTAAGCGAAGACATGCTTTAAAGATGCTTAAGAGCCAGATTTGCGTGTGCTCCAAATGCTTTTGAAGCCTAATTGGCATAATGCCATCTGGAGCAGCTGATTTATAAGGCTCAAAACTAAGGCTAAGGCTCAAAATTTTCTGTATCTACTATTGAATCTATTTCGTTTTCTGTTGGAGGCTTTTGGACATTACAGATTCTTGGGATGTCATACGAGTTACCCACAAGAAAGTATCATTTAACTAACGCTTCTAGTGATTCTTGTGCAGAGCTTGTCTACTTCCCAACTTCGCTTCTAATAAAGATCAGACTGAAGTGTTCTTTAGACAGTATCTTACTCAGTACAGTAGGATTGCCAAGATACCAATTTTCTTTAGTGCTTGCATATATTTCTTTCGTTCCTCGTTGTATGGCTGACGTACGCCGTAAAAGTTGACCTTAATTTATCTTTGAGCTTTTTCAATTCTCTGTTCCACCACTGCTACAACAATAAAAACAGACTTAAACAAATGGTACATATGCAAAGGCTGGGATTGCAATCTTTGTTAAATATACAATTAACGTTTAAACCACGTAACCTCCAACAGCGATTTACTTCATAAAAAAAAACGATACACAGGTTAAAAAACTGCTTAAATTAACTTCTCTTTCAAGAAAAAAAAAATTCCCATGGTAGTCGGTTCTACATCACCGGGTACGACTCGGATTTACATATATCCGGCCAGAGACGGTCCCATCGATTACAATTACTGGAGACTTTAACGTCCAGTACACCTTGTGGGGATCCCAATACAACTTTTGCAGTGGACGTAAATGAGGAGAACTTCCACATGATTGGCAACTAGCAATATTAAGCAATGGGTCACCGAGACTTCCAAATACAAGAAATAAGATTTAATAGCAAGACTTACATAGAAGGCTTAATATCAATTACCAACGACAATTTCCTATTCTCATACAAAGGGGGATCTCAAATATACCAAAAAATTCGTAAAAGAGTTCAAAGAACACAAAGCCACTTGCGAACTCTACTCATACAAAAACAAAACAGGGTTGTTTCAAAGACTTTTATGAAATCGCTTAACATGAACCGCAAAGCTGCACAAATTGAAAGTATTATAGGAGAAGCGGCCACTGAATCGATGCGAACAAGCAAACAGTGCCCAAAGAGCAGCTTCTTGAAAAAAGTAAAAGAAAGAAAAATTTCCAGAAAGTTGAATTATAAAGGGTGTATGCACAAGTAAGGAGAGTGTGCTCGCAGGCGAAACACCTGGAAGCGATTCACTAGCTCACTTAATCCTAATATAGACACAAAAAGCTTGTAGAAAAAGTGAGAACCATGAAAACACCGAAATTATTCAGAAAAGACAAATAAACATTGACAAAATTCCAGGGAGTAACAGTATAACTAACTGCATATCAAAATAAGTAACGAATACTGGACTAAAAACACTCAAAAATTTGTCTAAGGGCTACACCTGGTGATGACGATAAGTAAGGTTAGTTAACTTTGCCCAGCCTCTGGTACAAGAGAGGAAGTGAGCAGAAGTTCGCATATTCTCTATGCAAACATACATGAGTGGGACAGTCGTTCCTGAGGATATAATGGAAGATCTTGACCTCTGAGATGAACTACAACAACAACAACCAAAACGAAAAATTGCAACTTCACCAGTATGGCAACCAGAAATGTTAACATCGGTGTTAAAACAATGCGAATATTGGGAGTTACCTTCACAAGAAATCTACGATCGAATGAACAAGTAAAATAAAAATTTCCATCCATCTAAGTTAAGTTCACAACTTACATAAGGTAATATGCATTAAGCAAGAGGAGCCGCTAATTTTATATGTCGCTCATTCAAGGAAGGAATTGTTCGGCACAGAATATTACGGAACGGCATCGGGACTTCCAACACCTACGCAATTTAAAGATTTGGAGACCTTGCTGCAGAGCGGCGCAGCAAATTTGGTAGCCAAATCAATTATAACATACACTCTCGCACTACACAATACCTTCTGCACTTGAATACATATACATACATATGCCTACAAAAGAACCAACCAAAACAACATGAACACTTATTGGTTACTGCTACAACAACAACATGAACACTTCAAGCATTAAAGAAATTTTGATTCATCCATCAAATATAAATGTCCCAAAACCAGTAAAACCTAACAAAAAATAATACTAGAATAAAAATAAAAAAAATCCAGCTGGTTATTTCACTGATAGGTATTTCTTAAATAGTGCATGGACTTACGCAGTAATAGAGCAGCAATTCAATTCCTCCACTCAAACAAAATAAGACAGTTGCTTCAATCACTAGGTCGGTAGGCAGGTAGGTGAAATGGTTGAAGTCCTACACTAGCACTCCCCAAGTAGCACTAAAGCGCCGTTTTGATACCATTATTAGACTTACAACAGGAAGATATCTACAGCTAATCAGAGCTGTTGGCACATTGGCCCAGGTTTCGAAGAAAGGAGCACCCAGTGACCTTAATCGACTAGCTGCTAAACCCGAACGTTTACAGAGAAAGCGCTCAACAGTCTCCTTCTCTGAAACTTCCCCATAGCTTCTGCAATGGGGGTTAAATGGTAAAACTTGCTTTTCCGCGTGTATCCCGATCGTCCAATGAGCGGACCAAAGGACTTTCTGAGCCCTTCATATATTGTACTGAGGCCAAAAGGTTTCGAAATAGCACATGAAGAAATGGAGCTCCATCTATTCTGCGCTTTCCTCAGAAATAATTTGTGCAATTCCCCTTTAACCACTGTCAGGGGGATACCGATGAGCAGGGCCCTGGGGCTAATTCAGTCCCCTTCCTGGCAAACTCATCAGCAATTTCATTTCCCTCTATGCTCCTATGTCCTGGAACCCAGATCAGAGAAATGTTACCTGCACAGAGATTGGATCTCCTCCTTACAGGAGTTTACTAGTTCTGCACCATGGCGTCGTCAAAGCCTTGATCGCGGCTTGACTATCGGAGAAAATGGTAATATCTCCCTTGGTCCCACGTTCCCTAAGCATTTTGCATGCCAGATTTTTGCCTGAAAAACACTAGCAGTATTCGGCAGTTTAAAGGAGATAGATAAATTGGCTGATTTAGAGAAAACTCCTGCTCCGATTCCATCTTAGAAGCTTCGGTGCAGATTTTTCCCTCTATTCAATCTTGCCTATTTGGGAAGATTGCCCTAGCACATTCAAGCTCCAATTTGCGAAAAAAATTCTACCATGTCAAACCAGTCATCTGTACGTTAAAATTGGCAGAACCACTACGTTGTACATCCACAGAACTACCTGTGGCTTGAGTCCCCATCTTTTGCCGAACATAGATTTGCAGGAATATAAGGTTATGTCGAGCTTCTTTACTCGATTTTCAAGGTGTAGCTTCCAATGGAGTTGGGCTTCAAGTATCACTCCAAGATACCTAACGCTCGATGAAAGCGGGAGAACGCGATTGTTTAATTTGGGAAGTCTAAAGAGTGAAGGTAATTTTTTTTTTTTTTGTTTTGTAAATAGCACCAACTCCATTTTGTCAGAGTTGACTCGGACGCCGTGGCAGCCCAGCGACTAAGTACAGCCAATACTTTCCGATAGCATTAGGACCAAGTCATCGGCATATGCTACTACCTTAACCCCACCCTTATTTAATATCTTCCGAACTTTGTCAATAGCAATTAGCCAAATTGGCGGCCGCCGTAGTCGAATGGGTTGGTGCGTGATTACCATTCGGAATTCACCGAGAGGTCGTTAGTTCGAATCTCGGTGAAGGCAAAATTAATAAAAACATTTTTCTAATAGCGGTCGCCCCTCGGCAGGCAATGGCAAACCTCCGAGTGTATTTCTGCCATGAAAAAGCTCCTCATAAAAATATCTGCCGTTCGGAGTCGGCTTGAAACTGTAGGTCCCTCCATTTGTGGAACAACATCAAGACGCACACCACAAATAGGAGGAGGAGCTCGGCCAAACACCTAACAGAAGTGTACGCGCCAATTATTTATTTTTTTAATTAGCCAAATTAGGGTCGAAAGAACACCATCCTGCGGGGTCCCCTGTGCACGAATCTAGTGACTTTATCCCCTATTGCCACCGCATTAACTTCCCTGCAGCAAAGTAAGGACGAGATCCAGAGACAGATAGGTTTTTTCACATGTAGTCTATCTAATGCTGTGACAAGTGGCTTCGGCCTAATGTTACTAAAAGCACTCCATATCTATGAAGGCCGCCAAAGTGAATTTTTTTCACTCCAGATATTTTTCCACAGTACCTACAAGCTCGTGTAAGGCTGATTCCGTGATTCCGAAAATAACACAGAAATTTTTAAAGTTAGTAGCGTTCGTTTAGTTTGGTAGCGTTCGTTAAAAACCCTTCTAACCTTCTTTTTCAAGTCGGTCACCGTCTTGCTCCACGAGGGAGGAAAGTCGTTCTTGCTAAAGGATAGGTTCGTTGCATGTGTTCCGCCTGCTTGTCCAGTTGATTAGTGGATGAGTACGAAAAGGTTCGCCTGTTCAATATGTTCCAACTATTAACCCTAATGGTAGGCGAATTAGTCGAGAGATTGATATCAAGAACCTCCTGCCAACCGTTTGGTTAATCTGAGCTGCCCTTAACATTACTTTGTGAAAGGCTGCTCACCTAAACATGCTCCATGACCTCCCTAGCGTCGGAGGATTTCATGGAACTCTTGACCTCAGGCACCGCCCCCACCGCAGGCGGCCGTAGTTCATCGGGCTGATTTGCTACCCTATTCCGTCCAGGTGGCCACCCGGAGTACCAGACGCGTCGGAAGATCTTAACTTGGGCCATCCTGAGGCCAAAACAGAGTTTCTGTTTCTTTTCCTTCAGGGATTTTTCAGAAATAAGCAACGCTGCTGCTGTCGAACTGTTTTTCTAAGGTTTCTCCAATTTGATCACAGACTAATTGCCCATAGGAACCTCAGAGTTTTCAAGTTTGAGGCAATGGAGGATCTTCGGACTCTCTAGCTTAACCTTCGGTAGCCAAATGCGGGCTGTTGTCTCCTAGGGATCTCCCAAGCAGGGATGAGCTTAAGGGAGAGCCCCTCCCAGGCATTGCAGACCTTAGCAATTTACTTCTCCAGAAAACTTTTTGAGAACTCATCGGCACACTTGATCACCCTACACCCGCGGCAAATATCCCCCGCGTCGGAAAGAGCAACCCTCGCAGCCGCAACCATCGCACTTGTTGTAGGGCCCTGAACGCCTTGAGTCGAGAATTTTTTTTATTTTCTTAGCAACACGCCCGCTTACATCTTGTGATTGGTTACGCTTAGCCGCAGGCTGGTTCCGAGGATTAATGTGTGATTTTTTGCTCGCGGCCATGGTTTCATACTCCAAAACTACGGTCTCATATCTGACCTTGTCCCCTGTTAGCTATCTTTATCTTAGCCGGAATGAATTTGGCTCTCAGCTAGCGCGCTTTGAGCAACGACCCAGAGGTCGCCGGAGAAGAGGATTATACGTGCTGAGCTTTTGGCTGTAGCCGTGCAATAAAGTGCTATGATGAGCATTCGACGTGCTGGGTCCGACCACTGTGTCCTGGCTGGAAGCCAGCAGCTCGTCTTCTGAAAGTGTGCTCAGCACACTCTCAGTTTTTGTTGTTCCCTTTTTGTTTTGTTTTCCATATCTAATTTTGGTCCCATGAGTATGCACGGAAGGAAATAGTCCACCGCGGCAGCATACTGTGGTAAGACACTTGCTATAACCGGCCTTGCCTGAACATCGGAGAGGGCCGTTATTTACGCACTTCCAGTCATGCAGCTCTCGGCACGGGTTCCTCAACACCTTAGCTAAAAGTGCTGTCATGGTTATAACGCCTTATCTTGGTGAATAGGGCCTTGTTTGGGTTGAGAATCGCACTTCATACATATAACGACCCTAGGATATCTTGCCATGTAAGGTGGCGAACCAGAAAACAATGTTGCTAAGGAAGTTATCCAAATGCCACTTATAATGGAAGGCACGTAAAAAATTTATAAAAATAAATAAATGTATCTGACCTCGGTTCTTAGAAATTAAAAATCAATAAAAATTTCAATGTTGCGGGCAATAATCTTAAAATACACACAAATTCTTTATTACTGTTAGATATCGAGTATTTTTAATATTGGGTAGACAATAGCAAATATTTTTTAGTAAAAAATTGAAGCTTGAAAAAACTACATACCTACTTCAAGAGGAGGTTATGCTATTAATTAGCTGGGGTTGGAAAGGTGTTGTGCTTTCTGTGCTTTTCTATCAACAATTAATAGAACTGCTGCATCTAGAACAAAACTGCCAGTATTGGCAATAAGAAAAGCTATTATGTTCTTCGCATATAACGCAAGGATAATTCCATCTTTGGTAATTTGTTGAAAATATTTAAACTCTGTTGGGAATTGATGTGACGCTTCCCTCATAGTCTTGACCTTGCATCATAAGATTACCATTTTACCCGAAGCTTGCAAAACTCTCTGATAACTTTAAATAACAATTGTTTAAAATTTTCTTAAGGAAAATATCAGAAATAATCGCTTTAGCGAAAAATTTACCAAAGGTCATACCACAGAAAAAAACATATGTTTGGCCAGCATCATGACTTACACCAAATTTCACAAACTCGAAATTGTTTGACTGTCAAGAAGAAAGAAATTTTCCTGAAGATATTTGACATTGCCCAACGAGGGCCGACCGCTGTTAGAAAAACTTGATGTTCCATATCCACAGATTCATTGAACCAGGAACTAACCGAATGGTAATCATGGAAAGATTAAGCTACGGTATCCACTAATCCACATTTGAGTGACCGGATAAATTACCACAATATAGAAGAAGGCATATATAATTTAAGTAATATAATATATATTATTAGTCACTCATTTAGTTACCTTACTTAAAAATTTATTAAATATTACTCTCTTTTTTTTTAGGAAATTTAAGCTTCACAAGAAATTGTGCAAATTTCCCAATGAAGTTCCGCTGCCTGCAGTATCTATATTAAAACCACTCATGGGCATCGACCCAAATTTGGAACATAACCTCGAAACATTTTTTGAAATGGATTACCCAGTGGTATGTTTCAATTGATGTATGTGTGCACTTCATATAGTTATGCTGTAATATGTTGTTTGTTTTAGTATGAGTTATTATTTTGTATAGAAGATAGCGTAGATCCAGCTATTAACATTGTACAAAGCTTAATGACGAAATATCCTCAAGTGGACGCTTCTTTGTATATGGGTGGCACCAAGGTCGGCGTCAATCCAAAAATTAATAACATGCAACCTGGTTATGTGGCTGCTAAGTATGAACTGATCATGATATCAGATAGTGGCATTAAAAGTAATATACCTGTAATATCCAAAACAAGTTCAACGATTTAATTTGGTTTTATTTTTGTTCTAGTGAAGACTGATACGCTTCTTGATATGGTAAATAACATGACAGACAAATATGCGCTCGTACATCAAATGCCGTTTACATGTGACCGTGAGGGCTTTGCTGCTACTTTTGAAAAGGTAAAAAAACTTTAACCTAATTAACTGTTCTTTAACCGGATCCCCTGAGGAAGATAAAATGTTAAAAATTTATTACATGTTCTAAAGCCATATTTTAATATGTTGCAGTGTTGAAGAAACGTGGCAATGGAATGCCTTGGGAATATAATCAGAACTTGTAGCTTTGGTTTAGTTTTAGTTACGTTGATTTCGGAGAGTGACTACCATTCGGTAGGATCCCGCTCTGAAATCCATTGTGGGCATAAAACACCTAGTGATAGAAAAGGTTTTTTCTAATAGCCGTCACACCTGGAAAGGCGATGGCAAACCTGCGAGTGTATTTCTGCCATTAAAAAGTTTCTCATAAAATTCGTCATTCAATTGTAGGCAGCCTAAAACTGTAGGTTCAGCCATTTGCGAAACAACATCAACATGTACATACGTCGCAAGGTGAAGGAATCTGTCAGCCAAACACAACCAAAGAATGTGCGCGTTAATTATATACTTATATTTATTTATATACTACACACATACTTTGATTTTGGTGAAATACTATTTTACTAGGTTATATAAAAATAATAATTATTAGTATACATGTGGTCCAACAAACAAGCATTACTTTTAAAGTAATATGGTTTATTACTTTTAGTTCAAACAAGAACTAAGTGAAAAATATGCCTAAGTGATTCGTAGATAAAAATTTATTAGGGAGCTAGTTGGCCCGGAGAACATTGTACCGCCTCAAGATCAATAAATTGCTGGATGAGTTGCATTCGGGCCAATGACCTTCATGGGAGCATCATTTTGCGTTTTGTTGTCAGGTGCCGGAATGAACACGTTACATGCTACGGATAAATGATCATGGGAGAAACGTTATTTTTTTTGATTTAGGTCATAAACACTAAGAGATTGGCCTAGTGATTTGCTGTTTTTTTCGTTGCAGCATCAACCAAATTTGCAATAAATGCTTAGGGAATACTGCTAGAGTGAAAGTCGAACATAAATCCGTGTCATTCCGGTAACGTGGATCCACCTATCATTAGAACGGTAGTTTTTGTAAGAGCATGAAGTAGTTGCTATAGATCTTGAAGAATTAATCTCTGGAGCAGAAATAATCTAGAATGTCAGGCTTAATCCGCGTTCTTCGTATTGGCTGATTCAAATTAAGCCATTTCAAAACATCCGTATTATCTTTGAGAGTTTTATTGAAAATGTCGTGATTGTGGTGTTTAAGAGCCAATGAATGCGATGGCTGCAGTGCGGAAGCAGTAATTATATGTAGTTTCACTTAGCTACTGAGACCGCACAATCCAGACGTTTATCCATCGAACTAATTGCATTACGACTTGAAATTTATTCACACCATTCCATAAAGTTAGGAACTTCGAAGATATCCTAACGTTTGAAAATAGCGATCGAAAACAAAATTTTGAACGAATTCGCTTGGAAAATTAATCACATAGTCCAAAATTATCGATTGTAATGATTGTCGATATTCATATAATGATAAACAACATAATCTTTCGAAATGTGCTATCCTTAAGCTGAAACCATTATAAAAGGTGGTTCACATATAAGTAGATGATCTACTTTTCGCGCTTAACTCCAAATCTGTAATTAAAAAGCGCGATTTCCCACACAAAATTTCTCTCCAAAAAACTAAGATTATAAAATAATCCTACATAATAACGATACTTTTCGACATACAACCCTGTGTTTTCTGTAAGGACAAATATCAAAATAAAAACTAAATGAAATGGATACCGGCAAAGAAAAAAGGTTTGTAGAATAATTCCAAAAAAATGTTTCTTAAATATTATTAATTATGGAATCATTTTACAGAAAAATGCGTGCGTCCGTAAACGTTTTGTCTTCTTATTACTTATTATAAAATGTAATATCGCATTTCCCATGGGTATTGCTGCCATAATTTTTTGCAACCTCAATAAACGTCGCATACGGATTTCCTCCAACTGTTTATTATTAGCAGCCAATTGCGCAATTAAATTAGCTATTCCTTCTCCTTGTAATTTCTTCATATCGTAAGTAATAATTAAAGAAACCAAAAACATCGAAATATTCCACCAAAATAATTTCTATGAAGAAAAACCTCTCAAATCAGTATTGACAGTTGATTGTCAATTTTGCAGGTAACCTGCCATATGTGAACAGGTAGATTCATTTTGTGGATTTATAGGTGACTAATGTATATGTGAACGTATTATTAAATCATTGTCGCTAATAATTTTCAGAAAAAAATTTTTTTTGTCAAGACAAGTGAATCGAAATCCAATATGACAGCGGAACTTAATTTCTCTTTCGGAACTTAAATTCTCTTCTGCGTATGGTTCAAGCAGCTCACAACGTGCGGGATTAGCCCACGTATCCTCTGGGTAGCTTCCAAACACCCGCTCGAGAGCGAGTTAACGTGAGAAGGCGAAGCATTCCAGGATAGCTGGTTGTGCGCTCGGTTTGGGACCCGCCACTTCAAAATCGCCCCCCAATGAAAAGAATTACAAAGCCTCGGATGAGAACTACCTTTACTAATGACAACCCATGCAAACGAAATAAGGAATTTGATTTGAGGGCATGCACCTGGAATGTCCGGTCTCTTAATGGGGAAGGTGCCTCTGCTCGGCTGGTTGATGCCCTCGTGAGAGTAAAGGCTGAGATCACTGCCATCCAAGAGATGTGATGGACTTGGCAAGGTAAGAAAAACATGGGACCTTGCGACGTCTACTACAGCTGCCATGTAAAGGAGCGCAAATTCGGTGTGGGATTTGTTGTGGGAGAGAGATTTCGTCGCCAAGTACTGTCATTCACTCCGGTGGACGAGCGTCTCGCAATAATCCGCATCAAAGCGCAATTTTCTGCCATCTCGCTAATTTGCGCTCACGCCCCGACGGAAGAGAAGGACGATGCGACCAAAGATTCTTTCTATGAGCGCTTGGAACGTTCCTATGAGCGCTGCCTCCGCCACGATATAAAAATCGTGCTTGGCGACTTCAACCCCAGGGTGGGCAAGGAGGGAATTTTTGGTCTCACAGTCGGAAAATTCAGCCTGCACAACGAAACATCCGGTAACGGACAGAGGCTGATCGACTTCGCCGAGGCCCGAAACATGGTAGTCTGCAGCACCAGATTCCAGCTTAAAAAGATACTGGCTGTCTCCTGATCGAAAAACGCGAAACCAGATCGATCATGTTGTGATAGATAGAAAACACGCTTCTAGTGTATTAGATGTACGTACGATCCGAGGGCCCAACATCGACTCGGATCATTACCTTGTTGCAGCCAAACTGCGCACACGCCTCTGTGCAGCAAAAAACGTACATCTACCTACCCAAAGAATGTTCAACATCGAAAAGTTGCACTCACAAACAGACAACCAGAAGATTCGCCACTCGACTCTCACTCCTGCTCTTAGAGAGTACTGCCCAGCAAGCCGGCATGCACGAGCAATGGAGTAACATTTCTCGTTCTCTACGTACCGCTGCCGAAGAAGAAATCGGATTCCGGCGAGCCCGAAAAAATAGTTGGTACGACGAGGAATGTCATGCTGCCGCTGAAAGAAAGGCTTCCGCCTATAGAGCCACGCTGCGATCGGGCGCAACGCGAGCCATGTGGGATTGCTACAGAGAGCTAAAAAAGGAAGAGAGAAGTATTATCCGAAAGAAGAACCGAGAGGCCGAAATACGTGAGTGCGATTAGCTTGAGATGCTGACCAATACGAACAACGCCCGAAAATTCTACCAGAAAGTTCAGCGGCTTACAGAAGGTTTCAAGACCGGGGCGTTTTCCTGTAAGAACAAAGAGAGAAATCTGGTGACCGACATACAGAGCAGTCTTAAATTATGGAGGGAACACTTTTCGAACCTGTTAAACAGTGATAGCTGCGCATGTCAGAAAGAATGTGAAGATCCCGATACCCTAATCGTTAATGGTGGAATTGTCGTTCCGCTACCCGACCATGACGAGGGGAGCTATTCAAACTTGGCGGCGAGGAGTTGGTAAGGTGCATGCATCAGCTTCTATGCAAAATATGGTCGAATGAAAGCATGCCTGCCGATTGGAATTTAAGTGTGCTCTGCCCAATCCATAAGAAGGGCGATCCTGCAATTTGTGCCAATTACCGCGGGATTAGTCTTCTAAATATCGCCTATAAGGTTCTAGCGAGCGTATTGTGTGAAAGGCTGAAGCCCACCGTCAACCAACTGATTGGACCTTATCAGTGTGGCCTCAGACCTGGAAAGTCTACCATCGACCAAATATTTACAATACGCCAAGGAGAATCGACGCACACCGTCTTTTCGTCGATTTCAAAGCTGCTTTCGACAGTACGGAAAGGAGTTACTTGTATACCGCGATGTCTGAATTTGGTATCCCCAAAAAACTAATACGGCTATGCAAGATGACGTTGCTCAATACGAGCAGCGCCGTCAAAATTGGAGAGGACCTCCCCGAGCTGTTCGATATCAAACGAGGTTTCAGACAGGATGACTCGCTGCCCTGTGACTTCTTTAACCTGATGTTTGAGAGGCTCGTACGAGCCGCAGAACTTAATCGCTCAGGCACAATATTTTATAAGAGCGTACAATTGTTGGCGTATGCCGATTATATTGACATCATCGGCCTTAACAACCGCGCTGTTAGTTCTGCCTTTTCCAAACTGGATAAAGAGGCAAAGCGAATGGGTCTGGTGGTGAACGAGAACAAGAGGAAGTAGCTCCTGTCTTCAAACAAACAGTCGTCGCACTCTCGTAACAGCACCCACGTCACTGCAGACAGTGATAATTTTGAGGTTGTAAAAGACTTCGTCTATTTAGGAACCAGCATCAACACCGATAATAAAGTCAGCCCTGAAAGCCAACGTAGAATCTCTCTTGCCAACAAGTGCTACTTTGGACTAAGTCGGCAACTGAGCAGTAAAGTCCTCTCTCGACGAACAAAACTAACACTCTACAAGACTCTCATCATGCCCGTCTTGACGTATAGCGCAGAAGCTTGGACGATGACAACATCTAATGAAGCGACGCTTGGATTATTTGAGAGAAAGATTCTGCGTAAGATTTTGGACCTTTGCACGTTGGCAACGGCGACATAGACATAGCGCAGCGAATAAAGATCCAACGGCTACGTTGGCTGCGTCATGTCGTCCAAATGGATACAAACGCTCCGGCTTTGAAAGTATTGGATGTGGTACCAGCTGGTGGTAGCAGAGGAAGAGGAAGGCCTCTTCTGCGTTGGAACAATCAGCTAGAGAAAGACTTGGCTTCACTTGGTGTGTCCAATTGGCGCCGGTTAGCACGAGAAAGAAACGACTGGCGCGCTTTGTTAAACTCGGCTGAAATCGCGCTAATTAAGAAGAAGAGAAGAAAATGGGTAATGAAATGAATGAGATGAATGACTTCGCACTGCGCAGTGGTCTGTGAGTATGCCCGTGAGCATTCATTCTCCGATTATCCTGGGGGAGGGTTATGAGTTTTTTAAACCCTCCCAGTAAGGACTTCGCCTGATGTAGCCTCATAGTTTGGTGCCACCAAACCTCCCTTAGGCCTAGTTCTTCGCTTCTCCTTGAAGGGGTCGGGTCCTATTAAAGGCGATGCTGCAGCCTCTGTCGCCTATTCGTCCGCTATTTCGTTCCGAGTTATTCCCCTGTGTCGTTGGACCCAATTAGATTAAGTTTCTCGATACACTCAAGGCCCAGTGAGGATTTGATCTCAGTGACTGATCACCTTGATCATCTTAGTGATATCATCTCTGGATAGCTGGGTAAGTGGGCGCTGCAGCCTGAGCACTTCCATGTACTTAGATGACATGACTTCGTCTCCCGACGCCTTTCCTGGTAATATTCAGCAGGGCACGCTTGGCTGATTGTTGAGTAACTATATGAAGCGGTGTCAGTTGAACCATCACTTCCATCGCAGCTATAGGGCAGGTCCGCATCGCTCCCGTGATATACACGCGTGCTAAATGCTGAAGCTTAGTTAGCGCTGCCCGACTGTCGATAAAGTGACTCTCGATACCCAAGTGACCGCTCCGTATGTCACTATTGGTCTTATTATCATGATATACATCCATCTGAGGATATTTGGGTTAAAGCCCCAAGATTTTCTTGCTAGATGTTTGCAGATCATGAGAGCCTTTGTTGCTTTGGACAGGGTTGCGTCTGCATGCCTCTTCTAGTTAAGCTTGCCATCCAGGACAAGGCCAAGATACTAAACTTCGCTGACGAAATCAATAGCAACCTGTCTATGCTGATCTCTTTCATTTTTGGTAAGGCTCTTTTCCTGGTGAAAGCTCTTTGCAGTATATCGCAAAAAGTGTTCTTAAATCTTCCTCTCTCTTTAAATACAACGTAATCCGCGTATCCCTGACAGCGGATTCCACTGGGCTACACAGGTGATGAGACTTCCCTCTGTGGACACCCCGTGTTTGTAGTGGGATAGTACTGTACGCTGTTGCGGTTTCTGCTATTCTTTTCTGCAGGGGGAACTTTATCCATCTGCAGATGTTTCCCTGCTCGTTTCTCTTTTCTAGTGCCCCTAAGTGAGATTCATTTTCGAAAGGTCTCTCGATATCGAGGAAGGCACGGAGATCTGTTTCGTCACAGTGAAAAGCTCTCTGGATCTCCGTACATAGCTGATCCAGCGTAGTGTTTGTAAACCTTCCTGCCCTGTACGCATATTGGTTTTGATGGAGAGGTGTTATACGCACAGTGTTTGATCTGATTTCATTATCAATAATTTTCTCCATTGGCTTTAACAAAAAGGAGGTAACACTGATTGGTCTGAAGGATTTAGCCAGTGAATAGTCCTTTAGGGGATGATAAACGGTTGACTAGACAAGGCTTTCTTATTGGGGCGGCACTCCTTGGTCGGGAAAAACCCGAGTCATTCCGGTAACGTAGGACCGGCTGCCATGGACCATTTCCATGTTTTCTTTTTGTCGTATTTGCAGTATTAATGGAGTTCTTGAGACTTTCTACCTTTCTTCCAGCGTCATATAGTTAGTACCTTTCCGCGTACTCATGCTAGGTAAATTTCTACCTAGCACATTCCTAAACTTGTCCCAGTCTGTGTTCCTTGGGATTCTGCTCGGATTTCCGTAAGTGACTTCTGTTCCTAGTTCAATCTGAATGATCCTGTGGTCATATAACGAAAGCTCGGAGGAGACTTTCCAACCAGACACCAGGTTTTCAGCCAGTTTGTTACATAGGGTAAAATCAAGAACTACTTGTCTGTTCCTTGCCAAGGCAATGGTGTTCGTTTTGTCGTTTGGCTTGACTCTGGACAGCTACATTCAAAGGCAGTATTAACGGAGTCGTTAAGACTCTACCTTTTCTTCCAGCTTCATATAGTTAGTACCTTTCCGCGTACTCATGCTAGGTAAATTTCTACCTAGCACATTCCTAAACTTGTCCCAACCTGTGTTCCTTGGGCTTCTTCTCGGATTTCCGTGAGTGACTTCTGTTCCTAGTTCAATCTGAATGATCCTGTGGTCGTATAAGGAAAGCTCGGAGGAAACTTTCCAACCAGACACCAGGTTTTCAGCCAGTTGCTTACATAGGGTCAAATCAAGGACTACTTGTCTGTTCCTTGTCTGTTATCTGTTGGTGTACACCCAACATTTTGTATTTATAAATCATTACTTACAATAAATTCAAGTAGGGCATCACCTCTTCCGGTGCAACCCCTCCAGAAAGCCGTCCCAGTAACTTGTCTGGGTTGGGCTGGTTGTTGTTGTTGTAGCAGTAACTTTGCCCTGTCAGTGTAGTGTAATCACCGGTCGTCTTTGTCTAGCTCATCCAAAGGTAGGCCCAGGGAACTAGCTGTTTCGACAAGTTGGGTCCAGAGGGAAAGGTGTGTTAGATGAGTGGGTTTGATGGGGCATGTGAAAAGATAGTTAGTGTCGTGCGGGGTGCCTTCACATGCTGGACATATGTTTGGTATGTCGGGGTCAATTCTGGATAAGAAGGACTTTAACCTGCTGCAGTATCCAGAACTAGCCCTGTCTAGTGGGTTGGGCTGGTCAAGTAACCGGTCTGGACTGTGTCCGCCCAGTGACTTGCCTGGGTTCCTCATCCGGAGGAACTTCTACCACAGTTCGTATGGTAGAGGCAGATGCCGTTTTGGCTGACGGGTCGCTACCCTCGCCCGTAACCATTTGCTCCAGTACCTGGACTGTGACCGCCCAGTGACTTGCCTGGGTTCCCCATCCGGAGGAATATCTACCATAGTTGGTATGGTAGACGCAGATGCCGTTTTGGCTGGGCTCCCTTTTCCCCGGCAGCCTTCTGCCTCCATGACTTTATGTTGACAGAGCTGAACCGGTAATTCAGTCGGTAGCCCATCATTTTACCGTTGAGTACGAGTCCTCGTCGATGCTCAGGTTAAGCCTGAACCCTATATTCTCGACACCGCTGCTCAAAATGTGCCACGCTTCGGTTTTCAAGTCGTCGTTCTGAGCTTTCAGCTGCTTGGACCCGTTTTGTGGTTCGATTAAGACCCTGTACTACGTCAAGGTGCCTCCCGTAGCAGGAAGCATTTTTCTTAGATATTGGAATAAAAGAGTGATATGAGTAATGGGACTTAATTCTAGTATTGAAAAGATATTTTGATATAGCAGAATCTTCTCTTCTTAATTGGCACGATAACCGCTTACGCGATTTTGGCCAAGTTTAACAAAGCGCGTCAGTCGTTTTTTCTCGTGCTAACCTGCGCAAGTTGGACACACCAAGTGAAGCCAAGTCCTTTTCCACGACCTTCCAACGCAGAGGAGGCATTCCTCTTCCTCTGCTACCACCAGCTGCTATCGCATCGAATACTTTCCGAGTGCGAGCGTTTGTATCCATTCGGCGACATGACACAACCAACGTAGCTGATGGATCTTTATTCGCTGCGCTATGTCTATGTCGTCGTAAAGCTCATACAGCTCATCGTTCCATCGCCTGCGATATTCGCCGTTGCCAACGTGCATAAGCCCAAAAGTCTTGCGCAAAATATTTCTCTCAAACCAAGCGTCGCTTCATCGGATGTTTGTCATCGTCCACGCTTCTACGCCATACGTTAGGACGGGCATGATGAGAGTCTTGTAGGGTGTTAGTTTTGTTCGGACTTTTTTACTCAATTGCCTACTTAGCCTAAGGTAGCACTTGTTGGCAAGAGAGATTCTACGTTGGATTTCAGGGCTGACATTGTTATCGGTGTTGATGTGATGTGAATGTAGCAGTAATAGAAGCCCCGTCTGTGTAGAGTATATCAACTGTCATCTTCGTCTGGGTTATCTAAAGTCAGGCAAAGGAAACATGCTGTTTCGACAGGTTTGGTCCAGAGGGAGAGGGGTGTTGGATGAGTGGGTGTTAAAGGGAATGTGAAGAGGTGGATAGTGTCGTCCGGGGTGCCTTCACATGCCGGACACATGCTTGGTATGTCGGGGTCAATTCTGGATAAGTAGGAGCTTAACCTGCTATAATATGTAGAACGTAATTGTGTTAGTGTTACGCGGGTCTCATGGGGAAGCTGGAGCTCTTCAACTGCAAGGTTGGACTTCGATTACGGCATTCTCTGGACGAGAGCTTATGAAGATGGTAACAGTCTCCGGGTGAATGTCTTTTAATGTCTGTCTAAACACTGTCTGGTCTAGTACTTGTCTGTTTGTTTTTTCCTGGATCTCGTCGGCGTAGTGTAGTAGGTGTCTCTTGACGTGTCTGGGAGGTGGCTCTGGCTCAAGCAGGTGTCTGCAAGGGTGAAACCTACGGTATCACCCTAACAGGAACTGTTTGCTGAGCAGTTTGTTATGCTCCTTAACAGGTAACATATTGGCCTCGTTGTGAAGGTGTTGTATTAGGGGCATAAGGGGGCAGCCCGTCGCTGTCCGAATGGCAGTGTTTTGGCATGGCTGGAGTTTTATCCGGTGCGTGTCACTGGTTCCAGGCGACCAGACAGGCGCAGCGAAGTTTAGAACCGGCCGGCCTATTGCCTTAAATGTCGATAGCAACAATTCTTTGTCTATGCCCCAAGTGCTGACGGCAAGCGATTTGAGGACCTTGTTGCGATTTTGGACTTTAGTGGCAGTTACGGTTGTGTGCGCAGAGAAGGAAAGCAAACATTCGAAGGTTACACCCAAAATTTTGGGATTCTTTACAGTTCGAATTGGTGTGTCATCGACTTTTACCTTGCTCAGGTAGTAAAGAGCGTCGCCGTGGACTTAGTGGGGGAAAGTTGAAGATTCCTCGGAGTGAAAACTCGAGAAAGGTCGGTGAGGTAGATGATCACTTTGAAGCACAGGCCGTCGATGTCATTGCCCGACGTCATTATCGTCCAGTCGTCAGCGTATTAGACCAGTGAGACTCCCTCTGGTGGCTGGGGGAGTTTCGAGATGTAGAAGTTGAATCGCAAGTGTGAGAGGACACCACCCTGGGGACCACCTTGCTTAATCTTGCTCTGTTCTCATGCTTGGTCACGAAAGATCACTCACAAAAATGAGAAAGGTCGGTGAGGTAGATGTTCACTTTGAAGCACAGGCCGTCGATGTCATTGCCCGACGTCATAATCGTCCAGTCGTCAGTGTATGAGACCAGAGAGACTCCCTCTGGTGGCTCGAAAGATCACTCACGAGTGACGACCGCTCAGATAGTTGGCGGACCCCCTCTTTACCCCTGGCGGGAGTGTCGACTGATAATTATCATCTAGTAGCGTGGAATGGGTGACGGAGTCGAAAGCCTTCTTCAAGTCCAACGGTACTAGGATAGACCTCTCGCAGGGGCGGTTTTGGCTAAGTCGCCGGTTTATCTGGGCGTTTATGACGGTGAGTGCTGTGGTGGTGCTATGCACCCGTCGGAAACCATGCTGATGTGGGGCTGGGGCCAGATGTTTCGTGAAGAGTGGGAGTAGGAGGGCTTCAAGTATCTTCACGATTGGCGAAAGGAGAGTTGTGAGAAATGAGAAGAAATCCTACTCCCAAGGGGCCCAGGTTCTTCGGCATCAGTGTGTTCAGTCCGTCAGGGCCAATGCCTCTAGATGATTTTGATTTGGTGATGGCCCCCTGAACCTCATCACTGGAGAAAGTAAGTGGCGCACTTTCGTTCGTCAGTTTGTGCAGCCTTCTGGTAGCACGACGTTTGGTTCGGTCGACCTAAGGATGCAGTATGAAAAGCCGACTAAAATAACTCGCGCACCTCTTCGAGTCCGACGAAGTGCAACCGTTGAAGGTGATAGCCACCTTGTCGTTGCGCTTCGTCGGGTTGAACAGGGACCTAACGGTGGACCAGAGCTTACTCACACCAACTGTGAAATTGCAGGTCTTCAGATGCTCAACCCATTAGGTCCGCTTACGTTGATCTACCAGTTGCCGGATCTCCAGCTGTGAGCACCTTGCGGAATGCGCGTTCGCCTGCGCGCAAATCAGTGGGGATGGGAAGAGCGCCGAAAGTGTCTTCGGTGAACTCCGCGAAGCCGTCCTAATTAATTTTGTTAAAGTTAATATAGGATCGGTGATTCGCGGAAACGAAGTCGTCTGTCAATCGGAACGATAATGGACAAGTGGTCTGATGCAAGTGATAGCATAGGTCGCCAGGTTATGCTACTTACCAGACCAGCGCTAGCAATTGTTATGTCGGGCGAAATGCTGCAATTGCCCACTACCCTGGTGAGGGAGTCGTCGTTCACAGTGCAGAATGTCGAGTCGTCTATCTGCTCTGCCAGTAGTTGTCCCCTACGATCGTTTGGCAGGCTTGAATGCCAAAAGTCGTGATGCGCATTAAAGTCACCTACAACCAATCGTTTTTCACCTCTGAAAGTGCACCTATGTGAAGGTGATATCCTGCCGGGCAGCAGGTGAGCTCGGTTGACCGGACAGCTATACCTTGACATTCTAAGGTTCTGTCCCTGCGGTCGATGCCTTCGTCAATGAGACGATACTGCACTGTGTGGTGGACTATGAACGCTAGGCCACCACCATTGTCTCTCTCGCGATCGTGTCTCTGCACGTTACAGTCATCCCTGGTGAAGAACCTAGCGTGCAGCTTGCTTTTGGCTCATAAAGTCAACTATCTCGTCGATCTTACTCGTGAGTCCGTTGCAGTTGTATTGTAGAAGCTTAAAGCTTCTTGGTAAGGCTGTTGTAACACGGGGTGTGAGAACCGCGTTGGACCTGATGTGCATTCCGCTGTTGTTGTTGCGGCCTGATGGTGGTGGGCGGCCGCGCCACAGGGGGCGGTTGCGCGTGCAGAGCTCAGCAGCAGAGGGCAATGTAGTGAGTTGTCTACTCACGGCTGGTGCGCAGGCCGGCGCACCTCCGAAAATGGCACCAGCCACTGCAAGAATTGCATTGGACAGTTGTTAAGTTCCGAGGAACTACGGTCTGACACACGGAGCAGACTGTGCGGGGGACCAAGAGCTACTGGTTTGTCCCCGCACTGGGGTAGGAGCAGGAGGGTTGTGGGCAGAGAGGAAGTTATGTTGCTCGTGGGGGCTCCTTACCGTTGAGGTGTTGTTGGTGGCGACAGTGTGACGTGCCGGCACTGAGGGAAGTGTCGCCGTTGAGGCAGGGGCCGCCTGTGAGCGGGAGCAACACGTGGCCACATACCTTGTGGACCACTCCCTGTGTGTCTTAAGGCCTGAACAGGTCTTAAGATGGCACCACCCGTCGCACTTATTACACTTAACCGAGGTGGAGTTCGGGTGGAGCCGTTTGTGGCAAATGCAGCAGTAAAATACTTCTGGTCCGGGGTTGGGCTCGACGCCAGCCAGGAAGAGAAGTATTTGGAGCATACTTGCTGCAATGAGTTGCTCCTGTGACGAAAATTGGGGGTGGGATACGGTACACTAGACAGGGCTAGTTTACTGGGGCGGCAGCCCTTGGTCGGGAAAAACCCGAGTCATTCCGGTAACGTAGAACCGGCTGCCACCGGAATTAGATTGGTCAAAAGGTCTGGTTTATTTAAAAAAAATATCACTCAGAATCAAACATGTTAGTCCGTGAGCCAGGTGCTAATTTTTGTCAGTTATTTCCTCTCAGTCGATAATTCGTAAAATGCCTCAGATAGTTGCATTATGAAGCGTTGTGAACGTCAGCTGCGGCTCCGAGGGTGGGTTGAGCAGTTATAGCCACCCTCGCACGTAAAAAAAAAAATATTTTTAGTCATTTCCTCCCGATTAAAACATTGATCAAATTAAAGTTAGACTAATATTTTGAAGAAATAAAATTGTCAGCTGATTATAAAGTGGTGGATTATACGTCAGCTGGTCACACAAATATGAAAAAAAAAAAATATTTTTTCAGTGATTTAATCCCAAACGAAAAATTATCAGGTGATAGTTTATGTATTGTTTTTAATAAATAAATAAGTCAGCTTGCTATATGTAGGTGGAATGTGCGTCAGCTGATGCCCTGAAGGTATAACGTAGGAGCTAGTCGGAAACATTTATAGCCTAAGTAAATGTATCAGCTGACGAGGTTTCCCCCAACATACTGCCAGCTGATTTATTTTATTACTTACAGGATCATTTCAACAATCCGCACAAACATTTTTTTTCGGGAGGAAATGACGTACTTGAAGTTATTCAACATTACATTTGATGAGTATGTCAAAAAGTGGGGATAAAAATATCCCGATTTGGCCACACTTCTCTCATGTCTTTAAGATTCATTGTTTCTCCCCAAATATTCCTCCATCGCCCCTTGCGGTGGTAACTCGTATTATATTAGTTGTAACGGTTTGGGCATATCTATTCTCACACAAGGCTAGGCATAGTTCTGGGTTTTGAAGTATTATACGTGTTAGTGAATAGAAATGTTCGCGCCCCTCTTTATAATTCATCGTCGCCGCCCCTGCACTTCCAATTGTCGTTACAGCTATCAAATTTATATTCAAACCCTCTCATCACTGCAGTTGATGTCGTCGTCGCTATTCTCATCGCTGGAGCTCCCGTTTACTTACTTCCACTATCTTCGCACCTTTTATGCATTGTTTTTGCCTAAGAACTAACAGCATTAGCATAAGTTTGTCGAACTAAATATTTTCGCTCATTGTATTTTTTCCTGCTATTTCAGAAAATCATACGATATGTGACCTTCATATTGTAACAGGTGAAATAGCAGGACCTTTCCAATATACCATAAGCGTCTTAGCATATGCATATATTTAATTTAGTAATAAGAATTATTCTATTGTCAGAGCTCAAAAAATAAGCGAGGTAAAATTTTTAAGCGCTTGTTTTTGTAATATTTAAAATCGTCAAAAAGACTTCACGATTCACCAAGAAGCATTAGTACAGTGACGGTCGAACAGAAAATAAAAATGTCGAGCATAACGCCTTACGTAGTACGTAGTTACAGATTCTAAAGTGGTAAAAACGGTAGAAAAAACACTTTCGTGTCCAGCTCACGAAGAAGCCGACACAAAAATAATTTTCCACGTTTGCCAGTTAGATTTTAATGCAAATGTAACGATTCGTTGCTCGGATACTGACGTATTAATAATTAAAAAAATAATAATAAATAAATAATTGGCGCGTACACTTCTGTTAGGTGTTTGGCCGAGCTCCTCCTCCTATTTGTGGTGTGCGTCTTGATGTTGTTCCACAAATGGAGGGACCTACAGTTTCAAGCCGACTCCGAACGGCAGATATTTTTATGAGGAGCTTTTTCATGGCAGAAATACACTCGGAGGTTTGCCATTGCCTGCCGAGGGGCGACCGCTATTAGAAAAATGTTTTTATTAATTTTGCTTTCACCGAGATTCGAACCAACGACCTCTCTGTGAATTCCGAATGGTAATCACGCACCAACCCATTCGGCTACGGCGGCCGCCGTTAATAATTATGTTAGCCAATATGGGTAATATTGCAGAAGATATCCAAATTTGTATGGAAGTCGGCGTCGGAAAAAATCAAAGATTTATCAACATAACAAAAGTACATAAAGCATTAGGAGTAAATTTAAGTGCAGCGCTTCCTGCATTTCACGCATTCACAGGATGCGATTACAACCCGGCCTTTTTTAAGAAGGGCAAAAACTGCCCATTTTCAATAATGTCAAAATCTGAAGAATTCACTGAATGTTTCATCCAATTGTCACAACCATCTGAGAAGAGACTTGACTTTTTGGACAAAATACAAGAGCTTGTATGTAATGTATATGGTTTGAAACGATTAAAATTTATAAATGAGGCGAGAGTAGCATTGTTTCAAAAGACATACAAATTTCTTGATAATGACAATTCGCTTCGATTACCTAAGAAAGGTATTGCTGGCTCATCTCTTCCGCCGTGCAAAACGGAACTATATAATCATTTTCTAAGGACGTATTATATTTCGGAAGTTTGGTCTCAGGCACACCTGAAAGTACCAACTGTCAATGAGCCTTCTGACTATGGCTGGGTAGAAATAAATAACAGATATGAGTTCATGTGGTTTTCTTGTACTCAGTTACCAACATCCATCGATCAAATAACTCAATCAGAAGAAGGTAAGAAGTGCAATTCACGGAACAGACTGTGCGGGGGACCAAGAGCTTTTGGTTTGTCCCCGCACTGGGGTCGGAGCTGGAGAGAAGAGGATCGGATGTTCTGGGGGAGTCATGTTGCTCCGATAGGCTCCTTTCCGCAGAGGAATGGGTTGTGGTGGCGGTTGGAAATGCCAGCCTATCAGGGAGTAGTAGCCGTTGAGGCATCAGACGCCTGCTGGCAGGAGCAACACGTAGCCACATACCGTGTGGACCCTATGAGTTTAAGGCCTGAACATGTCGTAAGGTGGCTCCACCCGTTGCACTTATTGCACCTAACCGAGGTGGAGTTCGGGTGGACCCGGGTTGGATTCGATACCAGCCCTGAGGAGAAGTATTTGGGCTTCTGTGACGTAAGAGGAGGGGTGATAGACTGTTCTCTAGACAGGGCTAGTTTAGTGGGCGGCACCCCTTGGTCGGGAAAAACCCGAGTGATTCTGGTAAGTTAGAACCGGCTGCCATGGGAATGGCGTGGTCGGGTAGCGGAACGACAGTTCCGTCGTCAACGATTGGGGTATCGGGATCTTCACATTCTCTCTGACATGCGCAGCTATCACTATTTAGCAGGTTCAGGAAGTGTTCCCTCCATAATTTAAGGATGCTCTGGATATCAGTCAGCAGATCACCGTCTTTGTTCTTACAGGAAAACGCACCTGTCTTAAAACCTTCTGTAAGCCGTCGAACTTTCTGGTATAATTTTTGGGAGTTGTTCCTATTGGCGGGGGGCAGCGCTCATAGGAACGTTCCAGACGCGCATAGAAGGAATCTTTGGTCGCATCGTCCTTCTCTTCCGTCGGGGCTTGGGTGCATATAAGTGACATGTTAAAAAATCGCGCTTTGATGCGGATTATTGCGAGGCGCTCGTCTACCGGAGTGAACGACAGTACTTGGCGACGAAGTCTTTCTCCCACAACAAATCCGACGCCGAATTTGCGCTCCTTTACATGGCAGCTGTAGTAGACGTCGTAAGGTCCTATGGTTTTCTTGCCTTGCCCCGTCCATCGCGTCTCTTGGATGGCAGTGATGTCAGTCTTTACTCTCACGAGGACATCAACCAGCCGGGCAGAGGCACCTTCCCCATTAAGGGACCGGACATTCCAGGTGCATGCCCTCAAATCATATTCCTTATTTCGTTTGCATGGGTCGTCATCAGTAAAGGCACTTCTCATCCGAGGCTTTGCAGTTCTTTTCATTGGGGAGGATTTTTAAGTGGCGGATCCCAAACCCAGCACACAACCAGCTATCCTGGAATGCTTCGCCCAGACGATACTTGGGCTAATCCCGGAAGTTGTGAGCTGCTTGAACCATATGTGGAAGAATCGTCCTGGTCACTCCCAAGTGAATGACGATCAGTAACTTTCCGCACTTGCGTGGAGTTCTACATATGGAACCAACCTCCTATGTGGAGATGAAATAATATTTATTTAGAAATTTTGAATAGTTAACATGAAAACATTTCTTTATAGTTGTTTTTGACACCATAACCTCGTCGGATGTTATCGTTGTCCAAGCTTCTGCGCGATACGATAGAACAGGCATGATGGAGGCTTTATAAAGTGTTTGCTTCAATTTCCTACTTAGTCCAAAGAAGCACTGTTGAAAAGAGATATTCTACGTTGGATTTCAAGACTGGCATTATTATCGATGTTAAGTTATTTTACTACACCGCTTTAAATCATCTGTATAAAAAAAAACTTACAGTTTCTAAAACAGATGTCGCTAATACGAGGATTGTTTTTTACATTTTGTGCTCAGTAAAAAAAAATATTAAAATAATAACGAAAATGGCTTTATTGTTTTTCAAACTATTTCCATAGAAAGTCTATATACTTCTGCATTCGCTTGAACAAATTTTAAATTTTGCCACTCAGAAAGGCTTTAATAGCTTATTTAGGCGTTGTAAAACGTTACGTACTAGGTGCCAAATCAGGGCTGTAAGGAAGATGCCCCATTAATTTCATCTTTTGAGTGCTCGGAAAATATCTTGTATGAGCTGAGACGTGAGAGTTGTTGTTGCTCGCATTACTTTAAGATGATTCGTTCTCGGCGGCTGTTTTTTTTTTCATTCTTCAAAAATTTTTTGTAAATAAGGGGTTGTATACTACTTGAAATGACTGATTTTTGCGACATGCCCATGACCTTATTTTCCGAAAAAAAACAAGGGAGCGTTTGCCTCGTTGGTGCTCTTCCGCGAACAATTTTGGTTGGACTAAGCTCGTTTTGTAATATCCGTACTGATTTCTATTTTGTTTCCGACTAAAATGAAAATATCCAATATTCGTCAGCTGTTATAATGTCATAAATGAGTCTTGAACCACCGCGGCTGAATTTTTTCAACATTTCTTTACGCCTGTCCTGTCGATAATCCACCTCGAAAATCGTAACAAATCATCGCATGAAAATTTTCTCGAGCTAATTTGAATTTTGTTGGCCGCCGTAGCCGCGTGCGTGATTACCATTCAGAAATGCACCGGTCCGAATCTCCATGCATGATACATCAACTGATAGGTTAAGGATTGGTTGATAGAACACGTTTTTTCTAATAACGGGCGCCATTCGGCGAGCAATGTCAAACCTCCGAGTGTACATCTACCATAAAAATTATTTGCGGTTCGGAGTTGGATTAACTGTAGGTGTCTCTATTTGTGGAATAACATTAGGACGCACACCAGAATTAGGAGGAAGAGCTCGGTGATTTTTTTAACTCACTGAAAAGAGTACAAATAAAGCTCATATTTTGGCAAAAATATTGAATTACAGCTCATCACACGTAGTATTGCAAAGGCGACACTGTTAAAAGTCAATCCCCGTCAATAACGGAAATTAAAATAGGAAAAAGAATTCCCGATGAAGGTTAGTGTTTTCGGTTTATACATTTAAATGCTCCGATGGAATGTCGGGAAAACTCAACCACATTGGTAACCTGCCCTACTGCTCGTCGGAATTCAATCCTCTCGCCTCACCCACCCGCTGTTGGAGAGGATATGCTTTCCGGAGAAGTCGCAAGCACCGGCAATCCAATTCCTTCTATTCCAACAAAATCGAAACCTCCTCCTCTTATAATGCTTACTGAAACAAAAAATAGTAATAAACAACAATTATCTCTAGAACCTATGTGCTGGTTGGTTGGTTGGTTAAAGTGGTGATTCTTCCAGAATCCAACTAGCGCTTCCGCACCATTTTGTTGCCACATCCTCGTTACCAACTTGTTTAACGGTTATTTACAGCATAACTATATCCAGTCTGTGCGGTTAAGGAACCTTATTAGGTTGTTAACGTCTAAGCCAGATAGTTGTTCGAGATTCTCAACCAGCGGTTGGCCAAGGGCAGGGCATTCACAGAGGAAATGGAAGATTGTTTCCTTTTTCTCCGGTTGTTTGCAACTGTGACAGTATGTATTGTGAGGGATACCCATTTTGGCTGCTTGTTCTCCGATAGACCAGAAGCCAGTTAGGACTGCCGTTAGTCTCCAGGCGTCCCGTCGTTTCATTCTTATTAATGCCGACGATTGCTTGAGGTTGTAGGTGGGCCATAACGTTCGGCTAATTTTGCATTTCGTCTTGACTTTCCACCTACAGTCTGCGATTCGGAGGTATTTTAGGGAAATTGTGCTCTTGACTGCACCTAATTGTGTGAGTACCGATTCTGCAAGAGCGTTATTCATGGCAGATCCCCCTCTTGTCAGTTCATCTGCTTTTTCGTTACCTTCAATGTTCCGATGTCCCGGGACCCAGTTTAAGGTAACTTTATGGTTTTCACTCAAGATGGTGAGGCTATTCCTACTTTGTTCCACCACTTTGGAGGTTGTTGTGGCCGAACCCAGTGCCTGGATTGCAGCTTGGCTATCCGAGAGAATAGCGATATTGCCCTTAAAAGAGAAATCTGCGATTAGTAGCCTACAGGCTTCCCCAATTGCCAGTACTTCCGCCTGGAAGACACTGCTGGTATTAGGGAGACGCACAGATTTCTCAATTTTAAGTCTGTGAGAATATATACCAGCTCCAACACCGCAGCCCATTTTACTTCCATCCGTATAGACTGTAGTGTCGAAGTTGTTTAGAGAGAATCCCTTATTCCATTCTTCCTTAGTTGGAAAGAGAGTGGCGAAATTCCTATTGAAAGTTACCGTCGGGACGATGTAGTCAGTTCTCACCGAGATTAACTGAGTTTGTCGCAATAATAGACTAGCATGACCATAAGTTTTTCCTCTCCAGCGGCCCGCTTCGTTTAACCTAAATGCACTCATGGTTGCCGTCTTCTTAATATGTAGGTCTATTGGAATAACGTGTGTCAGTGCATTGAGAGCCTCTCTAGGACATGATCTGATTGCACCGACCGTTATTGCACATGCTGATTTTTGTATTCTGCCGAGTAGTTTGGTATTGTACTCTCTCCCTAGAGCCTTCCACCAAACTACCGAACCATACGATAGAATAGGTCGTATAACCGTCTTATACAGCCATAATGTATGCTTAGGTTGAAGACCCCATCTTCTTCCAAGCATACGTTTACAGGCATATAAAGCAATTTCTGCCTTTCTTACCCGTTCTTCAACATTTAATTTCCAGTTTGGAGTCCAGAATTACCCCTAAGTACTTTGCGCTGGGTGATAGTGAGAGAGTTTGGCCGTTAATATTTGGTAGGGTAAAAGTTGGTACCTTATATCTGGTGGTGAAAAGCATAAGCTCTGTTTTACTGGGGTTTAAACCTAGGCCACAGCCTGTGGCCCAAGAGTTAAGCTCGCCTTATGCCCTTTGTATGATCCCACTGATCGTATTAGGACACAGTCCTGACGCCATTAACACCACATCATCAGCGTACGCCACCGCTTTTACCCCACCTCTATTAAGTTTTGTTAAGACTTTGCTAATAACGCATAACCAAAGAAGTGGAGACAATACTCCCCCCTGTGGACCTTCTTGGTTATACTGATATTACCCATATTAGCTTTGATGATCCTGGTTTCTAGCATAGAGATGACCCAATTACTGATGCAATTGTCCACCTCTAAGTCTATCAACGCCCGTTGGATCGCATCTGTACTAACATTGTTAAAGGCGCCTTCTATATCCAAGAATGCCGCCATGCCTGTCTCCGTAGATTTGCCTTTAAGGTACGCATGTTGTGCAGTAGATATACCAGAGCTCTCCAAAGAGCTTCTAAGATATATATCCAAAAGTCTTTCAAAGGTTTTTAACAGAAAAGACGAAAGACTGATTGGCCTATAGTCCTTCGCTGATTCATGTCCCCTCCTGCCTATTTTTGGAATGAAGACGACCTTGACTAGTTTCCAACTATCTGGAATATGACCTAGGTTTAGACACGCTTTAAAAATTTCCTCTAGCCATGGTAGGATACAGTCCAAGGTTTCCTGTAACATCTTTGGGATGATCCCATCTGGCCCCGGAGATTTAAAAGGTGAAAAAGATTTAATTGCCCATGCAACTTTGTAATTATTTCTTTTGCGAGGTGCTGTGGATTATATTGGCTCCGCCTGATACTTCCCCTCCCACTTTCGTGGACGCTGCACCCCGGGAAATGCGTGTTTAGCAGAAGTTCTAGCGATTCCTCTGTCGTAGCTGTCCAAGTACCATCAGGCTTCTTGACCCAAGAAGCCATTGAATGATCTTTGGACAGAACACGGCTAAGCCTGGCAGAATCCCTGGTGAATTCGATTGACGAACAAAATTCGCTCCAGCTCTCTTTCTTGGCGGCCCTCATTGCCTTCTTGTACTGTCTCCGACTCTCTTTGTACAATTGCCAATTTCCTGTCGAGTAGCTGAGGTTAAATGTTGATCTAGATTTTTCCCTTAGTTTTGAGAACTCACTGCTCCACCAAGGGGGAAGGGATTTTTTGCTAAATTTTATGGGGCAGGACGTTTTGTAGGCCCTACTAAATGCCTTCTCCAGTGTTGTAACCCTACTCTCAAGGTTTTCGGTGAGAGTGATTTTGTGGATGGGAATCTCTCCTATCCTTTTATTGACTATGTTTCTGAACCTTTTCCAGTTGGTTCTTAGTGGATTCCTATACGGTAAGGGCGGATCAACATCAAGATCCAGATCGTACAGGATCCAGCTGTGATCCGAAAAAGACCTTTTATCGGAGACCCTCCAATTGTCTAACCTTACTGAGCTGTTTTCAGACATTAGGGTAACATCGATTATTTCCTCCCATCCCCTGAAGTACTCCGTACTTGAAAAGGTGAAAGTGGGAGTGTTACCCCTGTTACATACCGACAAGTTAGTGTTAATTATGAAATCATAAAAAGACTCACCTCGGTCGTTTGTTTCGGAGCTTCCCCATAGAGCATGCCTTGCATTGGCATCGCATCCGAGAAGCAGGGTTTTGTTCGGGTTTTCCTGCACAAGTTTACGAGCCTCCTCAGGCGGTGCTGGTCTTTCGTGTGCCATGTATATAGAGGTAAGCGTTATTCTGACTCCGTCAGTGGCTTCCACCTCAACAGCCGTCACATCCTGTGAACTATATAATGGAATTAAAAATGTGTTTAAATGTTTTTTAGCTACAATACATGTTCTGGGATTACCTTCTATCCGTTTATAGTAGATATTGTAGGTATTCCCAGTGAACCCTTTCACCTCGGTGCTCCGCTCCCAGGGTTCCTGAATTAGTGCGATTTCCACGTCCTCCTCCGCCAGGAGAACGGTTAGGTTGTCCGTTGCACACCGTGAGTGCTGCAGATTAATTTGGACAGCCTTTATACCCATGTTTATGGGTTTCCTTTTTCGGACTCGGTGTCATCTAGCTGCATGCCAGTCAGCAGTTCGTTGGCACCATCGACCTCATCCTGCTCCTCTTCCGGGTTTGCAGAACGGAATATCTTCAGCTGGGTCTTCCTGATCCCAAACTGAAGTTTGTTTCCCACTTTCTCCAGTGGTTCCAGACTCTCTTCTGTAATTAGAAAGAGGAATGACCTGCTGTGCCTTTGCGGAGCCTCCGCTTTCGGCACCGAGCGATTATGCGCCTGAAGGTAGGGCATTAGTTGATTGGCATCAAACTCCATGTTTGGTACCCAGATGCGAGCCCTCGTGGAATCTCGCTAGCCGGAATTAGCTTGAGTTTCAAGCCTTCCCAGCTGTTCTGGATTTTGCCAATCACGTTTGTCAAGAAATGCAATGAGAATTGGTCATCGCATTTAATGACTCGGTAACCGCGGACTACCTCCACCGAGTCGAAACCTGGTGTTTGGCCCTCCGGGTTCGCCATGACATGGTCAACGACTATGCGAGACAATCGTGCCTCAATCTCTGACCATTTGTCAAGCACTGGTTTTCCGCGGTTAGAGGTTTCGTCTACCAATGCCATTTGGAGATGGTCCCGTGCCACCTCACTAAATCGCTTGATAGGTTTGGAGGCAACTGCACCCTGATCCGATATCTTGTGCTTCTTTGTTACCTTCCCAGTTTCGTCATGCCAGCGGTTTCGTTTTTTGGCATCTGTCCTGTTGGCGGCTTGGAATGCCAAGTATTCATCAACCACCTTTTGACATCTTGCCTTGTCGGTCTCATCTTTGGGATGAACTTTACCTTCGGTCTCGTTTTTCCGATTCTTGCCAAGGATAGTGAGAGACCTCTGGTAAAGTTTATACCTCGAGGGACCTTTATTACCACGCTTTTGCCCCATGGCTTGAGCGGATGTTGTTGGTTGATTTATGGTTGTTGGCGTACTGTAGCCCACAGCTTTGCCCTCAACTGTTTCTTGGCTGGAGGCCAAGAGCTCATCCTCTGAGGGTGACCCCGTCATCCTCAGTTCGTCCTTGCTTGTACGTCTTGTCTGACTGTTTTTTAAGTGCGTCCGTCGCTTCCTCCTGCCTGCCTGTTTGCTTGTCCTGTAGTTCTGTCCGCGTGTTTGGTTTTTTATCAGTCCGTGCTGTCGATGCGTCGGTATGTTTTCCCGTCATTTTGTCCGTTTGTTCCGTGTTTGTTTTCCCGTCATCCGAATTTTTTAAATTTTTGTGGTTTCATTTCATCTGGTTCGTACGGTCTCACTTGCCCGAGCGTTATTCACGGCAGATCCCCCTCTTGCCAGTTCATCTGCTTTTTCGTTACCTTCAATGTTCCGATGTCCCGGGACCCAGATTAAGGTAACTTTATGGTTTTCACTCAAGATGGTGAGGCTATTCCTACTTTGTTCCACCACTTTGGAGGTTGTTGTGGCCGAACCCAGTGCTTGGATTGCAGCTTGGCTATCCGAGAGAATAGCGATATTGCCCTTAAAAGAGAAATCTGCGATTAGTAGCCTACAGTTTGTCCTTGCTTGTACGTCTTGTCTGACTGTTTTTTAAGTGCGTCCGTCACTTCCTCCTGTCTGCCTGTTTGCTTGTCCTGTAGTTCTGTCCGCGTGTTTGGTTTTTTATCAGTCCGTGCTGTCGATGCGTCGGTATGTTTTCCCGTCATTTTGTCCGTTTGTTCCGTGTTTGTTTTCCCGTCATCCAATTTTTTTAAATTTTTGTGGTTTCATTTCATCTGGTTCGTAAGGTCTCACCTGCCCCGCCAAGGGAGCTGCGCATGTCGCCATGCGCGGTGACCAAAGAGGATAAAGGGGAAATATCCGGTCGACCATGGCAGCGCCCCATACCATGGCAAGGCCGCCGTTACAACCTGAGGCGGCCTGATATCAGGAGGGCTCCGTACGAAGACAGCCTTTTTTAGTCATCCGGGCCAAACCCCCCCAATAGGCACGGGTCGCATCACACCTTGGGTTGAGGGAGTTTTTTTAAAGAAGTTTACGTCTTCGACCTGTGTGGTTCGCGGGAGACCTACTCTCCTACCTTCCATATCTGGGAGGCGTTCCCCTATCCACCACCTGGGGACGCGCCCTATAGGGATAACAGGTTCCCCCAAGGGAACCTATGTGTATTTTGATTTTTTTCGTGGTGAGAATTCCCGCTTGATTGATGGTGATAACGTAAATCTGCAGAAAGAAATGCATAGCATGCAGAAGTTCTTATCTCCTTACAGCGAAGTCTCGCTAAAAAAGATGGAGCGATTGCACTTCTCACTGTGGAGGTCAAATACCTACATGCCTTTGTCAAATCATCTGTTGCCAAATCGAATAGTGATAATTTATCCAAAAAGCTGCTACTCACCCGTCATCAACACTTATCCTGACGCTGCTCTTTTTTCATTTGTTGTCACTTCCCATCTTCTTACTACTTCTCTCACTTTGAGTTCGGGCACTGCTACTGCTACTTCTAGTGAATTAAACTATACTAATGTTTATGCTGATACTGCCAGAGAGACCAAGATAGCGACAGATAGCCACTGGTGTTAGTGTAACGACACCGACTTCTGCACCCACTGAATCTCTCAGTTATGCTACGGCTGCCGTTGCTAATACTAGCACGTCGACTTCGCCCACTCTCACTGCTTCGTTAGCTTAACATATGCTGATGCTGCTCACACCAACATGTCGACTGCGGAAGCCTATTTAAGCAATTTAACTTCGCGATCAAACGAATGCTTAAACTCTGTGGACAATTATACAAGGGCGATGGGGTATAAATAATAAAAAATCACGGGAAGCCATGATTGGTCTAAATTCTAGTACTGAGCTAAATGCCGGAGCTACGAAGAAGTGGTTACATCTTGCGTCCTTTAAACTGTCTGTTACTGAGGACAATATAATTTCTTATGTTGCTAAAAATTTAAGTATTGATAAAAATTAAATTTTAAGATTATTTTACTGATATTCAAAGTTAAAAAATAATTTTGAGCTATGGGCTCCTCCATCATTATTTGATTAAATTTTTCAACCATCTGTTTGGCCTACTGACGTCAAGGTTCGCCCTTTTAAATTTTACAAAGAGACGATCTTCCAGACAAGAAAATATAGCTACATTTGGTAGTACTAGTATTACTGAATTAGCTAAAGATTTTTTTTTTTTAAATATGGGTGGCATTCATACTAAGTCAGAGATTATTCGCACTCGTGGCGCCTATTTGGAATTTGATGTCAATATTTTTGTTGAAACCGGGTTGAACGCAAACTTTTTTGATGAAGAATATTTCGAATCGAATTCATATAATGTATTTGGTAAAGATCGAAATGTAGAAGTACGGGTTGCCTTTAGGGGGTGGAGTTCTCATATATCGCTCTTAAATGAAGACCCCATAAATTGTGTGTTTGTAAAGGGATCATCTCGCTATGGCCCTTAACATTTACTTCTCTCATACATCCCGGCTAATAGTAATTTTGATCTTTATAAATCACAGCAAGCAAAATGGTTTCCCTTGTTCTAAATAAGGTTGATGATAACCATATTAGTGTTTTGGGGGATTTTAATTTTCCGAATGTTGTTTGGTCTACTAACTTCTGCAAACATGGTCTAGTACCAACTAATGTCACCTCACCCATCGAATCATATGTTATTGATAATCTGTTTAACCTAGACTGAGTACAAATAAATTCTTTTCAAAATGAACTCAATCGAGTTCTTGATGTCATATTCGTAAGTGCTAATATTAATACTTCTGTCTCTGAATGCTTTTCACCCTTCTCGCCTGCTGATAAACATCATGCCAATTTATTGCTTAATGTTGAGTTTTACGAATTTGCGAGTAGACGAGACATTGCTTTCAATTTCTCCTCTTGTAACTTTTCTATGTTCAACAGCATTTTACGTGACTTTAAATGGAAATATTTGCTTTCTGGTTTAGATATTGTTGAGTTCTATTCTGCTTTAACTTACTAACACTTCTCAACTTAAAAACAAGCGGGATAAACTTCATAAACTATTTTTATAAGCAATGCTTAAAAAAATTTAAGTGTTTAAACAATTTTCTGTATAGGAACTATATATTCTTAGGATTGAAGAGAATATTAAGTCAAATTCTAAGGCCTTTTGTCGGGTTGTTAAATTTAAAAATTCAAGCGCTGGAGTCCCTTCTGCGGTGTCTTTTAATTAGAAATCTGCTACTACACCTGCGGATGCAGCCAACTTGTTTGCCGATTTTTTCAAATCTAATTTCACTCAGGGTGGTGCAAAATCGTTATCGTATCTATACTTTGTTTTTTTGGACATTGATTCTTTCAATGGTTCTTTCAATCGTTGAAGTCTTATTTATCCGACAAACGATGTGTAGTAATGATGGAGGGTGAATGTTCGGATCCTTTCATTGCATCTTCATGGGTGCAGCAAAGAAATATATTAGGACCTCTACTCTTCGTTCTATTTATTAATGATATTAGTACTTGTTTTTCGTTTTCCAATTTTCTTCTTTACGCTGATGATTTAAAAATATTTTCTGCTATTAGAAAAACTGAGGACGTTCCTATGTTGTAATCAGAAATTAATGCGCTCTTTCGCTGGTGCAGTAACTCTGGCATTTCTCAAAATATCAAGAAATGTTGTCATGTTACTTTCGCCAAAACTCAAATTGTTTTTCAATTACCTTATAGTATTGCTAATACTTTACTTCAATCTGTTCATGAATTGAAAGATCTTGGGGTGATCTTTGACTCTCATTTTTCATTTAATAGTCACATTAACTTTGTTGTATCCGCTTCTTACTCAATCTTCGGTTTAATACGGGGTAGTAGCTCAAAATTTTCAGAAATTACGTTTTACTTCCTTTATTCGCTCTAGATTGGAGTGTGCAACATTTATCTGGAGGTCTTTCACCAATTTGCAATTGACAAAATTGAACGTGTACAGAAGGTGTTCCTTAAATATACTATCAGGTCGTTAAAATTTTCAAATCCTGTCCCTTTCTATAAGTCCCGAGTAAGTAGAGAGCAGAAGGTCTCTACTCTCCCTATCTTTTGTTTATAGTACAATTAAAAGAGAAATTGGTTGATCTTCCCTATTTTGTAGCATTCCTTTGCGTATCCCTACTAGATCTCCACACAACACTTATCCATTTCATCATAGTTGCATAACACGAATTATGCGCGTAATTCTCTAAGATAATTCAATGAGATCTCGATTTCTATTCCGCTTGACTTTTCTGTGTCACAGAATGATTTTTATGAAACTCTAACCTTGTTTTTGAAGCTCATATCAGCTCCAAGTCTATGAAAACTATAATTATGTTTTAGAGTTGAAATAAACATAGAGCCGCTTGATTTTTGATGGCAAACAGTAGTCTATTGTTAACATTTCGAAAAGTTTAGAGCAGTTAATTTAAATATACCTATGTCTGTAATTTCTAACGTCATTTTAATTACTAGTTGTTGTTGTTGTTGTAGCAGCATAAACATTCCCCATACTTACATACGGGGAATACTGCTGGAGTGACAGTCCTTGGCCGGATATAAATCCGGGTCGTTTCGGTAACGTAGGACCGACTGTCGTGGAAACGGCTAGTCTTAAAGGTTGGAGTGACAGACGCGTGGGTCTGCGTGTAAACACAGAGAAAAAGATGTATATGCGCTTCCCAAAGAAACTGAGTGATGATGCACACATTGAAATTGATGGTGAATGCATTCAGAGTGTTGACAAATTTAAATATTTAGGTCCCTTCATCAGCAGTAATTCTGACACTTCCGTGGTAATAAATGACCGAGTAAACGCGGCAAAGCCTTTACACACATAAAATTATTTAAGTCTCGATTGCTATCAAAAGCTCAAAAGATGGCAATGTAAAGGGTTTTTCAATAAGGGCGGGTAGATGTTGAAATGGAATAAAATGGCATTTGCGGTGTGACACGTAGCGCCGTCCTGCTGGAACCACATGTCGTCTAGGTCCATATGGTTCCATATGGGCCATACGAAATTTGAAGGGCCACCACGTCTACCGAAAAATGGGCGCAATGCGCGCAACGTTTGCGTAAATGAGCACTCATTTTGATAATAAAGTTTTATCATTTGAACGTGCTGTTCTATCGTGTAATTTGCCATGAGTTGGCATAAACAACTGAATAATAAACAAAAGATTTGACAGAAATAATATAAAACAACTTGATCTTACCACGTTTACTTATAATCTGAGAGTTTCTCAATAATATACAGGGTCCGGCACTCGAAGTGTAACCAAATTCAGATCGCTCGCGCAGCTGATGCGCGGGCATCAGCTATCTGTTACTTGACTAAATAAAAAGTCCAGAGTATTGTTTACAAGCGCGCGGAAGCATTTTGCTGAGAGTAAACGTGAAAAAAGAAAATCAGTAATGGATTTCAAACGTAATAGTGTGGAAAATCATAACCAGCGATTGTTCGTGAGCTCGAGCACCTTAAGGGGTTATATACCTTGTGATCCCGAAAAAATGGACGATTGTCATAATTTTTTTTAAATATGTTTTAGAACTTTTATTCAAATAAGGCATATATCATACTGAAGGGTAACTCTCGAAGTATACATTTTGGTGTTTTTATTTTAAAAAATGTTACTATTTATCACGGTAGCGCATGAGCAGCCCAACTGAAATCAAAAAAATTAAATGATTATTGTAGAAAAATGTTTTTTAGGGAATCTGAATGGTTTATTTACCCAAAAAAAATCTTTTCTCGATACGAAAACCGCTTTGCACCAAAAAAACGATTTTTGAGGGGTTGTAAAATTAAAAAAAAATTAATTCCAGCCAACTATGCAAATATTTATAAAAAGTTAACCATTCAGATTCACGAGGTTGTAACTTCGAATAATTAATAAAAAGTTTATGCAAATCGGTCAAAAAGTTTTTGATAAATAATGATCACCGCGACGGTAATTTTCAAAAAACACGACTTTGAGATAATCGCGTCTAAAGTTTTGCGTGCTCTTCATTTATGGATAAGGTTGCGCGCTTCCACGGTCTGTAACTTTCGTTCTAGTGCTCCGATCTTTATGATTTTTTGAATTTATATTTTTAAGATGATGTACTTTGAGAATATGCCCTAAAAATTTTCTCGATTTTTTAGTCCAACACAAGGTATAGTATAACCCCTTAAAGTAAATAAAGTTTTTGTTTATCGCACGATTACTCATTACAATGACACTGGTAGTATCACGGAACGTCATAGATGTAGTCATCAAACGACTGCAACGTCACGTGAAATGGTTCAAAATGTGAAGAAGCGACTTGAGCGAAATCCCCGACGAAGTCCCAATCAAATGGCGAAAGAACTGAAAATATCGGACCGTAGCATCCGCCGCATACTGAAATTATTACTAACTATATAAAGAAAATTTAAGAGGAAGGAAAATCTAATTTAATTGTCCAATTGGTTGCTAATAATAAAAAGTTGGAGGAAATCCGTAAACGATGTTTACTGAGGTTGCAAAAAAATATGCAGCAATATGCATTGGAAATTCGATATTACATTTTATAATAAGTATTAAGAGGACACACGCTTCTGTTATATGAATAACTAGCAAACCCGCGAACTCCGTTTCGCCACCAGATGGCTTCGTTTTCTGCAACATTTCGTTTAGGGATTAAAAGATGAAAAAAAAAAATTATTTTTTTTTTGTTTTATATTTGAAAAGGAAAAATTGTATTTAATTTATCCGTTTCATTGGAGTGCTTTTGGCAAACCACATTTTTTGTTCTTTGGTATGACGTTAACACAAACAAAGCGGATGGTTTCCCAACTCGTGAACACGCAACATATAGCTGCCCATGTGAAAAGACTGATTTTCTAAATTTATCCCGCAAACACTAAGCGATTGGCTTTGCGACTTGTTAATTGTCATTGCGAACGCAAGGCGAACCGGAAATTGCAATCGTTTAAATTCAAACGGCAGATCAGTCGGAATCATTGGTATTCAAGAAATACATACATTTTCACCTGCGTAATTGCGTTAATAATGGTTGCCTCAATCAAATTCGGCATAAGTCTTTTCACTGCAAGTCGAGCACCGTTGCAAAGTCGCGGTGGATTTAAATTACGCAATATCATAATAACTGAACCAACTTTGAGTTGCAAGTTTTATGGTGCAAATCCTGGTAATTCCAGAGAGTTCAAAAACTCCGTTGGATAATTTACTACATCATGGGGATTTGTTATGGAATCAACGAATTTGAATGTGAAATTCAGTGCGTATACATCATTATTCTTTGCGGTGAGAATTGCTCGTTGACTTAACCAAGCATAATTTTGATAATTTTCACTAATGTTTGGGAAAACATTTTCAATAAGAGCTAACTGAGAGTCTACAAATCGGCAAAAGTCGTTGGTAAGAGTAATTAATCCAGCTGTCGCATCATCTGGGACTTTTCCATTTCCAACAGCTAACAATTGTTTGGAAAATTGTGGAGCACTTTGTTCATTTTGAAGTTGAACTCTCATATTAGTGGTTAGCGATAATGTTTTTACGTTATTCCACAAAATTGATGCCTTCAGGCAAGCATTCAATTTATCTGCAGGCGTTCCACGGGGAATTACTGGCAACGTCTGCCTGAAATCGTCTGCCAACAATATGATCAAGCCGCCAAAGTTGTTGTTATTTCGCCGAAGATCGTTCAGTACGAAGTTAGGTGCTTCAAGTGATTTCTGCAATGCAAACGCTAGGATGCAAGCAGTAATCAGTGTTGCAATCATATCGAAACGCTGCTCGATTCAAATCAGCACTTGATAATTATCTTCTTGTGCGTCGAAAATAATCTACTTCTTGAACTCTGTTATTCGCTCGACGAATTCGCATTGCCAACCGAGCCGTTTCACGGGCTGCCTCGCTTTGCTCTTGTGATTGAGAAGCACGACCCATACTAACGCGGCGTTCTTCACTGGCATTTCCTTGTGCTTCTTCAGTCGTTTCATTCGCAATGCTTCGTATCCTTCTTGCATTACGGCTTTGCCGGGAAAGATTCGATCGTCTTGGTCGCGGCATTGATAATGATGATTCAAAGAGAATACAAATTACTGTGATTATATATTTCTGACAAAATTTATATTATCAAACTTTCTAGTTAACCATAGACAAAATTACGTTTAGCTGTCATTTGCGTATTGTTATTCCATATCAGATGCGTTTTTTTTATACCACATTTTATACGGAAACGCTTTCGAATGGGATAAAAAGTATCCTACGTCCGTCTCCTTGTTCTAAGCTACCTCTCCACCTAGTTATAATCTAGGATTATTTTATAATCTCAGATTTTGGGAATGAAATTTTGTATGGGAAATCTCGCTTTTTAATTACGGATTGGGAGTTAAGAACGAAAAGGTAAATTATCTACCATACTTATATGTGAACATGTTATTACGGGTGGACAATTGTATCAGCAATTGGATTCTCTATGCTAGAAACCAGGATCATTAGAGCTAATATGGGTAATATGAACATAACTAAGAGGGCTTGTAGGGTACTCCACAAGGAGGAGTATTATCTCACTTCTTTAGTTATGTGTGATTAGCAAAATCTTAATAAAACTTAATAGAGGTAGGGTAAAAGTGATGGCGTACGCTGATAATGTGGTGTTAATGCCATCAGGACTATGTCCTAATACGATCAGTGCGATCATTCAAAGGGCGATAAGGGAGCTAACCTATTGGGCTACAGGCCATGTCCTAAGCTTAAATTCGCATAAAAAAAAACTTATGCTTTTTACCATCAGATACAAGGTTCCACATTTTACCTTACCAAATATTTACTTAATTTGTCAAAAAACACAACTGACTTTTGACTTAGTGCTAGAATAAACAACAAATTAAGTACAAATATTAATAAATAAAATGAGCTAAAACTAAAACATAACTTGATTAAAAAGAATATGATTATATTACCGAAATAAATTATGCAACAAAGAAAATAATTGATTTTTAGTTATTGTAAAATCTAACGATATGGTATTCAAGAGCAATAGGTGCATTGGATTCGAAATTCGTATTGAATATCTTGAGATAAAAAGAGTATGTGCTTCGTGAAGTCCTCGCCGTAATAAGAAAGTTAGTGCGTTGCAAAAGAAATCCACAATTAATGTCACCTTGAATTGAATTAAACACAAAAGTATGCGATAGAATAGACCTTTTGCCCTCAAGCAAAAGAACTCTCTCACTTGCACCTAGTGCAAAGTATATAGTGATAATTCTGCTCTTCAAACAAATCCGGAAATTACACATTGAAGAACGGGTAGGGAAAGCAGAAATTGCTTTGTGTGTCTGTTAATGTTGCTTTGAAGAAAATGGGGTCTTCAACGTAAGTATACATTATAGATGATAGATATAAGGCTACGGTTATACTATCGTTTCACGTAACTCGGTACTTGGCAAAATACAAAGGTCATCCTAAGCAATAACGGTCAGAGCAATCAGATCAGATGGAAGGTTCTGATACACGTTATTCCGATAGATCTGCATATCTAGAAGATGGCAACCATGAGTGCATTTAAGTTAAAAGAAATGGAAAGAAAAAACTTATGATCATGGCAGTCTATTATTGCGACGTACTCAGTACACCTCGGAGAGGACTGATTATATAATCCCGATGGTAATATTTAATAGGAATTTTGCCACTCTCTTTCCATCTCAGGTGGAATGGAGTAAGGGATCCTCACTAAACAACTTCGATACTACAGTCTATACAGATGGCTCTAAAATGGACTGGACTGTGGTGTTGGAGCAAGTATGTATTCTCCGTAGTATGTATTCATATTCTCATGCACTTTATACTTAAAAATCTGTACGTCTTCCTGACGCCTGCAGGGTCTTTCAGACGGAAGTACTAGCAATTGGGAAAGCTAGAGGAACAAAGTAGGAATAGCTTTACCACCTTGAGTGAAAAGCATAACGTAACGTTAGTATGGGCCTCCGGAAAGTAACGAAAGCAGATAAACTGGCAAGAGGGGGGGATCTGCGATAAAAAACGTGCTTGATCAATCGGTATTCACACCACTGGATGCAATCAAGAATAAAATTTCCCTAAAATATCTCTGGATCGCGGATTGTAGATGGATAGACCAGACCACATGCAGAAACAGGCATCTCCACAACACACATTGTCATAGTTGTAAGCAACCGGAGAAAAGGAAACAATCTTCCATTTCCTCAAGTCGGTAGCGAGGATGTGGCAACAAAATGGTGCGGAAGCGCTAGTTGGATTCCGGGTGAATCACTTCTTCACAAGTTTAAAACTGGCTAGGTGTTTGCTTTGAATATTAGATATATATATATATATATATATATAATATTCTTTGATACCCTTTCTTCATTTGCACTTTTCTTTACCGATTACGTACAGACCGACATTGTCATTTCGCCCAACAAAAAGGTTGTATTTAGAACCTTTTTTGTTACGCAAAATAAGTAACTGCTTTTGAGCGATTGTATTAGATACAAGAGTCGTAGGAATTTGAGTTAACGGAGCAAACGTAGAAATAAGATTTGAAGTAGACCTTGTAGCGAATGAATATCTTAAAAAAAATATATTAATTATATACCTTGACTTTGAAAATAGTTCTTTCATCTCGTTTCTTGGAGTCTCAGAAATAAAATTAAAAGTAGACCTTGCAGTGAATAAATATATTTAAAAAAATTGTATTAATATATGCCTTGACGTTTAAAATAGATCATTCATTTCGTTTGCTATTGTCAACAATTTGACAATGTCGGATTATTGCTTGTACTTACGTGCTAAACATTTTTTTATTTTATTGTTAACTTTTTATTTTCAGATATTTTTTGGTACAGTACAGTCTCGTATATATTTATCGGCTGATTTATTGGGTATCAATTGTCATACTGGCATGTCTTGCTTGTTACGGAAATCTGTACTCGATGAACTAGGTGGTTTGAAAACATTTGGTTGTTATCTAGCCGAAGATTTCTTTATCGCCAAAGCCATTCGAGACAAGGGATGGAAAATGCGCATAAGTAATCAACCGGCATTGCAAAATAGTGGAATTTGTGATGTAAACAGATTCCAAGAGCGCCTCAAACGTTGGGCGAAATTACGCGTAGCCATGGTACCGACAACAATACTGTTAGAGCCTCTCTCCGAGTGCATGGTATTAGGCGCCTTAGCCTCATGGTCTGCATCGTTACTATTTAATTGGGATCCATTAGTATTTTACTTAGTGCATATACTCGCGTGGTTTCTTTCAGATTGGATATTACTTTCTATTGTGCAGGTAAACGTAGCTTGCAATTGAATTACAGTGTGTATGCATACAATTATATATTCATTGTAGTATATGTATACCTAACAACATTTTTATTGCTTCACAGAATGGTTCATTGACATTTCATAAGTTTGAGTTCGTCATTGGTTGGCTTTTTAGAGAAATAAGCGGCCCTTACCTATTCCTTCATGCGCTTTGGAATCCAGCTATTAGATGGCGCAGACGAATTTATAAGCTTCAGTGGGGTGGAATCGCCTATGAGTTACCAACAAGCAATACGAATATGAGTACAAAACGTTTACTAGTATCATAGCATAAGTTGATGATGCCTAATTATCAGCATCTTAATTTTAATACGCAAAACAATAGTAATAGTACGAATATTTTTTTGTGTAAAATTAGGATCGCCTTTTTAGGAATTTTACATTGATATAAGGTATATTTTGGTTTAAATGTATATCTATATGTTGAATCGGAGTTTCTTTTAAGAAGTACCCTAGAAATATATAAATGTAAGTGAAAAAGAAGGAATGTATGAAGTATTATTGTAAGTAGTCTAGCTGTAAATTTTGTAATGCGTAAAATAATGACGTGTAACGTAAAAATCAATCTTAACAAATGCTAAATAGAAACAATGTTACAGTAAATATTATTAAATTCATAATATATCTTTGAGATGGCTGACAAGTTCGCAGCCCAAGGTACTTGAAGCATGAAAATTGTAGTTTTATTTTTTAATATTTTTTTGTTTTAACACATTCTCGCCGGAGACCGAATTTGTTATTCTCGGCATCTGGCGGCTCTGTTACTCCGAGATTGTTTTATCGGACGGCGCCGTTATAAACTATTTCTCTCTTTTTTATTCAGAAAACCGTTAAATTTGAAAAAGCCAGTGCTGAAAGGACCCAGTCTGTAGGGTGATTTGTAGGTTTGTAGAAATCCCGTAGCTTTTAAGGCATTCGCCGTAACCCGAGTGGTGTAAACGGGCACATCATCCTACAGAATTTACTTCCTGTACGAATGCCTTACCTCCCTGCCTCAGTAAATAAGAGTAGTACAGCAGTCGGATTCCGGCTTTAACTATCGCTATAACCCCATCGCCAAAAAATGTGAAATGATAATTTTAACAATGCTTACTATTTTTGCGATTCTATTTAATAAAGGCAAACCCTGGGATTCAGAGAGTTGTCAAATGTATCAGTTACGTGTTTGCTGGACATTGTGTTTAAATTGTAATTCGTTTATTTATGTATGGCTATGTATGTGTGTGTATATTTACATTTTAGATGTCGGCAGTCAATTAAATGTTTTTGATATTGACAACCTGCAAAACAGTATTGCGATGTTTCAACAGGAAAGCAAGAAAAGAGAAAAAGAGGAAAGCAAGAAAAGAGAAAACACTGCCGAATTATTACAGCTCGAACACACCCTTGTGTTGGTTAGTGCTTGCACTTAAACACTTCAGCTGAAACAAATCCAAATTTAAGCTACAATGGAAATGTTTTATTAAAAAAGCATTTTTAAAAAACTCCATTTCTGGTTAAATTTATTAGCAGATTTTAGAGATGAGCCACATATAATAGATAAAGTGGATGAACTCTTTTTGACCGATCATCTAACTAAAACTGCGATTTCAGAGATTCCTCTATCGCTGAAAGTCTCCATTCTTTTGCTTAATAAAGTGTAAAATTGGTGAGGAGAAAGAAGATTTTAAGCTAAACAGTTGAATCAACAAATCAGAGGAAATACTTATATTTTTGTTTGTGTAGGATACCAAATATACAAAACGATGTGTGTCTAGTGGGAAAATAGCAACGGTAGAAAATTGACAAAAAATACAAATTGAGATTGATGCAATACTTGGAGAAGCACAGGGAGTTCGCCCACGATAGTTGTAGAAGAAAAACTGTTAAACTTCACTTTTAGAGGTTTGTCAATAACATTACAGTATACAGTTTGCTACTTCAGTTTAGCGAAATGGGAAAAGAGCATGGGTAAACATGAGGTAAATATATTTCAAATTATTGATCGTCTAGTCCGTTCTAAACATATATTTCGAATATAGATACAATCAAAGTCAAGCAAAAGTCGCAAGACTTCAGATATGCTGTGGAGGGAAGCGATATCAGCTCACCAATTATTGGCCAAAAATCGAGAGGCCTGGATGACTGCGTAATGACCACAGTGGCAGTTGTCAATCAAAAAAGAAGTTGGCGAGGTACTGCTGAGCGTTCCCACGACAGTCGGTTCTACGTAACCGGAACGACCCGGATTTATATCCGGCCAAGGACTGTTACTTCAGCAGCATTCCTCGTATATGTATGGGGAATATTTATGCTGCTACAACAACAATAGGTAGTGCTGAGTTAAGAAAATTTTGTTCAAATATTTTATTTATGGGTTGGTGCGTGACTACCACTCGGATTTCACAGAGAGAAGGTAGGTTCGAATCTCGGTGAAACACCAAATTAAGAAAAACATTTTTCTAATAGAGGTCGCCCCTCGGCAGGCAATGGCAAACCTCCGAGTGTATTTCTGCCATGAAAAAGCTCCTCATAAAAATATCTGGCGTTCGGAGTCGGTCGTTCCATTTGTGGAACAACATCAAGACGCACACCACAAATAGGAGGAGGAGCTCGGCCAAACACCCAAAAAGGGTGTACGCGCCAATTATATATATATATATATATATCTATTTTCCTGCTCTTCGATATTCGTTTTTTATTTTTATTTCCTGCATTTATACAAGCGCGAAGGATAGAAAATCGTAATAATATAGTAATTTGTAATTAAAGAAAAGTTGCGGTGCTGTAAGTGCGGCGGCATTGTTTCGCACTGCGACCGACCTTCATAAGATACGGTTAGGGAAAGAAAATGTAACGTTTACCTTTCTTTATAATGTATTATTTTCTCCAGGTCTCCGCTGGGGAACCGCAAGTAACGTCACCTGTTACTCCAGAGGACTCACTGCCAAGTCAGCGACGTATACCGAAGAGTAAAGTCTGCAATCCAGAAGAGACAAACTCCAAAATGGTACGCCTGGAAGAACGAAGATTTATATTGGCGGAAAAAAATCTAAGCACTGAAGGAAAGGAATGCTATCGACGATAGAAATGCTGATGCCTTGGAGATATAATAATAATAAATATAATAACTTAATATTGTCAAATATTTTAAATAAATTATATAATTCATTATATTATATGTCATTAAGTGCGGACGTCAGTATGTCAGTGAGTGCGGACGTGTTTTTATTTGCTCCACAGTTTTCGTGCTTACTAAGCTGTAATTGTATAATTGAACAGTTAATAATTGGAAAATTTGCGATTATGAAGCAGTGACTCTTTCTTAAAAAATATATAGCTATTTAATAAAATCATCAAGCCCTGTTTATGTGGACTAAAAGTTGATTGCAACCAAGCTAAATTTCAATGTGCCCTTTTTGTAATCAGTTCTAATCAAAAATTCTTTTTTATAAATTGTGCTGCTATCCGTCAGAGGTCTATCCGCTCTCCTCCTCCGTCAGCTTGGGACGATCATAGCGTAATATTTACCGATATGTCGTCAACAAATACGTCCGCATCACCAAATTTGAATGCGAACATTTCACCGTATCAACAAGTGCCAGAACCAGTATCAGAAAGGAAATCTGAAATCAGCCTACAAAGAGTTCTGACAGAAAACGCTGCTCTTCGATTCGAGAATGCTCGTGCCATGGATGCAATTAGTTATCTTCAAGCTGATAAGTAGTTATTGCCTTAAATGCGACATTAAAGAAATGCGAAAACATGTAACTGATGTTGTGTCCTCCGCCCTTGTGAAACTAAGTGCTGAGGTGAAAGACCTGCATGTTTGTATTCTAGGTTGTGAGTGTCAAGCAAAATTGCGAAACCAAACCAAAAATGCGAAAATGAAAGTAAAGAAACGAGAGCCTCTGATCCTTATTATGATTGAATGTTATCTTCGACTGTAGTCGAAAGTGCTGATCAAACGAATTTTCATTTGGTAGTGCTGATCGAACGAATTTTCATCTTGAGATAAAAAGAGTATAAGCTTCGTGAAGTCCTCGCCGGAATAAGAAAGTTAATGCGTTGCAAAAGAAATCCACAATTAATGTCACCTTTAATTAAGTTAAACACAAAAGTATGCGATAGAATAGACCTTTTGCCCTCAAGCAAAAACTCTCTCACTTGCACCTAGTGCAAAGTATATAGTGATAATTCTGCTCTTCAAACAAAGCAGGAAATTAAACATTGAAGAACGGGTAGGGAAAGCAGAAATTGCTTTGTGTGTCTGTAAATGTTGCTTTGAAGAAATGGGGTCTTCAACGTAAGTATACATTATAGATCAGTGGTCGCCAGCCTTTTCAATGTGTTGAGCTACTTTCAAGATTTTGAAACAAGCAGCGAGCTACTTGCACAAGCCAACATAAATTAAATAATACACAGTTATATTCGACATACAATTCATGTATTTATTTTCTATATATAATAAACTTATGACTTATAGTGCTTATACTTATGCATAACTACATCCATGTTCACACCTATCAATCGTAACAAAATTTTTTGCAGACATTCTGACTCATCGATAATTTTTTTAATATTTGCAGTATAATTTGATACAGTCATTCGAATACAGTTATCCAAATGTATATCTGTAAGCCGATTGCGGTATTTATTTTTAATAAATTTCATATTGGAAATAGAAGATTCACACAAATAAGTTGAACTGAATAACGCTTTCACTTTCAACGCAACATGACATAAAACTGAATACTTATCTTTACTTACTAAAGTCCATATACATTTTGTATTTGAACCTAAAGATTTTAAAGCCAAGTCACATTGAAAAGCAATCAGTTCCATTTCTGTCACAGCAATGTCTTCGCCAAAGTTGTTCATAACACAAGTTGCAAACTGTTGTATATCAATGTCCATGAAGGGTGAAACAACAAATTGCGTCACTAAAGCAATTTTGCTGAAATCCTTGAAACGATTTTTGAAGTTTTCCTTCAAGTTAGAAACTATTTCCATATGATATTTACTGTCATAGGGCTCTAATAGATTTTTGGATATCTTTTCGGAAAAAATAGGAAAATGCTTAATATCGCGGTTTTTTAGGTTTTGTTCCCAAAATTCAAGCTTTGTAATAAATGCATTTATATCAGAAATCATTTCCGCTAATTCTTTATCCCTGCCTTGAAGCTGCAAGTTAAGCTCATTTAATTTCTCTGTAATGTCCACAAGAAAACCAAAATCTCTGAGCCAAGTCGAATTTTCCAGTTCAAGAATCGATTCATCGCGTTCTTTGAAAAATTGGACTACAGCAGGCAGGACATCAATGAAACGTTTGAGCACTCGTCCTCTGCTTAACCATCGCACTTCAGAGTGAAGAAGTAGCTCTCCGTATTGACAGTCAATTTTATCAGCCAAGGTTTTAAATAATCTTCTTTGTAACGCTTGAGCTCTAATCTTGTTCACAATTTTCACCACCAGCTTCATAACGTTGTTCAAGTTTAGAAAATTTCCACATAATGCTTGCTGATGTATAATACAGTGGTAACTAAGAAATTGTGGAAAACGTTCATCCTTATGACATAGCGCCACGAGCCCCTTATCACAACCCACCATAGCTGGAGCACCGTCAGTTGTCAGGCCTACCATTTTTGATATTGGAATTTTCTCAGAAGAGATGAGATTTTTTAAGTGAGAAAACAGCTCTAGCCCAGTAGTATGTCCTTTGAGTGGAATAAACTTCAAAAGATCTTCTTTAATTGTAAAATTACTAAAAGCCATCCTGACAAATATGGCCATCTGTGAGGTATCAACTACATCTGTTGATTCATCCAGTTGCAGTGAAAAATAAATACAGTTATCTAAGTCACTTCTTAACTGTAAAAAAATATCATTGCTCATTACTTCTACTCGCCTCATCACTATATTAGCAGAAAGTTGCATAGATTTTATAGCAGACACTATTTCGTCTTTATTTCTAAAGTTGGCGAATAAAGAATCTGCAGCTTCCAAAAATGCTTGTTTTATGATTTCCCCGTCTTCATAAGGTTTTTTCTTTTGTGCAATTATCTGGGAAACACGATAAGATGCTTCAGTTGCAGCCTTATTTTTGTCGATTGTTTTCAAAAATATTGACTGTTGTCCAATTAACTGGATTTTTAAATGTTTCAGTTTTTCTTTTCTGGTGGCAGAATTTAACGGGAATGCCTTTTTAAAAATCGAATGTACAGTTTTATGATGCCTCTCAATATTTCCTTTTTTAGGAACTGATACAGATGTATTACATAACAAACAAACACTTTTGCCTTTAACTTCTGTGAAGAAGTATTGTTCTTCCCATTCCGAATGGAAATGGTATGTCTTCGCCTTCTTACTATGTCTTCGCCTTCTTACTTGCCATAATGTTTCGAACTCTAACCCAACCGCTGCACGCAGAACGTTGATAATGCCGTTCAGTATTAAACTGAGCGCAAGGTCGACGTGCATTGCGTATATATAAAGCCAAAAATTTCTCGAACACGCTAATCGGTTCCAGCCGATCCTAGAACGGAGACACGACTTCGCCTCGTGTTTGTCGGTGCGAAATCGCTTACCGCAGTGTTGCCGCTGTTTATCTATTTATTATGAAAATTTCTGAAATTTGCTAATACTGATATGATTTTCAGACTTTTGGATTTTTTGCAACGTGAGCAGCTCGAGCTACCAGAATTGCCTTTGCGAGCTACCGGTAGCTCGTGATCGACGATAGATATAAGGCTACGGTTATACTATCGTTTCCTGTAACTCGGTACTTGGCAAAATACAAAGGTCATCCTATGCAATAACGGTCAGAGCAATCAGATCAGATGGAAGGTTCTGATACACGTTATTCCGATAGATCTGCATATCTAGAAGATGGCAACCATGAGTGCATTTAAGTTAAATGAAGTTGAAAGAAAAAACTTATGATCATGGCAGTCTATTATTGCGACATACTCAGTACACCTCGGAGAGGACTGATTACATAATCCCGATGGTAATATTTAATAGGAATTTTGCCACTCTCTTCCCATCTCAGGAGGAATGGAGTAAGGGATCCTCACTAAACAACTTCGGTACTACAATCTATACAGATGGCTCTAAAATGGACTGGACTGTGGTGTTGGAGCAAGTATGTACTCTCTGTAGTATGTATTCATATTCTCATGCACTTTATACTTAAAAATCTGTACGTCTTCCTGACGCCTGCAGGGTCTTTCAGACGGAAGTACTAGCAATTGGGAAAGCTAGAGGAACAAAGTAGGAATAGCTTTACCACCTTGAGTGAAAAGCATAACGTAACGTTAGTATGGGCCTCCGGAAAGTAACGAAAGCAGATAAACTGGCAAGAGGGGGGGATCTGCGATAAAAAACGTGCTTGATCAATCGGTATTCACACCACTGGATGCAATCAAGAATAAAATTTCCCTAAAATATCTCTGGATCGCGGATTGTAGATGGATAGACCAGACCACATGCAGAAACAGGCATCTCCACAACACACATTGTCATAGTTGTAAGCAACCGGGGAAAAGGAAACAATCTTCCATTTCCTCAAGTCGGTAGCGAGGATGTGGCAACAAAATGGTGCGGAAGCGCTAGTTGGATTCCGGGTGAATCACTTCTTCACAAGTTTAAAACTGGCTAGGTGTTTGCTTTGAATATTAGATATATCTTATATATAAAATAAAGTCAACTTTTTGTGTGTGTTCGCTAACCGGCCGTGTCTTTGCACCGAATTAAACCAAACTTACACACATTGTTAAGTAGGTATTGAAGATGGTTTACGTATAGTTTGGATGCCTATTGGTGGATAGGGCTCGAGATATAGGTCAAAACGTGGACCCGGGTAACCTTCGGATGTGTATGTACAATATGGATATCAAATGGAAGCTGTTGGTGAATGCTTTAGTTCAGAGTATTTTTCATGCCGCTCCGTGACTAGGGTCTAGAGATAGAGACCAAAACGTGGAGCCTAGAATGTGTTTGTACAATATCGATATCAAATTAAAGCTGTTGATGAATGCTTTAGTACAGAGTATTTTTCATGCCGCTCCGTGACTGGGGTCTCGAGATATAGGTCAAAACGTGCACCCGGGTAACCCTCGGATGTGTATGTACAATATGGGTATCAAATGGAAGCTGTTGGTGAATGCTTTAGTTCAGAGTATTTTTTATGCCGCTCCGTGACTAGGGTCTAGAGATAGAGACCAAAACGTGGAGCCTAGAATGTGTTTGTACAATATGGATATCAAATGGAAGCTGTTGGTGAATGCTTTAGTACAGAGTATTTTTCATGCCGCTCCGTGACTGGGGTCTCGAGATATAGGTCAAAACGTGGACCCGGGTAACCTTCGGATGTGTATGTACAATATGGGTATCAAATGGAAGCTGTTGGTGAATGCTTTAGTTCAGAGTATTTTTCATGCCGCTCCGTGACTAGGGTCTCGAGATAGAGACCAAAACGTGGACCCGCCGTGTCTTTGCACCGAATTAAACCAAACTTACACACTTTGTTAAGAAGGTATTGAAGACGGTTTCCGTATAGTTTGGATACCTATTGGTGGATAGGGTTCGAGATATAGGTCAAAACGTGGACCCGGGTAACCCTCGGATGTGTATGTACAATATGGGTATCAAATGGAAGCTGTTGGTGAATGTTTTAGTTCAGAGTATTTTTCATGCCGCTCCGTGACTAGGGTCTAGAGATAGAGACAAAAACGTGGAGCTTAGAATGTGTTTGTACAATAGGGATATCAAATTAAAGCTGTTGGTGAATGCTTTAGTACAGAGTATTTTTCATGCCGCTCCGTGACTGGGGTCTCGAGATATAGGTCAAAACGTGGACCCGGGTAACCTTCGGATGTGTATGTACAATATGGGTATCAAATGGAAACTGTTGGTGAATGCTTTAGTTCAGAGTATTTTTCATGCCGCTCCGTGACTAGGGTCTCGAGATAGAGACCAAAACGTGGACCCTAGAATGTGTTTGTACAATATGGATATCAAATGGAAGCTGTTGGTGAATGCTTTAGTACAGAGTATTTTTCATGCCGCTCCGTGACTGGGGTCTCGAGATAGAGGTCAAAACGTGGACCCGGGTAACCTTTGGTTGCGTATGTACAAGATGGGTATCAAATGGAAGCTGTTGGTGAATGCTTTAGTTCAGAATATTTTTCATACCGCTCCGTGACTAGGGTCTCGAGATAGAGACCAAAACGTGGACTCTAGAATGTGTTTGTACAATATGGATATCAAATGGAAGCTGTTGGTGAATGCTTTAGTACAGAGTATTTTTCATGCCGCTCCGTGACTGGGGTCTCGAGATAGAGGTCAAAACGTGGACCCGGGTAACCTTTGGTCGTGTGATGTACAATATGGGTATCAAATGATAGCTGTTGATAAGTGCTTTAATACGGGGTAACTTGACTGATTTTCAATTTATATTTTATATTTACTCAAAAACAAATAGAAAAACAAAAACTATTGTTTATGCCAAAGCGCTTGAATAAAGAATAAAGAAATAAATAATATGAAAACCATATATTTTCTGTTCTAAACCATATCTATTCTATTTTAGTGTGCCCAGCGAAGCGGGCCGGGTTTGCTAGTATATATATATATATAATATTCTTTGATACCCTTTCTTCATTTGCACTTTTCTTTACCGATTACGTACAGACCGACATTGTCATTTCGCCCAACAAAAAGGTTGTATTTAGAACCTTTTTTGTTACGCAAAATAAGTAACTGCTTTTGAGCGATTGTATTAGATACAAGAGTCGTAGGAATTTGAGTTAACGGAGCAAACGTAGAAATAAGATTTGAAGTAGACCTTGTAGCGAATGAATATCTTAAAAAAATATATTAATTATATACCTTGACTTTGAAAATAGTTCTTTCATCTCGTTTCTTGGAGTCTCAGAAATAAAATTAAAAGTAGACCTTGCAGTGAATAAATATATTTAAAAAAATTGTATTAATATATGCCTTGACGTTTAAAATAGACCATTCATTTCGTTTGCTATTGTCAACAATTTGACAATGTCGGATTATTGCTTGTACTTACGTGCTAAACATTTTTTTATTTTATTGTTAACTTTTTATTTTCAGATATTTTTTGGTACAGTACAGTCTCGTATATATTTATCGGCTGATTTATTGGGTATCAATTGTCATACTGGCATGTCTTGCTTGTTACGGAAATCTGTACTCGATGAACTAGGTGGTTTGAAAACATTTGGTTGTTATCTAGCCGAAGATTTCTTTATCGCCAAAGCCATTCGAGACAAGGGATGGAAAATGCGCATAAGTAATCAACCGGCATTGCAAAATAGTGGAATTTGTGATGTAAACAGATTCCAAGAGCGCCTCAAACGTTGGGCGAAATTACGCGTAGCCATGGTACCGACAACAATACTGTTAGAGCCTCTCTCCGAGTGCATGGTATTAGGCGCCTTAGCCTCATGGTCTGCATCGTTACTATTTAATTGGGATCCATTAGTATTTTACTTAGTGCATATACTCGCGTGGTTTCTTTCAGATTGGATATTACTTTCTATTGTGCAGGTAAACGTAGCTTGCAATTGAATTACAGTGTGTATGCATACAATTATATATTCATTGTAGTATATGTATACCTAACAACATTTTTATTGCTTCACAGAATGGTTCATTGACATTTCATAAGTTTGAGTTCGTCATTGGTTGGCTTTTTAGAGAAATAAGCGGCCCTTACCTATTCCTTCATGCGCTTTGGAATCCAGCTATTAGATGGCGCAGACGAATTTATAAGCTTCAGTGGGGTGGAATCGCCTATGAGTTACCAACAAGCAATACGAATATGAGTACAAAACGTTTACTAGTATCATAGCATAAGTTGATGATGCCTAATTATCAGCATCTTAATTTTAATACGCAAAACAATAGTAATAGTACGAATATTTTTTTGTGTAAAATTAGGATCGCCTTTTTAGGAATTTTACATTGATATAAGGTATATTTTGGTTTAAATGTATATCTATATGTTGAATCGGAGTTTCTTTTAAGAAGTACCCTAGAAATATATAAATGTAAGTGAAAAAGAAGGAATGTATGAAGTATTATTGTAAGTAGTCTAGCTGTAAATTTTGTAATGCGTAAAATAATGACGTGTAACGTAAAAATCAATCTTAACAAATGCTAAATAGAAACAATGTTACAGTAAATATTATTAAATTCATAATATATCTTTGAGATGGCTGACAAGTTCGCAGCCCAAGGCACTTGAAGCATGAAAATTGTAGTTTTATTTTTTAATATTTTTTTGTTTTAACACATTCTCGCCGGAGACCGAATTTGTTATTCTCGGCATCTGGCGGCTCTGTTACTCCGAGATTGTTTTATCGGACGGCGCCGTTATAAACTATTTCTCTCTTTTTTATTCAGAAAACCGTTAAATTTGAAAAAGCCAGTGCTGAAAGGACCCAGTCTGTAGGGTGATTTGTAGGTTTGTAGAAATCCCGTAGCTTTTAAGGCATTCGCCGTAACCCGAGTGGTGTAAACGGGCACATCATCCTACAGAATTTACTTCCTGTACGAATGCCTTACCTCCCTGCCTCAGTAAATAAGAGTAGTACAGCAGTCGGATTCCGGCTTTAACTATCGCTATAACCCCATCGCCAAAAAATGTGAAATGATAATTTTAACAATGCTTACTATTTTTGCGATTCTATTTAATAAAGGCAAACCCTGGGATTCAGAGAGTTGTCAAATGTATCAGTTACGTGTTTGCTGGACATTGTGTTTAAATTGTAATTCGTTTATTTATGTATGGCTATGTATGTGTGTGTATATTTACATTTTAGATGTCGGCAGTCAATTAAATGTTTTTGATATTGACAACCTGCAAAACAGTATTGCGATGTTTCAACAGGAAAGCAAGAAAAGAGAAAAAGAGGAAAGCAAGAAAAGAGAAAACACTGCCGAATTATTACAGCTCGAACACACCCTTGTGTTGGTTAGTGCTTGCACTTAAACACTTCAGCTGAAACAAATCCAAATTTAAGCTACAATGGAAATGTTTTATTAAAAAAGCATTTTTAAAAAACTCCATTTCTGGTTAAATTTATTAGCAGATTTTAGAGATGATCCACATATAATAGATAAAGTGGATGAACTCTTTTTGACCGATCATCTAACTAAAACTGCGATTTCAGAGATTCCTCTATCGCTGAAAGTCTCCATTCTTTTGCTTAATAAAGTGTAAAATTGGTGAGGAGAAAGAAGATTTTAAGCTAAACAGTTGAATCAACAAATCAGAGGAAATACTTATATTTTTGTTTGTGTAGGATACCAAATATACAAAACAATGTGTGTCTAGTGGGAAAATAGCAACGGTAGAAAATTGACAAAAAATACAAATTGAGATTGATGCAATACTTGGAGAAGCACAGGGAGTTCGCCCACGATAGTTGTAGAAGAAAAACTGTTAAACTTCACTTTTAGAGGTTTGTCAATAACATTACAGTATACAGTTTGCTACTTCAGTTTAGCGAAATGGGAAAAGAGCATGGGTAAACATGAGGTAAATATATTTCAAATTATTGATCGTCTAGTCCGTTCTAAACATATATTTCGAATATAGATACAATCAAAGTCAAGCAAAAGTCGCAAGACTTCAGATATGCTGTGGAGGGAAGCGATATCAGCTCACCAATTATTGGCCAAAAATCGAGAGGCCTGGATGACTGCGTAATGACCACAGTGGCAGTTGTCAATCAAAAAAGAAGTTGGCGAGGTACTGCTGAGCGTTCCCACGACAGTCGGTTCTACGTAACCGGAACGACCCGGATTTATATCCGGCCAAGGACTGTTACTTCAGCAGCATTCCTCGTATATGTATGGGGAATATTTATGCTGCTACAACAACAATAGGTAGTGCTGAGTTAAGAAAATTTTGTTCAAATATTTTATTTATGGGTTGGTGCGTGACTACCACTCGGATTTCACAGAGAGAAGGTAGGTTCGAATCTCGGTGAAACACCAAATTAAGAAAAACATTTTTCTAATAGAGGTCGCCCCTCGGCAGGCAATGGCAAACCTCCGAGTGTATTTCTGCCATGAAAAAGCTCCTCATAAAAATATCTGGCGTTCGGAGTCGGTCGTTCCATTTGTGGAACAACATCAAGACGCACACCACAAATAGGAGGAGGAGCTCGGCCAAACACCCAAAAAGGGTGTACGCGCCAATTATATATATATATATATATATCTATTTTCCTGCTCTTCGATATTCGTTTTTTATTTTTATTTCCTGCATTTATACAAGCGCGAAGGATAGAAAATCGTAATAATATAGTAATTTGTAATTAAAGAAAAGTTGCGGTGCTGTAAGTGCGGCGGCATTGTTTCGCACTGCGACCGACCTTCATAAGATACGGTTAGGGAAAGAAAATGTAACGTTTACCTTTCTTTATAATGTATTATTTTCTCCAGGTCTCCGCTGGGGAACCGCAAGTAACGTCACCTGTTACTCCAGAGGACTCACTGCCAAGTCAGCGACGTATACCGAAGAGTAAAGTCTGCAATCCAGAAGAGACAAACTCCAAAATGGTACGCCTGGAAGAACGAAGATTTATATTGGCGGAAAAAAATCTAAGCACTGAAGGAAAGGAATGCTATCGACGATAGAAATGCTGATGCCTTGGAGATATAATAATAATAAATATAATAACTTAATATTGTCAAATATTTTAAATAAATTATATAATTCATTATATTATATGTCATTAAGTGCGGACGTCAGTATGTCAGTGAGTGCGGACGTGTTTTTATTTGCTCCACAGTTTTCGTGCTTACTAAGCTGTAATTGTATAATTGAACAGTTAATAATTGGAAAATTTGCGATTATGAAGCAGTGACTCTTTCTTAAAAAATATATAGCTATTTAATAAAATCATCAAGCCCTGTTTATGTGGACTAAAAGTTGATTGCAACCAAGCTAAATTTCAATGTGCCCTTTTTGTAATCAGTTCTAATCAAAAATTCTTTTTTATAAATTGTGCTGCTATCCGTCAGAGGTCTATCCGCTCTCCTCCTCCGTCAGCTTGGGACGATCATAGCGTAATATTTACCGATATGTCGTCAACAAATACGTCCGCATCACCAAATTTGAATGCGAACATTTCACCGTATCAACAAGTGCCAGAACCAGTATCAGAAAGGAAATCTGAAATCAGCCTACAAAGAGTTCTGACAGAAAACGCTGCTCTTCGATTCGAGAATGCTCGTGCCATGGATGCAATTAGTTATCTTCAAGCTGATAAGTAGTTATTGCCTTAAATTCGACATTAAAGAAATGCGAAAACATGTAACTGATGTTGTGTCCTCCGCCCTTGTGAAACTAAGTGCTGAGGTGAAAGACCTGCATGTTTGTATTCTAGGTTGTGAGTGTCAAGCAAAATTGCGAAACCAAACCAAAAATGCGAAAATGAAAGTAAAGAAACGAGAGCCTCTGATCCTTATTATGATTGAATGTTATCTTCGACTGTAGTCGAAAGTGCTGATCAAACGAATTTTCATTTGGTAGTGCTGACCGAACGAATTTTCATCTTGAGATAAAAAGAGTATAAGCTTCGTGAAGTCCTCGCCGGAATAAGAAAGTTAATGCGTTGCAAAAGAAATCCACAATTAATGTCACCTTTAATTAAGTTAAACACAAAAGTATGCGATAGAATAGACCTTTTGCCCTCAAGCAAAAACTCTCTCACTTGCACCTAGTGCAAAGTATATAGTGATAATTCTGCTCTTCAAACAAAGCAGGAAATTAAACATTGAAGAACGGGTAGGGAAAGCAGAAATTGCTTTGTGTGTCTGTAAATGTTGCTTTGAAGAAATGGGGTCTTCAACGTAAGTATACATTATAGATCAGTGGTCGCCAGCCTTTTCAATGTGTTGAGCTACTTTCAAGATTTTGAAATAAACAGCGAGCTACTTGCACAAGCCAACATAAATTAAATAATACACAGTTATATTCGACATACAATTCATGTATTTATTTTCTATATATAATAAACTTATGACTTATAGTGCTTATACTTATGCATAACTACATCCATGTTCACACCTATCAATCGTAACAAAATTTTTTGCAGACATTCTGACTCATCGATAACTTTTTTAATATTTGCAGTATAATTTGATACAGTCATTCGAATACAGTTATCCAAATGTATATCTGTAAGCCGATTGCGGTATTTATTTTTAATAAATTTCATATTGGAAATAGAAGATTCACACAAATAAGTTGAACTGAATAACGCTTTCACTTTCAACGCAACATGACATAAAACTGAATACTTATCTTTACTTACTAAAGTCCATATACATTTTGTATTTGAACCTAAAGATTTTAAAGCCAAGTCACATTGAAAAGCAATCAGTTCCATTTCTGTCACAGCAATGTCTTCGCCAAAGTTGTTCATAACACAAGTTGCAAACTGTTGTATATCAATGTCCATGAAGGGTGAAACAACAAATTGCGTCACTAAAGCAATTTTGCTGAAATCCTTGAAACGATTTTTGAAGTTTTCCTTCAAGTTAGAAACTATTTCCATATGATATTTACTGTCATAGGGCTCTAATAGATTTTTGGATATCTTTTCGGAAAAAATAGGAAAATGCTTAATATCGCGGTTTTTTAGGTTTTGTTCCCAAAATTCAAGTTTTGTAATAAATGCATTTATATCAGAAATCATTTCCGCTAATTATTTATCCCTGCCTTGAAGCTGCAAGTTAAGCTCATTTAATTTCTCTGTAATGTCCACAAGAAAACCAAAATCTCTGAGCCAAGTCGAATTTTCCAGTTCAAGAATCGGTTCATCGCGTTCTTTGAAAAATTGGACTACAGCAGGCAGGACATCAATGAAACGTTTGAGCACTCGTCCTCTGCTTAACCATCGCACTTCAGAGTGAAGAAGTAGCTCTCCGTATTGACAGTCAATTTTATCAGCCAAGGTTTTAAATAATCTTCTTTGTAACGCTTGAGCTCTAATCTTGTTCACAATTTTCACCACCAGCTTCATAACGTTGTTCAAGTTTAGAAAATTTCCACATAATGCTTGCTGATGTATAATACAGTGGTAACTAAGAAATTGTGGAAAACGTTCATCCTTATGACATAGCGCCACGAGCCCCTTATCACAACCCACCATAGCTGGAGCACCGTCAGTTGTCAGGCCTACCATTTTTGATATTGGAATTTTCTCAGAAGAGATGAGATTTTTTAAGTGAGAAAACAGCTCTAGCCCAGTAGTATGTCCTTTGAGTGGAATAAACTTCAAAAGATCTTCTTTAATTGTAAAATTACTAAAAGCCATCCTGACAAATATGGCCATCTGTGAGGTATCAACTACATCTGTTGATTCATCCAGTTGCAGTGAAAAATAAATACAGTTATCTAAGTCACTTCTTAACTGTAAAAAAATATCATTGCTCATTACTTCTACTCGCCTCATCACTATATTAGCAGAAAGTTGCATAGATTTTATAGCAGACACTATTTCGTCTTTATTTCTAAAGTTGGCGAATAAAGAATCTGCAGCTTCCAAAAATGCTTGTTTTATGATTTCCCCGTCTTCATAAGGTTTTTTCTTTTGTGCAATTATCTGGGAAACACGATAAGATGCTTCAGTTGCAGCCTTATTTTTGTCGATTGTTTTCAAAAATATTGACTGTTGTCCAATTAACTGGATTTTTAAATGTTTCAGTTTTTCTTTTCTGGTGGCAGAATTTAACGGGAATGCCTTTTTAAAAATCGAATGTACAGTTTTATGATGCCTCTCAATATTTCCTTTTTTAGGAACTGATACAGATGTATTACATAACAAACAAACACTTTTGCCTTTAACTTCTGTGAAGAAGTATTGTTCTTCCCATTCCGAATGGAAATGGTATGTCTTCGCCTTCTTACTATGTCTTCGCCTTCTTACTTGCCATAATGTTTCGAACTCTAACCCAACCGCTGCACGCAGAACGTTGATATTGCCGTTCAGTATTAAACTGAGCGCAAGGTCGACGTGCATTGCGTATATATAAAGCCAAAAATTTCTCGAACACGCTAATCGGTTCCAGCCGATCCTAGAACGGAGACACGACTTCGCCTCGTGTTTGTCGGTGCGAAATCGCTTACCGCAGTGTTGCCGCTGTTTATCTATTTATTATGAAAATTTCTGAAATTTGCTAATACTGATATGATTTTCAGACTTTTGGATTTTTTGCAACGTGAGCAGCTCGAGCTACCAGAATTGCCTTTGCGAGCTACCGGTAGCTCGTGATCGACGATAGATATAAGGCTACGGTTATACTATCGTTTCCTGTAACTCGGTACTTGGCAAAATACAAAGGTCATCCTATGCAATAACGGTCAGAGCAATCAGATCAGATGGAAGGTTCTGATACACGTTATTCCGATAGATCTGCATATCTAGAAGATGGCAACCATGAGTGCATTTAAGTTAAATGAAGTTGAAAGAAAAAACTTATGATCATGGCAGTCTATTATTGCGACATACTCAGTACACCTCGGAGAGGACTGATTACATAATCCCGATGGTAATATTTAATAGGAATTTTGCCACTCTCTTCCCATCTCAGGAGGAATGGAGTAAGGGATCCTCACTAAACAACTTCGGTACTACAATCTATACAGATGGCTCTAAAATGGACTGGACTGTGGTGTTGGAGCAAGTATGTACTCTCTGTAGTATGTATTCATATTCTCATGCACTTTATACTTAAAAATCTGTACGTCTTCCTGACGCCTGCAGGGTCTTTCAGACGGAAGTACTAGCAATTGGGAAAGCTAGAGGAACAAAGTAGGAATAGCTTTACCACCTTGAGTGAAAAGCATAACGTAACGTTAGTATGGGCCTCCGGAAAGTAACGAAAGCAGATAAACTGGCAAGAGGGGGGGATCTGCGATAAAAAACGTGCTTGATCAATCGGTATTCACACCACTGGATGCAATCAAGAATAAAATTTCCCTAAAATATCTCTGGATCGCGGATTGTAGATGGATAGACCAGACCACATGCAGAAACAGGCATCTCCACAACACACATTGTCATAGTTGTAAGCAACCGGGGAAAAGGAAACAATCTTCCATTTCCTCAAGTCGGTAGCGAGGATGTGGCAACAAAATGGTGCGGAAGCGCTAGTTGGATTCCGGGTGAATCACTTCTTCACAAGTTTAAAACTGGCTAGGTGTTTGCTTTGAATATTAGATATATCTTATATATAAAATAAAGTCAACTTTTTGTGTGTGTTCGCTAACCGGCCGTGTCTTTGCACCGAATTAAACCAAACTTACACACATTGTTAAGTAGGTATTGAAGATGGTTTACGTATAGTTTGGATGCCTATTGGTGGATAGGGCTCGAGATATAGGTCAAAACGTGGACCCGGGTAACCTTCGGATGTGTATGTACAATATGGATATCAAATGGAAGCTGTTGGTGAATGCTTTAGTTCAGAGTATTTTTCATGCCGCTCCGTGACTAGGGTCTAGAGATAGAGACCAAAACGTGGAGCCTAGAATGTGTTTGTACAATATCGATATCAAATTAAAGCTGTTGATGAATGCTTTAGTACAGAGTATTTTTCATGCCGCTCCGTGACTGGGGTCTCGAGATATAGGTCAAAACGTGCACCCGGGTAACCCTCGGATGTGTATGTACAATATGGGTATCAAATGGAAGCTGTTGGTGAATGCTTTAGTTCAGAGTATTTTTTATGCCGCTCCGTGACTAGGGTCTAGAGATAGAGACCAAAACGTGGAGCCTAGAATGTGTTTGTACAATATGGATATCAAATGGAAGCTGTTGGTGAATGCTTTAGTACAGAGTATTTTTCATGCCGCTCCGTGACTGGGGTCTCGAGATATAGGTCAAAACGTGGACCCGGGTAACCTTCGGATGTGTATGTACAATATGGGTATCAAATGGAAGCTGTTGGTGAATGCTTTAGTTCAGAGTATTTTTCATGCCGCTCCGTGACTAGGGTCTCGAGATAGAGACCAAAACGTGGACCCGCCGTGTCTTTGCACCGAATTAAACCAAACTTACACACTTTGTTAAGAAGGTATTGAAGACGGTTTCCGTATAGTTTGGATACCTATTGGTGGATAGGGTTCGAGATATAGGTCAAAACGTGGACCCGGGTAACCCTCGGATGTGTATGTACAATATGGGTATCAAATGGAAGCTGTTGGTGAATGTTTTAGTTCAGAGTATTTTTCATGCCGCTCCGTGACTAGGGTCTAGAGATAGAGACAAAAACGTGGAGCTTAGAATGTGTTTGTACAATAGGGATATCAAATTAAAGCTGTTGGTGAATGCTTTAGTACAGAGTATTTTTCATGCCGCTCCGTGACTGGGGTCTCGAGATATAGGTCAAAACGTGGACCCGGGTAACCTTCGGATGTGTATGTACAATATGGGTATCAAATGGAAACTGTTGGTGAATGCTTTAGTTCAGAGTATTTTTCATGCCGCTCCGTGACTAGGGTCTCGAGATAGAGACCAAAACGTGGACCCTAGAATGTGTTTGTACAATATGGATATCAAATGGAAGCTGTTGGTGAATGCTTTAGTACAGAGTATTTTTCATGCCGCTCCGTGACTGGGGTCTCGAGATATAGGTCAAAACGTGGACCCGGGTAACCTTTGGTTGCGTATGTACAAGATGGGTATCAAATGGAAGCTGTTGGTGAATGCTTTAGTTCAGAATATTTTTCATACCGCTCCGTGACTAGGGTCTCGAGATAGAGACCAAAACGTGGACTCTAGAATGTGTTTGTACAATATGGATATCAAATGGAAGCTGTTGGTGAATGCTTTAGTACAGAGTATTTTTCATGCCGCTCCGTGACTGGGGTCTCGAGATAGAGGTCAAAACGTGGACCCGGGTAACCTTTGGTCGTGTGATGTACAATATGGGTATCAAATGATAGCTGTTGATAAGTGCTTTAATACGGGGTAACTTGACTGATTTTCAATTTATATTTTATATTTACTCAAAAACAAATAGAAAAACAAAAACTATTGTTTATGCCAAAGCGCTTGAATAAAGAATAAAGAAATAAATAATATGAAAACCATATATTTTCTGTTCTAAACCATATCTATTCTATTTTAGTGTGCCCAGCGAAGCGGGCCGGGTTTGCTAGTATATATATATATATAATATTCTTTGATACCCTTTCTTCATTTGCACTTTTCTTTACCGATTACGTACAGACCGACATTGTCATTTCGCCCAACAAAAAGGTTGTATTTAGAACCTTTTTTGTTACGCAAAATAAGTAACTGCTTTTGAGCGATTGTATTAGATACAAGAGTCGTAGGAATTTGAGTTAACGGAGCAAACGTAGAAATAAGATTTGAAGTAGACCTTGTAGCGAATGAATATCTTAAAAAAATATATTAATTATATACCTTGACTTTGAAAATAGTTCTTTCATCTCGTTTCTTGGAGTCTCAGAAATAAAATTAAAAGTAGACCTTGCAGTGAATAAATATATTTAAAAAAATTGTATTAATATATGCCTTGACGTTTAAAATAGACCATTCATTTCGTTTGCTATTGTCAACAATTTGACAATGTCGGATTATTGCTTGTACTTACGTGCTAAACATTTTTTTATTTTATTGTTAACTTTTTATTTTCAGATATTTTTTGGTACAGTACAGTCTCGTATATATTTATCGGCTGATTTATTGGGTATCAATTGCCATACTGGCATGTCTTGCTTGTTACGGAAATCTGTACTCGATGAACTAGGTGGTTTGAAAACATTTGGTTGTTATCTAGCCGAAGATTTCTTTATCGCCAAAGCCATTCGAGACAAGGGATGGAAAATGCGCATAAGTAATCAACCGGCATTGCAAAATAGTGGAATTTGTGATGTAAACAGATTCCAAGAGCGCCTCAAACGTTGGGCGAAATTACGCGTAGCCATGGTACCGACAACAATACTGTTAGAGCCTCTCTCCGAGTGCATGGTATTAGGCGCCTTAGCCTCATGGTCTGCATCGTTACTATTTAATTGGGATCCATTAGTATTTTACTTAGTGCATATACTCGCGTGGTTTCTTTCAGATTGGATATTACTTTCTATTGTGCAGGTAAACGTAGCTTGCAATTGAATTACAGTGTGTATGCATACAATTATATATTCATTGTAGTATATGTATACCTAACAACATTTTTATTGCTTCACAGAATGGTTCATTGACATTTCATAAGTTTGAGTTCGTCATTGGTTGGCTTTTTAGAGAAATAAGCGGCCCTTACCTATTCCTTCATGCGCTTTGGAATCCAGCTATTAGATGGCGCAGACGAATTTATAAGCTTCAGTGGGGTGGAATCGCCTATGAGTTACCAACAAGCAATACGAATATGAGTACAAAACGTTTACTAGTATCATAGCATAAGTTGATGATGCCTAATTATCAGCATCTTAATTTTAATACGCAAAACAATAGTAATAGTACGAATATTTTTTTGTGTAAAATTAGGATCGCCTTTTTAGGAATTTTACATTGATATAAGGTATATTTTGGTTTAAATGTATATCTATATGTTGAATCGGAGTTTCTTTTAAGAAGTACCCTAGAAATATATAAATGTAAGTGAAAAAGAAGGAATGTATGAAGTATTATTGTAAGTAGTCTAGCTGTAAATTTTGTAATGCGTAAAATAATGACGTGTAACGTAAAAATCAATCTTAACAAATGCTAAATAGAAACAATGTTACAGTAAATATTATTAAATTCATAATATATCTTTGAGATGGCTGACAAGTTCGCAGCCCAAGGTACTTGAAGCATGAAAATTGTAGTTTTATTTTTTAATATTTTTTTGTTTTAACACATTCTCGCCGGAGACCGAATTTGTTATTCTCGGCATCTGGCGGCTCTGTTACTCCGAGATTGTTTTATCGGACGGCGCCGTTATAAACTATTTCTCTCTTTTTTATTCAGAAAACCGTTAAATTTGAAAAAGCCAGTGCTGAAAGGACCCAGTCTGTAGGGTGATTTGTAGGTTTGTAGAAATCCCGTAGCTTTTAAGGCATTCGCCGTAACCCGAGTGGTGTAAACGGGCACATCATCCTACAGAATTTACTTCCTGTACGAATGCCTTACCTCCCTGCCTCAGTAAATAAGAGTAGTACAGCAGTCGGATTCCGGCTTTAACTATCGCTATAACCCCATCGCCAAAAAATGTGAAATGATAATTTTAACAATGCTTACTATTTTTGCGATTCTATTTAATAAAGGCAAACTCTGGGATTCAGAGAGTTGTCAAATGTAATATATCAGTTACGTGTTTGCTGGACATTGTGTTTAAATTGTAATTCGTTTATTTATGTATGGCTATGTATGTGTGTGTATATTTACATTTTAGATGTCGGCAGTCAATTAAATGTTTTTGATATTGACAACCTGCAAAACAGTATTGCGATGTTTCAACAGGAAAGCAAGAAAAGAGAAAAAGAGGAAAGCAAGAAAAGAGAAAACACTGCCGAATTATTACAGCTCGAACACACCCTTGTGTTGGCTAGTGCTTGACTTAAACACTTCAGCTGAAACAAATCCAAATTTAAGCTACAATGGAAATGTTTTATTAAAAAAGCATTTTTAAAAAACTCCATTTCTGGTTAAATTTATTAGCAGATTTTAGAGATGAGCCACATATAATAGATAAAGTGGATGAACTCTTTTTGACCGATCATCTAACTAAAACTGCGATTTCAGAGATTCCTCTATCGCTGAAAGTCTCCATTCTTTTGCTTAATAAAGTGTAAAATTGGTGAGGAGAAAGAAGATTTTAAGCTAAACAGTTGAATCAACAAATCAGAGGAAATACTTATATTTTTGTTTGTGTAGGATACCAAATATACAAAACAATGTGTGTCTAGTGGGAAAATAGCAACGGTAGAAAATTGACAAAAAATACAAATTGAGATTGATGCAATACTTGGAGAAGCACAGGGAGTTCGCCCACGATAGTTGTAGAAGAAAAACTGTTAAACTTCACTTTTAGAGGTTTGTCAATAACATTACAGTATACAGTTTGCTACTTCAGTTTAGCGAAATGGGAAAAGAGCATGGGTAAACATGAGGTAAATATATTTCAAATTATTGATCGTCTAGTCCGTTCTAAACATATATTTCGAATATAGATACAATCAAAGTCAAGCAAAAGTCGCAAGACTTCAGATATGCTGTGGAGGGAAGCGATATCAGCTCACCAATTATTGGCCAAAAATCGAGAGGCCTGGATGACTGCGTAATGACCACAGTGGCAGTTGTCAATCAAAAAAGAAGTTGGCGAGGTACTGCTGAGCGTTCCCACGACAGTCGGTTCTACGTAACCGGAACGACCCGGATTTATATCCGGCCAAGGACTGTTACTTCAGCAGCATTCCTCGTATATGTATGGGGAATATTTATGCTGCTACAACAACAATAGGTAGTGCTGAGTTAAGAAAATTTTGTTCAAATATTTTATTTATGGGTTGGTGCGTGACTACCACTCGGATTTCACAGAGAGAAGGTAGGTTCGAATCTCGGTGAAACACCAAATTAAGAAAAACATTTTTCTAATAGAGGTCGCCCCTCGGCAGGCAATGGCAAACCTCCGAGTGTATTTCTGCCATGAAAAAGCTCCTCATAAAAATATCTGGCGTTCGGAGTCGGTCGTTCCATTTGTGGAACAACATCAAGACGCACACCACAAATAGGAGGAGGAGCTCGGCCAAACACCCAAAAAGGGTGTACGCGCCAATTATATATATATATATATATATCTATTTTCCTGCTCTTCGATATTCGTTTTTTATTTTTATTTCCTGCATTTATACAAGTGCGAAGGATAGAAAATCGTAATAATATAGTAATTTGTAATTAAAGAAAAGTTGCGGTGCTGTAAGTGCGGTGGCATTGTTTCGCACTGCGACCGACCTTTATAAGATACGGTTAGGGATAGAAAATTTAACGTTTACCTCTCTTTATAATGCATTATTTTCTCCAGGTCTCTGCTGGGGAGCCGCAAATAACGTTACCTGTTAATCCAGAGGACTCCCTGCCAAGTCAGCGACGTATACCGAAGAGTAAAGTCTGCAATCCAGAAGAGACAAATTCCAAAATGGTACGCCTGGAAGAACGAAGATTTATATTGGCGGAATAAAATCTAAGCACTGAAGAAAAGGAATTCTATCAACGATAGAAATGCTGATGCCTTGGAGATATAATAATAATAATAAACATAATAACTTGAATTTGAAAAGGTCGAGCCAAGCAGCACCAGGAGATTTGGTGGATCCTAAAACACTCAGGCTAAAGAGCCCATTGTATTTAAAGCTCTGGAAAGGGGGTAGATAGTCAAGGAGGGAGAGAGAAAAATATCAGAGAAAGAGATAGGAAAGAATAGAGACAGAGATAGTTAGTCCTGTGAGAATTTTCCAGATTCTTTGGCAAATCTGTAAATATCCTCCAGTTTTAGAGAACGAATATTTCTCATTCTCATGACATCGGAACTCAATACTCGTAGCCGCGCTCTAGCAAAGCATGACAGGCATACCGGGTTCTTGATGATTCCAATGGTGGTCATATGCTGACCCCATTTGTTGTGTCCTGTAATGATGCCGACCATCAACCGAATATCTTTCCATCTAAGTTTTAGTAGAAAGTTTGACAGTTTCTGTTCGGACTTGTCACAAAACACTTTGCAGTTCTGCAGCGTTCCAGACCGGACCATCGCTCTTTATGTAGATTGCCTACATAATCGCTGATCCAATTCTTGATTCCTGCGGGACTGATTCCGATTATTGGCTCTGGCCCCTGTGGGGGCACCGGTGATCCACGGTTGGCCAATGCGTCGGCAATTTCGTTTCCTTGAATAACGGAGTGTCCCGGAACCCATATAAGTACAAGCCTGTTTTGTCTTACTACAGAAATAAGCTTCTTCTTACATTCTTGAACAATCTTTGAGGTTTGCTTCGCGTTCTCTAGGGCCTTCAATGCAGCCTGACTGTCACTGAAGACACCAATCTGTTTCCCGCTTCATCTCCTCTCGATTATCCAATCGGCTACTTTTAGGACGGCAAAAACTTCTGTTTGGAAAACAGTTGCCATTCCCCCATAGCATAGTGATACTTATAACTATCGTTTAAGTACCATCCGGCTCCAGACCCTATTTCATTCTTGGACCCATCGGTAAAGAAAATATCCGTCAAACCTCCCTGCATGCATTCTGGATTGCTCAATTGCTCCCACAATGGAAATCTGATATCAAATTTCCTTCTAAATGAAACTGTGCGTATCAGGTCATCTTTAGGTGCCAAAAACAGTGAATACTGCTCCGACAGCAACTTAAAGATTTCTCTGTGTCCCGAAGTTCCATCTTCGTGCTAGAAACCATATTTATGGAGTCTACACATTGCTTTTATTGGTTCCTGTTGTATCTTAAGATCCAGGGGGAGCAAATCAAGCATAGCATTTAGGGCATCACCAGAGGTTGTACTCATGGCACATGTGATGCATAAACATACACTTCTTTGCAGCCTGTATAGTTCCCGGATTCTGGACTTAACCATGCTCCGCCGCCACCAGGCCACAGAAGCGTAAGTGGTGATTGGTCTGATAAGCGCTGCGTATATCCATAGGACCACAGCAGGTTTCAGACCCCAGGTTTTGCCAAAGGCTCTACGGCATTGCTGAAAAATCTTCAATGTACGATTCACCTTCAGTGAAGCGTGTGTCTCCCAAGTCAGCTTCTTATCCAAGATTACTCCTAGATATTTAACTTCGTTGGAAAGACCAAGTGTCACACCTTTCAGTGTTGGAAGACTGAGTCCATCCAATTTCCGTTTCCTCGTAAACAAGACTATGGTTGTTTTGTTCGGATTAACGGAAAGACCTTGTCTCATGCACCAGTCATCGATTTTGTTAAGAATCCTCTGCACTTTCGTGCAAAGCATATGCTTGGACGTGAAAACCGAGTTCCTGCATCTCCACTAATAGAGAGTCTACGACGAAGCACCACAGCAGCGGAGAAAAAACACCCCCTTGGGGACATCCTTGCTTGACCCTGACTGAGAGAGCATGGAATATATCCATTTTATAATGGCTTGATTAACTCCGTGTCGTTCGGCAGAAGAACATATCGAGCCGAAAGTGGCATTATCGAAAGCGTGTTGATTTCTACTAAGTGGACTTCTCGGCAATACCCCCACTCGAATACGTTTCTCCCCCACTCGTTCCAGACTTTTCAACATGAACGACGTCAAACTGATTGGTCTAAAACTTTTTGCTAGGGAATAGTCATCTTTTCCTGGTTTCGGAATAAATACTATTCTTACGCGTCGCCATTGGGATGGTATATAACCAAATGCGAGACAGGCTGTGAAGATTCTTTTCAGGGCCTCAATCAGCCTGTCTCCTCCTTTTTTAAGCATTGCTGGATATATTCCGTCAGGTCCAGGGGACTTAAAGTTCTCAAAGGAAGATAAGGAAAACCTTATCGATTCCCTTGTCACTATCCGACTAGCAATATACCAGCTGTACCTAGAGGTTCCACCGTTGCTACCGTTATTGTTCATGCCACTCTCAACTTCAGAGAGAGTTCTACTACCCGGAAAATGGTTTTCGAGTAGAGCATTAAACGTTTCCGATTTGAAAATGGTGTATGAATCATCAGGTTTTCGAATGGAATCCAGCCTTACTGAGCGGTCTAAACGAAGGACCTTACAAAGTCTCGCTGTTTCCCTCATTTCTTCGACGTTACTGCAGAAATTTCTATAGGATTCAAGTTTGGTTTTCCGTACTTTTTTCTTATATTCTCTCTGTATAAGTCGATGATTAGCCCAGTCCTCTTCTGTTTTGGTCTTCTTGGCCTTATTAAGAAGTTTCCTGGACCGTACACGAAGCTTCGACAGTTCAGGGTTCCACCAAGGAACCGCTTTCCCCTGTCTGCTTTGCCTGAGTGGGCACAGTTCCTCAGAGCAATTGATCAAAATACCTTCGAATTTTTTAGTAGCATCTTCAATCATTTCTGCTGATTTGAGTTTTTTCAGGTTTAGTAATCGCTCTGTTACAAGCTGTCCCAGTCCACATTTCGAGGATTCCTAGCGGAAGGTATTGATATTGTGTCAATTCCCAGTCGGAATTCGATAAGACGATGATAAGAAAGAGAGTCCTCTTCCAAAACTCGCCATCGGTTGATTTGATTTCCAACTGACCTATTGGTAAGTGTTAAATCAATCACCTCTTGTCTCCTTCTGGTCACAAAAGTTGGTTTGTTACCAGTGTTTTGAATGACCAAATCGGATGACAGGATGAAATCCAGTAACTTGAGACCTCTGTGGTTGCATTTGCTGCTTCCCCACACAATGTTCTGTGAATTTGCATCACAGCCCACTATTAGCCCCAGATTATTGGATTCTGCATACTTGACCACTTCTCTTAGCTCCCTCGAAGGAGGTGGCTGTAAAGAGTCGTAGGGTAGGTAGGCCGAAACCGATGACTATCCGCAATATGCAAACTGAGTAGACATGTTTTTTGGTGCGCTGCAGTTATATCCTATTTACATGTGTTTATCTCCGTCGTGTGTTCGATCAACCTCGGCATGATAATACATGCTCGCGGTCTCACATTCCCTTCACAATGATTTATTTGTGCCCACGACATAGCACCTAGACCACAGATACGCTTGTGACATACTCATGGTTCTTGTATAAGTATTATGTGTGGGTTTGTTTGCAGTTTTGCATGCCGACGGCACAAGAGAGCCGTAGACGCTTTGTTATGCTGCAGATTTATCTGTGTAAATATTACTTCAGTCATGAGACTGAGTATATTTACGCTTTGTCCTCCTCCTTATCCTGGACACGGAGGTGGATTCGCCCCAGATGTAGGTGAGGACGGCACCCGTACTTCGACTTAAGAACCTTGAGGGACCCAAGATCGATACCCAGTACCAAGTGGGATCCCGCCTCCGAAGTGGTAGCGGATTTCTGCCTGATGCACGAGTATACTCTCCAGAGAGTCGTGTCAAGATCCTTATTCTGAACACGGATGCGTTTGAGGAGTTCTGCTGAATTACAGGAAGGACCCGGAATCCAGACACTCGCTCGTACCAGCCTTTCTTTGCTACTCTCAACAAGAATGAACTTACTGTTTTCGCAGGCTAGAATCTTTGCTATCGCTTTTTCTAGCCATTCTCGGGAAAAAGCATTGGAACAGTGCACCTTTACGATGCCGTCCACCACGCTTTTCCTCTCAAAAGTCGGCGCGTCTTTCGACTCACCGATAGCTTTCCAAAGATAGCTGTCAAGATAGTCTTGTTGCCCTTTGGACAGTAGACCATCTTGTTTGTCGGTATGTATCTCCACCGTCATTGTCTTTGCTGCCATTCCCGCGAATGATTCGCCAGACGTTGACGGAAGAGTGTCATTCGACGCTTTTGCCTTGTCAGGCAAAGGTTTGTCTGCCTTGGATTGGGTCGAGGATGCAGGCATTTCCGAATTCCGTCTCTCGACTTTCCTCTTCTTTGCCTTTCTCCTCTTCCCGGTCGTTGGCACAGACCCCGTTTCGTTTCCGAAAGAGCGCAGCGCTACAGAGCAATCCTCTGTTCTGCCACGCTTTCCCGTTTCCGTTACAGGTGTCGAAGTTGACGGAGCTTGAGTCCTTGCCTTAGCTAGTGCTTCGGCTTGCCTCGCCTTCTGTCTTCTTCGTTTGATCTGCCTTGCGGTTAGACGAACACCTGCGTTCGACTCTCCAATAACTTCAGTCTTTTTACCGGTACTTACCTGATTCACACCAGGTTTAACCGTTGTCAAAGACTTACTCGATACCAGAGATCCGTCTGAGTCTACTGAGAGATTGTCCGCCATCTCCACATCCTCCACAACTTGTTAAGTTGCTTCAGATCGTTTCGACGACGGTATACCGCTCACAGTCACTCGGCTCTTCATTGGCATAGCCAATGTGCCACTAGTAGTGTGCTTCCTCCGGAACCCTGGGTGTCAGTTCCGGTCATAGGGGAGTGTGGGGTTCGGGCCTGCACATCCGATGCCTGAGCCGTCGATTGCTCGATGGGAGAATTTTCCGAAAGTGGGTTACCTGGTGCAGAGAGATCCTTTGTTAACCTCCACATTATGATGAAATGCATTGTATACCTCCTGCCAGGTTGTCGGTACGGTACTCTCCACATAGTACTTGGGTGGCCACCAATTCCACCGTTCCGCGGATGAGTGGATACCCAATTCCTATATGGAGCTGCCCTCTTAGTTCGTGGTAAGTTAATCTCCATAGCATGGGGTTAACTCACCACTTAAGCCTCATCCTCGCGGCAAGGTGACCGACATGACAAGGAACATAATAACTTAATAGTGTCAAATATTTTAAATAAATTATATAAGTTATTATAGTATATGTCATTAAGTGCAGACGTCTTGTATATGTATGTCAGTGAGTGCGGACGTGTTTTTGTTTGCTCCACAGTTTTCGTGCTTACTAGCTGTAATTGTATAATTGAACAGTTAATAATTGGAAAATTTGCGATTATGAAGCAGTGACTCTTTCTTAAAAAATAAATACCTATTTAATAAAATCATCAAGCCCTGTTTATGTGGACTAAAAGTTGATTGCAACCAAGCTAAATTTCAATGTGCCCTTTTTGTAATCAGTTCTAATCAAAAATTCTTTTTTATAAATTGTGCTGCTATCCGTCAGAGGTCTATCCGCTCTCCTCCTCCGTCAGCTTGGGACGATCATAGCGTAATATTTACCGATATGTCCTCAATAAATACGCCCGTATCACCAAATTTGAATGCGAACATTTCACCGTATCAACAAGTGCCAGAACCAGTATCAGAAAGGAAATCTGAAATCAGCCTACAAAGAGTTCTGACAGAAATCGGTGCTCTTCGATTCGAGAATGCTCGTGCCATGGATGCAATTAGTTATCTTCAAGCTGATAAGTAGGTATTGCCTTAAATGCGACATTAAAGAAATGCGAAAACATGTAACTGATGTTGTGTCCTCCGCCCTTGTGAAACTAAGTGCTGAGGTCAAAGACCTGCGTGTTTGTGTTCTAGCTTGTGAGTGTCAAGCAAAATTGCGAAACCAAACCAAAAATGCGAAAATCAAAGTAAAGAAACGAGAGCCTCTGGTCCTTATTATGATTGAATGTTATCTTCGACTGTAGTCGAAAGTGCTGATCGAACGAATTTTCGTTTGGTATTATGGTGCTCATTCGCTGAAGAATAAGACTATTGTGAATTTTGATCGATCGACGCATTTGCAATATATAATTTTTTCTCAGCTGATACAGCAAATCAAAATAAAAGAAAAATCGATTATATTAAAATTCTTTGTTAACAACACTTTAAAAGTTAAAAAAAGTATTTTTTGGGAAAATGAGTACAACGGAGTTGTGGTTCGTCAATTCATCTCAATGCGAATAATGTAAATTTTAGGTTTGTGATCATACAATGAAAATAACTTATATAAATGCGAAAAATCCAGGAGCTACTAGTGATTCTATGGCTTTCAACATGTCGCCATTGAAAGCGCATTTAGAGGAGCAAAATCTCAATGGCCGTCGCAATACTTGGCTCCTCGGTATATAATAAACACCAATTGAAATTCCGTTTTTAATTATTTTGTCTGTCTCAGGTGATGCTGGATGCGCTCTAAAACCATATTTAATGACGCCGTTCAGAAACTCTGAGAAAGGGTCTCCACAAAGGGCATACAACAAACAACATGGCAAAGCGAGAAGTATCATCGAAAGAACAATTGGAGTCTTGAAAAACCGATTTAGATGTTTGGTGCAGGCAAGAGCTCTCCACTATTCTGCAAAAAAAGCAACAAAAATTATTGAACTTTGGTGCAAATCCCTTTTGCGAATTGTGGATTCTCTTCCATTAATGCAATCAGCCTTTCTAATTGCTGTTTGGTACTCACGACTTTCGACCTGAATAAAATTAACAAAATTAGTATATGTTTATTATTTGGATACTATTAAACTATAAATAATCGGAAACAACGTACATTTTAACAAATTTTCCCACAATACACAATCTACACAATCGAAAGCAAAATTGCATTCGAAATTCGGTATACAACGAAAATTTCGACAGGGTTGCACCCCTCATAATACTAAATTGACATTCGATTTTCGATCTTCGACAACCAGCGGATATCGAAGATCGAATCCAACTCATAATAGGGGCCTCTTCTATTACCAATGCCTGCTGGTTCGACGACTGAAAACTCGTCTACACAACTTGCAGTTCATGCCGTCGCTAACTATGTATTCTCACTCCGTTGATATAATTTTATCGGGTCGCTCATATGCTGCTGCGCTGACAGAACTGACTGGACAATGTAATAGGAATTTTTTTATGCAAGAGCGGTCAACTGGGCACGGTAAATTAGCCATCTCTACTTATGCAGATGTACTCGGTGCTGACGCTGTTAATGCTCCTACTACTAATACGGTCTCTTTCTACGGCGAGTTTTGCTCCTATTCCCCAAAATGATAAAATTGATAACTATCCCAGTAGGAAATCACAAGGTATAGTGGGCAGTATTACGAGTATTACGGTGAATTGAAGCTCACATGCCGCGTGAAATGGTTTCATCTTTCATCTTTTGCGAATTCTGTCACTACTGATAGCATCGTACTTTACGTACCGAAGCACAAGTCAATCGATTCAAATGTGATTTCTTGCCATATGCTTGTTAAAAAATATGTCGATGTTTCAACATTGAAACGGATTAATTTTAAGCTAAGCATCCCGGTTCACATTATGATATTCTTCTGAATTCAGTATTATAGCCTACTGATGTGATTGTTCGCCCGTTCGAGTTTTTTCGGAAAGAAGATTCTGTACCAGTAAAACTATAATAGATTCCGTTCCCAAAGAAATTATTTCCAAGTCTCTAAGGATGTATTTCCAAAATGTTTCCAGACTTAGAACTAAGTCTAAGGCTCTATTGAATCTGAGTGCTTACTTGTATTATAAATATCATCATCATCAATTTGAGGAACAAGTTTTTGTTTTTAATTTAAACTATCTAATGCCAAAGTTCACAGAGATAAATGTTTGCGCTTTGCTAAAAAATTTAAGTTCTTAAGTAAAGTTCTACAGAATAAATATGTTGGTGGATTTATGGGCAATTTTGTACCAGCATCAGAATCAGTTAAGTACGATAGAGAAGATACTACTTCTTCTGTTAATTTGGGTTCTCTCACTTAACTGTTGTTGATATTGGGGATGGTATTCACCACATCAAAAGTTCATGGCCAGTGTATGTTGATGGATTTCCATCTTTTTTTTGTCAAAAATATGCTCTGCTCTTGCCTATCCACTTTTTCTAATCTATATATATAAAAGAAATAGTTACACTATTTATAACTCGAGAACGGCAGAACCGATTTGGCTGAAAATTGGTAGAGAGGTAGCTTAGAATCAGGAGACGGACATAGGATACTGTTTATCGAGTTCGAACGCGTTTCCGTGAAGTCGCTTTAAAATGTGGTATGACAAAAACGCATCTGATATGGAATAACAAAACGCAAATGACAGCTAAACGTAATTTTGTCTATGGTTAGGTAGAAAATTTGATAATATAAATTTTGTCAGAAATATATTATATAATCACAGTAATTTGTATCATCATTATTTGAATCATCATTATCAATGCCGCGACCAATACGTCGAATCTTCCCCGACAAAGCTGTAATGCAAGAAGGATAAGAAACATTGCGAATGAAACGACTGAAGAATTACAAAGAATTGCCCGTGCAGAGCGCCGCGTTAGTATGGCTCGACTTCGTGCTTCTCAATCACAAGAGCAAAGCGAGGCAGCCCGTGAAATGGCTCGTTTGGCAATGCGAAATCGTCGAGCGAATAACAGAGATCAACCAGTAGATCATTTTCGACGCACAAGAAGACAATTATCAAGAGCTGATTTGAATCGAGCAGCTTGCATCCTAGCGTTTGCATTGGGCCAATGAACGTTGTTTGCGAGTATTGTTGCGCATTTAAGTTTTCCGGAGAAACGTCCGGATTGTGCTGCCTTAGTGGAAGAGTGAAATTGCCATTGCATTCATTGCTTTGTGGCGAAACACCAGAATCACGTCATTCTCTTGCAAACACTCAAAAATACAATGGTTGTTTCCAAATTACCTCATTTGGGGCGGGCATCTAACCCGACATTCAAGGTACTTATTGATTAGTTTTTGAACTTACTATAATTATTCATACGTATTATGTTTGCTGATTATAAAAAAAGGGTTTATAAATAAAAAAATTGACTTTGCTTTTTATATACAACCTTTCGAAGATCCACAGCATATATTTTTACAAATATACTTCATGGGCAACATGGAAGAACAACTTGATTGACGTCAAGGGATCAAAGCAGCAATGAAAAGAGCAATTTTTAATGATCTGCAACAACTACTTCATAAACATCATGCGTTGATCAGGCTGTTCAAGAGTGGTTTGGAACGCATGCTAAATGATGACTACAAAGTCGTGATCAGAGCAGATAAACGACCATCTGGAATACACGAACGCACATTTAACGCTCCAACAATGGATAAAGTTGCCATCCTGATTGTCCGTGAAAACTTGGAAAAACGCGATATCGTGCTTACACGTCGTGATACTGGGCAAATGTAACAAATATCAGAAACACATCATTCATATCACACGTTGCAGTACCCGCTGATGTTTTGGCAAGGAGAAGATGGATATTATTTTAATATCAAAATGATTAATTCATTGAATGGTGAGTATCAATATCATAGTTCCACATGACATACATTTAACATTCTTTGCTTTTGGTTCACAATAAAATACCAATTACCCTGCTTATTACCAGTAAAAGATAAGGGGTTGTTTGTATAGATAAAATTGAACAAATGACTGGCAACCGATTTACCATCATTTATCTTCACCCTTTCATAATTATGCTAAAATTGACATAGGTACAAAATGCTAAATATGTTTTAATTTCAGGTGAAGAAACTACAAAGAAAGTTAGCTCGATGAATTATTACACATATCGTTTGATAATTCGTCAAAATGCTGACAACTATTTGCTGCGGTTTCGTCGATGGTTTCGGCAGTATTGAGTAGACATGTACGTCAGAATAGAAACGGAACATTTCACTTTCATTAGGTTGAACCAAGCCTCATTTACTTGATGCAATTGGTACTGAAGGAAATGCAGGTAATATTGGCCGATTAACTATTCTGCCGGCGACGTACATAGGTAGTCCACGTCATATGCATGAATATGCGCAAGATGCAATGAAATATGCTCGTCATTACGGTAGGCCAGATCTCTTTATTACTTTTACCTGTAATCCAAAATGGATAGACACGTGTATTTAGACAAAAAATGCGGTCCCTGATGAACTAAATTGTTAAACAACGCGTTTTTGGATATACTCGATGCTGGATGTATTCAATCGAATGGGGAAAACGAGGCCTGTCGCATGCACACATTCTTATTTGGTTAGTATAAAGAATTCAAACAGACCAAATAGATGATATAATACGTGCCGAGATTCCCGATCACGAAGCCGATCCAGACCTACATGATGTTGTAATTACAAATATGATTCATGGACCGTGCGGCGCCATCAATCTCCAATCACCTTGCATGGTCGACGGCAAGTGTTCTAAACGATATCCACGGAAATGAATGGCGGAGACTTTTACTGGCAACGATGGTTATCCACTGTATCGCCGTCGATCACCCGATGATAACGAACTATCACAAAAGTGAAAATAATGGATTTCGTTGTCGACAACAGTTGGATTGTTCCATATTCGCCACTTATTTCCAAAACGTCCAAGACACATTGCAACGTTGAGTATTGCAATTCAGTAAAGCCCATAAAATACTTTTGCAAATATGTCGCGAAATGCAGCGATATGGCGGTTTTTTGCATCCAGTCCTCCAATACCAACGATGAAGTTGGTATCATCAAGTTGGCCGTTATGTGAACTGCAATGAAGCGATTTGGCGTACATTCGCATTCCCTATTCACGAACGTCATCCTGCTGTTATGCATTTGGCGGTTCATCTGGAGAATGGTCAACGAGTACATTTCACGGCTTCGAATGTTGTTCAATGTAATGAAACACCTCCAGCGACGACATTGACCAGTTTCTGTGTTTAGCCTTTCTCGCTTCTTCACTGCGAGGAATTTACAACTCTGCCCCACTAAATCCACGGCGACCCTTTTCACCACCTGGACAAAGGAGGTCAAGCTACAACTCAAAGTGAAAGTTGATGACACACCAATTCCGGCGGTTAACAACCCCAACATTTTGGGAGTTACCTTTGACAGCTTGTTCTCCTTCTCAGCGCATACAATCGCTACTACAACTAATGTACAGAATCGCAACAAGGTTCTCAAGTCGCTCGCCGCACATACCAGTATTTTGATAATCTAGGCGGCCAAAAGTCAATTTTGTAAAATGCATTAATCGATTTTAAAAATGAATAAAATAGAAAGATAACACAATAGAGTATTCACTCCACCCCCTCTCGCGCTCTGTTATATGTCTCGTTTTAATGATGGAAATTGAAGCTTCAGGTATGTTTTTTTCAAATTTAATAAATATTTTATAGATTTTGTTCATTAATAACGTAATTTATTGAATTCCGTACAAGGAGAAATAGTGAATTTTTTACACATATTTTTTTATTTGTTAAGCTGAAAGTTATACTTCCAAGTCCGTCCAAGCTTGAATTATTTTTTCAGATTGTGTACATATGCTTTCAGATGTAGAATAAAGTAGAATTAGCCGCAGATTAATTAATTGTGGAATTTCAAAAGTTTCATGGAACCGTTTTTTTTAAAAGCGTTTTCTATACTTGTTACTTTTTGTTTTGTTTAAGGTTCTCAAGGCACTTCAGGGGTTCGAATTGTGACTCGAAAATACCTATTCGACCGCATGCAAACTCAGAATTTACCAAATTTGGACGAAAAATTAAACTCTTTACAACAGGAGCTTATGTCAAGTGAAAAATACTCTGACGATATCAGCTCTTAAGCACAAATTTTCACATTTTAAATCACAAATCAAGAAAAATTGGCTACAAGTACATAAAAAGGAAGATGTTTTCCTACCAAAGTACAAGTCTTGGTTGGAAGGAGGTTTTGAATTAACTGTTGCAGCAATACCGAAACGATGTGGCCGTCCTCAGAAATATTTCAGTGACTCAGGTGAAAGATCTAAAGACGCAAAACTGCAGAACTCAGATATACAGTAAAGGACAAAAATTTGATTATGCATGCTGATTCAGTAGAGTTAATCAAAAGTGGAAAGAGAGATGCTTCTAAAGTATTAAAAGACATACAAAACTCTCCGATACGTGCGACAAAATACAAAAAGGCATCTTCAAACACTAGGAAAAAAGAAATCCACTCTTTATCACCAATGCAAGCATTGAAAATGATGATTGATGCTGATCTAACAAGTGCTCAGTACGAAGTTATAAGGAACACATGTAAAAAAATTTTTCCCTTCTACACAATTATTCAAAAAGCAAAAAACGAATTGTATCCGCCTACTGAATCTATCAAAATTACATGCACTAGTGCCGAATGTGATTTACAGCCCTTGGTCGATGTTACAGTGAAACGCTTATTAACTTATTTGGAGGTAGTTCTTTCAGCCCTTAAAGAACAAGAAAGATCGTCCCGGAAACTTATTTGTAAATGGGGATACGACGGCTCACAGCAGTCACAGTTTAAACAAAAACAAGAAAGTGATACTGCTTGTGATTCAAATATCTTCCAAACCTGTTTTGTTCCATTAAGGTTAGTCTGTGGAAAAAGTGATAAAGTCCTTTGGGAAAATCCAACGCCCTCTTCAGCTCGTTTTGGTCGTCCTTTGAGGTTCCGGTTTGTGAAAGAAAATGTGGACATAACTGAAGAGGAAATTGACTTCGTAACTGAATCTTTGAAATCGCTGTCAGCTACGGATTTAGAATTAAATAGTTTAACTTTTAAAGTCAGTCACGTGTTCGTTAGGACAATGGTAGATGGCAACTTCTACCAATAAGTGCTATATTTGTGGCGCTACATCCAAAGATTTTAATCAGCTGCATTTAAAGCACGATATTAACCACGAATGCCTTGAGTTTGGTTTATCTGTTTTGCACGCCAGGATAAGACTCTTTGAGAGTATTCTCCATCTTGCCTACAAGTTGCCTGTTCGAAAATACAGAGAAAGAAAAACAGAAGCGGAAAAAACGCTCGAGAAAGACAGGAAACTTGAAGTCCAACGGAGATTCCGTAACGAGACTAGCTTGCTTGTTGATATGCCAAAAGCTAACTTTGGAAACACGAATGATGGTAACACAAGCAGGAGATTTTTCGAAGATCCAAAGTTAGCTGGTGAAATAACCGGAATCAAGTCATATTGGAGACAATTTCATGCGGACATAAAGTGGACTCGGAGAAGTATGATTAATATGCATTTAACACAGCTCAGTTGCACGTTGAGTTATACCCATGGCACCCGATGACACCGACAATGCACAAAATACTTGTGCATGGTGCATTACGAGTAGTCATAAAAAATGCATTGGTGCCTATTGGGCAACTTTCGGAAGAAGCTGCAGAAGCAAGGAATAAACATTTTAGAACTTACGGCCAAGACTTCGCAAGAAACTTTTCCCGAGAAAACTGCAATAGAGACATTTTTAATCGACTTTTTTTAAGTTCAGACCCTTTACTTAGCAGCACTAGAAATGTGAAAAGAGGAAAATTAAAATCATATTTACCGGAAACGTTAAGTTTACTCATTCCGTCCCAACCTAACGAATCTGATTCATCAGATAATGAAAATTTGTAATTTTTTCCTTTAATTTGTTTCATTTTGCTTTAGTTCTTATTGACGTAAGATTATTGACTGAATTAAAATTTTTTTTTGGTTCAAATAATGTGTTTTATTTGACACCTTCTGGGAAACTTGGCATTTGATAATAAATAATTAAAACATTAATAATGATGTCTATTTTATAAAATTTAACCTATAAATACCCAAAAAAAAATTCATTTTCTATTTATTCTAGTACAAAATGGTTGTATCTTTAAAGATACCACGATCATTTAAGGGTTAATAATATAATAGTTCAATAAAAAAAGTCCATTGTCTAAATGATGATGAATAAAAGTATTTAAGACTATAAAAAACGTTAAAATAGTTTTGGCCGCCTAGATTATCAAAATACCGGTATGTGCGCCGCAGCACTTGGGGCAAAGACAAGGAAATGTTGCTGTCGACTTTTAAAGCAATAGGCCGACCGGTTCTAAACTATGCTGCGCCTGTTTGGTCACCTGGAACCTGTGATTCGCAGTGGATGAAGCTTCAGATCTGCTAAAACACTGCTTTAAGGACCGTGACAGGATGCCCCAAATGCCGTTATCGGAGTCCAACCACCACCAATCGCAGGCGAAGAGCTCCAATTTCCCCGAGAGTTCCGCGTTACCTTGGCACAATTACGTTCTGGATATTGTAGCAGGTTAAACTCCTACCTATCCAGAATCTACCCCGACATACTAAACATATGTCCAGCATGTGGAGGCACCCCGCACGACACTAACCACCTTTTCACATGCCCCATTAAACCCACTCATCTAACACCCCTCTCCCTCTGAACCTCACCCGCCGAAACAGCTAGTTTCCTGGGCTTACCGTTAGATGAACTAGACGAAGGCGACCGGTGATTCCGACACACTGACAGGGCAAAGGTACTGCTACAACAACAACAACAACAACCAGTTTCTTTGCGATCTGCCAAATCGATCTGTTTGAACGAACTTTGCCTTACTCGGAGATGCCACGTTATTACACTTGGAATGCTTCATCGAAGAACTTTCAACGACGAAAGCAAGGTGATACAGTTCCTGGTTAATCGGCTGTGCGTTCTACTAATGCTCTTGGTCGTATGTATACAGTTCATCCAAAGAACGATGAATGCTTCTATTTGCGGTTGTTGCTGGTAAATGTGCGTGTGTCAACGTCATTTGAGTCACTACGGACTGTTAATGGTACAATAACCTATGGCATAAATACAAGTATAATATGTCAGAAGATATTTTACATCAAATTCGTGTCAGTTCCAGAAATCCGGATCTTAAGATGAATGAGGAGATACATAATCGGGTTTTACTCTTGATCGAAGACATGTGTTACCTTATGTGCGGTAGTTTATTAGTCAGGTTAGGAATGCCAGCGCAAAATCGTGAAATGAATGATGCATTTAATCGAGAGTTGGAACGGGAACGTGTATATGATCAACAGGAATTAGATTTAGTAGTTCAAACGAATGTACCACTGTTGAATCGCCAACAAAACGAAGTTTATGATACATTAATGAAGGCAATTGATGATGGAAATGGTGGTTTATATTTCCTTGATGCCCCTGGTGGAACTGCTAAGACATTCCTCATGTCAGTAATTTTATCCACTGTTCGTGCGAGATCCAACATTGCGCTTGCAGTTGCTTCTTCTGGAATAGCAGCCACATTGTTAGAAGGATGCCGTACGGCTCATTCAACATTAAAATTGCTGTTAAATCTTCAAAAATCGAAGAACCAAAATGCAATATTTCAAAAAACTCAGCAGTGGCCAAAATTGTATCCGCATCGAAAATCATTATATGGGACGAATGCACAATGGCGCATAAACGTGCATTAGAAGCACTTAACCGAATATTGAAAGATATACGCAATGACTAGAGATGTTTTGGAAGCGAAATAGTTTTACTGTCTGGCGACTTCCGCCAAACACTGCCAGCAATTCCAAGATCAACGGCTGCTGACGAAATAAAAGCTTGCCTCAAATCATCGAATCTATGGCGCTATGTGAAGAAACTTCAGCTCACAACAAACATAAGAGTTGCATTACCTAATGATACATCTACTGAAGATTTCTCTGAGTAATTATTGACTATCGGTAATGTTCGAGAACCTGTCGACGAATCGAGCGGATTGATTTTATTTCCTCAGAATTTCTGTAACTTTGTCTCATCGAAAGACGAACTTATAAATAAAGTATTCCCCAACATCATTAATAACTACAAAAATAATGAACGGTTGAACGAGCGGCTAAGAATAAGGATGTAGATGACCTAAACTACATAATTCATAATAATATCATTGGAACAATGCATTCATTCATATCCATTGACTGTGTAACAAATGAAGATGAAGCCACCAACTATCCCATTGAATTTTGGATGTGCCTGGTTTACCACAGCACAATTTACGCCTAAAAGTTGGCTCCGTAGTAATCATGCTTCGAAACATAAGCCCACCAAATCTTTGCAACGGTACGCGTTTGGTGGTAAATAAATTGATGAACAATGTGATTTACGCGACGATACTCAAAAGAAAATTCGAAGGTGAAGAAGTTCTAATTACGAGGATCCCGATGATCCCAACCGATATTCCGTTTGAGTTTAAAATACTTCAATTTCCGATCCGTCTTGCATTCGCCCGGACCATTAACAAATCACAAGCCCAATCCTTAAAAGTTTGTAGACTGAATTTAGAAAATCAATGTTTCGCACATGGTCAATTATATGTGGCATGTTCACAGGTTGGCAAACCATATGCGTAGCTTGTTCTTGCTCCTGATAGTAAAACAAAAAATTTCGTGTATCACAAGGTGCTTAACTGAAGAGTGCAATCTATTAAAGCTTCATTGAAATACTTGATTAATAAAAAAATTAGCTTAATAAAATCAAACATCTGCTCTCTACTGCTATTGCCTCTGCTGTTGCCTTTAAGGCGGAACAAAGTTCGCCGGGTCAGCTAGTTTTTAATTAATTCTCTGCTTTTTCCTATGCACTTCTGCTAATTTTTAGTAAATCGTTAGATATGCGGACATAGTTGCTTGGAAAGTTACTTCTATCACACCTGTATTCATTTCCAAACTTTCAAAGCTCTTTGAGTATATTGTAAAAAAAAAAATTATACTTCGCTGTAAAACGTAATATATCAAGTAATCAGGCATAGGTCAGGTTTGATTAGGTTAGGTTGATATGGTTGCCCAAGGAATGAGCACACTTGGACGAGGAAAAATGGATTCGTCCTTTGTGATACCATTATGAAGGAGGTGAGATGAAAGAGGAAGACCGATGGGATGCGGGGAGAGGTGGTGCTGTGATGATTAGGAGGGTGGGTTAGAGTGTATGGACTGCGAACGATGACTGTGCTGCGTTTGCGTTAACCGCTTTGTGCTACTAATGAGATTCATCAGATTTCTAATGTCAACGCCTGCTATATCAGCAGGCGTAGCAAAGAGGTAAGAGCCAAGATGCCTGAATCTTAGCCCCGCCAGAGCAGGGCAGCTAAGGAGTAGGTTCTGAGATGATTCCACCTCATCCTCCATACATCCATCGCAAAAGGGGCTTGAGGTAATTCCAAGCCTCACAGCATGCATTCCTCGCGCATAGTGACCTGTGAGAAAACCCACGAGATTCGAGAGCTGATATTTTGTCAAATTCAGAAGCTTGCCCGAGCGCCCCCGGTCCACTCGTGGCCAGAAGGATTTCGCGACCTTACAAGTTTGTGTACTTGCCCAACGCTCGCTGAGTTGGCGCGATGCCCATTGTCATCGTTCAGGAAGGCCGTTGAGGCCGCAGATCATTTGGCGCTACCCAGGGTGCACCACGCGGGGGCGATCTGCCCTACACCCCAGGCATAGGTCAACTGTCACTAATCTTGCTGTTTTCTCAAATTTTTGTACGTCGTCTTTTAATAATAGCCTTCAAGTTGATGCAGTTTATATGATTTTCCTAAGGCCTTCGATAAAGTCGGCCACTCAACTTTAACTTTTGGGTTTCACTCTACTTTCCTTAAATGGATAAAGTCGTACCTTTTCAATCGTGAATGTGTAGTTGTTGTCGATAATGTGTCTTCTTATCCTTTATTGCCTCTTCCAGTGTCCCTCAGGGCAGCATTTTGGGCCCTTTGTTCCCAGACCACTTGAAAATGTTTAAAACTGCACGAAACCTGTCTGATTTATACGACCTTCAATCAAACTTCAACAACGTCGTGGCACGGCGTGATAGGAATCTATTTACTTCAATTAAATATTAAGAAATGCTCTCAAGTGTCACATTCTAAGTCAAAACATTAAATCTTTACTTCATATTTTATAAAGAACTCGCGTCTAAATACTCTTAATGAAATTACTGATTTAGGAGTAATCTTCGACTGAGCTTTTCTGTTTCTTAGACATATAAATTTTGTCATCGCCAAATCGTATTCTACACTTGCCTTCATGCGGCGGTTTGCATCCGACTTTACGGATCCTTATACTTTGAAGTTACTATTTATTTCACTCGTACGATCCATGTTGAAGTATGACGTATTTATTTGTAGGCTTTATCATCAGTGCCGTATCAATAGGATTGAACGCATCCATAACAAATTTCTTCGTTTTGCACTCAGATCTTTGAACTTCACTGATCCGATTCCTTCATATAATGCAAGGTGTATACTGTTAAGCTACTTTGTTTTCGATATTACAAATGGGACATTTGACTCGCCTTTACTCTCAGAGCGCAATCATTTTGATATACCTCGAAATAATCTTCGGAGTAATGATTTATTCGTCCTAGAGCGGGTTAGAAGAGTGTAAGCCTCGAAAGCACCTATTATTGGAACATTGTATGAGTTCAACCATATTTCACGTTCTTTGGCTTTTGATTAATCGCTATCAAAATTTAAGTATAAATTATCACTTAATGATTTCTTTAAATAGTGTGGAAACATGCATTTATATAGAATTCTTACAAATAAGAGTGTAAGCAGTCTGTAAGAAACCTTGTATTTCTTGACTTACTAAATGAATAAATAAATTAAAATATTAGATTAGGTCAAACTATAAAGCAACATTTTGTTTAAGCTGTAGACAGCTTTAGTTTTATGTGTATTTATTTCAACATGCAATTAATGCGTTTTGGACTGAAAAATTTGTCTACAATGGCTTACCGTTAAAAAAATTAAATGAAATTAACTTATTTGGTCAAATTTTCAAATGCTGTTTACATTTTGATATAAAAAACTGGCAGTTTTTAGACTTTGTATAAACATCTATACGATTTTATTCCACACATATCTATTCAATTCTACAAATCATTTAAATTGGAAGAATTGTCTACGTCATTATTTTGTGTTAGTTATGGCATTATCAAAAATTAAAAAAAAAGAGGTTGCCTGTAAAGTCGGTTTACTGACGATAGTTTAACGTGGCAACGTCTTAAGAAAATACTGATGTAATGGTTGCAATTTTCAAAACAAAATTTTAATGTTATTTGTTTGATAGATATTTTGTATGGATATAAAGAAGGAGGTAAATGGAATCTCAATGGAATTGGTCAAGTTACATTTACACAAACGTGAAAAATTACGAAACATTTATCAAATTCATGAAAGATATGTTCAATTTCGATTCTGTATCAGACGTTAATAAGTCAACAACACTAAGAGGCAACATCATCGATTTGACTTTTTCAAGACTTTTACACTCGAAACGCTCCCTTTCATTTCCTACTTTTCTTATCATCGTCCTATTCAACAGAGAAATGGTTCATTACAATGCACGCAGGAAGTAGGCATATGCAAATACAAATATGTGAATTTATATATGTACATATGCGCATATACACACACTAGTATGCGGAGTGGTATCCAGCAGAAACGGCATTCAGGCTAATGGTGCAGTTGCCCCCGGCCTGTTAAAATGATGGCAAATCTCTAGGCACGGAGGTCCACGCTCCTTAGGGATCGGACTGCTAAGCTGGGCTCTAAGCTACCGTGGGGGTCGGCAGGTTGCGGATAGCCGGAAAGCCTGTAGTAGCAGGCCAGTTGCGAAATAAGTTTAAACGAATAAGCAATCCCCGACAATTGCGGTATAGAAGCCAGCATAAATCTGATGAAGTTCTTGTGACAGTGGCGAGAAGACACCGCCTCTTAGATATAGGTGTCCACCTCATCATGTGTAGACATGATGAGTAATACAAAAAACCAGGCGCGACGGCTCCACAATGGACGGCTTCCTGGTCAGCGTCTGTTCACCATGTTAGGTGCGGCTGTCAAACCATCAACAATGACATTAAGACTGGGCCCAGTAAGGTCTTAATTATGGCGTACTGGAAAATGATTGGACATAAAAGTTTAAGCTGACAACTGCACTATTCTGTTTCCCTAGTATGCGGAGTGGTATCCAGCCGAAACGGCATTCAGGCTAATGGTGCAGTTGCCCCCGCCCCGTTAAAATGATGGCAAATCTCTAGGAACGCTCCATATTCCGTCGCCATTAAGTGTCGGCGTAGGTCTAGATGTAATATTCCTAGTTAACACTGATTCGGCTCTGAACTTAAGCTCCCATAAGGAGCCTTTGTCAACCCTAGCATGGCCTCCCTGCATGCAAAGACAACCATGGAATCGTCAATGGTGACTACGCATCGGAATATGGATAACGACTTAGAAGTTGGGGCCCATACAAAATGAATAAAAACAATACAAAACTACAAACGACAGAAGAGGCTGAAGTATCAGCCAAAATCACAACAGCTATTGCAGATGGCAATAATGGCTGCGGGGACTTCCTTAAAAACCCTTTCCAAAGGAGTTCAAGACTGACGCACTCGCCATCAGACACAGGAAGGACTAGATCGGCGTCACCGTGTATGCAGCACTTCGGTTTCGTAAAGGCGATGACGGCTGAAGAAATGCACCAAGCAATCGGCGATAAAGTCAAGGAGTTAGCGGAAATGATGGAGCTTCCGAAGCGAAACATCAACCAGCCAATGAGGGATCTGATAGCGAGTATAACGGATCTCCATAAACAACTAGGAAGATCTGTCTATACCCCGATGAACCAGGCACCAAGAGGGACGAATGAGGCGAAACCTGTCATTCAAGACAAAGGGACGCAAACATCACCTCTGATCAAGCGCAAAACGGATTACACGCCAAAGAGGGCAATTGTTAACGCCGCCGCAAGCTCAGCCAAAAGAAGCAAAACTAGCCGGGTTGAAGTCTTGAGGAATACGCCGGTTACAACCAACGAGCAAACAAGCACAGAAAAATGGCAATTGGTTAAATCGAAGAAGAACCAAAAGGGGTCTACGCAGAATACTCTAAAGCGAGACGATAAGAAGACGGAAAATAGCGACGCCAAAAACAATCGAAGACGGAGAAGACCACCACGTAAGGACGCTATCGTAGTCAAAAGCGCTGGTAGCATCTTATATGCCGAAATACTGAAGCGCGTTAAGACAGAGCCAAGTCTTAAGGAGCTTAGCAATAATATACAAGGAGTAAAGAAAACAGCCAAAGGAGAGTTACTGCTGCTGCTGGAAAAATCATCAGACCCAAATACCTCGAAGGTTCATGAAGCTGTTAAGGCGGCCCTAGGGGAAACTGTAGATGTCAGGGCGCTTACGGAGCTGAGGCAGGTGGAAATTCGTGACCCTAATGAAATCACGACAAAGGAAGAAGTCCATGAGGCGGTAGCAAAACAATTCCAAGAGCTAGAGGTACCTATCTCAGCCATCTTGGATCTGCGAAAAGCTTATGGAGGAACACAAACGGCGACGCTAAAGGTAACACCGGAAATCGCTACCAAACTGGTGGAAGCTAAGAAAATCCGTATAGGCCTCGTAATTTGTCGCATACGGGAGAAGAACGAGCCAAAGAGATACTTTAAATGCATGGAATATGGGCATGTGGCAGTAAGCTGTAAAAGCACAGCTGACCTTACAAACACCTGCTTCAAATGTGGCAATAAGGACCACCAGGCCAAAAACTGCACACAAACAGCAAGCTGTATAATGTGCAGGAAGGAAAAGGCAAGTGATACAGCACATGCGATGACCAGCAGCAAGTGTCTTCAATATCTGAGAGCTCTTAAAGAAATCCGGCAGAAATGAAGATCTTGCAACTTAATCTCAACCACTGCGAAAGCGCTCAGGACCTTCTCGAGCAGACTATACGGGAACAGAAAATAGATGTTGCTATACTTAGTGAGCCCTATAGACACAAAAAAGGCAACGGCTGGGCCTCTGACACAACAGGCAAATCAGCGATCTGGAACTGTGGAACAAATAGATCCCAGCTGATGAGCGTGAAGGGAGCCCGCGGATTTGTACGTGCGCGCGTTGAGGGTACATAGATTTACAGCTGCTATCTACCTCCCAGCTTAACCCTGCTGGAAGCAACAGGTATCCTAGAGAACCTCGCCCAGGATGTAAAGGAGCATAAACCTGTCTTCGTAGCCGGCGATTTCAATGCTTGGGCTGTCAACTGGGGATGCCCACGGACAAACCCTAGAGGTCAAGCCCTTCTAGAAGCGTTTTCCATGCTAGATATAGCCTTGATGAATACAGGAAATCAACAGACGTACCAAAAAGCGGGAACGGGATCTATAATCGACCTTACGTTCGTGAGTTCTAGTCGTGTTCGCTACACGAAATGGTTCCTCAGCCAGCATTACACCCGGAGCGATCACCTCGCAATAATCTGTGAAATAAGGCGGCATGGCGAAGAAAGGATCCCAAATAACTACGAGACGAGGTATAAAGTCAAAACAATGGAGGCTGAGGTTATTGAGATCATGCTCGCAGATGTAACTCTTACGGGGGATGCATCTGAAAAGACTACGCAAACCATGAAACACTTAACGGAAGCATGCGATGCAGCCATGTCCAAAACTAGGCCCAATAGGCACAACAGCGAACCTGTCTACTGGTGGACAGCAGACATTGCAGAATTGCGCAGCGAATGTAAAAGAGCCAGGCGAGCCTACCAAAGATCCAGGGGTAGGGACAGTTTCCAAGAAAACCAGATCCAATATAAGCAAAGAAGAAAAGCGCTAAAAAAGGCAATTAAGAATAGTAAACGCCGGTGTTTCCTCCAGCTATGCGACGATTCCGATAATGATCCTTGGGGCCTTGGATACAGGCTTGTTATGAAAAAACTTAAAGTATTTAAGCCACTTCCAACAACATGCCCAGCTACTGTACGTAATGTGGTAGAAACACTGTTCCCCGTGCAAGACACTATACGAGACTACGAATTGGTAAGACTCGGTGAAGGCGACCAAAATGTGCAGTTAACAAACAAAGAAGAACTCCTGATGAGCATAAAACGGATAAAAAATAATAAAGCTCAAGGCCCGGATGGAATCCCCAACGAGGCCTTAAAAGTAGCAATCCAAAGTCGTTCCGACATTTTTGTAGATCTCTACAATACATGTCTAAAGGAAGGTACATTTCCAAGCCAGTGGAAGCTGCAGAAACTGGTTTTAATTCCAAAAGGATCTAAGCCTGCGGAAGATCCTCCAGGCTACCGCCCCCTGTGCATGCTCGACACCGCAGGGAAAATCCTGGAACGCCTGATCGCAAATCGCCTGGAGGCTGCTATAGAGGATGTAGGCGGTCTATCACCCCGACAATTTGGATTCCGGAAAGCCCGTTCAACCACAGATGCTGTATCGGCAGTCAAAACCATTGCACAGAAGGCGATTGATGGTACTCGATGGCTATACGGTAGCAAGGAGTACTGCCTAATTGCGACGCTGGACGTTAAGAATGCCTTCAATACGGCGAATTGGAGCAAAATTCTAATCGCGCTGGATAGTTTCCACATTCCAATGTACATTCGTAGGATTGTCGCCAGTTACCTTTCCGACAGAACCCTGCGTTATAAAACCGATGCTGGTGTAAAAGAGTACAAAATAACTGGCGGAGTTCCACAAGGCTCAGTGCTCGGCCCTTTGTTATGGAACGTTATGTACGATGGAGTTCTGCGACTCAATCTACCTCTAGGGTCACAAATTGTAGGATTTGCTGACGACATAGCTGTTGTGGTCGTGGCTAAATCACTCCATCAAGCCGAAGAAGCATACACCCAAGCTGTTGGCATGGTAAAGGAACGGTTGTGCAACAGTGGTCTAACTCTTGCGGACCATAAAACCGAAGTAGTACTAATTAGCAGCAGGAAGATTGTGGAGTCGGCCAACATAATGGTGGGCGATCATGGCATAAGATCGAAGCCATTCATTAAGTACCTGGGAGTAATAATCGACCGTAGGCTTAATTTCAAAGAGCTCTTGGCGTACGCGAGCAGCAGGGCAGCAGAAGCAGTAACTGCGCTAACACGAATAATGATGAACATAAGAGGCCCTAGGCAAAACTGTAGGAGACTACTCAACTCTGTTGTCTCATCGATTATGCTGTATGCAGCTCCAGCATGGGCGGAAGCCACAAATTGCACCTCATATGTGAAGTGCATGAAATCAGTGTACCGATTAAGTGCCCTCAGAGTGTGCTGCATGTTTCGAACGGTATCGGAAGACGCCATTATGGTTATAGCAGGACTACTCCCAATCAACCTAATGGCAACAGAGTATGCTGAAATATACCAAAAAAAAGCCACTTCAGAACGGGTGACAATACGCAAGATAGCAAGAGAGCGTAGCCTGCGTTCATGGCAGGAGAAATGGAGCTTGTCCCCCAACGGACGCTGGACGTACCGTTTGATTCCCACCATTTCCAAATGGGTTAACCGTGAACATGGACAGTTAGATTACTACCTGACCCAAATACTGACGGGACATGGGTGCTTTAAATCCTACTTATATAGGTTTAAGCACGAAGACGACCCGTACTGTTCTCATTGTGCACCAGCTGTAGAAGACGCAGAACATGTTTTCTTTGTCTGTCCGCGATTTGTGTTCGAAAGGGAGGAATTAAGCACTAGGGTGGGGAAGCCAATTTCGGCTGATAACCTAGTGGATATTATGTTAGAGTCAGAAGAATATTGGTCCGCTGTATGTAATATGGCAAAAATAGTAATCTCCAAACTGCGTCGCGCTGAATAACAGCGCAAATCTTCATGAAGAGGCAATAGGCCGCTCCCCCTCCCGTGAAGTACTACTTAACGGTTGTCCCGAGGGAGGGAAACGGGGCTGGGGTGGGTTTTTAGTGGGTGAGCCGAAAGGCAAGTCTCACACTTTTCGGCTTTCAATGCTTTGTGCCACCTCCATAAAAAAAAAAAAACACACATATATTGTATATGCTCACTCAAGTAGGAGAGAGCCAGATGTCGAACGTTGCCGAACGCGGGGGCCGATTGTGCGTCTTTGTCGTTCGTTCCGCGCTCTCGCTTGCAGTTCAAGCAAGGTAACAACGAATGAGCAAGATAACGACGATTAAGCAAGATAACGACACATTTTTGTGTGCGTGCATCCGGCTAAATCGAATTATAAGACGTTATCACGTCAAAATTATTCACTACTTCCTATCTGTTGTCCTGTCTGACTCTCTTCATGAAACACTTAATTCTCCCTCAAGGTTTCATAATTCTGAATGTCTTAAGCAGAAAATTATGCATGAATTAATTATTTTCCCTGCTACAATGGCGTTATGCATCAACACCATTTCTCTTAGAACGCACCGAGATCTTTATTTGAGCCCCCTACAGCAGCGTTCAAGGCGGTTATCAGCTTTTCAGTGTCGTCCGCTATAGTGTTCCTCCGATTACTATGAATTGGAGTAATTTAAAAGGAATCTGTTAGTAGGTAGTCACTGTCACCTGTATACAAAACTTTAGTGCAAGTAAGCAAAAATAAGTTAATAATAATAAGTCTAGTATTGTCACTTGCGAAGCGAATGTAAACATAGGCGAATTTAGCCGTCTCGAATTGTAAGAAGCGAATCGCCACAAAATGGCGAACGAGTGTCGAAAAGGAGTTTTCTCTATTGCCATTGGCGAAAAAACTACATTCGCTTCGCCATTACTGTCAAAATTTGGCTACTGTCTATTTTGTTCACATTAAAAAAAATAGAAAGGATGTAAGTACACTTTAGCGGCAGGCTAATCATCTACCCTGTCAGAAGTCAAATAGATTAACGTAACCAACACAAGACAAAGCCTCGGATATACGATCTCCTCTATGATGACAACATTTGGCACATATAGCAGAACACGAATAGCACAATGGAACGTTAGGACTCTTAGCAGCATCGTACAATGTTACGCGCCGATAGAGGACGCTGACTGTGCTGCCAAATGTGAGTTCTACGCACAGTTAACGGCCACACTTAGCTCTATCCGCAGAGGCGATATTACTTTCCCCATGGGTGACTTCAATCCGAAAATAGGCAACAACAACTCTGGCCTAAGACAAATCATGGGCGCGCATGGCTACGCATCACGCAATAGCAACGGCAGCAGAATAATTGATGTGTGCCAGACGTTTCAGCTTGTCATTGGTGTCTCAATCTTCCCTCACAAAAAAATTCATAAATACACTTGAACCTCACACAGTGCGGCGACTCGTAAACAGATAGACCATAATTGCGTGAGTCGTAAGTGAAGAGCCTCGTTACATGAAGTCAGGAACAGACGAGGACCCGACATAGACAGCGACGACGGGCTAGTTACCGGTGACGTCAAGATCAAGCTAAAACGCAGTAAGAAAAACTACACTCCAAGCAGACATAAGCGACTCAACGTCCAGCTGCTGCGCGATCCCGCGACCAAAACAGAAATAACTAGTGCCTTTCGCAAGAAGCTGCTCACTAAGCACAACAAAACTGATTGGGAAGCTATAAATACCACGCTCAGGCAGATCGCTCAGGAAAAACTTGGCACAATAAATACCACCAACAGCAAACCGTGGATCTCCGACTCGACTTGGGGCATCATTCAGCGCAGAAATGAACTTAAAAGGCAAGCCTACAGAGAGGGGGCGAAGCAAGTAAAGAAATCGAACAGAAACGATAAGATAAAGTTTGTTGAAGATCTTGCTAGCGATGCCAAAGCAGCAGCAGAACTAAATAACATGAGACAGCTGTGCCGCATAGTTGATCGCCTAACCAACCAGCAGAGTAACAGAAAACAGCCGATCAGAGATCTGAATGGTGCTTTGCTAACTTCCAATGATGATCAGATCCGTAGATGGAAGGAACTCTTTGAAGCAATTAGCAGCATTGCTCTTAGCAGTATACCTAGCTCAGATGTGGGCAGCATAACAACAAGCAATAAAATAACAACATTCTGCCCCAGCCCAGCAGAGATTAAGGATGCAATTAAGAAGTTGAAGCTCAACAAAGCTGCGCGCGAAAATGGCATACAGCCTGAACTTGCCGACCCGCAAATAACAGTGGAAATTCTTCATCCCCACATCACCGCCGTCAGGAGCAATTAAAAGCTGGATAAAAGGCATCATCGTGAAGCTGCCCAACTGGCGAGGAATAACCCTACTTAATACCATATGCAAAATTTTAGCCGCGATCATAAAAATGCAGGCTCAAAGATATCGAACTCTCCTTAAGAGACAAGCATGTTGGTTTTCGCCCTCAGAATAGCATAGTTTAGAACTGGCCGGCCAATTGCCTTAAATGTTGATAGCAACAATTCTTTATCTTTGCCCCAAGTGCTGACGGCAAGTGATTTGAGGACCTTGTTGGGATTTTGGACTTTAGTGGCAATTGCGGTTGTGTGCGCAGAGAAGGAGAGCAAACTTTCGAAGGTTACACCCAAAATTTTGGGATTATTTACAGTTGGAATTGGTGTGTCATGTAATGTGGTTGGTTAATGTGTAATTGGTTAACGTGGTCGGGGGTGAAGGGCTGGATTAAGGTGTGATGCGACCCGTGCCGAGAATCTGTCAGGCTTGGGGCCCTTCTAACAAATAAGCAAGTCTCGAACGGAGCTTACGGATACCTGGCGCCCTCCGTAATAACTAGCCTTACCCGTGTAGTTCGGAGCTATGCACGGGCGGACATCCTTTCTCCGACACTCGTGGGTCCAAATATGCAAGACATTTCAAAAATAAATAAAAAAAAGGAGATCGGTCCTCCTTCGAAAAGACCGACAGGAACAAACAGTTCCGCAATAAGAGCAACGGTCGCACCGAGCTCAAAGAGAACTCCATCCATCGGCCAAATAAGTCGATCAAAACACACAGCGATAGCCTCGGCGAAAGCGAGGCCAGCTGCCACACAACCAGAGCTGGACACAGGTCCAAGCACAAGTAGGGGTGCACTAGCCCGGCAGTCAGCTGTGATTCAGCCCCCAAAAACGGTCCCGACCGGAAGCACAGCTACTTCTAGCTCCGGTACCGAAGGATGGCCGCTTGTGAGGGTGGTAGACCCAGCGAAAGCGAGCTACCAGGATCGCAGAAATGCAGCCAGGCTCCTAAGGAGGGTGCACGAAACTCACCCAAAGGAAGGTGAATTGTCTCAGGAGTTGAAAGAGGCGATTGATAGAGCGAAAGCGATCATTCCTGATTTCAACCCCGACTTCAAACCGACACAATCGGCTCCAAAACGACAGCGGTCCTTGGAGGAGAATAAGCCAAGTGCAAAAAGGCACAAATCAATGGGCGTGACGCCCAGAAGATCATTTGCGGAGGTTGCAAAAGACCGCTTTATCATAGGGGTCCTGGACGAGAACCATCCTGAAGGTATGATCCCCAAGGCCCAATGGAAATGGATCGAGGCCGAGCTTACGAAAGTGGCACTGAAGGTCATTCTGGAGAACCCCGGCCCCCCGCCTGCGTGCGAAGACTTGGGCTGGCACCAAGGCCAGATAAAAATAATAGCATGCGACGATGAGAGATCGGTTCAGCTGTACAAAGAGGCCATCTCCAAAGTTGGAGAAGTGTACCCAAATGCCAAGCTAGTGGTCGTGGACAGGAAGGATATTCCGTCCAGGCCGCGAGCAAGGGTTTGGTTACTTTCAACCGTCGAAGACCCGGTAGAGATTATGAAGCTCATCCGGGTCTGCAATCCGGATATCCCAACGCAGGAGTGGAGGTACGTCAAAACCATTACCAACCAAAACAGCGCGGATGAATCGAAAGAGCAGAAGCGCGCCACCATGCAGGCTCTCCTGCTCCTCACGGAGAACTCAATTGAACCGTTAGCGAAATGCGACGGGCAACTGAGGTACGGTTTTGTAAAGGTGAAGCTCCACATTTATAAAACCGACACGGATGCAATTGAGTTCCTCGCCACGAAGGAAAGCGAAAAGCCCATGAGGGAGCTGGAACCCATGAGCGAAACCGAGCCAATGAGCGAGGACGACCAGCCCACCGAAGAAGAATACGCCTCTTCAGGCTCAGAAATGGGCTTAGGGAGGTTGTACTTCGAACGGGAGGGTAAGTATCCCACACAACAGCGTAAGTATTCCGAAAGGGAACTCTTATGCGAAAGCAAAGAAGACCCAGACATAACGTTAACAGCTGATGCATCTTCTACAGATAAATCTACACCACTGTAAAGAAGCCTGCCTTGCCCTCCTGAATCGTCTGGCAGAAGATCAGCCGGATGTAGTCCTCATCCAGGAACCCTGGGTACGGAATGGCGAAATCTGCGGTCTGAGGACATCAGGTTATAAAGTATATAAGACTAATTGTGAAGGTACTAAAAGAGCATGCATAATGGCAAAAGTACATCTTAATATATTTATGATTCAAAATTTCAGTAACGCAGATACTACGACGGTTAGCTGGGAAGTGAGCGGAAGCAACACCTGGCTAACCTCGTTCTATTTTGCCGGAGACGACACAGGTCCACTGCCGTCGCCGCTAATAAGAAGCCTTGTGGAAGACTGCAAAGCTCACAACCGCAAACTAGTACTAGGAGGTGATGCCAATGCCCACCATACCATATGGGGGAGCTCGGATACAAACGAACGAGGTGAGTCTCTCTTTAATTATATTATATGTAGTAAGCTTTTAGTGTGTAACAAAGGCAACGAACCTACATTTATTACGCGCAATAGACAAGAAGTTCTTGATATTACGCTAGCATGTCAAACCCTTTACGGAAAGATGACGCAGTGGAGGGTTCTGAATGAACACTCTTACTCCGATCATCGCTACATAGAAATAAAATTTGGGGGAAACAACCCACGGGCTCCACCCGCCAACAGGAACTTGAAAAAAACCAACTGGTATATATATATACGGGAACTTAAGGAAAGACTTCCAAATTCCCAGAATATTACTATTGAAGACAGAGAATCATTGAACGAACACGTACAAACCCTTACGGAGGTCTGTAGAACTGCGCTAAACAAGGCTTGCCCTTTAATTAGGTATAAGGGGAAGAAAAAGCCGCCCTGGTGGTCAGAAGACCTGTCTACATTAAGAAACGACAGCAGAAAACAGTTTAATAGAGCGAAAGCGACACGGGAGAGTAAAGACTGGGACTGCTACTACAGTAAACTAAAAATTTACAAAAAAGATGTTAGGAAAGCGAAAAGGTCTGGTTGGAGAACGTTCTGTGGAGAAATCGAAGGAACCACAGAGGCTTCCAGACTGCGCAAAATCCTCTCAAAAAAACCCAATCCCACCGGATACCTCCAAAAACCGGACAGGAGTTGGACTACTTCGAGTGACGAAACTTTGAAGTTGCTAGTGGACACACACTTTCCCTGCAACGAATCATCTAACGTAGTAATCGACAATGGTACAGAAAGACCAAATTCTGACATTGAAGAAATAATCACTGAAACTAGGATAACCCGGGCAGTGAACACGTTCAAACCATTTAAATCACCGGGCCCAGATGGATTATTCCCGGCCCAAATACAACATTCACTCAACTACATCATAGAGTGGTTGACGGCCATATTTAAGGCCGCTCTGAAACTGATAAGTGTCCCATCAACATGGAAAGAGGTAAAAGTGGTCTTTATCCCTAAAGCGGGGAAAAGTTCACACACAACACCTAAGGATTTCAGGCCAATAAGCCTATCCTCCTTTCTGCTAAAGACATCAGAAAGAATTTTAGAAGAACATATTAGGGCTAACATCAGCCCTAATAAGCTCAGCATCTCACAACATGCGTACTGTAAAGGGAAATCAACTGAAACAGCACTTAACTCACTTGTTACAGAAATCGAGAAGTCAATGTATAATAAAGAATTCACACTGGTAGCCTTCCTAGATATCGAGGGCGCATTCAACAACATCCTACCGGATACCATAATAAAGGCACTGACGGATTTCGGGATCCTGGCGCTCTGGTTGAGTTCATCAAAAACATGCTCTTGAGCAGATTTGTGATCGCAACCCTAGGGGCCTCAGAGATCAAGAAAAAATTTAGCAGAGGAACACCTCAAGGCGGTGTGCTGTCCCCTCTCCTATGGGTGCTGGCACTAAACTCATTGCTAAAGAGCCTAGAGGAGAGAGGACAACACGTCGTAGCATATGCGGACGATGTTGCAATGGTAGTAAGAGGGAAATTCCCCAATACACTTAGAGAAGTCATGCAAGATTTACTTAACATGGTTGAAAACTGGTCAAAAGCAAATGGGCTAAGAGTCAACCCCAATAAAACTGAACTCATCCTATTTACCAGGAAGCATAAAATTCCAAATATAGCTCCTCCGACCCTAGGTGGAACGGCACTGTCATTTAGTGATGAGGCCCGCTACTTAGGTCTAATACTAGACCGAAAGCTAACTTGGAAGGCAAATGTCGAAGATAGAGTAAAAAGGGCGACAATAGCACTATACTCTTGTAAAAAGCTGATAAGACTAAGTTGGGGTCTCTCCCCATCTATCGTATACTGGCTTTACACGGCAATTGTCAGACCTATCCTAACATACGGCATATTAGTATGGTGGCCAGCTTTAGATAAATTGTACATTAAAAGAACCATGGCACACGTACAAAGAATGGCCAGTCTTTGCATCTGCGGGGCCCTCAGAACCACACCCACAGATGCACTAAATATCATGCTTAACATTTTACCAATAGAGCAGTACGGTAAGCAAACAGCTGCCAAAGCAACTCTCAGACTAAGAGAAATCGGCCTACTCAGAACGAACCAAAGAGGACACTCTTCAATTTTAGAACAATTCCCCTGCATTCCCAACACAACGGATTTCTGTAGGACCAAGGACATCAATTTGTATAAATCCTTCGTCACAGTATTTCCTTCCAAAGAGGAATGGGATAACGGGCTCATTGTTAAGATAAATGACTTAAACATCTACACAGATGGCTCAAAACTGGATAACAAAGTAGGTGGAGGGGTCTACTCCGACAAACTCGGAGTATGCCAATCATTTCGCTTACCTGATCATTGCAGTGTATTTCAGGCGGAAGTCACTGCCATAAAAGAGGGGCTTAAAGAAATAAAAACGAGAGTATTATCCACAAATGAAGTCTTCATTTACTCGGACAGTCAAGCAGCAATAAAAGCGCTGGAATCAAAAACGCACTCGTCAAAAAGAGTTCTAGAATGTTTTAAACTACTAGATGACGTATCTAAGTGCTACAAGGTGCACCTTATCTGGGTACCAGGCCACAGGGACATTCCAGGAAATTGTAAGGCGGATGAACTCGCAAGAGCCGGTACAACGCTCGATCTCGAACCGGATAAGGCGCTGATACCCATGCCTATAGCCACTTGTAAATTACTTATAGACAGGGAAACCATCAAAAAGGTAAATACAATCTGGCAAAACCTCACAACATGCGAACTAAGCAGACAGACATGGCCGAACTGGAACAGCGGTCGATCGAAGATCTTGCTAAGATTCAACAGGGAATCTATAAGAAAAATGATAGGTGTATTAACAGGTCATTGTTTAATAGGCAGCCACGCTAGAAAGTTAGGACTACCTTACTTCGATTTCTGTAGAAGCTGTCTAAATACAGAAGAAGAGGAAACAGTCAGACACCTTTTATGTGAGTGTGAAAGCCTAGCTAGGAGAAGGCTGCGCACCCTCGATACAGCATTTCTAACCGATGTAGCGGATATAGCCCATCTAAAACTAACGAAGCTCTGCTCGTTTATTAAAGCAACCGGATGGTTTGAAAGGGAAGCTCCAGTGGTATCACAATGGACCTGCCGAAGGTCTAAGTGTGTCTTACGACAACCACCCTGCCTACCTACCTACCTACCTGGTGTGTCATCGACTTGCCCAGGTGGTAAAGAGGGTCGCCGTGCAAGAATTGCATTTGACTGATGCCAGGTTCCAAGGTATTCTGGTCTGACACACGGAGCAGACTGTGCGGGGACCAAGAGCTGCAGGTTTGTCCCCGCACTGGGGTCGGAGCTGGAGGGAAGAGGATCGGTTTTGTTGGGGAAGTTATGTTGCTCCGATAGGCTCTTTTCCGTGGAGGAATGGGTTGTGGTGGCGGTTGGAAACGCCAGCCTATCAGGGGGTAGTAGCCGTTGAAGTATCGGATGCCTGCTGGCAGGAGCAACACGAGGCCATGTACCGTCTGGACCACTCCCAATGTGAGCAGGTCTTAAGGTGACTCCACCCGTTGCACTTATTGCACCTAACTGAGGTGGACTTCGGGTAGATCCGTTTATGGCATACGCAGAAATATAATACTTCTGGCCCAGGGTTGGATTCAATACCAGCCCTGAGCATAAGTAATTCGAGCAAGATTGCTGCAAGGAGTTGCTTCTATGACGGGGCGCCAGCCCTTGGTTGGGAAAAACTCGAGTCATTCCGGTAACGTAGAACCTTCTGCCATGGGAATGCATCATCACGGCAGATGGTGGAGCTGATGAAGATCTACACTGCGTGCTAGACAAAGCAGGAGCGGCGTTCGGGCGGATGCCTACAGTATAGGGAAGTCATCAAATTATCAACGTAAAAGTCTTTGAGCATAGTGGCTGAGCCAATCGGAAACTCTTTAAACTCCGTGTTAACTGTTTCCAGGAGGCATTTTTTTGCAACGTAGGGTGCACAGCGTGTAACATATGTATCGGTCTGCATCTGGTACATTTTACTGGAGCTTGTAATGAATCGCGCCATAAAATACATTGCCATGGAGCATCAGCGTCGTTAACGAGCACCTGTCTGTATATTTTTGCGATATTGGCTATGAAGACATATCTGTGACTTCGAAATCAAGTGAGAATCGTGAAAATGTCATCTACACATGGGTCTACTCGTAGCATATCATTCAAGGATTTCCCATTGGTGCTGCTGTCAGTCATCATAACACAGTGGTATGGAACGAAATTTCGGCCCTGTTTCACGTTTTCGATAACCCTCATGTGCTGCATCTGCTCATACTCGTGTATGAACTCACAATAACTCCTTAAGAGAAAAGGATTATTTGAGAATTTATATTGAAGTGCAACTAACCTTCGAAACGCTATATCGTATGACTGGCCTTCCGCTTGTCGGACACTGCTCACAGGCCAATTCGTTATCTGAAAGCATTTTGTGTGCCTCGTTGGTTTCAAGCATGTTGAATGTCTGGCAGCGACGCTCAAGGAATACAGCAAGGCCTGCCCAAGTTGGTATTTTGAAAGGTTATGAGCTTCTGCAATTCCAGTTGATGGCCACTTCTTCTTCCCATTTTGTACGAGTTGCCGAATCTAACTTGCTTGTTATGACGTGTAACAAAATTGCTTCCCCGATTTGTACCGAAGATGCTAGTGACTATATGTTGCAAAGCAAATACGTTTTCGATGAGGACAAATTCGAGAGGTCACAAATTTGCTGCATATGTGACTGGAAGGTTAAATGGCTATTGTTGAAACGACTGACTATGAGGTCCAGCGCCGTATTATAGTTTTTGCTGGTCACTTCCAGTGATTGTATTGTCTGTGAGACACGACCTGAGGTACTGAAATTTTTCAACCTCTGCCAAATCGTGCTTGTTGTACACAAGGGTGGTAAACTGCAATTTTGGTAAATTGATGCGATGTGTAGATAGCCGCTCCACTTGTATGCTGCTCATTTGACTAAGAGGTTGGACTCTATGCAGTTCTTCTAATTGTTCAGTATTGCGGTTTCTGCTTCGATGTAAGTATCTTTACAAGTCACACGATGGTCTTCGTTTAGTTGAGATTCATCCAGCTCCTCGAATAGCGTTTGTAATGGCTTAAGTGCACTGTATTGGCGCTCTACCAAACCCATTCTCACAGTAAATAGACGCAACGAAAAAGTGTCGCTTTCGATAACGCCGAGCTGCAACGAACGCAAGCGTGTTAACAGATTTTCAAGCTGATGCAGTTTTACTCGAATGCTGCGCTGTATCATCGATGCTTCTTGTTTTTGTTCACTCCCATTGGCTGGTGCTGCGGTGGCGCCCTCATTCACTAGGATATTCTCAAGATCCATTATGCAAATTTTCTTGGAAGAAAAACCACATTTAGAAGTTTAAAATTTTTAAATGCTGAAATCTAATCCTCAAGATCCGACTCGAAGGACCGTAATGAACCGTGAAGTCTTTTTTTACAATTTTTTCTTACCTTTAAATGGTAAAACAAGCGGTTAAAATTTTGTGAAGTTTCTTTATTGAGCTCTGACAATTGAATGATCTTATTACTAAATTAGGCGGCCGCCGTAGCCGAATGGGTTGGTGCGTGGTTACCATTCGGAATTCACAGAGAGGTCGTTGGTTCGAATCTCGGTGAAAGCAAAATTAATAAAAAAACATTTTTCGAATAGCGGTCGCCCCTCGGCAGGCAGTGTATTTCTGCCATGTAAAAGCTCCTCATAAAAATATAAAAATATCTGCCGTTCGGAGTCGGCTTGAAACTGTAGGTCCCTCCATTTGTGGAACAACATCAAGACGCACACCACGAGGAGGAGCTCGGCCAAACACCCAACAGAAGTGTACGCGCCAATTATTTATTTTTATTTTTTTATTACTAAATTAAATATGTGCATAAGCTTAGACGCTTATGACGTATTGGAAATGTCCTGCTATTTGACTTTTTACAATGTAAAGGTCACCTATCGCATGGTTTTATGAAATATCAGGTAAAAATACAATAAGGGAATATAGTCGGACAAACTTATGCTTGTGCTGTAAGTTATTGAGGAAGGTGCGTAAAGGTGCATAAAGGAAGGTGCGATGATAGTGGAAGTAAGTAAACGGGAGCCCCAACGAAGACAACTGCAGTGATGAGAGAGCGTTGTTGTAACGATAATTGGAAGTACAGGTGCGGCGACGATGAATTATAAATGAGGGGCGTTAGTATATTTCAAGTGAAGACCCAATGTATTAAAATGGTTTTCTTCAGCTGCGATTTCTGGCAAAATTGCATAGTTTGGCGTGAAGTCTGGTATCCTTAGAATCCGTTTTATGAAATGTCTTTGCAGTTTGTCGACCTCATCCCATAATGTTTACCCCCATACTTGGGCAGCATAAGATTGTATGGATCTACAGACATTGCTTGAAAAAGTTTCCATTTATTTTTTAACGATTTAGTAAGGAAGTTCTTCCTTGCTTGCCTTGGCTGCGCTGCTTCTGGCTTCCAAATGTTTTTCGAATGTCATTTTTGGTGTAAGTATGACACCCAACTAGCGATATTCCACCAGAACCCTTCCATCTTCGCCATTGTACCACCTAAAAATCATAATTTCCTAGTTACTTGGATTAACTTCTATATTCCATTCGGTGTAATATTTTTCTAATTTATATATCATAGCTTGCATGATCCTTGGATTATCTGCTAACAGCACAATATCGTCCGCGTACAATAATAGCCTCATATTAATGTTTTAACCACGAGACCATTTCCTAAATAATTATGTAGGTCGTTCAAGTGCAGCGTAAATAAAAGTGGTGATAGCAAACGTCCCTACTTCACTCCTGTGCCAGTCTGAAAATAATCAGACACTTCTTATTCTGTCCACACAGCCATTTTGGTAAATATTTTCGATAAAATTTACGATTTTGCTGGATATAGTCATTTGACGTAGCTTATACAGCAACGGTTTTCTAGGGACTTTGTCAATCGCCGCTTTGAAATCCACATAGAAGTATATTTTTTTTTTATGTATAATTAATATTATACAATATATGTATAATTAATATAATCGTACGAGAGATTTTATCAAGGCTTTAGAGAAATCCGTGTATATCGCGACAGTTTGGCAACCATTCGGAAAGCCTGCGTGGCAATCTTCCGAAAAAACGGATAAGTTAGATAACGTAAATCTAGGAACTACAAAACTATGCTGTCTAGGACTAATCACACGTTTTACGCTAAAATATAACTTGCCTTTCACAACACATTCAAAAAGTTTAGATACAGCAGATAACTTGGAAATTGGTATGTAATTTGCAATATCGCTTTTTATTACCGCAAGTAACCGGAAAGTAACTGATCCCCATTCACTTGGGAGTGACCAGGACGATTCTTCTGCATGCGGTTCAAGCAACTCACAACTTGCGGGATTAACCCAAGTATGATCTGGGTAGCTTCCGAACATCCGTTCGGGAGTGAACTAACGTGAGAAGGCGAAGCATTCTAGAATAGCTGGTTGTGCGCTGGGCTTGTGACCCGCCACTTAAAAATCCAATCCATAAGAAGGGTGGTCCTGCAATCTCTGCAAATTACCACGGTGTTCTTCTTCATCTTAATTGGCGCGATAATCGCTTACGCGATTTTGCCCGAGCTTAACAAAGCGCGCAGTCGTTTCTTTCTCGTGCTAACCGGCGCCAATTGGACACACCAAGGGAAGCCAAGTCCTTCTCCACCTGATTTTTCCAACGCAGAGGAGGCCTTCCTTCTCCTCTGCTACCACCGGCTGGTACAGCATCGAATACTTTCAAAGCCGGAGCGCTTGTATCCATTCGGACGACATGTCCCTGCCAGAATAGCCGCTGGATCTTTATTCGCTGCGCTATGTCTATGTCGTCGTAAAGCTCATCGTTCAATCGCCTGCGATATTCGCCGTTGCCAACGTGCAAAGGTCCAAAAATCCAACGGGGAATAGCTCTTGCCATCAAGTGCTATTTTGGACTAAGTAGATAATTTAGTAGTAAAGTCTTATCTACATGAACAAAACTAACCCTTTATAAAGCTCTCGATATGCCTGTCCTAACGTATGGCGCAGAAGATTGGACGATGTCAACATCCGATGACGCTTCCCTTGGAATATTTGACGGCGGGTATCGTACTATATGGAACAATGAACTGTATGATCTTTACGACGATGTAGACGCAGGGCGGCCGATAAAGATTGAGTGGGTTCGTTGTCTGGATCAAGTCGTCCGAATAGAAGCAAACGCCCTTGCTCTGAAAGTATTCGATGCGGTACCAGTTGATGGTAGTAGAGGATGAGGAAGGCCTCCTCTGCGTTGGAAAGATCAGGTGGAGAAGGACTTGGCCTCTCGTGGTGTGCCCATTTGGCGCCGGTTAGCACGAGAAAGAAACGACTGGCGCGCTTTGTTAAACTCGGCCAAAATTGCGAAAGCGGTTATCGCGCCAATAAAGAAGAAGAAGAAGTCAGCTTCCAATCATCGATATACATTCCTTCAGCCAAGGATTATTAGTTTAAGAGGATTATTAGATGAGAGCAGTTTTTAAACTTTAATAATCCCTCAATGACATCATCATCTTATAGAATAAGCGAACCGAAGTCAACAATAGAAGACAATTTCTTCAAGAAATTATGGCGAATGGCTGCCAAATGTTCTTCCTGGATATCTTCATCAGACACGAAGTTAGATCACTTACGGGGCAGGCAGTTACGTCCCTATAAAAAGCAGTATTAGGAATACAAGAAGCCTTTTTAATCGATTTAATATTTCGACAAAAATTTCATAAAAGCGGGCTTCTTTAGTTAACTTGAACTTCTTAAAAAACTTATGTCTCAAATTTTTATGTTGTTTGAGTTCTTTCGTGCACCGAGGAGTCTTATAATTTACACGCTTACGAATTGGAACATGTTTAGAACATACTTGCAGATCTAGCGTTAAAATATTAAATATCTTTAAGCATTCTGCAACTACAATGTTGTCTAAAGACACTTCCCAATCAAATTCACGTAAAGCGTTATGAAGAGTTTGTAAATCACATACGGCAAAATTAAAGGAAGGATGAGCGCTGGCACGCGACAGCCTTGGTGGTATCACATTGGGCCTACAGCAGGCCTAGGTGTATCAGCCACTACAGTGGCAACCACCTACCTACGTACCTATACGGGCGGATCCAAATTGACTAGTGGAGTAGGCGCTGCGATATACTGCCCAGAGTTAGATATAACTGTAAAAGTTTCCAAATTCTCTCTTCTTCTTAATTGGCGCGAAAACCACTTACGCGTTTTGTACCGAGTTCAACAAAGTGCGCCAGTCGTTTCTTGTTCCTGCTAACCGGCGCCAATTTGACACGCCAAGTGAAGCCAAGTCCTTCCCCACCTGATCTTTCCTCTACTACTCGTACCACCAACTGGTACCGCATCGAGTACTTTCAGAGCCGGAGCGTTTCTATCCATTCGGACGACATGACCCATCCAGCGTAGCCGCTGGATCTTTATTCGCTGCGCTGTGTCTATGTCGTCGTAAAGCTCATACAGTTCGTCGTTCCATCGCCTGCGATATTCGCCGTTGCCAACGTGCAAAGGTCCAAAAATCTTACGCAGAATCTTTCTCTCAAACACTTCAAACGTCGCTTCGTTGGATGTTGTCAACGTCCACGCTTTTACGCCATACGTTAGAACGGTCATGATGAGAGTCTTGTAGAGTGTTAGTTTTGTTCGTCGAGAGAGGACTTTACTATTCAATTGCCTACTTAGTCCAAAGTAGAACTTGTTGGAAACAGAGGTTCTACGTTGGATTTCAATGCTGTTTTCCGGACTGATGTTTTCACAGTTGTGTAGGCAACAGACCTGCCCGTGTTTTTACTGAGATCAATTCGAAGGTTAACTTTTACATATGTAGATAGTCAGGCATCCATTAAAGCAATCACATCGTTTAGTATAACGTCCAAGATCGTTCTTCAGAGCAAGGAGGCAATTGAAACGTTGCTAAATTTCTTATGAGGTGCAGGCAATAAGGGCATTGTACGGAACGAGATAGAAGACGATATAGCGGAGTCTTTCTATCTTAACGAAATACCAAAGTCTATACGCACATTATACAACAAACTTCTGTAGAACATTATCAGAATATTCAGGACAAGATGGGAGAGTCTGTCTACTTGCAGGAATGCAAAGATCATATCAAGGGAAACTGTAGAACATCTCTTTTGCGTACATCCTGGGTTATTTAAAAGACGCTTAAAATATTTGAGGCACTACAGTTTGACAGATTGGAAGACATATCAGCAATAGGTTGGAAATGTCGCCTTGAATTCGCAATAGAAGCAACCACCATGCGGGTGTACTATTTTAAAACGCTTAACTAACGAACTACATCTAGTATAGCTAAGAACCGATAAAGGCCTGTTTGCAAGTCAACCAGGTCATCCTAACCTAACATTGTTCCATTGGGTGCTAGTAGCATCCTGAAAAGAATACGGATTTTCACGAAACTAGTTTACTAGAAAAATTTACAAATGTCGAAAATGAAATATTTTATAGTTGCGAAGAATCGCAAAATTTTTCGAAGTTCATTTGACGCCCTTTTGAGTAAGTATTAAATTAGTATATTCGATTGAATGTGGTTCTTCAATTGATTAAACGTGCACAAAAACATATGTACATAGTCCCAAAGTCAGAATCTTACTCTGAAACAGGAGTTCGACTTATTTGAATTTTATTGTACATTCATTCAGCCTCTGCATGCCAAACATTTAATATTGAAGAAATCACTGAAGCTTCTGCCAGTTGTATTAAGGAACAGTAATATGCATTTCAATGAATGGATGGTTCCATGTGAGGAAGTCCACGCAAGTGGGGAAATACCCTGATCGCCATTCACTTGGGAGTGGTCAGGACAATTCTTCTACATTAGGTTCAAACAGATCACAACTTCGGGGACTATCTTAAGTATCCTCTAGGTAGCTTCGCAACACCCGTTCGGGCTTCGGTCCCACCACTTAAAAATTCCCTCCAATGAAAACGAGGCCTCGGATGAGAAATTCTTATATTGATGATGACCCCTGCAAACGAACTAAGGACTACGATTTGAAGGCATGCACCCGGAATATCCGGTCCCTTAATGGGGAATGTGCCTCTGCCTGGCTGGCTGATGTCGTCGTGAGAGTAAAGGCTGACATCACTGCCATTCAAGAGATGCGATGGACGAGGCAATGCAAAACAACATAGGACCATGCGACGTCTACTACAGCTGCATCATAAAGGAGTGCAAATTTGATGTTAGATTCATAGTGGCAGAGAAAATTCGTCGCTAAGTACTGTCGCTCACTCCGGTGGACGAAGCGAGATTTTTCAACATCTCTCTCATTTGCGCCCACGCCGCGACAGAAGAGAAGAACGATGCGTCCAAAGATTCCTTCTATGAGCGCCTGGAACGATCCTATGAGCACTGCCGCCGCCACGACATAAAAATCGTGTTAGGATGGACAAGGAAGGAATTTTTGGTCCCACAGTCGCGAAATTCAGTCTGCACAATGAAACATCTAGTAACGGACAGATTTCAGCATAAGAAGGTCCACCAAGCTACATGGCTTTCTCCTGATCGCAAATGCGTAACCAGATCGATCATTTTGCGATATATGGATGTGTTTTAGATGTACGTCCGATCCAAGGACCCAAATTGACTTGGATCATTACCTAGTTGCAGCGAAACTACGTACACGCCTCTGTGCAGCAAAAAACGTACGTCTACCTACGCAAAGAATGTTCAACATCAGAGAGTACTGCCCAACAATCCAGCTTGCACGAGCAATAGAGCAACATACCTCGTTCTTTACGTAACGCCGCTGAAGAATAAATCGAATTCCGGTGACCCCGAAAAAACAGTGGGTACAGCTGCGCATGTCACAGAGAATGTGAAGATCCCGATACCCCAATCGTTGATGACGGAATTGTCGTTCCGGTACCCGACCATGACTAGGGGAGAATAGCGATAACGCGGCTAAAGAACAACAAAGCCGCGGGCGCCGACGGACTGCCAGATGAGCTATTCAAACATGACGGTGAGGAGCTGGTAAGGTGCATGCACTAGCTCCAATGCAAAATATGTTTGGATGAAAGCATGCCTGCCGATTGGAATTTAAGTGTGCTCTACCCAATCCATAAGAAGGGTGATCCTGCAATGTGTGCGCTTTGTTAAGCTCGGCCAAAATCGCGTAAGCGGCTATCGTGCCACCTAAGAAGAAAAATAATAATGTGCATTCCAATAGGGACCAAAGCCGCAAATCATTAAACTAAAATTTTTAGTTAGTGCATATTGAATATTTATAATATTGCACAATTACATTCTTAAATAATAAAATATACGTATCATATAATTATGAACTGTCTCATAGTAAGGATCTAAAAAGTTGCATAAGTAAAGTAAAGTAAATAATTTTGTTGATGCTTCATAATTCATAATTTCTGGGCACAATGTTATGCTTATGAATGTGCGTTGGATTCCTTGGGCATGTTTTGCGAATCGTAATATTTTTCCTGTGCCAAGTGGACGCAGACGTTTATGCAACATATAATATGTATATGAATTTACATATTTGTACTTTATATGCCTATTTCATCTTGCTGCGTGCATTTGCGTAAGTTTTTTATGCATATATAAAGGTGTATACGCGTTGGGTTTTGCGTGCTTATCTGAAGCATTTCTTTATGAAGGATTAATTTGATTTGGTTGCAGGAATTTAATAAAATTGTACAGGATCCGGCACTAGAAGTGTAACCAATTAAAAATGCCATAAATTTAGTTTGGACTACCTCTTGCCTTGATTATGGCCTTGAGACAGTCCAGAAACGAATCGCAAGCTGTCCGAATGTGACTTGCAGGTATTTGGGCCCACTCGCGGCAATGGTTTCTTTCAGCGCCTCGAGACAGGTGAATCTTATAGATCGGACCTTCCTCTCCAAAAAAGCCCAAAGAGAATAATCTATCGAATTTACATCTAGTGAATTTGAAAGTCATTGTGAGGACGTTATGAAGTTCGGAATGTTGTTTTTAGCCATTCTTGGTTTACTCGAGTTTTATGAGACGGTGACGAGTCCTGTTGAAACGTCCATGGTCTGCCATCGAAATGTTTGTCTGCCCACGGCTTCAAAGCAACCTCCAGATTACTTTCTCGATAATATTTCGCATTAACCTTGACGCCAGGCTCGATGGAAACGATGGAAGGGCGCCCATCTGCGGTAACAGTGGGCTAAATCATTACTTGTGGCGGGTGCTGCCTCCTGGTGGCCTATCGAGGACTCAAATTCTCGTATGAACGATCGGTTAAATAAACACTATCATTTTGGGAGTTTACGAATTGCTCAGTTTGAAAAATTTTCTTATCAGAAAACACAATGTTGGGAAATAGACCGCTTTCGGAAAAACGGAGGAACTCCTTCGCTCTCTCAAGTCTGACTTGTTGCTGCTTTGGTGTGAGATCTGGGGTGTAAAGCAGATCACCTCCGCGTGGTGCACCCTGGATAGCGCCAAATGATCTGCGGCCTGAATGGTCTTTCTGATAACCTGAACGGTGACGACCCCTGCATTCGTCTTTGGACTAATCTTACTTTTTTTTACGATTTGGAATCTTTCTGACCCCTGTGCTGGTGGTTGCGGCATTCTGCCACTTGAGTATGTTAGGGTGATACTTAACAGAAATGACTGGTGGGCTAATGCCGTGACCGCCCCCGTTCCCTTAAGACCCTGACAGTCCTCGGAGTACGTTCCAAACCCGCCGCCATTGGGTTGGCGGTGTAGGTGCGGTTGAGAAGACACCCGTCTTTGCTCCAGTCTGGCTCTGAATGCATGCCTCATGAGGGCATGCGTCAACTCTCTCATGGCCTCCCTGCCGCGGCGTAGACAACCATGGGACCTTTAAGGGACGACTACACTTTACGGGCTTTGGATAGCGGCTTCGAGTGGGGACCCACTTAAAATAAGATATGAATACCAATACTAATACAACAAGCCCAACAACAGAACAAACACCAAAAACTTCAGGTGGTAGCGGGTACTCGGAGCCGAGTTATAAAACCATCCCGAGTCCCAGTCGCCTCCTCGCGAATTCTCGCGGGATATAACCCCGAGGGCTGAGGCTCTTAGTGGCAGCAAAATGACGGAATCGACTTATGGGGTAGAACACAAGGGGGACCCTGAGGGGAGGTCGGAACCGACTTCTAGCAAGAACATGGGGGTCACAACGCAAGGGTAGGTAGGGGACTGCAGGGGGAACCGTCAGCGTTTCCTAACTTAGCCGCACTGGATGGGGTGGCCAGTACCAGTAAGGGGTCCTCCCTCAGTTTTCCGGTGGTTTCGGGGTTTCCTATTTGGGACCCCCTGTTAAGCTTAAACGGCAGGCAGGGCAAAGCAAACGGGCTTTCTCCGACCTTCGTCTTGCTACCAAAATCCTGGAGCGCTACGGCGACCAAAATGTCTGCCCAAATCATTTAGCGAAGTCGCTAAACAGGAAAGCTACTGGACCCCTCCCATCCTTGCTGTGAGTGTGCCGGATGGCACTATGGCATGTTTAAAAGAATAATTTGCGCTGACGAACGGTCGGCTACCATGTACAGGGCGGCAGTGGCCTTAGTGGGAGAGATATGGAAGGGAGCTACGCTGAAGGCGGTGGGTAAAAAGGATCTACCTATAATGGTCCTCTCACTGAAACAAAGGGGGTTATCAGCTAGGGTTTCGGAAAGGTAGTCCTTAAGGTCTACCAAAGCGATGCCAGAGCGGATGCCTCTGCACATCCGGAGATGCTGGAGGAAGAAGGGCCCGCATTTGAGGAAGCTCCTGTGGATATGGAGATAGAATCCATTACGTCGGAGGTTGGCCGTGCTGGTGACGCCCCCTCACGACCAGGGTCCGTCATAAGCAGCGGGTCATTCTTCAAAAGGCGGAGGAAGAGATGCTTCTGGCCTCGGAGAGTGAGGACATCGACCTTGGGATGCTGGAGAGGATTATCGAAGATTATTCAGCATTCTAAGGCGGCGTCCGCCAATCTACTGTTCCACCTTGAACAAGGTGGAGCTGATATACAGGGTTTGATTGAAAAGTAATGAGCCTTATTTTTTTAAGTAGTTTTATTGAGCGTTTTGGTTTATACAACTAATATAGGACCCAACAAAATAGGGCCCATGAGCGTCAATACACCGCTGTTAGCGGTCCTTTCACTGCAGGAAACATTTTTTAAACTCATCCGCCGGAATCGCGTTCAATTCGGCTGTCACAGTTTTTTGGATCGCCCCGATGGGGCGCCTCCCTTGTGCTTTCTTTTCAGGCGCGAGAACAAGAAGAAGTGCGAAGGGGACAGGACTGGGCTGTAGGGGGGTGGGGAAGCACCGGAACCCCCATCTTGGCCAATACAGAGGTGCAGAGGAAGGCGGTGTGCGCCGGTGCATTTATTTTGTCTAATTTTAACAATGAAGACATTGTGACTGTAAGCCTGGAGGGCCCTGCGGGAAAGCTGTGGCTCATATCGGCCTATATGGCGCATGATCACGAGGTGGAGCCACCTCCGATGATGCTGAGGGAAGCCCTGGCTGAAGCGAAGCGCAGGAAAACCGGCGTTATTGTAGGGATGGACTCCCACCACACCTGTTAGGGAAGTACCAACATAAGTACTAGAGGTGAATCACTCTTTTTCTCTCACTGAAACCCATCCAAAAAGACCCTCCTACAGGAATCTGAGGAGAACGGACTGGGATACATACAGCAGGAATCTGCTGAACCTTCTCCCCGAAGCACCAAGGGAAAATTTAGATCTCTCGGGGGGAGCGATCGATTATCTGATGATCCATCACTTCTGCTTGTAATAAGGTTCTCGAAAGCTCCTGTCCTTAGAACACTCCCTCAGAAGGAGAAACTGCCTTGGTGGACAGCTGAGCTTTCTGAGCTTAGGGCCTCGAGCAGAAGCCTTTTTAATACGGCTTAATAAAATTAAGTCTCCATCAGAATGGGAAATGTATAAAGTAGGGCTAGGAATCTATAAGTCCGAAATTAGGAAGGCCAGAGGGACTCTTGGAGAAGCTTCTGTGGAAGCGGGGAGGGGTTTGATGACTGTTCAAGATTTAGATGAATACTCACGAGGAGCTCGGCTCCCTTGGGACACCTGAGGGATGAATCGGGACGTTGGGCGATGAGCGGCGAGAAATCACTAAAACTGCTTCTTGACGCTCATTTTCCGACGAATCCGGTATCCAACGGCACCAGCTTGGGAAGTACACCAATCTTTCTTCAGAACCGGGGTTGGCTGCTGGATGAGCACCACTTGGCTTGGGCCATTGGCTCCTTCGGGCCCTTCAAGTCACCTGGTCCTGATGGCATCATACCAGCCCAACTGCAGAAATCTGTGGAGGTGTCATGCCGCCGGGATCTTAGAAGGCTGTGAGGGTTGTGTTAATACCCAAGACTGGCAAGAGCTCACATGTCTCCCCTTAGGATTTACACATAAGAAGCGAAATTCCTCGGGGGCGTTTGTCGCACACCCAACATGCTTACTGTAAAGGCAGATCAGTGGAATCTGCCCTGCACAATTGTTAAGGATATTAAGAAATCCCTGTATCAGAAAGAACAGCTGGCGCCTTTCTCGACAATGAGGGGGCTTTTAATAATGTTCTCCCAGAGGCAATCACTAAATCTCTGGGCAAGCTGGAGGTTGGAGCCGACTTTTCCAGGTTCATCTACAGAATGCTTAGAGACAGAACGGTCGTAGCAGAGTGGGGCGGCGGCTCTCTCCGCCGGCAGGTGAGCAGGGGCACGCCGCAAGGCGGTGTTCTCTCACCATTTCTCTGGATTGATAACAATCTATGACTTGCTGGAGGAGCTGGTGAGGAGGGGCTGTAGGGTGCTTGTCTACGCGGATGATATGGCATTAATTGTTAGAGGAAAGTTTATAGATACCCTGTACAATTTAATGCAGGGATATCTGAGTGTTGTTCGATGGGCAGCGGACTGCGGTTCATCGGTGAATCCTCTTAAGACGGAGCTCGTCCTTTTCACTGGAGAGAACGACTTCAGTTAAAAAGCTAGAGAGAGTTCAGAGGTCTGCACTCATTGGAATCAGTGGAGCGCTTCGAACTACTCCTACCCTGGCGCTTAATGTAATGTTGAATGTGCTACCTATAGACATCGCAGGCAGAATTGCCGCTGTACGTACCGCAATCAGACTGCGGGGCTTGGGCTATAAGCTCAATCTCGCATATATGTAGGGACACGAAAAAAATATCGATACTTATTGGTATCGAGTATATTCGTCATTGATACCGATATTTTATACTTGATACTTTTGTTTCAATATTTGTACTTAACAAGTATCTCTAGAGCGGTATCGATTAAACAAATTCCGCGGAAGTACGTAAACCACGCCACTCAATTTGCGATGCCACTTCATAAACGACAGGAAAAAGTGAATTATCATTTAAGTAAATTTGATTTAAAGTTGAAGTAAGTATTAAAGTTATTATAATGTGAACTTTATTGAAATTTGTGTCGTTAGAAGAATGCCGCCAAGCCGAAGCAATGTTTGGGGATATTTTACCAAACTATCCAACGACGAGGTGAGGTGCAAGACTTGCTTCAAAACTATCAACTCATCAGGAAACACCTCAAACATGCATAAGCATATAAAGAGCCACCCCGATGCGATGTATGTATATTGTTGCCTCATGGTAATATACATATGTGCACAAAACAAATTATGTTATGTTTTATATTTTTTTAGTGCAACAGAAACTGGAAAACAACAAACCACTTTATCAAGAGATCTTGATCTGCTGAGTCCATCAAGACATGAAACTGAGCCGCAACCATCAACAATTTTATCAAAAAAATCTGCTTTGGAAAAATTTGTAAAAGCTCATACACCACTTGATGCCGAAAATGACATCTTTGCGGAAAATATATGTGAGTAACCTAAAAAAAAAGGCAACTGTCCATTATACAATCAATGGAACGCAAATTTTCGTATTCGGATGGCGGAAAAGATTATTCGAAACTCTGCAAGTTGTTGCTTTACTTTATTTGCGTCGACAAAAGACCATTTGATATCGTAAAAGGGCGTGGATTTAACAAATTGATGAAGAAAGCCTGCCCATCATTTAAAATTCCAAGCGTTGATACGCTAAAAGCTCAATTGGATGATTTTTATACTATAATGCATTCTAAAATTCAAAGCACATTTGAAAATGTAGCTCACGTGGCACTAACATGTGATGTTTGGACCGAGATGATGACTGTTACCAGTTATTTAGGAGTTACTGCTCATTTTTTGCATAATGATAGTCTTATGTCTCGTTGCATAGCCATCGTTGCTCTAGATGAAAGGCATACTGGTGAATACATAGCTGCAAAATTGAATGAAATTTGTACAAGCATGCACATCAATACGGAAAAAATATCTGCGATAGTGACAGACAACGGCGCGAACATAACAGCAGCTACAACAATTTTTGTTGGGAAAAACCATCACTTGCCTTGCTTTGCCCATACACTAAATCTCATCGCTGAATCTGCAATGTCAGTTAATGACTTCAATTTATTAATAATCAAAGTGCGTGACATTGTAAAATACTTCAAGAGCAGTGTAATTGCCAGCGATGCGTTACGAGAAAATCAAGCTCGCTCTCAACCTGATTTTGGATGTAAAGACACGGTGGAATTCCGTTTATTATATGCTCCAGAGATTTATTGAGCTAACGCCTGTAGTATATCAAGTCTCAATGTTGAATGTTAAAGCACCGCCCACACTCTCAGCTTTAGAAATTCAAAATATTAAAACATTGATGAGTATTTTGAAACCACTAGAATATGTTACCAAAGAGCTGTCGGGTGAACGATATGTGACTATAAGCAAAATTATACCGATTGTGAATTGCCTGAAGGCGCAGATTAATGATGTATATGTGCCTGTAGGTGAGGACTACGATGATATGACAGTACTACATGCGGTAAAAAAAGAAATGATTAAACAAATAGAACGCCGATTCGGATGCATTGAAGAAAACTACTTAATTTCAATTTCTTGTTTACTGGATCCGAGATTCAAAAATATCCCTTTTAAAGACAAGTTAGCTTGTGCGAAATCAATTAAGTTACTAAGACAATATATAACATCCAGTTCAAGTGTTCACTCGAGTGAAAATGAAAGTGATTCTTCCATAGAATCAGCATACGATTTTTGGATTCACTATAAGAAGTTGGCGCACACAGAGAAGCTGCATAAAAAATCATGTTCTGCAATGAACGTTACAAATAATGACGAATTAAGTCGGTACCTTTCTGTCCAGGTTTCGCCGCTCTCTATCGACCCTTTAAAACAATGGGATGACATGAAAGTGGTATATCCAAAACTATACAACATGGCAAAGAAGTATTTGGGAATTCCTGCGACATCTGTGCCCTCTGAACGTTTGTTCTCTAAAGCTGGGAGTACTGTGACAAAAACTCGCAACCGACTTTCACCGAAAAGGCTTGACAAGCTGCTGTTCCTAGGGGATTGTACGGAGGAGGAGTGGGATACTTAAAAATAATGTTAAAAAATAGGTTTGGCGCAAATAAATAAATACTCGATACCTTGCAATATCGATACTTAAGTTCCGATATTTTAATGAGTACGATGCTTTTCTTTTGATACTACTCATGAGTACATGATCGATACTTTCCATTCGATATCGTGTCCCTACATATATGCACTCACGCATCCTCAGCAAATTTGAGTTCATCCCCCCGTCGACGGATCAGCGTGTGCTCTCGCTAAGTCCAAGCGGAACTTTTTCAACCCATATTCCATCAAGGGAGAAGCGGACCGGGGGCAACACTTGTGGACTGGGCCTGGTTAACCTATTCACCGATGGCTTGAAGGTGGACGGTAGGGTTGTAGGAGGAGTATTCTGCAAAGAGCTCCCCATCAAACTCAAATTCTCTTTACCGGATCACTGTGCAGTGTGTTCCAAGCAGAGATGGACGCAATCAAAGAAGCAACTGACTGGATACTACTTGCGTAATAACTTTTAAGGCGGTAAATATTTACTCCGATAGCCAAGCGGCAATTAGGACCCTAAGCTCTATTATGGTGCATTTGAAACTGGTCAGAGAATGCCTGGTCTCTCTCTCTCTTGCATCGAAACTCGTCGATATAAAGATAATTTAGGTACCTGGTCACAGTGACATTGCTGAAAACTGCGAATCCAACGAGCTGTCCAGACAAGGGACCTGTGAGGTAGTGTGCTCGCGAAAGGAGAGGAGGCGTTCGAGGGATATTCTGAGGATGACAAAATCTCATCTCTCAAATTTCGTGGGCATCCTCACGGGGCACTATCCGCGGGGTAGACATGCCGTGTGACTCGGAATTACCTCGAGTCCCTTTTGCGATGGATGTATAGAGGATGAGGTGGAATCATCTCAGCACCTGCTCCTCAGCTGCCCAGCTCTCGCGGGACTAAGATTCAAGCATCTTGGTTCCCACTTCTTTTCTGCGCCTCCTGATATACGAGGTATTGAAAACAAAAGTCTGATGAACTTCATCAACAATATAAAGAGGTTAACACAATCGCAGACTAGTCCCCGTTCGTAGTTCACAAACATTCAACCTTCCCCATACCTTTCCTTTTCGTCCTCTTTTTTCCTTTTCCCCTTTTCCCCCTCTTGCAATGGTATCACAAAGGATGAACCAAACTTCTTCGCCCAAGTGGGCCCACTCTCTGCGGAACCATCACTACCTAACCTAACCTAACCCGGTGTGAGATCATGCGCCTTTTGGATCTTGTAAAGCTTAACTTTGCAATCATTTTTCAGTATACGGCGAATGTTACGGTCAGATATTCTCAGTTTTTTTCGCCATTTGATTGGGACTTCGTCCGCGGTTCCGCTCAAGACGTTTCTTCACTTTTTTAGCCATTTGACGTGACGTTGCGGTTTCTTGATAACCATCTCTATGACGTTTCGCGATGCTAACAGTATCATTGTAACGAGTAATGGTGCGATAAACAAACACTTTATTTACTTTAAGGCGTTAGAGCTCACGAAAAATCGTTGATTGTGATTTTCCCGCCAAATATAATTCAATCACGCTACTACGTTTGGAGTCCATTACTGCTTTTCTTTCTTCGCGTTTACTCCCAGCGAAGTGCTTCCGCGCGCTTGTAAACAATAGTCATTTAGTCAACTAGCAGACAGCTGCCCGTGCATCAGCTGCGCGAGCGATCTGAAGTTGGTTACACCTCGAGTGTCGGACACTGTATATTTCAAATACATATTGATTGGTATGATATAAGGTATGATACCCCTTTCACGTTTATAGGGTAATCTTCTTCCCACACAAATATACAGCACATCAAAGGGCAGAATTAGGATTTAAAAGCTAAATTAATTAAGAATTACTAATGATACAAGTCCATGTACAAACAACACAAGTGCGGACTTTATTTTTTAGAGATGACCTCTAAATCTTGACAGTTACGTCGGACACACTCTTGAAATCTGGGTTTCGCACTTCTTGCCATTTGTGGCGAAGTGATGTCAGAATGCCACTAACCCCACGTTTCTTTTAGTGCTGGCATAAAATAATTTAGTTTTTGAAGTGTGCTTAATGGCCGAGACTTCGACCTAAAAATCTTGTGTCCTATTACATGTTTAAGAAGCAGTTAATTCTATTTAACTCAGATGCTCCCTGCCTCAAGCTGGGAGTTGGTTGAAAACCAAATTCAAAATAACTCTATTATAATAATAGATTGGTGAATAAGCTCATAGCGATTTTACCGAAGACTTTTATTTAAACAAAAAACAATAATATGGTATTCCATTTGTAAGCCTCAAAACTAGTAAAAAATTTAATAACTAAAAAATACATCTAACATAGTTTTGTAGAGCAGAAAGAGTTTTATCGAATGAATATTTACCCTTTGCCAAACAGCAAAGAAATCGTTGTAGTATAAAAGATATTGTAAAAACGCTCTGAATTTATTCCTCAACCCAGTATAATGCCTTCTATGTAGACATAACAAATCTTCCCTATATGGTCTCATAATATGTCCTCTAGCTCTCTATCAAAGATTGCTGGGGAGTTTTTCAATCTTAAAGGAAGGCACGTGGATTCATATTTACTATTTTTGACCGACTTCCCAATGGAAGCCGCTTCTCAAGTCAAGGACAGACAAATACTTGTTACTTCACATCTGCGAGATTACCTCGTTGATTTCTGGGATGGGGTATCTATCTGCCATTGTCAAAGTAGTAAATTTGCTGTATTCTATAATTTCTGTTTTCTTTTGTCGTGATGCATCTAGTTTTTTGGGTACAACTCACAAGGGTGAGTTGTAAGGTGAACGGGATGGTCTAATGATTCCATCTATTAATAATTTGTTTATTTCAGTTTTGACAAAATCTCTCATTGCCAAAAGAGTACGGGTAGTATTTAGTATATACAGGGTCCTCAACAGAATTTGCAAGAAATGGCTCGTCATTAGGTATCTTTTTGTGACATGGCAGGGTTGGATGTAATTTTTGCGTGACCCAGTATCGATAAGCATTTTAAGAATTTTACCGTTCTTCGTTTTGCATTGTATGTAAGGCAACGTAAAGGCAAGTGAATTTTCTTCAGCGTATGTCTGATTGCCCGTTTTGTTCAGCTGTCAATGCGGCTTCATACTTGGACGAGGGAGCTGAGGTTGGTAGTTGCAGTAATTATTTATAGGAGCCTGAGGGCGGTGATAATTCGGAACGTTTTGTGCTTGCTCGTAAAGTCTTGGCAACTGGGGATAAAATTCGTTACCATGCGTTTACGTGGTAATGACGATAAAAGCCCAACATTTGGGTGGGGTAAGTAAATGTATAGATTCTGCACCCACTTCCATGCATCTAAGTTTGTTTAGAAAAAGGGAGAGATGGGAATGAATGCATTGGTAGAACTCTTGAATAGTGATGTTTCCCAGCCCTAAATAGGTCATTTGTTACTCCAGGGTACCTAAATCTCGCTTATCACCGTAATGGAGTGTTAGGCATCTTGAAATAGCCTTCCAGTTGAATGGTGTGTTATAGGCTTCGCGGGCATTGCCCACTATTTTATTCCTTATAACATTAAGGATGCCATATATTTCGGCGTCCCTTTGAGGGGTTCATAGATCAGGAGAATGCGATCTACGCTCTTTTTCCAAAAGTTATATTCTCCTGGTTTTCCGGAAAATTCCCGCAAGCATCTAACTACGCCCGGTATTCTGTCGAGTTCTGTAATATTATTTAGATGATTTGCGTCAATAATCACGTTAGTTATGTTAGAAAAGTTAGCATTTGGATTAAGGGCTGCTTGTACTAAGTTTGGTCCTTGCTGTCTCAAAATGTTATTGACAAGTCCTGTCACTAAATTGGTCAGTTTATCCTTGTTAAATGGAATAGAACAGTTGGTTGAGGGAGTGGGTTGGATACAGAAAGCGAGGGTGCGTCTGACCCAGGTGAGGGTGCAATAAGCACAAAGGGTCCGATAAGGTTATTCTGGTTTGGCATTACTTAAAAAAACATGTGTTAATTGAAAATTTTTATTCTATGTATGTATATATTTTCTTTATATTATAATTCTTTGGAGGCTCCCGTGGATGGTGAATATTCGTCGTTATAAGCTAGAGGGTACCACCGAAGGTGGTGAATTGCATCTTCGAATTGTAAAAATAATATTATTTTATTGGCTTTACAACCCAGATATTATTATTAAATGATAAAAAATATTCCTATAACTGAGCTTCTTACTTTAAAATTTTTTGGTTACAACTTATTTCACTATTTCTCAAATCCTTAAGTAAGTTGTTGAGGGTTAATTTATAAAAAATAATATTATTTTATTGGCTTTGCAACCCAGATATTATTATTAAATGATAAAAGATATTCCTATATTACTGAGCTTTCTTACTTTAAAATTTTTTGCTTACAACTTCCTTTCACTATTTTTTAAATCCTTAAGCAAGTTTTTTTTTTTTGATTAACCTTGTATATATGCTTTTCAAATAATTCAAGAACTCAAATAACTTTGTATATTTTTTCGGTAACACTTGTACAATTAATTTTATAACTTCCTTAATTTTAATAATTCTTAATCCTATCCGTACTTTTAAGCACTTCCCGGTGGGGGTGGATCCTCTTTGCTTTCTTTTGCTACTGGGGCACCTCCAAGTCACACTATTGGAAGCGCACGTTCTTCTTATCGGAATCCAACGCTGGACCGGTCCCGATTCGCGTCCTTGTAGCTTGTTATTTGTTATTGCACTTTCGCACAACGCTTTAAGCACTATTTTTACGCGAACTTTTAAAACCGGTCCCTGCTCGGGCGCCAGTTAAAGTTTCATTTACAAAACTTTGTTTTTAAAAAAGCCGGCGGACTTGTGTCCGCTTTTGTCTTTATTAATTTGAGTCCGACTTAAACTTAATTTCAATTCTTTCTTCAACTTAAAATTATACATGTTATTGGCCACAGTCACGTTGCACTTGCATGTGCCCACTTTATTAGTTATTGGTGACTTCGAGTTTAGGCAATTCCTGCTGATTGCTGTTTACTTGAATTTGTTAACTGCTCATGAAGCGTTCTTTTCTCTTCTAAAATTGTCGTCAAAATGGGATTGTCCCTTATCAATTTCTGTTCCTTGTTACAACAGCCGTTAAACTTAAGTTTGTCTACCTCCTCTTTCAGAAAAATTTGCATCCAAATTCTTTATACTAAAATCTCTTAATTCCTTCTGAGCCCCTTCTAAAGAATGGTTAAATTTTAAGGGCCGATGTTGAATGTGAACCAGACTTAAATGTCAAGTTTTTTTCTGCATTCCATTTGACATTTTTCAATTTCAGACTAGCTGGGAACCATGGAAAGATACACAATCGAGCAACGCGTTAAAGTTATTCAGGCTTATTATAAAAACGGGCGTTCAAAAAATGCATATCGCGCACTTCGTGAAGAAAATCATCTTCAGTGCTGAGGGACATTTTCACCTCAATGGATTCGTCAATAAGCAGAATTGTCGCATTTGGGCGAATGATAATCCAAGAGTGATTGCCGAAAAACCAATGCACCCACAAAGAGTGACTGTTTGGTGCGGTTTATGGGCTGGCGGCATCATTGGGCCGTATTTCTTCCAAAATGAGGCCGGTCAGGCAGTTACTGTGAATAGTGTTCGCTATCGTGAGATGATAACGAACTTTTTATGGCCCGAATTGAAAGATATGGATGTGGACGATATGTGGTTTCAACATGGCTCAGCCAATGGTTACTGGCGCTCGCCCTTTTAACATAATCACTGCCGCGGGTAGTACCCACCCCGGAAGCATATAAGTGCTTCAAGAAGGTACTAACGTACCAAGCGTTCACCGTTCAAGATCCCGGAGAGACTGAAGTATAGCAAATAGAGGATCTGACGGAGGAACAGTCAGACTCCAAGACGTGAGCTGAAGCCTTCATAGACAACTCCATATGCCGATGATATTGTACAGGATGGGCCATATAGCGTTTGCTTTTTGAACTACCTATTTTTTTGAGAATGGTAACACGAATGATATGTCAAATGTATCAATAATTTAGATGCATATTTTTCGGGAATACATTTATACTTAACGTGTTATAAGTTGTACCTAATCATTTGAATAAGCTATTAGTGTTTAAGGAGTTGTTTTATATCACTCCCCAGTAATATTTACTTTTAGTTCTCTATGTTAGGAAGTTTGTTGATCTGTAAATTCGTTGCATATCTGTGCGTTTGCCGCATTTAAGGCACTACAGTCTAATCTAGCTGGCAGTTCCAGTTGATTTTCCCTTTTTTATAATTTCAAGAGAGTATTGTTAAATTTCATTTAAAAATTTTATTTTGAATTATTTGAGTTATTTATTTTTGCATGAATTAATGAATGAATGCCCAAAATAACTCGCTTTTAGGCACAATACAAATATTTAGTACTGGATGATGTTAGAATTTACATTTTGATATACATTCTCAACACCCACACTATATCAAAATTCCAAACAATACAAATACTGTTAAAAAGAAATCAATATGGAACAATACCAAGAATTTGCATAAATTTATAGAGTTTTATTTCTGACAATCCCTTAGTTAATAAGTCTGCAGGCATATTAGCAGTTGGCAAATATTTAGTTTCAACTAGACCGCTATTAATTACATCTCTGATAAAATTATACCTTACATCAATATGTTTTGATCGTTTATGAGATTGGTGGTTATTTGCCAGTTTTAATGCACTTTGGCTGTCATTATACAATACTATCGTGTTGAAACAACCTGTTAATTCATATTCTAAATTTTTTAAATAAATGGCCTCTCGACAAGCCTTTGACAAAGCCATATACTCTGCTTCACAGCTACTGAGAGCAACAGTCCTTTGCTTTTTGCTCTCCCAAGAGATGGCAGATCCAGATTTAGTAAAACAGATGCCAGTATAAAAACGTCTATCAATGCTATCACTAGCCCAGTCTGCATATGCATACCCCTCTAGTTCTGTTCTCTCTTTAGAATATCTTAAACAATAATGCTTTGTTTTTAAGAAATATTTTAAAATTCTCTTAGCATAATTCCAGTGAACATGTGAATAACAATTATTAAATTGACTGAGGTAACTGACTGAATAGGCAATGTCTGGTCGTGTCAAAACTGCCAGATACATCAAACTACCTATACGTTTTTGATATGGCAAATGATCTTCACAAATATCAGATTTCTCAATATTTAATTTAGTCTCTATCGGAGTACTAACTGTATTACATTCAGACATGTTAAACTTTTTAATCAATTGCTCAATATATTGCTCCTGATCCACTGTAATTACATTTGCATGTTTATCAATATTAATCCTCATGCCTAAATATTGCTTTACCTGACCTAAATTTTTAATCTCAAATTTTTGTTCCAAGGCTTCAATTAAAATATCAGTTTCTGACTTATCATTTGAAAATATTATGAAATCATTAACATAAATTCCAACAAAAGTTTTCTTACCATTACTATGATTTTTTATAAACACACAAGGTTCTAATTTACTTTTGCTAAATTCTAAATTATACAATGTTTCTTCGACTCTCTGATACCAGGCCAGTGCAGATTGTTTTAAACCATACACAGCCTTTTTTAACTTTAACACTTTACTGGAATCTTTAACAGGAAAACCGTCAGGTAAATGCATATACATACTTTCTTTTAAATATCCGTTAAGAAAAGTTGTAGTAACGTCTAAGTGAGTAATGTCCATATTGAACTGAACGCTTAATGCAAATAATAAGCGCAAGGTTGAATGTCTAATGACCGGCGAGAATGTCTCTTGGTAGTCCACACCAGCTTTCTGCGTATAACCTTTGGCCACTAACCTTGCCCGATACCTTACATTACCATCGCAATCATATTTTCTTTTTAGGACCCACTTACACTGCACTACACTAGCATTTTTTGGAGCATCAACAATATCCCATACTTGGTTGTCTTTGAACGACTCCAACTCCTCTGCCATCGCCTGCAGCCACTGCTGCTACTCTGAACCACTGATAGCATCTTCATATGTCGGCTCGTCCTCCCCTGTGGATTTAGTACAAATATTAGCAACACCGTACCTTGAAGGTTTTTCCCCTGTCTTTTCTCTTTTATTTCATCAACTAGTTGAGGGGCTTGTTGTGTATTATTGGATTGCGAATCGTTTGTTTTTTCAGGTGTATTACTGATTTTTTGCAAGTCATTATTATATTCTACACTCTCTGCATCCCGGAATTCTAAGTCACTAGAGCTAGATTCACTGTGATAATCTAATTTCACCACAGATTCAACCATTGAATCCCCCACTGAATCTGTGTTCTCTATAGAAACTGTAACTATTTCTTCTTTCTTTGGTTTTTCCTTAATCACAACATCTCTACTGGTTGTAATCTGTCTTTTTATTGGATCATAAATTCTATATCCTTTTACATTCTCACTGAAACCAACTAGTATATGTTTCTTTGATTTTTTATCCCATTTGGTTATTTTTTCTTTTGGTATGTGAGCCATCGCAGTGCTTCCAAATATACGAATATGTTCTAAGTTTGGTTTAATTCCAGTCCACGCTTCATATGGTGTCTTTTCAATGCCTGAAGCTACTGACCGGTTTTTTAAATAGACAGCTGTGTTCGCAGCTTCTGCCCAAAATGTTTTGTCCAAACCAGCATCGAAGAGAAGACATCTTGCTCCATTGGCCCACAAATATCAGAATGAACAATTTCTAGTACATCTGTTGCTCGGGATCCAGTACTGAATGGCAATCTTGACTGTTTGCCTTCACAACATATCTCACAATCTAATTTGCTTATTGTGAACGTGTCAGGATAATCCAGCCCATTCACTAATCCGCAACGCTTCATTTGATTCATATCATTGCTATTTATATGACCAAGACGCCTGTGCCACGTTTCCCCATTCACTATGGTAGATAACGATGATAATAAACAATTCTGTGTTTTTAGATTCAATTTGTAAACACCATTAGTTAAGTTCGCTTCAGCAACCAATTCGCCTTTATTATTTTTAATTAAGCATTTATTAGTTTCAAAGACGACACTGTTTCCATTTTTTATTAACTCACTGACTGATAAAAGATTTGTTGTAAGACTTGGCACACACAACACATTCTTTACTGTTATATCAAAATCGTAATTTGTTGTTATTTCTACGTCACCGGGAATGTCTATCAAAATGTAAATTCTAACATCATCCAGTACTAAATATTTGTATTAGAACTATTGATGTAATTATCAAATCTGGCAACCTTTCATGTACTTGTCAAAACCTGGAAATAAAGTTTAAGTCATTCGTTGTAAATCCATCCACGTGTGCTTTTCTTTCATAAAAGGTTATGGGCTACGAGTAATAGTAAAATCTAATAAAAAGTGGTATTTATATCGTGCAAGCCAGAGCAATAATAAAATATAATAAAAAGTCTTGTCAAAATGAATTCCAGTTATCATACAAATGTGCCAAAGCTGAAAGGGCTCGAAAATTTCGAGGATTGGGCGTTCGCTGTAGAAAACTTATTAGTTTTGGAAGGCGCTGACAAATTCATCAAAGAAGAAGGAATCGAGGCGGCAGCGGTTGCGGCAGATACAAAAGAGCTAAGCTGATTTTGACGATTGATTCATCTTTATATGTACACATAAAGGAAACTAAGACTACGAAAGACTTGTGGGAAAAGCTGCGTGCTTTGTTCGACGATTCAGGTTTTTCGAGAAGAATTAGTTTGCTTCGTCATCTTATATCCGTAAGGTTAAAAAACAGTGAAAATATGACGCATTATGTGACACAAATAGTGGAAACGTCTCAACGTTTAAGAGGAACAGGATTCGCCATTAGTGACGAATGGATCGGTTCTTTGTTGCTAGCCGGTTTACCTGAGCGATTTATGCCTATGATTATGGCCGTAGAACATTCGGGCATTCAAATAACTACCGACACCATCAAAACAAAATTACTTGATATGGAATCAGTTCATGTGAGTGAAACAGAGCGCAATTCCGCATTTGTCGTTAAAGGCTGGCAGAAGAAATGTAAAAATAGCAACAATACTATAACCTCAAATGTAAACAAAACAAGGAACACAAAAACAGTTACTTGTTATCATTGTAAAAATACTGGTCATTACAGCAATCAGTGCCCATTATTAAAGGATAAATCGGCCAAAGGGTCGGACAAAAACAAAAGTCAAAGTAATGCCTTTAGTGTTGTATTTTTGAGCGGCGAATTCAGTAGAACTGATTTTTACATTGATTCAGGTGCGAGTGCGCACATGACCGCGAATGAAAGTTGGTTGACAAATCCCCAATATTCATCTTCATTTCATGAAATTATAATTGCAAATAAGATGAAGGTGCCTGTTTTAAGTTCCGGTGACGTAGAAATAACAACAAATTACGATTTTGATATAACAGTAAAGAATGTGTTGTGTGTGCCAAGTCTTACAACAAATCTGTTATCAGTCAGTGAGTTAATAAAAAATGGAAACAGTGTCGTCTTTGAAACGAATAAATGCTTAATTAAAAATAATAAAGGCGAATTGGTTGCTGAAGCGAACTTAACTAATGGTGTTTACAAATTGAATCTAAAAACACAGAATTGTTTATTATCATCGTCATCTACCATAGTGAATGGGGAAACGTGGCACAGGCGTCTTGGTCATATAAATAGCAATGATATGAACCAAATGAAGCGTTGCGGATTAGTGAATGGGCTGGATTATCCTGACACGTTCACAATAAGCAAATTAGATTGTGAGATATGTTGTGAAGGCAAACAGTCAAGATTGCCATTCAGTACTGGATCCCGAGCAACAGATGTACTAGAAATTGTTCATTCTGATATTTGTGGGCCAATGGAGACCAAGTCGATTGGCGGTGCAAGATACTTTCTATTATTAATTGATGACTATACCAGAATGCCCTTTATTTATTTTCTGAAAACAAAAAATGAAGTATTACACTATTTCAAAGAGTTTAAGTGCGTGGTGGAGAATTTTCATAATAAAAATATAAAAATCTTGAGAACGGATAATGGGTGGGAGTATTGCAGTAATGATTTTGAGAATTATTTGAAATCAGAAGGCATCATACATCAAAAAACAAATCCTTACACGCCCGAACAGAATGGTCTAAGTGAGAGATCAAATAGAACCATTGTAGAGAGAGCAAGATGTCTTCTCTTCGATGCTGGTTTGGACAAAACATTTTGGGCAGAAGCTGCGAACACAGCTGTCTATTTAAAAAACCGGTCAGTAGCTTCAGGCATTGAAAAGACACCATATGAAGCGTGGACTGGAATTAAACCAAACTTAGAACATATTCGTATATTTGGAAGCACTGCGATGGCTCACATACCAAAAGAAAAAATAACCAAATGGGATAAAAAATCAAAGAAACATATACTAGTTGGTTTCAGTGAGAATGTAAAAGGATATAGAATTTATGATAGAATAAAAAGACAGATTACAACCAGTAGAGATGTTGTGATTAAGGAAAAACCAAAGAAAGAAGAAATAGTTACAGTTTCTATAGAGAACACAGATTCAGTGGGGGATTCAATGGTTGAATCTGTGGTGAAATTAGATTATCACAGTGAATCTAGCTCTAGTGACTTAGAATTCCGGGATGCAGAGAGTGTAGAATATAATAATGACTTGCAAAAAATCAGTAATACACCTGAAAAAACAAACGATTCGCAATCCAATAATACACAACAAGCCCCTCAACTAGTTGATGAAATAAAAGAGAAAAGACAGGGGAAAAACCTTCAAGGTACGGTGTTGCTAATATTTGTACTAAATCCACAGGGGAGGACGAGCCGACATATGAATATGCTATCAGTGGTTCAGAGAAGCAGCAGTGGCTGCAGGCGATGGCAGAGGAGTTGGAGTCGTTCAAAGACAACCAAGTATGGGATATTGTTGATGCTCCAAAAAATGCTAGTGTAGTGCAGTGTAAGTGGGTCCTAAAAAGAAAATATGATTGCGATGGTAATGTAAGGTATCGGGCAAGGTTAGTGGCCAAAGGTTATACGCAGAAAGCTGGTGTGGACTACCAAGAGACATTCTCGCCGGTCATTAGACATTCAACCTTGCGCTTATTATTTGCATTAAGCGTTCAGTTCAATATGGACATTACTCACTTAGACGTTACTACAACTTTTCTTAACGGATATTTAAAAGAAAGTATGTATATGCATTTACCTGACGGTTTTCCTGTTAAAGATTCCAGTAAAGTGTTAAAGTTAAAAAAGGCTGTGTATGGTTTAAAACAATCTGCACTGGCCTGGTATCAGAGAGTCGAAGAAACATTGTATAATTTAGAATTTAGCAAAAGTAAATTAGAACCTTGTGTGTTTATAAAAAATCATAGTAATGGTAAGAAAACTTTTGTTGGAATTTATGTTGATGATTTCATAATATTTTCAAATGATAAGTCAGAAACTGATATTTTAATTGAAGCCTTGGAACAAAAATTTGAGATTAAAAATTTAGGTCAGGTAAAGCAATATTTAGGCATGAGGATTAATATTGATAAACATGCAAATGTAATTACAGTGGATCAGGAGCAATATATTGAGCAATTGATTAAAAAGTTTAACATGTCTGAATGTAATACAGTTAGTACTCCGATAGAGACTAAATTAAATATTGAGAAATCTGATATTTGTGAAGATCATTTGCCATATCAAAAACGTATAGGTAGTTTGATGTATCTGGCAGTTTTGACACGACCAGACATTGCCTATTCAGTCAGTTACCTCAGTCAATTTAATAATTGTTATTCACATGTTCACTGGAATTATGCTAAGAGAATTTTAAAATATTTGTTAAAAACAAAACATTATTGTTTAAGATATTCTAAAGAGAGAACAGAACTAGAGGGGTATGCATATGCAGACTGGGCTAGTGATAGCATTGATAGACGTTCTTATACTGGCATCTGTTTTACTAAATCTGGATCTGCCATCTCTTGGGAGAGCAAAAAGCAAAGGACTGTTGCTCTCAGTAGCTGTAAAGCAGAGTATATGGCTTTGTCAGAGGCTTGTCAGAGGCGATTTATTTAAGAAATTTAGAATATGAATTAACAGGTTGTTTCAACATGATAATATTGTATAATGACAGCCAAAGTGCATTAAAATTGGCAAATAACCACCAATCTCATAAACGATCAAAACATATTGATGTAAGGTATAATTTTATCAGAGATGTAATTAATAGCGGTCTAGTTGAAACTAAATATTTGCCAACTGCTAATATGCCTGCAGACTTATTAACTAAGGGATTGTCAGAAATAAAACTCTATAAATTTATGCAAATTCTTGGTATTGTTCCATATTGATTTCTTTTTAACAGTATTTGTATTGTTTGGAATTTTGATATAGTGTGGGTGTTGAGAATGTATATCAAAATGTAAATTCTAACATCATCCAGTACTAAATATTTGTATTAGAACTATTGATGTAATTATCAAATCTGACAACCTTTCATGTACTTGTCAAAGCCTGGAAATAAAGTTTAAGTCATTCGTTGTAAATCCATCCACGTGTGCTTTTCTTTCATAAAAATAATTTACTTAAAGGTTTGACATTTACGAAATGAGACGCCATACGCTTGAACAAAATTGGGAAATATTGAAAACCTATTTCCAAAGTGGTGAGTCTTCTTTTTCTTTTCTGATTTTCACATCGGTGGCTAAGGCAATAAGCAAAATTGGTGGATTTGGGGCTCAGAAAATCCACACGTTACTGTAGAGAAGCAAATGCATCCACAACAAAGTCACTGTTTGGTACGGTTTTTGGTCTGGCGGAATCATCGGGCCATTTTTTTTGTCGAAAATGAGCGAGGAGCCGCGGTTACAGTAAATGGCGAGCGTTACCGCGGCATGCTCAACGAGTTGTTTTCAAAAATTGAAGAGGATGACATGGACGACATTTGGTTTCAACAGGACGGTGCAACTTGTCACACTGCCAAAGTTACACTCGAACTTTTGGCTACCGTTTTTGAAAACCGAATAATCAGCCGAAATTCCGATATCAATTGGCCGCCTCGGAGCTGTGATTTAAGCCCGTTGGACTAGTTTTTGTGGGGAGCCGTTAAGGACAAATGCTATGCAAACCATCCAGAGACGATTGATGCTTTAAAACACGAAATCGAAGTTGCCATTCATAAAATTGGAGACCAAACAATCGAAAATGTGCTTAAAAATTGGGTTGATCGAATGGCCTACTGTCAAGCCAGTCGTGGCAGTCGTTTGAACGATATTATTGTTCATTCATAAATGACAATGTTCAATCTTCAAAATAAAAAAAAGTTTGAAAAAATATTGATTATTTTTTTTTATAGCCGATTCAAAAAGGAAATTTTACATGGCCCACCCTATAGTAGCTATATCGGGTAAGCACCTTCCAAAACTGTGTGATCTTCAACAAAGATCTCTCAAGAAACTATCACTTTGATGCAAAAGTCGAGGACTAGGAGTAAGTCCGGAGAAAACGGATCTGATACTGTACAGCAGGAAACATAAAACACCTGCTCTTAAACAAATATTTCTAGGGGGAAAACCCCCTAGGGGGAAAACCCCTTATAGTAACAGAAAGGGCTAAATAACTAGGACTTGTACTGGATGGGAAGCTAAATTGCAGATAGAGTCGCACAGCTACGACGGCATTGTACTCCTGCGGGATAAAATGGGAGTTGAAACCCAGAATGATGCACTTGTTTTACATAGCGGAAGTTAGACCAATTCTCTACTACGATATTACAATACAATATGGTTGAATGACTTTGAGAAAGTCGTGAACATTAAAAGAGTTTAGAAGGTCCAAAGACTCACATCTGTTTTTGTAACCGATGCAATGTCAACCACACCATCAAAAGCATTATATGCGACATAAAACTTCCTTCCGGTAGACTTACAGACAGGATACATTGCGCGCAGTGCGGCAATGAGGCTGAGTACTTTGAGTAAATGGTCAAACAGAGACTACAGCCACGGTAAAATTCTGGATAGTATATTCCGCCTGCACAACGTTTATGACCCATCCAGTCCATCCATGTATACACAGATGGCTCAAAGCTCGAGGGCAGGGTGGGCGGAGGTGTATATTCGAAACATCTGGGGATCTCCTTCGGTTTTCGTCTTCCCGACTACTGTAGTGTCTTTCAGGCTGTACTGATCGCAATAATGAAAGCCGTGATAGGGCCTGGAGATGATATCGACATCAAAAGCAATCGACAACCTCCAAGGTGGCCATGAAATGCCGCACATCTCTTAAGAAGATGGCTTAGTCATTTCACCTAAAGGTAACATGGGCTCGTGGCCATTGTGATATTGAGGGTAGTTGCGGAGCCGATGAACTAGTGAGTACATAGACAATGATAAAGGCATACCCTTAGCACACTGATTTCAGTTATAACCGAGCATTGCCTAATCGGCAGGCACGCCCATGATGGGTGTGCAAACACATGACTCCTGCAGAAGTTGTCTAGATGAAGAAGAGAAAGAGACAATCCCACACCTTTTGTGCCACTGTCCTGCTCTAGTTATCCAGACGTAGGCTCACCATTTTGGGTAGACAATCGTTTAATGACTAGGAAGATCTCAACGAAAGTTGGAATCCGGCAAATGATTCTATTTATGGTTCGCTCTCTTTGTTTTGTTTTTCGTGGCCTTTTGTAATTGGTAGCACTGACACTACCTAAATATGAAGTTATATAAAGTAAATTAAAAAAGCTTTTGTTTTAGAGATAAATTTTCTGGTAGATTAAGTTTTTGTTGGAGAAATTTTAATACCATTAGGCATAAACTTTTACTGTAAACTATTATATTGGTAAACTGCCACAAAATAACAACGCCAAATTAAAAATGTTATTCGTGGTTTTTTATACATACCCTTTGTGCATCAGTGATTACAGCATGTCAACAAAAAATTCACCAAGCTACGTGACTGTCTCTTGATCGAAAAACGCGGAAGCAGATCGATCATGTTGTGATAGATAGAAGGTAGTGTTTTACCTTTACGCCTATGCAAAATGACGTAGCTCAATGCTAACAGCGCCGTCAGAATCGGGAAGGACCTCTCCGAGCCGCTTGATACCAAACGGGGTTTCAGACAGGGTGATTTTGATATCATCAGCGTTAAAAACCGCGCTGTTAGTTCTGCAGTTTTCAAACTGGATAAAGAGGCAAAGTGAATGATTCTGGTGGTAAACGAGGGCAAAACGAAGTACCTACTGTCATCAAACAATCTGTTGGCGCACCGACGTATCGCCACCCACGTCACTGTTGACAGTTTTGATTTCGAGGTTGTAAAAGACTTCGTTTATTTTATCTATCAGGCTTAAATTTCAACGTAGAATCTCTGTTGCCAACAAGTGCTACTTTGGACTAAGTTGAATAATAAAGTCCTCTTTCGATGGACAAAACTAACACTTATAAGGCTCTCATAATGCCTATCCTAACGTATAGCGCAGAAGCTTGGACAATATCGGATTAGGCGTCCCTTGCGAACAAGATTCTGCGGAAGATTTTTGGACCTTTGTACGGTAGCAAAGGCGAGTATCGCAGGCGATGGAACGATGAGCTGTATGAGCTTTACGACGACATAGACATAGTGCAGTGAATAAAGATCCAGCGGCTAGCCAACGTAGCCATCAATAGCCGGCATCAAAAAGTAGTTTTTCAAGGCGCGATAGCGTTCATCATTTACTGTTACATTGGCGCTAGCCTCGTCTTTGAAGAAATATGAGCCGATGATTTCTCCACCCCATAGGCCGTAGGGATGTAATGGCTGTTCTTGAATGGATTAAGAGTGCTCTTCAGCCCAAATACTTCAATTTTGCTTATTGACGTAGCCATTAAGCCAAATGGGCCTCATCGCTGAACCACCATAAGTTGGCTTAAGCGCGCGATGAACACTTTTCACAGAGCGTTGATTTTCGTAATACAATTGTACGATTTGTAAACGTTTTTGAGGCGTAGGGTTTTACATGATGAAATGCCAATGACTATTAAAAAAAATTATGTATGATATTTAATTTGACAGTAGTCATGCGTGATTTGCCAAAAAACCCCTATTGGAAAAAGTATCTCCAATCTGACCACCCTTTATGAGCTTGCGCATCTTCACCTCCAACGTTCTAGTTGTAATGTTGGTATCCTATCCAAAATAAAATATGCACATTAGTGCAAGATTAGGAATACACACGTTTTTAAATGAAATTCTTAGGGAATTTGTCCAATAATGTAATACACCTAATATTGCCTTCTTCTAATAGTTTCCACCCTCGTCCAGCGCTTTCTTGCTTTTTTCTTAAAGGTAAAATAAATCCATATAATTTACATAATTTTAATAGAATTTGCAAAATACAAAAAAATACATACATCTCCTCCGTCGCCATTTCGTTTATTATATATTACATATACGATCTATAAAGCAGACTGCAAAAAGTCGGAGAAAACCAAAACTTAGAAACGTCAATTTTTTCATCTTGAAAAACTAATATATATTACGCCGATTTAAAAAAAAAATGTTTATTAATTTTACTGGCAATGCATAACGCATGTCTTTTACGCATATTACATTTTGTGCAATAATATGAATACATAATAATATAAATACAATAGCCCCACTTCTAACTACAGTAATTTGGATTTCATGAAATGGATTTGACAGAAATCGGTATTGAATTCTATAATTTGGCAAGGTCGACAACAACAATATAGGGGAAGGAACATAATTGCATTTTGGCACATTGAGGTCACAAGTTCTAACTGACTACGCAAGGGTCAAGTTTTTTGAAAGGTATTCTGGCTTTTTTATCGATCAATTTATGCAAACAGGTTATGGTATTTTAAGAAAACAGCCATGTTTAGTAGTGCTTTTACATGTGCTGTCTAGTTGACCGTGAACAAGTTCACTATATGAGATTAGTAAAACTACAATATAAAAATTCTCACCAAGCGTAGTTTTATGTTAGGCTTGAGGTTAAAGTCCGCTGTGCGCCATAACTTTTGGAAACTCCTAAGTCTTTTTTAAGATGACAATTTCGCGCACTCCGCGAATTAAAAACTGTATATTATTACGTAAAGGAAAAGAACACGTATTCGTTCGTTTGCACTTTCGAAGTGAATCCTTTATTTTTAATTTCATGATTTTATAGTGTTGCTTTGCCTAAACATAACCAGCGGCTTAAGCATAATAGTTTTTATATTGTATAATAAAACGGTAAGTATGTTAATATGTAAAATAATGCTATTTTTTAAGTATAAATTATATGTACTTCTAAGTAGGAGTATGTAAGGATATTTTCGTATGTAATTTTATTATAAAAATTAAATTTTTAACATTATATTAAATTTCATATTATTATAAAAATTCCATGTAATCTTTTTAATAAACCATAATGAGAACCTACTCCTAAAGTAAACGGTATTTGGCGTAACCCCGACCATAAAAGTTCACGACCCTAAAATTTCAGTTGATAATACCGAAAGTTTATGAACGGGCGCTAAATAACGCCCGCTTTGATTGCCACGTCTGCCACGCGGACCTTGCCTCTTGGTTGTGCTTCGACCACAGGCGCCAAAACTGTTGATTGCGACAGCGAATAAGTTGCCATCTATCGTCACAGCGCAATGTGTCCCTCAAAACCATAATTAATAGGTGCGCTGGTGTTAGGGCCATTGCATCATTGAGGCTCTGAAATGAGTATCGCTTCGACCTCGGCGAGCGGCGTCTGCAGTTCTTCGGCGGTGAGCAGTGGACTTCACTGCCGCCTCTCATAACCCGCGGAAGTGCGGCGACCGGGATGGTACAAATTCGAAGATGAATCCTTCGCCCGTTGCGTACTTCTCCACTTCTGACTGTAGTGCCATTTACGCTTTCCCCACAAAGTTTGCGATCGGCGCGGACGAAATGGGTGGCGTTGTCGCTGCAAATTTTTGCAGTTTCAATGGAGCTTTTTAAGGCTAAAATAAAAAAAAAAATAGAGAATAAGCTCTTGCTGAAGAGCAGTGATTATTCACTGACGCTTGAGAAACTAAAATGGTCGCGTTGTTTTTTGTTCTTTCCCTATCTAATGCTTTGCCTTCTGGAGAGAGCGAAAGTGGGTATTTGTCAGTTATTATAACGCTTAATGTGTCGGTCTTCTTGCCGTGGGATGAGGCTCAAGTGGTGATTTAATCCCATGTTATAGAGATTAACTTACCGCGAACTAAGAGGGCAGCCTCATATAGGAATTGGGTATCCACCCGTCCGCGGAACGGCGGAATTGGGGGCTACCCAAGTACTGTGTGTACCATTTCCTTTCCGTAATGTGGAGGCTAACAAAGGATATTTCTGCACGAGGTAACCCATTTTTGGGAAATCCTCCCGTCGAGCAATCGGCGGCTCGGGCATCGGATGTGCAAGTCAGAACCCCTCATCCCCTTATGACCAGAACTGACACCCAGGGTTTCGGAGTGTTAGACCGCGAGCATGTATTATCATGTTAAGGTTGATCGAACACACGATGTTAAAAGAGCTATGCTTCAGATATATCGTTGTTGCAAAAATAAAGTAGTGGAAGAGTGGGAACAGTGTCGAAGCTATAATAGTTTCGGCCTACCTATCCTTTTTACAGCCACCTCCTTCGAGGGGGTTAAGAGAAGTAGTCAAGTATACAGAATTCAATAATCTGGGGCTAATAGTGGGCTGTGATGCAAATTCAGCTCCAGAGGTCGCAAGTTACTGGATTTTATACTGTCATCTGATTTGCTCATTCAAAGCACTTTTGTGATTAAAAGGAGACCAGATGTGATTGATTTAATATCTACCAATAGGTCAGTTGGGAATCAAATCACCGATGGCGAGTTTTGGAAGAGGACTCTCTTTCTGAAAAAACTCAAATCAATAGAAAGGATTGAAGATGTTACTGAGAAATTAGCGGTACTTTAATAAATTGCTTTGAGGAATTGTGCCCACACAGGCAAAGTAGACTGGGGAAAGCGGTTCCTTGGAGGAACCCTGAACTATCAAAACTTGGTGTGTGGTCCAGAAAACTTCTTAATAAGGCCTTGAAAACCCAAACAGAAGAGAACTGGACCAATCATCGACTTACACAGAGAGAATATAAGAAAAAAAGTACCGAAAGCCAAACTCGAATCCTATTGAAATTTCTGCAGTAACGTCGAAGTAATGAGGGAAACTGCGAGACTTTCTAAGATCCTTCATCAAGATCGTTCAGTAAGGCTGGATTCCATTCGAAAACCTGATGGTTCATACACCAGTTGCAAATCGGAAACGTTTAATACCATCCCAATGGCGACGCGTAAGAGTAGTATTTATTCCGAAACCAGGAAATGCCGACTATTCCCTGGCAAAAAGTTTGCCAATCAGTTTGACATCGTTCGTGTTGAAAAGTCTGGAACGAGTGGTGGAGAAACATATTCGAGTGGGGGTATTGACGAGAAGTCCACTTAGTAGAAATCAACATCCCTACCAGAGTGGAAAATCATGTGAATCAGCCTTACACGAACTTGTTAGCAAGATTGAAGCCGGGCTGGAAGCTGACGAATACTCAATGGGTGTGTTCGTGGACATAAAAAATAAATTAAACTTATAATTTACTAGTTTCATTGTTATGAATGAAATAAAAGTAACATTTCTTATAATTTACAGGGAATTACACAATGGCTTCGTAGAAATAACCGAGTAACTTACTTGAAGCATTCCTTATGGCAAAATTATAGTTTTTACGATTTGCAGTGTATACATTTTGTGGAACTTTCCTTTCACGGTAGTTTTTCCATAGCCCAGAGCCTTTGCACTACGGAATAGTTAAGAATACGGGATACGATCGCAAACACGACATCGACCCGCTTTGCAAATTGAAACTGCCTCCCCCTTTCACAAACAATTAAGCATGAACAAATGATTTTACAAACTCAAGTCTCTGCTGAGCAGAGATAGTTTAAAAAGTTGGACACGCGGGTGTATCTGAATTCAGCCCTCAATCTCGCCATAATGGCCGCTTACCTTTGGGATAGTTGGTTAGGTTAGGTTGACCTGGCTGGCTGAAAGCCATCACATAGACCTATTGATCCTTAATGTTACCAGGTGAAGCTATACCCTTACCTTTCATTGTAGTAGACATCTTGTAATACGTCTGTGTTTTTTGCGAATGTAAGTAAACTTTCGAGCTCTATCCCCGAGAGGTTTTCTAACTTCCCATATTGTAAAGCGCCTAAGCATTTTAAACTGGTTCTAGCTAATGCAGGACAGGAACATAGAAGGTGTTTTAGCGTTTCCATCTCTTCTAGTTCATTGCAAAATCTGCCGTGTCGTTGTTTGTGATTCCTATCTTGTATGCATGCGCCGCTAGCAAATTGTGTCCTGTCAGCATACCTACGATAGTTCTACTTTCTTTTCTAGACAGAGCTAGTACGAATTGGACGTATTTATCTGCATTCTGTGCACATATGATTTTCCCGGTTCTGCAAGTGGCTAGATTATTCCACCTCCAGTCTGTGCGTATCTTCATGTCCGCAGCGATGTCTTTGTATACCGTATTTAAAGGTTTCAGTATGTCGTTTTCTTGTTTGAATTTTCTGTAAACAGCGCTTTTGGCAATCTCATCAACAATTTCGTTTCCTGCAATGCCCTTATGTCCGGGTACCCAATAGATATGCAACCGTCTGTCTGTGGCTAATCTCTCTATGGCTTCCCTGCTTTTTAGAACAGTTTTAGATGAAATTCCATATGAGTTTATTGCCTTTATCGCAGCTTGGCTGTCAACGTATATATTTATTTTGGAGTTGATTGATGTGTTTGCGATTGCTATTTCTGCAGCCTTTTTTACCGCAAAGACTTCTGCTTGAAAAGTACTACAGTGGTAAGGAAGCTTAAATGGCTACCTGATGCCTAGCTCTGCGCAATAGATCCTTGCCCTTACTCCGTCTACATTTTCGAGCCATCGGTAAATATATTAAGAGTATTTGGGTTAGGTTTCATTTCTTTTTTCCACCCCTCTTCTTCAATTGTTTTTCGGAATTTCTTCGCCCAATAGCATTTCGGAGTCATATAGTCCGTTTGGACCCTATAACTAATGCGTATTGAGCTATGTCCGAATGTTTTACAGGTACATTCGCCTGTCGCGCTGAGTCTTACGGCGGATTTACCTGCTAGGAATTCCGGCGCAATATCAATCGGTGACAAGTTGAGTATTTTTTCAGCGGTGCCGTTGGAGTAGTTCTCAATGCACCTGTAGTGCAAAGTGCACCAAGACGTTGAATACTTTCCATAGGCTTTTTATATGTGAGGATCACCAATACATTATAGCAGGAGATAGATCCCATGTATTATCATAAACCTTTTTAAGACTAGCCAACTTCTTCGGATAATTTTCATCCGACATTTGGAAAACCTTTACTGCCCTAAAGCTTCATCAGACAGACAGTTAACCAAGTGATCAAATTGCTCGATGTCTGAGATAGTAAAACTGCTGTGAACTAAACTCAGACTCAAAAAATTTTTAAATTCCGAATATTTAAATTTGCGAAGCAACATGATTGAGAGTCGTCAGTTGTGAGGTGCAATGAACGATGTTCCGGCGGCTGACGATGTATTTCTCGCCAGAATGGATTTTATGACGGACTGGTTTTTCACTCTTAGGAACTCTAACTCCCCACGGGTCATGTCTCGCTTCGTGCTATGAAAGTTCAAAATGGCAAGACGACACTCCAATTCAATCTAACGACATCGTTTTTTCAAGGAGACCAGCCATTATTCGCACTATTTTGCTTTTCGCAACAGTGCGCTGGGGCTTTACTGATTTTAATTTCATTATCTTGGACTTAAATAGACTTGGATTTGCTATCTTTGGCCTGCTCATTTTGTCTTCGAAATAACGAGAATGAAAGAGTGTCTGAAGAGCCTCCACAAATCTCAATCAGAATAACGAAAAATAGCTGTTGGACAAACCACGAAAATATGAGCAAGCATAGTAACACATTACTAAAAAATTTCTTCCACAAAATAGCGAAAACTCGATTTCTGTATAAATACTTTCCTTGTAAACAATACGTTTCCCTAATAAGGTATGCACTTATTTTTATTATAATTTGGTACAAGTAACCGTCGCCAGATATGCAGGCATGTACAAGACGCAAAATTATATTTCAGGTTTTGTGTAGTTGACATGACTGCTGATTTGTATTTTTATGTATACGTCGTGGTGGAGTCTTGAGTGGCTCGTGCCCCAAAACGTTTCGAGCCTTGGCTGTGGTGACAGCGAGTGTGTATCATTTACTGCCGAAATAGGCTGGTTGTCAGCGGCCTCATTAGTGTCCAATGCTCTGACTGGTTTCAAAATTTACTCCCTTAATATTTTGATGCACTTGTGGCGATTCATATGAGATGTTTGGCTTCTTTCATACTTCAGAAGCAAGACATATACAGCAGGTGCGGCAGTAAACAAAACCTGTTACTCCAGCATCATTCGAGTTTAGGATTTCAGCAACCATATTCTACGGCATAACACTAGCTGCAATTTGTTCGGAAACGAATTTTTTAATAAATGTCATGTCACGATAACTACGGTTATAAATCTCGTGCTTAATTGTCGCTGATCAATTATCGCCTTCAATGAATAGTACAAATTGATAAACTAGCAAATGCATCCAATGATCGCTGTTAAACGAATGCATACAAAGGCACACAATACTCGAAGGTCTCTAATGGCTCGAATGGTCGCGCCACAAAACGTTTCGAGCTTTGGCCGTGGTGAAAGCGAGTCTGTATGATTCATTTCTATACTCGTTCAAGTGAGAATGAATGAGATGCCGTAACCATTGTGCACAATGAAGTCACAGCTCTCACGTATAACTGAACATTAACGACTGATCGTTCCAAGCCCGAGTAAAAAGAGGTGTGGTACGAAATTATTTTTGTTTTTATTTTTACATTTATAGTTTTTAATTAGAAATGAACACAACTATTAATTATTCGCATTCGTTACCTGATTATAATATGTGGGTTTTATGCAAATTTTGACTTGCCTTTATCTCTTCTGGATGAGCAACAACAAAACCAACTGCACCAATAACAGCAAAACCGAGCGATGAGGGTAACAGTGATGAGAACGGTAGTGAGCAGAGTTACAGCGAAGATAGCAGTAAATGCGACAGCGGATAGGGATAGCGGTGGTTCAAAGCCCGAGTAAGAAAAGGTGTGGTACGAAACTATTTTTGTTTTTATTTTTACATTTATAGTTTTTAATTAGAAATGAACACAACTATTAATTATTCGCACTCGTTACCTGATTATAATATGTGGGTTTTTTGCAAATTTTGACTTGCCTTTATCTCATCTGGATGAACCACAACAAAACCAACTGCAGCAATAACAGAAACATCAAGCGATGAGCGTAACAGTGATAAGAACGATGGTGAACAGAGTTACAGCGAAGATAGCAGTAAATGCGACAGCGGATAGGGATAGCGGTGGGACGACGAGAGGGCGACGACCGAAGATAAGAAGTGGTGAACTGTACTGATTGTTATGAATGTTTTGTTTTGTGTTTTGGCAACTGCATTTTTTGGCGATATTTGTTTACTTTACGGCTCGCAACATTTTTTTAAGGGTCAATTTGCCTTGAATTTTTGCCTTACCACTGGCCGAAAACTTATTTGTACCACTGTAGCTATAATCACCGTTAAGCAGTTTCCTAGATCCTCGATGTCCCGGTCGTGCGCTTTACTGGCCTGTTCAATCTTGGCAATCTTTGCCAGAATGAATTCCGCCCTCAGGTAACGCGCCTTGAGCAGGGCACCAGATGATTTTTTGTTTTTCTTTTTGGTGACCTTGGCATCATTGCATTTACTCCTTGTTTATCTTTCTTTGTATTAAATTCAATTTCCTTTTTGGTCCCACGACATGTCCCATGGCACTACCAGCCATGCAGCTCTCGGCACGGGTACCTCAACACCTTAGCTTAAAGTGCTGACAAGGTTATACCGCCTTGTCACCGGTCGACAGAGCCTCGTTACCGAAAACAGGGAGTACCAAGTCCAGGACATCAAGTCTTGGACAGTGGGTAGAGGCTGCCATTTGGAGAGGAGTGGCTATATTATTCGAATCACTTTCCCATCTAACCCCCCAACTAGTCAGTAACAACCAAGGAAAAAAAACAACATCTCAGAAGAAGCAGACAAAAAACCAACAATCACATATGAAAAATACAACCCTAAATGTACCAATAACGACTTAGTTATGTCCCTATATGCAGGATTATTCAACAAATACCCACTAGTATAAGTAACTTTATCCTCAAACACATCCAGAAAATCATTAAACGCGCAAACAAGTAAACAATAAACACATGCATCCATAGATGGACTTTGGTATCTACTTATATATAACTTTCTTCCTTCTACTTCTTTCTGAAATATCCAAGGATTTATAACAAACAAAAATCGGTTTTGAATATCTAGTAGCAAAACATGACCCTCAAGTCATTCTTCTGGAAGAAACGCACATACAAAACAAAAACAGACAATTCTTATATCTTATAAACTGCAAAATATTTCACCCAACAGAAACTACAACTACGCAAGGTCAGGAGTTGCAATCTTCATTAAAAACACGATATACGCTTCAAATGTTCTTAACCCACGAATTGCCACAACAAACTATTAAAATTCATGGAGCCAAAGTCCTACTATATATATTACAAGTATATATAAATAATCCAACGTTAACATGACAGTAAACTTACTTGACGATATTCCGGGAATAAACTCAGACCATCATCTTATGGCCGTGGACCTAAATGCCCAAAACGTCATTTGGGGATCACTACAATACTCCAAAAGCGTAATAAGGTGGGAGCAGTTTGCAAACGATCACAACTTATATATTAAATGATGGATCGCCTACAACGCAATAAATACAATGACATCAGTAAACGTAACGATGGGGACACCTCAGCTAGCAACAACTTTCACATGCAGCCATTTTCCAGAAATCATTGCAAGTGATCATTTTCCAATCATCTTCAAACAAAATTCCAAAAAAACAGGTAAAGTTCACGAGTAGATACAAGGAAAGTAAAGCAAATTTGGATATTTTCAAACAAAAGACAGACAAACCAGGTTGGATCGATAAACTTAAGAATATCTACAAAGAGACAGCGCAAATAAAGAAGATCATACGTAAATCCGAAAACAAATCGATGTCAATAATTCAACAGCTAATGCTAGATAACACGCGAGTCTGGTTTGCACTTAAGTCTCTTCGTCTCGGTTTCCTCTTTCAAAGGAAGTTGCCGAATTTTCCTGTTAGAATGTTTTAGTAGTCGATTTGTGTGTCTTAAGCTGTTGTTGCGTATTTCTTCATGGAATGTTCTTACTTTAAGGTCTCGATGGATATTATCATTTAGTATATACCATTCTGCTTTTGATAGTATACAAAGTATGTTATTTTGCGTTTGTTGTATAATTTTTATATACCTGTATATACTGCGGCGGCCGCCGTAGCCGAATGGGTTGGTGCGTGATTACCATTCTGAATTCACAGAGAGAACGTTGGTTCAAATCTCGGTGAAACCCAAATTAACAAAAACATTTTTCTAATAGCGCTCGCCCCTCGGCAGGCAATGGCAAACCTCCGAGGGTATTTCTGCCATGAAAAAGCTCCTCATAAAAATATCTGCCGTTCGGAATCGGCTTGAAACTGTAGGCCCCTCCATTTGTGGAACAACATCAAGACGCACACCACAAATAGGAGGAGGAGCTCGGCCAAACACCCAAAAAGGGTGTACGCGCCAATTATATATATATATATATATATATATACTGCTCGCAGTTCCCCAGAGCTCTGAGCCATATTTCCATATTGGTGTTATAATTACTTTGTATTGTATTTTAGTATCTTATTTTCTAGTGAAAGCGTTGTATTTTTTCCCAAAAGCCAATTAAGTTGTTTAAACCTAGTCTTGATTTCGCGTCGTTTTTGTCCAATGCGTAACAGTTAAATTTATTGTCTATAATCATACCCAAGTACTTTGCCCTTGTGTCTTGGTGGATTTGTCTATTATTTATGAATATTGGATTGTATTGTTTGTTTCTCTTGTTAGTGTATGTGACGTGCGCGGTTTTATCTTCGTTTATTTTAATTCCCCTTTTCTCGAACCATTGAATGCTGTTGTCGAATAATACCTGAAGTTTATAAGCAGCCGTTATTGGATCTTTGTCTGATGCTAGCAAGTATATAACTTTTCATTAATTTGTAGTCGTCTGTTGGTAAATAAGTTAACAGTTTTTGTAGAAGTCCTGCGTTCCATACTGTGTCAAAAGCTTTGGCTACGTCGAGATATACTGCTTCATATGTTCGTTTTTTATCGATGTCTTCAAAAATTTTGTTTGTCTGTGAATTTGTTGGATGGGGGAATGTTTTTGCCTGAATCGAATTGGTGGCAAGGTATTACTTTGTCCGTTTGTATAGTTCTGTCAAAAAGTATCTTTTCAAAAATTTACTGCCAGTATGTAGACTTATAGGTTTGTACGAAGTTACTTGCGTAGGATCTTTGCATGGTTTTGGTGTTGCAATAACTTGAGCAATTTTCCATACTTTTGGGAAATATTTCAAGTTCAAGAATTGATTGAACAAGTTCCTTATATACTATAGATAAGCCCCTTCTCTGGGAGTTCCAGTTATTAGGTCGTATCCTGGCGACTTCTTAGGATCAGTTCTCTTACATATGCATTGTTTTATTTCTTCTAATGTAACATTTTTTGGTTTACATGGATCTTTTTTTGCGTGGGTCGGAGAAAGAAGAAAGCTATCGAATTTTCTGATAGGTGGTTTGTATAAAACTTTATTTTCAATTTTGTTTGTAGCTTTCCATAGTGAATATTTGTCATTATACCAGGTCCAAAATTTTCGATGCGTCTCTTAAGTTTCATATTTTTATAGCATTTGCTTGATTTGCTTTGTAGCAGCGTTCAGCTTGCTTTTGTCAAGTGACAGCCTGGTTATTTGCCAGCGTTTACGTAAGCGGTCCTTGATTTTGATTTTTTCTTGGATGTGTGCAAGTATGTTTAGCTCGAGGAACAGGTAGTTTCTTGTGTAGTGGATTTCATAGCGGCGTTCACTATTGCGTCATTATAATAGGCTACCGCACTGTCGATTTCGTCAAAGGTCTTTAAGCTTATTTTATTGATAAGTTTACGGATGACTATTTTTCTAAATGTATCCCGGCAAGTTTTTTTGTTATATAATATATGTTTCTATTCGAGGGTTCCTTCGTATATGAGCTCTGATATATCATAATTATTGGGGAATGGTCACATGACAGTTCAATTAACGATTAAATTGACATATCTTCGTGGTTGACGTTTTTATTTTTATAGCATTTGCTTCATTTCCTTTGTAGCAGCGTTCAGCTTGCTTTTGTCAAGTGGCAGCCTTTGTTATATATGTTTCTATTCGAGGATTCCTTCGTATATGAGCTCTGATACATCATTATTATTGGGAAATGGTTAGTTGTCAGTTCAATTAACGATTTTATTGACATATCTTCGTGGTTGACGTCTTTAGTTATAAAAAAGTCGATCAGATCTGGAATTTTTTTGGATCAGTTGGCCAGAATGTTGGGTCACCACTACTTATGAACTTGCTGTTTGCCCTTCGGAGTTCGTCAATCTTGAAGCCCAAACTGCATTTTTAGCATAATCCCCGCCAACTATGTGTCATTTGCCAAGTGTTTTCAAAAAGTCGTAGTATTGTGATATGGAATTTATATAAAGGGTGGTTAGGTTTCAACGGCCGATGTTGATTTTGAATAAAATAAATTTTTTTAGGAAATGATTGTCATTTCTCTTTTTTATGATAATATTGGTGTGGCTCAATTACGTATGGAACAAAATATCGGGGAAATGGCCGCCGCGGTCTTGGCGGCGCACCTCCATCCGATGGTCCAAATTTTCGATGACGCTGAGGCATAATTGAGGTTCTATGCCGTTAATGTGCCGAATTATCTCATCCTTTAGCTGTAGAATTGTTGCTGACTTATCGACGTACACCTTTTCTTTCAAATAACCCCAAAGAAAAAAGTCCAACGGTGTCGTTGACGTTTAGGTGTGGTTCACATTCAACATCGGCCTTTGAATTTTAACCACCCTTTATTTTGGGGGACAATATACAGCAGAGATTGTTAGTTTGCCGCCTTCGTCTTCAATTTGGATCGACGTCGCTTGCATGCTTTCTTTTTCGGATTTTTCTAATTCAATGCATTTAATGTATTGCCTAATTATTATCGCTGTGCCACCATGAGCTTCGTTGTCAAGGTGGTTTTTGACAAATATTTTATAATTAGGTATTCTTGCAAAGCGGAGGATGGTTCCATGTGTAGAAGTCCACGCAAGTGGTGAAAGTTACTGATCGCCATTCACTTGGGAGTGGCCAGGACGACTCTTCTACATATGGTTCAAGCAGCTCACAACGTCCGGGATTAGCCCACGTATCCTCTGGTTAGCTTCCGAACACCCGTTCGGGAGTGAGCTAACGTGAGAAGGCGAAGCATCCCAGCATTGCTGGTTGTGCGCTGGGTTTGGGACCCGCCACTAAGGATAAGGAATACGATTTGAGGGCATGCACCTGGAATGTCCGGTCCCTTAATGGGGAAGGTGCCTCTGCCCGGCTGGTTGATGTCCTCGTGAGAGTAAAGGCTGACATCACTGCCATCCAAGAGACGCGATGGACGGGGCAAGGTAAGAAAACCATAGGACCTTGCGACGTCTACTACAGCTGCCATGTAAAGGAGCGCAAATTCGGTGTCGGATTTGTTGTGGGAGAGAGACTTCGTCGCCAAGTACTGTCGTTCACTCCGGTGGACGAGCGTTTTGCAATAATCCGCATCAAAGCGCGATTTTTTAACATCTTGCTAATTTGCGCCCACGCCCCGACGGAAGAGAAGGACGATGCGACCAAGGATTCCTTTTATGAGCGCTTGGAACGTTCCTATGAGCGCTGCCCCCGCCACGACATAAAAATCGTGCTTGGCGACTTCAACGCCAGGGTGGGCAAGGAGGGAATTTTTGGTCCCACAGTCGGAAAATTCAACCTGCACAACGAAACATCCGGTAACGGACAGAGGCTGATCGACTTCGCCGGGGCCCGAAACATGGTAGTCTGCAGCACCAGATTCCAGCGTAAAAAGATACACCAAGCTACCTGGCTGTCCCCTGATCGAAAAACGCGAAACCAGATCGATCATGTTGTGATAGATGGAAGACACGCTTCTAGTGTATTAGATGTACGCACGATCCGAGGACCCAACATCGACTCGGATCATTACCTTGTTGCAGCCAAGCTGCGCACCCGCCTCTGTGCAGCAAAAAACGTACATCTACCTACGCAAAGAATGTTCGACATCGAAAAGCTGCAATCACAACAGACAGCCAGAAGATTCGCCACTCGACTCTCACTCCTGCTCTCGGAGAGTACTGCCCAAGAAACCGGCATGCACGAGCAATGGAGCAACATTTCTCGTTCTCTACGTACCACCGCCGAAGAAGAAATCGGATTCCGGCGAGCCCGAAAAAACAATTGGTACGACGAGGAATGTCATGCTGCCGCCGAAAGAAAAGATACCGCCTATAGAGCCACGCTGCGATCGGGCGCAACGCGAGCCATGTGGGATCGCTACAGAGAGCTGAAAAAGGAAGAGAGACGTATTATCCGACAGAAGAAACGAGAGGCCGAAAGACGTGAGTGCGAGGAGCTTGAGATGCTGGCCAATAGGAACAACGCCCGAAAATTCTACCAGAAAGTTCGGCGGCTTACAGAAGGTTTTAAGACCGGGGCGTTTTCCTGTAAGAACAAAAACGGCGATCTGGTGACTGACGTACAGAGCAATCTTAAATTATGGAGGGAACACTTCTCGAATCTGTTAAACAGTGACAGCTGCGCATGTCATAGAGAATGTGAAGATCCCGATACCCCAATCGTTGACGACGGAATTATCGTTCCGTTACCCGACCATGACGAGGTGAGAATAGCAATATCACGGCTAAAGAACAACAAAGCCGCGGGCGCCGACGGACTGCCGGCGGAGCTATTCAAACATGGCGGCGAGGAGCTGGTAAGGTGCATGCATCAGCTCCTATGCAAAATATGGTCGGATGAAAGCATGCCTGCCGATTGGAATTTAAGTGTGCTCTGTCCAATCCATAAGAAGGGCGATCCTGCAATTTGTGCCAATTACCGCGGGATTAGTCTTCTAAATATCGCCTATAAGGTTCTAGCGAGCGTATTGTGTGAAAGGCTGAAGCCCACCGTCAACCAACTGATTGGACCTTATCAGTGTGGCTTCAGACCTGGAAAGTCTACCATCGACCAAATATTCACAATACGCCAAATCTTGGAAAAGACCCATGAAAGGAGAATCGACACATACCATCTTTTCGTCGACTTCAAAGCTGCATTCGACAGTACGGAAAGGAGTTACCTGTATGCCGCGATGTCTGAATTTGGTATCCCCGCAAAACTAATACGGCTATGTAAGATGACGTTGCTCAACACCAGCAGCGCCGTCAGAATTGGGAAGGACCTCTCCGAGCCGTTTGATACCAAACGAGGTTTCAGACAGGGTGACTCGCTGTCGTGTGACTTCTTTAACCTGATGTTGGAGAGCATCGTACGAGCCGCAGAACTTAATCGCTCAGGCACAATATTTTATAAGAGCGTACAATTGTTGGCGTATGCCGACCATATTGATATCATCGGCCTTAACAACCGCGCTATTAGTTCTGCCTTCTCCAAACTGGATAAAGAGGCAAAGCGAATGGGTTTGGTGGTGAACGAGGACAAAACGAAGTACCTCCAGTCTTCAAACAAACAGTCGGCGCACTCGCGTATCGGCACCCACGTCACTGTAGACAGTTATAATTTCGAGGTTGTAAAAGACTTCGTTTATTTAGGAACCAGCATTAACACCGATAACAATGTCAGCCTTGAAATCCAACGTAGAATCTCTCTTGCCAACAAGTGCTACTTTGGACTAAGTCGGCAACTGAGCAGTAAAGTCCTCTCTCGACGAACAAAACTAACACTCTACAAGACTCTCATCATGCCCGTCCTAACGTATGGCGCAGAAGCGTGGACGATGACAACATCCGATGAAGCGACGCTTGCACGTTGGCAACGGCGAATATCGCAGACGATGGAACGATGAGCTGTATGAGCTCTACGGCGACATAGACATAGCGCAGCGGGTCATGTCGTCCGAATGGATACAAACGCTCCGGCTTTGAAAGTATTCGATGCGGTACCAGCTGGTGGTAGCAGAGGAAGAGGAAGGCCTCCTCTGCGTTGGAAAGATCAGGTGGAGAAGGACTTGGCTTCACTTGGTGTGCCCAATTGGCGCCGGTTAGCACGAGAAAGAAACGACTGGCGCGCTTTGTTAAGCTCGGCCAAAATCGCGTAAGCGGTTATCGCGCCAATTAAGAAGAAGATTCTTGCAAAGCTTTTGTCAGTGAAGTGTGCAGAGAACGTTAATGTATAGATAAGTCTCACGAGCTACGAATAGTGTGAATTGTCAAAAATGAAGTGAAACCGCGAAGAATTTTTATCTCGCTCAGCTTGACGGCGGAGAACTTCTTAACAGAGCTGATTACAGTGAATTATGTACAAGCAGAGAATGTCAATGGAATGACAAGGTTCAAGTCCTGAATAGTCATACGTTTTTCCTTGCACTATTTCTTTTTTACAATTCAGTTTGGTAAAATTGTTGAGTTTAATTTAATTATAATTGCTTTAAAATACTGTTTTAGGTTTTTTTGAATTTGATATTTAGAAAATTTCTTTTCTGTATAAAATAGTTCATACTGGATATGAACTGATTTTATATAAATCAAAAAGGAAATATATACATATAAATATGCATATTATTTAAGCATTCCCGGTACTTTTTGATCATAGAGTACACATATGCGGCTTTGCGGACAGAAATGTGTGATTCGCTGGAATTGTTCAAGGAATCTAACTCGTATTCAACTCGCGACTGTCGAACAGTTATAAGATATATTTAAATACATATAAGGGTGCATACATACATACGGAGCCGCGGTCACTCGATATGACAAATTCAATACAGGGTGGGCCATATAAAGTTTGCTTTTTGAACCACCTATTTTTTTGAGAATGGTAATACAAATGACAAGTCAAATGTGTTCATAATTTACTTAAAGGTTTGACATTTACGAAATGAGACGCTATACGCTTGAACAAAATTGGGAAATATTAAAAACCTATTTCCAAAGTGGTGAGTCTTCTTCTTCTTTTCTGATTTTCGCATCGATGGCTACGTCAATAAGCAAAATTGTTGGATTTGGGGCTCAAAAAATCCACACGTTACTGTAGAGAAGCAAATGCATCACCAACGAGTCACTGTTTGGTGCGGTTTTTGGTCTGGCGGAATCATCGTGCCATTTTGTTTTTCGAAAATGAGCGAGGGGACGTGTAACAGTAAATGGCGAGTGTTACCGTGACATGCTCAACGAGTTGTTTCCAAAAATTGAAGAGTATGACATGGACGACATTTGGTTTCAACAGGACGGTGCAACTTGTCACACTGCCAAAGTTACACTCGAACTTTTGGCTACCGTTTTTGAAAACCGAATAATCAGCCAAAATTCCGATATCAATTGGCTGTGATTTAAGCCCGTTGGACTATTTTTTGTAGGCAGCCGTTAAGGACAAATGCTATGCGAACCATCCAGACATAATTGATGCTTTGAAACACGAAATCGAAGTTGCCATTCATGAAATTGGAGCCCAAACAATCGAAAATGTGCTTAAAAATTGGGTTGATCGAATGGCCTACTGTTAAGCCAGTCGTGGCAGTTATCTGAACGATATTATTTTTTATTCATAAATGACAATGTTCAATCTTCGAACTAAAAAAAAGTTTGAAAAAATATTGATCAGTTTTTTTTTTATAGCTGATGCAAAATTTTACAAGGCCCACCCTATAGTTCTACGGGAAATATTCCAATATTGACTATTTTCGAATGGTCGCGAAAATTGGCATATGGGCGGCTTGTTTTATGAATGAAAATACTTTGCTTCTAGAAATATGAGCTCCATCTTATGAATGAATTTTTTTTTTGTACCATATAATATTCCAAATTGTTCAGCGCCGTCGCGACTAAAAGAATCATGGCCGCTGCGACTGCGTATACGAATGTATTTTGTTTTTGTATACGCTAGGCTTAGATTTTGGCTTTGGACGACATACACATGTTGAGGCATGTGGAATGCGTTGTGCCAATGCGGCCTTCGCGGTGCGCTTGCTGCTGCTTTAGCGTCTATCAAGGTTTTTTGTTTTTATAAGTACAATATTAGGAATATCGTCTGCAGGTAGACAAAAGTACAGGGAAGCAAGAAGGGAGGGTTGTGCTCGCGCATATATGCATGTATGTATGAACGTGCATGGATGTGTAACATATGGATACATTTATTTTGTAGGAAGCTTTGAAGGCAAGTAGGTGTATATATGTATGTATGTATGTATGGTAGGAGGTATATATACATACACACCTGCATAGGCCTTAGAGCAGAATTGTTTTTGCACTTGTTAGGAAGAAACTCGTTCACTAGTGCGTATGTGCATTTGATTTCTTGTAGGAATGTGATGTGCTGTAACATGTGAATAAATAAGTCAAGGTTATTTCGGCATACATGAAAACATAGATGTATATATGAAAGGAATATGATGTCCTTGCGCTTGTGCATTATTGTTTTTCATAAACAAATGTACATACATACATACGTAATATGCTGCCGAATACATAAACTATTGCATAAATTGACATACAATATAAAATAAGTGTTGATTTATCTTCAACCCTTTTTTGTGAATGCAAATACCTCCTATTGACATGTACATACATATTATATTGTTATATTATACTATACACCATCATTTATGTACATACATATGTATTTAGTATGTATATAGTATACGTTCATTTATGTGTGTATGTAATGAAAACCTTCATGAATTACTTTCAGAACTTTATTAAAATTTATTCGCGTCGCGCGAGTTATGTATATAAAACCAAACACTTATTGAATTCATTGCAAATATAATTAAAGACAAAGTGTAATATTAAACCCATTTCCGATTTGTTTAAAGAAATTACGATTAAATTCATAAATCAAAATTATTTTTCGGTCGCAATTCCCACACGAAAATGCAATATTCATAAGTAACACAACAATTTTTTATAAACCAATGTAATAAGCAAGTAAGAAAGAGAATTGTAAAATATACCGAGTAAGCAAATATGTACACATATGTAAGCTTTGATTTTACCTTAAGTGAAATAATAAAGTCAGTCTTGTTCCTCCCGTTCTTTGGAGTAGTTGTCAAACTTAAATTAAATTGAAATAAAATAAAATAAATAAAGTTTATAGGTAAAATAAAAAAAAAACAAATTTAGTTTTTTTTATAACAACCGCGAACCGGTAACGAAATTGGCGCAGTCAGTAGGATCCTTAAAAAAATAATAAGGATCCAGTGATACGAAATGAAAAGTGATAAAACTCTGAGTATCCTGCTAAGAATAGGACCAGAGAAAAGTTTTGAGAAAAAAAAAGAAACAAAATTTTTACAAATCTCTATAACGATAAACTTAATTTAGTTGACATTGAAAAAAACAAAAATCAGTGGACACAATTAAGACATTGAAAAATAAAAATCAGCAGACACCAATAAATAAAAGGCAAGCTGTATTCAAAAAGACAACAAGCATACGACCAACAAAGAAGAATGGAGGAACATACACACATCGCGTCTATGAACGTGGCCGAAGAATTGGCCAGAAAATACCAACAACTGGAACAATTACGCCAAGCGTATATGAATTTGCAACAACAAAATGACCAATTACAACAACAACGAAACCAACAGCAACAACAAAAACAACCATTAAAAAAATCCAACCTCATGAGGGACAACATTTTTAAGATGGTAAATCATCTGCCAACCTTTACTGGAACAGGGGAGGTGACTATAAATAGCTTCTTAAGCAGCATCGAGTATTTGCTTTCGACAATTTCGGGCGAAAATCTTAAAAAAGAAGTGGTCCGAATAATATTTTATATAGTTATCCAAGGACAAGCCAAGGACGTCCTCATCAATATACCTACACCAGACAACTGGAATGTAATAAAGGAGACACTAAAATTAACCCTCTAGTGCCCAAATTTTATTTTTGAATGAAAAAAATTGTTTGGGGTGGGGATTATGGTAAAATTATAGGTTCTTTATCAAGAAAGTGAAATTTTGTTCCTTGATCCGATTATATAGGGATAAAGCCTTACCCCGCCTGCAGGCGGCTTTGGGAAAAAACGTCAAACAAAAATTTAAATGAAAACTTGCAAATTCAGTGTATTACGTACTTTTATTGAACAAAACAGAAAGTTTTTAGCAAAAATCAATACAAAACAAACAGTCAGTCTTATTTTAAATAGTTTTAGAAAAATGCTTACAAAAGAAAGGCATGCTTTTGGGCATAAATAGGCAGTTGGTGCAAATTATTTATACTGAAAATTGTGAAAGCAGTCCTTTTGCTGGGAAAAACAAAGATTCAGATTACATTTTCGGCACACGATTTGAGTTTCGAAGGTGTAGCCAGGATATTTGCACCTTTTTTTACCGGTGCGTGATAAAAACTTTGCAAAATGTCCAACTCTGTCGTAGCGAACGTCGTCAGGAGGTAAGTAAGCTTTTCTTCCAGTAAATTTTACTTGAGGAGTTTGTCATGGACGACCTGGAGCTCTTGGTATTGAAGAATATTGTTGTTTGCAGAGTACGTATGCGATCTCTGCCCGGAAGTTCGGCAGTTGGTACTGCCCAGCATGCGTGTCAATCTTGTTAATTCTTCTGAACAAAATATAAGCGTTTATCATGGCCATATCAAGCAGGTGTATAAAAAGTCGGTTTGTGTACTTATTGCTCTTTACCGGAATCTTATATCACCCAATTAGTCCATCCATGAGGTCGACGCCCCCATATGACTATTATATTCACGGACTACAGTGGGGCAATCGACATCAACAAATTTTTTTTCTGAGCGAACGAACCGCGACACTTTGTTTATAACATTTGTTTCATTCTGGAAGGGCTTTTCGCCTGCGTAACTCGATGCGAGTCGCACTATTTTATTGTCCTTCCAAACTGATAAAGAAATGTCAACTCCTAAAGCAGATCCACAAAATTCAGTTGAATATCCACGGGGTTGTTTCCTGAGATCAAGATCTGTCGGAAGTTTGCAATTCGGAATTCGATTTGACCGAATAGTTCCCAGCGAATGTATTCCGCGTGATTTTAGATAAACCAGAAGTGGCAGTGACGTGTAATAGTTGTCGAAATATGTTATATGGTTTGGAGCATTTTTATCAGGTAACTTATCGTTATCATTGAAATGCAAGTTGCTTCTTATTAGATCAAATCGATTTCGAGACATTGTGTCCTGAATTATTTGGAACGCATATTCACCCCAGTATGAACGGACGTTTGGGTAGCGAAACACGGACATATAAAATAAAATACCAATATATTTTCGTACTTCCGAGTTGGTTGTTGAAAAGGTAGTGCTAATATTCTTTTGAGAGCTATAGAGATTGGTTTGTTCCACGATATGGTCGATGACACTGTCGCCGAAGCACTTAAAGGGAGTGTCAAGACCTTTTATATTATCTCCCAATTCGGGTTCAGAAAAACCAATCGCTGATTTATCTAGCACTAAGTTCTTCTTTCGCCACAAAATTTTCTTAAAGGTCTGCGATTTAGGATCGATATCATTAACTGACCCAACAAACTCACCTGGATCGGTTATGATAGTTTCAATACGTTGACCGACAACCTGCTCACCAGGAGCTTTGCGTTTGCGATTCTGTGATTGCGGAATATTTGAGGAAGTCGAAGTAGATGGGGATAATACATATGCAAACGACGCGGGACTTCCATTTAAATTGACACCCACTTCTGATTCCAGCATAGAATCTGACAAATTTATCGCCCTGTTAATCACCTCGTCAATTCCAGTGTCGATAGGTAATTCTGCATCGTCCACATCTTCGTCTAAAAGATCTTCCAAATCTTCTTCCACGTCTGTATCATCGTCGATTTCTGGTAAATCCAAAAATGTTGCAATATCTTCATCATTGAGGGATGATAATTTACACTTTTGCCGTTGATCCATTTCTAAAAAACCAAAACTTTAAGCTTAGCCCCCCTCTAAAAATATCAAAATTTCAAACTTACCGCATAGTGTTATTTATTCCGAGTTATCCCAGGACCGCCTCTAGACGGGCTGTCTTCAAAGGTTTATAAAATACAGGAAACACTGTTTTTGTTATTATTTTTAACTTTCGTATTTTGAACACAACCAGCAACACTATGATAATTTATATTATAAGCTAAATGCACTTCTAATATTTTTATTTAATTTTTAAAATACACCACTTTTGCAAAATAATTATAAAGTCTGTCTTGTTCCTCCCGTTCTTTGGAGTGGTTGTCAAACTTAAATTAAATTGAAATAAAATAAAATAAATAAAGTTTATAGGTAAAATAAAAAAAAAACAAATTTAGTTTTTTTATAACAACCGCGAACCGGTAACGAAATTGGCGCAGTCAGTAGGATCCTTAAAAAAATAATAAGGATCCAGTGATACGAAATGAAAAGTGATAAAACTCTGAGTATCCTGCTAAGAATAGGACCAGAGAAAAGTTTTGAAAAAAAAAGAAACAAAATTTTTACAAATCTCTATAACGATAAACTTAATTTAGTTGACATTGAAAAAAACAAAAATCAGTGGACACAATTAAGACATTGAAAAATAAAAATCAGCAGACACCAATAAATAAAAGGCAAGCTGTATTCAAAAAGACAACAAGCATACGACCAACAAAGAAGAATGGAGGAACATACACACATCGCGTCTATGAACGTGGCCGAAGAATTGGCCAGAAAATACCAACAACTGGAACAATTACGCCAAGCGTATATGAATTTGCAACAACAAAATGACCAATTACAACAACAACGAAACCAACAGCAACAACAAAAACAACCATTAAAAAAATCCAACCTCATGAGGGACAACATTTTTAAGATGGTAAATCATCTGCCAACCTTTACTGGAACAGGGGAGGTGACTATAAATAGCTTCTTAAGCAGCATCGAGTATTTGCTTTCGACAATTTCGGGCGAAAATCTTAAAAAAGAAGTGGTCCGAATAATATTTTATATAGTTATCCAAGGACAAGCCAAGGACGTCCTCATCAATATACCTACACCAGACAACTGGAATGTAATAAAGGAGACACTAAAATTAACCCTCTAGTGCCCAAATTTTATTTTTGAATGAAAAAATTGTTTGGGGTGGGGATTATGGTAAAATTATAGGTTCTTTATCAAGAAAGTGAAATTTTGTTCCTTGATCCGATTATATAGGGATAAAGCCTTACCCCGCTTGCAGGCGGCTTTGGGAAAAAACGCCAAAAAAAATTTTAATGAAAACTTGCAAATTCAGTGTATTACGTACTTTTATTGAACAAAACAGAAAGTTTTTAGCAAAAATCAATACAAAACAAACAGTCAGTCTTATTTTAAATAGTTTTAGAAAAATGCTTACAAAAGAAAGGCATGCTTTTGGGCATAAATAGGCAGTTGGTGCAAATTATTTATACTGAAAATTGTGAAAGCAGTCCTTTTGCTGGGAAAAACAAAGATTCAGATTACATTTTCGGCACACGATTTGAGTTTCGAAGGTGTAGCCAGGATATTTGCACCTTTTTTTACCGGTGCGTGATAAAAACTTTGCAAAATGTCCAACTCTGTCGTAGCGAACGTCGTCAGGAGGTAAGTAAGCTTTCCTTCCAGTAAATTTTACTTGAGGAGTTTGTCATGGACGACCTGGAGCTCTTGGTATTGAAGAATATTGTTGTTTGCAGAGTACGTATGCGATCTCTGCCCGGAAGTTCGGCAGTTGGTACTGCCTAGCATGCGTGTCAATCTTGTTAATTCTTCTGAACAAAATATAAGCGTTTATCATGGCCATATCAAGCAGGTGTACAAAAAGTCGGTTTGTGTACTTATTGCTCTTTACCGGAATCTTATATCACCCAATTAGTCCATCCATGAGGTCGACGCCCCCATATGACTATTATATTCACGGACTACAGTGGGGCAATCGACATCAACAAATTTTTTTTCTGAGCGAACGAACCGCGACACTTTGTTTATAACATTTGTTTCATTCTGGAAGGGCTTTTCGCCTGCGTAACTCGATGCGAGTCGCACTATTTTATTGTCCTTCCAAACTGATAAAGAAATGTCAACTCCTAAAGCAGATCCACAAAATTCAGTTGAATATCCACGGGGTTGTTTCCTGAGATCAAGATCTGTCGGAAGTTTGCAATTCGGAATTCGATTTGAACGAATAGTTCCCAGCGAATGTATTCCGCGTGATTTTAGATAAACCAGAAGTGGCAGTGACGTGTAATAGTTGTCGAAATATGTTATATGGTTTGGAGCATTTTTATCAGGTAACTTATCGTTATCATTGAAATGCAAGTTGCTTCTTATTAGATCAAATCGATTTCGAGACATTGTGTCCTGAATTATTTGGAACGCATATTCACCCCAGTATGAACGGACGTTTGGGTAGCGAAACACGGACATATAAAATAAAATACCAATATATTTTCGTACTTCCGAGTTGGTTGTTGAAAAGGTAGTGCTAATATTCTTTTGAGAGCTATAGAGATTGGTTTGTTCCACGATATGGTCGATGACACTGTCGCCGAAGCACTTAAAGGGAGTGTTAAGACCTTTTATATTATCTCCCAATTCGGGTTCAGAAAAACCAATCGCTGATTTATCTAGCACTAAGTTCTTCTTTCGCCACAAAATTTTCTTAAAGGTCTGCGATTTAGGATCGATATCATTAACTGACCCAACAAACTCACCTGGATCGGTTATGATAGTTTCAATACGTTGACCGACAACCTGCTCACCAGGAGCTTTGCGTTTGCGATTCTGTGATTGCGGAATATTTGAGGAAGTCGAAGTAGATGGGGATAATAAATATGCAAACGACGCGGGACTTCCATTTAAATTGACACCCACTTCTGATTCCAGCATAGAATCTGACAAATTTATCGCCCTGTTAATCACCTCGTCAATTCCAGTGTCGATAGGTAATTCTGCATCGTCCACATCTTCGTCTAAAAGATCTTCCAAATCTTCTTCCACGTCTGTATCATCGTCGATTTCTGGTAAATCCAAAAATGTTGCAATATCTTCATCATTGAGGGATGATAATTTACACTTTTGTCGTTGATCCATTTCTAAAAAACCAAAACTTTAAGCTTAGCCCCCCTCTAAAAATATCAAAATTTCAATCTTACCGCATAGTGTTATTTATTCCGAGTTATCCCAGGACCGCCTCTAGACGGGCTGTCTTCAAAGGTTTATAAAATACAGGAAACACTGTTTTTGTTATTATTTTTAACTTTCGTATTTTGAACACAACCAGCAACACTATGATAATTTTTATTATAAGCTAAATACACTTCTAATATTTTTATTTAATTTTTAAAATACACCACTTTTGCAAAATAATTATAAAGTCTGTCTTGTTCCTCCCGTTCTTTGGAGTGGTTGTCAAACTTAAATTAAATTGAAATAAAATAAAATAAATAAAGTTTATAGGTAAAATAAAAAAAAAACAAATTTAGTTTTTTTTATAACAACCGCGAACCGGTAACGAAATTGGCGCAGTCAGTAGGATCCTTAAAAAAATAATAAGGATCCAGTGATATGAAATGAAAAGTGATAAAACTCTGAGTATCCTGCTAAGAATAGGACCAGAGAAAAGTTTTGAAAAAAAAAAGAAACAAAATTTTTACAAATCTCTATAACGATAAACTTAATTTAGTTGACATTGAAAAAAACAAAAATCAGTGGACACAATTAAGACATTGAAAAATAAAAATCAGCAGACACCAATAAATAAAAGGCAAGCTGTATTCAAAAAGACAACAAGCATACGACCAACAAAGAAGAATGGAGGAACATACACACATCGCGTCTATGAACGTGGCCGAAGAATTGGCCAGAAAATACCAACAACTGGAACAATTACGCCAAGCGTATATGAATTTGCAACAACAAAATGACCAATTACAACAACAACGAAACCAACAGCAACAACAAAAACAACCATTAAAAAAATCCAACCTCATGAGGGACAACATTTTTAAGATGGTAAATCATCTGCCAACCTTTACTGGAACAGGGGAGGTGACTATAAATAGCTTCTTAAGCAGCATCGAGTATTTGCTTTCGACAATTTCGGGCGAAAATCTTAAAAAAGAAGTGGTCCGAATAATATTTTATATAGTTATCCAAGGACAAGCCAAGGACGTCCTCATCAATATACCTACACCAGACAACTGGAATGTAATAAAGGAGACACTAAAATTAACCCTCTAGTGCCCAAATTTTATTTTTGAATGAAAAAATTGTTTGGGGTGGGGATTATGGTAAAATTATAGGTTCTTTATCAAGAAAGTGAAATTTTGTTCCATGATCCGATTATATAGGGATAAAGCCTTACCCCGCCTGCAGGCGGCTTTGGGAAAAAACGCCAAAAAAAAATTTAAATGAAAACTTGCAAATTCAGTGTATTACGTACTTTTATTGAACAAAACAGAAAGTTTTTAGCAAAAATCAATACAAAGCAAACAGTCAGTCTTATTTTAAATAGTTTTAGAAAAATGCTTACAAAAGAAAGGCATGCTTTTGGGCATAAATAGGCAGTTGGTGCAAATTATTTATACTGAAAATTGTGAAAGCAGTCCTTTTGCTGGGAAAAACAAAGATTCAGATTACATTTTCGGCACACGATTTGAGTTTCGAAGGTGTAGCCAGGATATTTGCACCTTTTTTTACCGGTGCGTGATAAAAACTTTGCAAAATGTCCAACTCTGTCGTAGCGAACGTCGTCAGGAGGTAAGTAAGCTTTCCTTCCAGTAAATTTTACTTGAGGAGTTTGTCATGGACGACCTGGAGCTCTTGGTATTGAAGAATATTGTTGTTTGCAGAGTACGTATGCGATCTCTGCCCGGAAGTTCGGCAGTTGGTACTGCCTAGCATGCGTGTCAATCTTGTTAATTCTTCTGAACAAAATATAAGCGTTTATCATGGCCATATCAAGCAGGTGTACAAAAAGTCGGTTTGTGTACTTATTGCTCTTTACCGGAATCTTATATCACCCAATTAGTCCATCCATGAGGTCGACGCCCCCATATGACTATTATATTCACGGACTACAGTGGGGCAATCGACATCAACAAATTTTTTTTCTGAGCGAACGAACCGCGACACTTTGTTTATAACATTTGTTTCATTCTGGAAGGGCTTTTCGCCTGCGTAACTCGATGCGAGTCGCACTATTTTATTGTCCTTCCAAACTGATAAAGAAATGTCAACTCCTAAAGCAGATCCACAAAATTCAGTTGAATATCCACGGGGTTGTTTCCTGAGATCAAGATCTGTCGGAAGTTTGCAATTCGGAATTCGATTTGAACGAATAGTTCCCAGCGAATGTATTCCGCGTGATTTTAGATAAACCAGAAGTGGCAGTGACGTGTAATAGTTGTCGAAATATGTTATATGGTTTGGAGCATTTTTATCAGGTAACTTATCGTTATCATTGAAATGCAAGTTGCTTCTTATTAGATCAAATCGATTTCGAGACATTGTGTCCTGAATTATTTGGAACGCATATTCACCCCAGTATGAACGGACGTTTGGGTAGCGAAACACGGACATATAAAATAAAATACCAATATATTTTCGTACTTCCGAGTTGGTTGTTGAAAAGGTAGTGCTAATATTCTTTTGAGAGCTATAGAGATTGGTTTGTTCCACGATATGGTCGATGACACTGTCGCCGAAGCACTTAAAGGGAGTGTCAAGACCTTTTATATTATCTCCCAATTCGGGTTCAGAAAAACCAATCGCTGATTTATCTAGCACTAAGTTCTTCTTTCGCCACAAAATTTTCTTAAAGGTCTGCGATTTAGGATCGATATCATTAACTGACCCAACAAACTCACCTGGATCGGTTATGATAGTTTCAATACGTTGACCGACAACCTGCTCACCAGGAGCTTTGCGTTTGCGATTCTGTGATTGCGGAATATTTGAGGAAGTCGAAGTAGATGGGGATAATACATATGCAAACGACGCGGGACTTCCATTTAAATTGACACCCACTTCTGATTCCAGCATAGAATCTGACAAATTTATCGCCCTGTTAATCACCTCGTCAATTCCAGTGTCGATAGGTAATTCTGCATCGTCCACATCTTCGTCTAAAAGATCTTCCAAATCTTCTTCCACGTCTGTATCATCGTCGATTTCTGGTAAATCCAAAAATGTTGCAATATCTTCATCATTGAGGGATGATAATTTACACTTTTGTCGTTGATCCATTTCTAAAAAACCAAAACTTTAAGCTTAGCCCCCCTCTAAAAATATCAAAATTTCAAACTTACCGCATAGTGTTATTTATTCCGAGTTATCCCAGGACCGCCTCTAGACGGGCTGTCTTCAAAGGTTTATAAAATACAGGAAACACTGTTTTTGTTATTATTTTTAACTTCCGTATTTTGAACACAACCAGCAACACTATGATAATTTTTATTATAAGCTAAATACACTTCTAATATTTTTATTTAATTTTTAAAATACACCACTTTTGCAAAATAATTATAAAGTCTGTCTTGTTCCTCCCGTTCTTTGGAGTGGTTGTCAAACTTAAATTAAATTGAAATAAAATAAAATAAATAAAGTTTATAGGTAAAATAAAAAAAAAACAAATTTAGTTTTTTTTATAACAACCGCGAACCGGTAACGAAATTGGCGCAGTCAGTAGGATCCTTAAAAAAATAATAAGGATCCAGTGATATGAAATGAAAAGTGATAAAACTCTGAGTATCCTGCTAAGAATAGGACCAGAGAAAAGTTTTGAAAAAAAAAAGAAACAAAATTTTTACAAATCTCTATAACGATAAACTTAATTTAGTTGACATTGAAAAAAACAAAAATCAGTGGACACAATTAAGACATTGAAAAATAAAAATCAGCAGACACCAATAAATAAAAGGCAAGCTGTATTCAAAAAGACAACAAGCATACGACCAACAAAGAAGAATGGAGGAACATACACACATCGCGTCTATGAACGTGGCCGAAGAATTGGCCAGAAAATACCAACAACTGGAACAATTACGCCAAGCGTATATGAATTTGCAACAACAAAATGACCAATTACAACAACAACGAAACCAACAGCAACAACAAAAACAACCATTAAAAAAATCCAACCTCATGAGGGACAACATTTTTAAGATGGTAAATCATCTGCCAACCTTTACTGGAACAGGGGAGGTGACTATAAATAGCTTCTTAAGCAGCATCGAGTATTTGCTTTCGACAATTTCGGGCGAAAATCTTAAAAAAGAAGTGGTCCGAATAATATTTTATATAGTTATCCAAGGACAAGCCAAGGACGTCCTCATCAATATACCTACACCAGACAACTGGAATGTAATAAAGGAGACACTAAAATTAACCCTCTAGTGCCCAAATTTTATTTTTGAATGAAAAAATTGTTTGGGGTGGGGATTATGGTAAAATTATAGGTTCTTTATCAAGAAAGTGAAATTTTGTTCCTTGATCCGATTATATAGGGATAAAGCCTTACCCCGCCTGCAGGCGGCTTTGGGAAAAAACGCCAAAAAAAATTTAAATGAAAACTTGCAAATTCAGTGTATTACGTACTTTTATTGAACAAAACAGAAAGTTTTTAGCAAAAATCAATACAAAACAAACAGTCAGTCTTATTTTAAATAGTTTTAGAAAAATGCTTACAAAAGAAAGGCATGCTTTTGGGCATAAATAGGCAGTTGGTGCAAATTATTTATACTGAAAATTGTGAAAGCAGTCCTTTTGCTGGGAAAAACAAAGATTCAGATTACATTTTCGGCACACGATTTGAGTTTCGAAGGTGTAGCCAGGATATTTGCACCTTTTTTTACCGGTGCGTGATAAAAACTTTGCAAAATGTCCAACTCTGTCGTAGCGAACGTCGTCAGGAGGTAAGTAAGCTTTCCTTCCAGTAAATTTTACTTGAGGAGTTTGTCATGGACGACCTGGAGCTCTTGGTATTGAAGAATATTGTTGTTTGCAGAGTACGTATGCGATCTCTGCCCGGAAGTTCGGCAGTTGGTACTGCCTAGCATGCGTGTCAATCTTGTTAATTCTTCTGAACAAAATATAAGCGTTTATCATGGCCATATCAAGCAGGTGTACAAAAAGTCGGTTTGTGTACTTATTGCTCTTTACCGGAATCTTATATCACCCAATTAGTCCATCCATGAGGTCGACGCCCCCATATGACTATTATATTCACGGACTACAGTGGGGCAATCGACATCAACAAATTTTTTTTCTGAGCGAACGAACCGCGACACTTTGTTTATAACATTTGTTTCATTCTGGAAGGGCTTTTCGCCTGCGTAACTCGATGCGAGTCGCACTATTTTATTGTCCTTCCAAACTGATAAAGAAATGTCAACTCCTAAAGCAGATCCACAAAATTCAGTTGAATATCCACGGGGTTGTTTCCTGAGATCAAGATCTGTCGGAAGTTTGCAATTCGGAATTCGATTTGAACGAATAGTTCCCAGCGAATGTATTCCGCGTGATTTTAGATAAACCAGAAGTGGCAGTGACGTGTAATAGTTGTCGAAATATGTTATATGGTTTGGAGCATTTTTATCAGGTAACTTATCGTTATCATTGAAATGCAAGTTGCTTCTTATTAGATCAAATCGATTTCGAGACATTGTGTCCTGAATTATTTGGAACGCATATTCACCCCAGTATGAACGGACGTTTGGGTAGCGAAACACGGACATATAAAATAAAATACCAATATATTTTCGTACTTCCGAGTTGGTTGTTGAAAAGGTAGTGCTAATATTCTTTTGAGAGCTATAGAGATTGGTTTGTTCCACGATATGGTCGATGACACTGTCGCCGAAGCACTTAAAGGGAGTGTCAAGACCTTTTATATTATCTCCCAATTCGGGTTCAGAAAAACCAATCGCTGATTTATCTAGCACTAAGTTCTTCTTTCGCCACAAAATTTTCTTAAAGGTCTGCGATTTAGGATCGATATCATTAACAGACCCAACAAACTCACCTGGATCGGTTATGATAGTTTCAATACGTTGACCGACAACCTGCTCACCAGGAGCTTTGCGTTTGCGATTCTGTGATTGCGGAATATTTGAGGAAGTCGAAGTAGATGGGGATAATAAATATGCAAACGACGCGGGACTTCCATTTAAATTGACACCCACTTCTGATTCCAGCATAGAATCTGACAAATTTATCGCCCTGTTAATCACCTCGTCAATTCCAGTGTCGATAGGTAATTCTGCATCGTCCACATCTTCGTCTAAAAGATCTTCCAAATCTTCTTCCACGTCTGTATCATCGTCGATTTCTGGTAAATCCAAAAATGTTGCAATATCTTCATCATTGAGGGATGATAATTTACACTTTTGTCGTTGATCCATTTCTAAAAAACCAAAACTTTAAGCTTAGCCCCCCTCTAAAAATATCAAAATTTCAATCTTACCGCATAGTGTTATTTATTCCGAGTTATCCCAGGACCGCCTCTAGACGGGCTGTCTTCAAAGGTTTATAAAATACAGGAAACACTGTTTTTGTTATTATTTTTAACTTTCGTATTTTGAACACAACCAGCAACACTATGATAATTTTTATTATAAGCTAAATACACTTCTAATATTTTTATTTAATTTTTAAAATACACCACTTTTGCAAAATAATTATAAAGTCTGTCTTGTTCCTCCCGTTCTTTGGAGTGGTTGTCAAACTTAAATTAAATTGAAATAAAATAAAATAAATAAAGTTTATAGGTAAAATAAAAAAAAAACAAATTTAGTTTTTTTTATAACAACCGCGAACCGGTAACGAAATTGGCGCAGTCAGTAGGATCCTTAAAAAAATAATAAGGATCCAGTGATACGAAACGAAAAGTGATAAAACTCTGAGTATCCTGCTAAGAATAGGACCAGAGAAAAGTTTTGAAAAAAAAAGAAACAAAATTTTTACAAATCTCTATAACGATACACTTTTTTTAGTTGACATTGAAAAAAACAAAAATCAGTGGACACAATTAAGACATTGAAAAATAAAAATCAGCAGACACCAATAAATAAAAGGCAAGCTGTATTCAAAAAGACAACAAGCATACGACCAACAAAGAAGAATGGAGGAACATACACACATCGCGTCTATGAACGTGGCCGAAGAATTGGCCAGAAAATACCAACAACTGGAACAATTACGCCAAGCGTATATGAATTTGCAACAACAAAATGACCAATTACAACAACAACGAAACCAACAGCAACAACAAAAACAACCATTAAAAAAATCCAACCTCATGAGGGACAACATTTTTAAGATGGTAAATCATCTGCCAACCTTTACTGGAACAGGGGAGGTGACTATAAATAGCTTCTTAAGCAGCATCGAGTATTTGCTTTCGACAATTTCGGGCGAAAATCTTAAAAAAGAAGTGGTCCGAATAATATTTTATATAGTTATCCAAGGACAAGCCAAGGACGTCCTCATCAATATACCTACACCAGACAACTGGAATGTAATAAAGGAGACACTAAAATTAACCCTCTAGTGCCCAAATTTTATTTTTGAATGAAAAAATTGTTTGGGGTGGGGATTATGGTAAAATTATAGGTTCTTTATCAAGAAAGTGAAATTTTGTTCCTTGATCTGATTATATAGGGATAAAGCCTTACCCCGCCTGCAGGCGGCTTTGGGAAAAAACGCCAAAAAAAAATTTAAATGAAAACTTGCAAATTCAGTGTATTACGTACTTTTATTGAACAAAACAGAAAGTTTTTAGCAAAAATCAATACAAAACAAACAGTCAGTCTTATTTTAAATAGTTTTAGAAAAATGCTTACAAAAGAAAGGCATGCTTTTGGGCATAAATAGGCAGTTGGTGCAAATTATTTATACTGAAAATTGTGAAAGCAGTCCTTTTGCTGGGAAAAACAAAGATTCAGATTACATTTTCGGCACACGATTTGGGTTTCGAAGGTGTAGCCAGGATATTTGCACCTTTTTTTACCGGTGCGTGATAAAAACTTTGCAAAATGTCCAACTCTGTCGTAGCGAACGTCGTCAGGAGGTAAGTAAGCTTTCCTTCCAGTAAATTTTACTTGAGGAGTTTGTCATGGACGACCTGGAGCTCTTGGTATTGAAGAATATTGTTGTTTGCAGAGTACGTATGCGATCTCTGCCCGGAAGTTCGGCAGTTGGTACTGCCTAGCATGCGTGTCAATCTTGTTAATTCTTCTGAACAAAATATAAGCGTTTATCATGGCCATATCAAGCAGGTGTACAAAAAGTCGGTTTGTGTACTTATTGCTCTTTACCGGAATCTTATATCACCCAATTAGTCCATCCATGAGGTCGACGCCCCCATATGACTATTATATTCACGGACTACAGTGGGGCAATCGACATCAACAAATTTTTTTTCTGAGCGAACGAACCGCGACACTTTGTTTATAACATTTGTTTCATTCTGGAAGGGCTTTTCGCCTGCGTAACTCGATGCGAGTCGCACTATTTTATTGTCCTTCCAAACTGATAAAGAAATGTCAACTCCTAAAGCAGATCCACAAAATTCAGTTGAATATCCACGGGGTTGTTTCCTGAGATCAAGATCTGTCGGAAGTTTGCAATTCGGAATTCGATTTGAACGAATAGTTCCCAGCGAATGTATTCCGCGTGATTTTAGATAAACCAGAAGTGGCAGTGACGTGTAATAGTTGTCGAAATATGTTATATGGTTTGGAGCATTTTTATCAGGTAACTTATCGTTATCATTGAAATGCAAGTTGCTTCTTATTAGATCAAATCGATTTCGAGACATTGTGTCCTGAATTATTTGGAACGCATATTCACCCCAGTATGAACGGACGTTTGGGTAGCGAAACACGGACATATAAAATAAAATACCAATATATTTTCGTACTTCCGAGTTGGTTGTTGAAAAGGTAGTGCTAATATTCTTTTGAGAGCTATAGAGATTGGTTTGTTCCACGATATGGTCGATGACACTGTCGCCGAAGCACTTAAAGGGAGTGTCAAGACCTTTTATATTATCTCCCAATTCGGGTTCAGAAAAACCAATCGCTGATTTATCTAGCACTAAGTTCTTCTTTCGCCACAAAATTTTCTTAAAGGTCTGCGATTTAGGATCGATATCATTAACTGACCCAACAAACTCACCTGGATCGGTTATGATAGTTTCAATACGTTGACCGACAACCTGCTCACCAGGAGCTTTGCGTTTGCGATTCTGTGATTGCGGAATATTTGAGGAAGTCGAAGTAGATGGGGATAATACATATGCAAACGACGCGGGACTTCAATTTAAATTGACACCCACTTCTGATTCCAGCATAGAATCTGACAAATTTATCGCCCTGTTAATCACCTCGTCAATTCCAGTGTCGATAGGTAATTCTGCATCGTCCACATCTTCGTCTAAAAGATCTTCCAAATCTTCTTCCACGTCTGTATCATCGTCGATTTCTGGTAAATCCAAAAATGTTGCAATATCTTCATCATTGAGGGATGATAATTTACACTTTTTTCGTTGATCCATTTCTAAAAAACCAAAACTTTAAGCTTAGCCCCCCTCTAAAAATATCAAAATTTCAAACTTACCGCATAGTGTTATTTATTCCGAGTTATCCCAGGACCGCCTCTAGACGGGCTGTCTTCAAAGGTTTATAAAATACAGGAAACACTGTTTTTGTTATTATTTTTAACTTTCGTATTTTGAACACAACCAGCAACACTATGATAATTTTTATTATAAGCTAAATACACTTCTAATATTTTTATTTAATTTTTAAAATACACCACTTTTGCAAAATAATTATAAAGTCTGTCTTGTTCCTCCCGTTCTTTGGAGTGGTTGTCAAACTTAAATTAAATTGAAATAAAATAAAATAAATAAAGTTTATAGGTAAAATAAAAAAAAAAAAAATTTAGTTTTTTTTATAACAACCGCGAACCGGTAACGAAATTGGCGCAGTCAGTAGGATCCTTAAAAAAATAATAAGGATCCAGTGATACGAAATGAAAAGTGATAAAACTCTGAGTATCCTGCTAAGAATAGGACCAGAGAAAAGTTTTGAAAAAAAAAGAAACAAAATTTTTACAAATCTCTATAACGATACACTTTTTTTAGTTGACATTGAAAAAAACAAAAATCAGTGGACACAATTAAGACATTGAAAAATAAAAATCAGCAGACACCAATAAATAAAAGGCAAGCTGTATTCAAAAAGACAACAAGCATACGACCAACAAAGAAGAATGGAGGAACATACACACATCGCGTCTATGAACGTGGCCGAAGAATTGGCCAGAAAATACCAACAACTGGAACAATTACGCCAAGCGTATATGAATTTGCAACAACAAAATGACCAATTACAACAACAACGAAACCAACAGCAACAACAAAAACAACCATTAAAAAAATCCAACCTCATGAGGGACAACATTTTTAAGATGGTAAATCATCTGCCAACCTTTACTGGAACAGGGGAGGTGACTATAAATAGCTTCTTAAGCAGCATCGAGTATTTGCTTTCGACAATTTCGGGCGAAAATCTTAAAAAAGAAGTGGTCCGAATAATATTTTATATAGTTATCCAAGGACAAGCCAAGGACGTCCTCATCAATATACCTACACCAGACAACTGGAATGTAATAAAGGAGACACTAAAATTAACCCTCTAGTGCCCAAATTTTATTTTTGAATGAAAAAATTGTTTGGGGTGGGGATTATGGTAAAATTATAGGTTCTTTATCAAGAAAGTGAAAGTTTGTTCCTTGATCTGATTATATAGGGATAAAGCCTTACCCCGCCTGCAGGCGGCTTTGGGAAAAAACGTCAAACAAAAATTTAAATGAAAACTTGCAAATTCAGTGTATTACGTACTTTTATTGAACAAAACAGAAAGTTTTTAGCAAAAATCAATACAAAACAAACAGTCAGTCTTATTTTAAATAGTTTTAGAAAAATGCTTACAAAAGAAAGGCATGCTTTTGGGCATAAATAGGCAGTTGGTGCAAATTATTTATACTGAAAATTGTGAAAGCAGTCCTTTTGCTGGGAAAAACAAAGATTCAGATTACATTTTCGGCACACGATTTGAGTTTCGAAGGTGTAGCCAGGATATTTGCACCTTTTTTTACCGGTGCGTGATAAAAACTTTGCAAAATGTCCAACTCTGTCGTAGCGAACGTCGTCAGGAGGTAAGTAAGCTTTCCTTCCAGTAAATTTTACTTGAGGAGTTTGTCATGGACGACCTGGAGCTCTTGGTATTGAAGAATATTGTTGTTTGCAGAGTACGTATGCGATCTCTGCCCGGAAGTTCGGCAGTTGGTACTGCCTAGCATGCGTGTCAATCTTGTTAATTCTTCTGAACAAAATATAAGCGTTTATCATGGCCATATCAAGCAGGTGTACAAAAAGTCGGTTTGTGTACTTATTGCTCTTTACCGGAATCTTATATCACCCAATTAGTCCATCCATGAGGTCGACGCCCCCATATGACTATTATATTCACGGACTACAGTGGGGCAATCGACATCAACAAATTTTTTTTCTGAGCGAACGAACCGCGACACTTTGTTTATAACATTTGTTTCATTCTGGAAGGGCTTTTCGCCTGCGTAACTCGATGCGAGTCGCACTATTTTATTGTCCTTCCAAACTGATAAAGAAATGTCAACTCCTAAAGCAGATCCACAAAATTCAGTTGAATATCCACGGGGTTGTTTCCTGAGATCAAGATCTGTCGGAAGTTTGCAATTCGGAATTCGATTTGAACGAATAGTTCCCAGCGAATGTATTCCGCGTGATTTTAGATAAACCAGAAGTGGCAGTGACGTGTAATAGTTGTCGAAATATGTTATATGGTTTGGAGCATTTTTATCAGGTAACTTATCGTTATCATTGAAATGCAAGTTGCTTCTTATTAGATCAAATCGATTTCGAGACATTGTGTCCTGAATTATTTGGAACGCATATTCACCCCAGTATGAACGGACGTTTGGGTAGCGAAACACGGACATATAAAATAAAATACCAATATATTTTCGTACTTCCGAGTTGGTTGTTGAAAAGGTAGTGCTAATATTCTTTTGAGAGCTATAGAGATTGGTTTGTTCCACGATATGGTCGATGACACTGTCGCCGAAGCACTTAAAGGGAGTGTCAAGACCTTTTATATTATCTCCCAATTCGGGTTCAGAAAAACCAATCGCTGATTTATCTAGCACTAAGTTCTTCTTTCGCCACAAAATTTTCTTAAAGGTCTGCGATTTAGGATCGATATCATTAACTGACCCAACAAACTCACCTGGATCGGTTATGATAGTTTCAATACGTTGACCGACAACCTGCTCACCAGGAGCTTTGCGTTTGCGATTCTGTGATTGCGGAATATTTGAGGAAGTCGAAGTAGATGGGGATAATACATATGCAAACGACGCGGGACTTCCATTTAAATTGACACCCACTTCTGATTCCAGCATAGAATCTGACAAATTTATCGCCCTGTTAATCACCTCGTCAATTCCAGTGTCGATAGGTAATTCTGCATCGTCCACATCTTCGTCTAAAAAATCTTCCAAATCTTCTTCCACGTCTGTATCATCGTCGATTTCTGGTAAATCCAAAAATGTTGCAATATCTTCATCATTGAGGGATGATAATTTACACTTTTGTCGTTGATCCATTTCTAAAAAACCAAAACTTTAAGCTTAGCCCCCCTCTAAAAATATCAAAATTTCAAACTTACCGCATAGTGTTATTTATTCCGAGTTATCCCAGGACCGCCTCTAGACGGGCTGTCTTCAAAGGTTTATAAAATACAGGAAACACTGTTTTTGTTATTATTTTTAACTTTCGTATTTTGAACACAACCAGCAACACTATGATAATTTTTATTATAAGCTAAATACACTTCTAATATTTTTATTTAATTTTTAAAATACACCACTTTTGCAAAATAATTATAAAGTCTGTCTTGTTCCTCCCGTTCTTTGGAGTGGTTGTCAAACTTAAATTAAATTGAAATAAAATAAAATAAATAAAGTTTATAGGTAAAATAAAAAAAAAACAAATTTAGTTTTTTTTATAACAACCGCGAACCGGTAACGAAATTGGCGCAGTCAGTAGGATCCTTAAAAAAATAATAAGGATCCAGTGATATGAAATGAAAAGTGATAAAACTCTGAGTATCCTGCTAAGAATAGGACCAGAGAAAAGTTTTGAAAAAAAAAAGAAACAAAATTTTTACAAATCTCTATAACGATAAACTTAATTTAGTTGACATTGAAAAAAACAAAAATCAGTGGACACAATTAAGACATTGAAAAATAAAAATCAGCAGACACCAATAAATAAAAGGCAAGCTGTATTCAAAAAGACAACAAGCATACGACCAACAAAGAAGAATGGAGGAACATACACACATCGCGTCTATGAACGTGGCCGAAGAATTGGCCAGAAAATACCAACAACTGGAACAATTACGCCAAGCGTATATGAATTTGCAACAACAAAATGACCAATTACAACAACAACGAAACCAACAGCAACAACAAAAACAACCATTAAAAAAATCCAACCTCATGAGGGACAACATTTTTAAGATGGTAAATCATCTGCCAACCTTTACTGGAACAGGGGAGGTGACTATAAATAGCTTCTTAAGCAGCATCGAGTATTTGCTTTCGACAATTTCGGGCGAAAATCTTAAAAAAGAAGTGGTCCGAATAATATTTTATATAGTTATCCAAGGACAAGCCAAGGACGTCCTCATCAATATACCTACACCAGACAACTGGAATGTAATAAAGGAGACACTAAAATTAACCCTCTAGTGCCCAAATTTTATTTTTGAATGAAAAAATTGTTTGGGGTGGGGATTATGGTAAAATTATAGGTTCTTTATCAAGAAAGTGAAATTTTGTTCCTTGATCCGATTATATAGGGATAAAGCCTTACCCCGCCTGCAGGCGGCTTTGGGAAAAAACGCCAAAAAAAATTTAAATGAAAACTTGCAAATTCAGTGTATTACGTACTTTTATTGAACAAAACAGAAAGTTTTTAGCAAAAATCAATACAAAACAAACAGTCAGTCTTATTTTAAATAGTTTTAGAAAAATGCTTACAAAAGAAAGGCATGCTTTTGGGCATAAATAGGCAGTTGGTGCAAATTATTTATACTGAAAATTGTGAAAGCAGTCCTTTTGCTGGGAAAAACAAAGATTCAGATTACATTTTCGGCACACGATTTGAGTTTCGAAGGTGTAGCCAGGATATTTGCACCTTTTTTTACCGGTGCGTGATAAAAACTTTGCAAAATGTCCAACTCTGTCGTAGCGAACGTCGTCAGGAGGTAAGTAAGCTTTCCTTCCAGTAAATTTTACTTGAGGAGTTTGTCATGGACGACCTGGAGCTCTTGGTATTGAAGAATATTGTTGTTTGCAGAGTACGTATGCGATCTCTGCCCGGAAGTTCGGCAGTTGGTACTGCCTAGCATGCGTGTCAATCTTGTTAATTCTTCTGAACAAAATATAAGCGTTTATCATGGCCATATCAAGCAGGTGTACAAAAAGTCGGTTTGTGTACTTATTGCTCTTTACCGGAATCTTATATCACCCAATTAGTCCATCCATGAGGTCGACGCCCCCATATGACTATTATATTCACGGACTACAGTGGGGCAATCGACATCAACAAATTTTTTTTCTGAGCGAACGAACCGCGACACTTTGTTTATAACATTTGTTTCATTCTGGAAGGGCTTTTCGCCTGCGTAACTCGATGCGAGTCGCACTATTTTATTGTCCTTCCAAACTGATAAAGAAATGTCAACTCCTAAAGCAGATCCACAAAATTCAGTTGAATATCCACGGGGTTGTTTCCTGAGATCAAGATCTGTCGGAAGTTTGCAATTCGGAATTCGATTTGAACGAATAGTTCCCAGCGAATGTATTCCGCGTGATTTTAGATAAACCAGAAGTGGCAGTGACGTGTAATAGTTGTCGAAATATGTTATATGGTTTGGAGCATTTTTATCAGGTAACTTATCGTTATCATTGAAATGCAAGTTGCTTCTTATTAGATCAAATCGATTTCGAGACATTGTGTCCTGAATTATTTGGAACGCATATTCACCCCAGTATGAACGGACGTTTGGGTAGCGAAACACGGACATATAAAATAAAATACCAATATATTTTCGTACTTCCGAGTTGGTTGTTGAAAAGGTAGTGCTAATATTCTTTTGAGAGCTATAGAGATTGGTTTGTTCCACGATATGGTCGATGACACTGTCGCCGAAGCACTTAAAGGGAGTGTCAAGACCTTTTATATTATCTCCCAATTCGGGTTCAGAAAAACCAATCGCTGATTTATCTAGCACTAAGTTCTTCTTTCGCCACAAAATTTTCTTAAAGGTCTGCGATTTAGGATCGATATCATTAACAGACCCAACAAACTCACCTGGATCGGTTATGATAGTTTCAATACGTTGACCGACAACCTGCTCACCAGGAGCTTTGCGTTTGCGATTCTGTGATTGCGGAATATTTGAGGAAGTCGAAGTAGATGGGGATAATAAATATGCAAACGACGCGGGACTTCCATTTAAATTGACACCCACTTCTGATTCCAGCATAGAATCTGACAAATTTATCGCCCTGTTAATCACCTCGTCAATTCCAGTGTCGATAGGTAATTCTGCATCGTCCACATCTTCGTCTAAAAGATCTTCCAAATCTTCTTCCACGTCTGTATCATCGTCGATTTCTGGTAAATCCAAAAATGTTGCAATATCTTCATCATTGAGGGATGATAATTTACACTTTTGTCGTTGATCCATTTCTAAAAAACCAAAACTTTAAGCTTAGCCCCCCTCTAAAAATATCAAAATTTCAATCTTACCGCATAGTGTTATTTATTCCGAGTTATCCCAGGACCGCCTCTAGACGGGCTGTCTTCAAAGGTTTATAAAATACAGGAAACACTGTTTTTGTTATTATTTTTAACTTTCGTATTTTGAACACAACCAGCAACACTATGATAATTTTTATTATAAGCTAAATACACTTCTAATATTTTTATTTAATTTTTAAAATACACCACTTTTGCAAAATAATTATAAAGTCTGTCTTGTTCCTCCCGTTCTTTGGAGTGGTTGTCAAACTTAAATTAAATTGAAATAAAATAAAATAAATAAAGTTTATAGGTAAAATAAAAAAAAAACAAATTTAGTTTTTTTTATAACAACCGCGAACCGGTAACGAAATTGGCGCAGTCAGTAGGATCCTTAAAAAAATAATAAGGATCCAGTGATACGAAACGAAAAGTGATAAAACTCTGAGTATCCTGCTAAGAATAGGACCAGAGAAAAGTTTTGAAAAAAAAAGAAACAAAATTTTTACAAATCTCTATAACGATACACTTTTTTTAGTTGACATTGAAAAAAACAAAAATCAGTGGACACAATTAAGACATTGAAAAATAAAAATCAGCAGACACCAATAAATAAAAGGCAAGCTGTATTCAAAAAGACAACAAGCATACGACCAACAAAGAAGAATGGAGGAACATACACACATCGCGTCTATGAACGTGGCCGAAGAATTGGCCAGAAAATACCAACAACTGGAACAATTACGCCAAGCGTATATGAATTTGCAACAACAAAATGACCAATTACAACAACAACGAAACCAACAGCAACAACAAAAACAACCATTAAAAAAATCCAACCTCATGAGGGACAACATTTTTAAGATGGTAAATCATCTGCCAACCTTTACTGGAACAGGGGAGGTGACTATAAATAGCTTCTTAAGCAGCATCGAGTATTTGCTTTCGACAATTTCGGGCGAAAATCTTAAAAAAGAAGTGGTCCGAATAATATTTTATATAGTTATCCAAGGACAAGCCAAGGACGTCCTCATCAATATACCTACACCAGACAACTGGAATGTAATAAAGGAGACACTAAAATTAACCCTCTAGTGCCCAAATTTTATTTTTGAATGAAAAAATTGTTTGGGGTGGGGATTATGGTAAAATTATAGGTTCTTTATCAAGAAAGTGAAATTTTGTTCCTTGATCTGATTATATAGGGATAAAGCCTTACCCCGCCTGCAGGCGGCTTTGGGAAAAAACGCCAAAAAAAAATTTAAATGAAAACTTGCAAATTCAGTGTATTACGTACTTTTATTGAACAAAACAGAAAGTTTTTAGCAAAAATCAATACAAAACAAACAGTCAGTCTTATTTTAAATAGTTTTAGAAAAATGCTTACAAAAGAAAGGCATGCTTTTGGGCATAAATAGGCAGTTGGTGCAAATTATTTATACTGAAAATTGTGAAAGCAGTCCTTTTGCTGGGAAAAACAAAGATTCAGATTACATTTTCGGCACACGATTTGAGTTTCGAAGGTGTAGCCAGGATATTTGCACCTTTTTTTACCGGTGCGTGATAAAAACTTTGCAAAATGTCCAACTCTGTCGTAGCGAACGTCGTCAGGAGGTAAGTAAGCTTTCCTTCCAGTAAATTTTACTTGAGGAGTTTGTCATGGACGACCTGGAGCTCTTGGTATTGAAGAATATTGTTGTTTGCAGAGTACGTATGCGATCTCTGCCCGGAAGTTCGGCAGTTGGTACTGCCTAGCATGCGTGTCAATCTTGTTAATTCTTCTGAACAAAATATAAGCGTTTATCATGGCCATATCAAGCAGGTGTACAAAAAGTCGGTTTGTGTACTTATTGCTCTTTACCGGAATCTTATATCACCCAATTAGTCCATCCATGAGGTCGACGCCCCCATATGACTATTATATTCACGGACTACAGTGGGGCAATCGACATCAACAAATTTTTTTTCTGAGCGAACGAACCGCGACACTTTGTTTATAACATTTGTTTCATTCTGGAAGGGCTTTTCGCCTGCGTAACTCGATGCGAGTCGCACTATTTTATTGTCCTTCCAAACTGATAAAGAAATGTCAACTCCTAAAGCAGATCCACAAAATTCAGTTGAATATCCACGGGGTTGTTTCCTGAGATCAAGATCTGTCGGAAGTTTGCAATTCGGAATTCGATTTGAACGAATAGTTCCCAGCGAATGTATTCCGCGTGATTTTAGATAAACCAGAAGTGGCAGTGACGTGTAATAGTTGTCGAAATATGTTATATGGTTTGGAGCATTTTTATCAGGTAACTTATCGTTATCATTGAAATGCAAGTTGCTTCTTATTAGATCAAATCGATTTCGAGACATTGTGTCCTGAATTATTTGGAACGCATATTCACCCCAGTATGAACGGACGTTTGGGTAGCGAAACACGGACATATAAAATAAAATACCAATATATTTTCGTACTTCCGAGTTGGTTGTTGAAAAGGTAGTGCTAATATTCTTTTGAGAGCTATAGAGACTGGTTTGTTCCACGATATGGTCGATGACACTGTCGCCGAAGCACTTAAAGGGAGTGTCAAGACCTTTTATATTATCTCCCAATTCGGGTTCAGAAAAACCAATCGCTGATTTATCTAGCACTAAGTTCTTCTTTCGCCACAAAATTTTCTTAAAGGTCTGCGATTTAGGATCGATATCATTAACTGACCCAACAAACTCACCTGGATCGGTTATGATAGTTTCAATACGTTGACCGACAACCTGCTCACCAGGAGCTTTGCGTTTGCGATTCTGTGATTGCGGAATATTTGAGGAAGTCGAAGTAGATGGGGATAATACATATGCAAACGACGCGGGACTTCCATTTAAATTGACACCCACTTCTGATTCCAGCATAGAATCTGACAAATTTATCGCCCTGTTAATCACCTCGTCAATTCCAGTGTCGATAGGTAATTCTGCATCGTCCACATCTTCGTCTAAAAGATCTTCCAAATCTTCTTCCACGTCTGTATCATCGTCGATTTCTGGTAAATCCAAAAATGTTGCAATATCTTCATCATTGAGGGATGATAATTTACACTTTTTTCGTTGATCCATTTCTAAAAAACCAAAACTTTAAGCTTAGCCCCCCTCTAAAAATATCAAAATTTCAAACTTACCGCATAGTGTTATTTATTCCGAGTTATCCCAGGACCGCCTCTAGACGGGCTGTCTTCAAAGGTTTATAAAATACAGGAAACACTGTTTTTGTTATTATTTTTAACTTTCGTATTTTGAACACAACCAGCAACACTATGATAATTTTTATTATAAGCTAAATACACTTCTAATATTTTTATTTAATTTTTAAAATACACCACTTTTGCAAAATAATTATAAAGTCTGTCTTGTTCCTCCCGTTCTTTGGAGTGGTTGTCAAACTTAAATTAAATTGAAATAAAATAAAATAAATAAAGTTTATAGGTAAAATAAAAAAAAAAAAAATTTAGTTTTTTTTATAACAACCGCGAACCGGTAACGAAATTGGCGCAGTCAGTAGGATCCTTAAAAAAATAATAAGGATCCAGTGATACGAAATGAAAAGTGATAAAACTCTGAGTATCCTGCTAAGAATAGGACCAGAGAAAAGTTTTGAAAAAAAAAGAAACAAAATTTTTACAAATCTCTATAACGATACACTTTTTTTAGTTGACATTGAAAAAAACAAAAATCAGTGGACACAATTAAGACATTGAAAAATAAAAATCAGCAGACACCAATAAATAAAAGGCAAGCTGTATTCAAAAAGACAACAAGCATACGACCAACAAAGAAGAATGGAGGAACATACACACATCGCGTCTATGAACGTGGCCGAAGAATTGGCCAGAAAATACCAACAACTGGAACAATTACGCCAAGCGTATATGAATTTGCAACAACAAAATGACCAATTACAACAACAACGAAACCAACAGCAACAACAAAAACAACCATTAAAAAAATCCAACCTCATGAGGGACAACATTTTTAAGATGGTAAATCATCTGCCAACCTTTACTGGAACAGGGGAGGTGACTATAAATAGCTTCTTAAGCAGCATCGAGTATTTGCTTTCGACAATTTCGGGCGAAAATCTTAAAAAAGAAGTGGTCCGAATAATATTTTATATAGTTATCCACAAGCCAAGGACGTCCTCATCAATATACCTACACCAGACAACTGGAATGTAATAAAGGAGACACTAAAATTAACCCTCTAGTGCCCAAATTTTATTTTTGAATGAAAAAATTGTTTGGGGTGGGGATTATGGTAAAATTATAGGTTCTTTATCAAGAAAGTGAAATTTTGTTCCTTGATCTGATTATATAGGGATAAAGCCTTACCCCGCCTGCAGGCGGCTTTGGGAAAAAACGTCAAACAAAAATTTAAATGAAAACTTGCAAATTCAGTGTATTACGTACTTTTATTGAACAAAACAGAAAGTTTTTAGCAAAAATCAATACAAAACAAACAGTCAGTCTTATTTTAAATAGTTTTAGAAAAATGCTTACAAAAGAAAGGCATGCTTTTGGGCATAAATAGGCAGTTGGTGCAAATTATTTATACTGAAAATTGTGAAAGCAGTCCTTTTGCTGGGAAAAACAAAGATTCAGATTACATTTTCGGCACACGATTTGAGTTTCGAAGGTGTAGCCAGGATATTTGCACCTTTTTTTACCGGTGCGTGATAAAAACTTTGCAAAATGTCCAACTCTGTCGTAGCGAACGTCGTCAGGAGGTAAGTAAGCTTTCCTTCCAGTAAATTTTACTTGAGGAGTTTGTCATGGACGACCTGGAGCTCTTGGTATTGAAGAATATTGTTGTTTGCAGAGTACGTATGCGATCTCTGCCCGGAAGTTCGGCAGTTGGTACTGCCTAGCATGCGTGTCAATCTTGTTAATTCTTCTGAACAAAATATAAGCGTTTATCATGGCCATATCAAGCAGGTGTACAAAAAGTCGGTTTGTGTACTTATTGCTCTTTACCGGAATCTTATATCACCCAATTAGTCCATCCATGAGGTCGACGCCCCCATATGACTATTATATTCACGGACTACAGTGGGGCAATCGACATCAACAAATTTTTTTTCTGAGCGAACGAACCGCGACACTTTGTTTATAACATTTGTTTCATTCTGGAAGGGCTTTTCGCCTGCGTAACTCGATGCGAGTCGCACTATTTTATTGTCCTTCCAAACTGATAAAGAAATGTCAACTCCTAAAGCAGATCCACAAAATTCAGTTGAATATCCACGGGGTTGTTTCCTGAGATCAAGATCTGTCGGAAGTTTGCAATTCGGAATTCGATTTGAACGAATAGTTCCCAGCGAATGTATTCCGCGTGATTTTAGATAAACCAGAAGTGGCAGTGACGTGTAATAGTTGTCGAAATATGTTATATGGTTTGGAGCATTTTTATCAGGTAACTTATCGTTATCATTGAAATGCAAGTTGCTTCTTATTAGATCAAATCGATTTCGAGACATTGTGTCCTGAATTATTTGGAACGCATATTCACCCCAGTATGAACGGACGTTTGGGTAGCGAAACACGGACATATAAAATAAAATACCAATATATTTTCGTACTTCCGAGTTGGTTGTTGAAAAGGTAGTGCTAATATTCTTTTGAGAGCTATAGAGATTGGTTTGTTCCACGATATGGTCGATGACACTGTCGCCGAAGCACTTAAAGGGAGTGTCAAGATCTTTTATATTATCTCCCAATTCGGGTTCAGAAAAACCAATCGCTGATTTATCTAGCACTAAGTTCTTCTTTCGCCACAAAATTTTCTTAAAGGTCTGCGATTTAGGATCGATATCATTAACTGACCCAACAAACTCACCTGGATCGGTTATGATAGTTTCAATACGTTGACCGACAACCTGCTCACCAGGAGCTTTGCGTTTGCGATTCTGTGATTGCGGAATATTTGAGGAAGTCGAAGTAGATGGGGATAATACATATGCAAACGACGCGGGACTTCCATTTAAATTGACACCCACTTCTGATTCCAGCATAGAATCTGACAAATTTATCGCCCTGTTAATCACCTCGTCAATTCCAGTGTCGATAGGTAATTCTGCATCGTCCACATCTTCGTCTAAAAGATCTTCCAAATCTTCTTCCACGTCTGTATCATCGTCGATTTCTGGTAAATCCAAAAATGTTGCAATATCTTCATCATTGAGGGATGATAATTTACACTTTTTTCGTTGATCCATTTCTAAAAAACCAAAACTTTAAGCTTAGCCCCCCTCTAAAAATATCAAAATTTCAAACTTACCGCATAGTGTTATTTATTCCGAGTTATCCCAGGACCGCCTCTAGACGGGCTGTCTTCAAAGGTTTATAAAATACAGGAAACACTGTTTTTGTTATTATTTTTAACTTTCGTATTTTGAACACAACCAGCAACACTATGATAATTTTTATTATAAGCTAAATACACTTCTAATATTTTTATTTAATTTTTAAAATACACCACTTTTGCAAAATAATTAATTTGACCGCACTTCAATATTTTCCGACTTCAAATGACTATGACGGCTGATTAAAAAACAAGACGCTGCTCCAAATGCACCAGCAATAATTTTGGGACTTCCCCGAATTAGAAAGAGTTTAAAAAGTAACTAAATGGTATTTTAAAAGGGAATAAGCGTGAAATAAACTTAGGCCGTCTACAGGCGGTCTTGGGTACTAGAGGGTTAAGGTACCGACCCAACGTGCAACCACACCATCTATATAAAATAATAGCCAACCTAAAGGTACACTCGATAAGTGAACTTATAATAGAGTTACAAAACATTAAGTATAAGGCAGACGAACTAATTATATATTACCAAGACGATCATTACATTGACTTATCGAACATAGATAGCCTTTTAGTCAATACCGTGGAGGAAATGACGCAAGGTGTATTGTTGGACAAAATTTATGAGGTGGACAATATTAATGACATACTTAGAATTTTGACGAGAAGAAGGTTCGAAGATACCTGTATTAGGCAAGAATATAGGAAATTCAAAAATACTAAATACGATTCAAATATGAACCAAAACTACAAGAATAAACATAATAATTATACACAAGAACGTATAGAAAACTACAATCGTAATAATTATAATAATAATAATAGGAATAATAATAATTGGAATAATTGGAACAAACAATTTAATAACTCAGGACGCTATAGAGTTCCACAAACTAATAATAATAACAATTATAATAATAACAATTATAATAACCCATCAGGCAACTTCCAGCGTTTCGGGCAGGTAGGACACCCTAGGTCAAATTTCAACCAAAATAGATGGAATCAACCTAGGCAAAACCTAAACGAACCCATGGACGTTGATAATATAGAACGTTATGGTATACACAATATCCAGAGGGTCGGGCAGGTAGGACACCCTAGGCCATGTTTCAGCCAAAATCGCTTGGAACAACCTAGGCAAGACCTAAACGCACCCATGGAATCCAGAAATGATGTACAAAACTATAAGTTAAATGAAATAATAGAAAATTTTGAATTAAAACAATGTAAATACGACGGAGGTCAATTTAAACCAACCCCAAATAATTAAAATCATTTATTTTGGGAACGACCTCAGATTTTTTATCCATCATAAACATTAAAATAAGAGGAAAAATATATGACGCATTAATAGACACAGGGGCGAGTATTAGTTTAATAGACAGTAACATTAAAGATTTTAGAAAAAATTTATTAAAGGAACCAATAAAGTTTAGTACCAGTAACAAAAAGGATTTTATTAGATATGAAGTTGTGACGGATGCACCCGACGTTTTTAATATACCCCATTATGCGAAGATTAGATGGAAAGTAGCTGAATTAAAGGGGCGAAGATATAAATTTGTAAAAGGAATCGACTTGTTAAATTGTTTTAAAACAATGGTAAATTTGGAAGACGGATATATCTCATTTAATGATAAAGTAACACATTTTTTAATAAACCCATATAATGATTAGAGATTTGTGCATTAGAAGCAATAGAATTTTGTAGTGAACTTCAAAACAGAATTCAGTAAGAGCACTTGAATGAAGAAGAAAAAAGAGAAATTTTAAAAATATTAAGTAGATTCCAGAAATTATTCTTTAAGGAGTTATACGCAGTTATGAAGCAAATAAAAGACGGGTTGTCAAGGATTTATCCTGAAGAAACTTCAGAATATTTTAATTTGAAAATTTTTGGCGGTTATAAAAGCATCCTTCAAGTACGTAACAAAATTTTTTATTTATGAAAATGTTGATTATAGAGCGTGCTGCAGGCGATTTCTGGAACCTCCTTTAAAAAAAGACGATTTACGGTGTACATCGTAACTCAGGATTGGATTATCTGAAATCAAAAAACCAAACAAATTTTGTTAATATATTAGATTATCTAGTAATTAATCGTTCGGCTAATCAAAATAGTGAATTTTCACAAAATGGCAGCTTTTAAAAGAAATGATTTCGATTTTTACGTTAAAATTTGGCCGTAAATCTATATATATAAAAAGAAGTTACATTTCCTTGGTAATCTTATAACTCAAGAACGGGCTCACCTATCCAAACCAAATTTTTAGGCTTTGTTTGGACTATTCAGTAGATGGTTTGTGTTTTAAAATTTTAAGAATCGGATACCAGGGTCTCGAAAAATAGGCCAAAACGTGAACCCGGGTAACCCTAGGATGTGTTTGTACAATATGGGTAGCAAATGGAAGCTGCTGATGATTCTATAGCATAGAGTATTTTTGATGCCGCTCCGTGACTAGGGTCTCGAGATATCGCCCAAAATGTGGACCCCGATAACTTAAGGATGTGTTCGTACAATATGGGTAGCAAATGGGAGCTGTTGATGATTTCTATAGTATAGAGTATTTTTCATACCGTTCCGTGACTAGGGTCTCGAGATATAATCCAAAACGTGGACCCGGGTAACCCTAGGATGTGTTTGTACAATATGGGTAGCAAATGGAAGCTGCTGATGATTCTATAGTATAGAGTATTTTTGATGCCGCTCCGTGACTAGGGTCTCGAGATATCGCCCAAAATGTGGACCCCGATAACTTAAGGATGTGTTCGTACAATATGGGTAGCAAATGGAAGCTGTTGATGATTTCTATAGTATAGAGTATTTTTCATACCGTTCCGTGACTAGGGTCTCGAGATATAATCCAAAACGTGGACCCGGGTAACCCTAGGATGTGTTTGTACAATATGGGTAGCAAATGGAAGCTGCTGATGATTCTATAGTATAGAGTATTTTTGATGCCGCTCCGTGACTAGGGTCTCGAGATATCGCCCAAAATGTGGACCCCGATAACTTAAGGATGTGTTCGTACAATATGGGTAGCAAATGGAAGCTGTTGATGATTTCTATAGTATAGAGTATTTTTCATACCGCTCCGTGACTAGGGTCTCGAGGTATAATCCAAAACGTGGACCCGGGTAACCCTAGGATGTGTTTGTACAATATGGGTAGCAAATGGAAGCTGCTGATGATTTTATAGTATAGAGTATTTTTAATGCCCCTCCGTAACTAGGGTCTCGAGATATCGCCCAAAATGTGGACCCCGATAACTTAAGGATGTGTTCGTACAATATGGGTAGCAAATGGAAGCTGTTGACGATTTCTATAGTATAGAGTATTTTTCATACCGTTCCGTGACTAAGGTCTCGAGATATAATCCAAAACGTGGACCCGGGTAACTCTAGGATGTGTTTGTACAATATGGGTATCAAATGGAAGCTGCTGATGATTTTATAGTATAGAGTATTTTTAATGCCCCTCCGTAACTAGGGTCTCGAGATATAGACCAAAACGTGGACCTGGATAACCCTAGGATGTGTTTGAACCACATGAGTATCCATTTCGGCAAAAATGTAAAGCACTTATGGATTTAATTGTGAAATTATATGTATTTGGGGAGGTGCGTTGCCATATGTACTCCATCGAATGGCAGAAAAGGGGATTGCCGCACGCACATATACTAATTTGGCTGGTAAATAACTCCGGATCAAATCGATAGCCTTATATCAGCTGAAATTCCTAACCACACTGCTGATCCTGGGTTATTTCAAGTTGTCGTTATATATTACATTTCCTTGGTAATCTTATAACTCAAGAACCGCCGAACCGATTGACACAAAAATTTTAGAGTTCTTTTCCATCTTTGAGGTGGTGGTTTGTGTGAAGTTTGATTGAAATCGGTGCAGCCGTTCCTGAGTTATGATATTTTATGTGAGTAATGGTTTCCTCTCATACGAAATGCCTGTATGGGAAAAACAAAAACAAATACACAGCCGCTTATGAGCGTTTCTGTTGTACTGTTGTGGTTGTAAGTGTATTATGTTAATATTAATTTTGGGCGAAAATATAATAAAAACAGGAGCATTCAAGGAACTGGAAAAACATTTTTAACTTTATTTATTTTAGCATAATTTATTTAGCGTAAAAAATTGAAATGGAAATTAAAGAATCAAAGTTTAATTACAAGTTTTTATCGGCTCTTTCACCTTACCTGTATATAGGTGACCACCACAATCAAATTTTAAAAAAGTACAGAAAAGGCTATTGTGACATCTTTAGAAAGTATGTTGAATGAAAAAAATCAACTAATTCAACTGTTTAAACATTTTACGAGTTCGATAAAGAAAACTTAATATGAAAAATTTCTTGCGATATAAAAAAAACATTTTATGTATGGTGGTGCGAAGCCCACTGGGTGATGCTAGTTGATTATAAAATGGAAAATAAGTATCAGATTTACAAAAGGAACGATTAATTACTAGAAAATGTATCTTTAAAGATTGAGTTAAAACGGTTGATCGATCAAACAAGCCGTTTTCGAGATATCGTGTACACCGACTTGAAAAATGCCGTTTTGAAAAAAACACGTTTAAAGTTTCAATACCTACCTTAAAACGTGCCGAGGCATCTCTACATATTTAGGTATAACTCCGAAAGTATTGCTTAGATCTACTTCAAATTTCGTGCGTATACTTTTGAATATATGTACATTACAAAAATGCAATAAAAAAAAATCGATTTTTTTGAAAGTCATAACTGCGTATAACCCCTTAAAGAAGGAGATAGATTAACTAGTACAATGAAAATACAGCATGAAATTAGGACAACAACCGAAGAAAAAATAAACTCAAAACTATACAGATAACCACCCCAACATGAGACAGAAGTCAGAAAACAAGTAAGGGAAATGGAAGCACAGGAGATAATCAGGAAAAGTTCTTCGCGTTATGCAAGCCCTTTGATAATAGTGCCAAAAAAAATCAATAATTCAGGAGAAAAGAAATATAGACTCGTGGTGGACTACAGGAAGCTAAATGAAATAACTATCGACGATAAAGTTGCACTACCAAATGTAGATTCCATTCCGGACAAACTGGGCAGGGCGCAATACTTTACCACTCTGGATTTAGCGAAGGGTTATCACCAGATTTTGGTGAGGGAACAAGATAGAGAGAAGACCGCATTTGTGACACCACATGGATTATATGAATTCGTAATTGAAAGAACATATAAGGGCGATAATTTAAAAATTCAAATAGACAAGTGCAATTTAAAAAAAAATAGAGACGGAATTTTTGGGACATATTTTGACAAAAGACGGACTAAAACCAAACCCTAACAAAATTAAAATAATTCAGGAAATCACGTTACCAAAAACAGAGAAACAAATTAAAAGTTTCCTTGGGCTCACCGGGTATTATAGGAAATTCATAAAAGATTACGCGAAGGTAGCCCAACCTATTACAACATATCTAAAGAAAGGCATAAAAGTAAACGTAAACGACCCAACATTTATAGAAGCATTCGAAAAGCTAAAATTATTGATTGGTAGTCATCCCATTTTGAGATATCCAGATTTTGAAAAAATGTTCACATTAACCACAGATGCCTCCAATTATGCGATTGGAGCCGTTCTATCACAAGAAGGACAACCGGTTTGTTTCATTTCAAGAACCTTGAATAATCATGAAAGAAATTACGCAGCAACGGACAAGGAATTTTTGGCAATATTATGGAGCGTTAATTACCTAAGACCCTACCTCTACGGGAGAAAATTTAAGATCTTAACGGATCACCAACCAATTAAGTTTTTACACGCAAAGTACAAAGGAAGGGACATGTCGCCAAGACATCAAAGATGGATTTTAAAATTGGGTGAATATAATTTTACGATCGAGTATATTAAAGGAAAAGAGAATAGAGTCGCGGACTTCCTGAGTAGATTGGAACATGTTAATGAATAAAATGTTCGGAAAAACTGGGATAATGAATCAGATTTTGATATAATATATAATGTGGAGGACGAAAATGTTTCCATGGCAACAACCCATTCAGCAGATGAAAATTTGCACGATCACTTCTACATTAAGGAAGAAATAGTAAACAAGTATAAGACACAAATTATATTAACAAACAATAAAGTTCAAGAATTACAGGAATTACATAGAAAAAGGATAATATATATAGCGGAAAGTGATTTTGAAGTAATGAGACAAATATTTAGAAAGTATATCACTAAAGGTAAAGTAGGAATATTTTCTGAACTTTCAGACAGAAGCTACAACATAGTTCAAGAAGAATTAATAGTCGTTGGAAACAACGTAGGTAAATACCCATTCAATAAAAATAAATTTGGAAAAGAATAAACTTTCCTGGAATTAAAACCACTCAATTCATATCGGGACAGCTGTCTGTATACAGCAGCTGACCCCGTCTAACAAACATAGGGCAGTGCTGCCATCGATTTTTATAAGTCGATACAACAATTTTGCCACCACTAGGTGGCGCTGCAAAGCAAACTGATGCCGACATTAACCCAAGTGTGGCTCAAAACAAAAAAATAATAATAATATAATTGCGAATCTGAAATTTTCTTACAAAACAAGATCTCTGAACTTGAAGCAATATGTATACAACTTAAGCAAGAAATGCTTCAACTTAAAGCTGATAATGCTAAGCTAAAAGATGAAAATCTAAATTTAAAAGGTTCACTAAGTACAGGGACATTGAAAGACAAAATTGTCGCTAGTTATGAAACTGATGAGGAAGAACTTAACCGAGAAACCGACTGGATCCTAAAAAAAACAAGAAGGCCAGCTAAAAAAAGAAAAGCTAATGAATCGTTGGAAGACGCTGGCCAAACAACTCCTACAGCAAAATCAACAACAGCAGTGGTGATGCAAAAATCAATTGCTAAGCGTCCGCCCCCTATAATGGTGACAAATGTAAGTGATTACCAAAAACTATATTCTTATATAAAAGATAACTCGGAAAATGAATTTAATATTAAATCACTAAATAATGATGTGCACAAAATAAACATGTTTGATGTAAATGACTACCAATGATAACCAAAATATTATCCGATAAAAATATATCCTGGTACGCATATGAAAATAAGCAATTCAGAGATATTAAAGTTGTAATAAAAAATTTGCACCAATCAAATCAACTAAGCAGTTTACTAAAAGATTTAGAAGCGCAAGGCTTTAAGCCAAAAAGTGCCATTAACAAACTAGCTTGGAAAACCAAAAAGCCACTAGATATGTTTCTTGTCAGCTTTGAACCAACCGATAAAATAGAAGATATATTCAAGATAAATAGAATATTAAATACTGTAGTTAAAGTAGAACCAGTAAAAAGTTCGACATTAATACCACAATGTCAGAACAGCCAATCGTATGGACATACTAAAAATTATTGTGGAAAACCACCAAAATGCGTAAAATGTGGAGAAAAGCACCTTACAGTTTATTGTACAAAACTGTCAACTGAAAAACCAAAATGTAGCAACTGTGGAGAAGCGCACCCAGCAAATTATAGAGGATGTGCAGTTGCCAAGGAAGCTCAGAAATAAATCTCGCAATATTTTAAATACTAAATCGCATGAAAAAGAACCTGAAAATAAAAATTTAGAAACAAGAGCACAGCAGACATATGCTACTATAGTTCGATCTGATAACGCACCGCAGCCAACCGAAAACTTTGATACTAGTCAAATCTTACAAAATATTTTGTCAAAGCTATTAAATATGGAAGAAGCTATTACAAATATTGATGAACGATTAAAACAACAAGAATATAATAACGGTAATGCTATGGAATGCAAACGGTCTTTCTAAACATGAACATGAGTTACAAATTCTTTTAGACGAAAACAACATAGATGTCTGCTTAATAGCAGAAACACATTTCACAAAACAATCGGTTATAAAATTTAAAGGTTACAACTTGTATCACACAACACATCCATCAAATTCAGCAAGAGGAGGTAGTGCCATAATCATCAAAGAAATGTTAAAGTACAGTGAAGAACCAAAATATCAAACGGAAAAAATTCAGGCAACACTAATTAAAATTTATACAAAGAAGTACAGCATAACGCTAGCAAGTCTATATAGCCCACCAAAACATGCATTTAAAACAGAAGACTATATTGTATTCTTCAAACATGTTGGAGATCGCTTTATTATAGGTGGCGACTTCTGGGGATCCAGATTGACAACAACGAAAGGAAAAGAGTTACTATGTGCAATAAACCAATATAATTGCGAAACTTTTTCATCAGGGAGTCCAACATACTGGCCCTCAGATCAAAACAAAGTTCCAGACTTAATAGACTTTTTCATAGTAAAAAATATCAGTTGCAACTATCTACAGGTAGAAGAAAGCGCTGATTTAAACTCTGATCACTCACCAATTGTACTCACTTTAAGCGAATACTTAATATCAAAAATAAACAAACCAACACTCGTGAATCATAAAACCGACTGGCAAAGTTTTAAGTTAATTCTAAAGGAAAATATAAATCTGAATGCTTCCATAAAATCGAGAAAGAGATTAGACGAAGAAATCGAAAAATATATCAAAATTATCCAACAAGCTGCCTGGCAATGCACACCGGAAATACAAAGACGACTTAAAGGAAATAGTTATCTGAGTGAGATTTTAATGCTAATAAAAAATAACAAACCAGAGCACCACAAGAAAGAGCCAAACTCAATAAACTTTCTACACAACTAAAAGAAGAAATAAAATAACTTAAAAATGACTCCATTAGAGATGCTCTAGAAAATTTAACGAGCGATAAACGTACGGACTATTCACTTTGGAAGGCAACTAAAACCTTGAATAGGCCTATTATGCATTCCCCACCAATAAAAAATTATGATGGCAGCTGGGCCAAATCTAACGAACAAAAAGCTGAGAGATTTGCCAAATATCTTCATGTTATGTATATAAAACCAAAATCTCACATTAGGAACGACCCTATAGATGAATTCATTGCAAATATAATTAAAGACAAAGTGTAATATTAAACCCATTTCCGATTTGTTTAAAGAAATTACGATTAAATTCATAAATCAAAATTATTTTTCGGTCGCGACTCCAAGAATTGCAACCGTCCCAAATTAACTAACTTCACTGTCTGCTAAGAAAGCAATTTGTAACAAATATTGTCAAATCGGCATTTCCGTTCCCACACGAAAATGCAATATTCATAAGTAACACAACAATTTTTTATAAACCAATGTAATTAGCTAGTAAGAAAACAGAATTGTAAAATATACCGAGTAAGCAAATATGTACACATATGGGCATTTTCACGGTAACGGACGCGACATTTGTACGCTTTTAAGTGCGTCCAAAACAATGAAGACAAAGTAAAAGTTTATATATATTGATATTGTTTTAAAGGGCTGACGGAGTGCTAGATTTTAATATATACGGGAAAGATCTTTTACAAATAAGTACGTAGTTATAAGCAATTATAAAGTGATACGGACGCGACAAAAAATAGAAGTTTTTTTGAGGCGCATTCAGAAATATACAAAATTCAGCAAATTAAGGATTTTTATATATATACAATATATATGTTAATAAATGCGAACAGATGACTGTTATTCGTAGGTTTATGAAATATGATAATTTTCTCTTCGTTTTTTTTTTAATTGAGTACAGAAGAAATACGGACGCGACATAGCGGACGCGACAAAATTTTCCATGAGCTAGGAAATAGAATTTTTTTCATTATAACACTTCAATTTTATTGAAAATAAAAACTCAAGTAATATTACAGTAAAAACGACTTAAAAAATTAAAAAGAAAGTTATTAGTTTTTAGGATGGTCTATTTTAATTATTTTCTTTAATGAATAGGCCGTCCGAGCAACTTCAATACATTTACTGTCGAAATATGAAAACCAATGCATACTTTTAACTCCTTTGATATTTGGAACATTTTGCCATAACTCTGACAGTTGATTAGAAAAACTATCAATTTGTGTTCCAGAGATATACAAAATTTTAACTCCATCAATGTTTAGTCCGTGAGCCAGGTGCTAATTTTTGTCAGTCATTTCCTCTCAGTCGATAATTCGTAAAATGCCTCAGATAGCTGCATTATGAAGCGTTGTGAACGTCAGCTGCGGCTCCGGGGGTGGGTTGAGCAGTTATAGCCACCCTCGCACGTACAAAAAAAAAATATTTTTAGTCATTTCCTCCCGATTAAAACATTGATCAAATTAAAGTTAGACTAATATTTTGAAGAAATAAAATTGTCAGCTGATTATAAAGTGGTGGATTATACGTCAGCTGGTCACACAAATATGCAAAAAAACAAAATTTTTTCAGTGAACGAAAATTTATCAGATGATAGTTTATGTATTGTTTTTAATAAATAAATAAGTCAGCTGGCTATATGTAGGTGGAATGTGCGTCAGCTGATGCCCTGAAGGTGTAACGTCGGAGCTAGTCGGAAACATTTATAGCCTAAGTAAATGTAGCAGCTGACGAGTTTTCCCCCAACATACTGGCAGCTGATTTGTTTTCTTACTTACAGGATCATTTCAACAATCCGCACAAACATTTTTTTTCGGGAGGAAATGACGTACTTGAAGTTATTCAACATTACATTTAATGTGCAAACTGAAATGTATAATTTTATGGCAATGTTTCGATTAAATCAAATTTTTTATGGGAACTTTCCGATTCTTAAGAATAGAAATAAATAAATATTTTGTTAAGCAAATCAACTAATTTATAAATTTTCAGTACTTAAATTAATAATGTTGAAGATTTAATACAAAAAGTTATTTAATTATGTTTGGTAATTTAATCATTTTCATTTTCGCTTCTGCTCATCTCACTTTCTTCTCTTTCTGACTCACTGTCAGTTCGCACAAATCATTTGCAATACTTTTTTTGAAATGTTTCCAATTTTTGCAATTTGTGCAAACAGAGCAAAAGTCATTATCATTGCCTTTGATAGATACATTTTCCCATCGATTAAAGACAAGCATAAACTTCGAGGTATGGAACAAGTAAACTTCCGTATCGATGGTCCAGATCAAGTGCGAAAAAAAGATTTTTCAATTGAGTTAAAAAATACCAACTTTAAAGAAGCACTTGTACAGTTTTTTATTGAAAATTGGGAAGAAAATTATATGGCACCATATATTAACAATAAAATAATTTATCTCAATGCTGACGATTGTTTTAAGTACGTAGTTACAGATTCTAAAGTGGTAAAATCGGTAGAAAAAACACTTTCGTGTCGAGCTCACGAAGAAGCCGACACAAAAATAATTTTCCACGTTTGCCAGTTAGATTTTAATGCTAATGTAACGATTCGTTGCTCGGATACTGACGTATTAATAATTATGTTAGCCAATATGGATAATATTGCAGAACATATCCAAATTTGTATGGAAATCGGAAATCGTCGGAAAAAATCAAAGATTTATCAACATAACAGAATTACATATAGCATTAGGAGAAAATTTAAGTGCAGCGCTTCCTGCATTTCACGCATTCACAGGATGCGATTACAACCCGGCCTTTTTTAAGAAGGGCAAAAACCGCCCATTTTCAATAATGTCAAAATCTGAAGAATTCACTGAACGTTTCATCCAATTGTCACAACCATCTGAGAAGAGACTTGACTTTTTTGACAAAATACAAGAGTTTGTATGTAATGTATATGGTTTGAAACGATTAAAGTTTATAAATGAGGCGAGAGTAGCATTGTTTCAAAAGACATACAGATTTCTTGATAATGACAATTCCTTTCGATTACCTAAGAAAGTTATTGATGGCTCATCTCTTCCGCCGTGCAAAACGGAATTATATAATCATTTTCTAAGGACGTGTTATAAATATTTCGGAAATTTGGTCTCAAGCGCACCTGAAAGTACCAACTGTCAATGAGCCTTCTGATGGCTGGGTAGAAATAAATAACAGATATGAATTCATGTGGTTTTCTGGTACTCAGTTACCAACATCCATTGATCAAATAACTCAATCAGAAGAAGGTAAGAATTTTTTTTAATTTTATTTTTTTTAAACATGTATCCTAAATTATTTTTTGTATTTTTAAACAGATGACGATAATGAAGACATGGTGGAAAACAGCTCTGACAGCGACTCTGACAGTGAGTCAGAAAGAGAAGAAAGTGAGATGAGCAGAAGCGAAAATGAAAATGATTAAATTACCAAACATAATTAAATAACTTTTTGTATTAAATCTTCAACATTATTAATTTAAGTACTGAAAATTTATAAATTAGTTGATTTGCTTAACAAAATATTTATTTATTTCTATTCTTAAGAATCGGAAAGTTCCCATAAAAAATTTGATTTAATCGAAACATTGCCATAAAATTATACATTTCAGTTTGCACATTAAATGTAATGTTGAATAACTTCAAGTACGTCATTTCCTCCCGAAAAAAAATGTTTGTGCGGATTGTTGAAATGATCCTGTAAGTAAGAAAACAAATCAGCTGCCAGTATGTTGGGGGAAAACTCGTCAGCTGCTACATTTACTTAGGCTATAAATGTTTCCGACTAGCTCCGACGTTACACCTTCAGGGCATCAGCTGACGCACATTCCACCTACATATAGCCAGCTGACTTATTTATTTATTAAAAACAATACATAAACTATCATCTGATAAATTTTCGTTTGGGAGGAAATCACTGAAAAATTTTTTTTTTTTTGCATATTTGTGTGACCAGCTGACGTATAATCCACCACTTTATAATCAGCTGACAATTTTATTTCTTCAAAATATTAGTCTAACTTTAATTTGATCAATGTTTTAATCGGGAGGAAATGACTAAAAATATTTTTTTTTTTACGTGCGAGGGTGGCTATAACTGCTCAACCCACCCTCGGAGCCGCAGCTGACGTTCACAACGCTTCATAATGCAACTATCTGAGGTAGTTTACGAATTATCAACTGAGAGGAACTTGGCCGTGAAAATCTGTCGCTGGCTTACGGACTAGTTGTTCTTATCACATTCATAGAAGCATAAGGCATCACCGAGAATGATATTTCTTGCTTTAACGATTTGCTAGACTTTTCGTTTAACTACGGCACCTATTCCGTCTACAGCACCTTTGCCATGTGAAGTGGCGAAAAAATTCCACTCTAAGATTCCGCAATGAAATTCAGCTGCAAGTCTTGGAATACTAGAAAGAATAAATTTATTTTTGAATTGGGAAGTGCTTTCATCAGAGAAAATATAAATGCTGGTAACTCCTTTGTACTGGTTTTGTAAGATATTGATAATTTTGGAAATAAAGCAGTAATCGTCGAATTCACTGTGAGTCAATCTATCACTGATAACAGCATAGGACTTGGTTTCACCAAGAACCCCAGCTACGCACGTAAACACTGTTACTTGGTTATAACTAAAGTGGCCATCTTGAATTTCGTTTTGGCATGTCAAGCGATAATTTTCAGAAAAATCAACTTGAATAACAATTTCATTAGCTGCTAAATTTTTCTTTTTAATTTCAAAGTAATTTTGTTGGTGACGTTTAATAAAACAATGCATTTTAAAAGCTGGTAGCTGAATCTCTACATCATGAATTAAGTCGCTTAAAGGACCAATAGTGCAGTTTAAAGTTATGCGATCGTCTACTTTTCTCCACTGTTTCCATTTGATTTGCGTATCAAATTGATTAATAAACTGTATTGGAACTATATCGTCTTTAATATCGCGTACACAGCTGTCACAAGTATTAGCCATGCACTTTTCATTCATAACGTCGCAGCAAACATATGTAAGAAATAAATCAGCTTTGGCAGGAATCTGCGGTATAATCTTTGCACAGCCTTCTAGTAGAAAAATAAAATTTGCATGGTACTTACAGATACACTAATTGTGTCGTAAATTATTGATTAACTGAATGTAAGTTGGCTTAGAACGTATAAAAATTGTTTTGCAGACTTTTTCCTCGGTATATTCGGCTTTCAAGAGTTGATATGCTTCTGTTAATATCATAAGCATAAAACGTTTTGAGACTACTTTCCCATTGATTAGCATTGTATCCTTTCTCCCAGGAGCTTGAACGCTGATTCCATCTTGCAAAAAGAATTTTACAATTATCATCAGGCTTTTTGATGACTTGGTAGTATTTTCATCCATCGTTTGCATAAAGATTTGAGGATAGCTATTTTTCTATTCAGGTTTTTAAGTAACGCACGCTCAACTTTTTTTATTGCTTTTCCCATCGTTTGCTTACAGCTGTAAATTTCGCAATTCAAACTATCAATATTATTTACGCTCTTTTTTTGCCGCAAAACTTGCTGCCTAACACGGTCCTCTTCTTTCTTCTTTTCTAATAAATTGCCATCACTTTTCATTTATTGCGATAATCTTTTTCGGTACTCTTGCTTTCGTTTAGCTTCTTTCTTCTTATATTCCTGCCATTTCTCGACGTTTTCTTTCATTTTCTCTCTATATTTCGTTGTTATTGCTTTTCTTCTTTCTTTTGCCGTTTTTGCCATCTATAAAATTTTAACCTTGTGCAATTTCTACGACTTTATTTAAAATTTAAGGTTCGTGGTAACGGACGCGATAAATTTCAAACACCAATAAATTTTATTAATCGTTTTTGTCGAGAGTCAATGGCTATTTTTCTTAAGTGAAATAAGTTAATATATTAGCTTAAAGTCTGAAAGCAATTTATACTTCAACACTTTTTGCACTAATGAGAACAATAAATGCTATTTTTCGGTAACGGACGCGACATACGAATATAAGCAGGAGTAATAAAAAAAAAACTACCGTTATTCGATCTCCACTAAGTCTCTCTCCTTGTTAAGCATTATGTTACTATCAGTAGAAGATTTTTAAATTATAAAAACATCATAGCATTGCTTTGAATGAGGGAATATTACAAGGAAAAAGTTGGTATATTTGGTCAAAAGAGTTAGATTTTTGTAAATTTTGTATATTCGTTGTATATTTCGGCTCAAAATTAAAAGAAAAGAAAAATGCTTTTATATTTATAAAGTAAACACATTTGAGATTTATTATTCATCAACAAAAAGTTTTCAGGAACAGTTTGAGTTTTGCACTCGTGGTTGACCTTTTTGTAAAAATGCCCATATGTAAGCTTTGATTTTACCTTAAGTGAAATAATAAACTCAGTCATTTAGTTTTTTTTTTATAACAACCGCGATCCGGTAACGAAATTCGCGTATGCACAAAACCTTGGTTCAGAACTCAGTCCCAGGAATAAACGCATCGCATATTTATCCTCGCCACATGACTCGACATCAATTCCCGCCGCCATATTTATTTTGTTTTTGGTTTTTTCCTTTAATATTTTTTTATGTAATCAAGAAAAAAATTGTGTAATAAATTTTACGTATGCGCTTATCCTTTCAAAAGTAACAAAATAGTAAAAAAATAAGCAGTCGAAGAAATAAACGCACCGCGTACTTATCCTCGGCACATGTTAGACTCGATATCAATTCTCGGCGCCAAAGTAAAAAAAATTTTTTTTTTTAAATTTATTTTTTTTTAACGTAATCGAAAAAAAATTTGTGTAATAAATTTTACGTATTCGCTTATTATTTCTAATATACGAAAATAGTAAAAATTTAATTGGTCTAATGTCGAGGTGAGAAATGTGTTGTGTGTTGAGGTGAAAGATGTGTGGTGTCTATAAAGTCGATGTTCTAAAATCCCTTACTACAAATCTTTCAAATCTCAATTGTACCAAAAATAGTTAACAGTAACATTTGCTCTTCTCATTCCATTAACATTCTCTGCTAAAAGAATTGATGATGCAATTGAACTTTCCACAAACATAACTAACATTATATATATACATATATTCTCGTTTTTCATGACCCAGCAAGAAGAGTGCCGGTCACGTGACCGGTCACGTTACCGGGACACGTGACCGTTAAACGGTCACTAGCCCCGCCCCTTTGCAATCACTTTGTTAAAAGCGTTGGGAAAATCGTGCCAAAAATTTTGTGTACGTGTGATTTTTTATCCCTTTCATACATATGGATTCGTTTGCCAGTGCCAGTTTCATATAAACGTAGCGACAAACAAAATAACTTTTAGGCCAGCGCCGGCAGCACAGCGCGATAGCCTAGCGGCTAGCAATGTGGGCTTCCGATCCAAAATCCTTGGTTCGAATCACAAAAAAAAAAATTTTTTTATACATTTATTTTATTTTGTTTTATGATATGTTTATGAGGAGAATTTTTTCATGGCAGAAATACACTCGGTGTTTGCAAAGCGACCGCTATTAGAAAAATGTTTTTATTAATTTTGCTTTCACCGAGATTTGAACTGACGTTCTCTGTGTGAATTCTGAATAGTAGTCAAGCACCAACCCATTCGGATACGGCGCTTATTTACTTTGATTGATGCAAAAATGAGTAAAAGTATTTGAATGAACTTTGCTTACTGCTTACACATTTGCCAAAGGTTGACAATTTGATTCTCGGCCTACTTTGATATCAAAAAGAGAGAAAAGATATCTTTTTGACTTATTGCTTTGACAGCCACTTATCGTTTTCTTTTGTTCTATTTCTATTGATGCAAAAATGAGAAAAAATATATGAATAAAGTTTGCTTACTGCTTACACATTTGCCAAAGGTGACGGAGAATCAAAAAAAAAAGTCGATTTCCAAACAAATACGAGTGCATATGTGTTAGTAACAAATAAAAAAGTGTAATTGTGTGAGAGTTTCGGTCACGCAGGTTTTGCTGGGGAAGTTTTTCATTACATACACACTTAAATGAACGCATACTACATACATACTAAGTACATATGTATGCACATAAATGATGGTGTATAGCAGTGGTCGCCAACCTTTTCAATGTGTTGAGCTACTTTCAAGATTTTGAAATAAACAGCGAACTACTTGCACAAGCCAACATAAATTAAATAATACACAGTTATATTCGACATACATACATGTATTTATTTTACTAATATACGTTCTATATATAATAAACTTATGACTTATAGTGCTTATACTGATGCATAACTACATCCATGTTCACACCTATCAATCGTAACAAAATTTTTTGCAGTCATAATGGCAAATCACAAGCGACTTAAAAAAACAACAAAACAACAAACAACAGTAATAGTACATTATTATATAAATAAAATATGGGCAGATAAAAAGAGAATATTTAATGAGAAGGTTGACATTCTGACTCATCGATAATTTTTTTAATATTTGCAGTATAATTTGATACAGTCATTCGAATACAGTTATCCAAATGTATATCTGTAAGACGATTGCGGTATTTATTTTTAATAAATTCCATATTGGAAAAAGAAGATTCACACAAATAAGTTGAACTGAATAACGCCTTCACTTTCAACGCAACACGACATAAAACTGAATACTTATCTTTACTTACAAAAGTCCATATACATTTTGTATTTGAACCTAAAGATTTTAAAGTCAAGTCACTTTGAAAAGCAATCAGTTCCATTTCTGTCACAGCAATGTCTTCACCAAAGTTGTTCATAACACAAGTTGCAAACTGTTGTATATCAATGTCCATGAAGGGTGAAACAACAAATTGCGTCACTAAAGCAATTTTGCTGAAATCCTTGAAACGATTTTTGAAGTTTTCCTTCAAGTTAGAAACTATTTCCATATGATATTTACTGTCATAGGGCCCTAATAGATTTTTGGATATCTTTTCGGAAAGAATAGGAAAATGCTTAGTATCGCGGTTTTTTAGGTTTTGTTCCCAAAATTCAAGTTTTGTAATAAATGCATTTATATCAGAAATCATTTCCGCTAATTCTTTATCCCTGCCTTGAAGCTGCAAGTTAAGCTCATTTAATTTCTCTGTAATGTCCACAAGAAAACCAAAATCTCTGAGCCAAGTCGAATTTTCCAGTTCAGGAATCGGTTCATCGCGCTCTTTGAAAAATTGGAGTATAGCAGGCAGGACATCATTGAAACGCTTGAGCACTCGTCCTCTGCTTAACCATCGCACTTCAGAGTGAAGAAGTAGCTCTCCGTATTGGCAGTCAATTTCATCAGCCAACGTTTTAAATAATCTTCTTTGTAACGCTTGAGCTCTAATCTTGTTCACAATTTTCACCACCAGTTTCATAACGTTGTTCAAGTTTAGAAAATTTCCACATAATGCTTGCTGATGTATAATACAGTGGTAACTAAGAAATTGTGGAAAACTTTCATTCTTATGACATAGCGCCACGAGCCCCTTATCACAACCCACCATAGCTGGAGCACCGTTAGTTGTCAGGCCTACCATTTTTGATATCGGAATTTTCTCAGAAGAGATGAGATTTTTTAAATGAGAAAACAGCTCTAGCCCAGTAGTATGTCCTTTGAGTGGGATAAACTTCAAAAGATCTTCTTTAATTGAAAAATCACTAAAAGCCATCCTGACAAATATGGCCATCTGTGAGGTGTCAACTACATCTGTTGATTCATCCAGTTGCAGTGAAAAATAAATACAGTTATCTAAGTCACTTCTTAACTGTAAAAAAATATCATTGCTCATTACTTCTACTCGCCTCATCACTGTATTAGCAGAAAGTTGCATAGATTTTATAGCAGACACTATTTCGTCTTTATTTCTAAAGTTGGCGAATAAAGAATCTGCAGCTTCCAAAAATGCTTGTTTTATGATTTCCCCGTCTTCATAAGGTTTTTTCTTTTGTGCAATTATCTGGGAAACACGATAAGATGCTTCAGTTGCAGCCTTATTTTTGTCGATTGTTTTCAGAAATATTGACTGTTGTCCAATTAACTGGATTTTTAAATGTTTCAGTTTTTCTTTTCTGGTGGCAGAATTTAACGGGAATGCCTTCTCAAAATTCGAATGTACAGTTTTATGATGCCTCTCAATATTTCCTTTTTTAGGAACTGACACTGATGTATTACATAACAAACAAACACTTTTGCCTTTAACTTCTGTGAAGAAGTATTGTTCTTCCCATTCCGAATGGAAATGGTATGTCTTCGCCTTCTTACTATGTCTTCGCCTTCTTACTTGCCATAATGTTTCGAACTCTAACCCAACCGCTGCACGCAGAACGTTGATAATGCCGTTCAGTATTAAACTGAGCGCAATGTCGACGTGCATTGCGTATATATAAAGCCAAAAAATTCTCGAACACGCTAATCGGTTCTAGCCGATCCTAGAACGGAGACGCGACTTCGCCTCGTGTTTGTCGGCGCGAAATCGCTTACCGCAGTGTTGCCGCTGTTTATCTATTTATTATGAAAATTTCTGAAATTTGCTAATACTGATATGATTTTCAGACTTTTGGATTTTTTGCAACGTGAGCAGCGCGAGCTACCAGAATTGCCTTTGCGAGCTACCGGTAGCTCGCGATCGACGGGTTGGCGACCACTGGTGTATAGTATAACAATATAATATGTATGTACATGTCAATAGGAGGTATTTGCATTCACAAAAAAGGGTTGAAGATAAATCAACACTTATTTTATATTGTATGTCAATTTATGCAATAGTTTATGTATTCGACAGCATATTACGTATGTATGTATGTACATTTGTTTATGAAAAACAATAATGCACAAGCGCAAGGACATCATATTCCTTTCATATATACATCTATGTTTTCATGTATGCCGAAATAACCTTGATTTTTTTATTCACATGTCACAGCACATCACATTCCTACAAGAAATCAAATAAACATACGCACTAGTGAACGAGTTCCTTCCTAACAAGCGCAAAAACAATTCTGCTCTAAGGCCTATGCAGGTGTGTATGTATATATCCCCCTTTATGTCCTACCATACATACATACATATACATATACCTACTTGCCTTCTAAACTTCCTACAAAATAATTGTATCCATATGTTACACATCCATGCACGTTCATACATACATGCATATATGCGCGAGCACAACCCTCCCTTCTTGCTTCCCTGTACTTTTGTCTACCTGCAGACGATATTCCTAATATTGTACTTACAAAAACAAAAAACCTTGATAGACGCTAAAGCAGCAGCAAGCGCACCGCGAAGGCCGCATTGGCACAACGCATTCCACATGCCTCAACATGTGTATGCCGTCCAAAGCCAAAATCTAACCCTAGCCACTACAAAAACAAAATACATTCGTATACGCAGTCGCAGCGGCCACGATTCTTTTAGTCGCGACGGCGCTAAACAATTTGGAATATTATATGGTACATAAAAAACATCATTTATAAGTTCGAGCTCATATTTCTAGGAGCAAAGTACTTTCCTTCATAAAACGAGCCGCGCATATGTCAATTTTCGCGACCATTCGAAAATAGTCAATATTGGAATATTTCCCGTAGAACTATTTGCCAATATTTGATAAATCTTGAATTTTTGTCATATCGAGTGGCCGCGGCTCCGTATGTATGTATGCACCCTTATATGTATGTAAATATGTCTTCTAACTGTTCGACAGTCGCGAGTTAATGCGACTTATTGTAGATTCCTTGAACAATTCCAGCGAATCACACATTTCTATCCGCAAAGCCGCATATATGTACCCTATGATCAAAAAGTACCGGGAATGTTTAAATTAAACAAAACAGAGTTAAATTTAAAGCAAATTTATATTATTCAAAATATGACCCGTCTGAAGCACCACAAATGTGCCAACGTTTAACCCAGTCTTCCAAACACCCCCGACATGGCCTTCAGCTCCTTCGTCGTATTCTCTGTGATCAGTGCGATGGCGCGTTACCATCATGCAAAATCCAAGAATTGTTTGCTCACATTTCCGGTCGTTTGCAACATACAGCATCTTTCAAAAGCTTCAAAACGGATATATAATATTCTTTATTGACTGTCTGGCCCGATGGAAGGTACTCATGGTGCACTATGCCTTGGCAATCGAAGAAAACAGTCAACATCACCTTCCCGGTACTATTTGATCATACGGTATACATATCCCAGATTTTCACTGACGGACAAGAAGACGGTCGCAGTTATTGTTTTTTATAGGCATACATTCTCCATTCGTTGAAAGTTTGTATGCATATTTATATACATACATCAAATATATGTGTATGCGCGTTTTGCCTTTTGGATGAATATTAGAATATTTTTTCATCAATATGTGTATGTAAGTAGTTCAGATTTGACTGAAGGCATTCAATATATGGATGCATATTCTATTTTAAATCAATTCTAATTAAACCAAATACAAAATATAATATTAAATAAAAATATCGAACAAAGAAAAGTGTGTACAGGACTTGAACCTGAGTCAAATGCCGAACAATACAACACGCCTACGACATGTCTTTCACGCTAATCTATATACAATTATTAATTTACTTTCCTAAATGGGTCATTTATTCGATTCGCTGTTTTATATGCATACATTTTGCGTTCGTTGAAAGTTAGTATGCATATTTATATACATACACACATATGTATTCGTGTATGTATCGTTTGGCTTTCTGGACGGATATTAGAATGATATTTTGTCATCAATATAGCTTAGATTTGATAAAAGGGATTAAATATATGCATATTTATCTCCAGTATGAACTATTTTATACAGAAAAGTAATTTTCTAAATATCAAATTCAAAAAAACCTAAAACAGTATTTTTAACCAATTATAATTAAATTAAACTCAACAATTTTACCAAACTGAATTGTAAAAAAGAAATAGTGCAAAACGTATGACTATTCAGGACTTGAACCTGGATTAAATACGCGCCTCAAACACCATTCAAACAATACCGCCGACTTTAGCAACTGCGCCATGAATTGACTTCTTTCGTATCTTTCCCAATCGCAAATTCATTCGCTTCGTTGTGGGCGTGAAATAAGTCAAATCCCTTACTAACTGTGGTGAAAAGTCATATGAAATCCCTTACTAGTGTGATAAACACAGAAAAAATCTGAATTCCTCTTCTTCTTCTTAATTGGCGCGATAACCGCTTACGCGATTTTGGCCGAGCTTAACAAAGCGCGCCAGTCGTTTCTTTCTCGTGCTAACCGGCGCCAGTTGGACACACCAAGTGAAGCCAAGTCCTTCTCCACCTGATCTTTCCAACGCAGAGGAGGCCTTCCTCTTCCTCTACTACCACCAGCTGGTACCGCATCGAATACTTTCAAAGCCGGAGCGTTTGTATCCATTCGGACGACATGACCCAGCCAACGAAGCCGCTGGATCTTTATTCGCTGCGCTATGTCTATGTCGCCGTAAAGCTCATACAGCTCATCGTTCCATCGCCTGCGATATTCGCCGTTGCCAACGTGCAAAGGTCCAAAAATCTTACGCAGAATCTTTCTCTCGAACACTCCAAGCGTCGCTTCATCGGATGTTGTCATTGTCCACGCTTCTGCGCCATACGTTAGGACGGGCATGATGAGAGTCTTGTAGAGTGTTAGTTTTGTTCGTCGAGAGAGGACTTTACTGCTCAGTTGCCTACTTAGTCCAAAGTAGCACTTGTTGGCAAGAGAGATTCTACGTTGGATTTCAAGGCTGACATTGTTATCGGTGTTAATGCTGGTTCCTAAATAAACGAAGTCTTTTACAACCTCGAAATTATAACTGTCTACAGTGACGTGAGTGCCGATACGCGAGTGCGCCGACTGTTTGTTTGAAGACAGGAGGTACTTCGGTTTGTCCTCGTTCACCACCAAACCCATTCGCTTTGCCTCTTTATCCAGTTTGGAGAAGGCAGAACTAACAGCGCGGTTGTTAAGGCCGATGATATCAATATCATCGGCATACGCCAACAATTGTACGCTCTTATAAAATATTGTGCCTGAGCGATTAAGTTCTGCGGCTCGTACGATGCTCTCCAACATCAGGTTAAAGAAGTCACACGACAGCGAGTCACCCTGTCTGAAACCTCTTTTGGTATCAAACGGCTCGGAGAGGTCCTTCCTAATTCTGACGGTGCTGCTGGTGTTGAGCAACGTCATCTTACACAGCCGTATTAGTTTTGCGGGGATACCAAATTCAGACATCGCGGCATACAGGTAACTCCTTTCCGTACTGTCGAATGCAGCTTTGAAGTCGACGAAAAGATGGTGTGTGTCGATTCTCCTTTCATGGGTCTTTTCCAAGATTTGGCGTATTGTGAATATTTGGTCGATGGTAGACTTTCCAGGTCTGAAGCCACACTGATAAGGTCCAATCAGTTGGTTGACGGTGGGCTTCAGCCTTTCACACAATACGCTCGCTAGAACCTTATAGGCGATATTTAGAAGACTAATCCCGCGGTAATTGGCACAAATTGCAGGATCGCCCTTCTTATGGATTGGGCAGAGCACACTTAAATTCCAATCGGCAGGCATGCTTTCATCCGACCATATTTTGCATAGGAGCTGATGCATGCACCTTACCAGCTCCTCGCCGCCATGTTTGAATAGCTCAGCCGGCAGTCCGTCGGCGCCCGCGGCTTTGTTGTTCTTTAGCCGTGATATTGCTATTCTCACCTCGTCATGGTCGGGTAACGGAACGATAATTCCGTCGTCAACGATTGGGGTATCGGGATCTTCACTTTCTCTATGACATGCGCAGCTGTCACTGTTTAACAGGTTCGAGAAGTGTTCCCTCCATAATTTAAGATTGCTCTGTACGTCAGTCACCAGATCACCGTCTTTGTTCTTACAGGAAAACGCCCCGGTCTTAAAACCTTCTGTAAGCCGCCGAACTTTCTGGTAGAATTTTCGGGCGTTCTTCCTATTGGCCAGCATCTCAAGCTCCTCGCACTCACATATTTCGGCCTCACGTTTCTTCTGTCGGATAATACGTCTCTCTTCCTTTTTCAGCTCTCTGTAGCGATCCCACATGGCTCGCGTTGCGCCAGATCGCAGCGTGGCTCTATAGGCGGTATCTTTTCTTTCGGCGGCAGCCTGACATTCCTCGTCGTACCAATTGTTTTTTCGGGCTCGCCGGAATCCGATTTCTTCTTCGGCGGCGGTACGTAGGGAACGAGAAATGTTGCTCCATTGCTCCATTGCCGGTGTGTTGGGCAGTGCTCTCCGAGAGGAGGAGTGAGAGTCGAGTGGCGAATCTTCTGGCTGTCTGTTGTGATTGCAGCTTTTCGATGTCGCACATTCTTTGCGTAGGTAGATGTACGTTTTTTGCTGCACAGAGGTGTGTGCGCAATTTGGCTGCAACAAGGTAATGATCCGAGTCGATGTTGGCTCCTCGGATCGTACGTACATCTAATACACTAGAAGCGTGTCTTCCATCTATCACAACATGATCGATCTGGTTTCGCGTTTTTCGATCAGGGGACAGCCAGGTAGCTTCGTGTATATTTTTATGCTGGAATCTGGTGCTGCAGACTACCATGTTTCGGGCCCTTGAGAAGTCGATCAGCCTCTGTCCGTTACCGGATGTTTCGTTGTGCAGGCTGAATTTTCCGACTGTGGGACCAAAAATTCCCTCCTTGCCCACCCTGGCGTTGAAGTCGCCAAGCACGATTTTTATGTCGTGGCGGGGACAGCGCTCATAGGAACGTTCCAAGCGCTCATAGAAAGAATCCTTGGTCGCATCGTCCTTCTCTTCCGTCGGGGCGTGGGCGCAAATTAGCGAGATGTTAAAAAATCGCGCTTTGATGCGGATTATTGCGAGACGCTCGTCCACCGGAGTGAACGACAGTACTTGGCGACGAAGTCTCTCTCCCACAACAAATCCGACACCGAATTTGCGCTCCTTTACATGGCAGCTGTAGTAGACGTCGCAAGGTCTTAGGTTTTTCTTACCTTGCCCCGTCCATCGCATCTCTTGGATGGCAGTGATGTCAGCCTTTACTCTCACGAGGACATCAATCAGCCGGGCAGAGGCACCTTCCCCATTAAGGGACCGGACATTCCAGGTGCATGCCCTCAAATCGTATTCCTTATTTCGTTTGCAGGGGTCGTCATCAGTGTTGGAAGTTCTCATCCGAGGCTTTGTTGCTGTTTTCATTGGGGGGGCTTTTTAAGTGGCGGGTCCCAAACCCAGCGCACAACCAGCTATGCTGGGATGCTTCGCCTTCTCACGTTAGCTCACTCCCGATCGGGTGTTCGGAAGCTAACCAGAGGATACGTGGGCTAATCCCGGACGTTGTGAGCTGCTTGAACCATATGTAGAAGAATCGTCCTGGCCACTCCCAAGTGAATGGCGATCAGTAACTTTCCCCACTTGCGTGGACTTCTACACATGGAACCATCCTCCTCTACTAGCGTGGTAAAAATCTGCAATCCCCCACTGGTGTGGTAAGTTGAATTTGAAAATCCCTTACTATGAATCTACAAATTAGTTCTCGAAAAAAGCTCATTTAACATTTGCTCCTTCTCATTCCATTAACATTCTCTGCTTATAGTGTTACATATGTGCACACGCACTAGAGCAACAATGACCTATCTCACCAGAGAATGTTAATGGAATGAGAAGGTGCAAATGTTACTGTGAGCTTTTTTTAGTACAATTGAGATTTGAAAGATTTGAAGTAAGGGAATTTAGCACACCGAGTTTATAGACACCTCACTGACTTTTGCCCACACAAAAATTAGAAACACCACAACACATCTTTCACCTCAACACACAACACATTTCTCACCTCGACATTAAACCAATTAAATTTTTACTATTTTCGTATTTTTGATATAATAAGCGAATACGTAAAATTTATTACATAATTTTTTTTTCAATTACATTAAAAAGAAAAGAATTAAAAAAAAAAAATTAATAAAAAAAAGTTTGCGCCGGGAATTGAAATCGAGTCTAACATGTGGCGAGGAAAAATAGGTGGTGCGTTTATTTCTTCGACTGCTTATTTTTTTACCATTTTGTTACTTTTGAATTGATAAGCGGATACATAAAATTTATTACAAATTTTTTTACGATTGCATTAAAAAAATAAAAAAATTTTAAAACGAAAAAAAAAAAAAATACCAGTCTAACGGTTAGACGCGATAGAAGTGAAACCTTCCGTAAAACAAACTGAGAGAGAATGAGACGAAAGCAGCATTAGGAGCGGGATAATTAAAGGTTCATTATAATATTGCTATAAAGTTCATATTTTATTTTCTTCATTTTATTATTATTCATCCTCAATGTTTTCAATTTCAACAAATGATACGAGTGGCTTATGATAGCTAAAATATGATACAAATTCTTTGCTTTCGATGTTGTTAACATATCTTTGAAATACCGCGTCAATTGTTGTTTTTGATCGTGTTGTCGATTCAGTGCGATTGTTACACATTTTTAAATTGAATGTTGTATTGAGAAAGTCAATTAAAGGAACCGCTGTGTCCAATGCAAAATTTACAAAAAATCGCCACTTAAAATTATGGGAACTTTATCGTAATCTTTTCTAAGTATCCGTGGAGTTACAATACGAGCACCGTCATTTTGATTGTGGTATATTGCAACAACGCCTGCAATAGCGGTAAATATTTAAAAATGAAAATATTTACGAATATAAAAATACGGACGCAATTCAGCACACGCGATTGCTATTATGAGCGTCGTAACGCGTATATTACACAGACGTACTAACATACACGCAAACATTCGTAGGACGCTTGGTCTAAGCAAGTATTAGGTAGTGTAGCATAGGTATATATAATGCCTTCTCGCTCAGCGGGGCTCCGTAATACGCAGGCGCGCACACATACGAACGAGCATACATACAAACATACCACGGTCGTTGTTCATTCCACCGGGCTGAACGACTAAGCTGGGCTCTAAGCTACCGTGGGGGTCGGCGGGTTGCGGATAGCCGGAAGGCCTACTAGTAGCAGGTTAGTTGCGAAATAAGTTTAAACGAATAAGTAGTCCCCGACAATGAGCGGCCAGAAGCGGAGGATGCGACTAAATGACAGGCCATCCGATGAGGCTTCCGGTGACAGAAAAACAAAAAAAAAATCCAGGCGCGGCGGTTTCCATAGTGGACGGCTTCCTGGTCAGCGTCTGTTCACCATGTTAGGTGCGGCTGCTAACTGACCGGTATATGCCGTGGCGCACTGGGAGTCTCTCATCACTTCAAGAACCATCTCTGTTGTTGAAGTGAAGGGAGTGATGTGAGCTTGCTCTGCCGAGGTGTTAGCTGCCGGGTGTATCAGTGACCAGCCCCTTCGGGCCCTAGTCAGGGAGTGTGTATTGGACGCAGAGGTAGTAGTATGCGTTGCCCCGGGTGAGCTCCGGTCCATTCGTGTTTTCCGGGACCGGTAAAGCGAAGAACAGGCCTCAGGGAACTGGGGTAGGGGCACCGTCCCCAAGGGTATACCCGTTCCTGTTTATTTCGGCCCGCCCCCTACGCACGATGCGCTGGTAAACAAAAAAAGAATGAAAAAATGTATGAGAAACACAACAAACAACAGCAGTAACATTTATGGAGCCATTATGGGCAGCGACAATGAAAGCTTGGAAGAGGCTAACAGAAAGGTACCAGGTGCAAGTGGATCGAGTGATCTACTAGTGGACCTAACTGAGGAGTACAAGACCCCCAAAGGCCGTATAATCACGGGGGCTGATCCTTTTAAGCGTACACCAAAGCTGAGACGGAGTCCTATCAAGACGCTCAGTGTAGAAAGGCCTGAGAGAGCAAAATCGTCGCCTCCTGCGTTGCAAGAAAGCAATGAGAAGGCAGCATAATCGAGTAATGATACCTTAACGCTTCTTGGTGAGATGATTGAGAAGTTGACTGAAGCAATGCGTCTACCGCAACGCTCGATTAACAACCACATAAGAGACCTCCTCGAAAAGATTACTAAGCTACACTCGAGAGATCAGGAAGAAGCAAAAAGCAAGGAAGCCAAGCGAAACGTTCTTGGAAGTGTAATGGCTGAAGGAACACCGAAAAGACCACGCGACGATAAGCAGCCGGACAGAAAAACGCCACCCAAAAAAAACAAGAATACACACGAAGAAGAACACAAAGTGTCAGCAAGTGCAGACAAAAAAGCCAAAGGAGAGAGTAATGCCAAGAGGACAAACGGGGTTATGGAAAATGGCTTATGGATGAGTGTCAAGCGCAAACCAGCCAAGAAGAAAGTCACAAATAAACCACCCCCGAGGCCGGATGCGATTGTCATTGTGCGTGCCGGAACAATGACATTCTCAGGGTGGTTAAAAAAGATGATGCCCTGCAAGAACTCGGCGAAAACGTCACGCGCATAAGAAAGACGGCCAAAGGCGAAATCCTGCTTCAATTGAAAACAGAGCAGAGGCCAATACAGGAGTATACCAGAAGAAGATTGGCAAGGTGCTAGGTGACCAGGCGCAAATCAAGGTCCTAACCCACGAGATGTTGGTGGAGATCCGTGATTTAGATGAAATCACAACCAAAGAAATGCAATAAAAAGCGTTAGAGCGGCGTATGCAGGCACGCAAACAGCGGTGATAAGCCTACCAGCACTGGACGCAAGGCGACTGCTTGAGAAGTAAAAACTAAAAATCGGCTGGGCGGTATGCCGAATAAGAGAAAAGCCTGACTTGAGGAGATGCTACAGATGCCTGGAGTATGGACACCTAGCGAGATCGTGTACAAACGAAGACGACAGAAGCCAGAACAGTCTCAAATGTGGAGAAAAGGGTCACCATGCGAAAGTATGCGAGAAAAAGCCCTTCTGCGGAGCTTGTAAAAGAAATGGAAGAGAAGGTACAAGCCATCAGATTGGAAGCAGAAAATGTCCCCTGTATCAAGCGGCGTGTATCAAAACGAAAAATTTAGCAGATCAATCTAAACTATTGCGAGGCTGCACAAGAGCTCCTTAAACAAAGGGTATACGAAAATAAGGTGGATGTTGTGCTAGTCAGCGACCAGCATAAAAACCTAAACGTCGGAACGTGGGTCTCGGACAGGAAAAGTAAAGCTGCTATTTGGGCCTGTGGAGGAAATACCCTGCAGGACAATCCGCACACCGATAGTGATTACTATACCCGAGCAAAAATATGTGGCATCTATTTCTACAGTTGCTACGCGCCACCGAAACTGACGCAAGCAGAGTTCGAAAACCTACTGGATGAACTTGTGCAAAACGCTCGTGGCACCACACCAAACGTGATTGCGGGTGATTTCAATGCGTGGACCTTGGAATGGGGTAGCAGATACACCAATAAAAGGGAAGATGCCTTGATTAAGGCATTCTCACTACTTGATGTGGTTCTGTTAAAGACACCCTCGAAGTGAATGGTCGTGCATCAATAATCGACATCACTTACGCCAGCAGGGCTCTAGTACGATCAGCAAGCTGGCAAGTGAGTGACTTTTACACAGGCAGTGACCCCCTTGCTATTAAGGCGGACTTTTCGCATGGAAAAGAAACCGTACAGAGAAAACAAAATAAGGGTTGGAGGGTGGAGACGCTTGATGAAGAAATGTTCCAAATCATGCTAGCAAAGAACCCAACTAGCACCAACGATGTGGAACTACAGGCGGAGCTGCTAGTAAAACATGTTAGCAGAGCTTGCGATGCCGCTATGTGCAGGAAAAGACAGAGCGCTCCCAGAAAGCCTGTTTACTGGTGGAACGAGGAGATCAGCACCCTAATAAGCGAATGCAAAAAAGCAAGGCGCCTTTCCCAAAGGCGTTATGGGCTGGCAAAACACTACAGGCTCCGCGAGAACTATAAAAAGAAGCGGAAACAATTAAAGAAAGCCATTAAAAGCAGCAAGGCAGTCTGCTTTAAAGAACTATGCCAGAATGTAGACGAAAACCCGTGGGTGATGGCTACAAACTCGTTATGGCCAAGGTCAAAGGCGGTAGAAGACAGGCGCCAACTTGCCCTATTCTTTTAGAAAAGATTGTACAGACACTCTTTCCAAAGCAAGACATGCAACCAAGCCAGACCCAGTTCTACGCAGCAGGAAATAGTGTTACAGTGAAGCAGAGGTGATTTTGGCAATGGAAACTTTCGGCAATGCTAAGGCTCCAGGACCTGACGGCATTCCGAACAAGGCGCTGAAGATCGCTATCAGGCGCAACGCAAAGCCATTTGCAGAACACTTCACCAAGTGTATAAATGAAGGCATGTTTCCGAAAGTATGGAAGAAGCAACAACTAGTCCTACTTCAGAAACCAAATAAGCCAGCGGGTGACCCAAGTTCTTATCGGCCACTCTGCATGATAGATACTACGGGTAAAATCTTGGAGAAACTAATCTGCTCGCTCCTGGAACAGCACCTGGAGAAAGTGCCGCCTGAACTATCCGAACATCAGTTTGGTTTCCGAAAAGGTCGTTCAACCATCGATGCCGTCAGGAGGGTGACAAACATTGCAAGTAAGGCTATTGAGGGTAACAGGTGGATGCATGGTGATAAAGAATACTGTGCAGTAGTCACTCTGGATGTCAAGAACGCCTTCAACTCGGCATACCGGCCCCATATTATAAAGGCTCTTGAAGAGAAAAAAACGCCAGCATACTTAGTACGGGTTATAAACAGTTATCTGTCGGAAAGAGTACTTCTGTACAATACAGATGAAGGTCCAAAGAGATATGCCGTGACGGGCGGAGTACCGCAGGGTTCTGTACTGGGTCCGATGCTATGGAATGTATTAAATGATGAGGTACTGCAACTCCCAATGCCGAGGGAAGTGCAAATAATAGCATTCGCAGACGACATTGCGTTGACCATAGTCGCCAAAACAATCCCTCAGATTCAGAGTATCTGCAGCGAGGCAACAACAAAGCTCAAACAATGGCTAACGGCGGCTAAACTCCAGCTAGCCGGGCAAAAAACAGAAGCAGTTCTCATTACGAGTAGAAAAAAATTAGAAAGGACCACACTAAACATTGATGGGTTCAACGTCACAACACAGGCGGCACTACGATATTTGGGTGTAATGATCGATGCTCGACTAAGCTTCAGGGAGCACATTAAAAAAGCATGCGGAAAGGCAACCAATGTTGACGGCGGCACTGTCAAGGATTATGGCCAACATCGGTGGTCCTACTCAGAGTAGACGAGCGCTCCTGGCTAAAGTTACCCAGTCTACACTCATGTATGCAGCACCCTTATGGGGTAAAGCCCTGATACAGAAAACGTACGCGAAGAAGGCGGAAATAGTTTTTAGACTTATTTCCCTTAGAGTTGCCTGTGCTTTCAGGACAGTGTCGTTTGAAGCAGTATGTGTCATATCGGGTATCATGCCACCAGATATAATGGCCTCTGAACTGGGTAGAGTGTACGACAAAGCCAAAAGATTAAACAGGCGATTAACGGCGGAAGAGCGTAAAGAACAAAGACGGGGGACCATAAGTGAGTGGCAAAATCGCTGGGACCTAGCGACAAAAGGGAGATGGACGCATAAGCTTATCAGAAGCGTACAGGCCTGGGTTGAGAGAGGACATGGTGACACAGATTACTATCTCACACAGTTCCTGACGGGGCATGGATGCTATAGAGAGTATCTCCAAAGACTCGGCCACGAGGACGCAGCTGACTGCTCGTTCTGCGGCAACGGTAGTGAGAACGTGGAACATGTCTTCTTCTCCTGCCCGCGATACGCATCTGAAAGAATGTGCATTGAAGAAATCATAAAAGAAAAAATAACCCCTGGAATCACATGCTGCAGTCGAAATTGGTGTGGGCCAAGATGAAAGAATGGTCCGCAAATGCGTTACAGGAACTGCGGAAAAAGGAATGGGAACGCAGTAAGGAAAGAAGACAAAGAAGTAATGAAGGGTAGACGGAGAGAGATATACAAATGAAGAGCCATAATGGCTAGCTTGGCCCTGCGATGCAATGCTTAAACGGCGGTACCGCAGGGCAAACTAAAGCTACAGAGGTCGGAGTTAGGGCTTAGTACGTAGGTGTACTGTTTCGCAAGTCCAGTTTAGTAGTAATACTGACTGTGCGTGGTCCCGAATGAGGTGCACCCTTAGCGATCAGTATGAATCGTGCATGCCGTCTGTATTGACGGTATTTATGTAAGATTCCCCCTTCGGATAAAAAAAAAAACAAAACATACAAACATACATACGTATGACGCTTGAACTAAACACCAAAGCAAGTAATAGGCAGTGTAGTATACATATTACAATACTCACTATACTAGCATGGCTCAGCAGTACGCAGCCACACACATATACGTATATCAACATGTAACGCTTCGTAGTGTCGCTTTTTCGTTTCATCGAGTCTCAAATCACTCCCAACGATTCTAAAGAAGTTTTCACTTCAAAAATTTGCGCCGAGAATTGATGGCGAGTCACGTGGGGAGGATAAATACGCAGAGCGTTTATTTCTGCGCCTGCGTTGTGAACAAAAGGTTTGTAATTTCGACGTAGATATGTATGCGCGCAGCGCGAATAAGTTTTAATAAATTCTGAAAGTAATTCATGATGTTTTTCATTACATACATTCATAAATGAACGTATACTCTATATGTACATAAATGATGGTATATGACAATATACATAATATGTATGTACATGTCATTAGGAGGTATTTGCATTCAGAAAAAAAGAACGGTTTGAGATAAATCAACACTTATTTTATATTGTATGTCAATTTATAGTTTATGTATTCGACAGCATTTACATACATATGTATGTATGTACATTTGTATATGTATGTATTTACATTTGTATATGAAAAACAATAAAGCACAAGCGCAAGAACATCATCTTCCTTTCATACATATGTACATATGCATGTATGCCCAATAACCTTGACTTATATATGTAGGTACACATGTCACAGCACATCACATTCGTACAAAAAATCAAATACACATACGCACTAGTGCAAAAACAATTCTGCTCTATGTATGTATATATATATACCCACTTTATGTCCTAACATATATACACACATATATACCTACTTGCCTTCTAAACTTCCTACAAAATAATTGTATTCATATGTTACTACATCCATGCACGTTCATACATACATGCATATACAGTGACTCACAGCTATTTCGTGTGAGACAATATTTTTACTTCTCATTGAAAAATAAACAACACAAATGCAATATTACAAAAAAAAAATTTTGCATTTTATTCTTTATTCACTTCTTCGTGTAACGGGACAAAAACAAAATTCAAAAATATTACCAAAGAAGAAAATATATAGCAACAACAAAAGCTCTTGCAAAATCGTCGTCACAGCTTGTTTCGTTTGTTTCAATTAACCGTTATTTAAGAGTAATACAAAACTTCAATTGACTTTTGATTTGTTTTTTACCTGCTTAATATGCTATTAGAAATTATTTCACTTATTATTTTGGTGGCTATCAAGATGGGTCGCCCGCATCAATTGAAAGGCGTGAAATCGTGATTAAACACTATAAGGAGGGCAAGAAAATCGCTGAAATTGTTGAGCTGAGCCCTTCAACAGTCCAATATAGGTATTATACAGCGCTTCGTACGGGAGAATCGCATTGCAGATAAGGGCAGAAATGCTCCTAATAAGATATTTAATGAAGCTGATAAAAGGTGGACTCTAAGAAAAATTAAGCAGAATCCAAAAATAAGTGCACCCCATTTAGCTGCGGAAGCAGAAAAGTACCTTGGAAAAAAGAGCAACCCTGAAACCATCCGCAGAATTCTTCGGAACAACGATTTTCACGATCGAACGGCTCGAAATAAGCCTTTTATAAGCGCAAAAATAAAAAGGTTAGAATACAGTTCGCAACGGAGTACCTTGGAAAGCCAGACTTATTCTGGGATACGGTTATTTTCTCTGATGAGAGTAAATATAACCTATTTGGGTCTGACGGAAAGGTTTGCGTGAGGAGGAAACCAAATACGGAGCTCCAAACTCAAAATTTACGTGGTACTGTAAAGCACGGCGGTGGTCATGTGATGGTTTGGGGGTGCATATCGGCAGCAGGAGTTGGAAGCTTGCACTTCATTGAAGGGAATATGGACGAAATTCAATACCTAAATATTTTGAAAGCAGATTTACTTCAGAGTGCGGAAAAATTGGGCATAAGAGAGAATTTCAGCTTCTATCAAGACAACGACCCAAAGCACAAGTCGGGTGTGCAAGCATGGTTGATTTGGAATTGTCCACATATGCTCCAAACGCCACCCCAATTACCAGATATAAATGCAATTGAAAATGTATGGCACCTGCTTGAAACAAAAATCAGACTTTATAACATATCCAACGTAAACGACCTAAAAGAGGCCTTAAAAACTGAATGGTGTAAGAATTCGACGGATTACACAAAAAAATTGGTTTCTTCGATGAATTCTCGTTTAAGAAGTGTGATAAAACAAAAAGGCTACCCAACAAAATATTAACTAGACTTTTTTTAATTTTTAGATAAGAATTGTTTTTAAGTTTAGTATATACACGAAATAAGCTGTGACTTTGACTTTGTATAAATTTGTTTTTGTTATATTTTTTCTTATTCTGAAACATTTTTCAAGCATTGTTTTTGTCCCGTTGCAAGAAGAAGTGAATAAAGAATAAAATGCAAAAAAAAAGTTTTTGTAATATTGCATTTTTGTTGTTTTTTTCAGTGAGAAGTAAAAATATTGTCTCACACGAAATAAGCTGTGAGTTACTGTATGCGCGAGCACAGCGCTCCCTTCTTGCTTCCGTGTACTTTTGCCTTTCACCAGTCGATACTCCTAATATTGTACTTATAAAAACACAATACTTTGATAGACGGAAAAGCAACAGCAAGCGCAACGCGATGGCCGCTTTGCCACCACACATTCTAAAATGTTCTAGAACACAACAAAAACACATACCTCACATGCGCATGTCGCCCAAAGCTAAAATCTAAGCCTAGCGGCTACAAAAACCAAATACATTCGTAGACGCAGTCGCAGCGGCCATGATTCTATCAGCGATGGCGCTGAACAATTTAGAACAAAAACAAAAAGTTCATTCATAAGTTCGAGCTCATATTTCCATTTCATTCATAAAACGAGCCGCCCATATGCTAATTTTCGCGACCATTCGAAAATAGTCAATATTGGAATATTTCGCGTGGAATTATTTGCCAATATTTGATAAATCTTGAATTTTTGTCATATCGAGTGGCCGCGGCTCCGTATGTATGTATGCACCCTTATATGTATGTAAATATGTCTTCTAACTGTTCGACAGTCGCGAGTTAATGCGACTTAGATTCCTTGAACAATTCCAGCGAATCACACATTTCTGTCCGCAACAGAGTTAAATTTCGGGCAAATTTATATTATCTCCTTCAAAATATGACCCGTCTGAAGCAACACACATGTGCCAACGTTTAACCGAGTCCTCCAAACAGCCCCGCTAGGCCGCAAAATCCAAGAATTGTTTGCTCACATTTCCGGTCGTTTGCAACATACAGCATCTCTCAAAGGCTTCAAAACGGATAAATAATATTCTTTATTGACTGTCTGGCCGGATGGAAGGTACTGATGGTGGACTATGCCTTGGCAATCGAAGAAAACAGTCAACATCACATTCCCGGTCAGATCAGATGGTATACATATCCCATCTTTTCACTGACGGACAAGAAGGCGGTCGCAGTTGTTGTTTTTTATATGCATACATTTCGCGTTCGTTGAAGGCTTGTATATATAATATGTTTTTATATATATTTATATACATAAGCGTGTATGCGCGTTTGGCTTTCTGGATTCATCCATGGATATTAGAACATTTTCTCATCAATATGTGTATGTAAGTAGTTCAGATTTGACTGAAGAGATTAAATATAGGAATGCATATTCAAATGATTGCCTTTATGGCTGTTTTACATATAAATCAATTCAAAAGAAGTATGAATAATGTTATATAGAAAATAAATTTGTAAATAACAGGTATTAGAAAAACCTGAATACACTATTTTAAATCAATTCTAATTAAACCAAATACAAAAAATTAAATAAAAATATCGAACAAAGAAAAATACCTAAGGGACTTGAACCTGAGTCAAATATGGGACGATGTACTGCATACACGACACGTCTTTCACGATTGCGCTAAACCACAATTACTAATGAACTTTTCTAAATCACTCATTTATTCGATTTGCAGTTTTATATGCACATATTCTGCGTTAGTTGAAAGTTTGTATGCGTAATTATATGCATATGTATATGTGTATGCGCGTTTGGCTTTCTGGACGGATATTAGAATAATATTTTCTCATCAATATAATTTGGATTTGATAAAAGAGATTAAAGACATATGTACATATTTTCTGTTTTGATTGATTTATATAAAAATCAGGTCATATCCAGTATGAACTATTTTATACTGAAAAGAAATTTCAATTTATGAAATACAAAAAAAAAAACAGTATTTTAAAGAAATTTTAATTAAAATAAACTCAAAAATTTTACCAACCTTTCCTGGTTTGAATTGTAAAAAAAAATGTGCAAGGCAAAAAATATGACTTCAGGACTTGAACCTGAATTAAATTCGTGGCAAAAAACAAAACGCATAATTCCGCCGACTTTAGCTTCTGCACCACAAATTAACTGCCGCGCGGCCTTCGTAATCGCAAATTTATTCGCTTCGCTGTGTGCATGAAATACGTCGATTCCCTTAGTAGTGTGGCGAAAAATCTTATGAAATCCCTTAGTAGTGTGGTAAACGCAGAAAAAATCTGAATTCCTGTCCTAGCGTGGTAAGTTAATATAGAAACCCTCCACTTGCGTGGTAAATATCTGCAATCCCCCACTAGTGCGGTAAGTTGAATTTGAAAATCCCTTAGTATGAATCTACAAATTCTTCTTCTTCTTAATTGGCGCGATAACCGCTTACGTGATTTTGGCCGAGTTTAACAAAGCGCCAGTTGTTTCTTTCTCGTGCTAACCGGCGCCAATTGGACACGCCAAGTGAAACCAAGTCCTTCTCCCCCTGATCTTTCCAACGCAGAGGAGGCCTTCCTCTTCCTCTACTACCACCAGCTGGTACCGCATCGAATACTTTCAAAGCAGGAGTGTTTGTATCCATTCGGACGACATGGCCCAGCCAGCGTAGCCGCTGCATCTTTATTCGCTGCGCTATGCCTATGTCGTTGTAAAGCTTATACGGCTCATCGTTCCAGCGTCTGCGATATTCGCCGTTGCCAACGTGCAAAGGTCCAAAAATCTTACGCAGAATCTTTCTCTCGAACACTCCAAGCGTCGCTTCATCGGATGTTGTCATCGTCCAAGCTTCTGCGCCATACGTTAGGGCGGGCATGATGAGAGTCTTGTAGAGTGTTAGTTTTATTCGTCGAGAGAGGACTTTACTGCTCAGTTGCCTACTTAGTCCAAATTAGCACTTGTTGGCAAGAGAGATTCTACGTTGGATTTCAAGGCTGACATTGTTATCGGTGTTAATGATGGTTCGTAAATAAACGAAGTTTTTTACAACCTCGAAATTATAGCTGTCAACAGTGACGTGGGTGCCGATACGCGAGTGCGCCGACTGTTTGTTTGAAGACAGGAGGTTCTTCGTTTTGTTCTCGTTCACCACCAGACCCATTCGCTTTACCTCCTTATCCAGTTTGGAGAAGGCAGAACTAACAGCGCGGTTGTTAAGGCCGATGATGTCAATTTCATCGGCATACGTCAACAATTGTACGCTCTTATAAAATATTGTGCCTGAGCGATTAAGTTCTGCGGCTCGCACGATGCTCTCCAACATCAGATTAAAGAAGTCACACGACAGCGAGTTACCCTGTCTGAAACCTCGTTTGGTATCAAACGGCTCGGAGAGGTCCTTCCTAATTCTGACGGCGCTGCTGGTGTTGAGCATCGTCATCTTGCAAAGCCGTATTAGTTTTGTGGGGATACCAAATTCAGACATAGCGGCATACAGATAACCCCTCTTCGTACTGTCGAATACAGCTTTGAAGTCGACGAAAAGATGGTGTGTCGATTCTCCTTTCATGGGTCTTTTCCAAGATTTGGCGTATTGTGAATATTTGGCCGATGGTAGACTTTCCAGGTCTGAATCCACACTGATAAGGTCCAATCAGTTGGTTAACGGTGGGCTTCAGCCTTTCACACAATACGCTCGCTAGAACCTTATAGGTGATATTTAGAAGACTAATCCCGCTGTAATTGGCACAAATTGCAGGATCGCCCTTCTTATGGATTGGGCAGAGCACACTTAAATTCCAATCGGCAGGCATGCTTTCATCCGACCATATTTTGCATAGGAGCTGATGCATGCACCTTACCAGCTCCTCGCCGCCATGTTTGAATAGCTCACCCGGCAGTCCGTCGGCGCCCGCGCCTTTGTTGTTCTTTAGCCGTGATATTGCTATTCTCACCTCGTAATGATCGGGTAGCGGAACGACAATTCCGTCGTCAACGATTGGGGTATCGGGATCTTCACATTCTCTGTGACATGCGCAGCTATCACTGTTTAACAGGTTCGAAAAGTGTTCCCTCCATAATTTAAGATTGCTCTGTATGTCAGTCACCAGTTCGCCGTCTTTGTTCTTACAGGAAAACGCCCCGGTCTTAAAACTTTTTGTAAGCCGCCGAACTTTCTGGTAGAATTTTCGGGCGTTGTTCCTGTTGGCCAGCATCTCAAGCTCTTCGCACTCACGTATTTCGGCCTCTCGTTTCTTCTTTCGGATAATACGTCTCTCTTCCTTTTTTAGCTCTCTCATGGCTCGCGTTGCGCCAGATCGCAGCGTGGCTCTATAGGCGGCATCCTTTCTTTCTGCGGCAGCATGACATTCCTCGTCGTACCTCGTCGCCGGAATCCGATTTCTTCTTCGGCGGCGGTACGTAGAGAACGAGAAATGTTGCTCCATTGCTCATGCATGCCGGTTTGTTGGGCAGTACTCTCTGAGAGCAGGAGTTAGAGTCGAGTGACGAATCTTCTGGCTGTCTGTTGTGATTGTAGCTTTTCGATGTCGAACACTCTTTGCGTAGGTAGATGCACGTTTTTGCCTAAACAGAGGCGTGTGCGCAGTTTGGCTGCAACAATATAGTGATCCGAGTCGATGTTGGTTCCTCGGATCGTACGTACATCTAATACACTAGAAGCGTGTCTTCCATCTATCACAAGATAATCGATCTGGTTTCGTGTTTTTCGATCAGGAGACAGCCAGGTGGCTTGGTGTATCTTCTTCTGCTGGAATCTGGTGCTGCAGACTACCATGTTTCGGGCCCTTGAGAAGTCGATCAGCCTCTGTCCGTTACCGGATGTTTCGTTGTGCAGGCTGAATTTTCCGACTGTGGGACCAAAAATTCCCTCCTTGCCTACCCTGGCGTTGAAGTCGCCAAGCACGATTTTAATGTCGTGGCGGGGACAGCGCTTATAGGAACGTTCCAGGCGCTCATAGAAGGAATCTTTGGTCGCATCGTCCTTCTCTTCCGTCGGGGCGTGGGCGCAAATTAGCGATATGTTGAAAAACCGGGCTTTGATGCGGATTGTTGCGAGACGCTCGTCCACCGGAGTGAACGACAGTACTTGGCGACGAAGTCTCTCTCCCACAACAAATCCGACACCGAATTTGTGCTCCTTTACATGGCAGCTGTAGTAGACGTCGCAAGGTCCTATGTTTTTCTTACCTTGCCCCGTCCATCGCATCTCTTGGATGGCAGTGATGTCAGCCTTTACTCTCACGAGGACATCAACCAGCCGGGCAGAGGCGCCTTCCCCATTAAGGGACCGGACATTCCAGGTGCATGCCCTCAAATCATATTCCTTATTTCGTTTTCAGGTGTCGTCATCAGTGAAGGCAGTTCTCATCCGAGGCTTTGCAGTTCTTTTCATTGGGGAAGATTTTTAAGTGGCGGGTCCCAAACCCAGCGCACAACCAGCTATCCTGGAATGCTTCGCCTTCTCACGCTAGCTCACTCCCGAACGGGTGTTCGGAAGCTACCCAGAGGATACGTGGGCTAATCCCGGACGTTGTGAGCTGCTTGAACCATATGTAGAAGAATCGTCCTGGCCACTCCCAAGTGAATGGCGATCAGTAACTTTCCCCATTTGCGTAGACTTCTACACATGGAACCTTCTACAAATTAGTACTCGAAAAAAGCTCATTTAACATTTGCTCCTTCTCATTGCATAAACATTCTCTGATCTCACGACGCATCGGCTTATCATATTTACATTTGAATATGCATTTATTTGTTCTTTTGTCAAACGAAATTTTTTTCATTTTACATTTATTACAGGGAATAATATATGTATGCACTTTATAGATAGTATAAAACTTTGAAATTTAAAATAAAGGAAAACTTCAAAGATACGTATTTGCATATATGGGACAACTAAGTTCAATTGCATCGTTATTAACTACTCGTATAGTGTTGCACGCATACATATTTACATACCTACTGAAGCGACCTAACCTAGCTCACGTGCATCGCCTTATATTTCATGCAATAATTAGGGAGTAAATACCCGAATGATCGAATTCCTGCCTAACAAATGCTTAAACATTTCTATTTTGCATATGCGCTTTTGTTTTTTTTGGTATACGGACTTTAGAGGTGGAATCTTCTAAAGATACGTATGAACCGACACATACGTATACCCGATTCACATGCGATATTCCCCGGCTCTTTGGAACTGAGTTTCGTAGTGCCTGCGGACTAAACCACCCCATCGCCTCGTTGTTCTGCTTTTTTTCCTCGGTATTACCAGTTAAGATATTCCTTCGAGTATGTTTATTCACTAATTTGTCTGCGTTCGTTGTCATCATGTCTCAGCCTTCGCATAATTGTTGAGGCTACGTTACAGCCATAGTTCCACGTTTCTTCAGATTCTAGCATATATTGTACTAGGCTAGCAGCTGTTATGCTCTCGCCGATATTTGAGCGCCACATGCTTCATTTCCCATCAAATCTAGAGCACTCCAGCAGGGCATGCTCAGGCGTTTCATGTTTTTCTTGGCAGTATAGGCAAAATAGGGAGTCTGTGTGCTTGTATTTGTACAAATACTGCCTGAAACAGCCATGCCCAGTTAAAAACTGTGTCAGCATGAAGTTAACGTTTCCATATGTTCTCCGGATCCATTTTTGTATGTCGTGGATCATAGTGAAAGTGGGTCTTCCCTTCCCACTATCGGTGCATTTGATCTGCCAGTTTTGCAGAACGGTATCATCGATCCTCTGTAGGGCGCCCTCAGTGAGGCTTTGTCACCATACACCCACGCGTTTTTTGCATGCTGGTATTTTTGTTTCATGCATTTTTACCTTTATATCGAGGGGGATTCTGCCTGCTATTACCCCTGCTGCTTCGTCAGATATGGTCCTATAGCCTCTAATTATTCTGACATTGCATAATCTGTACACCCGTTTATCCTGTCTCAAATAGCTGGGATATTTCACTACGTCGCCCCACACTTCCACAGCGTAAAACAGGATCGAGTTGCAAACGCTTGCTAACAATGCTCTCATTTGTTGCCTTGGTCCACTCACATTGGGCTACAGTCGCGATAAAGCCGCGCAGGACTTTGCAGCTTTGGAGCTTGCGTATTCCAGATGCTTTTTAAAATTGAGCCTCCTGTCGATCATTACCCCTAAATATTTTATGGTATCTGTTGATGTTATATTGTGACCACCAACCTTTATTTGAATATTTTGAACTTTTCGCCTAGATCTTATGAGAACCAATTCGGTCTTATGGCCTGCTAGTCTTAGCCCAGACGATTGTAACCATTGCTTAATTTTATTAATAGTGTCCTCTACCCTTCGTGAGACCTCTTTTAGCGTTTTCCCTACGACTACCACAGCTAGGTCATCTGCGTATCCAACAATGCTGGCTTGTTCGTGTTGTTCAACGCGTAGCACTCCATCACACATGATATGCGTGCATATGCGTGTACATATTTGTATGTGCGTATGCACACTTGATGCCTTAGTCTATGTACTTACATTTTTGTGTTCTGATCTTCCAGCAAAACAATGCATAGACATACAACCGCACACACAGGACACTCACTTTATTTCTCTACATAAGAATGTCGTTCCAAGCTAAAATTCTATGCCTAGCGACTACAAGAACAAAATGCATTATCCGGCCATCATTCTAGTTGCCATAGCGCTGAACAGTCTGAAATAGTCGCGGCGGCGCCTAACAGTTTCAACTATTGTACTGTACAACAAAAACTCATCATCAAAAAATTCATTGATTAATTCGAGCTCATAGTTCTAAGAGTACTTTCATTCATAAAACGAGCCGCCCATATGCTAATTTTCTCGACCATTCGAAAATAGTCAATATTGGAATATTTCGCGTATAATTTTTTGCCAATATTTGGTAAATCTTGAATTTTTGCCAATTCGAGTGCCCGCGGCTCCGTACATATACTATATGCATCAATATATGTATGTAAATATGTCTTTCTATTTACTCGAACACCGCAGCTGATGTGCGTCAAGTGCGCGCATGAGCATAGTAAGTTGCAGAAAACAGCAAGCTACTTATAAAAATATTCTGTGTCGGACATTTCAATACTAGGAGTAAATTGCGAAACATTTATTTTATGTTCTCTGTAAGAGAATGTAATGAAGTGTTTTCTATAGAGGATTTTGATTCAATTGAAGGGAATTCAACAAAGGACATGATAAAATTACTTACAACAGTGTAAGAAATCCATCATCCTCTTTAAAAGACAGACTGTGTAAACTCTGCAGTGAAATACCCAAATACCGTACCGACTGGAAGAATAGATTCTTGAACCAATACCAAAATTAGGTAAAAACCCAAACTCCGGTGAAGGATGCCATCACATATCCCTATTTCCAGTATTATCAAAAATCTTAGACAAGGTCCATCAGCTGTTGACTAAGTACTAGTATTTGACACACCTACACTTTACGACACGGTGGGCACACCATTTGCCACAATCTGCTAGAATCTTACGTTAAAACAAATATAAAAATTCAAAAACACAGTATAATAGTTTCGGAAGATCTACAGATGGTACTTTCCTTTCTCACATTCAGAAGAATCACTGTCAAAGTAGATGGATTTCTATCAAATACCGTAAAAATTTAAAATGGCATTCTACAAGGGGACTGTCTGAAACCTCGTTTGGTATCAGACGGTTTGGATAGGTTCATTTCAATATGACCATTACAAAATTTACACATCAACTTGAAAACATGAAGCATGAGAGTCCTACGAATCACAAGAAATCTATTATGGAATGAGTAAACGAAAAAAAAACCACGAAAAAATCCCAGACAAGCTAAGCAAAAAGGCGTCACACATAAACACCGTCCTTTTAATATGTCGATCTCTTGCAGAAGGTGTAAATCAACACTGCATCACGCTATACGGATTGGCATCTAAATCAAACACTGACAAAATAGCCACTGCACTTAACAAATGTTTCCGAAAGGCTTCTGGACTACTGGCAGCTACTCCAATCAACGTCAAAAGAGTAGAAGTCCGTTACACACACACTCGATCCACAAACTTAGCTGAAAAATATAAAATAACACCATCCCACGCGCTTTACGAAAGTTTCTGGGATCACATAGCGAAACATACATAGTATGTCAGGGAAAAAACACAAATGCATTTTGATTACCAACAAAACCACCGGATATAAACCAAAATCCCTAGAAGCTAACACCCGCGAATTAGGGGGTTAGAATTTGGCCGCGGTAATGGACTAAAGTCCACACCTCAGCAGTTATGAGTCAACTCAACGATAATAGGCTGAGCGAAACAAGAACGGGTTGGTGAAGATGGGAACACTATCGTCATTGGAACTTCTAACTACCTGACAGTGCAACAGAATATGCTCATGATGATTTTACATTTGTTTGCCGCGCTTGTGTGTCATTCCGCATTTGGCGCTTAGTCCCACGTACAAGTGATTGTAATACTCGTATAACAGAGACTAAATCTGCTTGCACGCATATTCTTTTGGAGCCCAACCAAAACAAGGCCCTTTCGACCGAGGCCCTTTCCGCTGGTCACACTCTCGGAAGAAGAGCAGCTAGGCTCTAGCCAGGACACAGTGGTCGAACCCAGCACGTCGAGTGCTCACCATAGCACTCCACTGCTGAAACCTAGCAATTTACAGCCAATAACTCAAGAAACGCAATCCTCTTCTTCGACGACCTCTGATAGGGATGCCAAAAGGGATAGGGATCCGATCACAATTCTGATCCTTTTCGAAATCAATTTCGCACGGGAAACCATACCTCCCCACAGGAATCCTAAAATAACCGACTCTGGTCTCTGTCCAATAGGGTTTATAGGGTAATAAGTTGAACAGGCCAACTTTTTCCTACTAATCCAGTGATCAACTGGACAAGCAGGTGAAACACTTAGCAGGTCTTATCAGACCGCCTACAAGTGGCTTGTCCAGTATTTTTTAGCAAAAAGGACTTCCTTCCTGGTGGAGCAGGACGCTATCCCACTAAAAACTTTCAAACTTATCGTGTAATTTTGAAAATACAAAAAAGCCACTAAATATGCGAAACGAAACTCCTGGAAGGAGCACTGTGACTCCATTGAATCTGTGAAGGATTCTGTCAGGTTAAGCAAGATCCTTTCGGGGAACCTCTCCTGCAGAACTCTTGTAAAACGGGAAGATAGGGAATGGGCTGAATCTGCAGAATAATCTTTGACTATCCGGGTAAATAATCACTTTCCGGAAAATTGTAATACCCCACGTGACATTGCCGACAAGAGTCGACCGGTAGGGCTACTCAATGTTTCCCTAAAATCTATTCCGTCAGTTGACAGAATCACGTGAGCAATAAATAGTTTTTCCGCCTTTCAATCTCCGGCTATAATATTACTAAATTGGGGAGGACGCAAAGGACTGCATGTATTGTCATAACCGGAGCATGTTATTTCCATCGCAGCCCAAAGTGAAATCAGGTTAAAAGATGTTGGTCTCTGGAGGCAATCGATAAATGAGCATGGTAGCATTTTTGGGCAATTAACAACGCATTTCTCCGAACTTCGAACAGATCTCTCTATCCGCAAACTGGAGTTTGAGGGTCGGGCTAGGACAATCTTTCCCAAAAGGCAGTATTGGGTCGAGGGATTTTCCGCTGTACACCGAAGCTTGCACCTCAGTCTTCACTGACGGTTCCAAGATGGAATCGGGACTCGGAGCAGGGGTTTTCTCTAAGTCAACCAATTTATCTATCTCCTTTAAACAGCCGAATACTGCTAGTGTTTATCAAACAGAAGTCTTCGCGATTCTGCAGACATGCAAAATGCTTAGGGAACGCATACACGCGGAAAAGCTAGGGTTATCATTCAAACCCCATTGCAGAAGCTGTGGGGACGTTTCAGAGAAGGAGACTGTTGAACACTTTCTCTGTAACCGTTCGAGTTTGGCAGCTAGGCCATTGAGGTCACTGGGTGCTCCTTTCTTCGACAGCCTGGGGCAGTGTGCAAATCTAAATCCCGTCAATCTCCTCCATTATATCAACAGCTCTGGCTGGCTTTAGATATCGTCCATTTTGAGGTCCTATAATGGTATCAAAAGGGCGCTTTAGTGCTACTTCTGGAGTTACAGAGTGGTGATTCAACCATTTCACCTACTTACCTACTACCTAGGAGGATGGTTCCATGTGTAGAAGTTCACGCAAGTGGGGAAAGTTACTGACCATTCACTTGGGAGTTGCCAGGACGATTCTTCTGCATATGGTTCTAGCAGCTCACAACACCCGAGATTAGCCCACGTATCCTCTGGGTAGCTTCCGAACACCCGTTCGGAAGTGAGCTAACGTGAGAGGGCGAAGCATTCCAGGATAGCTGGTTGTGGGCTGGGTTTGGGACCCGCCACTTAAAAATCCCCCCCCCCAATGAAAACAGCAACAAAGCCTCGGATGAGAACTTCCAACACTGATGACGACCCCTGAAAACGAAATAAGGAATACGATTTGAGGGCATGCACCTGGAATGTCCGGTCCCTTAATGGGGAAGGTGCACCTGTCCGGCTGGTTGATGTCCTCGCGAGGGTTAAGGCTGACATCACCGCCATCCAAGAGATGCGATGGACGGGGCAAGGCAAGAAAACCATAGGACCTTGCGACGTCTACTACAGCTGCCATGTAAAGGAGCACAAATTCGGTGTCGGATTGGTTATGGGAGAGAGACTTCGTCGCCAAGTACTGTCGTTCACTACGGTGGACGAGCGTCTCGCAATAATCCGCATCAAAGCCCATTTTTTCAACATATCGCTAATTTGCGCCCACGCCCCGACGGGAGAGAAGGACGATGCGACCAAAGACTCCTTCTATGAGTGCTTGGAACGTTCCTTTGAGCGCTGACCCCGCCACGACATTAAAATCGTGCTTGCCGACTTCAGCGCCAGAGTGGGCAAGCAGGGAATTTTTGGTCATACAGTCGGAAAATTCAGCCTGCACAACGAAACATCCGGTAACGGACACAGGCTGATCGACTTCGCCGGGGCCCAAAACATGGTAGTCTGCAGCACCAGATTCCAGCATAAAAAGATCCACCAAGCTACCTGGCTGTCCCCTGATCGAAAAACACGAAACCAGATCGATCATGTTGTGATAGATGGAAGACACGCTTCTAGTGTATTAGATGTACGTACGATCCGAGGAGCCAACATCGACTCGGATCATTACCTTGTTGCAGCCAACTTGCGCACACGCCTCTGTGCAGCAAAAAACGTACATCTACATACGCAAAGAATGTTCTACATCGAAAAGGTGTAATCACAACAGACAACCAGAAGATTCGCCACTCGACTCTCACTCCTGCTCTCAGAGAGCACTGCCCAACAAACCGGCATGCACGAGCAATGGAGCAACATTTCTTGCACCCTACGTACCGCCGCCGAAGAAGAAATCGGATTCCGGCGAGCCCGAAAAAACAATTGGTACGACGAGGAATGTCATGCTGCCGCAGAAAGAAAGGATGCCGCCTATAGAGCCACGCTGCGATCTGGCGCAACGCGAGCCATGTGGGAGCGCTACAGAGAGCTAAAAAAGGAAGAGAGACGTATTGTCCGCAAGAAGAAACGAGAGGCCGAAATACGTGAGTACGAAGAGCTTGAGATGCAGGCCAACAGGAACAACGCCCGAAAATTCTACCAGAAAGTTCGGCGGCTTACAGAAGGTTTTAAGACCGGGGCGTTTTCCTGTAAGAACAAAGACGGCGAACAGGTGACTGACATACAGATCAATCTTAAATTATGAAGGGAACACTTCTCGAACCTGTTAAGCAGTGATAGCTGCGCATGTCACAGAGAATGTGAAGATCCCGATACCCCAATCGACGACGACGGAATTGTCGTTCCGCTACCCGAACATGACAAGCTGAGAATAGCGATAACGCAGCTAAAGAACAACAAAGGCGCGGGCGCCGACAAACTGCCGGCTGAGCTATTCAAACATGGCGGCGAGGAGCTGGTAAGGTGCATGCACCAGCTCCTATGCAAAATATTTCTAGCGAGCGTATTGTGTGAAAGGCTGAAGCCCACCGTCAACCAACTGATTAGACCTCATCAGTGTGGCTTTATACCTGGAAAGTCTACCATCGGCCAAATATTTACAATACGCCAAATCTTGGAAAAGACCCATGAAAGGAGAATCGACACACCATCTTTTCGTCGATTTCAAAGCTGTATTCGACAGTACGAAGAGGGGTTATCTGTATGCCGCTTGTCTGAATTTGGTATCCCCACAAAACTAATACGGCTTTGCAAGATGACGCTGCTCAACACCAGCAGCGCCGTCAGAATTGGGAAGGACCTCTCCGAGCCGTTTGATACCAAACGAGGTTTCAGACAGGGTGACTCGCTGTCGTGTGACTTCTTTAATCTGATGTTGGAGAGCATCGTGCGAGCCGCAGAACTTAATCGCTCAGGCACAATATTTTATAAGAGCGTACAATTGTTGGCGTATGCCGATGAAATTGACATCATCGGCCTTAACAACCGCGCTGTTAGTTCTGCCTTCTCCAAACTGGATAAGGAGGTAAAGCGAATGGGTCTGGTGGTGAACGAGAACAAAACGAAGAACCTCCTGTCATCAAACAAACAGTCGGCGCACTCGCGTATCGGCACCCACGTGACTGTTGACAGTTATACTTTGTTTATTTACGAACCATCATTAACACCGATAACAATGTCAGCCTTGAAATCCAACGTAGAATCTCTCTTGCCAACAAGTGCTAATTTGGACTAAGTAGGCAACTGAGCAGTAAAGTCCTCTCTCGACGAATAAAACTAACACTCTACAAGACTCTCATCATGCCCGTCCTAACGTATGGCGCAGAAGCGTGGACGATGACAACATCCGATGAAGCGACGCTTGGAGTGTTCGAGAGAAAGATTCTGCGTAAGATTTTTGGACCTTTGCACGTTGGCAACGGCGAATATCGCAGACGCTGGAACGATGAGCCGTATAAGCTTTACAACGACATAGGCATAGCGCAGCGAATAAAGATCCAGCGGCTACGCTGGCTGGGCCATGTCGTCCGAATGGATACAAACACTCCTGCTTTGAAAGTATTCGATGCGGTACCAGCTGGTGGTAGTAGAGGAAGAGGAAGGCCTCCTCTGCGTTGGAAAGATCAGGGGGAGAAGGACTTGGCTTCACTTGGTGTGTCCAATTGGCGCCGGTTAGCACGCTTTGTTAAACTCGGCCAAAATCACGTAAGCGGTTATCGCGCCAATTAAGAAGAGAAGGCGAAGAAGACCTACTACCTAGAAGCTAATAATTGACAGCCCATTATGCGATATATATAAAAAAGCTCGACACGTGCCCCGAATATTTCAAACAACAATTTCTGGTACATAAGAACAACAACAAGCTCTATTTCGGCCCTATGTAGGAGTCTACAATGCAGAACTGGCAGCAGTAAAGTTTGCAATAAAAGACGCTCCTGAACGAAATAATATCCACAATTAGACACAATAATATATATACATATATATAATTGGCGGGTACACCCGTTTTTTGGTGTTTGGCCGAGATCCTCCTCCTATATGCGGCGTGCGTCTTAATGTTGCTCCAGAAATGTAGGGACATATAGTTTCAAGCCGACTCCGAACGGCAGATATTTTCTATGAGGAAATACACTCGGAGGTTTGCCATTACCTGCCGAAGAGCGACCGCTATTAGAAAAAGCTTTTCCTTAATTTTGTTGTTTCACCGAGACTCGAACCTACGTTCTCTCTCTGAATTCCGAATAGTGGTCACACACAAACCCATTCGGCTACGGCGGCCTCCTTAGACACAATAATACCCATTTATAATATAGCAGTAAAAGGAACGAACAAAACACTGTATGAGAAAATTCTATCAGTTTTCTAAAATCGCACAATACCATCATCAAAAACTACCTTACAACAAAAAATGCACAAGGAATGATTGCCCCAAACTAGCACGGATGAGAGTTGGAGAAACTATATTTACCACACAACACTACAATAACCATTGGGTAAGTACATAATAACATAGAGTCACAATCTCGAATAAAATTATTTTGTATGGGGGCCAGTACAGGTACCCCAATTCCACTCAAATATGTTACGTGACTCATTTTCGCGAAGTATGACAATAATTCGATATCATGTGGACTGAGCAGGAAATTCAAAAATTTGGCATGTTGTGGTGTAAATTAAGCATATGTCTTAAAACTCAGTTGATCTGTGAGCTTGATATGGAAGTTTGATGTCTGAAGTTGTTCTGATACTTGCAGCACACTGGTGGTTACAGTATTTTATTGCTTCATTGAGTTAATACTTGCTCAATGATTGCTTTTGTAAGATCCTTTGATGTTTGTCACCAGGTTTAAATCTTGGGACCGGCATATCCCCACATTCACTCTTTATTTAAATTTTATTAGAATATACGCATTTAGATAGATCACATACATATACATATCTACGTAAATATACATTGCTAATTTCGCAATAAAGAATTGTTCCGAATTTGGCACATGGTGATATTTTTGCTGTGCCGAGTGAGTACCGATATATATACTTACATACATATCTATTTATAAGAACAAAAGTGTGAAATGGTGACAATTATGTAATTTGTTTAAATCTGAACCAGAAGAGCTTGGAATTAAGGGTAAATGTGTTTAATCTACAACTAGCTGGTCTACTGGTTAGTGTAGAAACCACAGGAATCAGTTATTATACTTTTTCGTCCTAGTGCTTCTGCGAAAGCACTGCTCCTATTTAAATCGAATTTTAAAGCGTGTTGGTTTGATTCCGTCGTAGATGAAGCAACTGGTACAAATGAACATACATATGTCGGCAGCGCAGGAAGAGAGCTGCCTTAAATTACATGTGCTGGTAAGGCAGTGCTTCTAATGATCTATAGCCATACTCGCTAGCGGCGAGTCTTACTCGATAAATTTGTTGAGTGGGGAATGGCGAATAAAAGAGGCCTAATATTACTTACTCAATGCATAAAGATACGCAAATCATCGTGCCGAGTAATAAAGGCGACCAATGATGACGTTGCTCGTAAACACGAATAGTAAACGCTCAATATAACCAGTGGATAAAAATGAATGAATTTGGATAAAAATGTTTTCCTTAGTGAGATAGCTTCGCTGTATCCTTGATACTCGAGATTGTTTTTTGGTTTTCCATAGCTTTTATATTTTCGATGAAATTAAGTTTAAAATGAGGTTTAAAAATGGTTTTTTCTGAAGCATTTCAACAATCCAAATAGGTCTATATTTCGGACAATAAAATATTGTATTTGTCCCCACGAAGAAGATACTGTACGACGCAGCCAAGCAAGTTCTGCGCCGGGCGCACAGAAAAATGTATATTTAAACATAGATACACTACAGCAAAAAAAAGCAGCACTCTGGTTTCAAAGTAAATTTCTAACTTTTTGGCTATACTACTTATTTCGTACATAAAGGTTGTCAAAAAAGTCTTGCGGTATTTCCGCAAGCTTGTCTTTGCAAGCGCGTAGTTCTAGTTGTATTCGTCGCATCGGTTCACGCTAGAGCTTTTTAGAAAGCTCTTTTCACGTGCTAACACGTGTTTGATTAATTGTTGTTTGCTTTTAGTCGTTCGTGAGTTATAGCGTCGCAAACATGGAGCAAAATAAAGAGAAAATACGGCATATTTTATAGTACTACTACGATAAAGGCAAAAATGCATCTCATGCTGCCAATAAAATTTGTGCAGTTTATGGACCCGATACAGTTTCCATTTCCACCGCACAACGATGGTTTCAACGTTTTCGTTCTGGTGCAGAGGTGATCGAAGATGTGCCACGGTCCGGAAGGCCTGTCGTCGAAAATTGCGATAAAATCGCTGAATTGATCGAAAGAGACCGGCATAGTAGCAGCCGTAGCATCGGCCAAGAGCTGGGCATGAGTCATCAAACCGTTATAAACCATTTGAAGAAGCTTGGATTCAAAAAGAAGCTCGTTGTATGGGTGCCACACGACTTGACGCAAAAAAACATTTTTGCCCGTATGGATGCATGCGAATCGCTTCTGAATTGCAACAAAATCGACCCGTTTTTGAAGCGGATGGGGACTGGCGATGAAAAGTGGGTCACTTACGACAACGTGAAGCGCAAACGATCGTGATCGAAAAGCGGTGAAGCTGCCCAGACGGTGGCCAAGCCTGGATTGACGGCCAGGAAGGTTCTTCTGTGTGTTTGGTGGGATTGGCAGGGAATCATCCACCATGAGCTGCTCCCCTATGGCCAAACGCTCAATTCGGACCTGTATTGCTAACAACTGGACCGCTTGAATGCAGCACTCATGCAGAAGAGTCCATCTTTGATCAACAGAGGCCGAATTGTCTTCCATCAGGACAACGCCAGGCCACACACATCTTTGGTGACGCGCCAGAAGCTCCGGGAGCTCGGATGGGAGGTTCTTTTGCATCCACCGTATAGTCCGGATCTCGCACCAAGTGATTACTACCTATTTCTGTCCATGGCGAACGAGCTTGGTAGTCGGAAGTTGTCCACAAGAGAGTCCTGTGAAAATTGGCTCTCCGAGTTTTTTGACAATAGGGAAGCGAGCTTCTATAAGAGGGGCATTATGAAGTTGGCATCTCGTTGGGAACTCGTCATCGAACAAAACGGCGCATATTTGACTTAAATCGCATTATTATAACCAATTTTATGAACAATTGAAAATTCAATAAAAATACCGCAAGACTTTTTTGACAACCTATATTTGTCAATCCCATACGTGAAGATATAATTCTTAATTAAGTATTTATCTTTTTTAAGAGAACAAAAAGGAATGGATTTTAAATTTTCAATAGTACGAAATTTCGAAGACGTAAACTTGTTTTAAGCTAACGCCGGCTTCTGTTTACATCATTAGTGTATGCCTCTGCGCGCCATTCAGTAAGACTGTCGCCATTTTGTCGCGCATTTAGAAGATATATGTATATTCCGGAAGAAGCGAGCGCCAATGCAACGTTATTATCTGATCGAATTGTTGCTAATAGCAATGAAATCAAAAAGGTCTTTCCTGTTCCCCCAGGAGCATCCAAGAAAAACAATCCACCAGCCCCATGGCTAACATTATTCATGATTGTATCATAAACATGTTGCTGTTGGTCATTCAATTTCGTTAAATTTGATGTTACAAATGTGTTTAGTTCATTACAATCATAATGGTATTCACGCTCCAGTTCTCGATTGAACATATCATGCACTGGAGGATTTGCTACTGGCATGCCCAATTGTACTAACGATTTGTTTGACATCGACAAACAAATGTCGTTAATCCTTATCAATACTTCATTGTAAATTTCCAAAGTGAATTCCAACTCATAATTTGCAGTAGCTCGACGCATTTGGTGTAAAATATCATCTGCCATATAATCTTTGAAATTATTCCTTAATTCCAATGGATTAGATGGGGAGCACATTGCAATTATTATCGAAAATAATGTTCGTATTTGGTGTGGACTGGCTATTACAGCTGAAACGGCAAGCGTATCTTCCCAATGCTTATCATCCTCCAACAAATTTAATTGTTGACATGCTTCACGATATGTAGCGCACAATTCACCATTAATTGTTCTTAAAGCTTGGAATGATGTTGGGACATTAACATTAACTAACAACAATCGCAAGTAAAAACACTCAGCATTATTTGGATGAACTGTATAAATGCGTCCTAATGCATCCGTTGAGAACACATTAGGATGACCTTGAACTGGTTTACCTTGTTCTCGCCTTTGAAATGTTATCCTGGATTTATCCCATGTGAAATATTGTGACACTTCTGCATATAGCAATGTTCTTGCAAAATTGTCCGATTGACATAAATGAAAAAAGGCAGTCAAAGTTGTAATCGGTGCACTTCAGGAGTAAAATAAACGCGTTGGCCATTTTGAAGGTGAACCGCTAAATGCACGACTGTTGGATGTCTTTCGTGTATTGGGAATGAAAAAATTCGCCATATCGCTTCGTTACTGCTTATATAACGCCCCATTTGATATTTTTTGAACACCCCTTTGAAAAAATGTTGTCTATGTGTCATAGTGGTATTCCATTAACTTTTAGGATTATAGTCAAATACTTACAAATATCTACGCTTTCACAAATAGCAACAATAAACAAATTTCCTCAAAACCAAAAAATTGACTTTTTTTCTAAAAAAATACTAAACAAACAACGTAATAAATTTAGAATTTTGTGTTCACGAAAAAACAGTATTGTTTTTATTGTATTAACTGAAAACCAAAATGTTGCAAAAAATCAAAACAAAACTAAATTATTTTTATCGATCACCAATTCCAACAGGATTTCAAAATCAGAGTTGGAATGAGTTGTTGTGTGGTATACTTCTGAAAAAATAAGAAATAAACAAAATAAATCTAAAAATTCAAATTCTAACTTTATCTTGTGTATGTTCTTATTACCTTTGAGTTTTTCCAATGAAGCACCATTCATTTTAAATTTTCCAAGAATTTTTTTTATCATTTCGCGTTTCTTTCCTTTTTCATTCCATTCCAACATTTGTTCATAGCCGAAAACATCGTTTGCAAACGCATTCATTTCCATATAGAATTGGTCAGGGAAAGCATTGCTCAATTGAATTGAAACATTATTTTCATTCGAATCATTTGAAATTTCTGTATTCGACTCTTTAATTACAACACGACACAAATCGTTTCACAGTAACGAAAAATTCAAAAAAAGTTGTACACATAAAATGAATGTCGATTCGAAACTTACTATAATCTAAGAATCGAGCAAGTTTTGTTTTGTACAATATTTTGATTTTTTCTTTTTTTATATGAAGAAAATATTTAAAAAAAATTTTTTTTGTTAAAAACCTTCCCCTAGTGGATCCCTATAATATGAAAAAAGAACGAATAAAATTGGCCTCGTTTCGGCCCAAAAAATTGCGTACAAACGAACATCATTTCATTTTTATATATATAGATATAAAGAGAATAAGTTTGAATAATTGCTACATCTAAATCTAAAGCACTGGTTGCCAGAAAGATGTATGGATATTTGATCATATACTTTTTTTACATAGAGATAGAAACTGTGATAGAATATTAACGCTGGTGATTTAAATAAGAATCCTACAAAAATCAAAAATACGCAACTCAAAATTTTGCCATAGCATCGAATATGATACAGTGTTGCTGTTTTTGTTTTTTGTTTTTTTATTTTTGCGGAAGGGGAGGATAAAAATGTCAGAAACATTCAATTGATGCCGTCGCGCCAATGATATGTGGGGCACGCTCCTACTAAAACAGACCTCTTCTCTTCGGCTGACTTCTACGCCGGGACCGCATTTGCACTACATCGAGGGTGGAGCCGAGATTGTGGATAACAACTACAAAAGAAATCTGCGTCCAGGCTCTCTACCTATGATGTATGGAGGTTATACGTCGGTGATAGTCTCCATTACTCCATTAAGAAGTAAATAGAACTTCGAAAGTATGCTGTAATGTCGTGTGCATTACCGTCTTGTCTGCGTATGATATGGTCGTGAGTCATTAACTCAAGCGTCCGTAATTGTTCTCGGTATGTCAGAGTCGACCTCCTCTGGAACACTGCTTCATGCTAGCTTTAGCACTTGTAAGGAAATTCGGTGTGATCAGACGCGGCACAGAGCGTTAATATTATTTTGCTCTAGCTGCCAGTACTGAAGCAGCTCTATTCTTCGCCTTTCTTCGTCCTGCTTGTATATCGTACGCAATACTTGCTTGGAAAACTTGCATGTAGCATCCCAGCAATGTTTTGAAATGCACATACTGCCAGTCAAACTAGTCTCACTTGGCTGTCTTCCAAGGATAGTGGCTAACTCCTGACGTTCTCTTGCGAATCTTGAACAGTAGAAGAGTACGTGTCGTGCGTCTTCAACATTCTCTGGGCAGGTAGGGCAGAGTGGTGAAGCGGAGAGACCAAACCTATGCAGATAATACTGAAATTACCCGTGCCGCTCAGCAGCTGGAAGAGGAAGTAATCCACTTTTCCGTTTCTTCGCCGTAACCTCGTGTCAAGGTTAGGGATAAGTTCGTGCGTGCAGCGGCCTTTAAAAGAATGATGCCATCTTCGCTGCCATTCGTCAAGTGATTCAATTCGCTGTGCCAACTTTTGGTTCCCTGTAGGTTTTGCACCTTGGCTTGGATAGAGACGGTTTAGTTCACGTGCCCAGATATCTAGTGGAATTTTTCAAGCAAATTGCATCATCAGATACTGTCCGGTATGCAAGGCTACTCGCAAAACACTCACTCTATAAACCTGTCTGGCCCCTCGTAGGTGCATTTCTCGGTTTTGGGACCAAATTGGAGCTGCATACAACAGGATGGAGTTTGTCACAGTAGATATAAGGCTCCTTTTTGCGTCTTGGGTTCCCCCAAAGTTCGGTAGCAACCATAATAGATTATTTGCAACTACGGCGTCTTTCGTATTGACTTTCATTGCGTGCTCTCTGAACGTTATGTGCGAGTCAATCATAACCCCCAAGTACTGTATAGCCGGCTTGAACTGGATGTTGAGACCTCCGACATTTACCGTTAATCTCTCCTTCTCCTTCTTGTTGCTCAACAAGATTGCTTCAGTTTTTTTCGCTGCTAGCTGGAGTTTGACATTGTATAACCAGCGCTCAATCCTCGCTATCGCATCGTTGCAGGGAGTTCTACAGCAATGACCTGTTTCCCCGTTACAACCATCGCAATATCGTCTGCGTATCCTACCAGTGTCTCATTCTTGGGCAGCTCCATTTTGAGGGTGCCATCGCAAGTGCGTTCCACAAAGTAGGGCAGAGAACCGAGCCTTGCGGTACTCCGCCTGTCACTGTGTATTTCTGAGGTCTATCGACTGTGTCGTATTCAAAAATCGTGCTATCGAAATAGCTCTGCATAATTCGCAGCAGGTACGAATACACTCCAAAACTACTCAGTGCTGAAAGAATTAGCGTCGAATTTGCTGAGTTGAATAGCTGATTTTCGAAAGAGCGGCCAATACCTCTTCTTTTGAGACCGTATACTCATCTGAATGCGGGGGGGAAGGATGTAAATTCGTTAGGAGGGTTTTGGCCCTCTCACTCTCTCCATAACTGCTCTATATGCTTTACCCCATGGGACAGTATTTGCGGAGTTAAGCCACGGAATTTGCTTTGCTGTATTGCCTGTTGCAATGCGTGTCGGGCTTCTTTATGAAGGTCTTGTTGAACAGGATATCCTGGCCGGCGACGCGCCCTTTGAGCTCTTCTACGAGTTTTGTTGCATCGTTTTCGGAGTTTCGCGGCTTCGTTTGTCCATCAATATACAGGCCCCCGGTTTAAAGTTCCTCTGCGTCTTGGCATCGCTGCATCGCAGGCTTCTTCTAATCTCTTTGCTACTTGGTTTGCTCGCTGTTCTGCAGATCCAACAGCAGAGTACGCCCCGCTCCAGATCGCTAGGAAAGATTCTGCGTCAAAAGCATTCCTCTTCCAAGACACTCTTTGCACTTTTCTTGCCGGCTTGGGCATGCGAGTTGTGTACAGGTCCATTATGATTGCATGGCGATCATTGTGGGTGTACATGTTTGAAATATGCCACTGCACGCGAGTTGCCGTGGATCTATCGGCGAAGGCAAGGTCTATGACTGATCGTCTAGTACCAGTATCTAGCGTGTGGCATCCTGGCGTGTTTAAAAGCGTCAAATCCAGACTAGCAAACGTTTCTTCCAGTATTCTTCCTCTGGGGTTGGTCTGTAGGCTTCTCCACGTGGTCGATCACGTGTTAAAGTCACCTGCAATGATGATAGGTCCCTTGTGGTAGAAATCTGTTGCTATCCGCGTCAACATATCCGCGAGTTCATCTAAGATCATCCTCGGTGGTGCATAGCAGCTTACAATGAAAAGGCCGTCTACTTTCGCTCATGTATATCCCTTCTGAGGACCATCTGGCTTGCGTTGCAGTGCTTTATTTCCCGGTATCCAGATCGCAGCCCCGTATATTGCATCGGTTAACCAGTTACAGTTGTCAATAGCAGAACATGGTTCGGAGATTAGAGCGATGTCGGCTTTAAGCTCGCTCATTTTCCTCCACAATATATCTTGAGCAGTTCTGCAATGGTTGAGGTTAATTCGTACTATCTTCATGCGCGCTTTTTACTAACTGCCTCCTGGAATCTAGAACATTTTGTGCTCCCTTCGTTATGTGCGCCACAGCAAAGTCCACATCTTTCAAGGTTCTTGCATGTTGCACCTCTGTGGCCAACCTCGCCGGAAGCACGACACGAAGATGTTTCAGGTCTAGAACCATCTTGACGTCTTCTGCAGGAAGCGATATGTATGCTGTCTGCGTATCTCCATACTCCATTTTTGCCAATCTTTCTGCAGAGTCTTCTGGCCTCCTGACTTAAGTCTGTGTCTCTAGGGCATCCAGTAGCTCTTCCTTCCTGCTAATATCCGTTACCAGGCCTTTACAGCGAATAGTCATCAAGTGGGTCTGCTCCTGCACCGATGCGTCTTCCTTAAGTACGCCCTGTATTGCTGCTTGTAGTATACGGGTACTAATGTTTTTTGTTCTGCTGAGCTCAAGCAAAAGATCTCCTTTTTGGGTACGCCTCAATGTATGGACCTCTTCCATCAGCGACTTTGTGGCATCATTGGCTTTGACCGCCCGTAGGATATCAGCATATGACATATTTTCTGATTTAGTCGGAATGAGGATTTAATCAGTTTTCATCCGAATTATTTTCGGGTTTCTGTTTGTGCCTTTTTTGAACCTTGATCCACTCCTCCTTCTCGTCCCTTATCCTTGGGGTTATCTCTGTCCTCGCGCCAAGCGACTTTTGCTTTTTAGCAGCTGGGATTTAGTTTTTCCTGCTTCCGTAGGGCTAGATTGGGATTGGCCGATCTCCCTAGTCCTTCTGCAAGGGGAGCATTCATCTCTTGGGTTGGAGTATTCTTTTCATCCAAACCCCTCCGCCTTTCCTCTTTGTCCATCTCCAGCATGACTTCAGTATGAAGTCGTTTGACGATGCTACACCGCCTGATTATATCTTAATGCATATATCTCTGAGATGTGCAGAACTTCTGCAATTCAATAATTTCTCTTCCCAGAGACATTAAACGTGCTTTCATCAATTGGGGCTGCTGGGTCGCCGTCTGCGGTTGGATAAGAACTGCACCTTCTACTGGTTGTGCCGTGGATGTGGATGCACCACGTTCCATATCTTGTTGTGTGCATAATTCAGCTCTGTCGTCCATAGCCGACACAGTCCCGAAAAAGGTGTCAATGGGAGTACTCCTTGTCGTTGTGTAGTGTTCTCTAGTGGAGGCAGCAATAGTCTTCGGTGTCTCCAAGATTATAACCTCTGGATTAATTTTGGTTACACGTACTGGCGATCTCGCTGTTTCTGTGTCTTTTTGAAATGGGGACGGTATCTCGATGTCTTTAATTAGGCGCTCCGTTGTTTGCTTCAGAGGATTACTCTTGTTTGGTTGTCTTAAATTACTCATAGTTGCTGGGTTCCCCCTTGAGGCCGCTATCCCAGTTCGTTCATACAGTCACCTTTATGACCCCGTGGTTATCTTTGCAAAGCAAGGAGGCCAGCGCGAGGGTTGACACATGACCTTATGAGTGACGAGAGAATGTACCTCAAGGCCTGCCACGGTTTTACGGGAAAGGGGGCAATTGTAGCAATATCTATACCGCAGTTTCTGTGGGGTTTCAATCCACATACTAATGGGACAGTCACAACAGTTACCAGCTCACATAATCAATTCAAATCGTTTTCCAGTGATATAATACCAGAGCCCTATTGGGCTCAGAATCCAGTATTCGTTGTGGTAGCATGAAGTCGTGAAATGCCCGTTTTGACTACTTTTAGTCAACTTTCTGGGGTGGTTCAGCCGCTCATTCTGAGTCAGACGCTGACCCAACAGCCGCTTACTATAAGACAGTCGCTGATGGGATTTCACAACTACATAAGTGCTTACACTTAGCATTTTCTATGTTGAAACCCACCTCCAAGCAGGTGCCAGGTAGTTCAACGCCTCAATGACAATAGTGTTCCCATCGCCACCAAACCGTTGCTATACCTGTTTTGCTCAGCCCATTGGCGTTGAGTTAATGCTCAAGATCAATAGGCCGAAATCTGGATTTTAGTCGCCTCTAACGACAGGCATACCTTCTTCTTCTTCTTAATTGGCGCGATAACCGCTTACGCGAGTTTGGCCGAGCTTAACAAAGCGCGCCAGTCGTTTCTTTCTCGTGCTAACCGGCGCCAATTGGACACACCAAGTGAAGCCAAGTCCCTCTCCACCTGATCTTTCCAACGCAGAGGAGGCCTTCCTCTTCCTCTGCTACCACCAGCTGGTACCGCATCGAATACTTTCAAAGCCGGAGCGTTTGTATCCATTCGGACGACATGACCCAGCCAACGAAGCCACTGGATCTTTATTCGCTGCGCTATGTCTATGTCGCCGTAAAGCTCATACAGCTCATCGTTCCATCGCCTGCGATATTCGCCGTTGCCATGGTGCAAAGGTCCAAAAATCTTACGCAGAATCTTTCTCTCGAACACTCCAAGCGTCGCTTCATCGGATGTTGTCATCGTCCACGCTTCTGCGCCATACGTTAGGACGGGCATGATGAGAGTCTTGTAGAGTGTTAGTTTTGTTCGTCGAGAGAGGACTTTACTGCTCAGTTGCCTACTTAGTCCAAAGTAGCACTTGTTAGCAAGAGAGATTCTACGTTCGATTTCAAGGCTGACATTGTTATCGGTGTTAATGCTGGTTCCTAAATAAACGAAGTCTTTTACAACCTCGAAATTATAACTATCAACAGTGACGTGGGTGCCGATACGCGAATGCGCCGACTGTTTGTTTGAAGACAGGAGGTACTTCGTTTTGTCCTCGTTCACCACCAAACCCATTCGCTTTGCCTCTTTATCCAGTTTGGAGAAGGCAGAACTAATAGCGCGGTTGTTAAGGCCGATGATATCAATATCATCGGCATACGCCAACAATTGTACGCTCTTATAAAATATTGTGCCTGAGCGATTAAGTTCTGCGGCTCGCACGATGCTCTCCAACATCAGATTAAAGAAGTCACACGACAGCGAGTCACCCTGTCTGAAACCTCGTTTGGTATCAAACGGCTCGGAGAGGTCCTTCCCAATTCTGACGGCGCTGCTGGTGTTGAGCAACGTCATCTTACATAGCCGTATTAGTTTTGCGGGGATACCAAATTCAGACATAGCGGCATACAGGTAACTCCTTTCCGTACAGTCGAATGCAGCTTTGAAGTCGACGAAAAGATGGTGGCATACCTTACCGTGGGCAAATTCTAACCCCTTAACCTGCTGGGGGGATCCACCTCCTTCGAGGGAGCTAAGAGAAGTAGTCAAGTATGCAGAACCCAATAATCTGGGGCTAATAGTAGGCTATGATGCAAATTCACAGAACATTGTATGGGGAAGCAGCAAATGCAACCCCAGAGGTCTCAAGTTACTGGATTTTATCCTGTCATCTGATTTGGTCATTAAAAACACTGGTAACGAACCAAAACGAAGACAAGAGGTGATTGATTTAACACTTACCAATAGGTCAGTTGGAAATTAACCGATGGCGAATTTTGGAAGAGGACTCTCCTTCTGATCTTCGTCTTATCGAATTCCGACTGCGAGTTGATGCAATATCAATACCTTCTGGTAGGAATCCTCGAAATGTGGACTGGGGCAGGTATGGTGGCTTGTAACTGAGCGATTACTAAACCTGAAAAAACTCAAATCCATAGAAATGATTGAAGATGCTACTGAGAAATTAGAAGGTACTTTAATCAACTGCTTTGAGGAACTGTGCCCACTCAGGCAATGTATACAGGGGAAAACGGTTTCTTGGTGGAACCCTGAATTGTCGAAGCTTCGTATACGGTCCAGGAAACTTCTTAATAAGGCCTTAATAACCTAAAGAAGAGGATTGGACTAATCATCGACTACAACAGAGAGAATATAAGAAAAAAGTACGGGAAACCAAACTATAGAAAGGAAAACTATCCTATAGAAATTTCTGTAGTAGCGTCGAAGAAATTGGGGGAACGGCGAAACTTTGTAAAGCCGTTCATCTAGACCGCTCAGTAAGACTGGATTCCATTCGAAAATGTGATGGTTCATACACCATTTCCAAATCGGAAACGTTTAATTCTCTACTCGAAACACATTGGTAGTTAATCTCTCTGAAGTAGAGAGTGGCATGAACAATAACGGTAGTCACTGTGGAACCTATAGGTTCAGCTGGTATATTGCTAGTCGGACAGTGACAAAAGAATCAATAAGGTTTTCCTTGTCTTCCTTTGGGAACTTTAAGTCCCCTGGACTAAATGCTTAAAAAAGGAGGAGACAGGCCAATTGAGGTCTTGAAAAGGATCTTCACAGCCCGTCTTGCACTATATACCATCCCAATGGCGACGCGTAATAGTAGTATTTATTCCGAAACCAGGAAAAGACGACTATTCCCAAGCAAAAAGTTTTAGACCAATCAGTTTGACATCGTTCGTGTTGAAAAGTCTGGAACGAGTGGGGTAGAAACATATTCGAGTGGGGGTTTTGCCGAAAGGCCCACTTAGGAGAAATCAAGAGCTTACCGGAGTGGAATACCATGTGAATCATCCGTACACGATCTTGTGAGCAAGGTTGAAGCCGGTTAGGAAGCTGAAGAATACACAATGCGCGTGTTCATGGTCATTGGGGGGGCCTTTGATAATGCCACTTTCGGCTCAATATGCTCTTCTGCCGAACGACATGGAGTTTTTCAAACCATTGAAAAATGGATATATTCCGTGCTCTCTGAGAGGCTGTTAACCGCTGGTGAGAATAGTGACGAACTAATCACCGTCAGGGCCAAGCAAGGATGTGCCCAAGGGGGTGTTCTTTCTCCGCTGTTGTGGTGCTTGGTCGTAGACTCTCTACTAGCGGAAATGCAGGAAATCGGTTTTTATGTCCAAGCATATGCGGACGATGTCTGTGAGCTAACATCTGATAAATCCATAAAGAGGCTTTCGACGAAAGTGCGGAGGATTCTGGACAAAACCGATGACTAGTGCATGAGACAAGGTCTTTACGTTAATCCAAACAAAACAACCATAGTCAACAACCAGTCTTCTACTACTAAAAGGTGTGACACTTGGTCTTTCCGATGAAGTTAAATATCTAAGAGTAAGCTTGGATAAGAAGCTGACTTGGGAGACACACATTTCACTGAAGGTGCGCAGAGCCTTCGGTAAAACCTGGGGTACGAAACCTGCTGTGGTCCTATGGATATACACAGCACTTCTCAGACCAATCATCACTTACGTCCCTGGTGCCTGGTGGCGACGGTGCATGGCTAAGTCCACAATCCGGGAACTATACAGGTTGCAAAGAAGTGTATGTTTATGTATTACGGGTGCTATGAGTACAACCTTCGGCGGTACTCTAAATGCTATGCTTGATTTGCTCCCCTTGGATCTAACGATACAATAGGAAGCAATAGAAGCAATAAAAGTAATATGTAGACTCCATAAATATGGTTTCTGGCACGAAGATGGAATTTAGAAATAGGGTCTGGAGCCGGATGGTACCTAAACGATAGTAATAGCTATCACTATGCTATGGGGCAAATGGCAACTGTTTTCCAAAGTTTTTGTCTTCCGGAAAGTAGCCGTATAGATAATCGAGAGGAGACAGAGCGGGAAATAGATTGGAGTTTTCAGTGACAGTCAGGCTGCACCGAAGGCCCTGGAGAACGCGAAGCAAACCTCAAAGATTTTTCAAGACTGTTAAAAGAAGCTTAATTATGTCGCAAGACAAAACAGGCTTGTACTTATATAGATTCCAGAACACTCCGGTGTTCAAGGAAACGAAATTGCGAAAGTGGATCAGCGGTTCCGCAGGCATCATGAATTGGATCAGTGATAATGTATGCAATCTACATAAAGAGCGATGCTCCGGTCTAGAACGCTGCAGAACTGCAACGTGTTTTGTGACAAGTCCGAACAGAAAACTGTCAAACTTTCCACCAAAAACTTGGAAGGAAAGACGTAAGGTTGATGGTAGGTATTACTACACAGCCCATGGGGTCAGCATATGGCCACTATTGGAATCATTGAGAATCCAATGTGCCTGTCGTGCTTGGAGGAGGTGGATAGCACTGAGCACTTTCTTTGTGAGTGTCCTGCCTTTGCTAGAGCACGGCTACGAGTATTGGGTTCCAATGTCGTGAGAATGAGTAGTATTCGTTCTCTAAAACTGGAGGATATTTACAGATTTGCCAAAGAATCTGGAAAATTCTCACAGGACTTACTACCTCTGTCCCTGTCTCTATTCTTTCCTATCTCTTTCTCTGATACTTTTCTCCTCTTTCTTGACTATCTACCCTCTTTCCAGAGCTCTAAATACAATGGGTTTCTTTAGCCTGAGTGTTTTAGGAACTACCAGATCTCCTGGTGCTCCTTGGTTCGACCTTTTCAAATTTCAATTTTCATCATACTAGCATAAAACAATGCGGAAAATGAAATGAACAACCTGAGTTTGTTTCTAAAAAATCCTTAGAAGATGTGATTCTTTGAAGGCGAAGAAATATCAGTGGTGAAGAAGAAAATTTGTTGAAGATATTTCGGCTAAGTGTTTTAAAAAGCAAGCCATACACAATGTTCTTTAAAACTTCATTTAGTGAGAATGAGGATTTTGAATCATTAAATTTATTGCTCTCACGGCGAAGACTGCAGAACTTTGGAAATATAGTACACCACGTTTGTATCATCACTCCAGGGCTATCACATTCGAAAAACGTACAGATATGATTGGTATGTTAACAAATGTCCCTCCTACTTGACTATTTTCGAAAACTTAATTATAATAAAAAAATGTTAAATACATTAAGAGTAAGAGTGTAAATAATTTGGTTGAATAGTAAATGTTGAAATAAATTTTTTTTTAAATTGATATTTTTTATTGTTGGAGAATTTAAAAAAAGTTTGATAAAAAAATTTTTGTTTCAATTGAAATCCCGTGGTTAATATTTTGTAATCATTGAAAATATACATGTTTGATAATCACATTAAAAAAAGTTACATTATAAATTTAAATCAATTTAATGTTAAGAAAAAAACTAATGTAATAAGCTATATCCATATTTTTAAAATTACTGAAAGGCAAAACCTTAAATATCTCCATATCAAATAAAATACATTTGCACTACTTTCAAAGAAAACTGCTTTGGTAGAACCTGGCCATGGCCCTCCTGAGCTGTCAAAAGCGTCCTACTTCTGCTCGTAGTCTTAACAGACCAGCTACGAGTTCTGCCGTGAAAGCAGAGACCGGGGAGGCACTTTCTGTTAAACACAGGCATCCTTTTAAGCTGGCGATTGTAGAAAAAGTTGGTGAGGTTTATCGTGACGCAACTTTTGAGGCTATGGGTTTTGAAAAAACACCTCGTCTCAACCAAACGTTCGCGTATGGGTTTCGAGCCAGAAATCCATCTTTAGGGGCCGTTCAAGTATTCCGTAAGCAGATTTATTACAATTATTTATTTGGTACGTATATTAAATTCAAATTAACAGTCTTCAGTCCATGAAACCCGAATCCATGATTCTAAGTTTTCGATGACATTGGATTGCTTGGATTGCTGCTCAGTGTTGAGAATCTGCTCACTTTCATCCGATTTTGGAATGTCTACGTCGTTCTCATCGAGCCATTCAACATCATGGTGCTCTAAATTTTGAATAATGCACATCAGTTCATTAGCACGGCGAGCAGCGACTCTTACAGGTCTAACTTTCCTATCAGTGTGCGTGTTTGCTTTTTTATGGATCTTCTCGATTTGACGATTTAGTGACTTGATGGAAGCATGATAAAGACCACACGTTGTGCATGTTCGAGTTGATAGCCTCAATTTTACCGTCGGACAAAAATAATCGTAGGGCATTTGCAGGAAATCTTTGAGTGAAGCACTTAAGCGTAGAGCTAAATTGACTGGAAGATCAAGAAATTGCCCTCCTTCATCCAAAACCAAGTCATCAACTGTTTGTTTTACTTTTACAGGTGGTGGAAGAAACCTGTTATCTAGTAATCTGAATAGGCCACTTCTTGGACGACAGCATTCTGTATTTCTACATTTTACAATTTGAAGCAAGTATTGGGTTTCACGCACATGTTCTCAATACCATTTAATGTCTGGAAAATCAGGAACATCTTGTTGACCTGCCCCAACATATTTTGCAGTAACATTATAGCCATCAATTTCCCTTGAACTCCATACTTCAGCTAATACATTTCCTGCAAATTCGAAATTAGATCTTTCTAAATGTTCATCAACTGTAACGCCACGTTCATCCAAATGAGACCCAAAATGGTCATGAGGCAATATTAAACCAGCTAGTTCCCGACTAAGAGGAGCCATTCTGCGCTCTACTCTGTTGTACGCACTTCTTCCAGGAGCATTGGTAGCTAAAAACAATGCATCGAGATCATGTCGCTTAAAGTGTTGTATAGCAAACCCTGTGACCTTTTCATAACGCGGATTTTCATCTGGCCCTCCATCAACCGTCATGATTACCACTGAGTTTACTAGTCCATGGTCAGTTTTAGCTAATGGTCGAAACTCTTCAAGTTCGAGAAGGGTCTCGAAATCCTGAACATGAGTATTAGCAGTAGATGAACTATGCTTTCCGCTTCGAATAGCGATGTATGTTGGTCCAGAATATCCAACGGCTTGCGGTTGTCCTAGCATACTGGAAGTGATTTTGATACCGGCGTAAACAGATGGTATTAATTTATGACGCTCAGCGATTACCCAATCGTGGTCAGGTAATTTGATTCTATATGCCATGTGCATTAGAAGAGGTGCTTGCTTATTTGCCGCAGTTACGCCAATAGGGACTCGAGCTTTATCATCTTGAGATATGAAAAATACTTGATCTGGTCTAAGTATGGATGCTATGTTCTCTAAATAATGGATTGATGTTTCAGCGAACTTCATATCTAAGTGGCTCTTGTGGTGACCAGTTTGAGCCGGAATGAGCTTAACAGGGACTGTCGATACATGTCTTCGTCCCTCTGCAGAATTAGACTTTCTGGGAATCAAACGAAGATATGTCCCACTGCGACTAATGTCAAATCCTATTTTACGTAATTCTTGTGTGAGTTCATCAAGAGTTTTTACGCTGCGAATAGATTCCGTTCGTCTTCTATCATCTGCAGCACTCCCAAATAAAGCTATCTCCGCAATTGTTTTCAATAGTGATGGTTGATTGCTTTCAAGATTAGGACGTCCCACTGAATCCCTCTTGTTTTTATTTCTGGATTTTCATGACAAATATCTTCTAACTTTCTTTTCATACCATCCCTGTGTTTCTTTTGGGCAACTGCGTTTTGAATCTTCCTGGTTAAAGACTGTTTTGCTGTTTTTATTTGATCACGCAACTTAATGATCTGTTTATCAACTTCAGCACGGCTTGGCATAGTAGCTCTGATAGAATACAAAGCGTTCAGATTTTTTTCAAGTAGAACAATCTTATTTTTCATAGCTTCCTGAGAAGGTTTTGCTCTCTGTTTGTCTGCATTTTCATTATTTTCACATTGCTGTTGTGATTCATTACCGGGTTTTATTTTCTCTTCTTCCTGTTTTTTAGTATTTGAAGATGGCTGTATAATTTGTGTTTTTTCTGCAGGTTTACAGGTAGTCGTTGCCTAAAAGTACAAACTTTCTATTGGTTCTGCTAAAGATTCTCTTATTAAGCTACATAAATACAAAGTATGCAATAAAAACTGCATTTAAAGATTATTTAAAGCCATATCCCGTCATTTACGTGTATCAACTTCCCCCAGAGGGAAATTGCAAAATTCGCATAAATTTCTAATATTTCTAGTACTCATAGGTACCTAAAATGATTTCGTTACTCACCTTGGAAAAAAAATGTATATTAGTAGATTGGATTTATTCTTAGTCGCCGCTTGCAATTCTTCTTCAATTCTCTTAGATACAATGATATCTAGTTCCTTATCGGACTTTGCTTGTAATTTATAATTTCGCCACACTTCGTTAACTAACTTTTTACATTTTGTACTTTCGTACTTGTATGAGATTTTTTAAAACTTTCAAACAATTTTTGGTATAACTTGGATTTGTCTATTTGAAACGACATCTTATTTAAACGTTAAACTTTGACTAATGGAATCAACGGTAACACAAATGTTGAGATGCGTTGTATTCGAACAAAACAATACACTAACAGAAGAAATTTAGACACTAGTGATGATTAGACAATAGTGAACAGGGCGCGGCAATTTCCCGAATCGCGTATGCGTGTATATTTGCGGGAATCCCCGAAAATGCGTTTCGTTCTCAAGCATAGATAATGTGAGGATTGCCATTCGTGTAAAAAAGTAAATAACTACTGATGACGTAATCATCATCTAGACTCCCCTACCCCCCATGTCATCCAAAATAAGCAAAACAAAGACCCCCCCACCCCCCCCACTCCCCTATAGTGCTTACGTAATACTTGAACGGCCCCTTACAGATGCAAATACCATTAAGAAGGGATCAGTGGATTCCGGGAGTAGAAATCCTCTAGTAATACTCCTCTGCTTCTGAAAGGCTGAGTTTTAGCAAGATCTGCTCTAAATATATTAATTTTATCGAATCATACTGATACCGATCTGGTGGTTGCTAGTCTTGAGCTCAATAATTCTAGTTATTGGGTGGCATCTGTTTATCTCACTAATGGCCATGTTGAATTACCGCGACAAATTTTTCCAAAATCGTTAAAAAAAGCTAACAGACTTAAAGTCGGGCTGATTGTGGCACGCGATGCTAACGCTCACCACTCCATGCATACTTGTGTTTATGCAAAGTGCAGATACAAGCATCAGTCTCAATCAAGTAGTATTTAGAAAAGCTCACCAGTAGCTACAACCAGAGAATGTTAATGCAATGAGAAGGTGCAAATGTTACTGTGAGCTTTTTTTAGTACAATTGAGATTTGAAAGATTTGTAGTAAGGAAATTCAGCACACCGAGTTTATAGACACCTCACTGACTTTTCCCCATACAAAAATTAGAAACACCACACATCTTTCACCTCAACACACAACACATTTCTCACCTCGACATTAAACCAATTAAATTTTTACTATTTTCGTATTTTTGAAATAATAAGCGAATACGTAAAATTTATTAATATATGTATTTATATATATTTATATACATATGCGTGTATGCGCGTTTGGCTTTCTGGATGCATCCATGGCTATTAGAACATTTTCTCATCAATATGTATATGTAAGTAGTTCAGATTTGACTATAGGATATAAATATAGGAATGCATATTCATATGATTGCCTTTATGGCTGTTTTACATATAAATCAATTCAAAAGAAGTATGAATAATGTTATATAGAAAATAAGTTTCTAAATAACAGGTATTAGAAAGCCTGAATACACTATTTTAAATCAATTCTAATTAAACCAAATACAAAAAATTAAATAAAAATATCGAAAAAAGAAAAGTGTGTACAGGATTTGAACCTGAGTCAAATATGGGACGATGTACTGCATACACGACACGTCTTTCACGATTGCGTTAAACTACAATTACTAATGAACTTTTCTAAATCACTCATTTATTCGATTCGCAGTTTTATATGCACATATTCTGCGTTAGTTGAAAGTTTGTATGCGTAATTATATGCATATGTATGTGTGTATGCGCGTTTGGCTTTCTGGACGGATATTAGAATGATATTTTCTCATCAATATAATTTGGATTTGATGAAAGAGATTAAAGACGTATGTACATATATTCTGTTTTGATTGATTTATATAAAAATCAGGTCATATCCAGTATGAACTATTTTATACTGAAAAGAAATTTCAATTTATGAAATACAAAAAAAAAACAGTGTTTTAAGGAAATTTTAGTTAAAATAAACTCAAAAATTTTACCAAACTTTCCTGGTTTGAATTGTAAAAAAAAATGTGCAAGGAAAAAAATATGACTTCAGGACTTGAACCTGAATTAAATACGTGCCAAAACACAAAACGAATAATTCCGCCGACTTTAGCTTCTGCACCACAAATTAACTGCCGCGCGGCCTTCGTAATCGCAAATTTATTCGCTTCGCTGTGTGCATGAAATAAGTCGATTCCCTTAGTAGTGTGGCGAAAAATCTTATGAAATCCCTTAGTAGTGTGTGAATTCCTGTCCTAGCGTGGTAAGTAAATATAGAAACCCTCCACTTGCGTGGTAAATATCTGCAATCCCCCACTAGTGAGGAAAGTTGAATTTGAAAATTCCTTAGTATGAATCTACAAATTAGTACTCGAAAAAGGCTCATTTAACATTTGCTCCTTCTCATTGCATTAACATTCTCTGCTACAACAAAGCACTTAGCATGCCCATTAATCAAAAACAGAGAGAAACAAAAACTACATATCTGGTCGCAAGAATTAAATACACTTAGGAAGGAGTGTAACAGATTGTTTGATCGGGTTAATACCGCTGGTCCGGTAGATGATTTAGAATGTCATAAAAATAGCCTCAGTATATATAAAAGTGGTTTAAAGGATCACAGAATTTGTTCACTAGGAAATATAGAATTTCACAGTTTGTGAAGCCATCATTAAATGATGTAAGGCTAGAAGTACTAGATAGCGCTAATTATTTAGGTGTAATTCTCGACAAGGAACTAAATTGGAACATGAATGTAGAGGACAAGGCATGGGCAGCTACTCCAGCTCTATTTTCATGCAAAAAGTCCATAGGACGCAGGCGAAGTTTTTCTCCGAAGAGCACTCACTGGCAGTATAGGACCGTTATCAGACCTATCCTCCTTTACGGGACTGCAGTCTGGCGGACAGCTCTCGACAAGACTAGATTTGAAACAGGCTTCAAAAAGCTCAACGCTTATTTTATGTATCTTATATGTATGAACAACACCCTCTGATGCTCTGAATACTTTTTTCTTCTTACCTTCCCTAGACTTGGTTGATAAACAGAATGCAGATAAAACTGCTGCTCGGCTTACCGCAATTAATCAAAGGCGCAACACTGTTGGACACTCTGTCATAACCCTCGGTCAAGGTCTTCTAATGCTGTTGACTCTTATTTGGTTATTTAGTACTAGAATCCTAGCTTAACGTGAATGGACGGTATGCTCAACAAAATCTTCAAATCGCTAAACAAAAAATGACATAAAATTCTAACTAATTCAAACTTGGGCAAATAAATAATGCTTACGTAGCGTCTGGCTTGAGCAACGCCTTCCTGTAGAATTAAGTTATTCGTAGGTGTAGAATTAAGTAATTTTTGTAAACAGTTTTGTTTTAATTCGGACAGCGAATAAAAGCGGACGCACCGCACTAAGTAAATTGTCGTTTTTCTATTTTCGTTGAGGTTTTCCGGGCAAGGAAACCTAACTGGCGCCCGAGCGAAGTATTTTGCTAACTTGAAGTTAGAAGAACCGCGAGTGCGAGGAAAGAGGTCCCGAGTAGTTTTTTTTTCTTTTCTTTCGATAAAAAAAGTAAAAAACAAAAAGGACGCGTTTGAACGCAAGCCGCCTTGCCCGCGAACAAACATTTTTAATAAAGACTAAGAAAAAGCGGTACTAGTGCGTTCATTGCGTGCGAGAAAAAAGCTAAGAATTACTCCAACAATCAAACTCAATATAGGCGACAAAAATCAACGCAGCATTATTATTAAAAAACAACCAACCGAGTTCAACAGTCACCGCATCGTTAGCACCGAAAACAACCCAATGAATACAAAAATCAACCCAGCATTATTATCAAAAGCAACCAACGGAATATGAAAATCAGCGTAGCGGCATTACCAGAAACAACCAACTGAGTGCATCATCTAATGCAGTGTTATTATCAAAAACAACCAACGGAATACAGCAATCAAAACAGCGTTATTATCGAAAGCAACCAACTCCAACAGCAGTAACATCATCATAACCAAACGCAGAATTATAATGCAACAGAAGATGAAATTTATAGCTGAAATTCTAACGTAAGTCATGACGAATTAAATAAAGAAATATTGTAGAAAAATAAATCGTTGAATATTAAAAGAAAAATTTTATAAATCCTGAAACGAAAGACAGGATGAAATTAGGAGATAAGACCTATTGATATTCTTTAGAATTTTTTTTAAATAATTAAAATAGAAACAAAGCTTCAAAGAAATTTATTATAAATACAGAAATTTGACCGAAAAATAAATTGGTGAATATTGAAAAGCAAATTTTGTAAATTTTAAAACGGAGAAAGGGCGATAGTAAGAAACGCAGACTTTAATTTATTATTAAAAAGGAAAAAACATTTATTGTCGAAACTAAAGCTGAAATAAAGTTTCATGGGAATTTATTACTTGAAAAATGTCAAACCCAAACTTCCTAATTATTGCATGCAGATATGATAAGGCGATGCCTCGTGGTTATGGTTGCTTCAGTGCATACATATGCGTGCAATACTATATTTATTAAAGATGCAATTGAACATAGTTGTGCTATACATGCAAATACGTTTCTTTGAATTTTTCTTTTATTTATTTTAAATTTCAAAGTTTTATACTATCTAGAAAATGGCTACATATATTATTCCGTGTAATAAAATGTAAATTGAAAAAAATTTCGGTTGCCAAAGGAACAAATATATGCATATTAAAATGCCGTCGGCAATTTGATTTCATACAGAAGCCAAAAACTGTGCAGAGCCAATGTACTTATACAGAATTCACTGTAATTAGCTCTGTTAAGAACTTCACCGCTGCGAGTTGGGTGAGGTAAAAAAGTTTTCGCGGTTACACTTCATTTTTGACAATTCACACTATTCGTAGCCTGTGCATTTATTTGGCTTAGCATAATGCCAATAAATATTTTGTACACTGTGTCAAGTAAAGAATGCCCACTGGAATTTGATACTAAATCGGGATTTTCTTTCTTGAAGAGGGGGACGACAACTCCAGAACGAAAAGAAAGCGGGATCTGTTTATTCAAAAATATTATATATAATTTAACAAACGGAGGACTTCATACAGAAAAAATGCTGGCGCAAACTGGCAGAACTCATAATTGATCCTGTGCTGCCCAGGAGTGTTTTTGTTTTTGGAGTTTTTTAGTACAAAACGCAGCTCGCACCAATCAAAGGGTGTAGAAGTCTTGCGTACCGAGGTTTATGTTTACTATTGGCGGAGAATACTTAAGCGACTTTGCAAGGCGTCATCAGTCATTGAATTTCTCACCAAGTTTAGTAGCTAAATTTCTTTGCAACTAAAATAATTTTTTTTTTTGTGTTGTCCAATTTGAAGTATTTTTTCCCGCAGGAAACGCACTTCTGTCTCATCAAACAGGAAAACCATCGCGGAAGTTTTAACACTGGTTATCAAACCAGACATTTTTTGGAGAAAAATGCCAAGGTTTTGGCTTTACATCTGCTGCTCGTTTAATTTTCTTAACCAAAATGGCAACTTTTTCATCGATAGATATATTCGAGTGTCCATATTCAAAATCGCACGTGGCCGCAATTAACTCCTGGTATTTATCAGCTAAGTTGGGCCTCGAAACTAGTTTGGATAAAAATAAATGACTCTCTTACATAAAATGAGTTTTTTAGCGTAACAACTACTACAACAGATACCAAATTCAATGACCGATTTCCCAATAAAGCCGCAATACGTAATTTCCCCCAGTGTATCTTTGCGAAGTCTACCGTTAAGAATAACACCTCCAAAGTTATTAATTAACTCCAACGCGCGCATTTAGGTCTCCAACAATACAGCTTTTTTCCTTTTCGAAGTATCAATCCAGTGCAGTTGAAAATTTTTGAAAAGGTTGCCTGACTTCAGCGATCACTTAAGTCTCAAAGAAAAAGAGGTTGTCTGTAATGTCGGTTTACTGACGATAGTTTAACGTGACAACGTCATAAATACTGATGTAATGGTTGCAGTTTTCAAAAAAAAATTTTAATGTTATTTGTTTGATAGATATTTTGTATGGATATAGAGAAGGAGGTAAATGGAATCGCAATTGAATAGGTCAAGTTACATTTACACAAACGTGAAAAATGACGAAACATTTATCAAATTCATGAAAGATTTGTTCAATTTCGATTGTGCATCAGACGTTAATAAGTCAACAACACTAAGAGGCAACATCATCGTTTTGCCTTTTTCAAGACACATTATACTCGAAACACTCGCTTTCATTTCCTACTTTTCCTATCATCGTCCTATTCTCAACAGAGAAATGGTTCATTACCATGCACACAGGAAGAAGGCATATGCAAATACAAATATGTGAACTTATATACACAAGCGCATATACATACACACACATACTTATACATATATGCTCACTCAAGTAGGAGAGAGCCAGATGTCGAACGTTGCCGAACGCGGGGGCCGATTGTGCTCTTTGCCGTTCGTTCCGCGCTCTCGCTTGCAGTTCAAGCACTTAGCTTACGTTTGCTTGCGTACAGAATAGATTCATACATTTGATATATCCATATGTTTCTTGTATGCATCTTTACTTATAAATTTATTCTTTTTGTTTGAAAATTGAGCGAAATTGTGTATGTATATGCATGTTTATATGTTTTGGCATAGGACATTTGCATATTAGACTATGAAAATTGCACCAAAGTATATGTATGTATGCATGTTTATATATGTAATATACATATATTGGTATACAACATATCTTATAAGGTATGTGGTAAATATTACCATACATTTTTTCCTTCATATATAATAATAAAGTAATAATAAAAACATTAAAACAACAGGTATTATTAACAACGAGTCGTCACTAATTATAAATCCGGTAAGGATGATGATGATACACTTGGTTTTATTTTAAATTCTTCAAGTAAATCCAATTAATAATAATCAATAAGAAGGCATATGCAAACACAAATATGTAAATTTATATATGTACATATGCGCATATACATACATACATGCATACGCTCACTTAAGTAGGAGAGAGCAAGATGTCGAACGTTGCCGAAAGTTGTCTTTCGTTCCCGCTTTCGCTTGCAGTTCATGCAAGGTAACGACTATGAGCAAGGTAACGACGAATGAGTAAGGTAACGACCATCGAGCAAGGTAACGATACATTTTTTCGTGCGTGAAGCCGGCTAAATCGAATTATAAGACGTTATCACGTCAAAAAAAACAATTCAAAAGACTTAACATAGTCAAAAAATTCATTAAAATTAAGTTTACTATTTAGGTTTGCAACATTATATAAAAGAACATTAATATTTAAGAATATTGAAATTTTTTAAATTTGACTTGGGTAAAAGCTTTGCCAATTCTATTTTCCCTATATCAAAAGAAACGCCATACCACTCCATGAGCATTTTGTCAACAGACTCGTTACCACAGACCAAAACCTTTTTCAGTTGCAGGAGCACTCTTTTATGTATTCTTCCGTTAACGCAGAGGCCTTTTTCCATAAAAATATAGGAGCTGTTTTAATATTACACGCGTCTCACGAGAGAGTATATGGGGCAGTTCCATAGGTTTTTCACTCCGTCCTTCGACGCTTCGTTTAAATTTATGCCCTTTATAAACAGATTCCGGCACCTTATACTTTCGGAGAGTATGCGATCCCTTTTTTAGCAATTCTGTCCTCTTTCAGTTGTCTGTCATCTTCCTTGAGTAATTTGTTGTTTTGTTCCAACGCCGCATTTTTTTTAGATATTCTCTATTTGCACTTTAAGTCGATTTATGTCACTTTTTGTCGACAAATTTTTGATTTTGGGCAAAATATTGATCTAATAGCCTATACGATAACGTTTAATGCAGAGTCCGAACAAGTATCTATTTTTTGCGTTTAGCGCTGTGCATGGCAACAACAGCAGGATTTTTAGTTGGCGTTCGGCATATTTTATGCAACAATAAAAATACTAAATTGACAAAAACCGTAACAAAAACAGTAAGACGGCGACCCTGAATACGAATTAGCTCCTGGAGACGCTCAAGCAGGCATGTCCTGCAGCTTATATGGGTGCGTGTCGGGTGACACACGAACTTGCTTCGTGTCACACATACTTGTTGTCGGCTTTTGCATGATGAAAATCAAAAATTTTAGATTTAGCGTCAAGCACCCGACACGCACACATATAAGCTGCAGGACAAGCATGCTTGAGCGTCACCAGGAGCTAAATATCAGTTTCCCCAATTTTCTCGTACGAACTTCAAAGTTTTAAATGGAAATAAGTAATTAATAGGTGCACCTAATTCTTAAAGACACAGCAAGTAAGCAGCAGATAGTCAGCAAAACAGTGTAAGTGAAGTTCTGTCATTTGGGATTCCATGGAAAAAGGTATGTTTTGCGCCACCGAGCAAGTTCCAGCAAGATTCACTTTACACACAAAGTTCTATAAAGGACTTATTAAGTTTTCAAGGAAAATGTTAGTAATCAGTTAGCTTTCTAAGAAACAAAAAACTGTAGAGGATATTTCCTTAGCATAGAGTGGACAATTTCTGACCACCACTGGGCGAATCGATAAGTGTATTGATAATTGCAAAAAAATTCTGCAATTTACAACTCTGCATAACTAACCAAACTATGTGAAAACAACTCCGCACAACTAAATAACTAAATTTTTGAAAATCGGATAAAAAATAACGGCTAGAATTTAGTATAATGCCTATCGCTTTGGAAAAAACGGTAAAAAGGGGGTGATAGAGGGGTGTATCCCCATCTTAAAACTGAAAACAGAACCTGCCGGAGGCTTATAGTTTTTAAGTAATTTAATGTTAAAGTTCTATAATTTAGCGAAAAGTTGGTGTTGCCATACACCTGAAATGAAAACGAAGTTCGCACGCAGGGATGTTCAGTGGAAGGTTCATTGTAAAACTGCAGTATTTTTTGCTGTAATTTAAAGTTGAGAAATAAATTTGAAAATAAAAACATACAACTCATTTAAACTTAAAAACAATGATATTAAGCGTATCACAAAAAATAATAAAGTAATTAAAATTAAATTAAATTAATTAACACAGTATTTTTGCGTGGAACTCTTTATCGCGTAGGCGGCCTTCGGCCGCGCTTCAAAAAAATAACCCTCATCAGTCCAACTCCGGCTACGCAATCCACAGTATTTTTGCGTAGAACTTCTTTTCGCGTGGGCGGCCTTCGGCCGCGCTTCAAAAAAATAACCCTCATCAGTCCAACTCCGGCTACGCAATCCACAGTATTTTTGCGTAGAACTCCTTTTCGCGTGGGCGGCCTTCGGCCGCGCTTCAAAAAAATAACCCTCATCAGTCCAACTCCGGCTACGCAATCCACAGTATTTTTGCGTAGAACTCCTTTTCGCGTGGGCGGCCTTCGGCCGCGCTTCAAAAAAATAACCCTCATCAGTCCAACTCCGGCTACGCAATCCACAGTATTTTTGCGTAGAACTCCTTTTCGCGTGGGCGGCCTTCGGCCGCACTTCAAAAAAATAATAGACGTTCGCCGTCTGAAGCGTGACATTACGTATTAAACCATTGCTGCCCGGATGAACCGCAGTTACGCGCCCTAAGCGCCAATATGTTGGTGGTAAGTTCTCATGTCTTACGATGACTATGTCTCCGATCTTTACGTCCCTTGATTTCGTCTGCCACTTGTTTCGAGTTTGAAGAGTAGATAAATATTCCTCGCTCCATCGTTGCCAAAATTGTTGATGTATCTGACGCAGCCAGAGCCAGTGCTTAATACGGTTGGACGGAATTGTTCTGATGTCAGCTTCAGGGACTGCAACCAGTGGAGCGCCAACCAGAAAGTCGGCAGGGGTCAACTCTAACTTATCATCGGGATCATCGTATATAGGTGTTAGCGGACGAGAATTTAGGCATGCTTCAATGCGTATCGCCAAAGTCTGAAGTTGGCTATACCATAATGACTGCGCTCCAACGAGGCGCACCAAATGATATTTGGCAGATTTTACCGCAGCCTCCCAGAGATCACCTTGATGAGGAGCGCTGGGAGCGATGAAGTGCCAATGAGTACCGAGATTCGCCAACCTTTGTTGGTTGTTGTCGTTCTGCCAAGCAGCCAAGTCTTCTTTAAGCAAACGGTTAGCACCTGTGAACGTAGTACCGTTGTCACTATAGAGATCTCGACATGGACCTCGTCTACTTATAAATCGCGTAAATGCATCTAAGAATGCGGGTGATGAAAGATCATCAACAACTTCAATATGCACGGCCTTGGTCGCCATGCAAACGAAAACAGCTAGATATGTTTTGATTGTTGTGCGCGATCTTTTTGTGCCGATGCGCACTGTAAAAGGCCCGCAATAGTCGACGCCTGAAGATATAAATGGTCGTGCTGCCGTAATGCGATGCCTGGGTAAGGATGCCATCTGCTGAGATAACGTTACGCCTCGATGTCGTCGGCAAATAACACAAGTCTGTACAAAGCTTCGGACTGCTTGCCTTCCGTTCAATATCCAGTACCGTGCGCGAAGAGTTTGAAGAGTGATTTGCGCCCCACCATGAAGCGTGGTTTCATGTGCGTGTCGGATGAGTAAGTGTACCAAACTCCCATGCTTCGGTAAAATGATCGGAAAACGTCGATCTTCTGGAAGGTCAGCGTGACCAATACGACCTCTGACTCGCAATATGTCGTTACAATCTATGTAAGGGTTCAATGACCTTAGTTTGCTGGAGCTGGATATTTCCGATCCCTTCCGAATCAGAGACATATCAGTCGCAAAGGTATATTGCTCGTTTCGGATTAGCACGTTAAGAGCATCGTCCATTTCTGTAGGATTGACGATCAGTCTTCGCAAATGTCGGCGAACTGGTAGCCACCGAAGTACGATTGCCACGGTACGAAGAAGCTTTTGCAATGAACTAAAGCGTTCGCTTAATGGAATTATTTGGCCGTCTAGACGTCGAGTTGTAAGAATGCTCGCGTGGGCCGTCGTTGCTACAAATGATGACACTCTCTGTTCACCACGTACAATGTCAAGCTCGTCATCTTTTAATTCGATCCCAAAAGAAATTGGTAGCTGTTTGTCCATAAGCCATTTTGGCCCTTGCCACCACAACTTATGTTCAACCAGTTCTGATGCTCGGATACCTCTACTGGCACAGTCTGCCGGATTTTGTGCAGACCGTACATAATGCCAACGATCTGGTGATGTCAGCTCTTGAATGTGACGAACACGATTAGAAATGTACGGCTTGAGAGTAGTTGGAGGTTTACCTAACCAACATAACACGATTCGCGAGTCGGACCATAAATGATAAGAAGTGTCCGTTAGACGTAAAGCAGTCCGCACACTGTCAAGTGTGGATGCGAGTAAATGTGCCGCGCAAAGTTCTAGGCGAGGAATCGTTGCACCCTTGAGTGGCGCCACTTTGGTGCGAGCTGTTAGCAATGATACAGTTGACCGACCTTCACCGTCTGTTGTCCTAGTATAGAGGACAGCCGCATAGGCAAGTGGACTGGCGTCACAAAACCCAAGTAGCATAGTAGTCTTACCCTCAGCCAAACCTAACCATCGTGGTACACGGATAGGGTTTATAACGTCAAGTTCTCTGTAAAATAAGACCCACGTATTTTGAAGTGCATCTGGGAGTGGTGCATCCCATTCTAAGCCAGCAGACCACAACTTCTGAATAAATATCTTCCCGGCAATAACAATTGGAGCAAGCATGCCAGTAGGATCAAATAGTTTGGCGACCTCACTTAAAAGCCGACGTTTTGTGAGGCATCCGATGTTCTGGTTTAGATTCGCTTTGAAAAAGATCTCATCTGTTGTTGGGTCCCAGCTTAAACCAAGCACAGTTGCCGTCGATGGTTCACTTGCTAACTCTACGATTGAAGAATTGTTAATTGACAGCGAGTTCGAAGGCTTTATCCTCAGTGTCACAACTGATGAGAAAATCATCTACATAAAATGATGACAGAATCGCATCGCGCGCAACAATCGACTGATGGCCATCTGCGACTACGTTGTAGTTATCATAACTGCATTGATTGAGTGCGCGAACTGCGTTGTACGGGCTACAAGCCATCCCATACGTCACTGTAGTTAAACGGTATACTGCTAGGTCATTGTCTGGTGATTCTCTCCAAATAATGCGTTGGAAATCCCTATGTTCGGGAGTTATCAGAATTTGACGGAACATTTTCTCGATGTCTGCTGTTAATGCTACGCGAAAACACCGAAAACGAAAGATGATATTCACAAGTGGTTCTTGAATCGTGGCTCCCACCAACTGGACGTCGTTCAGTGAGAGGCCGCTCGTGGTCCGCGCTGAAGCATTGAACACAACGCGGAACTTTTCCGGAACCGCGTGGTGAGGGATGTAGTAGTTGACCCCCCCATCTCCAATGTGACTAACGGGTTCCATATGGCCGAGGTCCGCGTATTCGCGCATGAAGGCAATGTATTTTTTCTTGAGCTTACAATTCGCTGCTAGTCGTCGTTCAAGAAGATGAAATTGTCGTAAAGCATGGGCGTATGAGTTGCCCAAAGCCGGTGCGTCAGGATGAAATGGTATATGAACCATGTAGCGCCCTTCCCTTGTGCGGGAGTGTGTGGTCAAAAAGATTTTCTCACATTCATCTTCGCCGTTACAATCTTGTGAAGGCACTTCCTCTAACTTCCAAAAGCTTCTTACGAGCTCCTCCAAGCGTGCGTCCTCTTCGCCTTGCTGGGTGCTGAAGGAAAGAGTTGGCGGCGCTGCTGGCTGCGCTGCTGGCACTGGACCGAAGACAACCCAGCCGAAGCGGGTTCGCTGGGCGTGTGGCTCATGGAGGCCACCGAGTCTTATGTCCCCTTCGACTGCTTTTCCCCATACATCCGCACCAATAAGAATGTCGATATTGCTAGGAACACCGAACTGCGTATCGGCCAATTCTAGACCATTCAAATGCTGCCACCGTGTCATGTCAATATGCACTGTTGGGATGACCTTAGTAATTGACTGCATGACAAGTGCAACGATTTCCAAACTGAAACTGGAATAGAGCGATTTTAACGTGAGTGTGACACGCCCACGTGTACGTGCGTAGGAGTAAGCTCCGATTCCTTCCACCGAAACTTCGCATTTGCTCCTATGAAGAGACAAAGAGTTAGTTAATTTATCTGTTATAAAACTAACCTGTGATCCGGGATCACAGAGCACCCGCGCCAGACGTCCATTGGTAGAGTTGCCGCATGCGTATACACGCGCAGTTGCCAATAACACTGTTGAACTCGCATTGGCAAGGCAACCTACCACAGCAGGCTCTAGTCAGAGATTCGAATTTCTGGATGCAATAGCAGTGACGGCTCCTTCCGGACACGTTGACACTGACTCTGATGGATTCTGAGATAATGATTCGCGGCAAAGTAATGAGATGTGCTTACGACCACAGTGACGGCAATTCCCCGATGGACATTGTCTTGCTGAATGACCTTGCTTTAGGCAGTTAAAACAAAGCTTTGCAGTCTTTGCAGCAGTAATTCTGTCTTCGTATTTCATCACAAGAAAGCGTGCGCATTTCATAACACGATGTGCACCTTGGCAGTATATACATTTACCCTCCTCTGCAGATACGACGTGTGATCTGACAGCTCTTGACGGACCACCATCGCGTTGATGACTCTTGGACGTAAATTCAACCCCATTGCTCCATGTGACAACTGTTGTGCTGAGGCTATGAGCCCGCTGACCCAAAAACGTAAGCAGCTCATCGAGGCTCGGAATTTCGGTGGGTGAACAGCTCATGTTCCACTCGCGCTGTGTAGTTATCGGAAGTTTCGAAACTATTATCGGTACGACCACAGCATCCCATTCGGCCACTGGTAGACCCATGACATGTAAAGCTCGTAGTGATTCATGTACCGTGTCGACGATGAACAGTAACGCAGTTGGTGTGTCCTCAGTTGTCGGCTTGATATTGAGTAAGCGTGACACATGAGTCTCAGCCAGTTGCCTTCTATTGTCAAAACGTTCTTTAAGCGCCTTTCATAAATCAGCGTATCCCCCAGAATATACACTCTCGACGAGCGGTACAGCACTTGCGCTTACTGCCTGCCGCAACTTGCCTAACTTGTAGGCCTCAGGATAGTCTGTATTGTGAACAAGCAATTCAAAAACGTCCTTAAACGCCAGCCAATTCTGCATAGTTCCATCGAACGTTGGAATTGCAAGCGGTTCTAACTTAACCTCACACTCTCGCACAGGCATCACAGCAGACTGACTCGGTTTTGCACCCATGATTGCACGGTTCAAGTGGGTACATGCATTGTTGTAAATACCTTCAACCTCTTCCCATAACTTCTCGTGGGCCTCCAACTCGGCGTTTGCTGCATTGCCCACCAACAGGTCATGGTTGGTCACGAAACGTGCATAATGTGCTGACAATGATTTCAACTCTTGCTCAAGATGAAATTCATCAAATGCACCCTGCTGGAATCCACTCACCCGATCGTGTATGCGTTTAATGGCCTTTATTGCCGAAGCGCGCAAATTTAATTCTGCCATTAGCTAAACAATAATTTAATTAAACGATTCTATTTCACAATTTAATTATTTGTCCTCACAGGAGGCACCAAAATGTTTAAGCACAAATATAAAGACTTGATCACTTCGAAGCTGTACAAGCAATGAATTTTATTGAGCGTCTCATTTTTAAGTACAAAGGAAAATAACTGTTTAAAGCTAACTGTGCATAAATACCATATGTATGTATGTATAGATGAATTCGAAGAAATAATACCAATATTGCTATAAATTAAGGTGGTGCCAGATTGGACGAATTCTGAACAGCGTGTATGTAGTAAGCAGGCACAATAACCCCCATTCCCATCATTAACACTAAACTCAAGTACTTATTTTTTGTTTTCATTTGCAGGCATCCGGCAACACCATACTGTTGGCATTCCAATCTTCTTCTTATTCGCGCTTAAAATTGGAATGTGATTGCATAGGCAAATGTATTTGCATTTAATTTTAATAGATATAATTAGAATATTAGCATAAAAATCGGTAAAAACACGCGTGTGAGTGTATATTTGGTGATTTATAGTGAAATGTTAAAAAATATAGAGTGTAATGTGGCAAATTATACTGATGTTCCCAAGGGCATTTTGAATGTAAATAATTAAAAAATTATTATTTCCCGATTAATTTAAAGTTATAAAGAGTGTTCCTTAACACCTCACTAACATCTCCACCAAGTTTCATTAAAAAAAACATTATAGTTTGCCAGAAATTCCAAAATAGGCATTGTTCTAAATTCCAGCCAAAATAACCAAGTTAACTAAAAAATGATTCTTCGGTTTTTAGAAGGATAAAAGTTTTTAAACAATTTTAAAACATTTTATGAAACGTAAATCCCGTTGACATGAGCTTTAAATACAGGGGAGGACTTTTGAAATTTTTTTTCCGACCCAGTTTATTGTGCATATAAGATAAAATACAATAATATATTACCATATCAGCCATTATATTAGTCCTTAAACGATAGCTACTTTCGCCTTTCTCATACAATTTATTATGCTGCCGCACAATATTGACGTTTTGTTCGAAGGCCTCTTTACTCCGATACTCATCAAATGCATGCATGTAACTCTTATTGAAGGCATTCTAAAACAAATAAAAAAGTATTTATATTAAATACGTGCATACATATATTTTATAGTAAATATTTATGTATATACATTTTATACAATAATTTGAATTCACCTTGAACTCATGAAATGAAGAGTATTCAAGAACTGCTGAACTTACTGCAATACAAACGGCGGTCCAAACAAAACATATGACCATTTCAATAAGAACTGTTAATGGACACTGCCCTCAATTTGCCTGGCTCAGAGAAAAGCGCATATACGACTTGAGTCAAGGTACGTTGGGTATAATACGCCGATTCAGCAAATCGTGTTTTGAACTGATATTTATAAAGATGTTCACATCCATATTAGGGTGGTTGTTATTTTTCATTAAAAAAATTTTCTCTCACATGTGTTGCTAAAATTACAGACAAATTGTGTAATGAATAAAATATGTGTAAGAATAAAATGCTACGTAAAAGTACAAATTGTTTTCGAATTATAGGCAATTTGCCAAAGTGTAAAAGTGTAAAAAGTGTGAAAGCACTTTTTAAATATGTAAACATACAAACATAGGTATTAAATATAAAAATCAGTACAATATCAGAAAATCAGCAGATTTGGCATACAAACTTCGGGTTCTTAAAAATCAGTAAATAAATTTTCAGGAAGTATTTAAAAATAAATAATGGTCACGTAGACTTTTGTTTTGCCGGGTGTATTTATTGCTACAAAAGTCACTAAACCCAATTCACATTTTGGATGCAAGTGGAGCCGTTTCTACACATATACATACCCTCTGACTACGCCACAAGTCGATTTACATAAAACGTCATGTTTTATTACACCCAGAGAAAAAAATAATTGAATTCAGATTGTAACAACAACGGATAAGTCTGTTAAATTAGCCAATTTTCTTCTGTTGGCAAGAGGTTTAACAGTTAACTGTAGAATTTTCAAATGGTCTGTCAAATTAATTGACAGTCAAAATTATTATTTTTTTTATTAAAATTAAAAAAAGTTTTTAAATATGTTTTTGTAGATCGTGTATTTCATATAATCTTTCTATATATAATTGAATGTTTGTCTGTATGTCATCGATGACCTCAAAAACTACAGGACCGATTATTATAAAAATTGGTATATATTATATATGCAGTTTTCCACGGAGAAGGTTTGTAGAATATGCTCCTTGATGCCACTCTGGCGCTGCAGAGTAGCAACTTCTGCCCCGTTCAATCGATTGTTATAAAAATTAGTATGACCATGTATTTTTACACAGAGGAAACGAATATGACATGTTCATAGATGTAACTCGCCACCAGGTGATTGAAGACATATGTTTGACAATCGCTAACAAGGCACTGGTGTAACTGGGAACGCCTGCTTCAAACCGACCTGCAAACAACCTTTTCGATTGTGATTTGCAACGAGAAACACACTATGATTCTGACGAACTGCGGACATTCGTTAGAACAAATCTTCCGCAGCTGATTCCAGAATTATGGGTGCAATCACAGAACAAAGTGGTGGACTGTTTTTCAAAGATGTGCCCGGTGGTACAGGCAAGATTTTTCTTCTTTCACTAATTTTGTCAACCATACGATCACAAAATAATATTGCACTGGATATTGCATCACCTGGAACTGTGGAACCACTTTTGGATGGTGGCCGAACAGCACATTCAGCATTAAATTTGCAAAACACTGAGGCATCAACATACAACATCAGTAAAAACTCTGTATTGAGAAAAGTACTCCAAACGTGTCAAACTACCATATGGGACGAATGTACAATGTCTCACAGAAAGCATTGGAAGGGGAAATGAATGAATCTACACAATTTATCACCCTGCCAGCAAACTTCTGTAAGATCACATTGCACAAAACTACAAAAACCATCAGTGGCTCAGTACGCGTGCTATATTATCAGCCAAAAACATCGATGTCAATACCATGAACTTCAAGATTCAGCATGGAATACCCAGTGAACCGACAACATATAAGTCCATCGATACTGTGGAGAATCAAGACGATGTTTTCAACTATCCAACTGAATTCTTGAGTTCGCTTGATTTGCCGGGCATGCCGCCACACGTTCTTACAGTGAAAATTGACGTACCCATCATTCTTCTTCGAAACATAAATCCACCACGACTTTGCAACGGAACCAGACTCTCAGTGAAGAAAATGATGAACAATGTTATCGAGGCAACAATTTTGACTGGAAAATTCAACGTTTCCACGACAGTCGGTTCTACGTTACCGAAACGATCCGGATTTATATCCGGCCAAGGACTGTCACTCCAGCAGAATTCCCCGTATGTAAGTATGGGGAATGTTTATGCTGCTACAACAACAACAAACAACTGGAAAATTCAAAGGTGAAGACGTACTGTTGCCCAGTATCCCAATGATCCCGACAGATATGCCATTCGAATTCAAACGTGTACAGTTCCCGGTGCGACTCGCTTTCGCAATGACTATTAACAAAGCACAAGGACAATCGTTACAAGTGTGTGGACAAATTTGGACAGCTCTATGTGGCTTGCTCACGTGTCGGAAAACCTTCTGATTTATTCGCCTACGCACCAGATGGAAAAACAAGAAATATTGTGTATTCCACAGCACTTCAATAAACATCGAGTTGAAACTAAACTTTTTAATGTCACAATTTTTTGAAATACTATAAACAAACTCAATAAAATGGTTTACAATTAATTGAATATTTGTGGACTGATTGTTAGCGTAGCAACGCGCGGCGGGTACAGCTAGTTTAATGAATAAGGGAGAATGGGGAGTTGTGAGACGGGTTTTGTTTTTGGACCCGTATTACTCAAAATCTTAATATTCTGCATATGTCAACGATGGAATCTTTAGTCAATGAATACTGGAAGCTATTGGTATGGCCTATTTAACAAAACTACAATTTCCCTTAAAATTAAAATTGTATATAATAATATAAAATATAATACAAAATACAAAAATGTGGGGAGTTGTGAGACACCATGGTTTAAATCAATAAAAATGACTTATTTTAGCTGTTAGTTCTTTATTAAGATGAAAAATAAAAAAGAAAAGACAGTTGTTATAAAAAAGTGTATAAAAAATGCAATGCCATCAATCTGATGATTCGCAGTGAGAACATGTATAATAACCAGTTCGTAAATTGGCACACTTTAGGTGCACAGCTTGATCGCATACATTGCAATGAATGGAGTTGTTTCTGCTTAACTTTTTCGACATTGCCCCTTTGCAGATGATGCAAAAATGATATATATACAAACAATGCATGAATATTGCGAGGTACTTATGAAAGATGCGTTAAAACGTCGAAAAAAACGGTGTCTCACAACTCCCCACATTTGTTGTCTTACAACTCCCCAAATCGTTTTTTTTATAAATGGCCGCGTAGTCATAAACACATCGAACGTTCATGCCCAAGTGAATGTGTAAATTCAAAGCTAATAGGACAATTAATAATTTGTATATGTATATTAACATTTGCAATTTGCTTCAACAACTGATCGAATGTATCGCAAAACAAATGATGAAATAAACTTACCGAGAAATTCCAAAACACAGTAACTGGAGAGACGCGTCGAATGCGTGTAAATATGACCAATGCTAGCTGAAAAGTGAGATCGCATCGAGAACACTTGTTGACACTTAAAATCGAATGTAAACAAATGAATAATGCCGAACGGTAACAATGTCTCACAACTCCCCATTCTCCCCTACAATTTACTATGAACTTTTTATTTATAAACTTTATCCAAAAAAAAAAAAACTGGTAAAATTTTATTTGTTTGCATCATTACGAATTTTCGTAGTTAATTAAATTCCAAATATAATTACTTTGAAAATGGTATAAGCCCACTTTCCTCAAAGACGCACTACTATTTAGTTCAAAAATGTGCTATATAATTTCTTTAGTGCAGTTTTATATATGTTGCCAACATTGTAAATGACATAGACATTTTTATGGTTTCCCGGAACTTTGGCGTTTCCCAGTTTATTATAGAATATAAAGATATCCAGGGGTGACCAAGAAATTGTTTCTTGTTGCTTGAAGCGTTTAAAAAATGTAACCCCGCATCAATATGTAATAGCCTACAGCGATATGTGCACAGGACAAAATAGAAATTTTAAATTGGCTTTAATGTGGATTAAAGTTGATCAGTCCTCCAAGAATGGCAGACCATACATTTTGATATTCCGGGCACTCTTATCAACCAAATCATACCGATTTGGAAGCATCGAGAGTACTATAAGACTATCATACTATCATGTCGGTCTCCTTGCCGCGGGGATGAGGCTTAAGCGGTGATTTAACCCCATGTTGTGGAGATTAACTTACCACGAACTGAGAGGGCAGCAGGAATTGGGTATCCATTTATCCGCCGAACGGCGAAATCGGTGGCCACCCAAGTACTATGTGGAGAGTACCGTACCGACAACCTAGCAGGAGGTATAAAATGCATTTCCTACAATATGGAGGTTAAACAAGGATCTCACTGCACGAGGTAACCCACTTTCGGGAAATCCTTCCGTCGAACAATCGAGGGCTCGGGCATCGGATGTGCAGGCCAGAAGCCCACACCCCCTATGACCGGGACTGACACCCAGGGTTCCGGAGGAAGGGCACTACTAGTGGTGAAACATGGCACATTGGCTATGCCTATGCCAAGACAGATCAAGCGAAGAAGATAAAAGGCGAAGAGAGCCGAAGCATTAGCTAAGGTAAGTACTCAAGCTCCGTCAACTTCGACACCTGTAATGGAAACGGGAAAGCGTCGCAGAACAGAGGATTTCTCTGTAACGTTGCACTCTTCCAGAAACGAAACGGGGTCTGTGCCAACGACCGGGAAGAGGAGAAAGGCAAAGAAGAGGAAAGTTGAGAGACGGAAGTCGGAAATGCCTGCATCCTCGACCGAACCCAAGGCAGACAAATCTTTACCTGACAAGGCAAAGACTAAGAGACCTCAAATGTCGAACGACACTCTTCCGTCGACGTCTGGCGAATCAGTCGGGAGAATGGCAGCAAAGGCAATGACGGTAGAGATACATACCAACAAACAAGACGAAATACTGTCCAAAGGGCAAGAAAACTATTTTGACAGATATCTTTGGAAAGCTATCGATGAGTCGAACGACGCGCCGGCTTTCGAGAGTAAAAGCGTGGTGGACGGCATCGTAAAGGTGCACTGTTCCAATGCTTTTCCCCGAGAATGGCTGGAAAAAGAGATAGGAAAAATTCCAGCTTGCGAAAACAGCAAGTTCATTCTTGTTGAGAGTAGCAAAGAAATGTTGGTACGTGCGAGTGTCTGGATTCCGGGCCCTTCCTGTAGTTCAGCAGAACTCTACACACGCATCCGTGTATAGAACAAAAATCTTGACACGACTCTCTACAAAATTTAGGAGGCGGGTTCCCACCTGGTACTGAGTGTCGAGCTTGGGTCTCTCAAGATGCTGAAGTCGAAGTGCCGTTGCCGTCCTCACCTACATCTGGGGCGAATCCGTTTCCGTGTCCAGGATAAGGTGGAGGACAAAGCGTAAATATACTCAGCCTCATGACTGAAGTAATATTTACACAGATAAATCTGCAGCATAGCAAAGCGTCTACGGCTCTCCTGTGCCGTAGGCATGCAAAACTGCAAACATTCCCACACGCAATACTAATACAAGGACCATGGGTTTGTCACAAGCGTATCTGGGGTCTAATGCTATGTCGTGGGGACAAATACTTCATTGTGAAGGGAATGTGAGACCGCGAGCATGTATTATCATGTTAAGGTTGATCGAACACACGATGTTAACAGAGCTATGCTCCGGAGATATCGTTGTTGCAAAAATAAAGTATTGGAAGAGTGGGAACAGTGTCGAAGCCATCACAGTTTCGGCCTACCTACCCTACGACTTTTTACAGCCACAGTTTTTGTTTTTGTTTTTTTTTGTGTGGGGGGGAGGATAAAAATGTCAGAAACATTCAATTAATGCCGTCGCGCCAATTATATATGGGGCACGCTCCTACTAAAACAGACCTCCCCTCTTCGGCTGACTTCCTACCCGGCATCGCATTTGCATTACATTGAGGGTGGAGCCGTGATTGGGGATAACAACTTTAAAAGAAACCTGCGCCCAGGCTCTCTACCTATGATGAATGGAGGTTATACGTCAGTGATAGTCTACATTACTCCATTAAGATGTAAATAGAACTTCGAAAGTGTGCTGTAATGTTGTGTGCATTACCGTCTTGTCTGCGTATGATATGGTCGTGAGTCATTAACACAAGCGTCCGTAATTGTTCTCGGTATGTCTGTCGACCTCCTCTGGAACACTGTTTCATGTTAGCTTTAGCATTTGTCGGGAAGTTCGGTGTGATCAGGCGCGGCACAGAGCGTTAATATTATTTTGCTCTAGCTGCCAGTACTGAAACAGCTCTATTCTTCGTCCTGCTTGTATAGCGTACGCAATACTTGCTTGGAAAACTTGCATGTAGCATCCCAGCAATGTTTTGAAATGCACATACTGCCTGTTAAATTAGTCTCACTTGGCTGTCTTCCAAGGATAGTGTCTAACTCCTCACGTTCTTTTTCGAATCTTGGACAGTAGAAGAGTACGTGTCGTGTGTCTTCAACATTCTCTGGGCAGGCAGGGCAGAGTGGTGAAGCGGAGAGACCAAACCTGTGCACATAATACCATGTCCGCTTAGCATCTGGGAGAGGAAGTAATTCACTTCGCCGTAACTTCGTGTTAAGGGTAGGGATAAGTTCGTGCGTCCAGCGGCCTTTAGGAGAATGATCCCATCTTCGCTGTTCCAACTTTTGGTCCTTTTGTAGGTTTTGTACCTTGCCTTAGGTAGAGACGGTTTAGTTAACGTGCTCGGATATCCAGTGGAATTTTTCCCGCAATCACGCAAATTGCATCATCAGATACTGTCCGGTATGCACAGTCTACTCGCAAAGCACCGAATTGGAGCTACATACAACAGGATGGAGTTTGTCACAGTAGATAGAAGTCTCCTTCTTGCGCCTTGGGTTCCCCCAATGTTCGGCAGCAACCATAATAGAGTATTTGCAACTACGGCGCCTTTCGTACTGACTTTCACCGCGTGCTCTCTGAAGGCCATGTGCGAGTCAATCAGTACTGTATAGCCGGCTTGGACTGGATGTTGAGAGCTCCGATATTCACCGTCAAACTCTCCGTCTTCTTCTTTTTGCTCAACAAGACTGCATCAGTTTTTTGCGGTGTTATCTGGAGTTTGGCATTGTATAACCAGCGCTCAATCCTCGCTATCGCATCGTTGCAAGTGAGTTCCACATCAATGACCTGTTTCCCCGTTAGAAAAAGGCGCAATATCGTCTGCGTATCTTACCAGTGTCGCATTTATGGGCGCTCCATTTTGAGGATGCCATCGTACATTGCGTTCCACAAATTAGGGCCGAGAACCGAGCCTTGCGGTACTCCGCCTGTCACTGTGTATTTCTGAGGTCCGTCGCCTGTGTCGTATTCAAGAATTCTGCCATCGAAATAACTCCGGATAAGAGACTACTCAGTGCTGAAAGAAATAGCGTCCAATTTGCTGAGTTGAAAGCGTTCTTTATGTCCAACGTTATGACAGCGCAATATTTCATAGAGCCGGATGCCCCACCAGTCCTGTTAATAGCCTCGCTCGCTGTTTCGTCCACCAGTCGAATGGCGTCGACAGTGCATCTTGCTCACCTGAAGCCAAATTGTCGCTCCGCAAGTCCTGTTGGCCCCTGTATGTATTTCTGCAACGGCCCACAGATGATTCTTTCTAGTACCTTCCCCACTTTATCTAACAGACATAAGGGTTGCTATGCTGATGGATCATTCGGCAATTTTCCCGGTTTTGGCAGTAGCAATAAACGCTGTCGCTTCCATTTCCTGGGAAATATACCATATTTGATACACTCAGTGTAAAGATCAGCAAACATTTCTGGGCTCGCTTGGACCGCTGATTTGAAAGCAATATTGGGGACACCATCTGGACCTGGAGCTTTTACATCGCTGATAATCGTAAAAGCGGCCAATACCTCTTCTTTTGGGACCGTATATTCTTCTGACTCTGGGGTGGAAATAGGTAAGGGAGTATCTTTTCCAGCAAGACAGGGCATGTGGGTTGGGAGGTTTTTGGTCCTCTCACTTTCTTCATAACTGTCTTATATGCTTTACCCCATGGATTAGTATTTGCGGAGTTTCTTAATTCAATAAAGCAACGGAATTTGCTTTGATGTATTGTCGGGCTTCTTTATGAAGGGCCTGTTGAACAGGATAAGATGGCCGGCGACGCGCTCTTTGTGCTCTTCTGCGAGTTTTATTGCATCGTTTTGGAAGTTTCGAGATTTCGTCTGTCCACCGATACACAGGCTCCCGGTTTTGGCATCGCAGGCTCAGCGTCTTGGTTTGCTCGCTATTCTGCAGATCCAGCAACAAAGTACGCCCCGCTCCAGATCGCTAGGAAAGATTCTGCGTCAAAAGCATTCCTCTTCCAAGACACTCTTTGCACTTTTCTTGTCGGCTTGGGCGTGCAAGTTGTGTACAGGTCCATTATGATTGAATGATGGTCACTGTGGGTGTACATGCTTGAAATATACCACTGCACGCAAGTTGCCGTGGATCTATCGGCGAAGGCAAGGTCTATGACTGATCATCTAGTAGCTGTATCGAAGGTGTGGCATCCTGGCGTGTTTAAAAGCGTCAGATCCAGACTAGCAAACGTTTCTTCCAGTATTCTTCCTCTGGGGTTGGTCCGTAGGCTTCCCCACGTGGTCAACCCCACGTTAAGGTCACCTGCAATGATGATAGGTCCCCTGTGGTAGAAATCTGTTGCTATCCGCGTCAACATATCCGCGAATTCATCTAAGGTCATCCTCGGTGGTGCATAGCAGCTTGCAATGAAAAGGCCGTCTACTTTCGCTCATGCTATCCCTTCTTAGGACCATCTGGCTTGCGTTGCAGTGCTTTATTTCCCGGTATCCAGATCGCAGCCCCGTATATTGCATCGGTTAACCAGTTACAGTTGTCAATAGCAGAACATGGTTCGGAGATTAGAGCGATGTCGGCTTTAAGCTCGCTCATATTCCTCCACAATATATCTTGAGCAGTTCTGCAATGGTTGAGGTTCATTCGTACTATCTTCATGCGCGCTTTTTACTAACTGCCTCCTGGAATCTAGAACATTTTGAGCGCCACAGCAAAGTCCACATCTTTGTAGGTTCTTGCATGTTGCACCTCTGTGGCCAACCTCGCCGGAAGCACGACACGAAGATGTTTCAGGTCTAGAACCATCTTGACGTCTTCTGCAGGGAGCGATATGTATGCTGCCTGCATATCTCCATACTCCATTTTTGCCAATCTTACTGCAGAGTCTTCTGGCCTCCTGACTTAAGTCTGTGTCTCTAGGGCATCCAGTAGCTCTTCCTTCCTGCTAATATCCGTTACCAGGCCTTTACAGTGAATAGTTATCATGTGGGTCTTCACCTGCACCGATGCGTCTTTCTTAAGTGCGCCCTGTATTGCTGCTTGTAGTATACGAGTACTAGTGCTTTTTGTTCTGATGAGCTCAAGCAAAAATTCTCCTTTTTGAGTACGCCTCAATGTATGGACCTCTTCAATCAAAGACTTTGTGGCATAATTGGCTTTGACCGCCCGTAGGATATCAGCATATGGCATCTTTTCTGATTTAGTCGCAATGAGGATTGCATCAGTTTTCGTCCGAGTTATTTTCTTCGATGGCTTCTGTTTGTGCCTTTTTTGAACCTTGATCCACTCCTCCCTCTCGCAAATATGATACATTAGTGGGTACATACAAATGTATGCATGAATATATGTATGTACATACGTTTACCGTACGCTTTCTCAGTGCTTAGGCAAAGACAAATCGACGGATTCGCATGTAGGTATTTCGTGTCGACTTCTTTTTGTGTATACGAGCAAAGACATCGTTTCTCGCGCCTCGAACTGTGCCAATATGCCCGTTTTCCAAAAATTGAGTGATTGTGACTCTATCTTATTACTTACTCAATGACACGAGTCAGTCGGTCCTTTCTCTACGTGTGCGGGCTGTGGCAAAGCTCTTGAAGCTCTTAAGTTGAAGGGAGCGGAAATACAATTTTCCAGTTCGGTTGAGAAAGAACATTATGTAAAAACTGGATATATACAGGGTGAACGATATGAAGTGTTACCAACTTCACACTGCTTGTATCTGTAAAACAGCTCATGACATCAACGTCAAAGTTGTTCTAATGACAGTACAGTAATATATTGATATTGTTTATAGGACATCAAAAGCATTTGCGTCTCAGTTTTGTTGAATTTTTTTTTCTGTGATGGAATTCAAGCGTAATAGTTTGATTGCGTTATATTTGGCTGGAAAATCGCAACCAGCCATTGTTCGTGAGCTCAAGTGAAGGCTCGACTTGAACGAAATCCACGTCGAAGTGGAAGAAAAATGGCCAAAGAGCTGAAAATATCGCAGAACAGCATTCGACGTATATTGGAAAATGAGCTCAAGGTCAAGGCTTACAAGTTCCAAAAAGCACGCGATCTTTCACCCCAGCAAAAAAAGTTAGGTGCGAAAGAGCAAAGGAGGGGTTACGCTTGCACGAACGTGGCGAATTTCCTAACATTGTGTTTTCTGATGAAAAAAATTTCCCAATTGAGCAGTTCATAAACACTCAAAACGGTCGTGTTTACTTGACCGAACGCTCATAAGAAAATTTGAGCATACGTATGGCCACTCGAAGCAATTTCCCATCGCAAGTAATGGTTTGGGCCGCAGTGGACGCTCTTCAATCGTTTTTATCGAAACTGGTGTCAAAGTAAATGCGACTTATTGTCGGGAAAATGTTTTAGAAGCTGCTTTAGAGCCATGGACACGCAAACATTTCGGTCGTACACCATGGACGTTCCAACAGGGCTCGGCACCGTCTCATAAAGCTCATGTGAACCAAGAATGGTTAAAAAATCATGTTCCAGGCTTAATTTCGTCCACACAATGGCTTTCGAATTCGCCAGACGCAAATCCCATAGACTATTCCATCTGGTCCATTTTGGAGAGCAAGGTGAGGACTAAAAAATATGCCAGCATGGATGCGCTGAAAAAAGCGATAATACGAGAATGGGCCAAAATACCTCAAGATCACATTCGCGCAGTATGCAACTCATTTTTTGACCGTTTGAAGGCTATAGACAAGGCAAAAGGTGGTCATATCGAGGTAAAGTGAATATATGCTAAAATTGTAATCATTTTTGAACAATGTTGTCTTTGAAATCAATAAAAACTAATTTCACACAAAAAAGTTATGGTGTTTGCATATTTAGGGAAAATATGATTCAACTAAATAGTTTGGTTTTTAATTCAGATTTGCCACGAAATTTGGCAGAAAAGGCGCAATAGGAGCATTTGGATTCACTCAGTTTGTAATTATTGCTCCACCTTTAAGTAATGTTGACTGCACCTAATACCGATTGGAGCACCAAAAAAAAGGATTGATATTCAAAGAAAAATGTTATTTTTCTGGTATAAATGATCGCATGTTTATTTCATTATGAAGAGGAAGGTATGCCGTTTGTTACGAACAGTCTGGCAGCACGGTCAGGATAGATCCCACTGTGGCTCAAAAGCAACACTGAAATGCGTGTCGATCGGTGATTGGTCGATGAAAAAAGAAAAAAACGGGAGAAACATAGGAAATCGAAAGCCCTGTAGGAAAAAGGCAGTACGCGAACAGACATCAGGGCAGACAGAGCAACTAAATTTTTTAATTCATTTTGTACAGCTTATTCAAATAAAGTTATTGAATTGTAAATAAAGTTATTGAATTGCAAAAAATTTTTGGCAACAAGTTAAAAAATTTGTCCTGTCCACAACGTACGTACGAAAAATTCGGATGTCGCAGGCTACTACATTGTCTTCGAACATAGCCGATGTGACCGCTGCGCCGGCTAATATCGCCATTGCGCCTAGCTCCAGTGCCGCCGCTAATCCCACCGTAGCGATGAGCTATCCCGTTGCATCCAATTTTATCGCTCCGGGTAACAATTTGCTGATGCTGGAAACGTGTGCCGCTAATAGTGCAGCTGCCCCACAACAAGCCTCGGTGGCGCATCGCGAAAACCTGAAAGCTGGTATTGTATATGGAACTCCCTCCGCGCCTAATACAGCGCGTGCCATGCCATCCGGTCGACTACTGCTCCAGGGAAACCCGCCGATTAGCCCCACTCACTCTATTAACTCTGTTGGCTCGCAAGGGCTTCGCTCGCATAGTTTTCTGGATCGCATAGATGCAATGGGTTTTGACGATGACCTAGATGATGGACAATGCGCTGTACCTAGGTTTACAGCTTCCGGACATGATTTAGGTCCACATTAAACGCAAATTATACAGCCACCTCCAAATTTTATTACACCATTCAACATAGCTGCTTCCGGTGCCAATAATTTTACCAATACTGGCTCAGCCAGGAGGGGGTCTAACAGCATCTGTTCTTCAATGCCTATTAGACAGAATACAGTCACTTGAACAGCAAGTACACAGGCATTCGACACTCAATCGAGGATGTTCTCCGCCACAACCACAACCGGCACAAACTACTTAGCCAACAGCTTTCGGTGTCTCGACTTCTCGATGCTTGAGTAGAGACCAAATTGCTTCTCGTAACAGCCGAGGGGGCTTGTGGATTCTCGGACGATGAGAATCTTAAAGACTGCGGCAGGCATTGGAAGGGCCAGCACGGAATGCAGTTAAACATTTATTGTTGCATTCCTCTTGCGTGCCCCAAATTATTGCTACCCTTCAACTGCGATTTGGACGACCAAAAATTAATTATCAGTGTTCTACAGCGACAAATTTGTGAGCTTCCATCACCGTCAGAGAGTCAGCTGGAATCGATCGTCGACTTCGCCGTAGAAGTGCAGAACATCTGCGCAACAATGTCTGCGTCAGGCCTGACCAGCCATTTGAATAATCCCGATCTCAAACAGAAGCTGGTTTCGAAATTGCCTGGGCTACTACCAGCTTAGTGGGGAATGCATAAGCAAAGTTTACCGATCTGTAATTTACAACATTTCAGTGATTGGCTTTTCCTACTAGCACATCGTGCCAAAGGAGTCAACAAAGGTGCGCAAACGGTGCGGAATTAATTATCATTTTAATGCGGTAAGATGTATCGTTTGTGGAGAAAATTGCAGTGATGTGACTAAATGTGTCTCTTTTAAGGGAATAACACGTAGTCAAAAATGGGGAATTGTTCGCAAGTTGAAACTTTGTCACCGATGCTTGAAGGGTCATTTTACAGCTGGTTATAAATCGACTGCACCTTGCAATGTTAATAGTTGTACCCGTAATCATCATCCTCTGTTGCACAACGGAGAGTTAGTTGCTAAAGACGCTCCAAACAATGGCAAGGGCGTTACTACAATGCGGGCTGTCAACGTTAACATGCCCAATTTTGGCGAAGGCAGTACCCTTTTCCGTGTCCGTTCCGTAGTTCTACACTCAAGCAAACGGAATGTATCAACATACGCTTTCATAGACGATGCGTCGTCGCTCACCCTTATCGACGAAGAGCTGCTGAATAAGCTTAATATTAAGCGCACACCACAACCACTGTGCCTGCGCTGGACTGGTGATACACATCGGTAAGTGGACGAGTCTGTCGTTGTCGACTTAGCCATATCAGCTAAAAACGGTAATAAGAAATTAGGGCTTAAAGGCGTTCACACAGTCAAAAAGCTTGACTTGCCTCTTCCATCGATTAACGCTGCTAAACTGCAGTCCAAATTTCAATATTTGAAAAGATTGCCTCTGGAGTCCTATTCAAATGCGGTACCACAACTATTGATTGGTTTAAACAACGCTGCGCTTGGTTTTCCAATCAAATCTTTATATGGCCGTGAAAATGAGCCAATAGCAGAGAAGTCCAAATTCGGATGGACATTGAAAGGACAAGCATCAAGTACAAATCATGATGCGGCACACCCTGTCTTTCACATTTGCGACTGCTCCGCACAGGCTGAACTCGTTAAAATTACTAAGTTGTACATTTGCCTCGATAATTTGGGCGTGTCAGCCAAATCTTCTGCTTTAATGTCCAAAGAGGACGAACTTTCTATGGTACAGCTACAACAACACACTGTGCGAGTTGGTAATCGATATCGAACCATCTTATTGTGGAAGCATCCTAAAATGCATCTACCCGATAGCCTACCAATGGCCTTATTTCGAGCGAAGTGTTTGCTGAAGAAGATGCAACGAGACCCTAACTTGGTGAGGTGCTTCAGCAAAAAATTGATGAATATGTTCAAAAGGTGTACGCTAGACGTATGACAACAGTCGACAGCGCCGTTGAAAGATACTGGTATCTACCGGTTTTTGCAGTTATTAACCCCAACAAACCAAGCAAGGTGCGCTTAGTCTGGGACGCAGCCTCGAAGGTAGTTGGTGTATCCTTGAATACCATGTTGCTTAAAGGCCCAGACCTAACGACCCCTTTGTTGTCGGTGTTGTTTAAATTTCGACAAAAGCGAATTGCCATGTCAGCCGATATTGCTGAGATGTTTCACCAAGTTCAAGTCCGGGAACAAGACCAAAATTTCTTGCGTTTTCTTTGGTATGAACAGAATGCCAACCAGCCAACTACATTCATGATGACTGTTATGACCTTTGGGGCCACCTGTTCGCCCAGCTGCGCTCAATATATCAAGAACAATAATGCAGCCGAATTTCGTGAAGAGCTCCCTGGTGCTTCGCAGTGCATAATAGAAAACCACTACGTCGACGATATGTTAGTTAGCGTGGATATTGAAGAAGAAGCTATTAAGTTAAGCGAGAGATGTGCGTCCCGTACATGCGATGGGAGGCTTTCACATAAGAAATTTTTTATCGAATTCAAGTCGTGTGCTAACCGCCCTAAATGGCAGCTCCACCGATGCACTATGCCTTGATTTTGAGAACGAGCAGCTAACTGAGAAGGTATTAGGCATGTGGTGGGTTACCTCTAGTGACCATTTCGCCTTTCGTGTATCATCCAAATATAAGACTTCTGATCTTCACTGATTAGGCTGATAGGTTTCTACGTTGTATACGCCAAAGTTATCCTGCAGGAAATATGGCGAGCTGTATGCGACTGGGACGACCCAATTCCAGATGACCAATTTGCAAAATGGCTGCGGTGGATTAAGCTTATTCCAAAAATAGAAAACCTAGGGACTCCACGTTCTTATGCGCGAATCAAATTGGACGATACACCTCAAATAGAGCTACAAACCTTTGTAGATGCAGCTGTATGCTACCTACGATACTCACATGGTATATTAATTCAATCGACTGTATGATGATCGCCAGTAAAACCAGAGTGGCTCCGCTTAAATTATTGTCCATACCTCGCCTGAAACTTAAGGCAGCACTGTTGGGAGCCTGCCTTGCTAAGCATATCATCGAGTCGCATTCTATTCACCTTGATAGTTCCGTATATTGGTCAGATTCACGAACGGTATTAGCCTGGCTGTATGCTGATCATCGCCGCTACAAACAGTTTGTGGCTTTTCGAGTTACTGAAATTCTAGAACTTACCGACGTCAGTGAGTGGCGCTGGGTTCTGACTACAGCAAAAGTTGCTGACGAAGCCACCAAATGGAACGGTGATCCAGATTTTTTAACGATAGCCGATGGTTTAGAGGACCATCCTTTTTATATCTTCCGTGTGACGAATGGCCCATGTCTAACGGAACGCAAAGTATATCAACAGAAGAACTCCGTCCTTAGTTTATTGGAGCTCATTGTATAATTTCAGAACAACTTCTTATGGTGCCCAAACCTGAGAGATTTTCTACATGGGACCGTCTCCTCCGAGCAACCGCCACGACCTTGTACTGCGCTCGTATTTGGTTAAGCGTAATGCGAGATAATCAAGTCTTACAAAGCGTTGCCACTACCGACGATTTTCGTAAGGCAGAAAACTTTCTTTGGAGGAAAATCCAGCAAGACGTTTTCAATGATTCAATAATATCTTTATCGGTTGGGAAGGCCGTTGACAAATCTAGCAAAATATTCAAATTATCACCCTATCTGGATGACAATGCTGTTTTGGGAATAGATGGCCGAGTTAAAATAATAGGGCGCACGGACCAAGTTTTGCTGCCTAACAATCATCACATTACGCACTTAATTATAAATCACTTTCATGTCAAATATCATCATGTGAACTCGGAGACAGTCGTCAATGAAATTCGGCAACACTTTTGGATTTTAAAACTTCCCACCGCAGTTAATCGAATTCGTCGCAGCTGTCAGGTATGCAAAAACAGAAGCACTCAACCACGTCCACCTAGAATGGCCTGCTTACCTACAGCCGGATCGCACAATTTTGTCGTCCATTTTCCTATGTAGGGGTTGACTACTTTGGCCACTTCTGGTCACGGTTAAAAGGAGCACCGAAAAGAGATATGGGGTATTATTCACCTGTCTGACAGCCAGAGCGGGGCATCTCGAAGTGGCATATTCGCTTTCTACAGACTCCTGCATTTTGGCTGTACGTAATTTTATGGCACGTAGAGGGAGCCCATTGGAGATATGGAGTGACAACGATACAAATTTCAAAGGCGCTGAGAGGGAATTGAAGTCTGCGTTTACGCTCCTAGACCAAAATCGATTGACGAGAAACTACACTTCGGCTGCAACCAAATGGCATTTCATACCACCCGGGTCTCCACACATGGGCGGAGCATGGGAGGGGCTAGTTCGCTCAGTCAAGGTTGTCCTACAACAGATATTGACATCTAACTGTTCAAATGACGAGATTCTTCATGCTGCTTTAATGGAGGTGGAGATGACAGTTAACTCGCGACCGTTGACTTATATTCCTATTGACCACGTAGAAGAAAAGGCACTTACACCCAACCACTTCCTATTAGGCAGCTCCAATGGTGTTAAGCCGATTGCAGAACCAGTTACTGAGGGCGTCCTAATGCGTCGTAACTGGCGAGCATCACAAAACCTTGCGGACGCGTTCTGGCGACGTTGGGTCACCGAATATTTGCCCACCATCACTAGGAGAACTAAATGGTTCGAAGACGTAAAAGCAATAAAAGTCGGAGATATTGCATACATAATATAGTTGATCCAAACAACCCAAGGAACTCTTGGCCCAATGGTAAGGTAATTGGCGTGCGAACGAGTGTCGACGGAAGGGTTCGAAACGCTACTCTCGAGACAATCTGTGGAATCTATGAAAGACCTGCTGCTAAAATAGCCGTTCTAGATCTGAAAAGCTCGGTACATCCTAATCGGCAGGATATACCAGGGGGAAGTGTTACGAACAGTCTGGCAGCACGGTCAGGATAGATCCCACTGCTCAAAAGCAACACTGAAATGCGTGTCGATCGGTGATTGGTCGATGAAGAAAGAAAAAAAAGAGAGAAACATAGGAAATCGAAAGCCGTGTAGGAAAAAGGCAGTACGCGAACAGACATCAGGGCAGACAGAGCAATCAAATTTTTTTATTCATTTTGTACAGCTTATTTAAATAAAGTTATTGAATTGTAAATAAAGTTATTGAATTGCAAACAATTTTTGCCAACACCGTTAATAGTGTAAAATAACATCAGGCAAATTACCACCACGACCACGCTTACAGGACAATATCCTTTTCATGAAATTTTCCATTACCAAATTGCAAAGTGGCTGGCCTATGTCCTCGATATCCTCACGAATTCCATCTTTGAGATCTTGAATCGACCCTGGGCTGAATCGACACGTGGCCCCAAGGAAAAGAGTCACAAGGTGTTGAATCACAAGATCTCGGTGGCCAATTGTGATCACCTCTTCGAGAGATAACACGGTCCGGAAACTTTTCCCGTAAAAGATCAATGGTTTCGTTGCTTGTGTGGGAAGTAACACCGTCTTGTTGAAAATAAACGTTGTCCAGATCAATACCATCCAATTTCGGCCATAAAAAATCGTTAATCATCTCTCGATAGCGATAGATAACCCCTGTTATTGGAAAACCCTTTACATCACAAAGGCAATAGTACAACAAATGCAGAGTTCTGACAGAAACTGTATCTAAAGGGTGTTTGGTGTATTGAAGTCGAGCATCAGATGCTTCCGGTAGCACAGAATTTACAATACTGCCATGAAGTCTCAGCCCTTTTTGTGAGCATTTGCGATATACGAGTATTGCATAATATGATGATAAAAACGGATATTACATTGAACGAGATAGACGATAATGTTGTAGGCTTTGATTACGAAAATTTGACACAGTGCGCGAAGGAGAAAGGACAAGGTCTATATATATTTCCACTCTCTAAATAAGCCAGGAGGATGTTTCCGTGTGTAGAAGTCCACACAAGTGGGGGAAAGTCCCTGATAGCCATTCACTTTGGAGTAGCCAGAACGATTCTTCTGTTGCGGGGTTTAAGGGCCGCTTCATGAAAACCCACTCTTGCCACCCATAAAAACGAAGACTCGGATAAGAACTGTTTCCTCTGACGTCGACCCCTCCAAGCGAACTAAAGATTATCATTTGAGGGCATGAACCTGAAATGTCCGGTCCCTTAATAGGGATGTTGCCTTTATCCGGCTGGTTGCCTGGATGCCCTCGTAAGAGCAAACGCAGACAATAGTTCTATTCAAGAGATGGGATGGACAGGGCAAGGCAAGAAGAGCATGTGACCTTACGACGTCTGCTGCAGCTGCCACAAAAGGAACGCAAATTTGGTGTTGGATTAATATTGGAAGAGAGACTTCGTCGCTAAGTACTTTCACTCACTCCGGTGGACAAGTCTCCCGCAATAATCTGAATCAAAGCAAAGAGTTTTCAGCATCTCGCTCATTTGCCCCACGCCCCGACAGAAGCGAAGAACGATGCGACCACAGATTCCCTCTATGAGCGCATAGAACGTTCCTATGGGCACTGCCCCCACCACGATATAAAAATCTTTCTTGGTGACTTCAATACCAGGGTGGGAAAGGTGAGAATTTTGGTCGCACATCAGAAAATTCAGCCTACACAACGAAACATTCGGTAAGGGAAAGAGGCTTATGGCCGGGGCTCGAAACTTGGCAGCATGCAGCGCCAGAATCCAGCATAAAACATACAAAACTACAAACAAGCTACGTGCCCGTCTCATGTTGCGATAGATGGAAGACACGCTTTTAGCGTTTTAAATGTACGTACGATCCGTGCACCCAACAATGACTCGGATCATTACTTTGTGGAGCAAAAAACGTACATACATCTAACTATGCAAATAATGTTCGACATCAGAAAGCTGCAATTGCAACAGACAGCCTCGATACCCCAATAGTTTATGACAGGACTGTCGTTCCGCTACTCGATCATAACGAGGTGAGAATAGCGATATTGAGGGGTAACGACCAACAATGCCAGCTGAGCAATGTAAACGCGGCGGCGAGGAGCTGATAAGATCTATGCAAAACGTGGTCTGATGAAATCATGACTGCAGACTGGAACTTAGGTGTACTCTGCCCAATCCACAGTCTATGTTAATTACAGCCTATAAGGTTCTAGTCCACCATAAACCAACTTATTGGACCTTGTCAATGTGGCCTTAAGCCTGGAAAATCTACAATCGACCAGATAATCATAATACGCCAACGTCGATTTTAAAGCTATATTCGACGGTTCGAAAAGGAGTTGCCTATATGCCACGATGTCTGAATTTGGTATCCCCGCAAGCTAATACGGCTATACAGGACCTCTCCGAGCCGTTTGATACCAAACGAGGTTTCAGACAGGGCGACTCGCTGTCGTGTGACTTCTTTAACCTACTGGTGGAAAAGATTGTACGATCCGCAGAACTTAATCGCTCATGCACAATTTTTTATAGAAGCGCACAATTGTTGGTGTATGCCGATTATATTGGTATCATCGGCTTTAACAACCGCGCTGTTAGTTCTGCCTTTTCCAAACTGGGTAACGAAGTAAAGTGAATGGGTCTGGCGGCGAACGAGGACAGAACAAACAATCAGTCGGCACACTCACGTATCGTCACCTACGACAATGTTGACAGTTTTGATTTCGAGGTTGTAAGAGACTTCGTTTATTTAGGAATCAGGTTTAACACCAAAAATAAGGTTTGTCTTGAAATCCAACGGGGAATATCTCTTGCCAACAAGTGCTACTTTTGACTAAGTAGGTAATTTAGTAGTAAAGTCCTATCTCCACGAACAAAGGTTTAGTATAAGGCTCTCGATATGTCTGTCCTAACGTATGGCGCCGAAGATTGGACAATGTCAACATCCGATGACGCTTCCTTTGGAATATTTGACGGCGAGTATCGTTGGATATGGAACAATGAACTGTATGAGCTTTACGACGACGTAGACTTAGGGCAGCGAATAAAGATTGAGTGGGTTCGTTGGCTGGATCATGTCGTCCGAATTGAAGCAAACGCCATGGCTCTGAAAGTATTCAATGCGGTACCAGTTGGTGGTATCAGAGGAAGAGGAAGGCCTCCTCTGCATTGAAAAGCTCAAGTGGAGAAATACTTTGCTTCATTTGAAAGAAATTACTGACGCGCTTTGTTAAACTCGGCCAAAATCGCGTAAGAGGTTATAGCACCAATGAAGGAGAAGAAAAAGATTCCAATAATTTCATTTGAATTGCTTGATTCTATTATTTAATAATACAAAAGATTTCCTCAAACACCTTTCATTTGATACCAATGTTATAATAATTTATATCCATATATCCTCTTTTATACAATAATTATAGATTTAAATAAATTCCAAAATATTTATCAACATTTTAAATTTTTTATTAATAGAAGGTTTTTTTTTTAATCTCCTTCAATATCGGCACATTTAAGTCGAAATTTTAAGTATCTAAAGTTCTCGTTCTATTCAGTACAGAGTTATCAAAACCAACACTAGAATGTGTTAATAAAAAATTCTGAAAAAAATAATCTTTAAGTATCCGGTTAGAGTTCATAAGTATTTTAATTTTCTTAACTCGAGTGCAGTATATGGCGGCCGCCGTAGCCGAATGGGTGCGAGATTACCATTCGGGAGTGCGTACGTTCGAATTTCCGGGAATGAAACAGCAAAATGATAGGAAAAGTTTTTTTTAATGGCGGTCGCTCCTCGGAAGGTAATGGCAAACCTCCGAGTGCATTTCCACCTTGAAAAAGTCCTAATGAAAAACTATTTGCCATTCGGATTCGCCTTAAAACTGTAGCTTCCTCATGTGTGAAACAACATTAAGACGCTTGCCGCGAATAGCATCAATAGCTCAGTCAAACATCTAACAGAAGTGTTGTTGTTGTTAATAAAGTGGTAAAGTCTTTTAGTTTTTTATCCTAATTAGTGACCAGTACCGTCTTACTACCACTGTTCTCGTGGGATGACGTCTTTTTTATTGTTTTTTTGTGTTTTGTTCTAAGTCAGATCCATTTAGTGAGGTCCAAGTATAGCAGCAAATTCCTTATCTCGATGTCCAAAATTTCATTAATTTGCTGTAAGAAAGGCTTACCGAAGGAGCGAAGTCGTGCCCTAGCTAGCCCTGGACATTCACATAAGTAGTGGAAAAGACTTTCCTTCACCCCTTTCGCTTGACAACTTCAGCAGATTGGATTGAAGGGGAGGTTGAGTCTGGCTCAATGATCCCCTACTTTCCTATGACCTTTAAGGGTTGCAGTGATGCGTAAAATGTTTGGTCGAGAACATCCTAACAGGTGATTCGTCCTTTGGATTTTGTACGACGGTCATGTGTTTCTTGTTGTAATACATGTAGTTAATTGCTTTCATCTTCTTTCGGCTAAAGCATGAAAGTGTGAAGCAATGGATGCAATTATTGTGTTTAGTGGGGTGGGGACTGCCACCGCCTCTGCTATACCTTCGAACCTTTTCTTGCTATCTCATCCGCTATGTCATTACCCCATATGTTCCTATGACTGGAAACCCATATCAGAGTAATTTTAAGTCAACGCCTAAGTTATTCCTGTTCCTGTCTACACTGTGAAACTAGTTTGGATTTTCATTCTTCTCCGAGTTCTGCCCGGTACACGCTGTGAACTGTGGTTCATCTTAGAACCGTCAGTTTAGATTTCAATATCGTATCTTTCAATCACCTTCCCTTTGCTCCATTCGGCTCTCGGTGGAAAACGTTCTGTAAAGTCTTTCTTGAAGTTAAGGTCGGGGACTGTGTAGCCTGATCTGTTTTTAAGCAGCGAAGGTCCCTGTAGGAGGTCCTGGTTTGGTTGTATTTCTTTTCTATTGCGGGCCTTCAGACTGGTGTCGCAAGTGCTAGTATTGGCCTTACAATGGCTGTGTAGGACTAATTGGATAGTTTTGGTTGGAGATCCCATTTTTTACCCAACATTCTCTTGCACGTGTAAAGAGCTAAATTCGCTTTTTTTACCCTGTACTCTACGTTGGACTTCCAGCTGAGTTTGGGATATAATATAAGAACTAGGTATTTTGCCTGTTGGGTTAGCGTAAAACTAACGCCGTTTAGTTTTGGAGGACTAAAGTTTGGTATCTTGGTTTTCTAAGTGAATTGCATCAGTTCAGTTTTGCTCGGGTTTACTTAAACCACAGTCAGTGGCCCAATTACTGAGTAATACCAGAGTTCCTTCCATAATCTGATTGTGGAAACATTCCTGAAACCATGAGCACTATGTCGTCCGCGTACGCCACAATTTTAATTCCCTTTCGGTTGAATTTGGTAAGGATATTGTTGACAACTAATAACCACAGCAAAGGGGATAAGACCCCTCCCTGAGGGCTTCCCCTGCGGACAAACTGAGATTAAATTTTGATCTGGCTTCTTCCTTTAATTTCGAGAGCGCATTGCTCCACCAGGATTTTTTGCTATATTTAATTGGACACGACGTTTTGTAGGCCCTTCTGAGTGTCTTCACCAATGATGTAACCCTACTCTAAAGGTTTTCCGCGAGAGTGATTTGGCTGTTCGGAATGCTTCCCAACCTGTTATTTACTTTTCTTTTGAACTTCTCCAAATAGTTCTTAATGAGTTTCGATACAGTAAGGGTGTATCCACCCTCAGATGCAGCTTTGTCTACCCTTACTGAACTGTTTTCGAACAGTAGAGTAATATCAATCACTTCCGCCCATCCCCTAAAGTACTGCGTACTAGGAAAGGTGAAAGTGGGATATTACCTTTGTGACATACCGTCAGGTTAATAAAAATAAAATCGGTAAAAGACTCACCTCATTCATTCGTTTCCGAACTGGACCATAGAGAGTGCCTTGGGTTGACGTCGCATCCGAGTAGCAGGTTTTTGTTTCTAGCTTCAAGCACAATCCGACGAGCCTCCTCGGGTGGTGCTGGCCGATCATGTGCCATGTAGATGGAAGCCTGTATTATGCCGACACCGTCCGCGGTTTCCACCTCAACAGCTGTCACATCCTGTAAATAATATGATGGCATTAAAAATATGTTCCAATGTTTTTGAGCTACAATAGAAGATCTGGGGATACCTTCAGTCCGTTTGTAGAAGAGGCTGTGGTTTTTTCCAGTCGACCCCTTCAAATCGGTGTTCCGCAGCCAAGGCTCCTGGATTAGTGCGATGTCGACGTACTTCTCCGCCAGAAGAACGGTTGGGTTGTCCGTTGCAATCCGCGAGTGCTGCAGGTTTATTTGGAGACCCATGGTGCTGCTCGTTAACGCCATCGTTTTTGGTAGGAGCGGCGTCGTCAAGTTGCATGCCCGTGAGAAACTCGTTGGCGCCGTCAACTTCATTCTGCTCATCCTCCGGAATTGCAGAACAGAATATCTTCAGTTGCGCTTTCCTCACGTCGAACCGAAGTTTGTTGTCCCCTTTTCCCAGTGGCTCGATGCCCTTCTCCGATATGTGGAGAAGGAAGGCCACACTGTTCTTTTGCGGAGCCTCCGCTTTGATGATGCTCCAGTCATCCATCGGAACAGTGCGGTTGTGTGCTTGTAGGTATGGGATTAGCTGCTTAGTTTCGAACTTCATCTTCGGTATCCAGATGCGAGCTCTCGACCGTCCAGGGATCTCTATACTGTGCCATATGCCAGACTAGAATATGTGCCAGTTCGTTTTTCTAGGGTTTCTATATGGGGTCGGTTTCTCTAGCTCGAGATTGATATCGAAGAGAATCCAACTATGGTCCGAAAAGGATTTCTTGTCGGATACCCTCTAATTTTTGACTATGTGGGAGTTATTGTTTGTGCATAAAGTAACGTCTAAGACCTCTTCCCAGCCTGGAAAATTTACCCAGCTCGGAAAAGTGAAGGTTGCGGTGTACTCGCCAATTCTTTATTTATTTATGTTTTATATGGGCTGAAGCTTTTTTAAATACGTTAAATGAGCCTTGTTGGTATATTGCAATCAGTTTTCGTAGTAGACGCAGTAGTTTGGTACTTTGTTAATATTGTCTTTCAATAAAATCTTGGTTAATTTAAGCCTACCTTTAAGCTGTGATAGTATTTCATCCCGGAGTGTTATTTCTCACCTGTTGTGTTTTTTTTTTATTACAGAGAGAAAATTACTTTTTTCTTGAATCACATAACGGGTTAGGGGTAGTCAGAATTTTCAAAAAATTGAATTTTTTGTTTGCATTTTCTTAAAGTATAAAAATGTTGTGGAAAAATTTGAAGTGAATCAGACAAATACTTTTTGAGTTATTCAACAATTAACAAAGGGCGCTAGGGTGCTCCTAAATCAACAGCAAAACTTTAAATGCGTTTTCCTCAAAACTATGTTTTTTGAACTGGTGATCACTGTAACTTAAAAACCACTAAAACTAAAAACCACTAAAAAACTCGTACCTGATCGAAGGATTTTTGTTTTTTTCAAAAATTTCCATTTTATTAAACAATTAACTGTCGGTTTTTTTTCTCGAAAATCTTAAAAATATTTGCTGAGACCGCAATATTGTTAATTTGGAAAAAAAGCTTCGACAGGTACAAGATTATCTATTAATAAAACTAATTTCTCTTGTCCGATTGATTTTAGATGAATCTCCAAGAACTTGTGATGATCGCCGCAAGGGACTTCTGGCGAAACGGGCTCCACAAAAACAGCGATAACCTTCACAATTATTAATTAGATATATTAGTCTAGGAAAAGTTATTTTCTACTTTCAATTATCAAATGTTTATGAAATTTTTTTTTTTTTTTTTCGTATTGGTTCATGGTTTGGCTTTCATTTCATTTTATTTTGTCCATAATCCCATATATCCCATATTATGAAGTAAAAATTCCAGAGTCACTGAACAATAGAATAGGCTGCATAGTTAGCAACACCACACAAATTTTTCCCCTTACGTAAACGCATATACCCATTCTCTTCCCACAATTCGCCCCACCAATTCTTTAGAATCCAATAATCTTTGTTGTAGCCCACAACAAGCATAGCATGGTTGACCGTGTCTGAAGAGCAAGAGTCGTCGTCGTAAATACCATCGCTGTAAAAATTAATGAATGTAATTTTGAATATTTTTGTACTTATTTACTAATTAAAAAACAAAGTTTCAATAAAGAGAAAATCAAATGATGTTCGAAATATGGTCAACCATGTTATGAGAGAAAAATTAAATTAAAAAATTTGCAAGAATGAAATTTCTGACCCAGACGCGATAGGATATTCAAGTTTGTATGGAAGGTGCAACGTGCATATTTTCAGTTCCTAAACATAAACAGTTCCAAGGAAAAGTTCAGTGGTAGGTGCCACGTCTCCTTTTTCCAATATCAACCGTAAAAGCCCAGCCCTCTATCTGGCAGTAGTATTTGTCATTACCCAAGTTGTCGCGGCTTGGAGAGTAGTAAACAATTTTTGTTCAAAGCGAGGGTACTTCTCAGATTTTCTGACAGTTAGGTAGATGAGCCACTGCTTTCCCAACCAAATCGAAAGCTATGATGTACAGTGATTTCGTAAACGAAATTGCCCATGAGTTAGCTAGATAGCATCGTTTGATAAAATAAAGCGTGGAGTACCTTCCAAATTCTGCAACTACACTTGACTTCTTAGCCGTCATCATATCCTGGCCTCTAAATCCTGAAAATTAAAAGATATACTGACCTGTAAAGCTGAAAAGTGCGTCGACTGGCATTTATGGAGACAGGTACCGGCCCAATGTAATATCAAATGTTCAATCTTCGATGTTTTTTAAAATTTGGTAATTGGTGTTTTGGATACATACATCTAAACAATTTACCTTTGAAACATATTTGTAATCCTGTTCCCGCATTAAACCACCAGTATCCTGCAAATATTTGAATGTGTTCCGTAAAGATCCACCAGTACAACCCTGATTACCATGCGATACACTACAATCTACAATCTGCTGCGGACTGAAAGCGTTATGGTATTTGAAATATTTACGTATTATCTTTCTAGTAAGAGAACTATTTTTGCAGAAAATATTTTTTATGAATAAGAAAATATTCCTATCCCATCTCATAACTCCTTAGCTCATATAAACTTGCGTACACATCCTATCAAACATGTATTGAAGAAAAATATCGGTGTTCCAATTGACTAATAACTTTTCAGTCTGGTCCGTGCTTACTCCAACCACATGGTCATGTGTCTCATTTCCACGGCCTCATGTCACCTACACAGTCATGGTAGAACGAATCTGATATACATATTTACGATTTGCATTACCTCAAGAGGTATATTGATAAAGATGCAAAAGCTCTGGGACTACACGTAAATACCGAGAAAACCAAATACATGATTCGGTCAGTCAACAACACGACACGCGATGACCTAAGTATTAACAACTTTGCTTTCGAAAATATCACTGAATTTAAATACTTGGGTTTTAAACTATCAGCAGATAAAGATTCGGCGATAGCTATTAACGACTGAATCCAAGCTGCAAATAACGCCTACTACGTTAACATAAAACTATTTAAATCAAAAGATTTGTCCAGAGCACAGAAAATAAGAATGTACAAAGTACTGATACGACCCGTCCTTACATATGGTGCAGAAATATGGACGCTGAAAACAAATGATATTCATCAGCTGATGTGCTTCGAAAGACGTATCATAAGGAAAATATATGGTCCGGTTGCAACAATAGATGACAGCTACCGCATTCGCTACAATAATGAAATCGAAGAAATCGTTCAAGGACAAAATATAATACGTTTTATCCAAGCCCAACGAATTAGATGGATTGGGCACGTACTGCGCATGCCGAAAGAGCGAAATGCTAGGAAAGCTTTTATTTTAACACCAATTGGAGGAAGAAAAAGAGGACGCCCACGAAAGCGATGGTTAGATGACGTCGAATCAGATCTTAAGCAAATGAACGTACACAACTGGAGAGATGTAGCCATGGATAGAATAAAGTGGAGAAAAATTGTTGATGAAGCTATGGTCCACCACGGACTGTGAGGCTAAGAAGAAGAAGATTACCTCAAGAGGTACTTTAAAGTTCATACTTTTACACCGCCAAATAGTTCAAAGCATAATTCAAGGATTGCTTGGGCCCTGCCTTGAAGCCCCGTAGGACAGGCCCTGCCTGTCCAAAAGAAAAGTGAAACTTATACACTGCCCTGGAGTCTTATTTTGAAGCCGTGGGGATATACTATCTCAGTAATCTGTGCCTTTTCTACCAGCATTACCATATATTTTCCTGCAATTTGTCTTCAATGTTTCGCACATATGAATGCCATGCTGCCATGAAAAGCTTTTCATAAGAAACTATCTGCCTCCAATTTCATATAACAACAATTTTTATGTACTCAAAATTTAAATAATTCAAGGATATCATATTTAAAATTTTATCATTGATTGTATTTTTGCTTACTGAAAACTTGCCTTACCTCAGATGTAACAGGCGCCCGGTTCGCTTGAATACCTGCCCCTCAATGTTCCTAGCTATGCTAAAAGCGTAACAGGAGCCGCAGGTTTTTTGATTATCCGGCTGCGTTTTGATGCCTTTTTCACGCCAGTCTATATTCTCTGGTGTTTGTTGCATCAGTAGTGAGCCCACAATCTGCGAGTCCATATCAATATCTGCTCTGAAGCCTTTATTTCGCAATAGACGTAGAAAGCCTTTCAGATAAGAGTCGCCGTTCTGCAATTGTGGCAAATATAAAGGTTATGCAAGGTTGAGAGAACATAGAAGATTGCTCATATCGCAATACTGCTACACGGTTCTCAGTCAATTTGACAGAATCAGAGGTAGTTTATATCAAAAAGATCCACATTTTTTACGAACATGTCTTTTTATTAAATTCCGTGTTTAAATAAAGGACATAAAATAATAGTTAATAAATAATTGGCGCGTACACTTCTGTTAGGTATTTGGCCACCTCTTATCGGTGGTGGGCATCTTGATGTTGTTCCACAAATGGAGCGCCCTACAGTTTTAAGCCGACTCCGAACAGAAAATGGTTTTTTACGAGGAGCTTTTTCATGACAGAAATACACTCGTAAGCTTTCCATTGTCTGACGAGGAGCGACCGCTATTAGAAACAACTTTTTCTATTATTTTTCTGTTTCATGCATGGAGATTCGGACGTGCGCACTTCCGAATGGTAGTCACGCGCTAACCCATCGGTTACGGCGGCCGCCTATAGACAAGGCATAACAGTTATGGGTTTTATGAGAAAATCGTTGCTCCGAGTGTATTTCTGCCATGAAAAAGCTCCTCATAAAAATATCTACCGTTCGGAGTCGGCTTGAAACTGCAGGTCCCTCCATAATCACATGCTGACAATAACAAAGATATTTGTTTAAATTTATAAATTATGTCATTGCAAAATTCATATCTAAGCTTCCTGTCGATCTGCGTAATCTTTATTCTTAATATCACTGGGCATACGTCCATATATGCAGTATGATACTTGCATTAAATGCCAGAAGTGTTGGGTGCGCATAAGAGCTAATTTGTAATCATAACATACATGCGTATATAATGGCGAGAGTCCTCATATCACATATGTAAGGAAACTCGTGCGAAATCGTGTGCGGTTTCTGGTTTATGTAATGGATGGAATTGCCAGCACTTTCAACAGTTGCAATTGTAACGGTAGAGAATAGGTCGAAACCGAATTCTAATACAGTCTTGGGGGAATAACCGGGAGTCCCCTTATGGCAGGTAAGGAACCTTATACAAAACCGCCTGCGTTGTCTGGCTTAGCGGGTAGCCATCTCTTGCAATGATTCTCCCTTAGTTTTCTCGGAACTTGGAGAGCTAGACCTCAGTATGGCTTCTAAATCCATTCTGAGAAGCAACCTTGAAGACTTGAATTTACCTCACTTAGAAGCTTTAAACTTCTACAATACAACTGCAGCGGACTCACGAGTAAGGTCGACGAGATAGTTGACTTTATGAGCCGACACAGTATCCCAATAGCTGCTGTCCAAGAAACCAAGCTGCACGCTAGGTCTCCCTGATCACCAGGGATGGCTTTAACATGTACAGTTATGATCGCGAGCGAGACTATGGTGGTGGCCTAGTGTTCATAGTCCACCACACAGTGCAGTATCGTCTCATTAATGAAGTCAGAGACAGCACCTTAAAATATCAAGATATAGCTGTCAGGCGATGCCGAGCTCGAAATGTATAATATTTACATACCCTCTGTCACCAGTTGCCCGGCAGGATCTCACCCTCACATAGGTGCGCTCATCAGAGGTGAAAACCGATTAGTTGTAGGTGACTTTAATAGGCATCACGATCTTTGCCATTCAAGCCTGCCAAACGATCGTAGGGGACAACTCTTGGCAGAGTAGATAGACGATTCGACATTCAGCACTGTGAACGACGACGCTTGCATCAGACCACTTGCCCATTATCTTCTCGATTGACAGACTTGCCGACTTTGTTTCCGCGAGTCACCGATCCTATATTAACTTTAACAAAACTAATTGGGCCGGATTCGCGGAAATCACGGAGGACACATTCGCCGCTCTTCCCATCCCCACTAATGTGAGCGCAGGCGAACGCGCATTCCGCTAGTTGCTCACAGCTGCTTCGGCTCGCTTCATCCAAGCTGGAAGGCTCAAGGACATCCGCAGAGATGCGCGAGCTATTTTAGACTACTTTTCACACCGTATCCTCCGGCCGACAGAACCAAGCGTCGTGCCACCAGACGGCTGATATTTTAGACGACTTTTCACACTGTATCCTCCGGCCGATAGAACCAAGCGTCGTGCCACCAGACGGCTGCACAAACTGACGAACTACAGTGCGCCACTTACTTTCTCGAGCGATGAGGTTCAGGGGGGCATAAATAAAACAAAAAGCCATTAGCCCTGACGGACTGAAAACGCTGATGCTGAAGCACCTGTGACTATTGGGAGTAGGATTTCTCACAAGGGTCTTCAATCTGTCCTTGATCACTCTCATCATCCCTGACAAGTGGAAAGCAGGGAGAGTAGTCCCACTACTGAAACCTGGAAAACCCGCCAACCAAGGGCAATCTCATCGTCCGATAACTCTCCTTTTCCTAGTAGTGAAAACACTTGAAGCCTTTCTATTCCCACTCTTTACGAAACATCTGGCCCCAGCCCCACATCAGCATGGTTTCCAACGAGTGCATAGCACTACCACTGTACTCACCGTCATTAACGCCCAGATAAATCGCGGCCTTAACCAAAACCCCCCTACGAGAGGACTGTCAAAGACGCGTTGGACTTGAAGAAGGCTTTCGACACAGTCAGCCATTCCACGCTACTAGATGATATTTATCAGTCGACATTCCCGCCAGGGTTGAAGAGGTGGTCCACCAACTATCTGAGCGGTTGTCACTCGTCAGTGATTTTTCGTGACCAATTTTCTAATCAGAGGAATATTAAGCAAGGTGCTCCGCAGGGTGGTATCCTTTCACCCTTGCTGTTCATCTTCTACATCTCGAAACTCCCCCAGCCACCAGAGAGAGTCTCCCTGGTTACATACGCTGACGACTGCACGATAATGGCGTCGGGCAATGACATCGATGGCCTGTGCTCCAGAGAGAACAACTATCTCACAGACCTTTCGCGCTTTTTCACTGGGAGGAATCTCCAACTTTCCCCCACTAAGTCCACGGCGACCCTCTTTACCACCTGGACAAAGGAGGTCGAACTGCCTCTCAAGATAAAAGTCGATGACACACCAATTCCGACGGAAAACAATCCCAAAATTTTAGGTGTAACCTTCGAAAGTTTGCTCTTCTTCTCTGTGCAAACAACTGCAATTGCCATTAAAATCCAAAATCGCAACAAGGTCCGCAAATCGCTTGCCGTCAGCACTTGGGGCAAAGACAAAGAATTGTTGCCATCGCTATTTCAGGCAATAGGCCACCGGTTTTAAACTATGCTCCGCCTGTCTTTTCGCCTGGAATCAGTGACACGTACGGGATAAAGCTCCAGACATGCCAAACACACATCTACTGGACCAGACAGTGTTTAGACAGACATTAAACGACATTCACCGGGAGACTGTTACCACTTTCATTAGCTCCCGTCCAGAGAATGCCGTAATCGATGTCCAACCACCACCCATTGCAGATGAAGAGCTCCAGCTTCCCCGTGAGACCCACATAACACTGGCACAATTACGTTCTTCTAACGAAGATGATATACTCTACATTGACGGGCTTCAATTACTGCTACAACAACAACAATATGAGTTTACGATTCTTTTCCACAGGGTGGAGGGTGATCAGATTGAAAGTATTTTTTCCAATAGGGTTTTTTTTGGCAAACCACTCGTAGATGGCTTCAGTTGAATTTTTAGGTTTGCAGACGTAGTACAAATGTAAAACACATTTTGTTATTTGATAGTTCTCAATTCTGCTTGAATCTACCCGACAAGTTTTCTTCTTCGGTGAGTTTTAAGCAGCTCTGATTGTCTTCGAATAATGTCCTTGGTGCAGTCTCCTGATGGTTCATATCTTCGAGAATTTTACGGATCCACCGAGCCTCTTTACATGCTTCTGATAGAGCGATGAATTCTGATTCAGGTGAAGATAGTGCCACACAGGTTTGCTTTCTGCAGCTCTAGCTAACTAAACCCATATACATAAAACCATATCCGCTGTTTGATTTTCTATCAACGTGATTTGGTGGGAATACAAAGGGATTGTCTACTTTGAACTCTTACCACCCAACTGAACGATCAATTCTGATGTCTAAATTGAACAACTAATGAAATTAAACAATGTAGTTGAAGAAAAGCGGAACTGGCCAATCGAAAAAGCATTGTCATCATCACAATGCAAGGCCACACACATCTTTGGCCACTCGGTAAAAATTATTCGAGCTTGGTTGGGATGTTTTTCCACATCCACCATAGAGTGCTAACCTTGCACCATCTGATTAGCTTTTGCTTCGATCTTTACAAAACTCCTTGAATGGTAAAAATTTCAATACTGATGATGTTAAATCGTACCTTATTCAGTTTTTTGGTAATAAAAGCCATATGATCGTGGAATTACGGCGCTGCCTGAAAGATGGCAAAAGGTTATTGATCAAAATGGGCAATAAATTACAGAATAAAGTTATTTGGTTAGGTTGGTTGGTTAAAGTGGTGATCCTTCCACAATCCAACTAGCGTTTCCGCACCATTTTGGTGCCACATCCTCATTACCAACTTGTGTAACGGTTATTTACAGCATGACTATATCCAGTCTGTGCGGTTTAAGAACCGTATTAGGTTGTTGACGTCTAAGCCAGACAGTTGTTCGATATTCTCGAACAGTGGTTGGCCCCGGGTTAACATTATGTCCTTCCATAGGGCAGGGCATTCACAAAGGAAATGGAAGATGGTCTCCTTTTTTCCGGTTGTTTACAACTGTGACAGTATATATTGTGAGGGATACCCATTTTGGCTGCTTGTTCTCCGATAGACCAAAAGCTAGTTATGACTGCCGTTAGTCTCCAGGCATCCCGTCGTTTCATTTTCATTAATGCCGACGATTGCTTGAGATTGTAGGTGGGCCATAACGTTCTGATAATTTTGCATTTCGTCTGGTCTTTCCACCTAAAATCCGCGATTCGGAGGTATTTTTGGGAAATTGTACTCTTGACTGCACCTAATGGTGTGAATACCGATTCTGCAAGAGCGTTATTCATGGCAGATCCCGCTCTTGCCACTTCATCTGCTTTTTCGTTACCTTCAATGTAGCTCGTTGGATGATCCCACTGATCGTGTTAGGACACAGTCCTCACGCCATTAACACCACATCATCAGCGTATGCCACCGCTTTTACCCCACTTCTATTAAGTTTTGTTAAGACTTTGCTAATAACGCATAACCAGAGAAGTGGAGACAATACTCTCCCTGTGGACCTTCTTGGTTATGCTGATATTACCCATATTAGCTTTGATTATCCTGGTTTTTAGTATAGAGATGACCCAATTGCTGATGCAATTGTCCACCACCTGCGAATGATAAGGCGAAAAGAGCTAGGTCGCTAACTGGGAGCGATCGAGCTACAAATACTGATGACTGAGCCAATAGGAAAACGTTCACGAATTTTTTCCCCACCCACCAAATAAATTGTGAAGGATAACTTGCTATTGGCTTTAGGGAAGAACAAAAACACTGTCCTTAAGAAGAATAGCAATGCTGAGCCGGCATATGTTAAAGGTCCTGCGACAAATCAGGCAGGAGAATGAACAAAAGTCATGAAGCAGAAACGTGCGAAAAGCAAGCATACACGGCCAGACGCCATAGTTGTTAAGAAATCAGGGGATCTTTTCTATGCAGATATTCTCAAAATTGTGAAAAATGAAGAGACTTTAAAATGCATGAGTTCAATGGTACGTAAAATCCGAAAATCGGCTCAGGGAGATCTGGTATTTCAACTTAGCGAGTCTTATGAGGAAAATACCTCAAAGCTTCAAGCTGCAGTGGGGCAAGTATTAGGTGGAAAAGCAGAGGTGAAAAAATTCACAGATATCACACAGTTGGAAATTCGTAACATCGATGAGGTTACAACTCATGACAAAATCTGTCAAGCCGTTAATGACCTCTAGGTTAATAACCTAGAGCCGTCAAACATTCGATCTTTGCGTAAAGCATACGGTGGCACCCAAACAGCTTCTGTGACACTACCTACGGACTGGGCGATGAAAGTAATTAGCATCGGGAAAATACGTATAGGTTGGGTTGTTTGTCGCATACGTAAAAGACTTCAACCCCAACGATACACAGTGGTCCCGCCGCGTAGGAAGAGCGGTCATAAGAACTTTTGGCGTGATAAATGACTTTTTAGAACGTTTTTAAGTTGAGAAATGTTTTTATTTGTTAAAAATACATTAAGACATTTTAAAAGTAATATATATATAATAAGAATATATATAAGATATAATAATAATAATACATAATAAAGTAATATATAATTAATATAAAAAGTCAAAGGAAAATTAGGTACACACATTTTTTATATAAAATTTTTTTGTTTCGTTTAAAGTTCTGCATAAATCTTAAATTATAAACAATAATAGAAAAAAAAACATTAAATTCCGAAAGGATGAGCATAAAGTATACTTTGATGACAGTTAACTTATTCTTATTTATGAAAGCAACAATAAAATATTCACTTCCAAAAAAGTTAATGTACTTAGAAATACAAAACTTTTAACTCAATAAATCTAACACTTCTCTTGACAGCATAAATTTCTTTTTAAATGGTAATTTTCGTAGACTAGATATAAATGGATCGGAATTAAGAAGAAGCCTGTGCAAAAGATCCGTGTTAGTTACAGTTCTTGAGTGCTTTCTGGTATTGTCACGTCTGAATTGTTTCACTAATTCATTACATGATTCAGCTGCCTCCTCTGATAATTCTCCAATTGATAATAAACAATGGTCGATCACCTCCGACCCATGGATGATCATTTTATGAACTGATGCAGGTAAATTATACCATGAATATTTACTAACTTGAATTTTAGCATTGTCTAGTGCGTATATTTTGAATTTATTCGAATTCATTTTAAAACCAGATGAAAAACATTGTAGGAGATAACTACATCTGTATATAACGTGTTTGTCTATTCCTGTGATTTCGGATGATATGGTTGAATGAAGGAAACATTTTCGTGCTGTATTTCCATCATTAGAGGTGCCACTTCCTCCACTTCGCGGTTTGTCAACTATCAAGCTTAATTGTTCTCTAAACTCCCTCTGAACAAATTCCTTTCTCTTAGCTAAAAGTGCTTTTTCCTCGGATGAACGTGCTTGCCACCTTTTAAATTCGATTGTATAAGAAACATGAATAAAGTATTGAAAAAATCCGTGAACAGATCCAAGAAACACGATTTTCAACGTCTTCTAAGGTTAAATTCTCAGAGTTTGGTAAAGCTTGAATTATGTTCTTCAGTATGTGGCGACATCTATCAACATCATTTTTAATGCTATTGTAACATAACCACGTGTCCAGAATATGCATGCGCGTAAATGAACACTTCAAATTTACACCTAAAACAAAAAAAAAATCTTTATTAGCAATCTTGGTAGAATCACATTTTTCAAAATCCTACACATAGGTACAGATTAGACCCGGTATCAAGCGCAATCGCAGGTCATCGCAGCTGGAAATTATTTTTCCTTAAAGAGGACATACGTAAGAATATTTTAATGTATGTTTCATTTGTGCAGATTCATGCGAACTTAGTTAAAACTTTACAAACTTCTTATAAAAAAAATAAACGGCAAATCTTAAAGTACGTATTTCGTACGGTCTGAAAACCTATTAAATAATAATTAAAAAAGATAACAAAACGTTTAACATGTCGTACATACCTTCAACTTGAATTTCTATTGTACAACAGGTCATAAACACAGTAATGCTCAGAAAAATAACGCTTCCCGGAACTGCGTAAGTACGGAGCGGAGACCACGCTAACTATCACTTTTCAAATTCTCTTTCTTTGGAGGCACAATTAAAAGTGAATTGCTTGTGCAGCTGAAATTTCTTTTGTACTCTAAGTTACTATGACTAATGAACTAACATTTAGCTAAATAGTGTTGCATAATTTCAACATGACTATTTTCATCCAATGTCCTATGGCGGAACCACTGTGCGATGCTTCAAATGCCTTGGACTGGGCCACACTTCCAGATATTGAACGAGCAATGACGATTTCAAGGACGCTTGTTTTAAGTGCGGTGAAAAAGGTCGCCTTTCTAAAAAGTGCACCAATTCCCCAAAATGCATATTATGCATTAAAAATAATGCTTGCAAAATTGGTTATTACAGTAGCAGTAGCAAATGCCCTATTTATCTCGAAGCCTTACAAAATCTTAGGAAAAATTAGAGTTTTACAACTCAACTTAAATCATTGCGCAGCAGCTCTAGACCTAATAAGCCGAACCGTCCTGGAACTTAACGTTGATGTAGCGGTACTATGCGAGCCTTACAAGCCATAGGCATCAAACTAGCTGCAAGACACCAGCGGAAAATCAGCTATTTGGTGCTGCAAAAACCAGACAAATACCATGACGTACGAGATTGGGAAATCGGAATTTATCTGCGCCAAAGTAAACGACCTATATATTTGTAGTGTCTATATACCACCCAGCGCTCCGATTGATACCTATACGAGACTGTTTTGAAGACGATTATCGACGCTGAGAGTAGGAATAATTTTTTTATTGCTGGCGACTTCAATGCATGTGCGCAGGAATGGGGTTGCCCAAGAACAAGCCCTAGTGCGAAAATCCTCCTCGAAAGTATAGCATGCTTAGACGGAGCCCTTCTCAATACTGGGACGCAACACACCTTTAGTCGCAACGGATTTGAGTCGGCCATCGATCTAACATTTGCTAGTTCAGGTATCGCTAGATTATGCCAATGGGGCATAAAAGTAGTATACACCCACAGCGATCACGCAGCGATAATTTGCGACATAAAAACTAGCAACAAACATTCAGTCTCCACTCGGCAGCCATCAGGTTGGAAGATCAACACGCTTGATACTGAAGTGTTTAAGATAATGCTACAAAACTAAATGCGTAATGAAGAGTATTACAGCGGCCTGTGATGCATCGATGAAAAGAAAAACTGCATATAAATCGCAAAGTGCTGTTTACTGGTGGAATGAGAGAATTTCCATGCTTCGTAAGGAATGCCTAAAGGCTAGAAGGAAATTTCAAAGGTCTAGAGGGAGAGTAAACTTTCTAAAAAGTATGGTATGTTTTAAAGCAGCAAGAAAAGCTTTTACAAACGCTATAAATGAGAGTAAGCGAAACAGCTTTTTGGAACTTTACGATGACGCCGAAAGAAACCCTTGAGGTTCCACATACAGGATAGTAGCCAAAAAGCTTAAGAGCAGCAAATCCGCAGCGCCTATGTGCCCGTCTTTCATGGCTAAAATCTTGGATACGTTATTTCCTAAACATAAACGTTTGGTGTCCCCAATCAACAACACCAAGTTAACCAATTTCGACTTCATTACAGAGGATGAAATAATATGGGCTACAAGCAGTTTAACAGACTCAAAAGCCCCTGGACCGGATGGAGTGCCAAATAAATGCTTGAAGCTAGCAATCGAACAACAAATCAAAGTGTTTAGCAACTAATTTAATAGTTGCCTTTCGTAGGGCACCTTTCCATCAATTTGGAAACGCCAAAATTTAATCATGGAGGAGCCGTCGAGCTACAGACCAATATGTCTAACCGACTCTGCGGGTAAGGTGCTCGAACGAATTTTATCCGATCGACTAGACGCGGAAGTCAGATCAAAGGGAGGCCTGTCTGAAAATCAATTCGGATTTAGAAAGGGGAAGTCAAAGATAGATGCAGTATCTTCAGCAATCCAGCTTGCAACGAAAGCAATCAGCGGCACCCGCTGGGTAAATGGCACCAAAGAGTACAGCCTGATTATCACCCTAGACGTCAGAAATGCATTCAACTCTGCAAACTGGGCGAAAACCTTAGACGCCCTAGAGCGAATTGGGGTCTCCATGTACCTGAGGAGAATATTGCGCAGTTACTTCGATGACCGAATTCTATGGTACAGTACATCAAAGGGACGAAAAAAAGTTAAAATAACAAGTGGCGTTCCACAGGTTCTCGGGTACGACGGTGTTCTCCGTGTCAGGATTCCAGAAAGAACCACGATAATTGGCTTTGCCGACGACATTGCCGTTGTGGTAACGGCTAAAAATCTAGGCGATATCCGCAACAATGCAATCCATGCGGTTTTCAGCGTGCAATCTTGGCTAGCCCAAAATAAGCTAGGCCTAGCGCAACAAAAGATCGAATCAATCCTTATATCCAGCAGAAAAAAGCCAGAAGAGATCTCTTTTAGAATCGGGACTTCAACATAACGACCACTCCCGCAATCAAATACTTGGGAATAATGATAGACAAAACGCTGTCTTTCAAAACACACTTCGAGTACGCCAACAAAGAAGCATCCACCACCACGACGGCGCTGTCGAGGCTGATGTTAAACGTATGAGGACCAACACAAAATCGCCGGCAGCTTCTGGCTAATGTCGGGAAAAGCCAAATTTTGTATGGTGCTCCAGTGCAGGCGAATAAAACAGATAATTTATCTTCCTTTCGAGGTCTACAGTCTACCTACCGATTGCGCGCACTACGCGTATGTAGCGCATTTAAAACGGTGTCCGACGATGCAGCCTTAGTAATATCTGGCATGTACCCGCTAGGCATATTAGCATTGGAAACTGCCCAAATAGCGAGAGCACAGCGACCTATAAGTCCGTCTACTAGGGCCGCGTTACGATATAATTTCATCGACGAGTGGCAAACTAGGTGGGACAACTCGGCCAAAGGGCGTTGGACGCACAGATGCATTCCCAACCTAAAGCTTTCGTTAAAGAGGCCACATGGAGAAGTGGACTTCTACCTGACCCAGTTTTTGAGTGGCAATGGATGCTTCAAAGCATATCTATACAGGTTTAACCACGACGACAATCCTTATTGCGACTACTGCGATGGAAACATTTTAGAGGACATTCACCACATACTCTTCACATGCTCGCGCTCCCGTTCTGCAAACGAAAGACTGTATAGAACCTTTGGAGAACCTCCTTCGCCGGAAATATTCGTACATCACATGCTGCGCTCGAAGGAACAGTGGAATACGGCATGCGACTTAGTGGCCGGGATTATGAAGGAGATGAGGCGCCTGGAAAGACTTCGACACAGCAACGGCAACTAATCGCCTTCTCTCAACGCGAAGTAATACTTTACGGCTGTCCCGCGGAGAGAGGTGATGGAGAGAAACTGGCTCAGCCCGGTTTCAGAAGGCCACTTGAGGGTAGCGCGCTATCACAATGCCTAAAAAAAAACAAAAACAAACCCCCGCACGACACTAACCACCTTTTCACATGCTCTTCAAAACCCACTCATCTAACACCCCTCTCCCTCTGGACCCAACCTGTCGAAACAGCATGTTTCCCTTTAGATGAGCCTGACGAAGATGATATACTCTACATTGACGGGCTTCAATTACTGCTACAACAACAACAACTTGAGTTTACGATTCTTTTCCAAAGGGCGGAGAAGGAGAGGCTTTTAACTCAGATAAAGGGTGATCAGATTGGAAGTATTTTTCCCAATAGGGTTTTTTTTTGACAGACCACTCGTGACTACTGTCAAACTATTGGCTTGGCAACTAAGTAATTGCGGTTTTAACTCATAGATGGCTTCAGTAGAATTTTAAGATTTGCAGACGTAGTACAAATGTTAAACACATTTTGTTATTTGATAGTTCTCAATTCTGCTTGAATCTACCCGACAAGTTTTCTTCTTCGGTGAGTTTTAAGCAGCTCTGATTGTCTTCGAATAATGACCTTGGTGCAGTCTCCTGATGGTTCATATCTTCGAGAATTTTACTGATCCACCGAGCCTCTTTACATGCTTCTGATAGAGCGATGAATTCTGCTTCAGGTGAAGATAGTGCCACACAGGTTTGCTTTCTGCAGCTCTAGCTAACTAAACCCATATACATAAAACCATATCCGCTGTTTGATTTTCTATCAACGTGATTTGGTGGGAATACAAAGGGATTGTCTACTTTGAACTCTTACCATCCAACTGAACGATCAATTCTGATGTCTAAATTGAACAACTAATGAAATAAAACAATGTAGTTGAAGAAAAGCGAAACTGACCAATCGAAAAAGCATTGTCATCATCACAATGCAAGGCCACACACATCTTTGGCCACTCGGTAAAAATTATTCGAGCTTGGTTGGGATGTTTTTCCACATCCACCATAGAGTGCTAACCTTGCACCATCTGATTAGCTTTTGCTTCGATCTTTACAAAACTCCTTGAATGGTAAAAATTTCAATACTGATGATGTTAAACCGTACCTTATTCAGTTTTTTGGTAATAAAAACCATATGATCGTGGAATTACGGCGCTGCCTGAAAGATTGCAAAAGGTTATTGATCAAAATGGGCAATAAATTACAGAATAAAGTTATTTGGTTGGGTTGGTTGGTTAAAGTGGTGATCCTTCAACAATCCAACTAGCTTTTCCGCACCATTTTGTTGCCACATCCTCGTTACCAACTTGTGTAACGGTTATTTACAGCATGACTATATCCAGTCTGTGCGATTTAAGAACCGTATTAGGTTGTTGACGTCTAAGCCAGACAATTGTTCGATATTCTCGAACAGCGGTTGGCCCCGAGCTAACATTCTGTCCTTCCATAGGGCAGGAAATGGAAGATTGTTTCCTTTTTCTCCGGTTGTTTACAACTGTGACAGTATATATTGTGAGGGATACCCATTTTGGCTGCTTGTTCTCTGATAGACCAAAAGCCAGTTATGACTGCCGTTAGTCTCCAGGCGTCCCGTCGTTTCATTCTCATTAATGCCGACGATTGCTTGAGGTTGTAGGTGGGCCATAACGTTCTGATAATTTTGCTTTCGTCTGGTCTTTCCACCTACAATCCGCGATTCGGAGGTATTTTTGGGAAATTGTGCTCTTGACTGCACCTAATGGTGTGAATACCGATTCTGCAAGAGCGTTATTCATGGCAGATCCCCCTCTTGCCACTTCATCTGCTTTTTCGTTACCTTCAATGTTCCGATGTCCCGGGACCCAGATTAAGGTAACTTTATGGTTTTCACTCAAAATGGTGAGGCTATTCCTGCTTTGTTCCACCACTTTAGAGGTTGTAGTAGCCGAACCCAGTGCCTGGATTGCAGCTTAGCTATCCGAAAGAATAGCGATATTGCCCTTAAAAGAGAAATCTGCGATTAGTAGCCTACAGGCATCCCCAATTGCCAGTACTTCCGCCTGGAAGACACTGCTGGTATTAGAGAGACACACAGATTTCTCAACTTTAAGTCTGTGAGAATATATACCAGCTCCAACACCGCAGCCCATTTTACTGCCAACCGTATAGACTGTAGTGTCGAAGTTGTTTAGAGAGAATCCCCAATTCCATTCTTCCTTAGATGGAAAGAAAGTGGCAAAATTCCTATTGAATGTTACCGTCGGGACGATGTAGTCAGTTCTCAACGAGATTAACTGAGTTTGTCGCAATAATAGACTAGCATGGCCATACGTTTTTTCTTTCCAGCGGCCCGCTTGATTTAACCTAAAGGCACTCATGGTTGCCGTCTTCTTAATATGTAGGTCAATTGGAATAACGTGTGTCAGTGCATTGAGAGCCTCTCTAGGACATGATCTGATTGCACCGAGCGTTATTGCACAGGCTGATCTTTGTATTCTGCCGAGTAGTTTGGTATTGTACTCTCTCCCTAGAGCCTTCCACACAACTACCGAACCATCTGATAAAATAGGTCGTATAACCGTCTTATACAGCCATAATGTAGGCTTAGGTTGAAGACCCCATCTTCTTCCAGGCATACGTTTACAGGCATATAAAGCAATTTCGGCCTTCCTTACCCGTTCTTCAACATTTAATTTCGAGCTTAGCTTGGAGTCCAGAATTACCCCTAAGTACTTTGCGCTGGGTGATAGTGGGAGAGTTTATCCGTTAATATTTGGTAGGGTAAAAGTTGATACCTTATATCTGGTGGTGAAAAGCATAAGTTCTGATTTACGCGGGTTTCAACCTATTCCACAGCCTGTGACCCAAGAGGTAAGCTCGTTGGATGATCCCACTGATCGTATTAGGACGCAGTCCTGACGCCATTAACACCACATCATCAACTTACGCCACCGCTTTTACCCCACCTCTATTAAGTTTTGTTAAGACTTTGCTAATAACGCATAACCAGAGAAGTGGAGACAATACTCCCCCTGTGGAGTGCCCCTGTGGACCTTCTTGGTTATGCTGATATTACCCATATTAACCCCGATGATCCTGGTTTCTAGCATAGAGATGACCCAATTACTGATGCAATTGTCCACCTCTAAGTCTATCAACGCCCGTTGGATGGAATCTGTACTAACGTTATTAAATGCGCCTCCTGTGTCAAGAAATGCTTCCAATGTGTACTGTTTGCTTTCTAGAGACCCTTCTATTGTTCGGATTACCTCGTGAATCGCTGTCTCCGTCGATTTGCCTTTGAGGTAAGCATGTTGTGCAATTGATATACTAGAGCCCTCCAGCGAGCTTCTAATGTGTATGTCTAAAACCCGTTCAAATGTTTTTAGAAGGAAGGACGACAGACTAATTGGCCTAAAGTCCTTCGCTGATTCATGTCCCCTCCTGCCTATTTTTGGAATGAAGACAACTTTAACAGGTTTCCAGCTATTTGGAATATAACCAAGGTTTAGACACGCTTTGACAATTTCCATTAGCCAAGTTAAAATGTTTTCAAGAGTTTCTTGTAACATCTTGGAAAAAATCCCATCAGGGCCTGGAGATTTGAAAGGTGAAAATGAATTGATTGCCCGTGCAACCTTCTCTTTTGTGACTATTACATCATTGCGCCTCCGCCGGATTCTACCTACATCGCTATCGTGGGTGCTACATCTCGGAAAATGAGTGTTTAAGAGAAGTTCTAGAGACTCTTCTGCCGTAGAAGTCCAAGTGCTATCTAGCCTCTTGGGGCCATTGAGTGATCTTTGGACAAAATACAGTTGCGCCGCGCAGAATCTCTGGTAGGTTCGATCGAAGAACAAAAATCTCTCCAGCTTTCCTTTTTGGCGGCCCTAGTTGCCTTTTTGTACTGTCTCCGACTTTCTCTGTACAATTGCCAATTATCTGTAGAGTAGCTGAGATTAAATTTTGATCTGGCTTCTTCCTTTAATTTCGAGAGCGCATTGCTCCACCAGAATTTTTTGCTATATTTAATTGGACACGACGTTTTGTAGGCCCTACTGAGTGTCTTCACCAATGATGTAACCCTACTCTCAAGGTTTTCCGCGAGAGTAATTTGGCTGTTCGGAATGCTTCCCAACCTGTTATTTACTTTACTTTTGAACTTTCCAAATAGTTCTTAATGAGTTTCGATACAGTAAGGGTGTATTCACCCTCAGATGTAGCTCGTAAAGGATCAAGCTGTGATCCGAGAAAGAATACTTTTTGGCGACCCTCCCTTTGTCTACCCTTACTGAACTGTTTTCGGACAGTAGAGTAATATCAATCACTTCCGCCCATCCCCTAAAGTACTGGAAAGGTGAAAGTGGGATATTACCTTTGTGACATACCGTCACGTTAGTAATAAAAATAAAATCAGTAAAAGACTCACCTCATTCATTCGTTTCCGAACTGGACCATAGAGAGTGCCTTGGGTTGACGTCGCATCCGAGTAGCAGGTTTTTGTTTCTAGCTTCAAGCACAATCCGACGAACCTCTTCGGGTGGTGCTGGCCGATCATATGCCATGTAGATGGAAGCCAGTATTATGCCGACACCGTCGGCGGTTTCCACCTCAACAGCTGTCACATCCTGTAAACAATATGATGGCATTAAAAATATGTTCCAATATTTTTGAGCTACAATAGAAGATCTGGGGATACCTTCAGTCCGTTTGTAGAAGAGGCTGTGGTTTTTTCCAGTCGACCCCTTCACCTCGGTGTTCCGCAGCCAAGGCTCCTGGATTAGTGCGATGTCGACGTACTCCTCTGCCAGAAGAACGGTTGGGTTGTCCGTTGCAATCCGCGAGTGCTGCAGGTTTATTTGGAGACCCATGGTGCTGCTCGTTAACGCCATCGTTTTTGGTAGGAGCGGCGTCGTCAAGTTGCATGCCCGTGAGAAATTCGTTGGCGCCGTCAACTTCATTCTGCTCATCTTTCGGATTTGCAGAACAGAATATCTTCAGTTGCGCTTTCCTCACGTCGAACCGAAGTTTGTTGGCCCCTTTCCCAGTGGCTCGATGCCCTTCTCCGATATGTGGAGAAGGAAGGCCACACTGTTCCTTTGCGGAGCCTCCACTTTGATGATGCTCCAGACATCCATCGGAACAATGCGGTTGTGTGCTTGTAGGTATGGCTGCTTAGCTTCGAACTTCATCTTCGGTATCCAGATGCCCTCGACCGTCCAGGGATCTCTATACTGTGCCATATGCCAGACTAGAATATGTGCCAGTTCGTTTTTCTAGGGTTTCTATATGGGGTCGCTTTCTCTAGCTCGAGATTGATATCGAAGAGAATCCAACTATGGTCCGAAAAGGATTTCTTGTCGGATACCCTCTAATTTTTGACTATTTGGGAGTTATTGTGTGTGCAGAAAGTAACGTCTAAGACCTCTTCCCAGTCTGGAAAATTTACCCAGCTCGGAAAAGTGAAGGTTGTAGTATACTCGCCAATTCTTTATTTATTTATGTTTTATATGGGCAGAAGCTTTTTTAAATATGCCCAATGACCCTTGCTGGTCTATTGCAATCAGTTTTCGTAGTAGACGCAGTAGTTTGGTACTTTGTTAATATTGTCTTTCAATAAAATCTTGGTTAATTTAAGCCTACCTTTAAGCTGTGATAGTATTTCATCCCGGAGTGTTATTTCTCACCTGTTGTGTTTTTTTTATTACAGAGAGAATATTATTGTACTTTTTTCTTGAATCACATAACGGGTTATTGGTAGTCAGAATTTTCAAAAAATTGAATTTTTTGTTTGCATTTTCTTAAAGTATAAAAATGTTGTGGAAAAATTTGAAGTGAATCCGACAAATACTTTTTGAGTTATTCAACAATTAAAAAAGGGCGCTCGGGTGCTCCTAAATCAACAGCAAAACTTTAAATGCGTTTTTCTCAAAACTATGTTTTTTGAACTGGTGATCACTGTAACTTAAAAACCACTAAAACTAAAAACCACTAAAAAACTCGTACCTGATCGAAGGATTTTTGTTTTTTTCAAAAATTTCCATTTTTTTAAACAATTAACTGTCGGTTTTTTTTCCCGAAAATCTTAAAAATACTTGCTGAGACCGCAATTTTGTTAATTTGGAAAAAAAGCTTCGACAGGTACAAGATTATCTATTAATAAAACTAATTTCTCTTGTCCGATTGATTTTAGATGAATCTCCAAGAACTTGTGATGATCGCCGCAAGGGACTTCTGGCGAAACGGGCTCCACAAAAACAGCGATAACCTTCACAATTATTAATTAGATATATTAGTCTAGGAAAAGTTATTTTCTACTTTCAATTATCAAATATTTTATGACATTTTTTTTTTTTTTGTTGGTATTGGTTCATGGTTTGGCTTTCATTTCATTTTATTTTGTCCGTAATCCCATATATCCCATATTATGAAGTAAAAGTTCACTAAACAATGGAATAGGCTGCATAGTTAGCAACGCCACACAAATTTTTCCCCTTACGTAAACGCATATACCCATTCTCTCCCCACAATTCGCCCCACCAATTCATTAGAATCCAATAATCTTTGTTGTAGCCCACAACAAGCATAGCATGGTTGACCGTGTCTGAAGAGCAAGAGTCGTCGTCGTAAATACCATCGCTGTAAAAATTAATGAATGTAATTTTGAATATTTTTGTACTTATTTACTAATTAAAAAACAAAGTTTCAATAAAGAGAAAACCAAATGATGTTCGAAATATGGTCAACCATGTTATGAGAGAAAAATTAAATTAAAAAATTTGCAAGAATGAAATTTCTGACCCAGACGCGATAGGATATTCAAGTTTGTATGGAAGGTGCAACGTGCATATTTTCAGTTCCTAAACATAAACAGTTCCAAGGAAAAGTTCAGTGGTAGGTGCCACGTCTCCTTTTTCCAATATCAACCGTAAAAGCCCAGCCCTCTATCTGGCAGTAGTATTTGTCATTACCCAAGTTGTCGCGGCTTGGAGAGTAGTAAACAATTTTTGTTCAAAGCGAGGGTACTTCTCAGATTTTCTGACAGTTAGGTAGATGAGCCACTGCTTTCCCAACCAAATCGAAAGCTATGATGTACAGTGATTTCGTAAACGAAATTGCCCATGAGTTAGCTAGATAGCATCGTTTGATAAAATAAAGCGTGGATTACCTTCCAAATTCTGCAACTACACTTGACTTCTTAGCCGTCATCATATCCTGGCCTCTAAATCCTGAAAATTAAAAGATATACTGACCTGTAAAGCTGAAAAGTGCGTCGACTGGCATTTATGGAGACAGGTACCGGCCCAATGTAAGCCACTGCCGCCTCAATTGCTTTCTCATCATTAGCTGGCAATATTACCCACGATGTGACATTCACAACAGCCAGTTCTCCAGCAAATTGGCATACGCCTTTCTGTTTGAAAGGAAATTATTTTTCAGCTTAAGCTTTCGTTATCAGGAAGGTAATTGTCTTAAGAATTTATCTCTACAAGATTTTTAGAATTTTTAAATAATATCAAATGTTCAATCTTCGATGTTTTTTAAAATTTGGTAATTGGTGTTTTGGATACATACATCTAAACAATTTACCTTTGAAACATATTTGTAATCCTGTTCCCGCATTAAACCACCAGTATCCTGCAAATATTTGAATGTGTTCCGTAAAGATCCACCAGTACAACCCTGATTACCATGCGATACACTACAATCTACAATCTGCTGCGGACTGAAAGCGTTATGGTATTTGAAATATTTACGTATTATCTTTCTAGTAAGAGAACTATTTTTGCAGAAAATATTTTTTATGAATAAGAAAATATTCCTATCCCATCTCATAACTCCTTAGCTCATATAAACTTGCGTACACATCCTATCAAACATGTATTGAAGAAAAATATCGGTGTTCCAATTGACTAATAACTTTTCAGTCTGGTCCGTGCTTACTCCAACCACATGGTCATGTGTCTCATTTCCACGGCCTCATGTCACCTACACAGTCATGGTAGAACGAATCTGATATACATATTTACGATTTGCATTACCTCAAGAGGTATATTGATAAAGATGCAAAAGCTCTGGGACTACACGTAAATACCGAGAAAACCAAATACATGATTCGGTCAGTCAACAACACGACACGCGATGACCTAAGTATTAACAACTTTGCTTTCGAAAATATCACTGAATTTAAATACTTGGGTTTTAAACTATCAGCAGATAAAGATTCGGCGATAGCTATTAACGACAGAATCCAAGCTGCAAATAACGCCTACTACGTTAACATAAAACTATTTAAATCAAAAGATTTGTCCAGAGCACAGAAAATAAGAATGTACAAAGTACTGATACGACCCGTCCTTACATATGGTGCAGAAATATGGACGCTGAAAACAAATGATATTCATCAGCTGATGTGCTTCGAAAGACGTATCATAAGGAAAATATATGGTCCGGTTGCAACAATAGATGGCAGCTACCGCATTCGCTACAATAATGAAATCGAAGAAATCGTTCAAGGACAAAATATAATACGTTTTATCCAAGCCCAACGAATTAGATGGATTGGGCACGTACTGCGCATGCCGAAAGAGCGAAATGCTAGGAAAGCTTTTATTTTAACACCAATTGGAGGAAGAAAAAGAGGACGCCCACGAAAGCGATGGTTAGATGACGTCGAATCAGATCTTAAGCAAATGAACGTACACAACTGGAGAGATGTAGCCATGGATAGAATAAAGTGGAGAAAAATTGTTGATGAAGCTATGGTCCACCACGGACTGTGAGGCTAAGAAGAAGAAGATTACCTCAAGAGGTACTTTAAAGTTCATACTTTTACACCGCCAAATAGTTCAAAGCATAATTCAAGGATTGCTTGGGCCCTGCCTTGAAGCCCCGTAGGACAGGCCCTGCCTGTCCAAAAGAAAAGTGAAACTTATACACTGCCCTGGAGTCTTATTTTGAAGCCGTGGGGATATACTATCTCAGTAATCTGTGCCTTTTCTACCAGCATTACCATATATTTTCCTGCAATTTGTCTTCAATGTTTCGCACATATGAATGCCATGCTGCCATGAAAAGCTTTTCATAAGAAACTATCTGCCTCCAATTTCATATAACAACAATTTTTATGTACTCAAAATTTAAATAATTCAAGGATATCATATTTAAAATTTTATCATTGATTGTATTTTTGCTTACTGAAAACTTGCCTTACCTCAGATGTAACAGGCGCCCGGTTCGCTTGAATACCTGCCCCTCAATGTTCCTAGCTATGCTAAAAGCGTAACAGGAGCCGCAGGTTTTTTGATTATCCGGCTGCGTTTTGATGCCTTTTTCACGCCAGTCTATATTCTCTGGTGTTTGTTGCATCAGTAGTGAGCCCACAATCTGCGAGTCCATATCAATATCTGCTCTGAAGCCTTTATTTCGCAATAGACGTAGAAAGCCTTTCAGATAAGAGTCGCCGTTCTGCAATTGTGGCAAATATAAAGGTTATGCAAGGTTGAGAGAACATAGAAGATTGCTCATATCGCAATACTGCTACACGGTTCTTAGTCAATTTGACAGAATCAGAGGTAGTTTATATCAAAAAGATCCACATTTTTTACGAACATGTCTTTTTATTAAATTCCGTGTTTAAATAAAGGACATAAAATAATAGTTAATAAATAATTGGCGCGTACACTTCTGTTAGGTATTTGGCCACCTCTTATCGGTGGTGGGCATCTTGATGTTGTTCCACAAATGGAGCGCCCTACAGTTTTAAGCCGACTCCGAACGGAAAATGGTTTTTTACGAGGAGCTTTTTCATGACAGAAATACACTCGTAAGCTTGCCATTGTCTGACGAGGAGCGACCGCTATTAGAAACAACTTTTTCTATTATTTTTCTGTTTCATGCATGGAGATTCGGACGTGCGCACTTCCGAATGGTAGTCACGCGCTAACCCATCGGTTACGGCGGCCGCCTATAGACAAGGCATAACAGTTATGGGTTTTATGAGAAAATCGTTGCTCCGAGTGTATTTCTGCCATGAAAAAGCTCCTCATAAAAATATCTACCGTTCGGAGTCGGCTTGAAACTGCAGGTCCCTCCATAATCACATGCTGACAATAACAAAGATATTTGTTTAAATTTATAAATTGTGTCATTGCAAAATTCATATCTAAGCTTCCTGTCGATCTGCGTAATCTTTATTCTTAATATCACTGGGCATACGTCCATATATGCAGTATGATACTTGCATTAAATGCCAGAAGTGTTGGGTGCGCATAAGAGCTAATTTGTAATCATAACATACATGCGTATATAATGGCGAGAGTCCTCATATCACATATGTAAGGAAACTCGTGCGAAATCGTGTGCGGTTTCTGGTTTATGTAATGGATGGAATTGCCAGCACTTTCAACAGTTGCAATTGTAACGGTAGAGAATAGGTCGAAACCGAATTCTAATACAGTCTTGGGGGAATAACCGGGAGTCCCCTTATGGCAGGTAAGGAACCTTATACAAAACCGCCTGCGTTGTCTGGCTTAGCGGGTAGCCATCTCTTGCAATGATTCTCCCTTAGTTTTCTCGGAACTTGGAGAGCTAGACCTCAGTATGGCTTCTAAATCCATTCTGAGAAGCAACCTTGAAGACTTGAATTTACCTCACTTAGAAGCTTTAAGCTTCTACAATACAACTGCAGCGGACTCACGAGTAAGGTCGACGAGATAGTTGACTTTATGAGCCGACACAGTATCCCAATAGCTGCTGTCCAAGAAACCAAGCTGCACGCTAGGTCTCCCTGATCACCAGGGATGGCTTTAACATGTACAGTTATGATCGCGAGCGAGACTATGGTGGTGGCCTAGTGTTCATAGTCCACCACACAGTGCAGTATCGTCTCATTAATGAAGTCAGGGACAGCACCTTAAAATATCAAGATATAGCTGTCAGGCGATGCCGAGCTCGAAATATATAATATTTACATACCCTCTGTCACCAGTTGCCCGGCAGGATCTCACCCTCACATAGGTGCACTCATCAGAGGTGAAAACCGAGTAGTTGTAGGTGACTTTAATAGGCATCACGATCTTTGTCATTCAAGCCTGCCAAACGATCGTAGGGGACAACTCTTGGCAGAGTAGATAGACGATTCGACATTCAGCACTGTGAACGACGACGCTTGCATCAGACCACTTGCCCATTATCTTCTCGATTGACAGACTTGCCGACTTTGTTTCCGCGAGTCACCGATCCTATATTAACTTTAACAAAACTAATTGGGCCGGATTCGCGGAAATCACGGAGGACACATTCGCCGCTCTTCCCATCCCCACTAATGTGAGCGCAGGCGAACGCGCATTCCGCTAGTTGCTCACAGCTGCTTCGGCTCGCTTCATCCAAGCTGGAAGGCTCAAGGACATCCGCAGAGATGCGCGAGCTATTTTAGACTACTTTTCACACCGTATCCTCCGGCCGACAGAACCAAGCGTCGTGCCACCAGACGGCTGCTATTTTACACGACTTTTCACACTGTATCCTCCGGCCGATAGAACCAAGCGTCGTGCCACCAGACGGCTGCACAAACTGACGAACTACAGTGCGCCACTTACTTTCTCGAGCGATGAGGTTCAGGGGGGCATAAATAAAACAAAAAGCCATTAGCCCTGACGGACTGAAAACGCTGATGCTGAAGCACCTGTGACTATTGGGAGTAGGATTTCTCACAAGGGTCTTCAATCTGTCCTTGATCACTCTCATCATCCCTGACAAGTGGAAAGCAGGGAGAGTAGTCCCACTACTGAAACCTGGAAACCCCGCCAACCAAGGGCAATCTTATCGTCCGATAACTCTCCTTTTCCTAGTAGTGAAAACACTTGAAGCCTTTCTATTCCCACTCTTTACGAAACATCTGGCCCCAGCCCCACATCAGCATGGTTTCCAACGAGTGCATAGCACTACCACTGTACTCACCGTCATTAACGCCCAGATAAATCGCGGCCTTAACCAAAACCCCCTACGAGAGGACTGTCAAAGACGCGTTGGACTTGAAGAAGGCTTTCGACACAGTCAGCCATTCCACGCTACTAGATGATATTTATCAGTCGACATTCCCGCCAGGGTTGAAGAGGTGGTCCACCAACTATCTGAGCGGTTGTCACTCGTCAGTGATTTTTCGTGACCAATCTTCTAATCAGAGGAATATTAAGCAAGGTGCTCCGCAGGGTGGTATCCTTTCACCCTTGCTGTTCATCTTCTACATCTCGAAACTCCCCCAGCCACCAGAGAGAGTCTCCCTGGTTACATACGCTGACGACTGCACGATAATGGCGTCGGGCAATGACATCGATGGCCTGTGCTCCAGAGAGAACAACTATCTCACAGACCTTTCGCGCTTTTTCACTGGGAGGAATCTCCAACTTTCCCCCACTAAGTCCACGGCGACCCTCTTTACCACCTGGACAAAGGAGGTCGAACTGCCTCTCAAGGTAAAAGTCGATGACACACCAATTCCGACGGAAAACAATCCCAAAATTTTAGGTGTAACCTTCGAAAGTTTGCTCTTCTTCTCTGTGCAAACAACTGCAATTGCCATTAAAATCCAAAATCGCAACAAGGTCCGCAAATCGCTTGCCGTCAGCACTTGGGGCAAAGACAAAGAATTGTTGCCATCGCCATTTCAGGCAATAGGCCACCGGTTTTAAACTATGCTCCGCCTGTCTTTTCGCCTGGAATCAGTGACACGTACGGGATAAAGCTCCAGACATGCCAAACACACATCTACTGGACCAGACAGTGTTTAGACAGACATTAAACGACATTCACCGGGAGACTGTTACCACTTTCATTAGCTCCCGTCCAGAGAATGCCGTAATCGATGTCCAACCACCACCCATTGCAGATGAAGAGCTCCAGCTTCCCCGTGAGACCCACATAACACTGGCACAATTACGTTCTTCTAACGAAGATGATATACTCTACATTGACGGGCTTCAATTACTGCTACAACAACAACAATATGAGTTTACGATTCTTTTCCACAGGGTGGAGGGTGATCAGATTGAAAGTATTTTTTCCAATAGGGTTTTTTTTGGCAAACCACTCGTAGATGGCTTCAGTTGAATTTTTAGGTTTGCAGACGTAGTACAAATGTAAAACACATTTTGTTATTTGATAGTTCTCAATTCTGCTTGAATCTACCCGACAAGTTTTCTTCTTCGGTGAGTTTTAAGCAGCTCTGATTGTCTTCGAATAATGTCCTTGGTGCAGTCTCCTGATGGTTCATATCTTCGAGAATTTTACTGATCCACCGAGCCTCTTTACATGCTTCTGATAGAGCGATGAATTCTGATTCAGGTGAAGATAGTGCCACACAGGTTTGCTTTCTGCAGCTCTAGCTAACTAAACCCATATACATAAAACCATATCCGCTGTTTGATTTTCTATCAACGTGATTTGGTGGGAATACAAAGGGATTGTCTACTTTGAACTCTTACCACCCAACTGAACGATCAATTCTGATGTCTAAATTGAACAACTAATGAAATTAAACAATGTAGTTGAAGAAAAGCGGAACTGGCCAATCGAAAAAGCATTGTCATCATCACAATGCAAGGCCACACACATCTTTGGCCACTCGGTAAAAATTATTCGAGCTTGGTTGGGATGTTTTTCCACATCCACCATAGAGTGCTAACCTTGCACCATCTGATTAGCTTTTGCTTCGATCTTTACAAAACTCCTTGAATGGTAAAAATTTCAATACTGATGATGTTAAATCGTACCTTATTCAGTTTTTTGGTAATAAAAGCCATATGATCGTGGAATTACGGCGCTGCCTGAAAGATGGCAAAAGGTTATTGATCAAAATGGGCAATAAATTACAGAATAAAGTTATTTGGTTAGGTTGGTTGGTTAAAGTGGTGATCCTTCCACAATCCAACTAGCGTTTCCGCACCATTTTGGTGCCACATCCTCGTTACCAACTTGTGTAACGGTTATTTACAGCATGACTATATCCAGTCTGTGCGGTTTAAGAACCGTATTAGGTTGTTGACGTCTAAGCCAGACAGTTGTTCGATATTCTCGAACAGTGGTTGGCCCCGGGTTAACATTATGTCCTTCCATAGGGCAGGGCATTCACAAAGGAAATGGAAGATGGTCTCCTTTTTTCCGGTTGTTTACAACTGTGACAGTATATATTGTGAGGGATACCCATTTTGGCTGCTTGTTCTCCGATAGACCAAAAGCTAGTTATGACTGCCGTTAGTCTCCAGGCATCCCGTCGTTTCATTTTCATTAATGCCGACGATTGCTTGAGATTGTAGGTGGGCCATAACGTTCTGATAATTTTGCATTTCGTCTGGTCTTTCCACCTAAAATCCGCGATTCGGAGGTATTTTTGGGAAATTGTACTCTTGACTGCACCTAATGGTGTGAATACCGATTCTGCAAGAGCGTTATTCATGGCAGATCCCGCTCTTGCCACTTCATCTGCTTTTTCGTTACCTTCAATGTAGCTCGTTGGATGATCCCACTGATCGTGTTAGGACACAGTCCTCACGCCATTAACACCACATCATCAGCGTATGCCACCGCTTTTACCCCACTTCTATTAAGTTTTGTTAAGACTTTGCTAATAACGCATAACCAGAGAAGTGGAGACAATACTCTCCCTGTGGACCTTCTTGGTTATGCTGATATTACCCATATTAGCTTTGATTATCCTGGTTTTTAGTATAGAGATGACCCAATTGCTGATGCAATTGTCCACCACCTGCGAATGATAAGGCGAAAAGAGCTAGGTCGCTAACTGGGAGCGATCGAGCTACAAATACTGATGACTGAGCCAATAGGAAAACGTTCACGAATTTTTTCCCCACCCACCAAATAAATTGTGAAGGATAACTTGCTATTGGCTTTAGGGAAGAACAAAAACACTGTCCTTAAGAAGAATAGCAATGCTGAGCCGGCATATGTTAAAGGTCCTGCGACAAATCAGGCAGGAGAATGAACAAAAGTCATGAAGCAGAAACGTACGAAAAGCAAGCATACACGGCCAGACGCCATAGTTGTTAAGAAATCAGGGGATCTTTTCTATGCAGATATTCTCAAAATTGTGAAAAATGAAGAGACTTTAAAATGCATGAGTTCAATGGTACGTAAAATCCGAAAATCGGCTCAGGGAGATCTGGTATTTCAACTTAGCGAGTCTTATGAGGAAAATACCTCAAAGCTTCAAGCTGCAGTGGGGCAAGTATTAGGTGGAAAAGCAGAGGTGAAAAAATTCACAGATATCACACAGTTGGAAATTCGTAACATCGATGAGGTTACAACTCATGACAAAATCTGTCAAGCCGTTAATGACCTCTAGGTTAATAACCTAGAGCCGTCAAACATTCGATCTTTGCGTAAAGCATACGGTGGCACCCAAACAGCTTCTGTGACACTACCTACGGACTGGGCGATGAAAGTAATTAGCATCGGGAAAATACGTATAGGTTGGGTTGTTTGTCGCATACGTAAAAGACTTCAACCCCAACGATACACAGTGGTCCCGCCGCGTAGGAAGAGCGGTCATAAGAACTTTTGGCGTGATAAATGACTTTTTAGAACGTTTTTAAGTTGAGAAATGTTTTTATTTGTTAAAAATACATTAAGACATTTTAAAAGTAATATATATATAATAAGAATATATATAAGATATAATAATAATAATACATAATAAAGTAATATATAATTAATATAAAAAGTCAAAGGAAAATTAGGTACACACATTTTTTATATAAAATTTTTTTGTTTCGTTTAAAGTTCTGCATAAATCTTAAATTATAAACAATAATAGAAAAAAAAACATTAAATTCCGAAAGGATGAGCATAAAGTATACTTTGATGACAGTGAACTTATTCTTATTTATGAAAGCAACAATAAAATATTCACTTCCAAAAAAGTTAATGTACTTAGAAATACAAAACTTTTAACTCAATAAATCTAACACTTCTCTTGACAGCATAAATTTCTTTTTAAATGGTAATTTTCGTAGACTAGATATAAATGGATCGGAATTAAGAAGAAGCCTGTGCAAAAGATCCGTGTTAGTTACAGTTCTTGAGTGCTTTCTGGTATTGTCACGTCTGAATTGTTTCACTAATTCATTACATGATTCAGCTGCCTCCTCTGATAATTCTCCAATTGATAATAAACAATGGTCGATCACCTCCGACCCATGGATGATCATTTTATGAACTGATGCAGGTAAATTATACCATGAATATTTACTAACTTGAATTTTAGCATTGTCTAGTGCGTATATTTTGAATTTATTCGAATTCATTTTAAAACCAGATGAAAAACATTGTAGGAGATAACTACATCTGTATATAACGTGTTTGTCTATTCCTGTGATTTCGGATGATATGGTTGAATGAAGGAAACATTTTCGTGCTGTATTTCCATCATTAGAGGTGCCACTTCCTCCACTTCGCGGTTTGTCAACTATCAAGCTTAATTGTTCTCTAAACTCCCTCTGAACAAATTCCTTTCTCTTAGCTAAAAGTGCTTTTTCCTCGGATGAACGTGCTTGCCACCTTTTAAATTCGATTGTATAAGAAACATGAATAAAGTATTGAAAAAATCCGTGAACAGATCCAAGAAACACGATTTTCAACGTCTTCTAAGGTTAAATTCTCAGAGTTTGGTAAAGCTTGAATTATGTTCTTCAGTATGTGGCGACATCTATCAACATCATTTTTAATGCTATTGTAACATAACCACGTGTCCAGAATATGCATGCGCGTAAATGAACACTTCAAATTTACACCTAAAACAAAAAAAAAATCTTTATTAGCAATCTTGGTAGAATCACATTTTTCAAAATCCTACACATAGGTACAGATTAGACCCGGTATCAAGCGCAATCGCAGGTCATCGCAGCTGGAAATTATTTTTCCTTAAAGAGGACATACGTAAGAATATTTTAATGTATGTTTCATTTGTGCAGATTCATGCGAACTTAGTTAAAACTTTACAAACTTCTTATAAAAAAAATAAACGGCAAATTTTAAAGTACGTATTTCGTACGGTCTGAAAACCTATTAAATAATAATTAAAAAAGATAACAAAACGTTTAACATGTCGTACATACCTTCAACTTGAATTTCTATTGTACAACAGGTCATAAACACAGTAATGCTCAGAAAAATAACGCTTCCCGGAACTGCGTAAGTACGGAGCGGAGACCACGCTAACTATCACTTTTCAAATTCTCTTTCTTTGGAGGCACAATTAAAAGTGAATTGCTTGTGCAGCTGAAATTTCTTTTGTACTCTAAGTTACTATGACTAATGAACTAACATTTAGCTAAATAGTGTTGCATAATTTCAACATGACTATTTTCATCCAATGTCCTATGGCGGAACCACTGTGCGATGCTTCAAATGCCTTGGACTGGGCCACACTTCCAGATATTGAACGAGCAATGACGATTTCAAGGACGCTTGTTTTAAGTGCGGTGAAAAAGGTCGCCTTTCTAAAAAGTGCACCAATTCCCCAAAATGCATATTATGCATTAAAAATAATGCTTGCAAAATTGGTTATTACAGTAGCAGTAGCAAATGCCCTATTTATCTCGAAGCCTTACAAAATCTTAGGAAAAATTAGAGTTTTACAACTCAACTTAAATCATTGCGCAGCAGCTCTAGACCTAATAAGCCGAACCGTCCTGGAACTTAACGTTGATGTAGCGGTACTATGCGAGCCTTACAAGCCATAGGCATCAAACTAGCTGCAAGACACCAGCGGAAAATCAGCTATTTGGTGCTGCAAAAACCAGACAAATACCATGACGTACGAGATTGGGAAATCGGAATTTATCTGCGCCAAAGTAAACGACCTATATATTTGTAGTGTCTATATACCACCCAGCGCTCCGATTGATACCTATACGAGACTGTTTTGAAGACGATTATCGACGCTGAGAGTAGGAATAATTTTTTTATTGCTGGCGACTTCAATGCATGTGCGCAGGAATGGGGTTGCCCAAGAACAAGCCCTAGTGCGAAAATCCTCCTCGAAAGTATAGCATGCTTAGACGGAGCCCTTCTCAATACTGGGACGCAACACACCTTTAGTCGCAACGGATTTGAGTCGGCCATCGATCTAACATTTGCTAGTTCAGGTATCGCTAGATTATGCCAATGGGGCATAAAAGTAGTATACACCCACAGCGATCACGCAGCGATAATTTGCGACATAAAAACTAGCAACAAACATTCAGTCTCCACTCGGCAGCCATCAGGTTGGAAGATCAACACGCTTGATACTGAAGTGTTTAAGATAATGCTACAAAACTAAATGCGTAATGAAGAGTATTACAGCGGCCTGTGATGCATCGATGAAAAGAAAAACTGCATATAAATCGCAAAGTGCTGTTTACTGGTGGAATGAGAGAATTTCCATGCTTCGTAAGGAATGCCTAAAGGCTAGAAGGAAATTTCAAAGGTCTAGAGGGAGAGTAAACTTTCTAAAAAGTATGGTATGTTTTAAAGCAGCAAGAAAAGCTTTTACAAACGCTATAAATGAGAGTAAGCGAAACAGCTTTTTGGAACTTTACGATGACGCCGAAAGAAACCCTTGAGGTTCCACATACAGGATAGTAGCCAAAAAGCTTAAGAGCAGCAAATCCGCAGCGCCTATGTGCCCGTCTTTCATGGCTAAAATCTTGGATACGTTATTTCCTAAACATAAACGTTTGGTGTCCCCAATCAACAACACCAAGTTAACCAATTTCGACTTCATTACAGAGGATGAAATAATATGGGCTACAAGCAGTTTAACAGACTCAAAAGCCCCTGGACCGGATGGAGTGCCAAATAAATGCTTGAAGCTAGCAATCGAACAACAAATCAAAGTGTTTAGCAACTAATTTAATAGTTGCCTTTCGTAGGGCACCTTTCCATCAATTTGGAAACGCCAAAATTTAATCATGGAGGAGCCGTCGAGCTACAGACCAATATGTCTAACCGACTCTGCGGGTAAGGTGCTCGAACGAATTTTATCCGATCGACTAGACGCGGAAGTCAGATCAAAGGGAGGCCTGTCTGAAAATCAATTCGGATTTAGAAAGGGGAAGTCAAAGATAGATGCAGTATCTTCAGCAATCCAGCTTGCAACGAAAGCAATCAGCGGCACCCGCTGGGTAAATGGCACCAAAGAGTACAGCCTGATTATCACCCTAGACGTCAGAAATGCATTCAACTCTGCAAACTGGGCGAAAACCTTAGACGCCCTAGAGCGAATTGGGGTCTCCATGTACCTGAGGAGAATATTGCGCAGTTACTTCGATGACCGAATTCTATGGTACAGTACATCAAAGGGACGAAAAAAAGTTAAAATAACAAGTGGCGTTCCACAGGTTCTCGGGTACGACGGTGTTCTCCGTGTCAGGATTCCAGAAAGAACCACGATAATTGGCTTTGCCGACGACATTGCCGTTGTGGTAACGGCTAAAAATCTAGGCGATATCCGCAACAATGCAATCCATGCGGTTTTCAGCGTGCAATCTTGGCTAGCCCAAAATAAGCTAGGCCTAGCGCAACAAACGATCGAATCAATCCTTATATCCAGCAGAAAAAAGCCAGAAGAGATCTCTTTTAGAGTCGGGACTTCAACATAACGACCACTCCCGCAATCAAATACTTGGGAATAATGATAGACAAAACGCTGTCTTTCAAAACACACTTCGAGTACGCCAACAAAGAAGCATCCACCACCACGACGGCGCTGTCGAGGCTGATGTTAAACGTATGAGGACCAACACAAAATCGCCGGCAGCTTCTGGCTAATGTCGGGAAAAGCCAAATTTTGTATGGTGCTCCAGTGCAGGCGAATAAAACAGATAATTTATCTTCCTTTCGAGGTCTACAGTCTACCTACCGATTGCGCGCACTACGCGTATGTAGCGCATTTAAAACGGTGTCCGACGATGCAGCCTTAGTAATATCTGGCATGTACCCGCTAGGCATATTAGCATTGGAAACTGCCCAAATAGCGAGAGCACAGCGACCTATAAGTCCGTCTACTAGGGCCGCGTTACGATATAATTTCATCGACGAGTGGCAAACTAGGTGGGACAACTCGGCCAAAGGGCGTTGGACGCACAGATGCATTCCCAACCTAAAGCTTTCGTTAAAGAGGCCACATGGAGAAGTGGACTTCTACCTGACCCAGTTTTTGAGTGGCAATGGATGCTTCAAAGCATATCTATACAGGTTTAACCACGACGACAATCCTTATTGCGACTACTGCGATGGAAACATTTTAGAGGACATTCACCACATACTCTTCACATGCTCGCGCTCCCGTTCTGCAAACGAAAGACTGTATAGAACCTTTGGAGAACCTCCTTCGCCGGAAATATTCGTACATCACATGCTGCGCTCGAAGGAACAGTGGAATACGGCATGCGACTTAGTGGCCGGGATTATGAAGGAGATGAGGCGCCTGGAAAGACTTCGACACAGCAACGGCCACTAATCGCCTTCTCTCAACGCGAAGTAATACTTTACGGCTGTCCCGCGGAGAGAGGTGATGGAGAGAAACTGGCTCAGCCCGGTTTCAGAAGGCCACTTGAGGGTAGCGCGCTATCACAATGCCTAAAAAAAAACAAAAACAAACCCCCGCACGACACTAACCACCTTTTCACATGCTCTTCAAAACCCACTCATCTAACACCCCTCTCCCTCTGGACCCAACCTGTCGAAACAGCATGTTTCCCTTTAGATGAGCCTGACGAAGATGATATACTCTACATTGACGGGCTTCAATTACTGCTACAACAACAACAACTTGAGTTTACGATTCTTTTCCAAAGGGCGGAGAAGGAGAGGCTTTTAACTCAGATAAAGGGTGATCAGATTGGAAGTATTTTTCCCAATAGGGTTTTTTTTTGACAGACCACTCGTGACTACTGTCAAACTATTGGCTTGGCAACTAAGTAATTGCGGTTTTAACTCATAGATGGCTTCAGTAGAATTTTAAGATTTGCAGACGTAGTACAAATGTAAAACACATTTTGTTATTTGATAGTTCTCAATTCTGCTTGAATCTACCCGACAAGTTTTCTTCTTCGGTGAGTTTTAAGCAGCTCTGATTGTCTTCGAATAATGACCTTGGTGCAGTCTCCTGATGGTTCATATCTTCGAGAATTTTACTGATCCACCGCGCCTCTTTACATGCTTCTGATAGAGCGATGAATTCTGATTCAGGTGAAGATAGTGCCACACAGGTTTGCTTTCTGCAGCTCTAGCTGACTAAACCCATATACATAAAACCATATCCGCTGTTTGATTTTCTATCAACGTGATTTGGTGGGAATACAAAGGGATTGTCTACTTTGAACTCTTACCATCCAACTGAACGATCAATTCTGATGTCTAAATTGAACAACTAATGAAATAAAACAATGTAGTTGAAGAAAAGCGAAACTGACCAATCGAAAAAGCATTGTCATCATCACAATGCAAGGCCACACACATCTTTGGCCACTCGGTAAAAATTATTCGAGCTTGGTTGGGATGTTTTTCCACATCCACCATAGAGTGCTAACCTTGCACCATCTGATTAGCTTTTGCTTCGATCTTTACAAAACTCCTTGAATGGTAAAAATTTCAATATTGATGATGTTAAACCGTACCTTATTCAGTTTTTTGGTAATAAAAACCATATGATCGTGGAATTACGGCGCTGCCTGAAAGATTGCAAAAGGTTATTGATCAAAATGGGAATAAATTACAGAATAAAGTTATTTGGTTGGGTTGGTTGGTTAAAGTGGTGATCCTTCAACAATCCAACTAGCGTTTCCGCACCATTTTGTTGCCACATCCTCGTTACCAACTTGTGTAACGGTTATTTACAGCATGACTATATCCAGTCTGTGCGATTTAAGAACCGTATTAGGTTGTTGACGTCTAAGCCAGACAGTTGTTCGATATTCTCGAACAGCGGTTGGCCCCGAGCTAACATTCTGTCCTTCCATAGGGCAGGAAATGGAAGATTGTTTCCTTTTTCTCCGGTTGTTTACAACTGTGACAGTATATATTGTGAGGGATACCCATTTTGGCTGCTTGTTCTCTGATAGACCAAAAGCCAGTTATGACTGCCGTTAGTCTCCAGGCGTCCCGTCGTTTCATTCTCATTAATGCCGACGATTGCTTGAGGTTGTAGGTGGGCCATAACGTTCTGATAATTTTGCTTTCGTCTGGTCTTTCCACCTACAATCCGCGATTCGGAGGTATTTTTGGGAAATTGTGCTCTTGACTGCACCTAATGGTGTGAATACCAATTCTGCAAGAGCGTTATTCATGGCAGATCCCCCTCTTGCCACTTCATCTGCTTTTTCGTTACCTTCAATGTTCCGATATCCCGGGACCCAGATTAAGGTAACTTTATGGTTTTCACTCAAAATGGTGAGGCTATTCCTGCTTTGTTCCACCACTTTAGAGGTTGTAGTAGCCGAACCCAGTGCCTGGATTGCAGCTTAGCTATCCGAAAGAATAGCGATATTGCCCTTAAAAGAGAAATCTGCGATTAGTAGCCTACAGGCATCCCCAATTGCCAGTACTTCCGCCTGGAAGACACTGCTGGTATTAGAGAGACACACAGATTTCTCAACTTTAAGTCTGTGAGAATATATACCAGCTCCAACACCGCAGCCCATTTTACTGCCAACCGTATAGACTGTAGTGTCGAAGTTGTTTAGAGAGAATCCCCAATTCCATTCTTCCTTAGATGGAAAGAAAGTGGCAAAATTCCTATTGAATGTTACCGTCGGGACGATGTAGTCAGTTCTCAACGAGATTAACTGAGTTTGTCGCAATAATAGACTAGCATGGCCATACGTTTTTTCTTTCCAGCGGCCCGCTTGATTTAACCTAAAGGCACTCATGGTTGCCGTCTTCTTAATATGTAGGTCAATTGGAATAACGTGTGTCAGTGCATTGAGAGCCTCTCTAGGACATGATCTGATTGCACCGAGCGTTATTGCACAGGCTGATCTTTGTATTCTGCCGAGTAGTTTGGTATTGTACTCTCTCCCTAGAGCCTTCCACACAACTACCGAACCATCTGATAAAATAGGTCGTATAACCGTCTTATACAGCCATAATGTATGCTTAGGTTGAAGACCCCATCTTCTTCCAGGCATACGTTTACAGGCATATAAAGCAATTTCGGCCTTCCTTACCCGTTCTTCAACATTTAATTTCGAGCTTAGCTTGGAGTCCAGAATTACCCCTAAGTACTTTGCGCTGGGTGATAGTGGGAGAGTTTATCCGTTAATATTTGGTAGGGTAAAAGTTGATACCTTATATCTGGTGGTGAAAAGCATAAGTTCTGATTTACGCGGGTTTCAACCTATTCCACAGCCTGTGACCCAAGAGGTAAGCTCGTTGGATGATCCCACTGATCGTATTAGGACGCAGTCCTGACGCCATTAACACCACATCATCAACTTACGCCACCGCTTTTACCCCACCTCTATTAAGTTTTGTTAAGACTTTGCTAATAACGCATAACCAGAGAAGTGGAGACAATACTCCCCCTGTGGAGTGCCCCTGTGGACCTTCTTGGTTATGCTGATATTACCCATATTAACCCCGATGATCCTGGTTTCTAGCATAGAGATGACCCAATTACTGATGCAATTGTCCACCTCTAAGTCTATCAACGCCCGTTGGATGGAATCTGTACTAACGTTATTAAATGCGCCTCCTGTGTCAAGAAATGCTTCCAATGTGTACTGTTTGCTTTCTAGAGACCCTTCTATTGTTCGGATTACCTCGTGAATCGCTGTCTCCGTCGATTTGCCTTTGAGGTAAGCATGTTGTGCAATTGATATACTAGAGCCCTCCAGCGAGCTTCTAATGTGTATGTCTAAAACCCGTTCAAATGTTTTTAGAAGGAAGGACGACAGACTAATTGGCCTAAAGTCCTTCGCTGATTCATGTCCCCTCCTGCCTATTTTTGGAATGAAGACAACTTTAACAGGTTTCCAGCTATTTGGAATATAACCAAGGTTTAGACACGCTTTGACAATTTCCATTAGCCAAGTTAAAATGTTTTCAAGAGTTTCTTGTAACATCTTGGAAAAAATCCCATCAGGGCCTGGAGATTTGAAAGGTGAAAATGAATTGATTGCCCGTGCAACCTTCTCTTTTGTGACTATTACATCATTGCGCCTCCGCCGGATTCTACCTACATCGCTATCGTGGGTGCTACATCTCGGAAAATGAGTGTTTAAGAGAAGTTCTAGAGACTCTTCTGCCGTAGAAGTCCAAGTGCTATCTGGCCTCTTGGGGCCATTGAGTGATCTTTGGACAAAATACAGTTGCGCCGCGCAGAATCTCTGGTAGGTTCGATCGAAGAACAAAAATCTCTCCAGCTTTCCTTTTTGGCGGCCCTAGTTGCCTTTTTGTACTGTCTCCGACTTTCTCTGTACAATTGCCAATTATCTGTAGAGTAGCTGAGATTAAATTTTGATCTGGCTTCTTCCTTTAATTTCGAGAGCGCATTGCTCCACCAGAATTTTTTGCTATATTTAATTGGACACGACGTTTTGTAGGCCCTACTGAGTGTCTTCACCAATGATGTAACCCTACTCTCAAGGTTTTCCGCGAGAGTAATTTGGCTGTTCGGAATGCTTCCCAACCTGTTATTTACTTTACTTTTGAACTTTCCAAATAGTTCTTAATGAGTTTCGATACAGTAAGGGTGTATTCACCCTCAGATGTAGCTCGTAAAGGATCAAGCTGTGATCCGAGAAAGAATACTTTTTGGCGACCCTCCCTTTGTCTACCCTTACTGAACTGTTTTCGGACAGTAGAGTAATATCAATCACTTCCGCCCATCCCCTAAAGTACTGGAAAGGTGAAAGTGGGATATTACCTTTGTGACATACCGTCACGTTAGTAATAAAAATAAAATCAGTAAAAGACTCACCTCATTCATTCGTTTCCGAACTGGACCATAGAGAGTGCCTTGGGTTGACGTCGCATCCGAGTAGCAGGTTTTTGTTTCTAGCTTCAAGCACAATCCGACGAACCTCTTCGGGTGGTGCTGGCCGATCATATGCCATGTAGATGGAAGCCAGTATTATGCCGACACCGTCGGCGGTTTCCACCTCAACAGCTGTCACATCCTGTAAACAATATGATGGCATTAAAAATATGTTCCAATATTTTTGAGCTACAATAGAAGATCTGGGGATACCTTCAGTCCGTTTGTAGAAGAGGCTGGGGTTTTTTCCAGTCGACCCCTTCACCTCGGTGTTCCGCAGCCAAGGCTCCTGGATTAGTGCGATGTCGACGTACTCCTCCGCCAGAAGAACGGTTGGGTTGTCCGTTGCAATCCGCGAGTGCTGCAGGTTTATTTGGAGACCCATGGTGCTGCTCGTTAACGCCATCGTTTTTGGTAGGAGCGGCGTCGTCAAGTTGCATGCCCGTGAGAAATTCGTTGGCGCCGTCAACTTCATTCTGCTCATCTTTCGGATTTGCAGAACAGAATATCTTCAGTTGCGCTTTCCTCACGTCGAACCGAAGTTTGTTGGCCCCTTTCCCAGTGGCTCGATGCCCTTCTCCGATATGTGGAGAAGGAAGGCCACACTGTTCCTTTGCGGAGCCTCCACTTTGATGATGCTCCAGACATCCATCGGAACAATGCGGTTGTGTGCTTGTAGGTATGGCTGCTTAGCTTCGAACTTCATCTTCGGTATCCAGATGCCCTCGACCGTCCAGGGATCTCTATACTGTGCCATATGCCAGACTAGAATATGTGCCAGTTCGTTTTTCTAGGGTTTCTATATGGGGTCGCTTTCTCTAGCTCGAGATTGATATCGAAGAGAATCCAACTATGGTCCGAAAAGGATTTCTTGTCGGATACCCTCTAATTTTTGACTATTTGGGAGTTATTGTGTGTGCAGAAAGTAACGTCTAAGACCTCTTCCCAGTCTGGAAAATTTACCCAGCTCGGAAAAGTGAAGGTTGTAGTATACTCGCCAATTCTTTATTTATTTATGTTTTATATGGGCTGAAGCTTTTTTAAATATGCCCAATGACCCTTGCTGGTCTATTGCAATCAGTTTTCGTAGTAGACGCAGTAGTTTGGTACTTTGTTAATATTGTCTTTCAATAAAATCTTGGTTAATTTAAGCCCACCTTTAAGCTGTGATAGTATTTCATCCCGGAGTGTTATTTCTCACCTGTTGTGTTTTTTTTATTACAGAGAGAATATTATTGTACTTTTTTCTTGAATCACATAACGGGTTATTGGTAGTCAGAATTTTCAAAAAATTGAATTTTTTGTTTGCATTTTCTTAAAGTATAAAAATGTTGTGGAAAAATTTGAAGTGAATCCGACAAATACTTTTTGAGTTATTCAACAATTAAAAAAGGGCGCTCGGGTGCTCCTAAATCAACAGCAAAACTTTAAATGCGTTTTTCTCAAAACTATGTTTTTTGAACTGGTGATCACTGTAACTTAAAAACCACTAAAACTAAAAACCACTAAAAAACTCGTACCTGATCGAAGGATTTTTGTTTTTTTCAAAAATTTCCATTTTTTTAAACAATTAACTGTCGGTTTTTTTTCTCGAAAATCTTAAAAATATTTGCTGAGACCGCAATTTTGTTAATTTGGAAAAAAAGCTTCGACAGGTACAAGATTATCTATTAATAAAACTAATTTCTCTTGTCCGATTGATTTTAGATGAATCTCCAAGAACTTGTGATGATCGCCGCAAGGGACTTCTGGCGAAACGGGCTCCACAAAAACAGCGATAACCTTCACAATTATTAATTAGATATATTAGTCTAGGAAAAGTTATTTTCTACTTTCAATTATCAAATATTTTATGACATTTTTTTTTTTTTTTGTTGGTATTGGTTCATGGTTTGGCTTTCATTTCATTTTATTTTGTCCGTAATCCCATATATCCCATATTATGAAGTAAAAGTTCACTAAACAATGGAATAGGCTGCATAGTTAGCAACGCCACACAAATTTTTCCCCTTACGTAAACGCATATACCCATTCTCTCCCCACAATTCGCCCCACCAATTCATTAGAATCCAATAATCTTTGTTGTAGCCCACAACAAGCATAGCATGGTTGACCGTGTCTGAAGAGCAAGAGTCGTCGTCGTAAATACCATCGCTGTAAAAATTAATGAATGTAATTTTGAATATTTTTGTACTTATTTACTAATTAAAAAACAAAGTTTCAATAAAGAGAAAAGCAAATGATGTTCGAAATATGGTCAATCATGTTATGAGAGAAAAATTAAATTAAAAAATTTGCAAGAATGAAATTTCTGACCCACACGCGATATGATATTCAAGTTTGTATGGAAGGTGCAACGTGCATATTTTCAGTTCCTTAACATAACCAGTTCCAAGGAAAAGTTCAGTGGTGGGTGCCACGTCTATTTTTTCCAATATCAACCGTAAAAGCCCAGCCCTCTATCTGGCAGTAGTATTTGTCATTACCCAAGTTGTCGCGGCTTGGAGAGTAGTAAACAATTTTTGTTCAAAGCGAGGGTACTTCTCAGATTTTCTGACAGTTAGGTAGATGAGCCACTGCTTTCCCAACCAAATCGAAAGCTATGATGTACAGTGATTTCGTTAACGAAATTGCCCATGAGTTAGCTAGATAGCATCGTTTGATAAAATAAAGCGTGGAGTACCTTCCAAATTCTACAACCAGGAATGTTCGTCTCATTTACTACTATACTCTACATTGACGGGCTTCAATTACTGCTACAACAACAACAACTTGAGTTTACGATTCTTTTCCAAAGGGCGGAGAAGGAGAGGCTTTTAACTCAGATAAAGGGTGATCAGATTGGAAGTATTTTTCCCAATAGGGTTTTTTTTTGACAGACCACTCGTGACTACTGTCAAACTATTGGCTTGGCAACTAAGTAATTGCGGTTTTAACTCATAGATGGCTTCAGTAGAATTTTAAGATTTGCAGACGTAGTACAAATGTAAAACACATTTTGTTATTTGATAGTTCTCAATTCTGCTTGAATCTACCCGACAAGTTTTCTTCTTCGGTGAGTTTTAAGCAGCTCTGATTGTCTTCGAATAATGACCTTGGTGCAGTCTCCTGATGGTTCATATCTTCGAGAATTTTACTGATCCACCGAGCCTCTTTACATGCTTCTGATAGAGCGATGAATTCTGATTCAGGTGAAGATAGTGCCACACAGGTTTGCTTTCTGCAGCTCTAGCTGACTAAACCCATATACATAAAACCATATCCGCTGTTTGATTTTCTATCAACGTGATTTGGTGGGAATACAAAGGGATTGTCTACTTTGAACTCTTACCATCCAACTGAACGATCAATTCTGATGTCTAAATTGAACAACTAACGAAATAAAACAATGTAGTTGAAGAAAAGCGAAACTGACCAATCGAAAAAGCATTGTCATCATCACAATGCAAGGCCACACACATCTTTGGCCACTCGGTAAAAATTATTCGAGCTTGGTTGGGATGTTTTTCCACATCCACCATAGAGTGCTAACCTTGCACCATCTGATTAGCTTTTGCTTCGATCTTTACAAAACTCCTTGAATGGTAAAAATTTCAATACTGATGATGTTAAACCGTACCTTATTCAGTTTTTTGGTAATAAAAACCATATGATCGTGGAATTACGGCGCTGCCTGAAAGATTGCAAAAGGTTATTGATCAAAATGGGCAATAAATTACAGAATAAAGTTATTTGGTTGGGTTGGTTGGTTAAAGTGGTGATCCTTCAACAATCCAACTAGCGTTTCCGCACCATTTTGTTGCCACATCCTCGTTACCAACTTGTGTAACGGTTATTTACAGCATGACTATATCCAGTCTGTGCGATTTAAGAACCGTATTAGGTTGTTGACGTCTAAGCCAGACAGTTGTTCGATATTCTCGAACAGCGGTTGGCCCCGAGCTAACATTCTGTCCTTCCATAGGGCAGGAAATGGAAGATTGTTTCCTTTTTCTCCGGTTGTTTACAACTGTGACAGTATATATTGTGAGGGATACCCATTTTGGCTGCTTGTTCTCTGATAGACCAAAAGCCAGTTATGACTGCCGTTAGTCTCCAGGCGTCCCGTCGTTTCATTCTCATTAATGCCGACGATTGCTTGAGGTTGTAGGTGGGCCATAACGTTCTGATAATTTTGCTTTCGTCTGGTCTTTCCACCTACAATCCGCGATTCGGAGGTATTTTTGGGAAATTGTGCTCTTGACTGCACCTAATGGTGTGAATACCAATTCTGCAAGAGCGTTATTCATGGCAGATCCCCCTCTTGCCACTTCATCTGCTTTTTCGTTACCTTCAATGTTCCGATATCCCGGGACCCAGATTAAGGTAACTTTATGGTTTTCACTCAAAATGGTGAGGCTATTCCTGCTTTGTTCCACCACTTTAGAGGTTGTAGTAGCCGAACCCAGTGCCTGGATTGCAGCTTAGCTATCCGAAAGAATAGCGATATTGCCCTTAAAAGAGAAATCTGCGATTAGTAGCCTACAGGCATCCCCAATTGCCAGTACTTCCGCCTGGAAGACACTGCTGGTATTAGAGAGACACACAGATTTCTCAACTTTAAGTCTGTGAGAATATATACCAGCTCCAACACCGCAGCCCATTTTACTGCCAACCGTATAGACTGTAGTGTCGAAGTTGTTTAGAGAGAATCCCCAATTCCATTCTTCCTTAGATGGAAAGAAAGTGGCAAAATTCCTATTGAATGTTACCGTCGGGACGATGTAGTCAGTTCTCAACGAGATTAACTGAGTTTGTCGCAATAATAGACTAGCATGGCCATACGTTTTTTCTTTCCAGCGGCCCGCTTGATTTAACCTAAAGGCACTCATGGTTGCCGTCTTCTTAATATGTAGGTCAATTGGAATAACGTGTGTCAGTGCATTGAGAGCCTCTCTAGGACATGATCTGATTGCACCGAGCGTTATTGCACAGGCTGATCTTTGTATTCTGCCGAGTAGTTTGGTATTGTACTCTCTCCCTAGAGCCTTCCACACAACTACCGAACCATCTGATAAAATAGGTCGTATAACCGTCTTATACAGCCATAATGTATGCTTAGGTTGAAGACCCCATCTTCTTCCAGGCATACGTTTACAGGCATATAAAGCAATTTCGGCCTTCCTTACCCGTTCTTCAACATTTAATTTCGAGCTTAGCTTGGAGTCCAGAATTACCCCTAAGTACTTTGCGCTGGGTGATAGTGGGAGAGTTTATCCGTTAATATTTGGTAGGGTAAAAGTTGATACCTTATATCTGGTGGTGAAAAGCATAAGTTCTGATTTACGCGGGTTTCAACCTATTCCACAGCCTGTGACCCAAGAGGTAAGCTCGTTGGATGATCCCACTGATCGTATTAGGACGCAGTCCTGACGCCATTAACACCACATCATCAACTTACGCCACCGCTTTTACCCCACCTCTATTAAGTTTTGTTAAGACTTTGCTAATAACGCATAACCAGAGAAGTGGAGACAATACTCCCCCTGTGGAGTGCCCCTGTGGACCTTCTTGGTTATGCTGATATTACCCATATTAACCCCGATGATCCTGGTTTCTAGCATAGAGATGACCCAATTACTGATGCAATTGTCCACCTCTAAGTCTATCAACGCCCGTTGGATGGAATCTGTACTAACGTTATTAAATGCGCCTCCTGTGTCAAGAAATGCTTCCAATGTGTACTGTTTGCTTTCTAGAGACCCTTCTATTGTTCGGATTACCTCGTGAATCGCTGTCTCCGTCGATTTGCCTTTGAGGTAAGCATGTTGTGCAATTGATATACTAGAGCCCTCCAGCGAGCTTCTAATGTGTATGTCTAAAACCCGTTCAAATGTTTTTAGAAGGAAGGACGACAGACTAATTGGCCTAAAGTCCTTCGCTGATTCATGTCCCCTCCTGCCTATTTTTGGAATGAAGACAACTTTAACAGGTTTCCAGCTATTTGGAATATAACCAAGGTTTAGACACGCTTTGACAATTTCCATTAGCCAAGTTAAAATGTTTTCAAGAGTTTCTTGTAACATCTTGGAAAAAATCCCATCAGGGCCTGGAGATTTGAAAGGTGAAAATGAATTGATTGCCCGTGCAACCTTCTCTTTTGTGACTATTACATCATTGCGCCTCCGCCGGATTCTACCTACATCGCTATCGTGGGTGCTACATCTCGGAAAATGAGTGTTTAAGAGAAGTTCTAGAGACTCTTCTGCCGTAGAAGTCCAAGTGCTATCTGGCCTCTTGGGGCCATTGAGTGATCTTTGGACAAAATACAGTTGCGCCGCGCAGAATCTCTGGTAGGTTCGATCGAAGAACAAAAATCTCTCCAGCTTTCCTTTTTGGCGGCCCTAGTTGCCTTTTTGTACTGTCTCCGACTTTCTCTGTACAATTGCCAATTATCTGTAGAGTAGCTGAGATTAAATTTTGATCTGGCTTCTTCCTTTAATTTCGAGAGCGCATTGCTCCACCAGAATTTTTTGCTATATTTAATTGGACACGACGTTTTGTAGGCCCTACTGAGTGTCTTCACCAATGATGTAACCCTACTCTCAAGGTTTTCCGCGAGAGTAATTTGGCTGTTCGGAATGCTTCCCAACCTGTTATTTACTTTACTTTTGAACTTTCCAAATAGTTCTTAATGAGTTTCGATACAGTAAGGGTGTATTCACCCTCAGATGTAGCTCGTAAAGGATCAAGCTGTGATCCGAGAAAGAATACTTTTTGGCGACCCTCCCTTTGTCTACCCTTACTGAACTGTTTTCGGACAGTAGAGTAATATCAATCACTTCCGCCCATCCCCTAAAGTACTGGAAAGGTGAAAGTGGGATATTACCTTTGTGACATACCGTCACGTTAGTAATAAAAATAAAATCAGTAAAAGACTCACCTCATTCATTCGTTTCCGAACTGGACCATAGAGAGTGCCTTGGGTTGACGTCGCATCCGAGTAGCAGGTTTTTGTTTCTAGCTTCAAGCACAATCCGACGAACCTCTTCGGGTGGTGCTGGCCGATCATATGCCATGTAGATGGAAGCCAGTATTATGCCGACACCGTCGGCGGTTTCCACCTCAACAGCTGTCACATCCTGTAAACAATATGATGGCATTAAAAATATGTTCCAATATTTTTGAGCTACAATAGAAGATCTGGGGATACCTTCAGTCCGTTTGTAGAAGAGGCTGGGGTTTTTTCCAGTCGACCCCTTCACCTCGGTGTTCCGCAGCAAGGCTCCTGGATTAGTGCGATGTCGACGTACTCCTCCGCCAGAAGAACGGTTGGGTTGTCCGTTGCAATCCGCGAGTGCTGCAGGTTTATTTGGAGACCCATGGTGCTGCTCGTTAACGCCATCGTTTTTGGTAGGAGCGGCGTCGTCAAGTTGCATGCCCGTGAGAAATTCGTTGGCGCCGTCAACTTCATTCTGCTCATCTTTCGGATTTGCAGAACAGAATATCTTCAGTTGCGCTTTCCTCACGTCGAACCGAAGTTTGTTGGCCCCTTTCCCAGTGGCTCGATGCCCTTCTCCGATATGTGGAGAAGGAAGGCCACACTGTTCCTTTGCGGAGCCTCCACTTTGATGATGCTCCAGACATCCATCGGAACAATGCGGTTGTGTGCTTGTAGGTATGGCTGCTTAGCTTCGAACTTCATCTTCGGTATCCAGATGCCCTCGACCGTCCAGGGATCTCTATACTGTGCCATATGCCAGACTAGAATATGTGCCAGTTCGTTTTTCTAGGGTTTCTATATGGGGTCGCTTTCTCTAGCTCGAGATTGATATCGAAGAGAATCCAACTATGGTCCGAAAAGGATTTCTTGTCGGATACCCTCTAATTTTTGACTATTTGGGAGTTATTGTGTGTGCAGAAAGTAACGTCTAAGACCTCTTCCCAGTCTGGAAAATTTACCCAGCTCGGAAAAGTGAAGGTTGTAGTATACTCGCCAATTCTTTATTTATTTATGTTTTATATGGGCTGAAGCTTTTTTAAATATGCCCAATGACCCTTGCTGGTCTATTGCAATCAGTTTTCGTAGTAGACGCAGTAGTTTGGTACTTTGTTAATATTGTCTTTCAATAAAATCTTGGTTAATTTAAGCCCACCTTTAAGCTGTGATAGTATTTCATCCCGGAGTGTTATTTCTCACCTGTTGTGTTTTTTTTATTACAGAGAGAATATTATTGTACTTTTTTCTTGAATCACATAACGGGTTATTGGTAGTCAGAATTTTCAAAAAATTGAATTTTTTGTTTGCATTTTCTTAAAGTATAAAAATGTTGTGGAAAAATTTGAAGTGAATCCGACAAATACTTTTTGAGTTATTCAACAATTAAAAAAGGGCGCTCGGGTGCTCCTAAATCAACAGCAAAACTTTAAATGCGTTTTTCTCAAAACTATGTTTTTTGAACTGGTGATCACTGTAACTTAAAAACCACTAAAACTAAAAACCACTAAAGAACTCGTACCTGATCGAAGGATTTTTGTTTTTTTCAAAAATTTCCATTTTTTTAAACAATTAACTGTCGGTTTTTTTTCTCGAAAATCATAAAAATATTTGCTGAGACCGCAATTTTGTTAATTTGGAAAAAAAGCTTCGACAGGTACAAGATTATCTATTAATAAAACTAATTTCTCTTGTCCGATTGATTTTAGATGAATCTCCAAGAACTTGTGATGATCGCCGCAAGGGACTTCTGGCGAAACGGGCTCCACAAAAACAGCGATAACCTTCACAATTATTAATTAGATATATTAGTCTAGGAAAAGTTATTTTCTACTTTCAATTATCAAATATTTTATGACATTTTTTTTTTTTTTGTTGGTATTGGTTCATGGTTTGGCTTTCATTTCATTTTATTTTGTCCGTAATCCCATATATCCCATATTATGAAGTAAAAGTTCACTAAACAATGGAATAGGCTGCATAGTTAGCAACGCCACACAAATTTTTCCCCTTACGTAAACGCATATACCCATTCTCTCCCCACAATTCGCCCCACCAATTCATTAGAATCCAATAATCTTTGTTGTAGCCCACAACAAGCATAGCATGGTTGACCGTGTCTGAAGAGCAAGAGTCGTCGTCGTAAATACCATCGCTGTAAAAATTAATGAATGTAATTTTGAATATTTTTGTACTTATTTACTAATTAAAAAACAAAGTTTCAATAAAGAGAAAAGCAAATGATGTTCGAAATATGGTCAATCATGTTATGAGAGAAAAATTAAATTAAAAAATTTGCAAGAATGAAATTTCTGACCCACACGCGATATGATATTCAAGTTTGTATGGAAGGTGCAACGTGCATATTTTCAGTTCCTTAACATAACCAGTTCCAAGGAAAAGTTCAGTGGTAGGTGCCACGTCTATTTTTTCCAATATCAACCGTAAAAGCCCAGCCCTCTATCTGGCAGTAGTATTTGTCATTACCCAAGTTGTCGCGGCTTGGAGAGTAGTAAACAATTTTTGTTCAAAGCGAGGGTACTTCTCAGATTTTCTGACAGTTAGGTAGATGAGCCACTGTTCTGGTCCTTGCGCTTTCCCAACCAAATCGAAAGCTATGATGTACAGTGATTTCGTTAACGAAATTGCCCATGAGTTAGCTAGATAGCATCGTTTGATAAAATAAAGCGTGGAGTACCTTCCAAATTCTACAACCAGGAATGTTCGTTTCATTTACTACAGCAATCGGACCATCAACTATAGAACAGTCAATCTAACTTGGCTGAATATGTCTGGGCTTATTGAGGAATCGGAAAACCACCATAAGAGGATTTGTATGCTAATCTTTGCAAAATCTGCTCGACTAAAGTCTGAACAATACTAAATTTTGTCAGCTGAGCTGGTTGATTTTAACGTGGCTTTCTGAGGCTAATAGTATTAGAACTGCACTTGACTTCTTAGCCGTCATCATATCCTGGCCTCTAAATCCTGAAAATTAAAAGATATACTGACCTGTAAAGCTGAAATGTGCGTGGACTGGCATTTATGGAGACAGGTACCGGCCCAATGTGAGCCACTGCCGCCTCAATTGCTTTTTCATCCTTAGCTGGCAATATTGCCCACGATGTGACATTCACAACAGCCAGTTCTCCAGCAAATTGGCATACGCCTTTCTGTTTGAAAGGAAATTATTTTTCAGCTTAAGCTTTCGTTATCAGGAAGGTAATTGTCTTAAGAATTTACCTCTACAAGACTTTCAGAATTTTTAAATAATATCAAATGTTCAATCTTCGATGTTTTTTAAAATTTGGTAATTGGTGTTTTGGATACATACATCTAAACAATTCACCTTTGAAACATATTTGTAATCCTGTTCCCGCATTAAACCACCAGTATCCTGCAAATATTTGAATGTGTTCCGTAAAGATCCACCAGTACAACCCTGATTTCCATGCGATACACTACAATCTACAATCTGCTGCGGACTGAAAGTGTTATGGTATTTGAAATATTTACGTATAATCTTTCTAGTAAGAGAACTATTTTTGCAGAAAATATTTTTTATGAATAAGAAAATATTCCTATCCCATCTCATAACTCCTTAGCTCATATAAACTTGCGTACACATCCTATCAAACATGTATTGAAGAAAAATATCGGTGTTCCAATTGACTAATAACTTTTCAGTCTGGTCCGTGCTTACTCCAACCACATGGTCATGTGTCTCATTTCCACGGCCTCATGTCACCTACACAGTCATGGTAGAACGAATCTGATATACATATTTACGATTTGCATTACCTCAAGAGGTACTTTAAAGTTCATACTTTTACACCGCCAAATAGTTCAAAGCATAATTCAAGGATTGCATGGGCCCTGCCTTGAAGCCCCGTAGGACAGGCCCTGCCTGTCCAAAAGAAAAGTGAAACTTATACACTGCCCTGGAGTCTTATTTTGAAGCCGTGGGGATATACTATCTCAGTAATCTGTGCCTTTTCTACCAGCATTACCATATATTTTCCTGCAATTTGTCTTCAATGTTTCGCACATATGAATGCCATGCTGCCATGAGAAGCTTTTCATAAAAAACTATCTGCCTCCAATTTCCTATAACAACAACTTTTATATATTGGTATATATATAATTGGCGCGTACACCCTTTTTGGGTGTTTGGCCGAGCTCCTCCTCCTATTTGCGGTGTGCGTTTTGATGTTGTTCCCCAAATAGATATTTTTATGAGGAGCTGTTTCATGGCAGAAATACACTCGGAGGTTTGCCATTGCCTGCCGAGGGGCGACCGCTATTTGAAAATGCTTTTCTTAATTTGGTGTTTCACCGAGATTCGAACCGACGTTCTCTCTGTGAATTGCGAGTGGTAGTCACGCACTAACCTATTCGGCTACGGCGGCCGCAACAACAAAAATTTTTATGTACTCAAAATTTAAATAATTCAAGGATATCATATTTAAAATTTTATCATTGATTGTATTTTTGCTTACTGAAAACTTGCCTTACCTCAGATGTAACAGGCGCCCGGTTCGCTTGAATACCTGCCCCTCAATGTTCCTAGCTATGCTAAAAGCGTAACAGGAGCCGCAGGTTTTTTGATTATCCGGCTGCGTTTTGAAGCCTTTTTCACGCCAGTCTATATTCTCTGGTGTTTGTTGCATCATTGGTGAGCCCACAATCTCCGAGTCCATATCAATATCTGCTCTGAAGCCTTTATTTTGCAATAGACGTAGAAAGCCTTTCAGATAAGAGTCGCCGTTCTGCAATTGTGGCAAATATAAAGGTTATGCAAGGTTGAGAGAACATAGAAGATTGCTCATATCGCAATACTGCTATACGGTTCTAAGTCAATTTAACAGAATCAGAGGTAGTTTATATCAAAAAGATCCACATTTTTTACGAACATGTCTTTTTATTAAATTCCGTGTTTAAATAAAGGACATAAAATAATAGTTAATAAATAATTGGCGCGTACACTTCTGTTAGGTGTTTGGCCACCTCTTATCGGTGGTGGGCATCTTGATGTTGTTCCACAAATGGAGCGCCCTACAGTTTTAAGCCGACTCCGAACAGAAAATGGCTTCTTACGAGGAGCTTTGTCATGACAGAAATACACTCGTAAGCTTGCCATTGTCTGACGAGGAGCGACCGCTATTAGAAACAACTTTTTCTATTATTTTTCTGTTTCATGCATGGAGATTCGGACATACGCACTTCCGAATGGTAGTCACGCGCTAACATTCGACTACGGCGGCCGCCTATAGACAAGGACATAACAGTTATGGCTTTTATCGCAAGGTCGTTGATCCACTAGAGTGTGACTTCTTTAACCTTATGTTGGAGAGGAGTGTACAAGCCGCAGAACTTAATCGCTCGGGCACAATTTTTTATAAGAGAATACAATTGTTGGCGTATGCCGATGATAGTCACATCAACGGGCTTAACAACCGCGCTGTTAGTTCTGCCATTTCCAAACTGGATAAAGAGGCAAACCGAATGGGTCTGGTTCTGAACGAAGACAAAACGAGTACCTCCTGTCATCAAACAAACAGTCGCAGCACTCGCGTATCGGCACCCACGTCACTGTTGACAGGTATAATTTCGAGGCTGCAAAGGACTTGGTATACTCAGGAACCAGCATTAACACCGATAACAATGTCAGCCTTGAAATCCAACGTAGAATCTTTCTTGCCAACAAGTGCTACTTTGGACTAAGTAGGAATTGAGTAGTAATGTCCTCTCTCGGCGAACAAAACTAACACTCTACAACGCTCTCATCATGCCCGTCCTAACGTATGGCGCAGTAGCGTGGACGATGACAACATATGATGAAGCGACGCTTGGGATGGTTGAGAGAAAGATTCTGCGTAAGATTTTTGGACCTTTGCACGTTGGCAACGGCGAATATCGCAGGTGATGGAACGATGAGCTGTATGAGCTTTACGACGACATAGACATAGCGCAGCGAATAAAGATCCAGCGGCTACGTTAGCTGGGTCATGTCGTCCGAATGGATACAAAAGCTCCTTCTCTGAAAGTATTCGATGCGGTATCAGCTGGTGTTAGCAGAGGAAGGGGAAGGCCTCCTCTGCGTTGGAAAGATGAGGTGGAGAAGGACTTGGCTTCACTTGGTGTGTCCAATTGGCGCCGGTTAACAAGATAAAGAAACGACTGGTGCGCTTTGTTAACCTCGGCCAAAATCGCGTAAGTGGTTATCGCGCCAATTAAGAAGAAGATGAAGAAAATTGTTATGGAGAATCTACGAATCATAATTAGAGAAGTTGCTGAGGATGTAGGCATATCGGTTGGCTTATGCCATGCAATCTTATAGAAAATTTCGGGCATGAAGCATGTGGCAGCAAAGTTCATTCCAAAATTGCCTTCGAATAAATCCCGTTGTGAATAAAGTCATTCGAAACTCAACTTATTTGGTAATTGCAAATCTTGCTTTCGCGTTATTAATACATCATTGGTCGGAAACAAGCAGACACAACTGAAAAAAAAAAATTTCTCGTGTGCATAGTGAGGGCAAATCATGTGCACAAATCGGTCAAACAATGAATCAAAGCCGTTTTACTATTTATAGCATAATAAAACGTTTTAAAAGGGAAACAAATCTTAAGAACCGACTTCATACTGAAAGACCTAGTAAATTGACCCTGAGTGATGAACGCCACATAATAGGGAAAATAAAAAATAATCAAAAAATTACATGAACGCAAGTGGTACCAGAAGCTCTTAAAAAGATTAATAAAGAGGTCCATCCGCGAATGGCTCGAAGGAAAGTACTCAACAGCAAAGTCAATAAAAAAAAGTAAAGAGTTCGCGAAGGTATATAAAAATAAGTCACTTGATTTCTGGAGCAACGTCATTTTTAGCGACGGGAGTGAGTTCAACATTTTTCAATCGGATGGAAAGATTCGAATCTGGAGAAAACCTAATACCATATACGATAAAACAATAAAGTAAGTGGGTATAATGGTGTGGAGATGTGCATATGTCAACGGCAGGCGTGGGTAATCTTGTATTTATTGATGGTATTATGGATTAATTACTTTAGCTTAATATTTTAAAAGAAAACTTGCATGGAAGTGCGCAAAACCTGTGTGTTGGAAATAACTTTTATTTTCAACAAGATAATGATCCCAAGCATACTGCCCACGATGTGCGTAGGATTATACCCCATCGAACATTTATGGGATGAACTTGGTGGCGTGTAGGCGTGTCGCTAAAATTAACATAACTTGCAAAACCCAACTAAAGGAGGTACTTCAAAAGGAATGGCAGTATTTCAGTCTAAATGTGACTAATAAATAAGTTAACTCTGTTCCAAATAGACTTAATGAAATCATCAGGCAAAAAGGAGTGCCTGCCAAATATTAAATTTTCATTGAACTTAGTATTTTACTTGTGAAATTCAATTGTGATTTATGTTAATTTTTCATTCGTGGAGTGAAGTTTTACTAAGTTCGTGTTTTTTTTATATAAACAATAAATTTGTGTACTTTTCCTAAAATAACACTTTTAAGTACATTAATTTTTTCTCAAGATACATCATTCATTCGACAAAAATTAGTGGTTGTGTGAATAATTTTGTTCAAGTGTGTACATTTATGGATTTTATTTAACATAAAATATTAGAGGGTTTAGGAACTATAAAAAATATAATGTTCAGTTGTATTCAACCATACCTGCAGCCTGCATTATACGGACATACCTAATTTGTCGGTTATATTTTCAGTGTAACACCGCAAAACTGCATACAAAATCATTGTAAAGGGTGTAAAATTTCAAGGGCCGATATTGAATGTGAACCACACCTAAACGTCAAGTTTTTTTCTACACCTCGATAAGCCAGCAACAATTCAAGAGCTAAAGGATGAGATAATTCCGCACATTAACGGCATAGAACCTCAGTTATGCCTCAGCGTCATCGAAAATTTGGACCATCGGATGGAGATGTGCCGCCGAGGCCGCGGCGGCCATTTGGCCAATACTTTGTTCTACGCATAACACTGTGGAACAAATTCAGGTTAGTAAAAATTAGGTCCATTCTGAGAGTGGCGGGTGAAAATAGAGGCGAAATTAGAAGACCCGTATCGCGCTGTTTTTTTATGTTAGTTCGAATTTTTTTTTAATCGGCCTTCGCATAGCATTTGTCCTTAACGGCTCCCCACAAAAAATAGTCCAACGGACTTTAATCACAGCTCCGAGGCGGCCAATTGATATCGGAATTTCGGCTGATTATTCAGTTTTCAAAAACGGTAGCCAAAAGTTCGAGTGTAACTTTGACAGTGTGACAAGTTGCACCCCAAATTTGGAAAAGATCAGAAAAAAATAAAACTTCTAGAAGAATATCGTTGAATAATTTGTGTTTCGTTGCTTTTTATGCATGATAATTAGCCTAAACGGGAGAGGTTCCAAATTCTGATCAACAATATGTGAAACGCTTTCTAAACAGTCTAAATTCCTGTGGGTCATTATTCTGTGTTTCCAAAGTTCTGTTGGGACAAAATAATGTAGAATTATTGTGCTCGGTATTAAAATTTTCTATACACATTTATTTTAGCCCATAAATCTCTATTTTTAAAGTAGTGTAAAGAAAAAAATGTTATATTTTAAATGTGAAAATTAGTAAAGGGTGTTGTTGGCAAATGATATTTAAAATTTGTAATAAGTAGAATTACAACCCTGCTTGTGAACCAAAGTTGCGCACTCATTCTTCTTCGTTCTATTCTATTTTTCATTTGCATACGATCAGTCGAGGAAGAAGGGGTGCAAAACTGCGGTAAGTTTCTACAATATATTTTATTAAAATTCAGAATGTACAATATTGAATTAAATTTCAGAATAAACCATCCTTTGCCATTGAGTTAGTAGCAAACCCTTTCATCAGCGCCGAGTCGTAGCCGCGACATCTTTATTCGCAGTTTTGATTATTTGAGATTAACTGCGTATTTTTCCCTGCCGTAAAAGAGTAAAAGTTTGGGACCGTTTAAATGAATGATCCGGAGGAAACCATAGAAAAACGCCGCAGTCCTCGACTCAACAAATTAGAACCAGAGTCAGGTGAAGTTCAGCCTAATTCCACCGCCATCATAAACGACGCCGCCTCCGCCGCCACCACGCATACCAACGCCACAACTGCTGCCAGCACGTATACAAACGTCACAAATACCGCCCTTTCATCAGAATCCGTAAGTTTAAGATTGGAAATGCAGAATCAAATCGCCACTCTTCAAAGACAACTAGAAGAAGCACAGGTAAGATTAAGTGAACAAAACCGCCACCGCCAAAGGCTGGAGATTGCTTTGCGTAGCTCAGGTCATTTAGATAGTGCTACATCCACCGCCACGACAACAACAATACCCGTCGTTGCGTCATCGTTAGCACCCGCTATAGGTGCTCCGTTATATGAATTCCCAAATTTTTCATGTACTTCACGTATGCAAAAATTGTCGGTTAACGCAACAACAAATAACATCACGCCATCGACCATAAACAGTTATGCACATTTTGCAACGTCGACTATCACGAGCAGCGCTGCCATGCTGCCAGGCCAGCAAGCCGCTGAAAACGGTGGTAGTTTTTTTTCGCTGCCGTCGTTAACTGCGAGCGCCGTCTTTGCGCCAACGTATTCGATAAAGGGCCAAACACACGCTACACTAGGTAATTCTGGCGTGCCGTTTACATCGTCGTCGATAATTTCGCCCCCTGTTTTTAATAATTATAACAGTATTGTTCATGGTCCTATGCCAACAAATGACTTAAACAATTTTTCATTTTTAAACAATTCTGCAACAGTACCACGGAAGTTGCAAGATTTACCCGAATTTAGCGGCGAGCCAGAAGACTGGCCAATTTTTTATACAGCCTATGTCCAATCGACTTCAATGTACAACTACACTAATCTGGAAAACAATCAACGGTTGCAGAAAGCTGTTAAAGGAGAAGCGCGGGAAGTGATTAAATCGCTTTTAATTCATCCAGACAATGCCAGCGCCGCCATAGAGCAACTCCGTTTTCGCTTTGGCCGACCCGAACAATTAATTCAGAGTCAGCTACGTCAAGCGAGGGATTTGCCTAATATTTCGGAGAATGCATTGTCCAAACTGGTACCCTTTGCCACTAAAGTGAGAAACCTAGCAACATTCTTACAGTCAGCGAATGGACAATAACACATCGCCAATCCTACGCTATTAGAGGAACTATTAGCTAAGCTTCCTATGAGTAAGAAACTGGAGTGGGCCAGAGTCGCCGCCTCAATACAGCCGTATCCGACAATTGTACATTTTAGCGCTTGGGTAAGTGAACTTGCTAATCTGATATGTACAGTGCAAGACATCGACAATAAAGATCAAAAGCGTCGTGCGGTGTTACATACATCCGAAAAACAGTGTCCAGGTTATGCAGGTGTAACTCCCGTTAAGTGTCCATTAAGCCAGGAGCAACATAAACTGCAAGATTGCCGTCGTTTTTTAAATGCTGCAGTGTCTAATAGATGGGAGTTCGCGAAGAAACATCGCGCTTGTTTTTCATGCTTGAACGTGGGCCATAACACGCGTAACTGTCGCCGTAAAAAGCTTTGTTTAGAAGAAGGATGCCAGCGTAGACACCACAGTTTATTGCACGAGGCCAATTCTATTACGCCGACCCTAAGTTTATTAAAGGAAGAACAAGGTGACGTACGAGGAAACGTGTTGAGCTGCGCAAACGTTAGCAGCACTAAACCCAAGCTGCTCTTTCGTGTGCTGCCGGTAACCTTGTATGGCGATAATAAGCGCATCGATACGTACGCCCTATTGGATGAAGGTTCTTCAATTACGATGTTAGACAGTGATTTGGCCAAGGAGTTGGGAATACGCGGCCGTCGACATTCGTTAGATATACAATGGTTTGGAGGAAGAACAGCCCAAGAGTCGACTGAGGTTTTCAATATTGAAATTAGCGGTGTTGGTAAAAATAAGCGCTACCTACTGCGCGACGTGTATGCCGTAGCTAATTTAGGTTTGCCCATGCAGAGTTTAAGTCATGATGATTTAAAGAGCAGTGACAAATCAATTTCGTCTCTGCCTCTCCAGCCATATTTTGATGCTGTGCCTCAACTTTTAATTGGAATCGATCATGCACACTTAGGCTTGCCGATTGACATAAAAGGGGTTAGTGAGCAAGGTCCGTACGCTTGCAACACTAAACTAGGGTGGGTAGTTTTTGGTCCAACCAGTCGTGCGTCGTTAGCAACCCGCTCTTGTCTTTTTTTACGTACCCAAGAAATGCAAGAAGAAGAAGACATGCGTCAACTTGTGTTCGACTATTTCAATATTGAAAGTCTTGGCGTTAGATCTTCGCCACCTGTCGAAAGCAATGATGACGTCAGAGCTAAGATGTTACTTGAAGGCACAACTAAACGAGTGGGAGGTCGATTTCAAACAGGGCTATTATGGAAGGACGACAGCATACAACTGCCCGATAATTATACGGCTGTTCTACATAGGCTTGAAGGGATTGAGAGAAAGATGAAACGCGACGAAACGTTCGCAACCGCGTACAAAGAGATCATCGATGGGTACCTAAGTAAAGGCTATGCTCGAAAGCTTCTTCTTCTTCTTAATTGGCGCGATAACCGCTTACGCGATTTTGGCCGAGTTTAACAAAGCGCGCCAGTCGTTTCTTTCTCGTGCTAACCGGCGCCAATTGGACACAACAAGTGAAGCCAAGTCCTTCTCCACCTGATCTTTCCAACGCAGAGGAGGCCTTCCTCTTCCTCTGCTACCACCAGCTGATACCGCATCGAATACTTTCAAAGCCGGAGCGTTTGTATCCATTCGGACGACATGACCCGGCCAACGTAGCCGCTGGATCTTTATTCGCTGCGCTATGTCTATGTCGTCGTAAAGCACATACAGCTCATCGTTCCATCGTCTGCGGTATTCGCCGTTGCCATGGTGCAAAGGTCTAAAAATCTTACGCAGAATCTTTCTCTCGAACACTCCAAGCGTCGCTTCATCGGATGTTGTCATCGTCCACGCTTCTGCGCCATACGTTAGGACGGGCATGATGAGAGCGTTGTAGAGTGTTAGGTTTGTTCGCCGAGAGAGGACTTTACTACTCAATTCCTACTTAGTCCAAAGTAGCACTTGTTGGCAAGAAAGATTCTACGTTGGATTTCAAGGCTGACATTGTTATCGGTGTTAATGCTGGTTCCTGAGTATACCAAGTCCTTTACAGCCTCGAAATTATACCTGTCAACAGTGACGTGAGTGCCGATACGCGAGTGCGCCGACTGTTTGTTTGAAGACAGGAGGCACCTCGTTTTGTCCTCTTTCACCACCAAACCCATTCGATTTGCCTCTTTATCCAGTTTGGAGAAGGCAGAACTCACAGCGCAGTTGTTAAGGCCGATGATGTCAATATCATCGGCATACGCCAACAATTGTACGCTCTTATAAAATATTGTGCCTGAGCGATTAAGTTCTGCGGCTCGTACGATGCTCTCCAACATCAGGTTAAAGAAGTCACACGACAGCGAGTCACCCTGTCTGAAACCTCGTTTGGTATCAAACGGCTCGGAGAGGTCCTTCCTAATTCTGACGGTGCTGCTGGTGTTGAGCAACGTCATCTTACACAGCCGTATTAGTTTTGCGGGGATACCAAATTCAGACATCGCGGCATACAGGTAACTCCTTTCCGTACTGTCGAATGCAGCTTTGAAGTCGACGAAAAGATGGTGTGTGTCGATTCTCCTTTCATGGGTCTTTTCCAAGATTTGGCGTATTGTGAATATTTGGTCGATGGTAGACTTTCCAGGTCTGAAGCCACACTGATAAGGTCCAATCAGTTGGTTGACGGTGGGCTTCAGCCTTTCACACAATACGCTCGCTAGGACCTTATAGGCGATATTTAGAAGACTAATCCCGCGGTAATTGGCACAAATTGCAGGATCGCCCTTCTTATGGATTGGGCAGAGCACACTTGAATTCCAATCGGCAGGCATGCTTTCATCCGACCATATTTTGCATAGGAGTTGATGCATGCACCTTACCAGCTCCTCGCCGCCATGTTTGAATAGCTCAGCCGGCAGTCCGTCGGCGCCCGCGGCTTTGTTGTTCTTTAGCCGTGATATTGCTATTCTTACCTCGTCATGGTCGGGTAACGGAACGACAATTCTGTCGTCACCGATTGGGGTATCGGGATCTTCACATTCTCTATGACATGCGCAGCTGTCCCCGTTTAACAGGTTCGAGAAGTGTTCCCTCCATAATTTAAGATTGCTCTGTACGTCAGTCACCAGATCGCCGTCTTTGTTCTTACAGGAAAACGCCCCTGTCTTAAAACCTTCTGTAAGCCGCCGAACTTTCTGGTAGAATTTTCGGGCGTTGTTCCTATTGGCCAGCATCTCAAGCTCCTCGCACTCACGTATTTCGGCCTCTCGTTTCTTCTGTCGGATAATACGTCTCTCTTCCTTTTTCAGGTCTCTGTAGCGATCCCACATGGCTCGCGTTGCGCCCGATCGCAGCGTGGCTCTATAGGCAGCATCCTTTCTTTCTGCGGCAGCATGACATTCCTCGTCGTACCAATTGTTTTTTCGGGCTCGCCGGAATCCGATTTCTTCTTCGGCGGCGGTACGTAGGGAGCGAGAAATGTTGCTCCATTGCTCGCGCATGCCGGTTTGTTGGGCAGTGCTCTCCGAGAGCAGGAGTGAGAGTCGAGTGGCGAATCTTCTGGCTGTCTGTTGTGATTGCAGCTTTTCGATGTCGAACATTCTTTGCGCAGGTAGATGTACGTTTTTTGCTGCACAGAGGCGGTTGCGCAGTTTGGCTGCAACAAGGTAATGATCCGAGTCGATGTTGGGTCCTCGGATCGTACGTACATCTAATACACTAGAAGCGTGTCTTCCATCTATCACAACATGATCGATCTGGTTTCGCGTTTTTCGATCAGGAGACAGCCAGGTAGCTTGGTGGATTTTTTTATGCTGGAATCTGGTGCTGCAGACTACCATGTTTCGGGCCCCGGCGAAGTCGATCAGCCTCTGTCCGTTACCGGATGTTTCGTTGTGCAGGCTGAATTTTCCGACTGTGGGACCAAAAATTCCCTCCTTGCCCACCCTGGCGTGGAAGTCGCCAAGCACGATTTTTATGTCGTGGCGGGGGCAGCGCTTATAGGAACGTTCCAGGCGCTCATAGAAGGAATCTTTGGTCTCATCGTCTTTCTCTTCCGTCGGGGCGTGGGCGCAAATTAGCGATATGTTGAAAAACCGGGCTTTGATGCGGATTGTTGCGAGACGCTCGTCCACCGGAGTGAACGACAGTACTTGGCGACGAAGTCTCTCTCCCACAACAAATCCGACACCGAATTTGTGCTCCTTTACATGGCAGCTGTAGTAGACGTCGCAAGGTCCTATGTTTTTCTTACCTTGCCCCGTCCATCGCATCTCTTTTTAATTTAAGTGGCGGGTCCCAAACCCAGCGCACAACCAGCTATCCTGGAATGTTTCGCCTTCTCACGTTAGCTCACTCCCGAACGGGTGTTCGGAAGCTACCCAGAGGATACGTGGGCTAATCCCGGCCGTTGTGGGCTGCTTGAACCATATGTAGAAGAATCGTCCTGGCCACTCCCAAGTGAATGGCGATCAGTAACTTTCCCCACTTGCGTGGACTTCTACACATGGAACCATCCTCCACACATGGAACCATCCTCCTAAGCTCGAAAGCTTACGCCCAAGAAATCGAGTATGACTTCATCCAGGAAATGGTACCTCCCACACTTCGGTGTCGTCAACCCAAATAAACCTCAAAAATTACGCTTTGTTTTTGACGCAGCGTCTCGATTTGAAGGGGTATCTCTGAACTCCAAGTTATTGAAGGGACCACAGCTCTACATATCACTACCTTCGATTTTATTTAATTTTAGAACACGTGCAGTTGCAGTTTGCGGAGATATTAAAGAGATGTTCCACCAGGTAGCTATACAGTCAGTAGACAGGTGTGCACAGCGTTTTCTTTGGCGTGATGGCGAAAATACTAAGCCACCTGAGGAGTACGAGATGCGAGTGATGATTTTCGGCGCCGCGTGCTCGCCTTGCTCGGCGCAATATGTCATGAGGCTGAACGCCAAGGAGCACCACGAAAGTCATCCTCGTGCAATTAAAGCTATTTTTGATCATCATTATATTGATGATTTTGTTGACAGTTTTGATGGAATTGAAGAGGCCGTAGATATCTCAAAGCAGGTTCGTGACATTCACAGCGATGGTGGATTCGAGTTACGTGGATTCGTATCGAACTCAGAGAAGGTAGTTAAAGAATTAAATGGTAGTACGGCAACGAAACAGATCGCAGTCGGTGAGAGCACAGAGAAGGTTCTTGGGTTATATTGGGAGTCAGCAACTGATAATTTTAAATTCAACCTGAAGTTCCATCGCATTGAACAAGCAGTAATCACAGGCGAAAGGAGTCCCACAAAAAGGGAACTTCTTAGTATTATTATGTCAATATTCGACCCGTTGGGATTTTTAAGTCACTTTACTGTTGCAGCCAAATCTCTTATGAGTGAAGTATGGCGGCGTGATGCCCGTTGGGATGAGCCCATCCCAAATGATGTGAATATAATGTGGGAAAGGTGGCGCCAGCAGATGCGCAAAGTAGCGGGATTTCGTGTGCCGCGATTCTACTTCCCACATGGTGCGCCTTCGGATTTGGAGCTGCATGTGTTTGTTGACGCTAGCGAAGAGGCCTTCGCTGCTGTCGCTTACTGGAGGTCAAGAAAGTCGACTGGTGAAGTTGGTGTTACGTTAGTTTGTGCGAAGACGAAGTGCGCTCCACTGAAGGCCGTAACCATTCCACGCCTGGAATTGCAAGCAGCCGTCCTGGGTGTACGTTTACGGAAATTGATATTGGAAAATCACCAAATACGCCCTGAACGATGCTTCTTATGGAGCGACTCCAGAACTATCTTGAAGTGGATTGGAAGCGAACATCGATGCTACAAACCGTATGTGGCGCACCGCGTTGCAGAGATTTTAGATGGGAGTGAAGTTCGCGAATGGCGATGGGTGCCAACGAAAGACAATGCAGCCGATGATGCGACAAGAAGCCATGGGAGTGTTGATTTCTCACTAAAATCTCGCTGGCTACAGGGACCGAATTTTCTGAGACGCGATGAAGAGACGTGGCCTGCTGAAGAAAACATAAGCAAGATCTCTGTGGAAGCAGATGAAGAGCTCCGTTCTAAATTTTCTTTAATTGCCAACAACTATATTTTTATAGATTACAATCGTTTCTCAAATTTACTTAGATTAAAAAGAGCAGTAGCGTGGGTGCTTCGATTCATAAACCGCTGCCGTAAACGGGAGCTAAAATATCTGGAATATGGACTTACTGCTGTTGAATTGGAAGCCGCGGAGCACCTATTATGCCTACGCGTTCAATCAAAATCATTTACTTCAGAACGCAACAGTATCGAAATTGGTAAAGCCATTCCAAATGACAGCGTATTAAAGCAACTTTCGCCATATCTGGACGACAGGGGGCTACTTCGTGTACAAGGGCGCATAGATGCAGCTAGCTTCTTACCGTATAACATCAGAAGACCGATCATACTGCCGTATGGACATATATTTACGCATCTGGTCGTTAATTATCACCATTGCACAATGAAGCACCGGAATCACGAGGCGACTATAAGCAATATACGTCAGAAATACTGGATTCCCCGAATAAGGCAAATGCTACGACGTGTAATAGCCGGATGTAAATATTGTCAAGTCAGGAAGACAGAACCTCACGCGCCTATGATGGGTCCTCTACCAGAGGATCGTTTGAAGCCCTATGTACGACCATTTACTTACACGGGACTGGACTATTTTGGGCCTATTTCGGTTACTATCGGGCGGCGAACTGAAAAGCGTTGGGTCGCGTTGTTTACGTGCCTCACCGTGCGCGCAATCCACCTGGAAATCGCCCACGACTTATCAACGGATTCCTGTATAATAGTTATGCGCAAATTCATGAATCGGAGAGGGGTTCCAACACGTCTACGATCTGACAATGGGAAAAACTTCATCGGGGCCAACGAAGAAGCGAAACGTTTTCCTGATGTTTTTGACACTGAGCGAATACAAAATGAATTGTCAACCAAGGGAGTTGAATGGTTCTTCAACTGCCCCGCCAATCCATCTGAAGGAAGAATTTGGGAAAGAATGGTGCAGAGCGTTAAAAGGGTTCTTCGACATTCATTAAAAGAAAAAGCGCCACGTGAGCATGTCTTACAAAGCTTTCTGATAGAAGCGGAAAACATAGTAAACTCACGTCCATTGACGCATCTGCCCATCTCTCCCGACGAAGACCATTAACGCCTAACCACTTCCTGATTGGCGTGGGTAATATCCCTAAAACTCCAACGGCCAACTCTCCTCGTGAAAAGATACCTTTACTACGCAAGCAATGGCTCATTGCACGAAACCTAAGAGATGCATTTTGGAAGCGATGGGTACTGGAGTATCTACCAACGCTAACCCGAAGAGTTAAGTGGTGTGAACGAACCGCGCCTCTTAAAGAGGGTGATGTAGTATTTATTTGCGATCCGAATGTGCCAAGGATTCAGTGGCGACGTGGTATTGTTGAGCGTGTGTACACTGGCGCAGATGGTGTGGCTCGGCGTGCGGACGTGCGTACGGTTGGTGGACTTCTGCAACGAGCGGTATCTAAATTGGCAGTCCTGGATCTGGAAAGTGGTGAAGCTGATCGCTCCACGGGGGTGGGGGTGTTGACAAATGATATTTAAAATTTGTAATGAGTAGAATTACAACCCTGCTTGTGAACCAAAGTTGCGCACTCATTCTTCTTCGTTCTATTCTATTTTTCATTTGCATAGGATCAGTCGAGGAAGAAGGGGTGCAAAACTGCGGTAAGTTTCTACAATATATTTTATTAAAATTCAGAATGTACAATATTGAATTAAATTTCAGAATAAACCATCCTTTGCCATTGAGTTAGTAGCAAACCCTTTCATCAGCGCCGAGTCGTAGTCGCGACAGGTATTTTTTTTTAGAGGTTAGGTTTTCAAGATGAAATAAAACGTATATAATTTAATGTTATGGCCAAGAATTTGGCTTTATTATAAAGACAAGGGTTTGCCATTATGTTTTAAAAATGATTTCGGGCAAGTGGCCGCCGCGGCTGGCTCGAATAAATTCCAGCCGAGAGGCCCAATTTTCGACCACTTTTTGCAGCAATTGGGGCCGTATGTCAGCAATAACGCACCGAATATTCTCTTCCAAGACGTCAATCGTCTCGGGCTTATCTGCGTAGACAAGCGACTTCACATAGCCCCACAAGAAATAGTCCAGCGGTGTTATATCGCACGATCTTGGAGACCACGCCACAGGTCCACGGCGCGAGATAATGCGCTCACCAAAAGTTTCCTTCAATAAATCGATTGTTGCGTTGGCTGTATGGCATGTAGCGCCGTCTTGTTGGAACCAAAGGTCGTCCACATCAACATCGTCCAATTCAGGCACGAAAAAGTCATTAATCATGGCTCTATAGCGCTCTCCATTGACTGTAACATTATGGCCGGCTTCATTTTTAAAGAAATATGGACCAATGATTCCCTCTGCCCATAGAGCACACCAAACAGTGACTTTTTGAGGATGTAACGGCGTCTCAGCAATGGCTTGGGGATTATGTTCACTCCAAATGCGACAATTTTGCTTATTGACATACCCATTCAACCAAAAGTGAGCTTCATCGCAGAACAAAATTTTCTTGTGAAAATCGGGATCGGTGGCCATCTCGTTTAGGGCCCATTCACCGAACGTGCGACGCGCTTGATGGTCGTTCGGCTTCAATTCTTGCACGAGTTGGATTTTGTAAGCCCGCAAACCAAGATCCTTCCGCAAAATCTTCCATAAAGTGGATGGGCACATCTCCAATTGCTGCGCGCGATGGCGGATGGACTCATTCGGGTCTTCTTCGATACCCTGCTCCACAGCAGCAATAGCGTCTTCGGTGCGCACTGTACGACGTCTCTGAGGATACGTATTATCCACTAGAGCAAACGTGGTGCGAAACCGATCCATGGTTAATCGAATTAGTGACTCTAATGGACGATTATGTCGACCGAATATTGGACGCAGCGTGCGATGCGTCGCGCGAACCGAACCATTATTTTCGTAATAAATTTGCACGATTTGCAAACGTTGTTCAGGTGTAAGTCTATTCATTATGAAATGGCAAACCAAACTGAGCATAAATCAAGTGACAGCTGTCAAAAAGACCATCTACGAAAAAAGTAGTGCCAACTTGAAAACCTAACCTCTAAAAAAACACCCTTTATTAATAAAAAACTAAAAAAAAGTGAAAGCAATGTGTACGTTAAAACGTACATGTGCAATTGTATATGCTCCTATACCTGCTTTCATTTTTCTTTAACAGTACTATAAGTCAAAATAGTGTCACATATTTTGCATTGTAATTACGCGGTGCACATACTATGGGTGGGCCATGTAAAATTTGCTTTTTGAATCGGCTATAAAAAAAAACTAATCAATATTTTTTGAAACTTTTGTTTTATTTTGAAGATTGAACATCGTCATTTATGAATGAAAAATAATATCGTTCAAATTACTGCCACGACTGGCTTTACAGTAGGCCATTCGATCAACCCAATTTTTAAGCACTTTTTCGATTGTTTGGGCTCCAATTTCATGATTGGCAACTTCGTTTTCGTGTTTTAAAGCATCAATCGCCTCTGGATGGTTCGCATTGCATTTGTCCTTAACGGCTCCCCACAAAAAATAGTCCAACGGAATTTAATCACAGCTCCGAAGCGGCCAATTGATATCGGAATTTCGGCTGATTATTCAGTTTTCAAACACGGTAGCCAAAAGTTCGAGTGTAACTTTGACAGTGTGACAAGTTGCACCGTCCTGTTGAAACCAAATGTCGTCCATGTCATCCTCTTCAATTTTTGGAAACAACTCGTTGAGCATGTCATGGTAACGCTCGCCATTTACTGTAACCGCGGCTCCTCGCTCATTTTCGAAAAAAAATGGCCCGATGATGCCGCCAGACCAAAAACCGTACCAAACAGTGACTCGTTGTGGATGCATTTGCTTCTCTACAGTAACGTGTGGATTTTCTGAGCCCCAAATCCGAATTTTGATTATAAATTTTCTGGTACTACTCCATCTACAAAGAGTACTGAAATTTTTCTTGACTAGTACTCTGAGCTACTAGCAACAACGAAACGTATCTTAGAGCGGAGTAATACAATTCATCACGCGTTTTGCGCTACCTGCTCCACTACTCAGAGTAGTAGCGAGAGTAGAGCAATGTTTTCGGTAATGTTGCTGTTAGGAAGTAGTTAATGCAAACCTTTCTTGTTCATGCGAAACATATTTAAATACAATTATAGTATATGCTTACTTATTATCTTGTTAATGTTTATTATTCTTGTTCATGTTAAACATATTCAATATACTTTCAATTTGTATAATTTAATTTTTGATGGTGAGTTACAAAAATTCCAATCTGTTGTAGGAATGGGGAGCAAGCAATCGAAGTAAGGAAAAGTACCGTAAAATGATTGGTCCGTTTGGTCGATACGTGTATAAAATATAAAATAACTTTGCTTGTTTTGAATTTATTCGCATTCGAATTGGAATTTATTTATAATAGGATTTGAAGCATATATTTCATCGTGTAAGTCGTTTATACACTGTCATGATTAAAATACTAAATAATAAGAATATTTTCAGATCTCTCAAGAGTTATAGATTTTATATATTGTATATACTCAAGACAATACATTTTTTGGCGCTCGAGGTTACTGTCGGTCCAGTTTTTTACCGTTCATAAGTAGAACACCAGAATCTACAGTAAAATTATTTTACTTTTTTGGTACATTAGACTCATTTGTGTAATATGGATCAGGTAAAGGTACTTGCTGAGATTCAAACGCGTTTGCTGTGCGAGCTGATGAAGCTTAAGGAAAGGGCACATGACCTGCGTCCGGAAACGCTGTCTCATGGGTATATGAATAAGGACTATTAGTGAAACTATTCAACTTTTTAACGAAAACCATGATGAAATAATTAGGTCAAGTAGCGGTTCTTCTGAAATCTGGATGGAGATTCATTTAAAGGTGTTGAAGATAATTCAATTGTTTTTGGTTGAATTACTAATTTGATTGAAGTCACTACTAACTCAAAAAGTTTGCAACGATGACCGTACTCTGTAACACCTCTCCCTGTGGTCTGCTCTTAGAAAGGTGGGCTACCTGTCAACTCAGCGTGCGTTAGTCATGAACTCAGACGTGCAACGTTGTGATATGCTTCTGGCCATGCGTGAATAAGATATGTTCAAGAGAGCTCCTAAGGTTATGCGAGACTTTATATCAGTTCCTGTCCCATTTTCAGAAGCAGAAAATCACATCAGCATCTACTACTCAGTTGCCTTACGTTCGCGAGACTAAGCTTTAAGCATATTGACTTTAATCGTTTATACGCGACTGAAGCGGTTATTACAACAGTTCAGTGTTTCACAGAAAATTGTATGGGAAAGCAGCAAATGCAACCCCAGAGGTCTCAAGTTACTGGATTTTATCCTGTCATCTGATTTGGTCATTAAAAACAATGGTAACGAACCAAAACGAAGAGAAGAGGTGATTGATTTAACACTTACCAATAGGTCAGTTGGAAATTAAACCAACCGATGGCGAATTTTGGAAGAGGACTCTCCTTCTGATCTTCGTCTTATCGAATTCCGACTGCGAATTGATGCAATATCAATACCTTCTGGTAGGAATCCTCGAAATGTGGACTGGGGCAGAACCCTATTGGGCTCAGAATCCAGTATTCGTTGTGGTAGCATGAAGTCGTGAAATGCCCGTTTTGACTACTTTTAGTCAACTTTCTGGGGTGGTTCAGCCGCTCATTCTGAGTCAGACGCTGACCCAACAGCCGCTTACTATAAGACAGTCGCTGATGGGATTTTACAACTACATAAGTGCTTACACCTAGCATTTTCTATGTTGAAACCCACCTCCAAGCAGGTGCCAGGTAGTTCAACGCCTCAATGACAATAGTGTTCCCATCGCCACCAAACCGTTGCTATACCTGTTTTGCTCAGCCCATTGGCGTTGAGTTAATGCTCAAGATCAATAGGCCGAAATCTGGATTTTAGTCGACTCTAACGACAGGCATACCTTCTTTTTCTTTTTAATTGGCGCGATAACCGCTTACGCGATTTTGGCCGAGCTTAACAAAGCGCGCCAGTCGTTTCTTTCTCGTGCTAACCGGCGCCAATTGGACACACCAAGTGAAGCCAAGTCCCTCTCCACCTGATCTTTCCAACGCAGAGGAGGCCGCCCTCTTCCTCTGCTACCACCAGCTGATACCGCATCGAATACTTTCAAAGCCGGAGCGTTTGTATCCATTCGGACGACATGACCCGGCCAACGTAGCCGCTGGATCTTTATTCGCTGCGCTATGTCTATGTCGTCGTAAAGCACATACAGCTCATCGTTCCATCGTCTGCGGTATTCGCCGTTGCCATGGTGCAAAGGTCTAAAAATCTTACGCAGAATCTTTCTCTCGAACACTCCAAGCGTCGCTTCATCGGATGTTGTCATCGTCCACGCTTCTGCGCCATACGTTAGGACGGGCATGATGAGAGCGTTGTAGAGTGTTAGGTTTGTTCGCCGAGAGAGGACTTTACTACTCAATTCCTACTTAGTCCAAAGTAGCACTTGTTGGCAAGAAAGATTCTACGTTGGATTTCAAGGCTGACATTGTTATCGGTGTTAATGCTGGTTCCTGAGTATACCAAGTCCTTTACAGCCTCGAAATTATACCTGTCAACAGTGACGTGGGTGCCGATACGCGAGTGCTGCGACTGTTTGTTTGATGACAGGAGGCACCTCGTTTTGTCCTCTTTCACCACCAAACCCATTCGCTTTGCCTCCTTATCCAGTTTGGAGAAGGCAGAACTAATAGCGCGGTTGTTAAGGCCGATGATGTCAATATGGTCGGCATACGCCAACAATTGTACGCTCTTATAAAATATTGTGCCTGAGCGATTAAGTTCTGCGGCTCGTACGATGCTCTCCAACATCAGGTTAAAGAAGTCATACGACAGCGAGTTACCCTGTCTGAAACCTCGTTTGGTATCAAACGGCTCGGAGAGGTCCTTCCCAATTCTGACGGCGCTGCTGGTGTTGAGCAACGTCATCTTACATAGCCGTATTAGTTTTGCGGGGATACCAAATTCAGACATCGCGGCATACAGGTAGCTCCTTTCCGTACTGTCGAATGCAGCTTTGAAGTCGACGAAAAGATGGTGTGTGTCGATTCTCCTTTCATGGGTTTTTTCCAAGATTTGGCGTATTGTGAATATTTGGTCGATGGTAGACTTTCCAGGTCTGAAGCCACACTGATAAGGTCCAATCAGTTGGTGGACGGTGGGCTTCAGCCTTTCACACAATACGCTCGCTAGAACCTTATATAGGCGATATTTAGAAGACTAATCCCGCGGTAATTGGCACAAATTGCAGGATCGCCCTTCTTATGGATTGAGCAGAGCACACTTAAATTCCAATCGGCAGGCATGCTTTCATCCGACCATATTTTGCATAGAAGCTGATGCATGCACCTTACCAGCTCCTCACCGCCATGTTTGAATAGCTCACCCGGCAGTCCGTCGGCGCCCGCGGCTTTGTTGTTCTTTAGCCGCGTTATTGCTATTCTCACCTCGTAATGATCGGGTAGCGGAACGACAATTCCGTCGTCAACGATTGGGGTATCGGGATCTTCACTTTCTCGGTGACATGCGCAGCTGTCACTGTTTAATAAGTTCGAGAAGTGTTCCCTCCATAATTTAAGATAACTCTGTACGTCAGTCACCAGTTCGCCGTCTTTGTTCTTACAGGAAAATGCCCCGGTCTTAAAACCTTTTGTAAGCCGCCGAACTTTCTGGTAGAATTTTCGGGCGTTTTTCCTGTTGGCCAGCATCTCAAGCTCTTCGCACTCACGTATTTCGGCCTCTCGTTTCTTCTTTCTCTCTGTAGCAATCCCACATGGCTCGCGTTGCGCCCGATCGCAGCGTTGCTCTATAGGCGGCATCCTTTCTTTCTGCGGCAGCATGACATTCCTCGTCGTACCAATTGTTTTTTCGGGCTCGCCGGAATCCGATTTCTTCTTCTGTTGCTCCATTGTTCGTGGATGCTGGTTTGTTGGGCAGTACTCTCTGAGAGCAGGAGTGAGTGTCGAGTGGCGCATCTTCTGGCTGTCTGTTGTGATTGCAGCTTTTCGATGTCGAACATTCTTTGCGCAGGTAGATGTACGTTTTTTGCTGCACAGAGGCGTGTGCGCAGTTTGGCTGCAACAAGGTAGTGATCCGAGTCGATGTTGGGTCCTCGGATCGTACGTACATCTAATACACTAGAAGCGTGTCTTCCATCTATCACAACATGATCGATCTGGTTTCGCGTTTTTCGATCAGGAGACAGCCAGGTAGCTTGGTGGATTTTTTTATGCTGGAATCTGGTGCTGCAGACTACCATGTTTCGGGCCCCGGCGAAGTCGATCAGCCTCTGTCCGTTACCGGATGTTTCGTTGTGCAGGCTGAATTTTCCGACTGTGGGACCAAAAATTCCCTCCTTGCCCACCCTGGCGTGGAAGTCGCCAAGCACGATTTTTATGTCGTGGCGGGGGCAGCGCTCATAGGACCGTTCCAAGCGCTCATAGAAGGAATCTTTAGTCTCATCGTCTTTCTCTTCCGTCGGGGCGTGGGCGCAAATTAGCGATATGTTAAAAAAACGCGCTTTGATGCGGATTGTGGCGAGACGCTCGTCCACCGGAGTGAACGACAGTACTTGGCGACGAAGTCTCTCTCCCACAACAAATCCGACACCGAATTTGCGCTCCTTTACATGGCAGCTGTAGTAGACGTCGCAAGGTCCTATGGTTTTCTTACCTTGCCCCGTCCATCGCATCTCTTGGATGGCAGTGATGTCAGAATTTACTCTCACGAGGACATCAACCAGCCGGGCAGAGGCACCTTCCCCATTAAGGGACCGGACATTCCAGGTGCATGCCCTCAAATCATATTCCTTATTTCGTTTGCAGGGGTCGTCATCAGTATAGGGAGGTCTCATCCGAGGCTTTTTCAAACTTTTCATTGGGGGGGATTTTTAAGTGGCGGGTCCCAAACCCAACGCACCAACCAGCTATCCTGGAATGTTTCGCCTTCTCACGTTAGCTCACTCCCGAACGGGTGTTCGGAAGCTACCCAGAGGATACGTGGGCTAATCCCGGCCGTTGTGAGCTGCTTGAACCATATGCAGAAGAATCGTCCTGGCCATTCCCAAGTGAATGGCGATCAGTAACTTTCCCCACTTGCGTGGACTTCTACACATGGAACCATCCTTGTGCATATTAGACTATGAAAATTGCACCAAAGTATATGTATGTATGCATGTTTATATATGTACATATATTGGTATACAACATATCTTATAAGGTATGTGGTAAATATTACCATACATTTTTTCCTTCATATATAATAATAAAAACATTAAAACAACAGGTATTATTAACAACGAGTCGTCACTAATTATAAATCCGGTAAGGATGATGATGATACACTTGGTTTTATTTTAAATTCTTCAAGTAAATCCAATTAATAATAATCAATAAGAAGGCATATGCAAATACAAATATGTAAATTTATATATGTACATATGCGCATATACATACATACATACATACGCTCACTTAAGTAGGAGAGAGCAAGATGTCGAACGTTGCCGAAAGTTGTCTTTCGTTCCCGCTTTCGCTTGCAGTTCATGCAAAGTAACGACCATGAGCAAGGTAACGACGAATGAGCAAGGTAACGACGAATGAGTAAGGTAACGACCATCGAGCAAGGTAACGATACATTTTTTCGTGCGTGAAGCCGGCTAAATCGAATTATAAGACGTTATCACGTCAAAAAAAACAATTCAAAAGACTTAACATAGTTAAAAAATTCATTAAAATAAAGTTTACTATTTAGGTTTGCAACATTTTATAAAACAACATTAATATTTAAGAATATTGAAATTTTTTAAATTTGACTTGGGTAAAAGCTTTGCCAATTCTATTTTCCCTATATCAAAAGAAACGGCATACCACTCCATGAGCATTTTGTCAACAGACTCGTTACCATAGACCAAAACCATCAGTTCCTTTTTCAGTTGCAGGAACACTCTTTTATGTATTCTTCCGTTAACGCAGAGGCCTTTTTCCATAAAAATATAGGAGCTGTTTTAATATTACACGCGTCTCACGAGGGAGTATATGGGGCAGTTCCATAGGTTTTTCACTCCGTCTTTCGACGCTTCGTTTAAATTTATGCCCTTTATAAACAGATTCCGGCACCTTATACTTTCGGAGAGTATGCGATCCCTTTTTTAGCAATTCTGTCCTCTTTCAGTTGTCTGTCATCTTCCTTGAGTAATTTGTTGTTTTGTTCCAACGCCGCATTTTTTTTAGATATTCTCTATTTGCACTTTAAGTCGATTTATGTCACTTTTTGTCGACAAATTTTTGATTTTGGGCAAAATATTGATCTAATAGCCTATACGATAACGTTTAATGCAGAGTCCGAACAAGTATCTATTTTTTGCGTTTAGCGCTGTGCATGGCAGCAACAGCAGGACTTTTAGTTGGCGTTCGGCATATTTTGTGCAACAATAAAAATACTAAATTGACAAAAACCGTAACAAAAACAGTAAGACGGCGACACTGAATACGAATTAGCTCCTGGAGACGCTCAAGCAGGCATGTCCTGCAGCTTATATGTGTGCGTGTCGCGTGACACACGAACTTGTTTCGTGTCACACATACTTGTTGTCGGCTTTCGCATGATGAACATCAAAAATTTTAGATATTAGCGTCAAGCACCCGACACGCACACATATAAGCTGCAGGACAAGAATGCTTGAGCGTCACCAGGAGCTAAATATCAGTTTCCCCAATTTTCTCGTACGAACTTGAAAGTTTTAAATGGAAATAAGTAATTAATAGGTGCACCTAATTCTTAAAGACACAGCAAGTAAGCAGCAGATAGTCAGCAAAACAGTGTAAGTGAAGTTCTGTCATTTGGGATTCCATGGAAAAAGGTATGTTTTGCGCCACCGAGCAAGTTCCAGCAAGATTCACTTTACACACAAAGTTCTATAAAGGACTTATTAAGTTTTCAAGGAAAATGTTAGTAATCAGTTAGCTTTCTAAGAAACAAAAAACTATAGAGAGGATATTTCCTTAGCATAGAGTGGACAATTTCTGACGAATCGATAAGTGTATTGATAATTGCAAAGAAATTCTGCAATTTACAACTCTGCATAACTAACCAAACTATGTGAAAACAACTCCGCACAACTAAATAACTAAATTTTTGAAAATCGGATAAAAAATAACCAAGTTAACTAAAAAATTATTCTTCGGTTTTTAGAAGGATAAAAGTTTTTAAACAATTTTAAAACATTTTATGAAACGTAAATCCCGTTGACATGAGCTTTAAATACAGGGGAGGACTTTTGACATTTTTTTTCCGACCCAGTTTATTGTGCATATAAGATAAAATACAATAATATATTACCATATCAGCCATTATATTAGTCCTTAAACGATAGCTACTTTCGCCTTTCTCATACAATTTATTATGCTGCCGCACAATATTGACGTTTTGTTCGAAGGCCTCTTTACTCCGATACTCATCAAATGCATGCATGTAACTCTTATTGAAGGCATTCTAAAACAAATAAAAAAGTATTTATATTAAATACGTGCATACATATATTTTATAGTAAATATTTATGTATATACATTTTATACAATAATTTGAATTCACCTTGAACTCATGAAATGAAGAGTATTCAAGAACTGCTGAACTTACTGCAATACAAACGGCGGTCCAAACAAAACATATGACCATTTCAATAAGAACTGTTAATGGACACTGCCCTCAATTTGCCTGGCTCAGAGAAAAGCGCATATACGACTTGAGTCAAGGTACGTTGGGTATAATACGCCGATTCAGCAAATCGTGTTTTGAACTGATATTTATAAAGATGTTCACATCCATATTAGGGTGGTTGTTATTTTTCATTAAAAAAATTTTCTCTCACATGTGTTGCTAAAATTACAGACAAATTGTGTAATGAATAAAATATGTGTAAGAATAAAATGCTACGTAAAAGTACAAATTGTTTTCGAATTATAGGCAATTTGCCAAAGTGTAAAAGTGTAAAAAGTGTGAAAGCACTTTTTAAATATGTAAACATACAAACATAGGTATTAAATATAAAAATCAGTACAATATCAGAAAATCAGCAGATTTGGCATACAAACTTCGGGTTCTTAAAAATCAGTAAATAAATTTTCAGGAAGTATTTAAAAATAAATAATGGTCACGTAGACTTTTGTTTTGCCGGGTGTATTTATTGCTACAAAAGTCACTAAACCCAATTCACATTTTGGATGCAAGTGGAGCCGTTTCTACACATATACATACCCTCTGACTACGCCACAAGTCAATTTACATAAAACGTCATGTTTTATTACACCCAGAGAAAAAAATAATTGAATTCAGATTGTAACAACAACGGATAAATCTGTTAAATTAGCCAATTTTCTTCTGTTGGCAAGAGGTTTAACAGTTAACTGTAGAATTTTCAAATGGTCTGTCAAATTAATTGACAGTCAAAATTATTATTTTTTTTATTAAAATTAAAAAAAGTTTTTAAATATGTTTTTGTAGATCGTTTATTTCATATAATCTTTCTATATATAATTGAATGTTTGTCTGTATGTCATCGATGACCTCAAAAACTACAGGACCGATTATTATAAAAATTGGTATATATTATATATGCAATTTTCCACGGAGAAGGTTTGTAGAATATGCTCCTTGATGCCACTCTGGCGCTGCAGAGTAGCAACTTCTGCCCCGTTCAACCGATTGTTATAAAAATTAGTATGACCATGTATTTTTACACAGAGGAAACGAATATGACATGTTCATAGATGTAACTCGCCACCAGGTGATTGAAGACATATGTTTGACAATCGCTAACAAGGCACTGGTGTAACTAGGAACGCCTGCTTCAAACCGACCTGCAAACAACCTTTTCGATTGTGATTCGCAACGAGAAACACACTATGATTCTGACGAACTGCGGACATTCGTTAGAACAAATCTTCCGCAGCTGATTCCAGAATTATGGGTGCAATCACAGAACAAAGTGGTGGACTGTTTTTCAAAGATGTGCCCGGTGGTACAGGCAAGATTTTTCTTCTTTCACTAATTTTGTCAACCATACGATCACAAAATAATATTGCACTGGATATTGCATCACTTGGAACTGTGGCACCACTTTTGGATGGTGGCCGAACAGCACATTCAGCATTAAATTTGCAAAACACTGAGGCATCAACATACAACATCAGTAAAAACTCTGTATTGAGAAAAGTACTCCAAACGTGTCAAACTACCATATGGGACGAATGTACAATGTCTCACAGAAAGCATTGGAAGGGGAAATGAATGAATCTACACAATTTATCACCCTGCCAGCAAACTTCTGTAAGATCACATTGCACAAAACTACAAAAACCATCAGTGGCTCAGTACGCGTGCTATATTATCAGCCAAAAACATCGATGTCAATACCATGAACTTCAAGATTCAGCATGGAATACCCAGTGAACCGACAACATATAAGTCCATCGATACTGTGGAGAATCAAGACGATGTTTTCAACTATCCAACTGAATTCTTGAATTCGCTTGATTTGCCGGGCATGCCGCCACACGTTCTTACAGTGAAAATTGGCGTACCCATCATTCTTCTTCGAAACATAAATCCACCACGACTTTGCAACGGAACCAGACTCTCAGTGAAGAAAATGATGAACAATGTTATCGAGGCAACAATTTTGACTGGAAAATTCAAAGGTGAAGACGTACTGTTGCCCAGTATCCCAATGATCCCGAAAGATATGCCATTCGAATTCAAACGTCTACAGTTCCCGGTGCGACTCGCTTTCGCAATGACTATTAACAAAGCACAAGGACAATCGTTACAAGTGTGTGGATTAAATTTGGACAGCTCTATGTGGCTTGCTCACGTGTCGGAAAACCTTCTGATTTATTCGCCTACGCACCAGATGGAAAAACAAGAAATATTGTGTATTCCACAGCACTTCAATAAACATCGAGTTGAAACTAAACTTTTTAATGTCACAATTTTTTGAAATACTATAAACAAACTCAATAAAATGGTTTACAATTAATTGAATATTTGTGGACTGATTGTTAGCGTAGCAACGCGCGGCGGGTACAGCTAGTTTAATGAATACAATTTACTATGAACTTTTTATTTATAAACTTTTTCCAAAAAAAAAAAAACTGGTAAAATTTTATTTGTTTGCATCATTACGAATTTTCGTAGTTAATTAAGTTCCAAATATAATTACTTTGAAAATGGTATAAGCCCACTTTCCTCAAAGACGCACTACTATGTAGTTCAAAAATGTGCTATATAATTTCTTTAGTGCAGTTTTATATATGTTGCCAACATTGTAAATGACATAGACATTTTTATGGTTTCCCGGAACATTGGCGTTTCCCAGTTTATTATAGAATATAAAGATATCCAGGGGTGACCAAGAAATTGTTTCTTGTTGCTTGAAGTGTTTAAAAAATGTAACCCCGCATCAATATGTAATAGCCTACAGCGATATGTGCACAGGACAAAAAAGAAATTTTAAATTGGCTTTAATGTGGATTAAAGTTGATCAAGAATGGCAGACCATACATTTTGATATTCCGGGCACTCTTATCAACCAAATCATACCGATTTGGAAGTATCGAGAGTACTATAAGACTATCATACTATCATGTCGGTCTCCTTGCCGCGGGGATGAGGCTTAAGTGGTGATTTAACCCCATGTTGTGGAGATTAACTTACCACGAACTAAGAGGGCAGCAGGAATTGGGTATCCATTTATCTGCCGAACGGCGAAATTGGTGGCCACCCAAGTACTATGTGGAGAGTACCGTACCGACAACCTAGCAGGAGGTATAAAATGCATTTCGTGCAATATGGAGGTTAAACAAGGATCTCACTGCACGAGGTAACCCACTTTCGGGAAATCCTTCCGTCGAACAACCGAGGGCTCGGGCATCGGATGTGCAGGCCAGAAGCCCACACCCCCTTATGACCGGAACTGACACCCAGGGTTCCGGAGGAAGCGCACTACTAGTGGTGAAACATGGCACATTGGCTATGCCAATGGAGAGCCAAGGCAGATCAAGCGAAGAAGATAAAAGGCGAAGAGAGCCGAAGCATTAGCTAAGGTAAGTACTCAAGCTCCGTCAACTTCGACACCTGTAATGGAAACGGGAAAGCGTCGCAGAACAGAGGATTTCTCTGTAACGTTGCACTCTTCCGGAAACGAAACGGGGTCTGTGCCACCGACCGGGAAGAGGAGAAAGGCAAAGAAGAGGAAAGTTGAGAGACGGAAGTCGGAAATGCCTGCATCCTCGACCCAACCCAAGGCAGACAAATCTTTACCTGACAAGGCAAAGGCTAAGAGACCTCAAATGTCGAACGACACTCTTCCGTCGACGTCTGGCGAATCAGTCGGGAGAATGGCAGCAAAGGCAATGACGGTAGAGATACATACCAACAAACAAGATGGTCTACTGTCCAAAGGGCAAGAAAACTATTTTGACAGCTATCTTTGGAAAGCTATCGATGAGTCGAACGACGCGCCGACTTTCGAGAGTAAAAGCGTGGTGGACGGCATCGTAAAGGTGCACTGTTCCAATGCTTTTCCCCGAGAATGGCTGGAAAAAGAGATAGGAAAAATTCCAGCTTGCGAAAACAGCAAGTTCATTCTTGTTGAGAGTAGCAAAGAAATGTTGGTACGTGCGAGTGTCTGGATTCCGGGCCCTTCCTGTAGTTCAGCAGAACTCTACACACGCATCCGTGTATAGAACAAAAATCTTGACACGACTCTCTAGAGAATTTACTAGTGCACCAGGCAGAAATTCGCTACCAATTCGGAGGCGGGTTCCCACCTGGTACTGAGTGTCGAGCTTGGGTCTCTCAAGATGCTGAAGTCGAAGTACCGTTGCCGTCCTCACCTACATCTGGGGCGAATCCATTTCCGTGTCCAGGATAAGGTGGAGGACAAAGCGTAAATATACTCAGCCACATGACTGAAGTAATATTTACACAGATAAATCTGCAGCATAGCAAAGCGTCTATGGCTCTCCTGTGCCGTAGGCATGCAAAACACGCAATACTAATACAAGGACCATGGGTATGTCACAAGCGTATCTGGGGTCTAATGCTATGTCGTGGGGACAAATACTTCATTGTGAAGGGAATGTGAGACCGCGAGCATGTATTATCATGTTAAGGTTGATCGAACACACGATGTTAACAGAGCTATGCTCCGGAGATATCGTTGTTGCAAAAATAAAGTATTGGAAGAGTGGGAACAGTGTCGAAGCCATCACAGTTTCGGCCTACCTACCCTACGACTTTTTACAGCCACAGTTTTTGTTTTTTTTTTTTGGGTGGGGGGGAGGATAAAAATGTCAGAAACATTCAATTAATGCCGTCGCGCCAATTATATGTGGGGCACGCTCCTACTAAAACAGACCTCCCCTCTTCGGCTGACTTCCTACCCGTCATCGCATTTGCATTACATTGAGGGTGGAGCCGTGATTGGGGATAACAACTTTAAAAGAAACCTGCGCCCAGGCTCTCTACCTATGATGAATGGAGGTTATACGTCAGTGATAGTCTACATTACTCCATTAAGATGTAAATAGAACTTCGAAAGTGTGCTGTAATGTTGTGTGCATTACAGTCTTGTCTGCGTATGATATGGTCGTGAGTCATTAACTCAAGCGTCCGTAATTGTTCTCGGTATGTCTGAGTCGACCTCCTCTGGAACACTGTTTCATGTTAGCTTTAACATTTGTCGGGAAGTTCGGTGTGATCAGGCGCGGCACAGAGCGTTAATATTATTTTGCTCTAGCTGCCGGTACTGAAACAGCTCTATTCTTCGCCTTTCTTCGTCCTGCTTGTATTGCGTACGCAATACTTGCTTGGAAAACTTGCATATAGCATCCCAGCAATATTTTGAAATGCACATACTGCCAGTTAAATTAGTCTCACTTGGCTGTCTTCCAAGGATAGTGTCTAACTCCTCACGTTCTTTTTCGGATCTTGGACAGTAGAAGAGTACGTGTCGTGTGTCTTCAACATTCTCTGGGCAGGCAGGGCAGAGTGGTGAAGCGGAGAGACCAAACCTGTGCACATAATACCATGTCCGCTTAGCATCTGGGAGAGGAAGTAATCCACTTCTCCGTGTCTTCGCCGTAAGCTCGTGTTAAGGTTAGGGGTAAGTTCATGCGTCCAGCGGCCTTTAGGAGAATGATCCCATCTTCCAGATTCGCTGTTCCAACTTTTGGTCCTTTTGTAGGTTTTGTACCTTGCCTTGGGTAGAGACGGATATCCAGTGGATTTTTTCCCGCAATCACGCAAGTTGCATCATCAGATACTGTCCGGTATGCACAGGCTACTTGCAAAGCACCGAAATGGAGCTACATACAACAGGATGGAGTTTGTCACAGTAGATAGAAGTCTCCTTCGTGCGCCTTGGGTTCCCCCAATGTTCGGCAGCAACCATAATAGAGTATTTGCAACTACGGCGCCTTTCGTACTGACTTTCACCGCGTGCTCTCTGAAGGCCATGTGCGAGTCAATCAGTACTGTATAGCCGGCTTGGACTGGATGTTGAGAGCTCCGATATTCACCGTCAAACTCTCCGTCTTCTTCTTTTTGCTCAACAAGACTGCATCAGTTTTTTGCGGTGTTATCTGGAGTTTGGCATTGTATAACCAGCGCTCAATCCTCGCTATCGCATCGTTGCAAGTGAGTTCCACATCAATGACCTGTTTCCCCGTTAGAAAAAGGCGCAATATCGTCTGTGTATCTTACCAGTGTCGCATTTATGGGCGCTCCATTTTGAGGATGCCATCGTACATTGCGTTCCACAAATTAGGGCCGAGAACCGAGCCTTGCGGTACTCCGCCTGTCACTGTGTATTTCTGAGGTCCGTCGCCTGTGTCGTATTCAAGAATTCTGCCATCGAAATAACTCCGGATAAGAGACCACTCAGTGCTGAAAGAAATAGCGTTCAATTTGCTGAGTTGAAAGCGTTCTTTATGTCCAACGTTATGACAGCGCAATATTTCATAGAGCCGGATGCCCCACCAGTCCTGTTAATAGCCTCGCTCGCTGTTTCGTCCACCAGTCGAATGGCGTCGACAGTGCATCTTGCTCACCTGAAGCCAAATTGTCGCTCCGCAAGTCCTGTTGGCCCCTGTATGTATTTCTGTAACGGCCCACAGATGATTCTTTCTAGTACCTTCCCCACTTTATCTAACAGACATAAGGGTTGCTATGCTGATGGATCATTCGGCAATTTTCCCGGTTTTGGCAGTAGCAATAAACGCTGTCGCTTCCATTTCCTGGGAAATATACCATATTTGATACACTCAGTGTAAAGATCAGCAAACATTTCTGGGCTCGCTTGGACCGCTGATTTGAAAGCAATATTGGGGACACCATCTGGATCTGGAGCTTTTGCACCGCTGATTCTCGTAAAGGCGGCCAATACCTCGTCTTTTGGGACCGTATATTCTTCTGATTGCGGGGGGGAGGGATGTAAATTCGTTACCTTTACAGGGCTCTGAGGTGGAAATAGGTAAGGGAGCATCTTTTCCAGCAAGACAGGGCATGTGGGTTGGGAGGTTTTTGGTCCTCTCACTTTCTTCATAACTGTCTTATATGCTTTACCCCATGGATTAGTATTTGCGGAGTTTCTTAATTCAATAAAGCAACGGAATTTGCTTTGATGTATTGTCGGGCTTCTTTATGAAGGGAGGAACAGGATAAGATGGCCGGCGACGCGCTCTTTGTGCTCTTCTGCGAGCTTTATTGCATCGTTTTGGAAGTTTCGTGATTTCGTCTGTCCACCGATACACAGGCTCCCAGTCTTGGCATCGCAGGCTCAGCGTCTTGGTTTGCTCGCTGTTCTGCAGATCCAGCAACAAAGTACGCCCCGCTCCAGATCGCTAGGAAAGATTCTGCGTCAAAAGCATTCCTCTTCCGACTTTTCTTGTCGGCTTGGGCGTGCGAGTTGTGTACAGGTCCATTATAATTGCATGATGGTCACTGTGGGTGTACATGCTTGAAATATACCACTGCTTGCGAGTTGCCGTGGATCTGTCGGCGAAGGCAAGGTCTATGACTGATCATCTAGTAGCTGTATCGAAGGTGTGGCATCCTGGCGTGTTTAAAAGCGTCAGATCCAGACTAGCAAACGTTTCTTCCAGTATTCTTCCTCTGGGGTTGGTCCGTAGGCTCCCCCACGTGGTCAACCCCACGTTAAGGTCACCTGCAATGATGATAGGTCCCCTGTGGTAGAAATCTGTTGCCATCCGCGTCAACATATCCGCGAATTCATCTAAGGTCATCCTCGGTGGTGCATAGCAGCTTACAATGAAAAGGCCGTCTACTTTCGCTCATGTATATCCCTTTCGAGGACCATCTGGCTTGCGTTGCAGTGCTTTATTTCCCGGTATCCAGATCGCAGCCCCGTATATTGCATCGGTTAACCAGTTACAGTTGTCAATAGCAGAACATGGTTCGGAGATTAGAGCGAAGTCGGCTTTAAGCTCGCTCATATTCCTACACAATACATCTTGAGCAGTTCTGCAATGGTTGAGGTTAACTCGTACTATCTTCATGCGCGCTTTTTACTAACTGCCTCCTGGAATCTAGAACATTTTGTGTTCCCTTCGTTATGTGCGCCACAGCAAAGTCCACATCTTTCTAGGTTCTTCCATGTTGCACCTCTGTGGCCAACCTCGCCGGAAGCACGACACGAAGATGTTTCAGGTCTAGAACCATCTTGACGTCTTCTGCAGGGAGCGATATGTATGCTGTCTGCGTATCTCCATACTCCATTTTTGCCAATCTTACTGCAGAGTCTTCTGGCCTCCTGACTTAAGTCTGTGTCTCTAGGGCATCCAGTAGCTCTTCCTTCCTGCTAATATCCGTTACCAGGCCTTTACAGTGAATAGTTATCATGTGGGTCTTCACCTGCACCGATGCGTCTTTCTTAAGTGCGCCCTGTATTGCTGCTTGTAGTATACGGGTACTAATGTTTTTTGTTCTGCTGAGCTCAAGCAAAAGATCTCCTTTTTGGGTACGCCTCAATGTATGGACCTCTTCCATCAGCGACTTTGTGGCATCATTGGCTTTGACCGCCCGTAGGATATCAGCATTTGACATATTTTCTGATTTAGTCGGAATGAGGATTTAATCAGTTTTCATCCGAATTATTTTCGGGTTTCTGTTTGTGCCTTTTTTGAACCTTGATCCACTCCTCCTTCTCGTCCCTTATCCTTGGGGTTATCTCTGTCCTCGCGCCAAGCGAGTTTTGCTTTTTAGCAGCTGGGATTTAGTTTTTCCTGCTTCCGTAGGGCTAGATTGGGATTGGCAGATCTCCCTAGTCCTTCTGCAAGGGGAGCATTCATCTCTTGGGTTGGAGTATTCTTTTCATCCAAACCCCTCCGCCTTTCCTCTTTGTCCATCTCCAGCATGACTTCAGTATGAAGTCGTTTGACGATGCTACACCGCCTGATTATGTCTTAATGCATATATCTCTGAGATGTGCAGAACTTCTGCAATTCAATAATTTCTCTTCCCAGAGACATTAAGCGTGCTTTCATCAATTGGGGCTGCTGGGTCGCCGTCTGCGGTTGGATAAGAACTGCACCTTCTACTGGTTGTGCCGTGGATGTGGATGCACCACGTTCCATATCTTGTTGTGTGCCCAATTCAGCTCTGTCGTCCATAGCCGACACAGTCCCAAAAAAGGTGTCAATGGGAGTACTCCTTGTCGTTGTGTAGTGTTCTCTAGTGGAGGCAGCAATAGTTTTCAGTGTCTCCAAGATTATAACCTCTGGATTAATTTTGGTTACACGTACTGGCGATCTCGCTGTTTCTGTGTCTTTTTGAAATGGGGACGGTATCTCGATGTCTTTAATTAGGCGCTCCGTTGTTTGCTTCAGAGGATTACTCTTGTTTGGTTGTCTTAAACTACTCATAGTTGCTGGGTTCCCCCTTGAGGCCGCTATCCCAGTTCGTTCGTATAGTCGCCTTTATGACCCCGTGGTTATCTTTGCAAAGCAAGGAGGCCAGCGCGAGGGTTGACACATGACCTTATGAGTGACGAGAGAACGTACCTCAAGGCCTGCCACGGTTTTACGGGAAAGGGGGCAATTGTAGCAATATCTATACCGCAGTTTCTGTGGGGTTTCAATCCACATACTAATGGGACAGTCACAACAGTTACCAGCTCACATAATCAATTCAAATCGTTTTCCAGTGATATAATACCAGAACCCTATTGGGCTCAGAATCCAGTATACGTTGTGGTCGCATGAAGTCGTGAAATGCCCGTTTTGACTACTTTTAGTCAACCGTCTAGGGTGGTTCAGCCGCTCATTCTGAGTCAGACGCTGACCCAACAGCCGCTTACTATAAGACAGTCGCTGATGGGATTTCACAACTACATAAGTGCTTACACTTAGCATTTTTTATGTTGAAACCCACCTGCAAGCAGGTGCCAGGTAGTTCAACGCCTCAATGACAATAGTGTTCCCATCGCCACCAAACCGTTGCTATACATGTTTTGCTCAGCCCATTGGCGTTGAGTTAATGCTCAAGATCAATAGGCCGAAATCTGGATTTTAGTCGCCTCTAACGACAGGCATACCTTACCGTGGGCAAATTCTAACCCCTTAACCCGCTGGGGGGATCCACCTCCTTCGAGGGAGCTAAGAGAAGTAGTCAAGTATGCAGAACCCAATAATCTGGGGCTAATAGTAGGCTATGATGCAAATTCACAGAAAATTGTATGGGAAAGCAGCAAATGCAACCCCAGAGGTCTCAAGTTACTGGATTTTATCCTGTCATCTGATTTGGTCATTAAAACCAATGGTAACGAACCAAAACGAAGACAAGAGGTGATTGATTTATCACTTACCAATAGGTCAGTTGGAAATTAAATCAACCGATGGCGAATTTTGGAAGAGGACTCTCCTTCTGATCTTCGTCTTATCGAATTCCGACTGCGAATTGATGCAATATCAATACCTTCTGGTAGGAATCCTCGAAATGTGGACTGGGGCAGAACCCTATTGGGCTCAGAATCCAGTATTCGTTGTGGTAGCATGAAGTCGTGAAATGCCCGTTTTGACTACTTTTAGTCAACTTTCTGGGGTGGTTCAGCCGCTCATTCTGAGTCAGACGCTGACCCAACAGCCGCTTACTATAAGACAGTCGCTGATGGGATTTCACAACTACATAAGTGCTTACACCTAGCATTTTCTATGTTGAAACCCACCTCCAAGCAGGTGCCAGGTAGTTCAACGCCTCAATGACAATAGTGTTCCCATCGCCACCAAACCGTTGCTATACCTGTTTTGCTCAGCCCATTGGCGTTGAGTTAATGCTCAAGATCAATAGGCCGAAATCTGGATTTTAGTCGCCTCTAACGACAGGCATACCTTCTTTTTCTTTTTAATTGGCGCGATAACCGCTTACGCGATTTTGGCCGAGCTTAACAAAGCGCGCCAGTCGTTTCTTTCTCGTGCTAACCGGCGCCAATTGGACACACCAAGTGAAGCCAAGTCCCTCTCCACCTGATCTTTCCAACGCAGAGGAGGCCGCCCTCTTCCTCTGCTACCACCAGCTGATACCGCATCGAATACTTTCAAAGCCGGAGCGTTTGTATCCATTCGGACGACATGACCCGGCCAACGTAGCCGCTGGATCTTTATTCGCTGCGCTATGTCTATGTCGTCGTAAAGCACATACAGCTCATCGTTCCATCGTCTGCGGTATTCGCCGTTGCCAACGTGCAAAGGTCTAAAAATCTTACGCAGAATCTTTCTCTCGAACACTCCAAGCGTCGCTTCATCGGATGTTGTCATCGTCCACGCTTCTGCGCCATACGTTAGGACGGGCATGATGAGAGTCTTGTAGAGTGTTAGTTTTGTTCGTCGAGAGAGGACTTTACTGCTCAGTTGCCTACTTAGTCCAAAGTAGCACTTGTTGGCAAGAGAGATTCTACGTTGGATTTCAAGGCTGACATTGTTATCGGTGTTAATGCTGGTTCCTAAATAAACGAAGTCTTTTACAACCTCGAAATTATAACTATCAACAGTGACGTGGGTGCCGATACGCGAATGCGCCGACTGTTTGTTTGAAGACAGGAGGTACTTCGTTTTGTCCTCGTTCACCACCAAACCCATTCGCTTTGCCTCTTTATCCAGTTTGGAGAAGGCAGAACTAACAGCGCGGTTGTTAAGGCCGATGATATCAATATCATCGGCATACGCCAACAATTGTACGCTCTTATAAAATATTGTGCCTGAGCGATTAAGTTCTGCGGCTCGTACGATGCTCTCCAACATCAGGTTAAAGAAGTAACACGACAGCGAGTGACCCTGTCTGAAACCTCGTTTGGTATCAAACAGCTCGGAGAGGTCCTTCCCAATTCTGACGGCGCTGCTGGTGTTGAGCAACGTCATCTTACATAGCCGTATTAGTTTTGCGGGGATACCAAATTCAGACATAGCGGCATACAGGTAACTCCTTTCCGTACAGTCGAATGCAGCTTTGAAGTCGACGAAAAGATGGTGGCATACCTTACCGTGGGCAAATTCTAACCCCTTAACCCGCTGGGGGGATCCACCTCCTTCGAGGGAGCTAAGAGAAGTAGTCAAGTATGCAGAACCCAATAATCTGGGGCTAATAGTAGGCTATGATGCAAATTCACAGAAAATTGTATGGGGAAGCAGCAAATGCAACCCCAGAGGTCTCAAGTTACTGGATTTTATCCTGTCATCTGATTTGGTCATTAAAAACACTGGTAACGAACCAAAACGAAGACAAGAGGTGATTGATTTAACACTTACCAATAGGTCAGTTGGAAATTAAATCAACCGATGGCGAATTGTGGAAGAGGACGCTCCTTCTGATTTTCGTCTTATCGAATTCCGACTGCGAGTTGATGCAATATCAATACCTTCTGGTAGGAATCCTCGAAATGTGGACTGGGGCAGGTATGGTGGCTTGTAACTGAGCGATTACTAAACCTGAAAAAACTCAAATCCATAGAAATGATTGAAGATGCTACTGAGAAATTAGAAGGTACTTTAATCAACTGCTTTGAGGAACTGTGCCCACTCAGGCAATGTATACAGGGGAAAGCGGTTTCTTGGTGGAACCCTGAATTGTCGAAGCTTCGTATACGGTCCAGGAAACTTCTTAATAAGGCCTTAATAACCTAAAGAAGAGGATTGGACTAATCATCGACTACAACAGAGAGAATATAAGAAAAAAGTACGGGAAACCAAACTATAGAAAGGAAAACTATCCTATAGAAATTTCTGTAGTAGCGTCGAAGAAATTGGGGGAACGGCGAAACTTTGTAAAGCCGTTCATCTAGACCGCTCAGTAAGACTGGATTCCATTCGAAAATGTGATGGTTCATACACCATTTCCAAATCGGAAACGTTTAATTCTCTACTCGAAACACATTGGTAGTTAATCTCTCTGAAGTAGAGAGTGGCATGAACAATAACGGTAGTCACTGTGGAACCTATAGGTTCAGCTGGTATATTGCTAGTCGGACAGTGACAAAAGAATCAATAAGGTTTTCCTTGTCTTCCTTTGGGAACTTTAAGTCCCCTGGACTAAATGCTTAAAAAAGGAGGAGACAGGCCAATTGAGGTCTTGAAAAGGATCTTCACAGCCCGTCTTGCACTATATACCATCCCAATGGCGACGCGTAATAGTAGTATTTATTCCGAAACCAGGAAAAGACGACTATTCCCAAGCAAAAAGTTTTAGACCAATCAGTTTGACATCGTTCGTGTTGAAAAGTCTGGAACGAGTGGGGTAGAAACATATTCGAGTGGGGGTTTTGCCGAAAGGCCCACTTAGGAGAAATCAAGAGCTTACCGGAGTGGAATACCATGTGAATCATCCGTACACGATCTTGTGAGCAAGGTTGAAGCCGGTTAGGAAGCTGAAGAATACACAATGCGCGTGTTCATGGTCATTGGGGGGGCCTTTGATAATGCCACTTTCGGCTCAATATGCTCTTCTGCCGAACGACATGGAGTTTTTCAAACCATTGAAAAATGGATATATTCCGTGCTCTCTGAGAGGCTGTTAACCGCTGGTAAGAATAGTGACGAACTAATCACCGTCAGGGCCAAGCAAGGATGTGCCCAAGGGGGTGTTCTTTCTCCGCTGTTGTGGTGCTTGGTCGAAGACTCTCTACTAGCGGAAATGCAGGAAATCGGTTTTCATGTCCAAGCATATGCGGACGATGTCTGTGAGCTAACATCTGATAAATCCATAAAGAGGCTTTCGACGAAAGTGCGGAGGATTCTGGACAAAACCGATGACTAGTGCATGAGACAAGGTCTTTACGTTAATCCAAACAAAACAACCATAGTCAACAACTAGTCTTCTACTACTAAAAGGTGTGACACTTGGTCTTTCCGATGAAGTTAAATATCTAAGAGTAAGCTTGGATAAGAAGCTGACTTGGGAGACACACATTTCACTGAAAGTGCGCAGAGCCTTCGGTAAAACCTGGGGTCCGAAACCTGCTGTGGTCCTATGGATATACACAGCACTTCTCAGACCAATCATCACTTACGTCCCTGGTGCCTGGTGGCGACGGTGCATGGCTAAGTCCACAATCCGGGAACTATACAGGTTGCAAAGAAGTGTATGTTTATGTATTACGGGTGCCATGAGTACAACCTTCGGCGGTACTCTAAATGCTATGCTTGATTTGCTCCCCTTGGATCTAACGATACAATAGGAAGCAATAGAAGCAATAAAAGTAATATGTAGACTCCATAAATATGGTTTCTGGCACGAAGATGGAATTTAGAAATAGAGTCTGGAGCCGGATGGTACCTAAACGATAGTAATAGCTATCACTATGCTATGGGGGAAATGGCAACTGTTTTCCAAAGTTTTTGCCATCCGGAAAATAGCCGTATAGATAATCGAGAGGAGATGGAGCGGGAAATAGATTGGAGTTTTCAGTGACAGTCAGGCTGCACCGAAGGCCCTGGAGAACGCGAAGCAAACCTCAAAGATTGTTCAAGACGGTTAAAAGAAGCTTAATTATGTCGCAAGGCAAAACAGGCTTGTACTTATATAGATTCCAGAACACTCCGGTGTTCAATGAAACGAAATTGCGAAAGTGGATCAGCGGTTCCGCAGGAATCATGAATTGGGTCAGTGATAATGTGTATGCAATCTACATAAAGAGCGATGCTCCGGTCTAGAACGCTGCAGGACTGCAACGTGTTTTGTGACAAGTCCGAACAGAAAACTGTCAAACTTTCCACCAAAAACTTGGAAGGAAAGACGTAAGGTTGATGGTAGGTATTACTACAGGACACAACCCATGGGTCAGCATATGACCACTATTGGAATCATTGAGAACCCAATGTGCCTGTCGTGCTTGGAGGAGGTGGATAGCACTGAGCACTTTCTCTGTGAGTGTCCTGCCTTTGCTAGAGCACGGCTACGAGTTTTGGGTTCCAATGTCGTGAGAATGAGTAATATTCGTTCTCTAAAACTGGAGGATATTTACAGATTTGCCAAAGAATCTGGAAAATTCTCACAGGACTTACTACCTCTGTCTCTATTCTTTCTTATCTCTTTCTCTGATACTTTTCTCCTCTCTCTTGACTATCTACCCTCTTTCCAGAGCTCTAAATACAATGGGTTTTTTTGGCCTGAGTGTTTTAGGAGCTACCAAATCTCCTGGTGCTCCTTGGTTCGACCTTTTCAAATTTCAATTTTCATCATACTAGCATAAAACAATGCGGAAAATGAAATAAACAACCTGAGTTTGTTTCTAAAAAATCCTTAGAAGATGTGATTCTATGAAGGCGAAGAGATATCAGTGGTGAAGAAGAAAATTTGTTGAAGATATTTCGGCTAAGTGTTTTAAAAAGCAAGCCATACACAATGTTCTTTAAAACTTCATTTAGTGAGAATGAGGATTTTGAATCACTAAATTTATTGCTCTCACGGCGAAGACTGCAGAACTTTGGAAATATAGTACACCACGTTTGTATCATCACTCCAGGACTATCACATTCGAAAAACGTACAGATATGATTAGTATGTTAACAAATGTCCCTCCTACTTGACTATTTTCGAAAACTTAATTATAATAAAAAAATGTTAAATACATTAAGAGTAAGAGTATAAATAATTTGGTTGAATAATAAATGTTGAAACAAATTTTTTTTTAAATTGATATTTTTTATTCTTGGAGAATTTAAAAAAAGTTTGATAAAAAAATTTTTGTTTCAATTGAAATCCCGTGGTTAATATTTTGTAATCATTGAAAATATACATGTTTGATAATCACATTAAAAAAAGTTACATTATAAATTTAAATCAATTTAATGTTAAGAAAAAAACTAATGTAATAAGCTATATCCATATTTTTAAAATTACTGAAAGGCAAAACCTTAAATATCTCCATATCAAATAAAATACATTTGCACTACTTTCAAAGAAAACTGCTTTGGTAGAACCTGGCCATGGCCCTCCTGAGCTGTCAAAAGCGTCCTACTTCTGCTCGTAGTCTTAACAGACCAGCTACGAGTTCTGCCGTGGCAGCAGAGACCGGGGAGGCACTTTTTGTTTAACACAGGCGTCCTTTTAAGCTGGCGATTGTCGAAAAAGTTGGTGATGTTTATCGTGACGCAACTTTTGAGGCTATGGGTTTTGAAAACACCTCGTCTCAACCAAACGTTCGCGTATGGGTTTCCAGCCATCCATCTCTACAGATACAAATACCTTTAAGAAGGGATCAGTGGATTCCGGGAATAGAAATCCTCTAGTAATACTCCTCTGCTTCTGAAAGGCTGAGTTTTGGCAAGATCTGCTCTGAATAAAAAAAAAAATAAATAAATAATTGGCGCGTACACTTCTGTTAGGTGTTTGGTCGAGCTCGTCCTCCTTTTGTGGTGTGCGTCTTGATGTTGTAGGCCCCTCTACAGTTTCAAGCCGACTCCGAACGGCAGATATTTTTATGAGGAGCTTTTTCATGGCAGAAATACACTCGGAGGTTTGCCATTGCCTGCCGAGGGGCGACCGCTATTAGAAAAATGTTTTTATTAATTTTGCTTTCACCGAGATTCGAACCAACGACCTCTCTGTGAATTCCGAATTGTAATCACGCACCAACCCATTCGGCTACGGCGGCCGCCGATCTGCTCTGAATATATTTTATTAATTTTATCGAATCATACTGATACCGATCTGGTGGTTGCTAGCCTTGAGCTCAATAATTCTAGTTATTGGGTGGCATCCGTATATCTCACTAATGACCATGTTGAATTACCGCAACAAATTTTGCAAAAATCTTTAAAAAAAAAGCTAACAGACTTAAAGTCGAGCTGGTTGTGGCATGCGATCTTAACGCTCACCACTCCATGCATACTTGCCCTTATGCAAAGTGCAGATACAAGCATCAGTCTCAATCAAGTAGTATTTAGAAAAGCTCACCAGTAGCTACAACAAAGCACTTAGCATCCCCGTTAATCAAAAACAGAGAGAAACAAAAACTACATTTCTGATCGCAAGAATTAAATACACTTAGGAAAGAGTGTAACAGATTGTTTAATCGGGTTAATACCGCTGGTCCGGTAGATGATTTAGAACGTCATAAAAATAGCCTCAGTATATATAAAAGTGGTCTTAAAGGATCACAGAATTTGTTCACTAGGAAATATAGAATTTCACAGTTTGTGAAGCCATCATTAAATGGTGTAAGGCTAGAGGTACTAGATAGCGCTAATTATTTAGGTGTAATTCTCGACAAGGAACTAAATTGGAACATGAATGTAGAGGACAAGGCATGGACAGCTACTCCAGCTCTATTTTCATGCAAAAAGTCCATAGGACGCAGGCGAAGTCTTTCTCCGAAGAGCACTCACTGGCAGTATAGGACCGTTATCAGACCTATCCTCCTTTACGGGACTGCAGTCTGGCGGACAGCTCTCGACAAGACTAGATTTGAAACAGGCTTCAAAAAGCTTAACGCTTATTTTATGTATCTTATATGTATGAACAACACCCTCTGATGCTCTGAATACTTTTTGCTTCTTACCTTCCCTAGACTTGGTTGATAAACAGAATGCAGATAAAACTGCTGCTCGGCTTACCGCAATTAATCAAAGGCGCAACACTGTTGGACACTCTGTCATAACCCTCGGTCAAGGTCTTCTAATGCTGTTGACTCTTATTTGGTTATTTAGTACTAGAATCCTAGCTTAACGAGAATGGATGGTATGCTCAACAAAATCTTCAAATCGCTAAACGAAAAATGACAGCGGTTGGGGTAAAGACAAAAGAAATGTTTGGAAGCATACAATGCGATTAGGTAGCTGGTTTTTGGAATGCAGCTCCAAATTGACCGCTGGGGCTTGTATTGTGCAGTCAACGAAGCTATAAGTTAACACACAATACATTTTGCTTACCGTACAATCGTACAATCACCTTTTTCCAATTAACTCACTCAGCAGTTGCGCAAGCCCTCAAGCGGAAGCGTTTACTGTTTCACAATATCGTTTCTGTCAATTCTTTTTGCAATCACTTTTAAAATTCTAACTAATTCAAACTTGGGAAAATAAATAATGCTTACGTAGCGTCTGGCTTGAGCAACGCCTTCCTGTAGAATTAAGTTATTCGTAGGTGTAGAATTAAGTAATTTTTGTAAACAGTTTTGTTTTAATTCGGACAGCGAATAAAAGCGGACGCACCGCACTAAGTAAATTGTCGTTTTTCTATTTTCGTTGAGGTTTTCCGCGCAAGGAAACCTAACTTACATATATACCTAAAAACACCGCACTTATGGCAGCCACGTGGGCTCAGCGGATTTTGTCCAAAATTCCAAGGAAGGCCTCTATCGCAGCAAACAATTTCTGTTGCGTTGCTACCGCAGGCACTGCCGTAATCGATACATACTAGAGACTGAGCCGTCACGTAACCACATCAAAAATAGAGCTTAGCAATACGTGTACCAACCACTGGACCCCACATAAATGCCGATATCAGAGATCAATCCGATCTGCAAAGAAAGACAGTTTGATGAGAAATTTCAAATTTGTACATCATTGAGCTATTGTTTTTTGTTATCACTGCTAGAAATGCTTTTTATTTGAAAACCTGTATACAAAACAAAATATTACAGCCATGAAATGACCGAATCTCTGTGAGTAGCTGCAGCCATATGAACGAAGTCGGAGCGCTTGTATTGTATCCATTCGGAGGGCATGACCCAGCCATTGAAGTCGTTGGAGCTTTACTCCCTGCACTATATCTACATCGGCGTCCACCGTAGCCGAATGGGTTGGTGCGTGACTACCATTCGGAATTCAGAGAGAACGCAGGTTCGAATCTCCGCGATACCCCAAAATTAAGAAAGGTTTTTATAATAGCGGTCATCACTTGGCAGTCAATGGCAAACTTCCCAGTGTATTTCCGCCACATAAAAAAATATCTGTTATTCGGAGTCGGCTTAAAACTATAGGCCCCTCCATTTGTCGAATAACATGAGGAAGCACACCACAAATAACAAGAGGAGCTCGGTCAAACAGCCAAAAAGTTCATTGCTCCATCGCCTACGATACTCGCCGTCGCCAACGAGCAAAGGTCCAAAAATCTTCCGCGCCATACGTTAGGACGTAGCTGTATAGAGTGTTGGTTTTGTTCATCGAGAGAGGACTTTACTACTCAATTGCCTACATACTCCAAAGTAGCACTTCTTGGCAAGATTCTCCAATGAAGTTCCAGGTTGATGATACTATCGGTGTTAATGCTGGTTCCTAAATAAACGAAGTCTCTTACAACCTGGAAATCATAACTGCCAACAGTGACTGCATGCGCCAACAATTGTACGCTCTTATAAAAAATTATGGCTAAGCCATTAAGTTCTGTGGCTCGCATGATCTTTTCCAGCATCAGGTTAAAGAAGTCACACGACAACGAGTCTCCCTCTCTGAAACCTCGTTTGGTATCAATGGCTCGGAGAGGTCCTTCCCAATGGTATTGAGCAACGTCATTACGGCATATTGGCAACTCCTTTTCGTCCTGTAGAATGCAGCTTTAAAATTGACAAAAAGATGATGTGTGTCGATTCTCCCTTCATAGGTCTTTTCCAAGACTTGGCGTATTGTGAATATCTGGTCGATGGTGGACTTTCCAGGTCTAAAGCCATTCTGATAAAGTCTAACCGGTTTATTAATGGTGGGCTAGAATCTTTTAGGCGATGTTTAGACGGTTAATCCCCCGGTGAGTGGCACAGATTGCCGAGTCACCCCTCTTGTGGATTGGACAGATAAATCTTAAGTTCCAATCTGCTACCATGCTTTCTTCCAACCAGATGTCACATAGAAGCTGATACGTGCTCTTTACCAGCTCCTCGCTCCATGTTTGTACAGCGCAGCCGGCAATCCGTCAGCTCACGCGACTTTGTTGTTCTTTACCTACGTTATCGCTATTCTCACGTCGTTTCGATCAGGTAGCGGAACGGCGGTCCCATTATGAACGATTGGGATATCGGGATCTTCACATTTTCTGTGACATGCCCAGTTGTCACTATTTAACAAGTTCGAGAAGCGTTCCCTCCATAATTTAAGTACGCTCTTGATGTCAGTCACCAGATCGCCGTTTTTGTTCCTACATTTTGTTCCTGTCTTGAATTCTTATGTAAGCCGACGAACTTTCTGGCACATTTTTGGGCGTTTCTCCTCTTACTCACGTATTTCGGCCTTGAATATCTTCGCGCTGATAATACGTCTCTATTTCTTCTTGAGCTCCCGGTACCGATATCACATGGCTCACGTTGCGGCCGATCGCAACGTGGCCCTATGGGCAGCATCCTTTCTTTGTGTGGCAGCAGGATATTCCTTGTCGTACTAGTTATTTTTACGGGCTCGCCAAAATCTAATTTCTTCTTGGGAGGCGGTACGTAGAGAACGAGAAATGTTGCTCTATTGCTCGTGTATGCCGTATTGCTGGGCAGTATTCTCTGGGAGCAGGAAAGAAAGACGAGTGGCAACTTTTCCGATGTTGGACATTCTTTGCGTAGTTAGATGAGAGAGTTTTTTTGGTGTACAGAGCCATGAGGGAATTTGGGCTGCAACAAAGTAATTATCCGAGTCGATGTTGGGTTCTCGGATCGTTCGTACATCTAAATCACTAGAAGCATGTCTTCCATATATCGCAAGATGATCGATCTCATTTCGCATTTTTTTCGATCAGAAGACAGCCACGTAGCTTGGTGTATCTTTTTATGGTGGAATCTGGTGCTGCAAACCACTATGTTTCGGACCCCGGCAAAGTCGATCAGCCTCTGTCCGTTACCGAATGGTTCGTTGTGCAGGCTGAATTTTCTGACTGTGGGACCAAAAGTTCCCTCCTTGTCCACCCTAGCTTTGAAGTCGCCAAGCACGATTTTTTTGTACATAGGAGCATTCCAGGCTTTCATAGAAGGAAGCTTTGACCACATCGTCCTTCTCTTCCATCGGGGCGTGGGCGCAAATGAGCGAGATGTTAAAAAATCTCCCTTTGATGCGGATTATTGAGAGACGCTCTTCTACCGGAGTGAACAACAGTACTTATCGACGAAATCTGTCTTCCACTATAAGTCCAACACCGAATTCGCACTCCTTTACATAGCTGTAGTAGACGTTGCAATGTTTTTCTTGCCTTGCCCCGATTTTCGCATCTCTTGAACGGCAGTGATGTCAGCCTTTGCTCTCACGAAGACATCAACCAGCCGGGCAGAGGCACCTTCCCCATTAAGGGACCGAACATTCCAAGTGCATATCCTCCTATCATAATACTTAGTTCGTTCGCTGTGTAGGTAGTTCTCAACAGTGTAGGTAGTTCTCATCCGAGGCTTCGTTTTCATTTTCATGGGAAGCCCAAACCCAACGCACAACTAGATATCTTGTGTTGCTCCGCCTTCTCACATTAGCTCGCTTTCGAATAGGTGTTCAATAGCTACCCAGAGGATACCTGGGCGAAGGCCGAAAGTTGTGAGCTGCTTGGATCATATGCAGATGAATCGTTCTGGGCGTTCTCAAGTGAATAGCTATCAGAGGTTTTCCCCATTTTCGTGGACTTCTACATATGGAACCATCCGTTTGTGTTAAGTTAGTCAGTTGAAAAGTAATCAATAAAATTTTAATTAAGCCCTGATGCTTAAAAGTGACTGCTTGTTAAGGATAGTGTAATTGAATATAATGCGCAGGTAGTCCAATATATCGGGAAACATAAGGTCTAAGCAGTGTGATTTAATCGTTCTGTTTTTCTTTGCCCTGCTTATGCGATTCGACGGCACCTCTGTCATCTTTGAAGTATGTGAGTTGGCTCGTTAACTGGAATTTAATGTACGCTTATGAACATGGCAGTATATACCAATGAGAAATACTCTGACATTTTAATGTGTTGTATACTCTTCGTAAGAATATCATTGCGGGCACATGATGAATGCATGCAAAAGTATGCTGCTCGCCGCAATATCACACCACTAATCGGCTCTAAACGAATTTGAAAGAATCAGCTGATTTGCTGAAGAAATAAGTGAGACGGCAGCAGTTTCTAAACCAACAGTAAACAACTGAGATTGTGTCGGTCATATCGGAAAAAAATCAGCACAGCCTCTGCCCAAGGATGATAAAATGCAAGAATGCGCATTCTTACGGCACGGCATAATCATAAAATAAAAAGAAATGCATATGGATTTGCAATCAAAAGTTTGGTTATTTTCTGTACTGACGTCGCTCAATGGTCAAATTACCTACCCTCTGTATTATTTACGTCGTGGCCACTAACCCTACTACTCGTTGCCGTTTGAATCACATATGACACGGTGCGAAACTCTTTTTCACGCGCTGTAACTTTAACTCCACACTTTAAGAAACATTAATTAGGTATTTTTTAAATAAAAATTCGGAATTTTACAGTTTCTACACTAACATACTACACATACATCCATATATATGTAAATTCAATCAAAATAAGCCCAATCAGTATAAAATACATAATTGAGCCAAAACACAAAAAATTAAGATTTAAATTGTATCATAAAACATTGGAAGGCACAAATAATGAAGATAAAAAGAGAATAAGATAAAAAGTGGGTAACACAGACAACTTTTAATTTTTTTGTAAAAGCAGCTTCTCATTATAATTTATTAACTTAAAATATAAACCTTGCACTAACTTTAATATTTACCCTCTTCGGTTTTATCTCACTCTTATTTTAATATAAAATCCTGCAAAAATCGTAACGAACCGAGAAACTTTGCGAATCGACTGGCAACAATATCGAGCGAATGAGGGATCAAAACAAAAACATAGATTCTCGCTTGAGGCGAGACAGAACCCGCCAGAATATACGAGTTGTCAATTCTAGAAATTACGATAGTATAAGGCACATGTGTCTAAGCAGAGATGCATGGGCATAGGGTATTCAGTATTCTGCTAAGGGTAATTTTTGACTTTTATTTAGCAATCAAGTGATCAAACTCAGAGGAATTTATGTGAGGAAAAAGAAAACATGGATAGCGCGAAGAACAGAAGGACAAAGTGACGGGAAGACAGACAAACGCATTTACAGCAAAAGACAGACAAACGGATATACATACTAAGCAACAGGACAAGCAATCGGTCATCCATGACAAACTGGGAATCGGGTCTTCCTCGGAGGATTAGCTCGTGGCCCCTATCCATATAACAGTTGAGGGTATCGCTGTGCGTTGGAACAAGTCGTAATACGACCCGTACCAAGGTTCAGCCCGGATGAAGACCCAGATCAAAAATAACGCAGTCGCGAACGGAGTGCTCCGGATACCTGGCGACCTCCGGTTCTATCTCGTCTTACCTGTGCTGGGCTGGCGAAATCCTCCACTGAACCCTCCCCGAGGGTGCCAGCTGGTAATAAGTACCACAATTTTCCTATTTTCAGGAGGTACTTAGCTAAGTTAAGGGTACTATGGGTATGGTTCGATACTCCTCAATAGTACAGCACTACTCAAAGTACTTTTAACGTGGTCGGGGGTGAAGGGCTGGATTAAGGTGTGATGCGACCCGTGCCGAGAATCTGTCAGGCTTGGGGCCCTTCTAATAAATAACCAAGTCTCGAACGGAGCTTACGGATAACTGGCGCCCTCCGTAATAATTAGCCTTACCCGTGTAGTTCGGAGCTATGCACGGGCGGACATCCTTTCTCCGACACTCGTGGGTCCAAAATGCAAACAGACTTTAAAAAAATAAATAAAAAAAAGGAGATCGGTCCTCCTTCTAATAGACCGACAGGAACAAACAGTTCCGCAACAAGAGCAACGGTCGCACCGGGCTCAAAGAAAACGCCATCCATCGGCTTAATAAGTCGATCCAAACATATAGCGACAACCTCAGCGAAAGCGAGGACAGCTGACACGCACTCAGAACTGGACACAGGTCCAAGTACAAGTAGGGGGGCACTAGCCCGGCAGTCAACTGTGATTCAGCCCCCAAAAACGGTCCCGACCGGAAGCAATGCTACTGCTAGCTCCGGTACCGAAGGATGGCCGCTTGTGAGGGTGGTAGATCCAGCGAAAGCGAGCTACCAGGATCGCAGAAACGCAGCTAGGCTCCTAAGGAGGGTGCACGAAACTCACCCAAAGGAAGGTGAAATGTCACAGGAGTTGAAAGAGGCGATTGATAGAGCGAAAGCGATCATTCCTGATTTCAACTCCGACTTCAAACCAACACAATCGGCTCCAAAACGACAGCGGTTCTTGGAGGATAATAAGCCAAACGCAAAAAGGCACAAATCAATGGGCGTGACGCCCAGAAGATCATTTGCGGAAGTTGCCAAAGACCGCCTTATCATAGGAGTCCTGGACGAGAACCACCCGGAAGGTATGATCCCCAAGGCCCAGTGGAAATGGATCGAGGCCGAGCTAACGAAAGTGGCACTGAAGGTTATTCTGGAGAACCCGGCCCCCCGCCTGCGTGCGAAGACTTAGGCTGGCACCAAGGCCAGATAAAAATTATAGCATGCGACGATGAGAGATCGGTTCAACTGTATAAAGAGGCCATCTCCAAAGTCGGCGAAGTGTACCCAAATGCCCAGCTGGTGGTCGTGGACAGGAAGTATATTCCGTCCAGGCCGCGAGCAAGGGTTTGGTTACCTTCAACCGTCGAAGACCCGGTAGAGATTATGAAGCTCATTCGGTTCTGCAATCCGGACATCCCAACGCAGGAATGGAGGTATGTCAAAACTCTCACCAACAAAAATAGCGCGGAAGAATCGAAAGAGCAGAAGCGCGCCACCATGCAGGCTCTCCTGCTCCTCACAGAGAACTCAATCGAACTATTAGCGAAATGCGATGGGCAACTAAGATACGGTTTTGTAAAACCGAAGCTTCACCTTTACAAAACCGACACAGATGCAATAGAGTTCCTCGCCACTAAGGAAGGTGAAAAGCACATGGGCGAACTAGAACCCATGAGCGAAACCGAGCCAATGAGCGAAGACGACCGGCCCACCGAAGAAGAATACGCCTCTTCAGGCTCAGAAATGGGCTTAGGGAGGCTGTACTTCGAACGGGAGGGTAAGTATCACACACAACAGCGTAAGTATTCCGAAAGGGAACTTTTATGCGAAAGCAAAGAAGACCCAGACATAACGCTAACAGCTGATGCATCTTCTACAGATAAACCTTCATCACTGTAAAGAAGCCTGCCTTGCCCTCCTGGAGCGTCTGGCAGAAGATCAGTCGGACGTAGTCCTCATCCAGGAACCCTGGGTACGGAATGGCGAAATCTGTGGTCTGAGGACATCAGGGTATAAAGTATACAAGACCAATTGTGAAGGTACTAAAAGAGCATGCATAATGGCAAAAGGACATCTTAATATATTTATGATTCAAAATTCAGAAGTGAGCGGAAGCAACATCTGGCTAACCTCGTTCTATTTCGCCGGAGACGACACAGGTCCACTGCCGTCGCCGCTAATAAGAAGCCTTGTGGAAGACTGCAAAGCACACAACCGCAAACTAGCCCTAGGAGGTGATGCCAATGCCCACCATACCGTATGGGGGAGCTCGGATACAAACGAACGAGGTGAGTCTCTCTTTAATTATATTATATGTAGTAAGCTTTTAGTGTGTAACAAAGGCAACTAATCTACATTTATTACGCGCAATAGACAAGAAGTTCTTGATATTACGCTAGTTTGTCAAACCCTCTACGGAAAGATGACGCAGTGGAGGGTTCTGAATGAACACTCTTACTCCGATCATCGTTACATAGAAATAAAATTTGGGGGAAACAGCTCACGGGCCCCGCCCGCCAGCAGGAACTTGAAAAAGACCAACTGGCATATATATAAACGGGAACTTAAGGAAATACTTCCAAATCCCCAAAATATTACTATTGAAGACAGAGAATCATTGAACGAACACGTACAAATCCTTACGGAGGTCTGTAGAACTGCGCTAAACAAGGCTTGCCCCTTAATTAAGTATAAGGGGAAGAAAAAGCCGCCCTGCTGGTCAGAAGACCTGTCTTCACTAAGAAACGACAGCAGAAGACAGTTTAATAGAGCGAAAGCGACACGAGAGAGTAAAGACTGGGACTGCTACTACAGTAAGCTAAAAATTTACAAAAAAGAAGTTAGGAAAGCGAAAAGGTCTGGTTGGAGAACGTTCTGTGAAGAAATCGAAGGAACCACAGAGGCCTCCAGACTGCGTAAAATCCTTTCGAAAAAACACTATACCTCCAAAAACCGGACAGGAGTTGGACTACTTCGAGTGACGAAACTCTGAAGTTGCTAGTGGACACACACTTTCCCAGCAACGAATCATCTAACGTGTTAATCAACAATGGTACAGAAAGACCAAACTCTGACATTGAAGAAATAATCACTGAAACTAGGATAGCCTGGGCAGTGAACACGTTCAAACCATTTAAATCACCGGGCCCAGATGGATTATTCCCGGCCCAAATACAACATTCACTCAACTACATCATGGAGTGGCTGACGGCCATATTTAAGGCTGCTCTGAAACTGAAAAGTGTCCCATCAGTATGGAAAGAGGTAAAAGTGGTCTTTATCCCTAAAGCGGGAAAAAGTTCACACACAACACCTAAGGATTTCAGGCCAATTAGCCTATCCTCCTTTCTGCTAAAAACATTAGAAAGAATTTTAGAAGAGCATATTAAGGCTAGCATCAGCATCTCACAACATGCGTACTGTAAAGGGAAATCAACTGAAACAGCACTTAACTCACTTGTTACAGAAATCGAGAAGTCAATGGATAATAAAGAATTCACACTGGTAGCCTTTCTAGATATCGAGGGCGCATTCAACAACATCCTACCGGATACCATAATAAAGGCACTGACGGATTTCGGGATCTCTGGCACTCTGGTTGAGTTCATCAAAAACATGCTCTTGAGCAGATTTGTGATCGCAACCCTAGGGGCCTCAGAGATCAAGAAAAAATTTAGCAGAGGAACACCTCAAGGCGGTGTGCTGTCCCCTCTCCTATGGGTGCTGGCACTAAACTCATTGCTAAAGAGCCTAGAGGAGAGAGGACAACACGTCGTAGCATATGCGGACGATGTTGCAATGGTAGTAAGAGGGAAATTCCCCAATACACTTAGAGAAGTCATGCAAGATTTACTTAACATGGTTGAAAACTGGTCAAAAGCAAATGGGCTAAGAGTCAACCCCAATAAAACTGAACTCATCCTATTTACCAGGAAGCATAAAATTCCAAATATAGCTCCTCCGACCCTAGGTGGAACGGCACTGTCATTTAGTGATGAGGCCCGCTACTTAGGTCTAATACTAGACCGAAAGCTAACTTGGAAGGCAAATGTCGAAGATAGAGTAAAAAGGGCGACAATAGCACTATACTCTTGTAAACAGCTAATAGGACTAAGTTGGGGTCTCTCCCCATCTATCGTATACTGGCTTTACACGGCAATTGTCAGACCAATCCTAACATACGGCATATTAGTATGGTGGCCAGCTTTAGATAAATTGTACATCAAAAGAACCATGGCACACGTACAAAGAATGGCCAGTCTTTGCATCTGCGGGGCCCTTAGGACTACACCCACAGAGGTACTAAATATTATGGTTAACATTTTACCAATAGAGCAGTACGGTAAGCAAACAGCTGCCAAAGCAACTCTCAGACTAAGAGAAATCGGCCTACTCAGAACGTACCAAAGAGGGCACTCCTCAATTTTAGAACAATTCCCCTGCATTCCCAGCACAACGGATTTCTGTAGGACCAAGGACATCAATTTTAATAAATCCTTTGTCACAGTATTTCCTTCCAAAGAGGAATGGGATAACGGGCTCATTGTAAAGATAAATGACTTAAACATCTACACAGATGGCTCAAAACTGGACAACAAAGTAGGTGGAGGGGTCTACTCCGACAAACTCGGAGTATGCCAATCATTTCGCTTACCTGATCATTGCAGTGTATTTCAGGCGGAAGTCACTGCCATAAAAGAGGGACTTACAGAAATAAAAACGAGAGTATTATCCACAAATGAAGTCTTCATTTACTCGGACAGTCAAGCGGCAATAAAAGCGCTTGAATCAAAAACGCACTCGTCAAAAACAGTTCTAGAATGTTTTAAACTACTAGATGACGTATCTAAGTGCTACAAGGTTCACCTTATCTGGGTACCAGGCCACAGGAACATTGCAGGAAACTGTAAGGCGGATGAACTTGCAAGAACCGGTACAACGCTCGATCTCAAACCGGATTAAGCGCTGATACCCATGCCCATAGCCACTTGTAAATTACTTATAGACAGGGAAACCATCAAAAAGGTAAATACAATCTGGTAAAACCTCACAACATGCGAACTAAGCAGACAGACATGGCCGAACTGGAACAGCGGTCGATTGAAGATCTTGCTAAGATTCAACAGAGAATCTATAAGAAAAATGATAGGTGTTTTAACTGGTCATTGTTTAATAGGCAGCCACGCTAGAAGGTTAGGACTCCCTTACTTCGATTTCTGTAGAAGCTGTCTTAATACAGAAGAAGAGGAAACAGTCAGACACCTTTTATGTGAGTGTGAAAGCCTAGCTATGAGAAGGCTGCGCACTCTTGATACATCATTTCTAACCGATGTAGCGGACATAGCCCATCTAAAACTAACGAAGCTCTGCTCGTTTATTAAAGCAACCGGATGGTTTGAAAAGGAACACGTAGAGTAAGGATAAGCTCCAGTGGTATCACAATGGACCTGCCGAAGGTCTAAGTGTGTCTTACGACAACCACCCTACCTACCTACCTACCTACCTGTGCACATGGACCTCTATATAGGCGGACATCTCTTGTCCGACACTCGTGGGACCCACACGGAGATGAATTTAAATAAATATGTTTCTAACAAGGAGTTCGGCCCACCCCAAAACGGTGACTCCGACTGCTGCCAGAGCAGCGAGCAGTAATATCCGACTTGGGAAAACCAGCGAGTGCTACCCCTAAAAGGCAACGATGCATGCATAACCGGAAGAAAAGGTCGCCAAAAAACAAAAAAACACTGAAAAATACTGCTGTGGTCTGGCAGCTTGATAAGGCTGCCTTATCCCTGCTTTGAGCAGTATATGCCCGCTCCCACTGCGTTTAAAGGTTAAGAGCCGTCTGTATAGATGTGAAAAGTCCTATGACTAGGCTTCATGCCTTTGTGCCATCCCTCCTCTTCAATTGTTGTACGAAACCATCTCTCCCAATTAAAGTACGGAGTCATTTAGTCTGTGCAGCCTGAACTCCACTTTCCTACTGACTGCGTCCGAAGGTTCTACAGGTGAATACTCCCGCAGCAACAAATCTCCTCGCGGATATCCCTGCCAGGTTTTCAGCCATAAGATCAATAGGTGGCATGCTGAGTATCATTTCCAGCGCCTCCGTTGGAGTGGCTTTCATCGCTCCTGTTATGCAAAGAGCAGCAAGTCTCGGAATCCTTTCCAGTGGCATTAAGGGGGGAAGCTGGTCTAGAGCGCAAAAAATGGGCATATTTTATGAATTTATTTTGACTCAACAAAGGAATCAATCGAAAATCTGTGAAATAGGTTTAATAATATAGCTTTCATGGTACAAATACAAAATTTTTCGTCTGAATTAATTTCAAAATGTCCGCTGTCCAGCAGTTCTCCTAAGGCGCCTTTTTTTCTAGTGGGTCCATTGCCGAAGACGTAAACTCCTTAATTTTTGTCCTGGATCAAAAAATAAAATTTTTTTAGTTTCTATATAACAACAGAAAGAGACGTACGTAGGATTTTTTCGATATTTTGTTTTTTCGCGAAATGGTGCACGTTTGAACAAAAAGTTACAATTTTCACTATAAAGAACGACATAAAATTGTTGATTAAAAAAAAAAGCTATGTAATATAAATAAAAAATCCTACGTACGTCTCCGGAGAAAGGTATTTCGAATGTATTGTCAAAATTTCGTAAGAATCGGTAAAGATTTGTTCGAGTTATGTCTTCGGCCAGTTTAAAAAAAGTGATTTCGAGAAAAACGCGTTTAAAGTTGTAAGTAGCGTTCGGGGCATACCTGCGAGGCACTGCCGTCGAATGAAAAATTTGGGCATTTAGACATTTTTGCTGGCATCCCTCATTTGGTATATTATTTCTAAGACCCTAAAGCACCTTTTAAGACAAAAAAAAATGTTTCGATTTTTTCAAAATTCTAGACCAGCTTCCCCCCTTAAGAATGCCAGTTTTCTTGTCGCAGTCCACCATACTAGAACTCCATACAGCAATATCGGTCTAACTACTGCCGTACAGCACCAATGCATCAGAGAGGATGATAGACCTTAAGTAACGCCCAGCATTCTTTTACATGCGTACAACGCATTACTGGCCTTTTTCTCTATTTCCTCAACATTGTGCTTTCACAGAAATTTACTGTCTAGTATTACTCCGAGGTACCTCGCATAATCTTTGAGGAGTAGTTCGTTGTTGCCTAGCTTCGGAGGTTCCACGTCGGGACCGTGTAGTTCCTGGTAAAAAGTAACATGCCCGTTTTTTTCGCGTCTAGCCCTGCGCGAGATGTCCATTGGTGTACTGTTTTAAGTGTGTTATTCATCACATTACTGATGGTGTACAGGTACTTTCTCATAACTACTATAGCTATGTCAATTGCATATGCCACTAGTTTTGGTGCCCCTCCGTCAAGTTTCTGTAGTAGTTCATTTGCGACAAGTAACCATAATAGAGGCGATAGTACCCCACCCTGCGGAGTACCTCTGAATGCATATTTGGTGATGCTCGCATCGTTCCACTCCGCTCTTTCTGCTAGCTAATAGCTGCCTTATCCATAGATAAACCGCGGGTTGCACATTAAGTGACTCTATGCTATTTAAAGTAGCATCTTTTGTCACGTTGTTAAAGGCCCCTGATATATCAAGAAATACTCCTAGAGCATACTCCTTATATTCTAACGCTTTTTCTATGTTTAGTACAAGTGAGTGAAGTGCAGTTTCAGTAGATCTGCCTTTAGTGTAAGCATGCTACGCCTTGGATAATTCGTCCGGCGCAATTGTGTCTCTAATGTATGTGTCTAGAATCTTCTTTAACGTTTTCAGGAGAAATGAGGTCAGACTAATGGACTTGTAATCCTTCGAGTAGAGAGGGTTGCTTTTGCCCGCTTTTGGAATAAACACAACTCTCGCTTCTCTCCACAATACAGGAACGTAGCTGAACCTCAAGCATCCCCTGAATATCGTTCTTAACTATGGTACCACAAGATGGCTTACCTTTTGAAGCATGGCTGGGAAGATTCCATCCAGTCATGGCGATTTATATGGGTCGAAACTTTGTATAGCCCATTCTATCTTGTTGGTTGTAATTACGTTCGTCGGGATGTCGTGCACAATATCTCTTCTACGTTCGAGATCTGTAGTGTCCGCACACCCTGGAAAATGTGTACTGACTAGGTCTTCTTGCAACTGTCAGCCCACTCCTCCTTAGCATAAACGGATTCTTAGATCGCAGTTTCCTAAGTCTATCCCCCTGAATGTGTTCCATACTGCTACAGAAGTCTTTTCCAGATTCTCTCTTGGCTCTACGTATTTCTTTCTTATATATTTTTAGTAGATCCTTATACTCTTTCCAACAGAACTCATTGCCAGCGACTTTGACTAACCTATAGAATTCATGTACCCTACACCTTTGTGCTCCTAATTCCTTGTTCCACCAAGGAGGCTTCACTTTGCGTCTATTACTTGTTGGAGGGCAGGACCTTTTGTAGGCTTAAATGGGAGTAGTTGCAAACAATTCAACTCCTTTCTCAAGTGCGACGTGTCACCTGTATTTCCGGGGTATTATTGGTGTTTTTGATGGTATATCCCGATACAAGTCCCAGTTCGTATTCTTAGGGTTTCTAAAGGATCTATCATTGTGTTTTGAGCGGAATAAAACCTGAAAGCTTATGTATCTGTGATCAGAGAATGAAGGCCTACTCAACACTTCCCATTCCTATACCATAACATGCTTGCTTGTGTAGAGTGTTAAATCAAGTACATTCATCGAGGTTGGCCCAACGTATGTTGGTTCTACACCTCTATTAGCTATTTCTAGGCTACTCTGAAGAATATAGTTAAATAGTGACTCACCTCGGTAGTTGATGTCTGCACTACCCCAGACCGTGTGATGTGCGTTAGCGTCAGTTCCTACCACCAGAGCGTGCTTCTTTCTGGCAGCTGTTTCTACCAGCTTTCGAAGTTCTATCTGTGGTGCTTCTTCATCATGTGGCATATAACAAGACCCAAAAAGTAACGTCTCACTCATCCTTGCAGCCTTCCAGCGCCACCACTGTCAGATAGTCTGAAGAGAGATTATGATCAATATAAGAACATATGCATACTTTTTTTAACCATTATCGCTGTTCTTATTTTCATCTTTGCAATCGGGATGTAAGTGTTGTAGTTATGTGACTTTAGACCGGAGACTATGTTGCCCAATGCTATCCATGGTTCCTGGACTAAAGCGGCATGGAAACCTTTGCCTTCGGTATTGAGAGAATGCAGCTACGATCTACAATTTCAAGTGATGCACCCTCCCACAGGCTTTGAAGGGTTTTTACTGCTTCCTTTAGCCATGTGAGCGTGGTTTGGAAATATACGAAAAACCGACTGGGGGGCTTCCCAGGAAGGGGGGAGGGACACTTCCCAGGAAACAAGCCGGTGGAACAAAACTACTCCACTAATCATGAAAGGCAACTTCGGAAGTATATTAGTGACAAACGCAAAGATTGAATGGGCTATCAACACTTTTGGTCCTTATAAATCACCTGGACTTGACGGTACCTATCCTGCGGAATTGCAGCAATCACAGGATATTGTCTCACCGTTTATTTAAATTGTCATTAGAAGTTGTTTTAACATGGGCCATATTCCGGTAGGTTGGAGAGAGGCAAAAGTCTCTTGCATACCCAAAGCAGGCAGGTCTTCACACACTTCAAAGACTTCAGACCAACTAGTCTTACGTCTTTCCTCCTCAAGATTCTAGATAGAATAGTGGACGAGTATATACGGGGGGTTATACCAATAAATAAGTTCTCCTCGGCGCTGCATGCCTACACTAAGGGGAAATCTACAGAAACCGCCTTACATTCGTTTGTCGGGTTAGTGGAAAAGTGTTTATCAGATAAAGAGTTTGCCTTGGTTGCTTTCGTAGATATGGAAGGCGTCTTCAACAATATAAAGGCAAACGCTATAGTAGATGCTTTAGAAGACTTTGGAGTTGAACCACACGTTGTTGCCCTGATAGAAGCAATACTCGTCAAAGAAAGGTTATGGCTAATTTAGGCAGCTCTACTCTAAGCGGATTTTGGTGGTAAGCTCCGTATTGCTGACCCTGGATAGAGGGGGTTGTCACGTCACTGCATACGCAGATGATCTAGCAATTGCTGTTCAAGGCAAATATCCTAACACCCTTATGGACATTCTGCGCTCTAACATGGCCACGCTTAGAAGTGAACTGAGGGTAGGGGATTCGCTATAAACCCCGCAAAAACTGAAATAATTCTCTTTAACAAAGAAACATAGGCTTCCTATAATCTCCCCGCTGGTTTTCAGGGGTGTGGAAATTCCTTTGAGAGAGAATGTCAAGTACTAAGGACTCATATAAGATAGAAAACTTACATGGAAATCTAATATTGAGGAAAGAGTAGAAAACGCCAACGGTGCATTATATATACAATATATATAATTGGCGCGTACACCCTTTTTGGGTGTTTGGTGGAGCTTCTCCTCCTGTTTGTGGTGTGCGTGTTGATGTTGTTCCACAAATGGATGGAACGTTGCATTATATACCTGAAAAAACGCTGTCGGTATTAAAAGGGGGTTAACACCTCGTAGCCATCTGCTCAAAAGGAGAGTTACGCTAAAATCATGAGTAAGGTCCAAAGAACAGCTTTTTTATGCATCTCTGGTGTTTTAAGGTAGTAGTGTGGTAACTTATTTTGAAAATTTCGAATTTCGGTTTCTTACATATTTTGAAAGTGCGATATATTGGTACAAATACTGTACAAATTTTAGACCGAAATCCGAAATATTGACGAAATTATAGCACATACATGAGAGCGGCTCGTACTTGTGCGGCTCAATTGCTAAAACTTTAAACGCGTTTTTCTCAAAACAACGAAAACAACAAAAATTTAGATATGTTTTTCTAAACATCAATAGTTCTGGCGGGTAGTAGATTTAATTTATTTCGTCCCTAACTTTCCATTTTTTAGTCCGATTTCCACTTAAGGGGGAAGTCTACTGTGACAAGGGAAAAAACAGGCTTATTTTCCGGATTTTATTTCTAACAAAATATTGCTCGTACATAAAATCTATTTAAACTCTTATCTTTATTATATATTTAAGTTTTTGAAAAAAAAATTTTAAGTCAAAATATTCAAAATGGCCGCTGTGGCACTTCTGCAAGCGCAGGTCCGCTTTTCTTAGGTGCCTAAACGGTGTACATGAAATCTTACGTTTCGGTGATCTAAAACAAAAAAACAAAATATTGTTATCATATACATAGTATTGACTCTCGTCTGACGTAGGATTATGTCGATAAAAAATTTTGGCGTTGAAAAAAAATTCTTGAAATTTTTTTCTTTTTTTTTGCCTAAAATTGATGTTACTATTGTTTATAACAATTTAACAAATAACGATATCAAAAAAATCCTATGTCAGACGAGAGACACTATTACAGAGAATATATAATTAAATTTTTAAGCTGATTCATTTATCAGAACTCGAGATATCGTGTACACCGTATACAAAAACTTAGTTTCGAGAAAAATGCGTTTAAAGTTTCAGTATAGCAGGTACGCGCTTTGGAGCGCTTCGGGAAAAGGTCGAAATTTCAACGAAGAAAAATTTAGCCAGCTGTAACACATATTGTACCTTATTTAAGAGGGTTCAAAGTATTTTTTAAGCTAATAAAAAAAAAATCGATTTTTTGAAAAATTCACAGTAGACTTCCCCCTTAAAAAAAAGGCAATTTTCTTACGATGTCCGCCATTTTGTTATTTTTTGTCAAAATCATTTGATCTTACTACCCGCCAGAACGACAAGCACACTGATTAATAAGCAATTTTTTTTTTCTGTTTCAGATGACCACAAGTGACGAAATCACGCCGGCCAGCCACTGTACCTCTTTTTTTTGCCGCTTGCTGCAGTGTACAAAAATAGTATCAAAACATTCAAAAAAAAAAACATTTGTTTTGTACACCTTCTGATACCTTTAATAACATATCAGAAAATCAAACCGATTGGATTTTATTTTCCCTTCCAAAAAATGTCCCAAACATGGCCTCAAAAAACGTGTAAGTTACCAGACTACTACCTTAAGAACCACTCCAAACAAAACACTAGAAGTGCTAATCAATTTACCTGCACTAAATCTCGTAAGGAAACACGTGGACGCCGCCTCGGCGCTTAGACTCAAAAGTATGGCGCTATGGAAAGAACAGTGGTTTGGCCACGCCTGTATTTTGCACAGTCTGAACAGTCACAAACAAGAAAAAGACTATTCTACTCCTAGACTCACCTTCGACAAGCTCTTCAAAACGATTATACGACAAGAAGGAAGCGGCAGACACCAAGACCATGGAGAAGGGTGAATTAAATTTTTATACAGACGGTTCCAAGCTAGACGATAAGGTTAGCTATGGTGTATTTTCGAAAGAATTAGGACTGGAACTATCCGTTCGACTACCAGACTACTGCAGCGTCTATCAGGTTCTAGCTATAAAAGAAGTGGCTACATGTCTAAATACACATGCCATAACAAACCCCTTATTTGCGTCCGCGGCACACGGATATTGAGGGAAACTGTAAAACCGATGAGCTGGCTTGGAAAGGTACTGCTCAGTGACAAAAGTATCATTGGGATACCTATGGCCACGAGTAAATTAATAATGAAAAACAAAATTTTCCAAGAAGCCATGAAAAGAAGAAGATACATACGTAACAGCTAGGCTACTATCGCCGCAAATAAACAAGAAAAGAACAAATTGCTTAGCCTCTCAAGAGATGATAGGAGTATTCACCCATGAATATTGTAGAAGTTGTAGAGATAAGAATGAGGATGAGGAAGAAACAGTTGGTCACTTCCTTTGCAATTGTCCAGCCTTAGCTAAAATCAGCCTCCGCGAGGGTAGGCACCTTGTCGTGGTGCGGGGCTTAGTCGAATCATTAATCAGGCCTTATCATTGGATGGCAGTGGGTTCGTTTACGTACATTCCAGTAATAAACGAGTTCACTCCACTTCTATGGCTCGCACTGCCCTTTTGAACGATGACCAAGTTCTGCCAACCGGAGGAGCAAACCTCTTGAAAAAAAACAAAAACAAAGTCTGGGTTGGAACAAGGTGTAATACGACCCGTGCCGAGGTTCAGCCTGGCTGGGGACCCAGATCGAAAATAGCCCAGTCGTGAACGGATTGCTTCGGATATCTGGCGACCTCCAGTTCTATCTAGCCTTACCTGTGCACACGGACCTCCCTTGTCCGACACTCGTGGGACCAAAAATGGAGAAAAATTGAAATAAACATAGTTATAACAAGGAGGATGGTCCTCCCAAAAAATAGACGAAGGTGAACCCGACTGCTGCCACAGCTGCCACCGGAATTAATAGGATACAGAGGGGGCTTGAGCGATAGGGCTGGTCCCAGTACGAGTACTGCAGGAGGCAGCGGGGGACGAGGAGGCTTGGGAAAATCGGTCTCCAAGCTACCAACACCAGTAGTTACGGGATCAACTCCGCTTAGGGCGAGCAATCCCCATTTCACCTCAACCTCTTTCAGGGGACGAGGGTCGGCACCTGCTTCCAGGTTTAACCGGCAGGTTGCCATAGAAGGGCGTAGTACCTCTAGGCGAAGTACTATTGTAGGGCAGGGGGAAAAGGGTAAACATGGCCGTCCCTCTAAGCAAAGCTACCTATGAGAAAAAGGCGGCCAGTAGGGTCTTATTTAAACTAGGAGAAGTAGCAACAGAACAGCTAACAGAGGGAGGGAGTAATATCCGACTGGGGGAAACCGGCGGGTGCTGCTCCTAAAAGACAACGTTCTGCAAAGAACGCAAAAGAAAAGGTCGCCAAAAAGCAAAAAACAGGTGGCCATAAATACCCAACGTTCAGTGAGGTCGTAAAAGGCGGCGGTGAGATACTGGCCGTCATTGACAAGGGAGAGGAGGAAGGGAACATTCCTAAGGAAAAATGGAGGTGGATTGAGGAGGCTATCGCGAAAGTTTACCTCCAGATCCTAGAGGAACACCCCGGACCACCTCCCCTTTGCCATGACGCAGGCTGGTATAAAGGTAGAGCAAAGCTCAACGCCTGCGAAGACGTTAGGTAAGCCACGCTCTACAGGTTGGCCATAGCCAGGATAGGAGAGGTTTGGCCGGGAGCCAAACTCAAAGCGGTCAGTAAGGTAGAAATTCCAAGCAGACCTCGAGCTCGGGTTTAGATTCCGGCCAAAAAATCGAGCAAATGCTCAAAACATTTAACAGCGACCTGCCAACTCACAACTGGAAGGTAGGGAAAGTAGAAGAGCCAATAGAGGGAAGAAGACAGGTGATGCTCATCCTCAATGGAGAATCGCTCGCCCCACAGGCGCAAAAAAATAATGTTGTAAGGTTCAGGTTTGTTTACGCAACCATTCGGATCTATCGCAGCGACGAACCGGCTTTGGACTCAGTTGAGGAGGGTGACAAAGCCGGCTTGCGTAGCGTTACGGAAGAAGGGTTGGTCTGCAGCCAGAGCTCAACCGATTCCGAGAGGCTGACCGGTGTGGGACCGCTTTTCAACGAAGAGGATCTCCTCGCTGACACTGAGGGTGGGGAGATCTCGGAGGAGGACGTTAACGTCACGATGGTGGAGACGAAACGGACAGATTCACGTGAAGTTGATCCAAATTAATCCCCACCACTCCAAGCTTGCGTATACGCACCTTTCCGTCCCCTTGGCTGCCGGTGGACTTGACGTAGTCTTCATTCAAGAGCCATGGATATGCGGCAACAAAATCTGTGGACTCGGAGTGAAGGGCTTCAAACTAAATGCCGTACATAACACAGGTAAGATCCGCAGTTGCATTCTAGCTAGAAATAATATCAATATTATCTTGCTTCCACAGCTCAGTAGCGGCAACTTGGTGGCGGCAAGCATCGAGCTTGGGAAAACCGGCTTTTGGTTTGACTCCGCCTATATGGCCCACGAAAAACACGCCCCGCCGGAAGAGGTTCGGGTGCTCGTGAAAGAGGCAACTCTGAAGAAGAAACACCTGGTTGTCTCCTGCGACGCAAACGCACATAACACCCTGTGGGGGAGTAGCGACACTAACGCTAGAGGTTAGTCTTTACTTGACTTTATCTTAAAAAGCAAAATTAGTGTGTTGAATTTAGGCTCAGAGCCGACCTTTGTCACAATGAATAGAGAGGAAGTTCTGGATTTCACCCTGGCTTTCGACATGTTTTCCCACTACGTTAAGAGATGGCGCGTTTCAAACGAAAACTCGTTCTCAGACCATCGATACATCGAATTTGAAATCGACATTAGATCCCCTCAAGTCGGTAAGTTTAGAAACATACGAAAAACCGACTGGGGAGTTTACAATAATAAACTAAAAACTTTATTGCCAAAGATAGCCCCCAAAGACCCCACTACAAGTGGGGAGCTGGATAAATTGGTTAATCAGGTAACTAGAGAAATGAATATCTCTTTAGCAGCTAGTTGCCCGGCTGTCACACCCAGAGGAAAGGCCAAACCACCTTGGTGGACCAAGCAACTAACCTCGCTACAAAAACACCATAGAACGTTATTCAACGTCGCCAAGGCCACGAGAAGGTCAGGGGACAAGCGAGCCTATAAGGCTGAACTGAAAAAGTATAAAAAAGCAGTCAGAGCTGCGCAACGTGAATCTTGGCAAAAGAATTGAGGAAACTCCAGAAGCGGCCAGATAAAGAAAAATTCTTTCAAAGACGCCATGTAACCTAGGCTATCTACAAGGTCAAGGGAATACATGGACTACGTCGAAAGAGGAATCATTAAGTCTTCTACTAGATACACACTTCAAAGGAAACAAGCCGGTGGAACAAAATGATTCTGCTAATCATGAAAGGCAATCAAACTTAGGAAGTCTATTAGTGACAAACGCACAGACTAAATGGGCTATCAACACTTTTGGTCCTTATAAATCACCTGGACTAAACGCTATATATCCTGTGAAATTGCAGAAATCACGGGATATTGCCTCACCGTTTATTAAAATCATCATTAGAAGTTGTCTTAACATGGGCTACATTCCGCTAGGATGGAGAGTGACTAAAGTCTCTTTCATACCCAAAGCAGGCAGGTCCTCACACTGTAACCCCAAAGACTTCAGACCAATTAGTCTTACGTCTTTCCTCCTCAAAATTTTAGAGAGGATAGGGGACGAGTACACACGAGGCGCTATACCAATAAATAAATTCTCCCCGGCGCTGCATGCCTACACTAAGGGGAAATCTACAGAAACCGCCTTACACTCGCTTGTCGGGTTGGTGGAGAAATTTTTATCGGATAAAGAGTTTGCCATGGTTGCCTTCGTAGATATAGAAGGCGCCTTCAACAATATAAAGGCGAGCGCTATAGTAGATGCTTTAGAAGACTTTGGAGTTGAACCACACGTTGTTGCCCTGATAGAAGCAATACTCGTCAGAAGGAAGGTAACGGAAAACTTAGGCAGCACTACCCTAAGCAGACAGGTCTGCAGAGGCACACCACAAAGTGGTGTCCTCTCCCCTCTCCTCTGGATTTTGGCGGTAAACTCGCTATTGCTGACCCTGGAGAGAGGAGGTTCCCACATCACTGCATACGCAGATTATCTAGCAATTGCTGCTAAAGGCAGATATCCTAACACCCTCATGGACATTCTGCGCTCTAACATGGCCACGCTTAGAAGTGAACTGAGAGTAGGGGACTCGCTATAAATCCCGCAAAAACTGAAATAATTCTCTTTAACAAAGAAACATAGGCTTCCTATAATCTCCCCGCTGGTTTTCAGGGGTGTGGAAATTCCTTTGAGAGAGAATGTCAAGTACTAAGGACTCATATAAGATAGAAAACTTACATGGAAATCTAATATTGAGGAAAGAGTAGAAAACGCCAACGGTGCATTATATATACAATATATATAATTGGCGCGTACACCCTTTTTGGGTGTTTGGTGGAGCTTCTCCTCCTGTTTGTGGTGTGCGTGTTGATGTTGTTCCACAAATGGATGGAACGTTGCATTATATACCTGAAAAAACGCTGTCGGTATTAAAAGGGGGTTAACACCTCGTAGCCATCTGCTCAAAAGGAGAGTTACGCTAAAATCATGAGTAAGGTCCAAAGAACAGCTTTTTTATGCATCTCTGGTGTTTTAAGGTAGTAGTGTGGTAACTTATTTTGAAAATTTCGAATTTCGGTTTCTTACATATTTTGAAAGTGCGATATATTGGTACAAATACTGTACAAATTTTAGACCGAAATCCGAAATATTGACGAAATTATAGCACATACATGAGAGCGGCTCGTACTTGTGCGGCTCAATTGCTAAAACTTTAAACGCGTTTTTCTCAAAACAACGAAAACAACAAAAATTTAGATATGTTTTTCTAAACATCAATAGTTCTGGCGGGTAGTAGATTTAATTTATTTCGTCCCTAACTTTCCATTTTTTAGTCCGATTTCCACTTAAGGGGGAAGTCTACTGTGACAAGGGAAAAAACAGGCTTATTTTCCGGATTTTATTTCTAACAAAATATTGCTCGTACATAAAATCTATTTAAACTCTTATCTTTATTATATATTTAAGTTTTTGAAAAAAAAATTTTAAGTCAAAATATTCAAAATGGCCGCTGTGGCACTTCTGCAAGCGCAGGTCCGCTTTTCTTAGGTGCCTAAACGGTGTACATGAAATCTTACGTTTCGGTGATCTAAAACAAAAAAACAAAATATTGTTATCATATACATAGTATTGACTCTCGTCTGACGTAGGATTATGTCGATAAAAAATTTTGGCGTTGAAAAAAAATTCTTGAAATTTTTTTCTTTTTTTTTGCCTAAAATTGATGTTACTATTGTTTATAACAATTTAACAAATAACGATATCAAAAAAATCCTATGTCAGACGAGAGACACTATTACAGAGAATATATAATTAAATTTTTAAGCTGATTCATTTATCAGAACTCGAGATATCGTGTACACCGTATACAAAAACTTAGTTTCGAGAAAAATGCGTTTAAAGTTTCAGTATAGCAGGTACGCGCTTTGGAGCGCTTCGGGAAAAGGTCGAAATTTCAACGAAGAAAAATTTAGCCAGCTGTAACACATATTGTACCTTATTTAAGAGGGTTCAAAGTATTTTTTAAGCTAATAAAAAAAAATCGATTTTTTGAAAAATTCACAGTAGACTTCCCCCTTAAAAAAAAGGCAATTTTCTTACGATGTCCGCCATTTTGTTATTTTTTGTCAAAATCATTTGATCTTACTACCCGCCAGAACGACAAGCACACTGATTAATAAGCAATTTTTTTTTTCTGTTTCAGATGACCACAAGTGACGAAATCACGCCGGCCAGCCACTGTACCTCTTTTTTTTGCCGCTTGCTGCAGTGTACAAAAATAGTATCAAAACATTCAAAAAAAAAAAACATTTGTTTTGTACACCTTCTGATACCTTCAATAACATATCAGAAAATCAAACCGATTGGATTTTATTTTCCCTTCCAAAAAATGTCCCAAACATGGCCTCAAAAAACGTGTAAGTTACCAGACTACTACCTTAAGAACCACTCCAAACAAAACACTAGAAGTGCTAATCAATTTACCTGCACTAAATCTCGTAAGGAAACACGTGGACGCCGCCTCGGCGCTTAGACTCAAAAGTATGGCGCTATGGAAAGAACAGTGGTTTGGCCACGCCTGTATTTTGCACAGTCTGAACAGTCACAAACAAGAAAAAGACTATTCTACTCCTAGACTCACCTTCGACAAGCTCTTCAAAACGATTATACGACAAGAAGGAAGCGGCAGACACCAAGACCATGGAGAAGGGTGAATTAAATTTTTATACAGACGGTTCCAAGCTAGACGATAAGGTTAGCTATGGTGTATTTTCGAAAGAATTAGGACTGGAACTATCCGTTCGACTACCAGACTACTGCAGCGTCTATCAGGTTCTAGCTATAAAAGAAGTGGCTACATGTCTAAATACACATGCCATAACAAACCCCTTATTTGCGTCCGCGGCACACGGATATTGAGGGAAACTGTAAAACCGATGAGCTGGCTTGGAAAGGTACTGCTCAGTGACAAAAGTATCATTGGGATACCTATGGCCACGAGTAAATTAATAATGAAAAACAAAATTTTCCAAGAAGCCATGAAAAGAAGAAGATACATACGTAACAGCTAGGCTACTATCGCCGCAAATAAACAAGAAAAGAACAAATTGCTTAGCCTCTCAAGAGATGATAGGAGTATTCACCCATGAATATTGTAGAAGTTGTAGAGATAAGAATGAGGATGAGGAAGAAACAGTTGATCACTTCCTTTGCAATTGTCCAGCCTTAGCTAAAATCAGCCTCCGCGAGGGTAGGCACCTTGTCGTGGTGCGGGGCTTAGTCGAATCATTAATCAGGCCTTATCATTGGATGGCAGTGGGTTCGTTTACGTACATTCCAGTAATAAACGAGTTCACTCCACTTCTATGGCTCGCACTGCCCTTTTGAACGATGACCAAGTTCTGCCAACCGGAGGAGCAAACCTCTTGAAAAAAAACAAAAACAAAGTCTGGGTTGGAACAAGGTGTAATACGACCCGTGCCGAGGTTCAGCCTGGCTGGGGACCCAGATCGAAAATAGCCCAGTCGTGAACGGATTGCTTCGGATATCTGGCGACCTCCAGTTCTATCTAGCCTTACCTGTGCACACGGACCTCCCTTGTCCGACACTCGTGGGACCAAAAATGGAGAAAAATTGAAATAAACATAGTTATAACAAGGAGGATGGTCCTCCCAAAAAATAGACGAAGGTGAACCCGACTGCTGCCACAGCTGCCACCGGAATTAATAGGATACAGAGGGGGCTTGAGCGATAGGGCTGGTCCCAGTACGAGTACTGCAGGAGGCAGCGGGGGACGAGGAGGCTTGGGAAAATCGGTCTCCAAGCTACCAACACCAGTAGTTACGGGATCAACTCCGCTTAGGGCGAGCAATCCCCATTTCACCTCAACCTCTTTCAGGGGACGAGGGTCGGCACCTGCTTCCAGGTTTAACCGGCAGGTTGCCATAGAAGGGCGTAGTACCTCTAGGCGAAGTACTATTGTAGGGCAGGGGGAAAAGGGTAAACATGGCCGTCCCTCTAAGCAAAGCTACCTATGAGAAAAAGGCGGCCAGTAGGGTCTTATTTAAACTAGGAGAAGTAGCAACAGAACAGCTAACAGAGGGAGGGAGTAATATCCGACTGGGGGAAACCGGCGGGTGCTGCTCCTAAAAGACAACGTTCTGCAAAGAACGCAAAAGAAAAGGTCGCCAAAAAGCAAAAAACAGGTGGCCATAAATACCCAACGTTCAGTGAGGTCGTAAAAGGCGGCGGTGAGATACTGGCCGTCATTGACAAGGGAGAGGAGGAAGGGAACATTCCTAAGGAAAAATGGAGGTGGATTGAGGAGGCTATCGCGAAAGTTTACCTCCAGATCCTAGAGGAACACCCCGGACCACCTCCCCTTTGCCATGACGCAGGCTGGTATAAAGGTAGAGCAAAGCTCAACGCCTGCGAAGACGTTAGGTAAGCCACGCTCTACAGGTTGGCCGTAGCCAGGATAGGAGAGGTTTGGCCGGGAGCCAAACTCAAAGCGGTCAGTAAGGTAGAAATTCCAAGCAGACCTCGAGCTCGGGTTTAGATTCCGGCCAAAAAATCGAGCAAATGCTCAAAACATTTAACAGCGACCTGCCAACTCACAACTGGAAGGTAGGGAAAGTAGAAGAGCCAATAGAGGGAAGAAGACAGGTGATGCTCATCCTCAATGGAGAATCGCTCGCCCCACAGGCGCAAAAAAATAATGTTGTAAGGTTCAGGTTTGTTTACGCAACCATTCGGATCTATCGCAGCGACGAACCGGCTTTGGACTCAGTTGAGGAGGGTGACAAAGCCGGCTTGCGTAGCGTTACGGAAGAAGGGTTGGTCTGCAGCCAGAGCTCAACCGATTCCGAGAGGCTGACCGGTGTGGGACCGCTTTTCAACGAAGAGGATCTCCTCGCTGACACTGAGGGTGGGGAGATCTCGGAGGAGGACGTTAACGTCACGATGGTGGAGACGAAACGGACAGATTCACGTGAAGTTGATCCAAATTAATCCCCACCACTCCAAGCTTGCGTATACGCACCTTTCCGTCCCCTTGGCTGCCGGTGGACTTGACGTAGTCTTCATTCAAGAGCCATGGATATGCGGCAACAAAATCTGTGGACTCGGAGTGAAGGGCTTCAAACTAAATGCCGTACATAACACAGGTAAGATCCGCAGTTGCATTCTAGCTAGAAATAATATCAATATTATCTTGCTTCCACAGCTCAGTAGCGGCAACTTGGTGGCGGCAAGCATCGAGCTTGGGAAAACCGGCTTTTGGTTTGACTCCGCCTATATGGCCCACGAAAAACACGCCCCGCCGGAAGAGGTTCGGGTGCTCGTGAAAGAGGCAACTCTGAAGAAGAAACACCTGGTTGTCTCCTGCGACGCAAACGCACATAACACCCTGTGGGGGAGTAGCGACACTAACGCTAGAGGTTAGTCTTTACTTGACTTTATCTTAAAAAGCAAAATTAGTGTGTTGAATTTAGGCTCAGAGCCGACCTTTGTCACAATGAATAGAGAGGAAGTTCTGGATTTCACCCTGGCTTTCGACATGTTTTCCCACTACGTTAAGAGATGGCGCGTTTCAAACGAAAACTCGTTCTCAGACCATCGATACATCGAATTTGAAATCGACATTAGATCCCCTCAAGTCGGTAAGTTTAGAAACATACGAAAAACCGACTGGGGAGTTTACAATAATAAACTAAAAACTTTATTGCCAAAGATAGCCCCCAAAGACCCCACTACAAGTGGGGAGCTGGATAAATTGGTTAATCAGGTAACTAGAGAAATGAATATCTCTTTAGCAGCTAGTTGCCCGGCTGTCACACCCAGAGGAAAGGCCAAACCACCTTGGTGGACCAAGCAACTAACCTCGCTACAAAAACACCATAGAACGTTATTCAACGTCGCCAAGGCCACGAGAAGGTCAGGGGACAAGCGAGCCTATAAGGCTGAACTGAAAAAGTATAAAAAAGCAGTCAGAGCTGCGCAACGTGAATCTTGGCAAAAGAATTGAGGAAACTCCAGAAGCGGCCAGATAAAGAAAAATTCTTTCAAAGACGCCATGTAACCTAGGCTATCTACAAGGTCAAGGGAATACATGGACTACGTCGAAAGAGGAATCATTAAGTCTTCTACTAGATACACACTTCAAAGGAAACAAGCCGGTGGAACAAAATGATTCTGCTAATCATGAAAGGCAATCAAACTTAGGAAGTCTATTAGTGACAAACGCACAGACTAAATGGGCTATCAACACTTTTGGTCTTTATAAATCACCTGGACTAAACGCTATATATCCTGTGAAATTGCAGAAATCACGGGATATTGCCTCACCGTTTATTAAAATCATCATTAGAAGTTGTCTTAACATGGGCTACATTCCGCTAGGATGGAGAGTGACTAAAGTCTCTTTCATACCCAAAGCAGGCAGGTCCTCACACTGTAACCCCAAAGACTTCAGACCAATTAGTCTTACGTCTTTCCTCCTCAAAATTTTAGAGAGGATAGGGGACGAGTACACACGAGGCGCTATACCAATAAATAAATTCTCCCCGGCGCTGCATGCCTACACTAAGGGGAAATCTACAGAAACCGCCTTACACTCGCTTGTCGGGTTGGTGGAGAAATTTTTATCGGATAAAGAGTTTGCCATGGTTGCCTTCGTAGATATAGAAGGCGCCTTCAACAATATAAAGGCGAGCGCTATAGTAGATGCTTTAGAAGACTTTGGAGTTGAACCACACGTTGTTGCCCTGATAGAAGCAATACTCGTCAGAAGGAAGGTAACGGAAAACTTAGGCAGCACTACCCTAAGCAGACAGGTCTGCAGAGGCACACCACAAAGTGGTGTCCTCTCCCCTCTCCTCTGGATTTTGGCGGTAAACTCGCTATTGCTGACCCTGGAGAGAGGAGGTTCCCACATCACTGCATACGCAGATTATCTAGCAATTGCTGCTAAAGGCAGATATCCTAACACCCTCATGGACATTCTGCGCTCTAACATGGCCACGCTTAGGAGCTGGACTGAGAGTAGGGGACTCGCTATAAATCCCGCAAAAACTGAAATAATTCTCTTCACAAGGAAACATAGGCTTCCTATAATCTCCCCTCTGGTTTTCAAGGGTGTGGAGATTCCTTTAAGAGAGAATGTCAAGTACTTAGGACTCATATTAGATAGGAAACTCACATTGAAACCTAATATTGAGGAAAGAGTAAAAAAGGGCCAACGTTGCATTATATACTTGCAAAAGAGCAGTCGCTATTAAATGGGGGTTAACACCTCGTATTACACATATGTTCTATACTTCGGTAGTTAGACCAATCTTAATATATGGAATACTTGTATGGTGGCCATCTACTCTAAAGGCGAGTTACGCTAAAATCATGAGTAAGGTCCAAAGAACAGCTTTTTTATGCATCTCTGGTGCTTTAAGGACTACCCCAAACAAAGCGGTAGAAGTGCTAATCAATTTGCCTGCACTAAATCTCGTAGGGAAACACGTGGCCGCCGCCTCGGCGCTTAGACTCAAAAGTATGGCGCTATGGAAAGAACGGCGGTTTGGCCACGCCTGTATTTTGCACACTCTGAACAGTCACAAACAAGAAATATACTATTCTACTCCTAGACTTACCTTCGACAAGCTCTTCAAGACAAGTATACCGTCAAGAAGGAAGTGGCAAACACCAAGACCATGGAGAAGGGGGGAATTAAATTTTTATACAGATAGACGATAAAGTCGGCTATGGAGTGTTTTCGAAAGAATTAGGACTGGAACTATCCGTTCGACTAACAGACTACGGCAGCGTCTATCAGGCAGAGGTTCTAGCCATAAAAGAAGTGGCTACATACCTAAATATGCATGCCGTAACAAAAACCACTATAAATATATTCCCGGATAGCCAAACGGCCATTAAATCAATGAATGCGGCTATACTAAGATCAAAGGTTGCACAGGAATGCCGAGTAGCCCTAAATGATATTAGCGTCGTATTCAAGGTCAGCCTTATTTGGGTTCCGGGACACAGAGATATTAAGGGAAATTGTAAAGCTAATGAGCTAGCCGGAAAAGGTTCTGCTCTTCAACTGTTCCGTGATAAAAGTACCATTGAAGTACCTTTGGCCACGAGTAAATTAATAGTAAAAAACAACATTACCCAAGAGGACAATAGGTCATGGGAAGAAGAAGATACATGCGTAACAGCCAGGCTACTATGGCCGCAAATAAACAAGAAAAGAACAAAGGAATTGCTTAGCCTCTCAAGAGAAGATATATCGAAGGTCGTGGCTTGTGTCACCGGCCACTGGCTATTTGGAAGGCATTCCTTGAGACTAGGAGTATTCCCCCATGATTATTGTAGAAGCTGTAGAGATGAGGATGAGGAAGAAACAGTAGAGCACTTCCTTTGCAATTGCCCAGCCTTAGCTAAAATCAGAGCAGGTAGTCTAGGTAAGCACATTTTCAATTCTCTTACAGAATTATCTGGCGCGGGGATTAGACCAATCCTGGGCTTCATAAGAGCCTCAAAATGGTTTCACGAAAGTAAATAAACAAGGTTCTCGTGTCGCACAGTGGTATCACAACGGACCTGTGAGGTCTAAGTGAGTTGGTCATACGGACCGACTACCACCATAACCTAACCTAACCTAGGTAAAATCAGAGCAAGTTGTCTAGGTAAAAACATTTTGAATTCTCTTACAGAACTGGCTGGCATGGACCGACTATCACCATAACCTAACCTAACCCAAAGCTGTGGGTCCCAGCACACCAACAACTAAAAATTAACCTACCACATCCGCTAAAGGCATGGAGAAAAAGCGCGTAAATAAAGGCGCATCGAGGTATAAGCTCTGCTTGAGGTCTCTCGCTATCCTTGCGAGGATACGAAATAACGAGACCGAAGGTAAGGCTGACAAGTCAAAAGGTGGTACACGAGTCCTGGCATTTCAAACCCCTCGAAAGACAGAAGCCAAAAACGAAACCGTTCGCAAGACGAAAACAACAGGGCAACAAAGAAGAATAAGATTGCAGATCAGGGTGCGGTTGTCTCCAAACATATCAATCAATTCAATGATGTGGCATAGGACCATCTTCAAATAGCACTGGTAGACTGAACTTCCAACCGTGGCAAACCTGTGCTCGACAAATGGTCGGAGATTGCACAGTTATCTCGCATAATCGTCGACCTTGTCATCGCTTACTCGGAGGGCTAATCACCAGGTTTCGACTCGGTGAAAGTGGTTCGCGGCCACCGTGTAATCAAATGCGATGACCGTATCGAAATCCTTTAAGAACCAACTTGAAGAGGTTCAAAAATATAGTAAACAACAGGATAGGAGAGAGAGTAGGGTTATAACACTGGAGAAGGCATTTAGTAGGACCTACAAAACGTCCTGCCCCATAAAATTTCGTCTTTCCTGCTAAAAACCTTTGAAAGACTTTTGGATATACACCTCAGAAGCTTTTTGGAGAGCTCTGGTATATCAACTGCACAACAGCAAAAAAGACCAATCTATGGATATTATTCGAAAAAAAAGCGTGAAATGGAAACTTATGTTGAAGAGCATTAAGTATAGGTTTCTCAAAATAGGCAACCCTGGACACAGGGTGAGTAAGTAAGGACGCCGTCTTCGCCTTATACCTCGAATCAATGCGGAAGCAGTCGCGGGGAGGAGGTAAAAATCCAAGAGAAGATGAGGGATAATTTTAGTGGAATCATCACACACGTAGTAGCGACGGTTACTATATGGTGCGAACGCATTTTTAACCCAACCTCACCAAAAAAAGCAACAAAAAAAGGCAAATCTATGGAGACAACGCTTAACGAGGTAGTCCGAACAATTGAGGGCTCTCTAGAGAACAAACATTACACCATGGCGGCATTCTTGGATATAGAAGGCGCTTTTAACACTACAGATGCCATCCAACGGGCGTTGATAGACTTAGAAGTGGCCTATTGCATGAGTAATTTGATCATCTCTATGCTACAAACCGGGATTATCAAAGCAAATATAGGTAATATCAAAATAACCAAGAAGGTCCACAGGGGGGAGTATTATCTCCTCTTCGTTGGCTATGTGTGATCAGCAAAATCTTAATAAAACTTAATAGAGTTGGGATAAAAGCGGTGGCGTACGCTAATGATGTGTGTCAAGACTGCGTCCCAATACGATCACTGGGATCCTCCAAAGGGCGTTGGGCGAGCTTAAATTTAAGCCCGCGTAAAACAGAACTTGTGCTTTTTACCACCAGACACAAGGTACCAACCTTTACCCTACCAAATATCAACGGAAAACTCTTTCACTTTCCACAGTGCAAGGTAATATACTTGGGGTAATTCTGGACTCCACGCTTAGCTGGAAATTAAACGTCGAATAACGGGTAAGGAAAGCAGAAATTGCTTTATATGCCTGTAAACGTATGCTTGGAAGAATATGGGGTCTTCAACATACGTTATGGTTGTATAAGGCGGTTATACGACCTATTTTATCGTATGGTTTTGTAGTTTGGTGGAGAGCTCTAGGGAGAGATTACAAAAACAAATTACTCGGCAGAATACAAAGAACAGGGTGCAATTAGGGTATGTCCAAGGGAGGTTCTCAATGTACATTTTAACACACGTTATTCCAATAGACTTACCTATAAAGAAGATGGCAACCATATGTGAATTTGGGTTAAATGAAGCGGGTCGCTGGAGGAAAAAACTTATTGTCACGCAAGTCTATTATTGCGACAAACTGTGGTGTTGGAGCTAGTATATATTCTCATAGACTTAAAATTGAAAGATCTGTGCGTCTTCAATGTACATACTAAAACACGTTATTCCAATAGACTTACCTATAAAGAAAATGGCAACCATATGTGCATTTGCGTTAAATGAAGCGGGTCGCTGGAGGAAAAAACTCATTGTCACGCAAGTCTATTATTGCGACAAACTGTGGTGTTGGAGCTAGTATATATTCTCATAGACTTAAAATTGAAAGATCTGTGCGTCTTCCTAATACCAGCAGTGTCTTCCAGGCGGAAGTACTGGCAATTGGGGAAGCCTGTAGGCTACTAATCACAGTGGACAATGTCGCTATTCTTTCGGATAGCCAAGCTGCAATCCTGGCACTGGGTTCGGTTACTACAACCTCTAAAGGGGTGGAACAAAGTAGGAATAGCCTTACCACCTTGAGTAAAAACCATAAAGTAACCTTAATCTGGGTCCCGGGACACCGGAACATTGAAGGTAACGAAAAAGCAGATGAATGGCAAGATCTGTCATGAATAACGCTCTTGCAGAACCGGTATTCACACCATTAGGTGCAGTCAAGAATGCAATTTCCCTAAAATACCTTTGAATCGCGGACCGTAGATGGAGAGACCAGACGAAATGCAATATTAGCAGAACGTTATGGCCCATCGACAACCTCAAACAATCGTCTACATTGATAAACATGAAACGACGGAACGCCTGGAGACTAACAACAAGCAGCCTTAAATGGGCATCCCGCACAACACATACTGTCATACCGGAGAAAAAGGAAACAATCTTCCATTTCCCCTGTGAATGCCCTGCCCTACGGAAGGACAGAATGTTAACCCTGGGCAAACTTCTGGTTCTCAAACCGCACAGGCTGGATATAGTCTTGTTGTAAAGTAGGTAAAGAGGATGTGACAACAAAATGGTGGGGAAGCCTGTGGGGTGGTGTGCTGACAAGTACAGGGTCCGGCACTCCAAGTGTAACCGATTAAAAAGGCTATACATTTAGTTTGGAAAATGACTTTATTCAATTCAAAGTCAAAAATGTATGAAAATAATACATAATTAAGAATCAATTTACTTTTGCTCAATATGACCACCTTTTGCCTTGACTATGGCCTTGAGACCGTCCAGAAACGTATCGCAAGCTCCCCGAGTATGACCTGTAGGTATTTTGGCTCACTCGCGGACAATGGGTTTTTTCAGCAACTCGAAACTGGTGAGACTTTTAGTTCGAACATTGCTCTCTAAAATGGCCGAAAGATAATTATTCATCAGATTCGCGTCGGGTCAATTTTGGAGCCATTGTGTGGACATTATGAAGTTCGGAACGTTGTTTTTCAGATATTCTTGGCTCACTCGAGATTTGTGAGACGGTGCCGAGTCCTGTTGAAACGTCCATGGTCAGCCATCGAAATGTTTGTCTGCCTACGGCTTCAAAGCAACATCCAAAATACTTTTTTTTTAAATATTTCGCATTTACCTTGACACCAGACTCGATGAAAACCATTGGAGAGCACCCATCTGAGATTACAGCGGCCCAAACGATTACTTGTGGCGGGTGCTGCCTCCTGGTGGCCAATCGATGACTCAAATTATCGAATGAATAGTCGGTTAAATAAACCTTATCGTTTTTGGAGTTTACGAGTCACTCAGCTTAAAAAAATTTCTCGTCAGAAAACACAATGTTCGGAAATGGACAACTTTCGGCCAAGCGAAGCAATTCCTTCGCTCTCTCAAGTTTGACTTGTTGCTGTTTTTGTGTGAGATCATGCGCCTTTTGAATCTTATATGGCTTAACTTTGAGATAATTTTTCAGTATGCGGCGGATGCTACAGTCAGATATTTTCAGTTCTTTCGCCATTTGATTGGCACTTAGTCGGGGATGTCCCGCTTCTTCACTTTTTGAACCATTTCACGTGAAGTTGCAGTCCTTTGATGACCACCTCCATGACGTTTCGCGATGCTACCAGTATCATTGTAACGAGTTATGGTGCCATAAACAAAAACTTTATTTACTTTAAGGTGCTCGAGCTCACGAACCAACGCTGGTTGTGATTTTCCAGCCAAATATAATGCAATCACACTGTTACGTTTGAAATCCTTTACTGATTTCTTTTTTCGCGTTTGCTATCGGCAAAATGTTTCCGCGCGCTTGTGAACAATACTCTGGATTGTAATTTAGCCAACTAACACACAGCTGATGCCCGTGCACACTTAGAGTGCCGTACCCTGTATGATGTAGCAGTTACTTTCACAATTTTGCTTCGCATGACCGGATCATTAATTCCGAGTACCAGCAGGCTTGCAATTTTCATTTTCTTCCATTTGTGTGGCCTCTAAATTGTCAAAGTTTATTAAAATTACTCTAAACTATCAATCTTTGTTCAGAGATTTCGACATTCTTGGGACGAAAAGCAAAACCGAAATACATTGCTCTCGCTGTTTTTACTTTGCTGCTGCTACCTGTTTATCGTGCTTTGATTCAACCATTTTTTGCAAGAAAACGTTATTCGACGTATTTTTCAGCTAGCCCCAACCGAGAAGAATATAATACATAATTGCGCCTTCTCAAGTGGCATGGCGCCAATTAAAGGTCCCTACGAAGGATATTAACAGAAAAAACACTTCACCAACATGCAATTCTTACCGATAATAACACGTGGGCTGACACAAATTTGAATAAAGCTCTCACATTTACGAAACATTTTAAAAATACCTTCTGCAATCGAAAAACAGGCAACAAAAAACTTATCTGATACAGTTGGATTCAAAGACGGAGTAATCAGAAAAATGGCCATGCATGAAATACTGACAAAACAATAGGAATATAAACAACAACATATTTCCATTCTACGACACAATTAATCCACAAAGTATAATTGTGGTACCCGACGATGGAATTAAGTACCTAAGGAATATATTAAACTCGTCTTTAAGACGCAAATATTTCCCTTTGCCTTAGAAAGTTTCTGAAATAATTCCTCTGCCAAATAAAGGGTTCTCCAACAAAAGGTGTTATCTATCGCTATCGGGAGATGATTAACGATTGCTTATGGCCGGAATTGGATGGTATTGATCTGTCTTACGTGCCACACAAGCAACAGCCCAGGGTCGATTCAAGATCTCAAAGATGGAATTCGTGAGGCTATCGAGGACATAGGGCAGCCACTTTGTAATTCGGTTATGGAAAATTTCATGAGAAGGATATTGTCCTGTAAGCTTGGTCGTGGTGGTCATTTCCCTGATGTTATTTTCCACTATTAACGGCATACATTCCTCTTTATAATCAAATAAACACGATGAAAAACCTCCTCTTAAAAAAAAAATTTGCCTATCGGAGTCGGCTTAAAACTGCAGGTACCTCCATTCGTGGAACAACATCAAGACGCAACAAATAGGAGGAGGAGCTTAGCCAAATACCCAAAAAGGGTGTAAGCTAACGACATCATTCCCTTCCATCAATTTAGCTTTCGGCTTTTATTAAAGTGCTAAAAGTGCAACAACTGCTGCTTCAAAAATAAACACTGTTCAGGGAGAGGATATCGTGAGTGTAAGGACTGCGCAAAAGTGGTTTTCGAAATTCCGAAGTGGTAACTGCGACGTGGAGGATGCCCCGCGCGCTGGTCGTCCTGAAGTCTTTAACTCCGACGCCTTGCTCGAACCCGTGGAAGCTGAGCCAAATGTGACAGTCGATATGATAGCTCAGAGGTTAAATTCACACAGTTCACAAGCACCTGGTTCAGTTGAGAAAGGTTTCAAAGCTGGGAAAATAGGTTTCGCATGGACTTTCCGTCGCCAACCTTCAGCAGAGAGTGAATGTGTGTTCTCAGCTGCTGCAACGGCTTGAAAATGAAAATTTTTTAAACCCTATCGTTACTGGTGATGAAAAATGGGTCCTTTACAATAATCCTGTTTGCAAACGCCAATGGTTAGATAAAGATGAAACACCAGAACCGACCCCTAGAGATGGCCTTCACCCCAAGAAGATTCTCCTGTCTATTTGGTGGGATATGGCCGTCTTTAGTGAATAGACGCAAGGTTTTGTTTCACCACGACAACGCAAGACCTCATACCACAAGGCAAACATAGGCTAGCTGAACGAACTCGGATGGGAGCTAATGCCGCATCCACCATACTCTCCGGATATTGCACCTTGTGACTATCACCTGTTCCGTGGACTTCAATCCCAAATGAGTAACAAGAACTACTCCTCAAAAGAAGCTTTAAAAAGGGATATCGAAGCGTATTTTGGCTCCAAGGACAAACAATTTTTTGAGCAGGGAATTAAAAATTTGCCTAAACGTTGGGATGACATTGTCAATAATGAAGGAAAATAAATTATTGATTAATAAATACTTTAAACATCTTTTTTATTCATTTTAAAACCTCCTTTAAAATACGCACGAACTTCTGGACTGACCTGATAAATAGAGAAGATTCAGTCCTGACCCGTTTTTCATTTTGGACAGTAACAAAACAAGGGTAAGAATTCGACTCAGAAATTACTTCACCACAAGTTAACAGTAATTAATTGATATGGCTGCCGGAGAGAACTGAGTGGGAGTGACAGGCAAGTGTGAAAAAATGTAGTTTACATTACCTTATATTTTCTTGAGTACATAACAGATTAGTTCATTTGATATATCCATATGATTTGTAGCATGTTTACATATTAGATTTGTTCGTTTTGGTTTTTTATGAAAATTGCGCGAAATTGTATGTATGCATGTTTAAATACGTATATTAGCATTGGACATATGTATAAGTTAACACAACAGTTTACAACAGCCCAACAAGTTGACCATTGGCAACTAAATAACTGCTGACGCTTCATGAGCTGTTGACAAAGTCAAGTAAACAACAGTCAGCAGCAATTGCCCAAAATCGAAGTCAGCAATGACCAATAAAGAGAGCACATGCAAGTGCAACGTGACGTGTGGCCAATAGTAGGTATTATTTTAAGTTAAAGAAGTAATTGTAATTAATCTTAAGTTGGATTCAAAATAATAAAGACGAAAGCGAACGCACGTCTGCCGGTTTTTTAAAAATAAAGTTTAATAAATAAAACTTTAACATATGTTAGGTTATGAAAATTGCGCTAAAGTATACGTATGCATGTTTATATATATTTGCATACAACATATTTATGTGTATTCGGTTTATATGAAAATTGCTCGAAATACACTGTGGAACAAATTCAGGTTAGCAAAAATTAGGTCCATTCTGAGAGTGGCGGGTGAAAATAGAGGCGAAATTAGAAGACCCGTATCGCGCCGTTTTTTTATGTTAGTTCGAATTTTTTTTTAATCGGCCAACATCAATAAAAATAGCCAATGGCTACTACAAATTTTCAGAAATGACTGACACCTGCATGCACGCGCTAATACTGACACAACAAATTAGGGAAGAAAGAAAAGCAATTCCAATGTTTCATAAAGCAAAAACGCAGAAGCAATAACAACAATCAGAAACAACAACCATATGAAATGTACTTGCATGAAAACAAAAAACTAAATACACTAACTCTGATTCTCAAGAAAAGGTGTCAAACTTAAATTATTAAGCAATTTTTGGAATTGCTGGTGAAAAGGTTATATTGCTAAAGAAGGTCGAATCTATAATATAAAAATGAATCGCAAAATGTGTTGGTAAGCGCATAACTCAACAACGCACGGACCATTCTTAACAATTCATTTTTAAAACGTTCCTTTAAATTAAAGGATGGTTTTTACGGCGAGAAAAATTCTAATAATTTCCGGGAAAACCCTAAAACAGCCCTTTAATTGCACGTTCGAGTGTATGCGTGTTTGCGTTGGAGAATCTAATGCGTTCACACAAAAGTGATAATATCGTGGAATCGGCCAAATTGAAAAGTCAAAAAGTGTAAGAGCTATTGATTTGATTGGTCTCGCAATATTCTTGCTTGTGTTTTAGTTTCAGTTTCAGAACGAGTTAAAAAATGATTTCATTCACAAATAATACAATAAATAAAAATAGTTAAGTAAATTCTAAGAATAATGCAGGGCTGAACAAATCCAAACATATTTTAAGAATAATAATAGACAAACATGATTAATTAATCTAGAAAACCCATGTTTCTCACTATGTTGCCTGTTCCCGTGTTGGAAAACCATCAGATTTGTTTGTACCTTCTGCTCAAATATGAACGAGACGTTATCAATAAAACGGTCCGCGGATGACATATGGCAAAAATAAATTTTCTGTTTTTTTTGGTAGGACTGTTATAAGCTTACATGGCAAATTTCAGCGTGATATGTCACATAGTTTGTTTTCTGTGCTACTGTAAACAAGTCAAGCTCGAGTGTGTTCTTCGAATTCTCTTTTATGACTTCAATTGTCTCAAAATGTTTTCCACGGAGCGGCAACTTGAGCTTGGGAAACAGGAAAAATTCACATGGAGCCATATCAGGCGAATACGGTGCTTGCGGAACGATATTAACATTATTTTTGTTCAAATAATCGCGAACAAGACGTGATGTGTGAGCTGGTGCATTATCGTGATGCAAGAACCATGACTTGTTGTCCCACAATTCCTTCCTTTTAAGACGAATGTTCTCGCGCAAACGCTTTAAAACGTCTAAATAATATTCAGCGTTAACCGATTTTGCGATTTTTGCAATTTTCAAGCACAATTTCCTTTACTTTTCCGATGTTTTCGTCGTTTACTGATGTTGCTGGACGACGTTCAAGAGGCAAGTTTTTAACCGATGTACGGCCCTCTTTGAACGATTTGTACCACTGGAAAACACGTGCACGCGATAGAGCAGAGTCCCCATAGGTTGTCTGCAACATTTTTAAGGCGTCTGAAGCCGAAATTTTGTTGGAATAACAAAATTTCAAACAAATTCTTTGTTCAACTTGAATTTCCATCGTTAAATTCGAAGAACACACTCGAGCTTGACTTGTTTACAGTAGCACAGAAAACAAACTATGTGCCATATCACGCTGAAATTTGCCATGTAAGCTTATAACAGTCCTACCAAAAAACAAAAAATTTATTTTTGCCATATGTCATCCGCGGACCGTTTTATTGATAACGTCTCGTTCATATTTGAGCAGAAGGTATATTCCCCGAATTAAACAAAAAACATTGTATCTCACAAAGCAAAAAAATAAAAATAAAACAGATTTTTGTTAATAATTATGATTCACTTGATTTACAATAAAGCGATTGCTGAAAATACTTACATACGTTTTATGTCATTATTCTTTATTATATCGGTTATAAACCCTATGTTAATAATAATACAATAATAATAAATAATTAATTATCTCTATGTTTTGTCATTGAAGCGCCCACTTTATAAATATTTGTCACCTTTAGGTTCCCACTATCCCTTTAAATTATTTTTCAATCAGGTTTGAACCTTAAGCTCCCCTCTTAGTTTGAAGCCCTCTGACAAACATTCCAGTCGGGGTTTTCAGTGGGTCCCAAAAGGGGGGCCAAAGTTCGTGGAGTTCGAAGATACTTAGGTCACCCGAGCTGACCCTTTCTTTAATTCTCCTGAACAGAACCATCACCATGATGATAAGGCGGTGTGTGAGGGTCAGCAGAGTAAAAAAGGGTCGAAATATAAACTGCCAATAATAAATTAATAATAAAAATATTAAAACAACTGATATTATTAGCAAATTGTCGTCACTAATTATAAAATCGGTAAGGATGGTCGGTAAGGATGGCGGCCGCCGTAGCCGAATGGGTTGGTGCGGGATTACCATTCGGAATTCACAGAAGAACGTTGGTTCGAATCTCGGTGATTTTTTTTTTCTAATAGTGGTCGCGCCTCGGCAGGCAATGGCAAACCTCCGAGTGTATTTCTGCCTTGAAAAAGCTCCTCATAAAAATATCTGCCGTTCGGAGTCGGCTTGAAACTCTAGGTCCCTCCATTTTTGGAACAACATAAAGACGCACACCACAAATATCGGCCAAACACCCAAAAAGGGTGTACTCGCCAATTATATATATATAAGGATGATGATGATACATTGGTTTTATTTTAAATTCTTCAAGCAAATGAAATTAATAATTCTCATAGAGAAATGATTCACTACCACACACACAGGAAGATGGCATATGCAAATACAAATTTGTGAATTTATATACATACATATGTGATTTACATATAAGTTAACACCAGTAAAATTCAAATTCAATTTATAACTCTCCCATAGAATTTGAGTGAACTCCATACTAACAAAATTGTAAGAAGATATGAGGTCGGCATAAAGTAATAAAGCGTGCCGAAAATGCTAAGGTATTCGTATCATATTTACCAACGGAAATGCAAATGTATTCGTATCGTATTTACTAATAAGGTTAATTAGCAAAATAAGTTGTAATAAGAAAGTATTGAAGGTGTGTAGTCAGTCTCAAGGGAAATAAAGAAGAGCTAAAAGCTCTAACTATTTTTTAAAAATATCAAATTAATTATAATTTGAAAACTGGCACCCGAGCAGGGACCAGTCGCGGTTCGTGAAAATCAAAAAGTGTAAGTCTGACATAGTCAGCCGCGTTCGTGAATGGATAAGCAAAAATTATAGAAGATGGACTTCCCTGCACTCAACATTCACACCATCATTCCATTCCGGAGGTCTCCTGCAGCAGAAGCAGCAGCCGGTGTAACCACTAAGTGACTGGTGTCATCAAATAAGACTCTGCAGCAGAAGCAACAGCCGGTGTAACCACTAAGTGACTGGTGTCATCAAATAAGAATCTGCAGCAGAAGCAGCAGCCGGTGTAACCACTAAGTGACTGGTGTTATCAAATAAGAGTCTGTAGTGCCAGTCCGCAGAGCGCTCCACAACACAAGTGCTGTCGTCAGGATCCTTAGCAGGACAACCAAAAAGGAGACATCATAGCAGTCGGCGGAGAAAAAGAATGCTAGCCTTACTGCAAGTTCCTATGTTTTAGTGAGTAAGCGAGTAAGTGAGTAAGTAAGCGAAAAATAATTAAGAAATTTCGTAAAAGTAATTGAAGAAATTTTTTTTTGTGCAAAATAAATTGAGGAACATCTTAAGGCTCAATCGTATAAATTGTGTGAAAATAAGTGAAAAAATAGAGTTAAGTTGTAAGACTCGATTGTGGAAAATATTTTTATGAGCCATTTAAAATAATTAAAATCCATGAGAGAATAATTAAATTGAAGAAGAAAATACTAATAGTAAATAAGAGTTAAATATTTTGTGAAGTACAAATTTAAATTTAAAATAAGGAAACTTTAGTTAAATTAAATTTAATAAAATTAATAAGTTTGAACCAAATTTCAATTTTGTTTTGATATTTAAAATGAGTAATCCAAATAATATTTTGAGACCAGCAGTCCTTAATCCCCTTCTAAAAAACGAAGAAAATAGGGACATAAATAGGCAAGTGACGGAAATAGTGAATAGGATTTTAAACGAACGTGCAATTGCAAGAAATGTTGTTGAGGTAGACAAACAAGTGAATGTAGCAGCAGCAAACGGCCTAGGAGAATTAGACATCGTACGTTGCTTGCGCGAATTCTCCGGTGATCCAGGTGAATTTGGATCTTGGAAAAAAGTGTGGAAAGAATACTTCAGATGTACGAAGCTATACGGGGCTCCCACAAATATTTTGGAATTATTAGTGTTATCAGGAATAAAATTATAGGACATGCGGACATTGTATTGGAATCATACAATCCACCTTTAAACTGCGCCGCTATTTCCCTCTGCCAAACCACTCATTACGGTGACAAACGACATTTAGGTACTCTCGAGTATCAAATGTCATCCATAATCCAAGGAAATCTGTCCATACAGGAATTCTATCAAAAAGTTGATACCAATCTTTCTCTGATCCTAAACAAAATTTCATGTTTGGATGCAGGAATGGAATCTCGCACCTTGCTGATATCCACATACAGGAATAAAGCCCTTGATACATTCATAGAGGGCCCCAACGGAAACTTACCTAGATTGCTAGGAATTAGGGAACCTTCCAATCTTCCTGAGGCACTCCAATTATTCTTAAAATTGGAAAATCAAACTTTCAGAGCAAACGTTGCTCAATATAACTCCCGTAAAACTCACCATGCAACGCCTTCACCATCCAACCCAACAACTACATAAGCCGAACTTTCATATACATTCTGAAATACACCCAAACGCAGAAAACTACGGTCAATTTGAGGAAACACAAAACAGGTATCCTGACCAACCAAATCAGGGATGTAACGATAATTATGAAACAGATCATTTTGACCACCAAGAAAGTGAAACTCTTATTGAGGATTTTCCGATATACATTCTTTTGACTAGCGAACTTCTCACTGCCTTATTTTGAGTGTAAGACGAGGAGTGGAAAAATTCTTAAACCTCTAATAGACAGAGGTTCTAACAAATATTACATTCAACATTCTATAGTACCCAAACCAATTCGGAATGACAATATATTCTGGGCGAACTCTATCGGTGGTAATGTAAAAATAACCCATCTTACAAACGTATATCTTTTCGGAATACCAGATCTAAAGATATAACTTTTTATTCTGCCTTCATTAAAATCTTTCCATGGAATTTTAGGAAACGCCAGTTTGAGGGGACAGATACCTGTAAACGGCCATATTTCCCCTGATTTTCATTAGAATTATTTAAAATGAAGAAGTCAATATATTTTTTTCAAAATTGGCGTACAGTTTATTTATACATTAAAATAACTTAAATTTTTTTTTTTTTATTTTAATCATTTAAAATATCGGATGTACACTCAATTCTTCCAGGAAGGTCGCAGCAGGGCTTCTCAATCGGCGGGCATTGTAGCATCGGCGTCAGTGACCTGAATACAAAAACCAAAATTTTTTTTGTTTATTAATGTCATAATTTCTATAGGAATTTAACAAAAATGGAAAAAAATTCGCGGAATAAAATGCCTAAAAAAAAATGAATTTCGGGGCGAATTTTCCTACTATTTTTGCTTCGAAAATTTTTTTTTTGAAAAATTTAAAATTCACAAAAAATTGTTTTTCGAAATTTTACAGGTACCTGCCCCCTTAAAAGCCCTTTCGGCCAGACTGTAAAAGTTCCAATTAAACAACATATTGTATCACGCAGGCAATCAACAAAATTGACATACTTACCGACCATATGACAAAATATCAAAAACATACTTTAACAAGACTGAATGCTGATTACAAGACACTCCTTAGTGAACCTGACGAAAAGTTGACAGTGGCCGGTGAAATAAGAACTACCAACAATAGCCGAATTTACACGAAGTGTTATCCGTACCCAATGTGACGCAAAGGACAGGTAGAAAAGCAAATTGAGGAATACCGAATGGTGATGGATTATAGGAAACTAAACTCAGTAACAATAGCCGACAGATATCCAATCCCCGAAATAAATGGAGTACTTTCAGAACACGGAAAGAATAAATTCTTTTCAGTACTCGATTTAAAGAGCGGCTTCCATCAGATTCCATTAGAGGAATCAGATATAGAGAAGACAGCTTTTTCGGTGAATAACGGAAAATATGAATTCACCCAATTACCTTTCGGTCTTAGGAATGCTCCTTCTATTTTCCTAAGAGCTCTTGATGACATTTTTAGGGATCATATAGGAAAAAGAAGTTATGTTTACATCGATGACATTGTTATATTCAGTAAATATCAAGAAATCCATTTTAATGATATTAAAACAATTTTTGATACTTTGGAAGAAGCAAATTTAAACATTCAGCTTGACAAATGTGAATTCTTAAAAACAAAAGTAGAATTTTTAGGTTTTATTACTTTGAAGAACGGCCTCCAAACAAATCCACAAAAAGCAGATGCAGTTTTTCACCCCCACAAACGATTAAAGATCTTCGTTCCTTTTTAGGACTCTCTGGCTATTATCGCCGTTTCATCGAAGACTATACAAAGCTTTCAAAATCTCTGACGATCATTTTAAGAGGGGAAGACGGACGAGTGTCCAAAACTATTTCCAAAAAAGTTTAAATCTCACTAAACAAAGAAGCAATGAACTCATTTGAAAAACTCAAACGGTCCATCACAGGGTATACTTCTCCAAAGATTTCCAATTGACGACAGATGCCTCAAACTATGCGATTGGAGCGGTACTTTCATAAAATGACAAACCAATAACTTTCATTTCTAGAACCTTATCGAAGACCGAAGAACATTACGCAGCGAACGAAAAAGCAATACTAGCAATAATCTGGTCCCTAAATTCCTTAAGAAACTATCTTTATGGCTCCGTTAAAATCAAGATTCGCCCTTAGCAATAGAAAACTATAATAGTAAAATGAAGAGATGGAAAGCTAGACTAGAATAATACAACTACGAGTTAATCTATAAACCAGGCAGAACAAATGTTGTAGCTGACGCACTCTCAAGATCACCACAAACATCTCACATTAATTCATTGACAGGCACACAACATAGCGATGAAAGTTCCACACATAACCTTATTCCCGCAGTAGAAGCACCAATAAACGCTTTTAAGAATCAAATTTGGCTCTTAAGGGGCGAAGAAAATAGTTATCAATTTAAAATTCCATTTCCCTCATTTCATAGACATATTTTAATTCAGTATGACTACACTGACGAAAATCTAATTTCCATTTTCAAACGATACTTAAATATTTCAGTAATAAATGGCATTTTTACATCGGAACCAATCATGGGTAAAAACCCAACAAATATACCCACTACATTTTTCTAAATTTAAAACACATTTTACTCAGACTCAAGTAGAAGACAGGATATATAAATTTTAAAAGAACACAAACGTGCGCATAGAAATTCTGAAGAAAATAAAATTCAAATATTACAGAAATTTTACTTCACAAAAATGAATTCAAAAATAGAAAATATAGTTAAACAATGTAAAATTTGTAAGTAAAACAAATATGACCGACACCCCAATAAACCACAATTACTCGAAACACCCATTCCGCAGTATCCTGGAGAAATAGTTCATATCGATATTTACAATACGGAGAAAAGACTAGTTCTCACAGCTGTTGATAAATTTTCAAAATATGCTCAAGTTAAATTAATAGACTGCAAAGCAAGTGAAGACATTAGAGAACCATTAAGACAGATAATTTTCGCTTTTGGCGTACCCAAATTTATAATAGGAGATAACGAAAAAGCTTTGAATTCTGCTTCCATATGTTTCATGCTAGAAGATCAGTTACAAATACAAATTTATAAAACTCCTCCTTACACAAGTACAGTCAATGGAGAGGTGAGCGATTTCACTCAACCCTTACTGAAATTATGCGGTGTCTGAAAGCTGAAAAAATGCATAGATCTTTTTCAAAACTTTTAGATAGTATAGAATACAATTACACCATTCATTCTACAATAGGAAAACGACCAATAGAAGCATTCTTCGGAAGAAGAGTTTCTACAAACCCAGAGCAATATGACAATGTACGGAAAGAAAACATAGAGGCAATTAAGAAAAAACAGGAAAAAGATTTAGAAGCGCATAATAAAAAAAGAACTCCTATGAAAACATATTCACCAGGCGATGTTATTTACGTAAGAATTAATAAAAGATTAGGTTCAAAACTCACTGCTAGATATAAAAAAAAAAAACATGTGCAGCATCGTACACGTGGTAGAAGTGAAACTTCTGTGTGTGAACGAGTGTGAATAAGAGCGAGAGAGGAAGAGAAGGAGACAGGGATAATTTCAAAAGAAATTCAACAGTATAAAATTTGTGTAACCAAAATTCGATTTTATTAACTATATTTGCATTATGCTATCATCTGATGGTGGTTCAATTGGTAATACTGATATTTTAATACAATATACAATATAATATTGTTGAATTGTACACTGGTTGAAGATCCGGGAGTGCATACTGGTTCGACAAAATTTTGATATGTACGACTTCGCTCTGCGCATTCTTGACTTGCGGTGGCTGTTGCCGTGTTGATTACTTGTTGAGATGGTTCACCAAGTACAGAAATGTCATCAACGTGTTGCCGGTTAGCAGCATTTTTGCCAGCCGTTCTCTATAAGCCCGAACACGTTCTGCTGATGTTTTCGGAGTTTTGAAACGTCTCCCCAACATTGATGTGCCACGCAGAACTTGTGCATTACTGCTCGTTGACGGAGCATCCGAAAGCGATGGCAAATCTGGTTGATGAACATCAACTCGAACAACAAATTCTCGATGAGTATTCTCTGCTTCCTGATCACTCTGGCTACTCCGTTGACTGAGGACAGCAACATTGCTTATAGAAGCAGCCGCGGCTACATTCTCGAGGGCCCTTATGCGCGCTCGGTATGCGCGAATCCGCTCTGCACCCGTTTAGGCTATTTTTTTTTACTTTTTTTATTTTTTTTCCTTCGCTACCTCGTGAACGTTCGTAATTTTTTTTTTTTTGGCTTGGTGAAATCTGTGAAATAGAAAAATTCATGTAAAGCATACTTGTTTTTTGATAATATATTGTACTAGCTTATATCTACCCGTGGGTTTCACCCCACATTTCTCTCAAAAAGTATGCAATGTAAATAAAACAACTTTAACTTTTTTAAGTCAGTTTAGGTATTATTTAAAACGACCGGATATACGACATTTTTTGTTATATTATTTTGAGTATAAATAAAAAGGTTTTTCGGTGCGCCAACTCTGGAGCAGGCTACATATAATTGGCCATGGGTAAAACATGAGTTGGTTAGATTGACTCCTGCTACAGCTAATGATTGCCCCTGAGCTTTATTTATGGACATTGCGAAAGCCAGTCTAATAGGAAATTGGAGGCGTTTAAAATTGAAAGGCAAATCCGTCGGTATCATTGGAATTCTTGGTATGAAAACTTTGTGGTTTTCAAAATTTCCTGATAAAACCATAGCTTCTATAACATTCGGTAAAAGTTTCGTGATGATTAGCCTTGTGCCATTGCTTAAACGTGGAGGATCCAAATTACGCAGCATAATTATCATGGCCCCCTTTTTCAGCATCAGTCGATGAGGAGGAATTCCTGATGGGTCCAAGGAGTTAAGAAACTCAACGGGATAATGAACAGCCTGGGATTCTTCGACGACTGTGTCAATGGAATGATAAGTTGTGACAGTTCCTGGTAGTATTTCTTGAATTTTGGAATTAATGACATTTACATCGTCATTCTTAGGTGCCAAAATTGCCCTTTCTCGAAGCCATCTATAGTTTGTGTGATTGGCTGAAATATTTGGAAATACCCTTTCTATCAAAGCATCGACTGATAACATAAGTTGACAAAAACCTGGAGGAAAAGAAATTAAATTTGGTGGTAAAGAAACTGGTATTTTTCCATTGCCTATTGTAAGTAGTTGTTCAGAAAAATTTCTGCTGAAGCATCTCCTCCCAAATGTGCTCTCATATTTGTAGAAAGAGTCAATTTTTGAACGTAGTCCCATAGGTATGACGATTTTAAGCAGGCATTCACTTCATCTGCGGCGGTAAGCTTTCCCGATAAGAGAATGCATTCAATTCATCAATACCTCTATCGTTGATAATATAAATTCGTTTCTATATCAAATGGTCTAACCCCCATTTTTCTCTAAGCTCATATTTTTTCTAGGAGTACTAAATACTAACTTCATTAAACTTTTTACCAATTTTTGGTATTCTACCATAAATGCGTCCAGTAATATGCAGTATGAAAAATCCCATTTGTACAGGAGGTGTCACGCCCCATTTCTAACTATCACCAGTTTTCATGCAGGTGTTAGGTATTAACCTTATATAATCTCTTACCGAATTTCAGTTGTCTAGCCCAAATACTTCCGGAGATATGGACAATGAAAAATTGCATTTATATGGGACGTGCCAAGCCCCCTTTTTCGTTTTTCTCAGTTTTCTTGGAGGTGTTAGGAATTAACCTCATATAACCCCTTCCCAAATTTCATTGGTCTAGCCTAAATACTTCCAGAGATATGGACTATAAAAAATTCCAGTTGTATGGGAGGTGCCATGCCTCCTTTTTCGTTATACGCAGTTTTTCTGGATGTGGTAAGGATTAATGTCATATAACCCCTTACCAAATTTCAGTAGTCTAACGTAAATACTTCCAGAAATACGGACTGGTAAAAATTCCATTTGTATGGGAGCTGCCACTCCCCCTTTTTAGTTATACGCAGTTTTTGTGGATGTGGTAAGGATTAATGTCATATAACCCCTTACCAAATTTCAGTAGTCTAACGTAAATACTTCCAGAAATACGGACTGTTAAAAATTCCAGTTGTATGGGAGGTGCCACCCCCCTTTTTCGTTATACGCAGTTTTTCTGGATGTGGTAAGGATTAATGTCATATAACCCCTTACCAAATTTCAGTAGTCTAACGTAAATACTTCCAGAAATACGGACTGTTAAAAAATTCATTTGCATGGGAGGTGCCACGCCCCCTCTTTAGTTATACGCAGTTTTTGTGGATGTGGTAAGGATTAATGTCATATAACCCCTTACCAAATTTCAGTAGTCTAACGTAAATACTTCCAGAAATACGGACTGTTAAAAAATCCATTTGCATGGGAGGTGCCACGCCCCCTCTTTAGTTATACGCAGTTTTTGTGGATGTGGTAAGGATTAATGTCATATAACCCCTTACCAAATTTCAGTGGTCTAACGTAAATACTTTCAGAAATACGGACTGTTAAAAACTCCATTTGTATGGAAGGTGCCACGCCCCCTATATATATCAAAATATTTTTTAGCCTATGACCATCCCGGTAAGGTATCCAGTTCGTGTTTCAAATTTGGTTACGATCGGTTTATGCGTTTAGGACGCAAGTCGATCTATAGATACATACATAATTTGAATTTTATATAATATATATGTATAGATGTGGTGAGAATTTTTTTCGAAAATAGCATTTTTGAATGTTATAATAATTTCAAGTGGATTCGGCAGTCATAATGTAATGCTAAGGTTCAGGTATAAAATATAAATGCTCACTGACGCACATAAGTGTGTATGTTGACGCGTGCACGCCGAGCGCGTATGCACACATAATTACATGCGTCAGTGTGCGTTCGCGCTCTCAATTTCACTTGAACATTTAAACAGCTTTGCGATATATATTATATATCAATTGGTATATATTACTTACATGTATTACAGCGATGTATAGATATATTTCTTGATTGCACTGAAGTAATGCCTCTCTCACGTACTGATGGAAGTTATGCGTTATAGTTATCGGTGATGAAACACGTGGCGTAAATAAGCTATTTTTATTTTTTCAGCCCAATATAGGCTTAGAAATATTATTTAGAATAATATTTTAATAATTTAAATATACTTACATTAAATCGGTTCAAGGATATTATCAAATAATCACAGAATACAGATGTAAATAACGTAAATAATCACAACAAAATACAATGATATATATATCAAGTATACACACGTGCTGTTTCAACTGCTAATATATAGCGTCTGACGCGTACATCTATAATACGCGCATACGATACGACATGTTATATATCTGTATACTCTGTCTTACAACGAAGCCTATGTCTTAGGTATAGAAAATGTATAGCTCCCTTTCTCCTTCTCTCTACGTTGTATCTTTTTTTCTCTTTCGCGTAACGAAATCTGTAAACGTTACATTTTTTCCCATTCTCGCTCAAATATCAGACCGCCGCTAAAGAAGTTTCACTTAAAAAAAGAAATAGTAAGAGAAGACAAATCAAGTATAGTTATAACTGAAAAAGGACGGACAGTACTCAAAGGCAACATTAAGACATAAAAAATTTAAATTTTTTTCTTTTTAGATTACTTCTACCACTAGAAGGTGGCGAATTTAGGATACTTGACTATACTAACTCACAATTAGCGACTTTTAATAAAGGATGGACAAAACTTCAATCCGCAAGTTATGGATTATGCAAACAATTGACATAAATGAATACCAAAGGACACTTGACAATCTTAATATTAGCATAAGACATAAAATTATTGGAGTAGGTAACACAAATACAAAATTTTCTAAATAGATTAAAACCAAACCAAAGGGTAGTAAAATATCATTAAATGCTATAGGATCTGCTTGGAAATGGCTGGCAGGAAGTCCAGACCATGACGACTTTAAAGTATTAGAAAATCATATTAATAATGTCCTTGAAAATAATGACAGACAAGTAATTAAAAATAAGTTAATGAATGAAAGAACTCATAATATTACAGAGATTTTAAACAAAATATTTACACTATTGAAAAATCAAAATAGCATTAAACATGATGTCGCTGGAAGCATAAGATACCAATTGGAATTAATAAAAGCAGAAATTGGTAATATAAATTATGCAATTCATTGGGCCAAAGTTGGCATAGTAAATTCATGTATTTTTTCTAATATTGAAATGAAAATAATAAAAGAAATTTTTGAAAAAGATGAAATTCCCTTTAGTAATGTTGAAGAATCTTTTGAATTTGCAAATGTGAAAATAGCTTCAAATAACTCAATGATTTTATATCTAATTGATATCCCATTAACTGATGAAAATTTATGTGAATCTCTAACACTTAAAAATTAAATTAAATTTTGAGGAAAATTTAGTGTGTAATGCATAATGAAATTAAAATTTGTACAAAAAGAATATTGTTTACATCAGTAACTCCTCCTATATTCGGCATTTACTCAAAAGCCATCGAAGAAATTTTCGACGATGTCATACTTCTCAACCAATACGAAGAAATAGTTTACATAGACCAGGAAGATGTCAATCTATCCGGATCATTTATTTTACAATACCACAATTCTACAATTACAGTAGACTATCAAACATATTTATACTTCGAATTAAGTTAAGGAATGATTTCATTCACAAATAATAAATAAAAATAGTTAAGTAAATTCTAAGTATAATCATGCAGGGCTGAACAAAACCAAACATATGTATTTTAAAAATAACAAAAGATAAACATATGTATTTTAAGAATAACAAAAGATAAACATATGTATTTGAAGGATAACAAAAGATAAAAATATGTATTTTAAGAATAACAAAAGATAAACATATGTTAAGAATAACAAAATATAAACATGTTTTTCCTAAACAGCAAACAAAGAAGCTAATATACAAGTCGTGTACCTAAAATAGTAAGATAAGGTATAAGTATATGGTAAATACGACTGCCAAATATGTTGGCAGTCAGTCCAGTATTAATTAATATATAATAATAATTAATACATTGATGCTCCAGTGAGCGGACCAAAAAATAGCCATCCTTGTCGCAGCAAGAACATACATACACCTAATTCTCTTTTTACACGAATTTGATTTAACACGAGTTAAAAAGAGAAAAAAAATTTTTTTTACACGAATTGTTTTGTTTTAACACGATTTTCAATATTTTATAAATTTTTCTTGAATCTCCTAGAGCAAATCGGATTCATTGTTTGGGATTTTTGTTTTAGCATATCGGTTTAGGTTATTTGTTTAGGATCTTATAATATCAGCATGTAATCGCATCTATACAGGATGAGCGGCTTTGGGCTGTTATCGTGTACAGCTGTTGCTATAAAAATATGTGTATATGAGTGGGATTCCCCGAATTATGCATAGAGTAAAGACGTAATGTACTTTTTACGCAATTTAGTTTGGTTTTGAGAGTTGAAAAGAAAAGACGCCTAGTTGTTGTGAGTATTTAAAACATTATAAGTAAAATAAAGTTAGTGCTCGTATAGATTTATTAACTCAATAACAGGTAAGCTTTAAATAATTTTCAAATCTTTGCATTATTAATATGAAAAATATTTTGGTAGCCTTAACACAATGTCACATAATTCACCTGTAATAAAAGCCAAGAGGAAGGCGATCAGTTTAGATACTAAAATTAAAATTTTAGATCAACTTACAACAGGACAAGGAGCAACGGCTGTAGGAAAGCATTTTGGTATTCATGAAGCTACCATAAGAACGATCAAGAAAAATGAAACTGCGATTAGAAAATCGGTATGTTCTGGAACGAAAATAAGTGCTAAATCATCGTCATACATAAGAGATGTTGTCAAAGAGAAGATGGAAAAAGCTTTGGTAATGTGGATTGAAGATAAATCACAAAAAAGAATACCAGTAGATGGAATTGCTATCAAGTAAACTGCATTAAGAATTTATAAACGTATTAAAGAAGTTGAGCCAGGCACTTCATCTCAGTCAAAACTACCCGAATTTTCTGCAAGTACAGGTTGGATGACAGGTTTTCTTAAACGACATGCTCTCCATAATGTAAAAATTAAGGGAGAAACTGCGTCAGCAGATGAATTGGCTGCCAAAAAATTTCCTGAAAAACTTAGAAAAATTATTGAAGATGGAGGATACACCCCAGATCAAGTTTGGAATGTAGATGAAAGTGGCCTCTTTTGGAAAAAAATGCCGAGCAGAACTTATGTTGCAAAATCGCAGAAAACTGCCGGTGGTTTAAAAGTAGCAAAGGACCGTTGTTCCAATGCTTCAGGAGAACGTATGTTAAAACCACTGCTAGTAAATCGTGCTTTAAGACCACGCTCGATGAAAAGTGTAGATTTCAATAAACTGCCAATTCACTGGACAGCAAACAAAAAGGCATGGATGACCAGTGCAATCTTTACAGAATGGTTCCAGAAATACTTCATTTCAGAAGTTAGACGCTACATGAATGCAAAATGTCTAGAATTTAAAGTTCTTTTAATTCTAGACAATGCAACTTGCCATCCGCTCTTGGAGCACCCAAATGTGCAATTTTGCTATCTTCCGCCTATCACTACATCCTTAATACAACCGCTAGACCAAGGGATCATTGCTACTTTTAAAAAGTACTACATAAAACGTTCATTCCAATACGTGGTAGACAAACTAGACCATAATGAGGATTTAACAGTCATTGATATGTGGAAAAAATTTTCTATTATGGACTGCATTAATCAAGTTGGGTTAGCGTTAGCTGACTTAAAGCCATCAACCTTGAACTCATGTTGGAAAAATATTTGGCCAGAATGTGTCAAAAGCAAAGATCCTGATCCTGTCACCCATAATAACGCTGTTTTTACTGACATCACAACGCTGGCACATACAATTGGTGGAGATGGATTCGATGATCTATCATTTGCCGATA